>NC_133111.1:31416524-32828432 GCF_022965805.1 Primulina eburnea
AGCGTTCATGAACTCCTCAATCAGTTTCGTACGCACTTCCTCAGTGAAGTACTTGGAGTAAAACACCTCTTTGAACCCATTCCACGTGAGAGTCTGTAGGTTAACTATCACTGATGCGCTCTCCCACCAAACTCTTGCACTCCCATGAAGTAGAAAGATAGCGCACCTCACTCGATCAGCATCCTGCAACTCCATAAAATCGAAAATTACCTCGATGGATTTAACCCATCCCTCTGCTATCAATGGGTCCATCGTCCCTGAGAATTTATCTGGGTGCATCCTGCTGAACCTCTCGTAGACAGCCTCAGCTCTGGGTCTCGCCCCTGCATCAGCCACTGTCTGGTTACCCATAAACTGGGCAAAGAACTGAGTCATTCCAGCCATCATCTGGGCCTGCATGTCGGGTGGTGGAGGTGGTGGAGGTGTGGCCCTCTCCTCGACTCGAGGCTCTCTATCCTCCTCCCTATCTTCCCGGTTAATTTCACGTCTAGGAGGCATACTGTTCCAATAATTACCCAACACGTAAACCCAACATGTATGATCGTGATATACATAACATATGATGCACGTACTGAACTTAAAACATGGGCATGCTGAAATCGTAACTCAATGCATACTACAAAACATAAATCTTGAAACTTTAAAACTTACAGACTTGAGGTGTGACCTTGTGAGCTTCTTGCGACTGGCAGTAGGCGTAACCCTTTACAAGAACACCGCTCTGATACCAACTGTAACGTACCGTACTTTTACTACTTGAAATTTGCGGAAAAATTAAAAATTTTATTAAATAAAAACATCCATACGGTCGTCACCCAACATTCATAAAAATATTTTTAAAATAATCCATCACCAATTAAAAAGTTGCTAAAAGAACGCTGTCTCAAAACATCTCACATTCAAATCATAAAAATTCAGAGTATTTAAAACTGTGCTTAAAAACATAAACTTGCGGTCCTCGGGTTTAGCCTGTCGCTCAGCCCAAGCCTGCCCCTTGGTCGCCACCTCCTGTCTCCTGTTCATCGTACTCACCTGCATCGATCAAGTCTAGTGAGTCTAAAGACTCAACACGTATAAACTGGAAATAACGAGTACTACATAATAAAATCGCATGCATCTTTAATATAGGACATACATAACTTTAAATTGAACTTGCATAAACTTCAACTTGAAATAAACTTGAACTTGAACATACATACTACGACGTGCCATGATCATAAACTTTTCTTAAACATGCTATCATACTTCACATACTTGGCTGCATAATTTTACGTAGAGGATGTTTCAAAGCAAGTGACCCTTAACATGATAAACGCCTGATCAGACACACCACAGTACTGGGCTGACAGGGACGTATCCACTGCCGCATACATAAGATCCATGTTCATAATTTAACAGGCCAGTTGATCCACGTTCATAATTTAACGCTTCACAACCACGATCTAACCCGTTCATAATTTAACGGGCGGATTGGTCCCCGTTCATGATTTAACGCTTTCCAATCCTAACTTTCTTTGGTCACAAGACAATTAGCATACCTCGAAACATAAAACATTTCCTTTGCACGTCATTCATACTTACTTGGCGATGAGGGATTCGTTGGACTTCGACTGGGGCCGTCGCTGCGACATACTAACATGAATTTCATACTTAACTTGCATAGCTTAGACGTAGAAAAATTATACTTACTCTCAAGCTCGATCATATCTTAGGACCTTCTATAAATTCCCATGACATGACCTTACTAATCCTTGCTCTAAACCATGGCATCAAACCTTGAAACCAAAAATAATATTTTTCCCAAACAGTGTGTACACGGACCCCTAACCCGGGTCCGTGTATAGGTCCGTCTACCTACGGTGAAGGATGTGCTCGGAAAGAAAAAGGGGCACGGACCCCGTGCCTGCCTCCGTGTAAGGGTCCGTGTCCACTCGCAACTTTGACACTTGTGAGAAAGTGAAGGCACGGACCCCGTGCCAGGGTCCGGGTAAAGGTCCGTGTATCTGCGCAAATTTGACACTCACGATAAAACAAATGCAGGGACCCCGTGTCAGGGTCCGTGGCAAGGTCCGTGTGGCTACTGTCGGTCGAAACTTACGAGATTCTGAACATGTTTTTGCTTAGTCTTCTAGACTCGATTCCTCGGACTATGAACGTCACCACGAGACACTTCTTAGAACACTAAGGTATTATACCAAACCCAAGTGCATAAACATCAACCCGAGGGTAACAATTCACAACCAACGACACAACAACGAATTGGACATCAACGATTGTTCCTACGACTCTAGAACCATCTTAGTGCCTATCGACACGAAACAAAACATCGATGACCATTCCAACATCATAACCGAAGTGCCTATGTGCAGCGGCGATCACCCGTCGAGCCCCAACGAAGCCTGCAACGTAAAACTTCAAGAAACACATCAATAACACATTTTTTTAAAATTACAGTTTGAGCAGTCTCACGAAAAACATCATAACTCACTCATTTTTCGTCAAAAAATCTCGAGTTTTATGTCAAATCGAAGGCATCGAAAAGTTCTACATTTTTCTAGTTGAAAGTTTTCTCAAAATATGAACAGAAAAATCGCAGTATTTGAAAAGACAGCAAAAACGAGTTTTAGATCTAAAACTTTTCCTTCGAAATTGATCCGATCTATGATCCGCTCAAACTACTAACATCATACATAACTTTTACGCATAAAAACAACGCAATACAATATATGACTTGATCGACACAGCAAGAACAGAATATACGTGCCTTTTTGATATTAAACGTTACCGAACCGGCGATATCGAAGCGGGGATGAAAGCGAGGTTGATCCGGGACGATCGTGGCGCTAAAACTTGCGATAAAAACTCACGAAACTTGCTGGGATCGTGAAGGGGATGGGGCGGCTGCTGTAGGGAAGGAGAATCCCTAGGTTTTCTTCTCTCAAAATAATAAAAACTGAATGATAGAGTGTGTGTGTGTTTAGGCGTTACAGGTGTGTGTAAAAGCATGTAATGTGTGTGTGAGGCGTGTGTTTTAGTGTAATTAGGAGACTGAATTTTAGTTTACTAAAATAATTGTCTACTAATTAAAACACTAACTCACAATTAACTTTTAAATAAAATTCTTTAATTAAAATATAACACACACCATGCTAGATTTTAAAAGTTTTAAACTCTTAAAATTGATAAATACATGATTTAGACTTGAAATGCTAAAATTCAATAAATTAATTGAAAATGCCCTCAAACTCAACTAAAATAAGATACCATCTTTAAATTGCCAAAAATCGTCCCCGGGTCTTTTCCTCAATCCCGCCTCGAATGATCGCCTGAAACATGAAACTCGAAAGACATTTTAACGTGCATCACATAAACGTAGATACTTTAAAATAATGCATTTAAATGAATTATGCATGACTAAACTCCTTTAAAATAAATTAAATGCTTTAATAATTTAAATAAATGCATGGGTTTTACGTGTACGAAATTGGGCTCTACAGAATCACTCTTAAATTCCATAGATTCAACCCAAGTTGGTCTTATTTCATCCGAGTTCATTTTAAGTAATCTCACTCTGTAAATATAATGGATGGATGAATTGACAGAATTTTTTTTTTTTTTTTTGTACTGATGAACAGGTTCTTCCAATTGCACAATTTTCTGAGGAGAGGGAGTTGTTGGACATAAACCATGCAATTAAGCTGGAAAATGGTAGATCTCAAGTGAGAAAATTTTTAAAAATTTTAAAATAACAAAAGGATGAACTGAAAATGTTGAAAAGGAAATGTGTTGAATTAGAGCGAGAAAGTATTTTACATGTAGCCAGAAGATCATTGGTTTCTAAGAAGAATGATGAGATTATTGATTTAAAGTTGGAGGATGTTGAACGGAGTCTCTGATAAAGAATTAGATGAGATTATTGAGGAAAAATGGGAGGAGGCTAGGCATATTGATAAAGAATGGGCTGCTGAGTCTGCAAAAAATGTAACTGATAATTTTTATTATGTTGTTGATATAATATTGAAGAATTTTGTTGTTGATTTGCATAAAGAAAACCATGAACCGAGGGTAGCTGATTCTAGGAATTATTCAGATAATAAAGAGAACAACGAAGTGAAAAGAACTGATTCTGCAAATCCTTCAGCTGATAATATTACAATTGGACCTAATGCAAATTTGATGGTGCATAATGTTGATTTCGATATAGAAAACAACAAAGTACTAGGCCCTGAATTTCAACTATTTCATTTGATGAAAACAATTATGTGTTTGCTCGAAATAGCGGGAGTGGAACAGATGACGATGATGAGAATGATGCTGGCAGTGGCATTGGTACTTCAGAAGTGCCGAAGATCACCATTTTTCAATCTTCAATAGTAGATACCGTGAGGACTAGGGGTGATCGTCTGAAAAAGAAAAAACCCACGAGTTTTGAAACGTCTGCTTATTCGTTTTCTTAAAAATTACTAGATTTTTTTTAATCTTCGTAATTAAAAATATACTGACGTATAAATACTTTAAAATATCTTGTCACCATTTTTAAAATAAAACATCCCACTAGTACTTGAAAATCCAAAAGGAGAAGTCAAACATGAAATCGTAAATCGTTTTACCAAACCTAGAAAGCAATAAATATTTGAAAAGTGTAGCCCATACTACCTCTCAAAAAATCTCTCAAAAGCATAAAGTAAAATGTTGTAAAAATCTTTAACTTAATAGTCATAAACTCAAGTGAGGAAATAGAAGTGCTAGTCCTCGGGTTATGTGCACCGACAGTCCAGCAAGTCACTCGTCAAGACCTCCAATATCATTGCTATTTATCTCACCTGCATCAACACACCTAGTGAGTCTAAAGACTCAACACGTCATATCTTTGATAACAAGTAATACGTAATACAGTTAACATATAACAGTGAAAAATACTTATACTTAAAATATCATTTTTCTTAATAATGCATAAACTTTAAACTTAAACATTTTCAAAAGAAACATAAACATATCACATACACCAATTCAAATCATATCCGTATTCATGTCCATGTCCATATTCGTATTCATAATCATATTCATGTTCGTGTTTGTTGAATTCCGATCGTTGATTGTGACTTTCACATACGTGTTAGGCGATGGATCCATCTACATGTAACCACAGTACTGGGCGGCGGGGGACACCAGCAACACTCTCACCGGTCAGCTGGGCCCTGGCCTTACGTATTATCATATCATCGTATACATATACATATACATATCCGTATCCAAGGAAAACGATCGTCGGGCTCCCACTGGGACCATAACCCTCACGATATCTCCAACATATCATCGTGTTAGTCACAATCCTTTCACATTGAGGGCACTTCCATGAAGTTTACTAATTTTTAGGTGTAAAAAGACCGTTTTACCCCTAGACGTAAAATTTCCCTTTTTGACATTTTATTAATTTCATTTATTCTAACATGTCCCAAATAATTATTTAAGCCTACATGAATTTTCTCATACTTTTATTTAGCCTAAAAAGAGGACTTTTAAATAAATCTTTAAATGTGACGTATTAATGTATTTTAATCTCGAATTAAATCAAACCTTAATATAAAATTCCCAAATGAAAAATTAGACTTATAATAATAATTTAAGCTTAAACCTAATTTTCAGAATTTTATAAAGCTTAAAACTAGGCGTTTCAATAAACTCGTTAATTAGCGTTTCGTGCAGCGATTAAATCCCGAATAAATCTAAAACTCATTATTTTTATCCCAAATTTTAAGCTTAAATTTATTCTACCCTTCCAAATCATGAGCCACACCCGTGGACCCATGAATCTATTTTTTGTTCTAAAATTCGAAATATTGGCACATAATCGAAACCACCGAGCCATCTCCCAATTTACTCGAGCCACGCCCGAGCCACCTTGAGACAAAACCTAGCCAACCCACCTAGGGACCCTACTGACCAAACTCAGCCCGTAAAACCAACCCTGGCCCGCTCAAAAAGCTCCTGGAACTCGACCCATATTTCTGCACGTTTGAGTGTGTGCTTCCTTGTAGGTCTAGGACTCCTAACCCAACTAGAACTCTCTCAACCGAGCCACCACCGAGCCCATCCGTGACCAGCCCTTCTAGGCACCCCCCCTGGACCCTTAGAACCCATAGGACCTGAACCTAAGTTCCAAAACCAAACCCACCAACCAGCAATACAAACTGGCCGAAAAACCCCCTTAGCATGGAGTCTACGTTTTTGCTGCTAGGTTCCAACCCACCGAGGCAACCCTTAGACCAGCCCCTAAAGCACCATCTTCGGACCCTAAAGATTTGACCTAGCTGAGCCCAGAACCCCCAGGCCAAGCCCCTTCTTCCCTGCACCAGCTGCTGTACCTACGCAGCTTCTCTTGTAACTTACAGGTTGGAGTCCTAGCTTTCTAGGACTCCTTCCCAGCCTCTTGTCTCGAGTCCTAGCGTGGCTAGGGCTCTTATCTTGACCCTCCCACCGCCCTGGCTCGCCCTCGAACCAAGCCAACACCAAGCCCAGCCGTGAAGACCACACAGCCGAACTCTATACTTGCATTGACAGCATGATGTTTTCCAATGGTTTCCAATTCGTGTGTGATGTCTAGGTGGTGTTTTAGGAGTCTAAGTTCATGTAAAAAAATGTCTAAACATGTCCTAATCATGGCAGCCCCTTTAACACATATAAAACATGATTTTGGAATTCAAAAACACAAATTTAGAACACCTAGACATGTAGTTACGAAAATTCAACTTGCGTGCTATGTTTTTCCTTAAAAAGCATGCATCAACAATTACTATGGTGTGATGATGAGTAAAGAAAGAATATGGCGTGCCTTTGCATTTTAAACGCACGAATAAACGTTGACGATTTGCGAAGAACGGGGCAAGACCTTGGCTAGACTTTTCCTTGCAAAACTCTCGGTTTTTCCCTTAAATTATTGTAGATGTGTGTGTCGTGTGTTGGGGTGGGGGAGAGTTTTCTGAATTTTTAATGAGTGTGGGGCGTGAGTTGAGTGTGGGAGAGGGATTTTAATATATTTTATAGTTAATTAATTACTAATTAGGCTTAGGCCCATTAAATATATAATTAGGCCCATTTAAGCTCATTAGTGATTAATTAAAATATTAAAAATTATTTTACTTAAATAAGTTTGTGAATTTATTAGCCGGGTTGTCAAAACGTTTGCATTTTTTTTGAAAAACCAACACCAATCAAAATTACGTCCCGGCATATAAAATCACTGCAAAAACCCCCATATTTTCAAAAATAAGAAAAAACATCACTCATACTTTAAATAATTTAAAACAATTATTTAATAAAAACATTTTCTATTTTTCAGCCATCGGTCTCCGTTCCTTGATCGCAACTCGAATAACCTTTTTAAAAATACATTTTAATGCAACAATATAGGAAAATATATTTTAAACATGCAAATATGCACAACATAATTAATCCATGGAATTAAAACATTTAATTAAAATACAAGAGAATTTAATAATTACATGCATGTGGTTTGCGTGGACCTTTAAATTTTCGGGGCATTACAAGTTTTGTGACTCCACCCAGCTCTACACCAAAACGGAGAAGGCGTTCCAAAAAATAGGTTTGCCGATCAATGGTGCACAATTTAATCCCCGAATAGTTACTTTTATCTCAATAATATCTCAATTTTTTTATTTATACCACTGCTAATCTTTTTTGCAACTTATATTAAAAATATATTGCAACATAAGAAAATTATGTCCAAGATGTTGATAAGGGAAGTAGTCCTTTAAGACTTGCATGTTGAAATTCAAAGGTAAAAGCAATTTTTGTGGGATTTGAAGAAATTTATGTAGAATAGAGGAAGTTGTTGACATAATTTCTGAATAGGGAAGCATTGAAGTATGTATATATTTGTAATTTTATTTTTGTTCATGATATTTTTTTCTCAATGTTTGTAATGAATTTTGTATTTTATTCGTGTAGTGCTACAATTTGGATGGATGAGCATATTTGTTTAACTGGACATTTGTTTTGTGACTTCTTGTTTGGTGAGCTCGTCAGTGGCATTATGATAAACGTGTACATGAGAATAATGCAAAAGAAAAGTATGGATTATGGATTTGAGACTTACTGTATGGACAAGTTGGTACATTTGCGATTGAAATTGAATTCTTGTTCAACTTATTGGATTAAGGAGTATGAGTATAGTTTTGTGTGAATTTGTAGAAGGAAGTTCTTGAAGATTTGGTACAATACGGTAAAAGGAGACGTATAAGCAAGACAGAGTATGGAAATTTCATTGGTAGGCTGACATCCGCGACGCGAGAGAAGTTGCATGAACTAAATGAAGATCTTTTTAGAATATGCAAGTATATAATTTTTCCAATTAATGATATATTTCATTAATATTTGCTAGTTTTCAAAGCATCTGAAGGGAAATTCATACTTATGAATTCGCTTCACGATCCCTTTGCAGTTGGGACTACTAAAGTAATCGTAAGTCTGACAATATTATATTCCAACAATAGTAATGATTTCAGTGTCAACTAATTTTATTTATTGCATGCATGTTTTTTGAGTGGTTGTGTTTCACATATATTCGGATTCACCATAGGCAGTGATAAGGTTTTGAGACAACGATGCCGTCAACAAGGTACATCTCTGGATTGTGGCATTTATGCATGCATGTGGATAGAATGTCTCTGTTGTGATACTGAAGAAATTTGGGCATAAAAAAATATGTGAAGATGGACACTTATCGAGCCCGTGTTGCCGCCACTATAATTTCTGTTGGTAATGGACTATTGAAAAATACATTTGTTTAGTACAGAAGAGGTTAAAACTTGGGCTTCCTTTTGTGTTAATGTGAGGTTTTGTGTTGTTGCTTCTTTTGTACTGATGACAAACATATGATGGTGAAAAGATAATAATTTTTAGAACGATTATTTTCCATTATAAAAATTAGTAATCTAAAGACCAGGTCGACGTCCATGCGTGTTGTATTAGTTGTGCACCCATGTCCTAACTTTATAAAATATTGGTACAAAGAAACACAAATACAATACACTTCGTATATTATGGAGCATCTCATTCACCAATTTTTAGTATCATTTGCCTAAAATTGAGCACCTCGTACACCAGGTCGACGTCCATGCGTGCATGTACTAGTTGTGCACCCCCGTCCTCACTTTCTAAAATATTGGTACAAAGAAACACAAATATAGTACACTTCATATAATGGAGCACCTCATTAACCAATTCGTGGTATCATTTGCCTAAAATTGAGCACCTCGTACACCGGGTCGACATCCATGCGCGCATGTACTAGTTGTGCACCCATGTCCTCACTTTCTAAAATATTGGTACAAAGAAACACAAATACAGTACACTTCGTATATTATGGAGCACCTTAGTAACCAATTTGTGGCATCATTTGCCTAAAATTGAGCACCTCGTACACCACGTCAACGTCCATGCGTTCATGTACTAGTTTTGCACCATGTCCTCACTTTCTAAAATATTGGTACAAAGAAACACAAATACAATACACTTCGTATATTATGGAGAACCTCAGTAACCAATTCGTGGTATCATTTGCCTAAAATTGAGCACCTCGTATACCACGTCGACGTCCATGCGTGCATGTACTAGTTGTTCACACATGTCCTCACTTTCTAAAATATTGGTACGAAGAAACACAAATACAGTACACTTCGTATAATATGGAGCACCTCATTAACCAATTCGTGGTATCATTTGCTTAAAATTGAGCACCTCGTACACCACGTCGACTTGGTATAATGATCCATATTTATGTAACATGAATGGATATGTTTATTGTAAATGAATGTTAGATTACATGAATCAAAATTTATATAAAATGAATGATATGTTTCTTATGAATCAATATTGTGTAACATGAATCCCTAATATGTAACATGATTCCATATGTTTGTAACGAATCAATGTTAGGTAACATGAATCAGTGTTAGTCAATATGTTTATTGTCAGTGAATGTTAGATAATATTAATCAACATTTATGTAACATGATTCGATATGTTTGTTGGGAATAAATGATAGGTTACATAAAATCCAAAATATGGGACAATAAGACCTTTATGAAGCACCACTGTGACTATTATCTAGTACTAAATTATAAAAATGGAGCACCACTCACGATTACTATGTCTACACGCTTTCTATGTGCTAAGTGTGCACCATATCTATATGTACATAAAATCCAAATTACAAGACAATAATTCCTTTATGAAGCATCACAGTGACTATTATCTAGCACTACATTTTAAAAATGGAGCACGACCTCCATTGTTGCTGAATGGAGTTCAAGGATGCACCTGAATGCCAGTATGGCTATGGAAAAATGAATTCACGAGAAGCTGATCCACGAGCTAGCCATCCGGGAAAGTATTACTACATTTGTCCTAGAGAGATATGACACCCTAATCGGTTTTACTAGTGTGATGAATACCACAACCAAGTACTTGAAGAAAATACATCAAAATCAAACATCAATACACCTATGGAAACAACTTTCAGCTACTCAAAATCTGCCTCTTCAGTGACACATGGTTTGCCACCACATGATGATAATGTTCTCTGTAATAAGAACGACAACATGGCCATCAATATGGCAGGAATTTGTTGTTGTTTTGGTTGCACGTGTTTTTTAATTGCAAGTTTGCTCATTGTAGCTCTTGTGTTTGTTTTAGGAACAAAACTCAATTTGAACATTAATATCATATAATGATAATATTTTCATAATTATCTCATTATCTAGAATGGAAAAATCTCATTAAAAATATTATACACAATCAAATCAACAACTAAAAGATAATTTATATCAATTAATTTAAAGAATAATGTTTCCCTTCAATATCCCCCTTTTTGTCTCTCTGGACAAAATGAAATCAAATACAGTTATCCCTGTTAGCTCAATTCATCTCCCCCTGAATTCGATAATTTTTCTCCCCCTAAATAAAATCAAGTTAGCACGAGTGTTGTGATATGTGTTAAAAACACCCGAGACAACACCTGGAAAAACTTCTCATAAACATTTAAACCAAACATAGGGAGCACACCAAACTTAGAGATAAACTAGCATACTATCAGAGCAAAGACATTAACAACGAGAAAATATTAATCAGAACAATGAAACTATCAGCCATTAATCATCATCCTCTTCATCATCGTCTTCTTCACCATTCTTAGTTTCTGATGGACCAGCAACTTGAGTTTGTTCACCTTTTCCAGTTTGATCTCCTTCTCCTTTTTTTTGGCCAGAAAAGACACCTACATCCAAAAGCAGCCTGTAGTTGGCCACAAGATCTTCATAATATGCGATGTCAGCCTTAGCCTGAAGGATCTTGGTAAGGGCATGATTGATTTGAGACTGAATTTCAGTTGTAGTGAGCTTCACAATGCAGTGGGTGGTGAAATAGATGTGGCCCCGTGGGATATGCCAGAGACAGGGGCAACATCAGGCATAACACTTGGTGCAACACGGTCTGCGCCCAGGGCGGATCAATTTTCCTATTGCCCTTGAAAACGGCTGGAGCAATCTTGAATAGATCACTGGTATCAGAAAGAGGCTCAGTAATGTCACGGACAAATCCTTGAGAAACAAGAACGCCATAGATCAGAGATTGAAACAGTAGTTTTGAGGCCTTGAGGCCACCCTTGGAATATTGAAAAACCGTCCGGAAAAAAAGCTTTCCAAAATCAAACACTCCATTAGTCCCAATGGATTACAATATCAAAGCTTGGTGGCAAGTCACGATCATTGAGTTGGTGGATGGAGTCCAATTTCTAATGGCTAATTTGTGTAGAACAGAGTAAAGCGACATCAAATTTGACGTCGACAGACATTGCGGATGTGCGGGAAATTGTGTAATAAGGCTGCCGGTGAGTGTGGCCGTAACATCATGAATATCGAGGAAGAGTCCTTCTTCAGTTTTTGCTGGTGTATGATAATATTGATTTATGACAACATCTTTGAAATTGAAAATATTTTCACGCACAAACACTTTTCCATATTTGGCAGACAGTGTAGTGACCCGTTCCAGAATCACCTACTAGTTGAGAACTAAGCATGCAACTAACTTAATTAATAACAATCAGAGATAACAGCGGAAAATACTAACAAATGATAGTTATATAACCCAATCGAAATCAGAACAACTCAAAATATATTCGGTACAACCATATCGAAATAGAATAGTACTGAAAACTAAACCAACCAGATACTCACTGTCCTCCTGCTCTTCCCGAGCTATCCAACCTGAGGCCTGCCCCGTGGAAATGGGGTGTCCAAGATAAACAAAACCGAGGACGTGAGCGATAAGAACGCCCAGTACAAAAGCATGAGTATACAAACCTATATGAAATGCACATGCTATGATATGATACCAGGGTAGTCAAGGAACAGGAGTAACAAAGGATCTCAAAATGCTCAGTCTAGAGGCGCCAAGTGGATAGTGCCGCGCGGTCCAACCTCTGGGTCACTGCATCCACTGCAAGAACAGACGTGGACCTAAAATGTCCCGGACCACCGAAGCCCTCCCGACCCGTCGGCCACTGTGTACTCTCGGTGTCCATGCGTCCACAAGACAAGACAGGGCTGAGCGGCCCCACAAGATATATAGCTTATCTCGAAAGAGATACAGCTCAACAGTAAAGGCTATCTCGAAGGAGATACGGCTCAACATGAAATGCAACGTGCAGTAATAAACGTGACATAATAGCATGCATCATATGACATATATCAATGCACCACATAATCATGCAACACATATAAGAATGTATACTCGACCAGGATATCTCGGATAGTACTTTCGTACCTCTATCACAGCAAGCCTAGCCTTACGCAGCACCGCTAATCAGGTCTAGAACAAGCCTACGCATCAAAAGCATACCCAATGAACAATACTACCATGCTCAACTAGCAAAACCAGTACTCCCTAGTACTACCAAAGGTTTAGGGTTTACCTTCGTCCGTCGACAGCCCTTTGATGTCGATTGCCTCGTAACTCAGGCGTCGCTACACTACCAATCCTGGCAGCTCTTGGCTATCGCTCGACCGACAACTAACCCTAGAAACCTTCCAAATCTCTCAAATATGAGACACAACTCAAAGTTTGTCAATACAAAATGAGGAAATCCGAGCACTATTTATAGGCTATGTTCGGATCCACCGAACCCACTTCGGAACGTCCGAACTCCTACGTGTCCATCAGCTCTTGACACCTCACGATCGGATCCACCGAACCTACACTTCGGAACGTCCGAACTCCCACGTGTCCATCGGCTCTTGACACCTCATGATCGGATCCACCGAACTCACTTCGGATCGTCCGAACTCTTCGGTGCTACCGAACCATCTTCGGTCCGTCCGATCATGACCACGGTCAAAATTACACATTAAACCTTCTTAATCACCATTAATCCGTTAATTACCCAATTTGGAATTCGGGCTACTACATTCTCCCCCCCTTAAACGATTTCGTCCTCGAAATCAGGCTTAGAGGATGAACAAAACGAAATAACAACATCGTTACCCTCAAAATCTAAGGGACAACCCATCACTAGACGCTTAGTTAACACCGAATGACCCATCGGATTAGAAACGGAAAGAATGACGTCTAGAGAAACATACGGTAACTTATGACGCTTAACAAATCGTGCAGAAATGAATGAATGCGATGCTCCGGTATCAATAAGAACAAAAGCAGGAATACCGCATAAACGAAAAGTACCTGCTATGACTCTCTCAGTCATCTGCAGCCTGATCCTGGTTCAGCGCAAATACCTGACCTTGGGCACTAGGTCGAAGATTCGAACTACCCACTGCCTGACCCTGCCTCCTCTGCTGAACAGTCGTCTGTGATCCGGAACCAGATCCTGCTCCACCTCGCAACTGAGGACAATACTTCTTAATATGCCCCATCTCTCCGCACTGAAAACAAGCTCCCGCGACTGATCGGCATTGCTCCGAGGGATGGTTCTTCCCACAATGCACACAAGCATCCTTCTTATCACCAAAGCGGAAAACACCGCTAGACCGTGATCCAGATCCAGAAGAAGAACCAGATTTCTTGAACGACTGAGACCTAGGGCTCAAAGTACTCGGAGGTCTAGAAGAAAAAATAGCCCTACCACGCTGGAGACTGATCTCTGCCTGGCGACACCGGTTCACTAACCCATCATACGAAGTAGGATTATCACAGACAGTGACTCGATCAAAGATCTCCTGGTTAAGACCCTGGAGGAAATGATCATACTTGGCCTCAGAACTGCCACTGATATGAGGCGCAAAGGGTAACAACTCGAAGAATTTCTGCTGATATTCATCAACAGACATACTCCCCTGCTTAAGGTTCAGGAGCTCAATCGTCTTTGCCTGGCGAAGGGCTGGAGGAAAATACAGCTGCATGAAAGCCGCACGGAAATCGGCCCAAGTCACCCTACCCTGGGACTGGACTATCGGCGCAGAAGTCGATCGCCACCACTTGCGCGCACGGCCCTCGAGAAGAAAACTAAGGGTCTCTATCTTCTGCTCCTCGGTGCACTGGAATGCACGGAAACAACTCTCCATGCGCTCTAACCAATCCTCAGCATCATCGGGAGTCTCACCACCAACTAAAGGCTTAGGCCCCATCTGAATAAAACGATGCAAATCAAAACGCCTAGGACCATCCCGACGATGACGATGTTCATGATGACGCCTACGATCGTCCTGATTACCCCCACGACCTACACTCCCCTGACTACTCTCATCACCAAAGTGGTCAGCCATCGCTACAAGATAGAATAGGGAAAATGGTCAACGAAAATCCCAAAACAGAATCTATATCCCAAAATCGTAAGCATGCTCTGATACCATAAATGTAGTGACCCGTTCCAGAATCACCTACTAGTTGAGAACTAAGCATGCAACTAACTTAATTAATAACAATCAGAGATAACAGCGGAAAATACTAACAAATGATAGTTATATAACCCAATCGAAATCAGAACAACTCAAAATATATTCGGTACAACCATATCGAAATAGAATAGTACTGAAAACTAAACCAACCAGATACTCACTGTCCTCCTGCTCTTCCCGAGCTATCCAACCTGAGGCCTGCCCCGTGGAAATGGGGTGTCCAAGATAAACAAAACCGAGGACGTGAGCGATAAGAACGCCCAGTACAAAAGCATGAGTATACAAACCTATATGAAATGCACATGCTATGATATGATACCAGGGTAGTCAAGGAACAGGAGTAACAAAGGATCTCAAAATGCTCAGTCTAGAGGCGCCAAGTGGATAGTGCCGCGCGGTCCAACCTCTGGGTCACTGCATCCACTGCAAGAACAGACGTGGACCTAAAATGTCCCGGACCACCGAAGCCCTCCCGACCCGTCGGCCACTGTGTACTCTCGGTGTCCATGCGTCCACAAGACAAGACAGGGCTGAGCGGCCCCACAAGATATATAGCTTATCTCGAAAGAGATACAGCTCAACAGTAAAGGCTATCTCGAAGGAGATACGGCTCAACATGAAATGCAACGTGCAGTAATAAACGTGACATAATAGCATGCATCATATGACATATATCAATGCACCACATAATCATGCAACACATATAAGAATGTATACTCGACCAGGATATCTCGGATAGTACTTTCGTACCTCTATCACAGCAAGCCTAGCCTTACGCAGCACCGCTAATCAGGTCTAGAACAAGCCTACGCATCAAAAGCATACCCAATGAACAATACTACCATGCTCAACTAGCAAAACCAATACTCCCTAGTACTACCAAAGGTTTAGGGTTTACCTTCGTCCGTCGACAGCCCTTTGATGTCGATTGCCTCGTAACTCAGGCGTCGCTACACTACCAATCCTGGCAGCTCTTGGCTATCGCTCGACCGACAACTAACCCTAGAAACCTTCCAAATCTCTCAAATATGAGACACAACTCAAAGTTTGTCAATACAAAATGAGGAAATCCGAGCACTATTTATAGGCTATGTTCGGATCCACCGAACCCACTTCGGAACGTCCGAACTCCTACGTGTCCATCAGCTCTTGACACCTCACGATCGGATCCACCGAACCTACACTTCGGAACGTCCGAACTCCCACGTGTCCATCGGCTCTTGACACCTCATGATCGGATCCACCGAACTCACTTCGGATCGTCCGAACTCCCACGTGTCCATAGGCTCTTGACACCTCATGATCGGATCCACCGAACTCACTTCGGATCGTCCGAACTCTTCGGTGCTACCGAACCATCTTCGGTCCGTCCGATCATGACCACGGTCAAAATTACACATTAAACCTTCTTAATCACCATTAATCCGTTAATTACCCAATTTGGAATTCGGGCTACTACAGACAGTTTCATATGAATCTGGCCGGGTATGGTGTTCAAAGGATCAGAAGGAGGTTCAAGGAAGCATCATGTCAACTCATGAGCAATCGAGAAGATCTTGCAAGCAAGGTTCCAAGCTACAAAGGGTTCACGTTGCATGGAAATAAGCTTGGAGGCCATAGTATCGTGGTACGAGTGTTAAACAAAGGTCCTTTTAGAGGCACGGGGCAGAGGACTCCGTGCATATGCGCAGAACTAGTGCGCGCACGTGCATGCCAGACTGCGCATATGCGCCAATATGGGGAGCGCATATGCGCGCGGCATAAATTTCAGGCTTCACTTTCAAAGCTTGGCTTTGAATACACCTTTGTGTGTTTCTCAAATCAAACTTATCAAAGTTTAACACTTTGTGGCGTTTGTCGATTGTTCTTCACTCGGATTGTCAAAGACGAGTTCTTTGAAGTTTCGCTTGAATCCCAATTGACAATCCGAGTTCTTTGAAGTTTCGCTTGAATCCCAATTGTTTATCTTCGTTAATATTTATTGCTAAATTCTTCGTAATTTAAAGGTGAATATTACAACCTTACTTGTGTCAAAAAGATCGAGACAACACAATCGTTTCTTTATTTCATCGAATCGATGGCGTGACTCCGTTTTGAGAGCTTTTGGTTTCGTGGTTTTAAGAATCGCATCACCGTTCATCACCAACACCGGGTGATAAATTTGCATAAAATTCAAGTATAGGCCCGCGACAATATGAAGTGATAGCAGAAAAAGTTGAGTAAAGCTGACAGTGCTTGAGAAAGTACTACACCATATTTTGCCTAGTAAAGGCATTCAAATCCACGTTATTTTCCTCCAGAAATTCTCTACTTTCATATAAAGACCACTGAGCAACAGCTGCTTCATTATAGAACTTATCACTGAAGGCTGTGCCCAAGGCATAGGCACTAAGGTATGTGTTGTCCGCAATGAAGGCAAAATCTTCAGCAACATCCTGCTCAGCAGACTCACTTTCTTCAGAGATGTCATCTTGTTCAACAAACTCGTCAGTAGAACTGGTAAACCCAGTAGTGGAAGATGAGTCACTGGGTCGATTTCTTCAATTTTTCTCTGCAGCTCAGAGTTCGGATCATGATCAGATTCTCAGGAAGCAACAGAAACTGAAGGAATTTCAGCTTTTTGACTCTTCAAGTTGACCATAAATTGGGCCAACGTGTTTTCCTCCTCATTGGATGGAGAGAGCTCTGGTGGAGGAACATGGGGTGCTTCCTCATCGGATTCAGTGGCTTCACTGGAAGAAGACCTACTGGTCTTAGGCGAAGAGGTCTTGCGAGCCAAAAACTCGTAATCAGCATCAGTAGAGTCATCTCCAGAGGTGTTTTCAGGATCAGCAAGGGAGGGGACATTTGACGGTTCTCCTTTGTGACAAAACCGTTTTTTTGTTGTTAGGTCAGGATTGTATCCCCTCATTCTTTTTTATCGGAGTTTTGGAGGAGAAGGTTTAACCACACGCCTGTAAGCATCCCAATCCCAAGGAGGGTTTTCAACATTAAACTCATTTCCAGGTTTTCCTGGGAGAATGGTTTTCCAATGGTTCCGGCTGTTCAGCAGCTGGCATCAATTCCATGGATAATTCTACAGCGCGTGTTTCCTCCGTTGTTGTGGCAGATGTTGCGGGGATAGCAGCAACATCGTCCTGATAACCTATTTCGCTCCTAATATCATGAGGATCATAACCATTGCCTGCCATTGATTACGAATTGAATTTCGAGTAAGGGAAAGTAGTAAGAAATTACACAAAAAAATGAAATCGCACAAAGATAATTTTTGAAGATTTGCAGAGAGAAACAAAAGTGCGGATAAACGTTAATTTTGAAGTGAAAGAGTGTGGATTAATAGATAAGCATGTACAATCACCACAACGGTAACAAATTCAATTGATTTGCTTATAACGGTAAAAGGATTAACGGGTGAAGAAATAAGTCGTCAGAAATTTATCCATGTACATTGATGTTAATTCGGCCCAATTTGATTTAAAGAAAAAATACCAGAGTTAGAAACCCACATCGAAATTAACTCCACTAAAACATCAAATATCAACCATATTCAATTTTTCCTAAAATCTGGATTTTCATCGAATTTTCTTTGTCGAACTACTCATGTCCTCATGACACAATAATATTCACAGTATTATATTTATGCATGACCTATTTATGTCTTATAACAAAATGGGACAGAAATAGAAACATGAAAAAAATATGAGATATGTTTACAGATGAAGTGTCATCACAAATGTTGGCAACATCTTATGACAACACGCACAATTCCAGAAAAACGATTTTGATTTTTCTTCACACTTAATACTTAACAACTTTCTGATCATAGAAGTAGTAGCTCCCACACTAGAAGAACAATCGACACTGGACTTCTCTAGGCAGCTTTTTCCATTTTCTTCTATTTTTGTGTTAATTTCAGAAAGGGTAGCTCCCACACTGAAAATGCAGCCTTCATAGGGCTCCTTTAGATAGCTTTTTTCTTCTTTCCTTCTAACACAGACCCAACATTTTAAATTAATATATTTCAATTTTTCTTGGGTTAATTGTCAAATTAATTAGAGTCAAGTGACCATTCTTCAAATCCTTTGTGACTGAGTTCACATGTATAGGTGTGAAGTTTTAAAATATAATAAGGAATTGTAGGAGAATCAGGAAACTATGTATCACAGTTTCAACACAACATATCAGAGTATGAATGTAATGTTGTATGCCTAAGTCCTGAAAATGCACATGCATGTTAGGTGTTGTCCGAGATGTTGTAACATCTGAGACAACATCTATGAATGTTTAGGCAGAACACATGCTGAGAGATTTCATAAGGTTGGAGAATCTCTCAAAATCTAATGCTTTTGTGAATATGTCAGCCAGTTGGTTATTTGTGAATCAATCTTTTTCTACTAAATCTCGAATAAAGTGGTGTCTGATGTCAATGTGTTTATTTTGAGAGTTTTGCACTGGAATTTTTGAAATGTTGATTTCACTAGAGTTATCACAGTACACAACTAAAGATTCACTCTAAGTCAATAGTCATCTATCATTTGGTTCACCCATAAGAGTTGTGAATAGCAACTTTCAGCTGCCACATATTCAGATTCAGTAGTTGAAAGTGAGAAACAGTTTTGTTTCCTACTATGCCATGAGATTATATTATTTTCAAGATAAAAACAACCTTCAGATGTACTCTTCCTGTCATCTAAGTCACCAGTCCAATCTGCATCACAAAATCCTATCAAGTTTGAATTGGTTTCTTGAGTGCACCATAATCCTAGATCAATAGTTCCTGCTATGTAACGTAGGATACGCTTTACAGCTTTTAAATGAGAGATTTTAAGATTGGCTTGATATATAGCACATAAGCATACACTAAACATGATGTTAGGGCGACTGGCTGTCAAATACAGGAGGCTACCTATGATCTTGCGGTATAAAGTGTTGTCAACATTTTCGGCCACATTATCTTGACACAATTTTTCACTCGAGCCTATAGAAGTTCTCATCATGTGTTTGGTGTTTTCATTTGAAAATTTCTTAACCAAATTTTTAGCATACTTACTTTGACACAGAAAGAGGACATCATGCACTTGTTTAATTTGCAAACCAAGAAAGAAACTCAACTCACCAACCATGCTCATTTCAATGTACATGACATACACTCAACAAAATCATCAGCATGTTTTGAGATGAAGAACCAAATATTATATGTACATAAACTTGACAAATAAGAATCTCACATTTGGATTTCTGAATGAAAAGATTTTTGTCTGCCTCACCTTGTTTGAAGCCAATTTTCAAGTAGATATTCTGTTAATCTTCCATACCACACACGTGGTGCTAGCTTCAAACTATAAAGTGTCTTCTTCCATTTGTAGACATGATCCAAATGATGTGGATCCTCAAAACCCTTAGGTTGTTTAACATACACTTCTTCACTCAAAATTCCATTTAAAAAACACTTTTAACACCCATTTGAAAGAGTTTGATTTTCATATAGCACGCAATGGCTAGCAATAGTCAAACTGACTCAATACGGGCTACAGGAGCAAAGGTCTCGTCGAAGTCAACCCCCTCAACCTGTGTGTATCATTGAGCAACTAACCTTGCTTTGTTTCTAATGATGTTTCCCGACTCATCAGTTTTATTTTTGAAAATCCATTTTGTGCCAATTATATTACCATGGTCAGGAGGTGGAACCAAGTTCCACACATCATTTCGAACGAATTGTTCTAGCTCATCATGCATTGCATTAATCCAAAATTCATCTGTTAACGCCTCATCAACATTTTTGGGTTCGAAATTGGATAGAAAACATGAAAATCTAACATGTGAGTAAGTATAGCTCATGCATATAAGTCCAGCCATCTTGCGGTAATCCACTTTTTATTTCTTTCGAGTTCGCACATCTCCACGCACATTCTCAACTATTTGAGATGATGTATGGTTTTTCTGAATTTTAATTGGAACATTCGGTCCATCATCTACTGCATCATCATATCTATGTGCTTCTTCCTCGGATTCAGTGACTTCAGTGTCACGTGCTGTGCTAGGTGTTGCAACATCTGGGCAACACCTGCATTTCCAGTGATATTGGAATTTCCAGAAGGTCTTCCACATCATCTTCAGATGTTTTCTTTTTTAGATCTGCACAGTCATCAAAAACAACATTTATAGATTTCATAATAGTCCTAGTTCGTAAATTAAACATGCGATAAGCTCGACTATTAGTGGAATATCCCAAAAACAAGCACTTATCACTCTTTGAATCGAATTTTGCAAGTTGATCTCTATCATTCAAAGTATAACAAACATAAACCAAAAACATGAAAATATTTAAGATTAGGCTTCTTTCCCATGATTATTTCATAAGAAGTCATAGTTGAACAACTTCTCAAATTCATCCTATTCGAAATATGGCAAGCTGTGTTAAGGGCCTCTGCCCAAACACGCTTTGAATTATTCTTCGAAGCAAGCATCAGCCTAGCCATTTCTTGCAACGTCCTGTTTTAGCGTTCGGCAATGCCATTTTGCTGTAGGGTTTTTGGTGCTGAAAATTCATGTGAAATTTCTTTCCTGTCACAAAACGATAAGAATGAGAGTTTTCGAATTCCTTATCATGATCAATCCTGATCCTTCTCACCTTCAAATTATGGAAGTTTATGATTCTTGTGACCAATTTTTTAAACACATCGAAAGTGCTGATTTCTACCTAATTAAACTAACCCATGAAAACAGTGAGAAATAATCAACACATACAAAAGAATACTTCTTACCTCCAAAGCTTTCGACTTCCATAGGACCCATAAGATCCATGTGTAGTAACTCCAGATAGAGTGTTGTCCTAGATGATGGCAACACTAGGTGTGACACGCGAGTTTGCTTACCCTTTTGACAATCTCCGCACACATATGGTATACCAGATGAGAGATTAGGCATACCTCGTACTGCATCGTACTTACACAAGTTCTTCAACGTTTTTAAATTTACATGACCTGAGTTTTGTTGCCAAAGGTCGAGTTCACTGATTTGTGCATGTTTGCATGAGAGTTATTCACCTATTTGGTCACAATGTCCGAAGACCTTGTACATGTCATAATGCATATGTTAGATTCATCAAAAACTTCACAAGTATGTTTATCAAACTTGACATGCAAATTATCATCACGCAATTGAATTATGCTTATTAAATTTAATTTAATCCTTCAACATGAAGCACATTGTGGAGCTTTGGCAGTCCTTCAACATTCAATGTTCTCTTTCCGACAATCTTTCCTTTTGCTCCCCCTCCATATGTTACTTTACCACCCTTTTGATTAACATAGTCAACGAGATGTTCTCGTGATCCTGTCATATGGCGTGAGCTTCCACTATCAAAGTACTAATGACCTGCGGTGTTAGTTTTTAATGAAGTACATACAACATTATAGTGAGTTGTTACCTTTGGTTACCAAATTTGTCTTACTGTAGGTCTACGGTTGGAGGTTTTGCGGGAAGTGTTGGGCAACATTCGGGGTCAAATTCGGCTTGTATTTTGATTCATGCGGTTATCCCTGAGTTTAAAACAGTAGGGCCTGATATGTCTAGGCTTAAAGCAGTAGTGACATACATACCTGCGTTTTCGTTTCTTATGAACATGTGTAGCATGATGTCGTTTTGGTGGAGAACTTTTGATTGAAGATGTGGATTGTGATTGTGTGGGTGTATTAGCTTTTCCTTTCACAAATGCAGTTGATTTTGAAGAGTCGCCAATTTCAAATACACTTTCTTTGAAACCTAAGCCCTTATTGTCATTTCTTCCCATCAAAAGTATGGTTTCAAGCTTGGATGTGCTCGAATTGAACTTGGATAAATTCTCAGTTGCCTATTGAAGTTCATCCTTGGTCTTGCCTAGTTCCAAGTCCTTTTTGCTCATGATTACTTCAAGTTTGGCAACCACGGACTTCAGTGTAGTGTTCTCTTTCATGAGAGTTGTATTCAACTTTTTTTTTTGGTCCAATCAGCATACAACTCCTCATAAAGCTTTTGTACACTCTCAAGAGTGATAACGTCATCAGCTTCTAGCTCATCATCTATACTCGAATTTCCAGAAGATGTAGATTTTAGACTGACTGGTTTTGTGCAAGTGTTGCGCCTAGGTCTGGCAACATCTAACAGGTTCACTTGCAGCCAACGTTTTTCTGTCAACAGTGCATTCAAGCAGGTGTGATTGTCTTCATCATTGGATTTCTCCTCCTCATCAGATTCTTTATCACTTAGAGACACATTATAGCCTTTGTTCTTTCGTAATATGTTAGCACATTCATTGGCATAGTGCCCAAATCCATTGCATTCTCTACATTGCACTGAGTCTTACTTCTTTGGATTAAATTTTCCCTTGCCTTCATTCCTTGGTCGAAATTGTTGTTGGGCAAGAAGCTTTTGTGGCCTTTCAGGCGTTGGTAGACTTGGAAACATTGATGGTTGTTCAATTTTCATTTTGTCTCTGATCCTTTTCAAATAGTCTCCAAACTTCTTTGTAATATTATGAGATAGAGTCTTCACAAAGATCTGAATCATTTACTTCTTGGGATAGTTGAAGAAGATCATTATATGAGTCATTCAAAACTTGGAATGCAACAGTCTTCCCCTTGTCCTTTTTCTACATTTCCATGTTCATCTCGAAGGTGCGGAGGGAGCTTATCAAATCCTCAAGTGCAATTAAAGTTGTATCCTTTGATTCATCGATTGCACGGATTTTTATGTTATGCTCAAGTAGTGATCTGAGAACCTTGCTGACTAACCTTTCATTTGAGATTGGGTCACCTAGGCTAAAGGTTTCATTGGCAATCTCTCCGAGTCGTCTATCATAATCAACGATGGATTCCGTTTCTTCCATCCTTAGGTTCTCGAATTTTGATGTAAGCATCCTCAACTTCGTTCTCTTGATTCTTTCAGAGCCTTCACAATGCTTTTGGAAGATTTCCCAACATCCTTGGTAGATATACAATTTGTAATTAAACTGAACATATTCAAATCGGCTGAAGAGAAGATGACATTCAACACCTTTGAGTTGTAATTCGAAATCTGAACTTCATCGAAATCTGAACTTCATCGACAGTCCACTAATTTTCAGGCTTTATCAAGATATCACCATCTTCGTCTATCCTCTTTGGTGGAGTCCAACCACTGACAATATGCCGTCATGCTCTTTCATCTATGGATTTTATGTAGAATCTGATTTTAACCTTCCATAGGTTGTAGTTAGAACCATCTAACACCGTTGGTCGTAATGCTGCGTTTGCAAGTGATGTGTCCATTTAAATTGAAACGTCTGCTATTTGTTTTCTTGAAAAGTGCTAGAATTGTTTTTTTTAAAACCTCACTAAATTAGCCGAGATGCATAATCACATGCATAAAATATTTTGGAACCTTTTTAAAAGTAAAACAACCAACTATTTTACAAAACCTAAAACATTATTTGAAATGTATAGCTCATACTTTAACCTCTCAAAAATCATTCATAATTAAATCGTTGTAAAAATATCTTTAACATCACTTAAAATCATAAATCATAACTAGTGCGGAACACTAGCGTCGGTCCTCGGTTTATGTGCACCTCCAGTCCAGTCAGATCAGGCATCCAAGCCTCCCTCAACATTATTATCGTACTCACATGCATCAATCACATCTAGTAAGTCTAAAGACTCAACACACCATAATCTTGATAACAAGTACCACATATACAGATCACATGCACGGTAAAAATACTTGTACTTAAAATATCGTTTTCATGAAGATGCATAAACTTTAAACATAACCTTTTCGTAAACATATGCATATTCATCAGCAACATATTCATATTCATTTGCAACATATTCATCATCAACATATTCATATACGTATTCCATTTTCCTTTCGTTGAATTCAGATAGTTAATTGCGACTTTAGTGTTCGTATACATGTTAGGCGATGGATCCATCTACATGTAACTACAGTATTGGGCGGCGGAGACACCAGTGACTCTCTCACCGGTCAACTGGGCTTTGGCCTTACGTATTAACATATCATCGTATTCGTAATCATATCTGTATCTAAGGAAATACGATCGTCGGGTTCTCACTGGGACCATAACCCTCACGATATCTCCAACATATCATCGTATTAGTCACAATTACTTGACTTCCTTCAACATTTCATATTCTCATCACTTTATAAAAATTTAAACATGCATATAACGTTTTTCTTTTAAACCAAGCATGCAACATGTCTTTTAAATGTCCATTATTAAACCATAAAAATCCATTAACCTTTAAAAATCATAATTTAACATATGAAAATTCTTAAACATTCAACATATTCATATTAGCATATAAAACAGCATTCAGGACACTGCCATGACGTTTACTAATTTTTAGGTGTAAATTACTGTTTTACCCTTAGACGTAAAATTTCACGTTTTTGACTTTTTCTTAATTCTATTGACTCTGAAATGTCCCAAATAATTAAATAATCTTACCATAATTTTCTCATATTTTTATTTTGCCTAAATCGTTGACTTTAAAATTAATCTTTAAATATACCATATTAATGCATTTTAATCCCGAATTAAACCAAAACATAGTACAAAATTCCCAAATTAAAAACTTAGACTTTTAATAATTATTTGAGCTTGAAATATAATTTTTCATAATTTTATTAAGCTTATGAAACGTCTACTCATTTTAAAAGTGCGGAAATTTTTTTTTAAAAAAAGCTCGCAATTACAAAATAACATTTAAAATAATCTGTAACGTACCGTACTTTTGCTACTTAAAATTTGCGGAAAAATTAAAATTTTCTTGAATACGAAGTGAATTTTCAAAATTGATAAGAATAAATTGTTCATCTCAACAACCATTGCAGCGAAAGATCTCATCGTAACGTTTGTCAAAAGTATTTGCTAAAAATCTCGAAATTAGTAACATAAATTAGAGTACTTTTAAACATTTCATAAAAACTTCAAAACATGGACGGTCCTCGGGTTTAGCCTCCCGCTCAGTCCAAGCCTGCTCCTTGGTCCCCACCTCCAGCCTCCTCATAAATGTCCTCACCTGCATCGATCAAGTCTAGTGAGTCTAAAGACTCAACACGTATAAACTGGAAGTAACGAGTAGTACATAATAAAATCACATGCGACTTTAAAATAGGACATACATACTTAAAACTTGAACTTGCATGACAAAACCTGAACACACGTATATACATACTTAGACGTGAAATCAACATAGTGGAGTGTATTCAACGATGATTTTCAATGTCTTTCAATGACTTTTTTAAATGATAGATTTTCATGGATTTGGTAGATTTTTATCGACTTTATAAAATCTAACATATATGTAAACAAGATTCCATAGACTTTTGTAGACTTTTTGTAAGATTTTTGTAAACATTTGCAAATTTTTTATTAATTGGTACAAATTTTGTATTTTTATAAATAAATATGTTTTTTATTTCTTTGAGCTTTTAATTATTTGACATAAATAAAATCTTTACTTTGAAATAAATTTTATAATATAAATAAATTTAATTATTTTAAAAGTAAATATGTTTAATATATGAAAAAATCACAAATCAATTTAAAAAAATCAAAATTTCAATCCTCTGTCTATTCAATATGCATAAATAATTAATCAATAAAATTTTAATTTATAAGCATATATACAATTTTAAATATATATATATATATATATATAACAAATTTTTATATCAATATAAGTAGATAACGAATCAAAATATTATGAAATTTGATAAATTTTAAGCCGTCTTTATGAAAAAAAATCTAAGGTTCGTTATTATCAATATGATCAATGTCACTCCACATTCGATTTGCTATAGCATCCCTCCATGCGTTAGCATTTGCTCGTTGTTGTTTTTGAGTGTCAAATATTTGATCAAAGTTGTTATCTTAGTAAATTTGTTTTGATGAAGGTTGTGGAACTTCATTATCTGGTTCAACTAGAAATTCATAAGATAGACACTTTTTCCGAAAAAAATTGTGAAATCCGGAACAAGCCAATACAAGCTCCGCCTGTGTTGTATACGGAAATGGGGGAATAGTTTTGAATATTTTGAAATTTAAATATATCAAATATCCTCTCAATGACGTTTCTCCAAGAAGAATGACAAAAATTGAACAACTCTTTTGCATCTTCAAGGTGACGATCTTGTCAGTGAATTCTTTGAGATGATAACGAACACATCTAAAAAGAGCCAAGAATTGATGTCGATTTGCATATCAACTCAAAAAAATTACATATCGAACCGTATTTGTATAATCAAGTAACCAATGGATGACATATATAACTTTGGAAACTTACAAAAATTTTAAATAAGTAGCATATAGAACAAAAAATTAATTTGTGGCACCTTAAGCCCGTTATTTCTCGATAAAACATCTGTCAATATGTTTGAATCATGGGCATATCCCTCTTATGTGCTCTTGGAAAATTATGTAATGCATCTTCAATGTTTCTCCTATCCAGCCAGTCAGTTGTGCAACAAATCATCTTCATTACAGATTTTTAATTGATATAAATTTAAAATAGTTTATAAAATTCAACATAATAAAATAAAAGTTCAAATACAAAATTAGACGGAGAAACAAATTACTCAAACATAAATATTATAATTTATGCAAAAATTATTATCCAAATTTATGTAATCGATTTTTAAATTTTTGAATCATTGGTTTGAGAAAATACAGAAATTGAAATGTGTTATTTTTTTAAGAAAGTGAAAGTCAGATGTACAAACGTCCCAATAACACATTATATGCAAAAATTTGGAACACATAAATAAATAGACAGAAACAAACAACGAACGGAACACAGAAAGAGATATATAGAAATCATAATATTTTTTGTAATCAAATCAATAATAATTCAAGAAAAGAATCATACCTCTAAAAATCGAGGAACCCTCGACTTGTCTTTAGAGAAGATAAAAGCGTTGTCTTTGAATGAGGAAGAGAGATATATAAGTGAGAATGATATTTTATTTGATTAAAAGTCTACCAAAATCTCTAGGGTAAGTAGAAGACAATTTTTGAGTTTCTAAAGTTGTACCTAGAGTTTTAAAGTTTGTACATAAAGAATTATATTAGAATTATTGGAAATATTGGATACCTATAGATTTTAGAAAAGTCAAGTTTGAATACCTCTAAATTTTTTAAGACTCTAGAAAAATCTAATTTGAATACCACTAAACTTTTATAGAGTTTATAAAAGTCTATATTCAATACATCTAGACTTTTAAACTCTACAAAAGTCAATGAAAGTAATTAAATTTCCAAGTTTGAAGAAATAATATTTTTTTTAAAAAAAATGTAGGGTATCTCAACGCAAGTGACCCATAACATAATCACCTGATCAGACTAAACCACAGTACTGGGCTGACAGGGACGAATCCACTGCCACATACATGAGATCCTCGTTCATAATTTAACGGGATGATTGGTCTTCGTTCATAATTTAACGCTTTCCAATCTTGATCTAAACTCGTTCATAATTAAATGGGCGGATTGGTCCCCAAAAACGACGACTCACAACAACTACGCAATATAATCCCTAACATGAATTTTGACACCAAAATCCTTCCTACGACTTCTAATGCAACCAAGTGCCTACCGACACAAAACTAAGCACCAAAAGTTATCCCAATGTCATACTCACAATACCCAAACGCAGCAGCGATCCACCAATGGTTCCCAATGAAGCCTGAAACTCAAAAACTTCAAGAACACTTCAATAACACATTTTCAGAAAATGCAGTTTGAGCAGTCCCACGAAAATCACCATAAATCACTCAATTTTTATCCAAATACTTTGAATTTTTATATCAAATCGAAGGTATCAAAAAGTTCTACAGTTTTTGTGTTGAAAGTTTTTTCAGAATCATGAACGAAAAATCACATTATTTAAAAGAGACAGCAAAAACGAGTTTTCAGATCGAAAACTTATCTCAAAACTCGTCCAAGCCATTTTCTGCTCAAACGACGAACGTCACACATAAATTTTTACGCATAAAAATAACATGACACATAATATGACGATATCGATGCAGAAATAACAGATTATAGGTGCCTTTTGACGATAAAATACCGAAACGACGATACCGACGCAGGGAAGGAAGCGAGGTTGATCCGGACGAACGTGGCGCTATTTTTTTTGAAGAAAACTCACGAAATCTTGCTGGGAAATCTGAGGGAGGGGGCGGCTGCTCTCTCTACTAAGAACC
Organism: Primulina eburnea; assembly: GCF_022965805.1. NCBI lineage: Eukaryota > Viridiplantae > Streptophyta > Magnoliopsida > Lamiales > Gesneriaceae > Primulina > Primulina eburnea. Next base: position 31,445,699 of record NC_133111.1, read on the forward strand.
CTAGTTTTCTCCTCTTAAAAATAATAAAATCTGAATAATGAAGTGTGTGTGTGTGTGTATATTTTAGAGTTATTTAGTGTGTGTAAAAGTGTGTGTGCATGTGATTAGCGTTAATTAGGAGAAAAGTTTACTTAATTAATAATTAACAAGCTAATAAAAATGCTAATCCACCTCTAACTTTAACAAAATCCTCTAATTTAAATTAAAACACACAAAATGCTAATTTTAAAAGTTTCAAACTCTTAAATCACTAAATAAATAAATTAGCTTTTAAAATACTAAAACTTAATAGATTATTTAAAATACCACATCCTTAACTTAAAAATAAAATACAACGTTTACAAATTGTCAAACTCGTCACCCGTCTCTATTCCTCGATCCCGCCTCGAATAATCGCCTGAAACATAAAACTCAGAAAACATTTTAACGTGCATCACGTAAACATGAATAATTTAAAATAATGCATTTTACATAAATCATGCATTACTAAATTCATTTTAAACTTAAATAAAATATTTAACAATTAAATAAATGTATGGGTTATATGTTTACTTAATTTGGGCACTACATAATCGTATTTATTTGCCAACAAGAATGACGCAGTTTAAAAATAACTAACGTCATCCAAAATCAACGTAAACGTATAAAAATCGTAATATCATTAACATATAAAAATGTTTAACTCCTCTCAAAACTCGTAAATCATAATGCGGAAAAACATGCGGTCCTCGGGTCGTGTCACCGCACATTCCGCCCGCCTACTCAGTCTTCGGCACCTCCGGTCCCCTGATCAAAAAGGAATTTAATTTTCTGGTGGTGAGGGACTTCCAGCAAACATTATTGATGGATCGTGTGTGTTAGCGCCTTCGAAGGCATTTCGCACACAACAACCTTCAATGAGCTTCAATAGCTCGTGTTCTAAGAATATTAACACCGATGAATTAAATCGAGTTTGGTTTTAAACCAAGCGGAAGAAACTCGAAGTAATCCTTCGTAAAGAAAACTGGAATGTTACAAAATATTTTTAACTTGTGTAAACTGACTAACTGAAAGAACACGTATTAGTTTTTGCATTCTTGTATTTCAGTTATGGTAACAACTGAACACACGAACACTCTAACTAATCAAAACAATTTTAAAGCGATAGATAATCAGTTAAATACACAATATATGTTTATGGATGTTCGGAGACTTCAACTACTCCTACGTCACCCCTTCTATCTCCACGAATAGGATACACTAGAAGACTTTGATTTATACAACTACGGTTACAAGCCCACTCAGCTAGGACTTATCTACTGCCTAAACTGAACTCCTAGCTACAACTGAAAACAACACTTTCAGTCAACACTTATTTAATGTCTATGTGAGAAAGACTACATACACAAGTTTAACGTCTTTGTGCAAGACAGTTTTGGGTGGTATTGAGAGTGAATGTGTGTGAGAACTGAACAGAAACGTTCTCACACATTGAGGGATAACAGGCTTCTAAACTAAGCAGATATCACGATAAATAGTTCCCTCTGGGCTTAAGTGCTTCTGAAAGCTGATATGCAACTGAGCGTGCCCTTTTCTCTCTAGTATTGTATATGTGCTCTCTCTGTTATTTGAGTCTTCACCGCTCTTCTCTTTATATAGAAGGAGGAAGCTGAACGTACAGTGAGACTCATGTATTGTATCCGTTGCATTTGAATCGGCTTCTTGGACTATGTGTCTCGTCTTTTTGACTGTCCCTCTGAAGCGTTTTGTCTTTAATGTTCTGATGCAACATCCATTATTGTCCTTTGACTGGACAATGGCTTTGTACATTCTAGCACAGCTAGAATCCATTCGAAGGAATCTATCGCCCATAACTGAAGGATTCTAACTGATGCTTCGAACTAGTCAGTTTGAACTGATCTTTCAGTTGAGCTGGTGAAATCAGTTGACTCGTCAGTGGAACTTATTTCACACTCGTTCAGTTGGAATGATCAGCTGGGTTTCTTCATCAGTTGAACACTCTTCGGCTGGCCAGACTTCTGAGGTTTTCCTGCTGAATTGCCTATCAACTGGCCAATCAGCTGTACTGCTCAAATGATGTAGCCAGTTGAACTGATTCATTTTGAGCGAACAGTTGGGTCTTCAGTTTTGCGATGTAAACAACTCGTAGGTGATCCTAGATACTGCACAAATAAGGTAGATCATTAGTAACACGAATAAAAAAGTTTTGTTACCATCAAAATCAAGATTGCGAACTTGAAAAGTTCCAACAATCTCCCCTTTTTTTATGGTTACAAAACTTGGGCAGTTAAGCGCAATATATTCAGTTTAAGAGTTAGTACATTCAAATTTTTGAAAGCTCCCCGTAACAAATGAATCAAAAGAAAAACACCTTTTAAAACTGAGTAGAAAGGAGAAAAATTTAAAACGGTATTTATCAGTTGACTGAGAGAGTAACTGGATTTTAATACATGTTTTCAGTTAAAAAGAAGGCTCCCCCGCAGAAACTGAATGAAAGCCCGTATTTGAGAATTATTTAATTAGTCATTTAATCATTCAAGCATTATAGGCAAGAAAACTGAGAATATCTATTCAATCACAAAGAGACATATCTGAATAATCATGATGTTTTATTTGAGTAAACTTCCATGTATTTACATTTGAGTACATACATCAGTTGAGAAAAGAAAAATTGCTACAACAATAGTATATTTTAAACATCATCAGATATCAGTTGGTTTTTGTGACAGAACTGGATATACCATCAGCTGGTTGTCTTGACTGCTTGAATTGCTACGTCAGTTGTGAGTTCAATTTGCTAGAGAAACGAGTAAAATTGCTTTGAACTTGTCCTCTGTGCTTAACCAACTGGTCGAGCAGACTCTGACTAGGCTCACATGGAGTTCAACTTGTGATAGAATCGACCAACATCCCAACATAGATGAGTTTCGTCTGAAGAACAACTGACTTGGTAGGTTTGCAATTGAATTTTGTTCAGTGAGCAATTCAGCTGTTCATCTTTGCAGATATTCCTCAGTCCCCTGCAAGCTGATTAATATCTCCAAGGTTAGGAAATTGGAGAAGTGGCCATAACGAAAATTGCAGGACCAATCCTCTCAACTCTTTACCAAGGAGCAACATATAAATATTTTCAAATAGTTTTGAAAATCGTATAAAACATTTTCAAATAGCTTTTAAAACTATTTTAGGGTAATACCTTTTAAAACATAGTTTTCTTCAAATGTTCTTCTTAGAACAACCCGCCCTGATACCAACTGATGGATCGTGTGTGTTAGCGCCTTCGAAGGCATTTCGCACACAACAACCTTCAATGAGCTTCAATAGCTCGTGTTCTAAGAATATTAACACAGATAAATTAAATCGAGTTTGGTTTTAAACCAAGCGGAAGAAACTCGAAGTAATCCTTCGTAAAGAAAACTTGGGATGTTAGAAAAAATTTTAACTTGTGTAAACTGACTAACTGAAAGAACATATATTAGTTTTTGCATTCTTGTATTTCAGTTATGGTAACAACTGAACACACGAAGAGATAGATAATAAGTTAGATACATAAGATATGTTTATGGATGTTCGGAGACTTCAATTGCTCCTGCGTCATCCTTCTATCTCCACAGATAGGATACACTAGAAGATTTTAATTTATACAACTACGTGTACAAGCCCACTCAGCTAGGACTTATCTACTGCCTAAACTGAACTCCTAGCTACAACTGAAAACAACACTTTCAGTCAACACTTATTTAACGTCTATGTGAGAAAGACTACATACACAAGTTTTACGTCTTTGTGCAAGACAGTTTTGGGTGGTATTGAGAGTGAATTTGTGTGAGAACTAAACAGAAACGTTCTCACACACTGAGGGATAACAGGCTTCTAAACTAAGCAGATATCACGATAAATATTTCCCTCTGGGCTTAAGTGCTTATGAAAGCTGATATGCAACTGAGCGTGCCCTTTTCTCTCTAGTATTGTATATGTGCTCTCTCTGTTTTGAGTCTTCACCGCTCTTCTCTTTATATAGAAGGAGGAAGCTGAACGTATAGTGAGACTCATGTATTGTAACCGTTGCATTGAATCGGCTTCTTGGACTATGTGTCTCGTCTTTTTGACGGTCCCTCTGAAGCGTTTTGTCTTTAATGTTCTAATGCAACGTCCATTATTGTCTTTTGACTGGACAATGGCTTTGTACCTTCTCGCACAGCTGGAATCCACTCGAAGGAATTTATCATCATCCATAACTGAAGGATTCTAACTGATGCTTCGAACTGGTCAGTTTGAACTGATCTTTCAGTAGGTCTGGTGAAATCAGTTGACTCGCCAGTTGAACTGATTTCACGCTCGTTCAATTGGACTGATCAGCTGGGTTTCTTCATCAGTTGAACACTCTTTCGGCTGGCCAGGCTTCTGAGGTTTTCGTGCTGAATTACCTATCAACTGGTCAATCAGCTGTACTGCTCAAATGATGTAGCCAGTTGAACTGATTCATTTTGAGCGAACAGTTGGGTCTTCAGTTTTGCGAAGTAAACAACTCGTAGGTGATCCTAGATACTGAACAACTAAGGTAGATCATTAGTAACACAATTAACAAGTTTTGTTACCATCAAAATCAAGATTTCGAACTTGAAAAGTTCCAACAATTATGTTGTCCATGGAGAAAAATATCCATGGGGATCTCAACGAAATGACCAAAGCCTTTACTGCTGTTATGAAGGAATTTATGGTAGAAATAAGGGAATGGAGGAAGTCTTCGAGGGAATGGAGGAAGTCTTCAAAGGAAGAGAATAAGTCACCAAAAGATGATAAACCCAAGCAAAGTGGAACTAAACTGTTTGAAGACCAAGGCTAGGGCTCAGGGAATTCTCAAATAGATGAAAATCATGGTTTGGAGAAATCACCGACTCTGGGATCTGTTGAGGAAGGAAAATATACTCCTCCACATAGGAAGGAAGATGAGTTGGGTCTGAAACGCCAAAGTTAAAGTAATGGTAAACAAGCAGAAGGGAATATGTTTGTTGTCACTTCTCCTAGCAAGCATCCAGAGATGTATGGTGATGGGGGAATGCATGGGTGTTCAGTTCTAGGTTCGTGGAATAACACTCGGGGGGCAAATTTTTCCCCGCACCCATCGCAAAAAACTTCAGTCTTGGACTTCGAGACTGTATATGATGTTATTCAAGAGTTGTATGGCTCAGGAGTGAGGCTAGTCAACCGACCAGAGTTTCACAAGCCATAACCCGATGTTGTTGACCGTAAAAATCCTTATCCACGAGGGTATCACATTCCAGGCTTTGCTTTATACTCAGCGGAAGATGGCCAATCTAGTGTGGAACATGTGGCGAGGTTTATGATACAGTGTGGGGAAATAGCAAATTTGGATAAATTTTCCAACTACAAGCTACGTTTGTTTCCCAATTCATTGACTAGTACTGCGTTTACTTGGTATTCCACACTACCTTGGAATTCTATTATGACTTGGCATGACATGGAACTCCAGTTCCATACACAGTTTTCAGAACAGTACCTGAGATCAGTATAGCGGAATTGTCGAGAGTGGTCCAGAAGCCGGGAGAATCTGCTAATAATTTTATTTGAGAATTCAAAAGAGTGAGGAGTAGTGCAAAGTTTTCATTCCAGAATCAGAATATGTGAAAATGGCACGGCGAGGACTTGGCATTGAGTTGAGAAATAAATTTCAAAGGATGGAATTCCACGATTTTTATAATCTTGCTGCCAAGGTATCAGAGTATGAGGAATTATTGCATGGGGAAAGTCATAAAAGGAAGTCTACTGTTGGCTCTTACTTCCAGGAAGTTGAAGAAGTCGTCTTGGCACAAGTGGTGAGTTCTAGATCACGTACAATCCCGTTGTTAAAGCACAAGAATAAATAATTTCCCAGAAAAATTGTTTCTCCTGTTCAAACGCCTTATACCTTTGATGCATCAAAGATAGAAGAAATTTTTGATCATTTGGTGAAGAAAAAATTCATAAATTTCCCTCCAGATCATAAAGTACCAACCAGAGAAGATATCAAGCGAAGAGACTACTGTAAGTATCATAATTCCTTCAACCATAATAATAATGATTGTTGTGCTTTTAAAAATGTTCTGCAAGAGAGAATCAACAAGGGAATCCTGAGATTCCCTGGAAAAAAAAACAATAATAGTGGATGAAGACCATCTTCTACCTGTAGCCAACGTGAATGTGAATAATACCGACTTGCGATTTGTAATCAATGAGAAGAGGAATGTAGTTGGAAACAGATCCTTCCGGCCAAGAGTTACTATAAACAAATGTTGGGTACCCTGTAAGATGATATTTGATGTCAAAGATAGAAGAACAAAGATTTTTCATGAAAGAGATCATCATTACAGCAGGGGGAATACATCTTACAGAAGGGAGAATGGAAGGTATGATGGGAAATCCATAGCCAAGAGGCCGGTGAACCCTTACCTCGAGGGAAGCTCTTTTACCAAAGTCACGAATGGTGAAAGAAAATATGACCTGCATTCATCCCAAAAAATACTTCAGGGATCCCCATTCCTGAATGATCATAAAAACTATGCAAGGAAATCCCGTTTTGTTATTCCTCCGATGCTAACTCCCAACGGAAAATAGAGTCGTGTGGAACATCCAAAGTTTCCAACGCCACTTTCTCAATCCCAAAAAAGACGTTTGTTGAGAGAAAACAAACTACGGAACGAAGGTTGAAAGTGGAAGAATCATTTAGAAAGAAGAAGAAGTTTAGCAGGAATGCTACTGAGGATAAAGAAGAGGAAGGTGATGACTTATTGTCGGAGGAAGATAGTAACGTGGTCAAGAAAGCTACCTTCAAAGTAGGGCATATTCTTTTCTCATTTGAGTGTGCCACAGGCTCATTAATGTTACCATATGAGCTTAAATTGAAAAGAATGTTTGGGTCTGGTGGATTTGTGGGAAATGAAATTGCTACAGATTCCGTCGAGAATAGTGTTTCAAAAGATTGTACTGGAGTTCTCGTTGATGAAGAGAAAAAAATAGTTATGAAGAAACCTATCAATGAAATGAATAAACATATCAAACTTTATATCATGGCGCATGTTAATGGGAAACATGTGTCTAGAGTATTGATAGATAATGGATCTGTTGTCAATATCATACCCCACAGAATTCTGCAGAAGTTGGGAAAAGGTGTGGAAGACTTGGTTCCGACAGAAGTCTCTGTGGCAACTTTTAGTGGAGAATCCACCAAAATCTAGGGAGTTTTGCCAGCAAATATTACCGTAGGGTCTCGATCCTTGCAGTCAGCTTTTTCGTGGTCAATCACAGTGCTAAATTCCATGCTCTATTGGAAAGGGATTGGATTCATACTAATTATTATGTACCATAATCCATGCACCAATTACTATTGATGTGGAAGGGGGATGAGGTGGAAGTGGTACATGCTGATTCCCAGCCGTATCAATCTAATTCCAACGCATTAGAGGCGAGATATTATGATGGAGCCTTCGGTCCTATTAAAATTCGTGACTACAAGGTGAATGGAAAACAAGGTGCAGTCTACATTGACACTCGAAAGGTTAAAGAAGAAGTTGAGAAGGTTCTCAAACCTACTGCCATGGTCTCTTCTAGACCTATGGTCTGACCTATTACCGAGAAGGTTGATGACTAAGTTCACTAAAGAAGATATGGAAGTCGCTGCAACTTCCGAGTGGAAAGCCAAAATGCAGCAGCTGGTGAATGAAGTGCAGTCTCAAGAATTGTGGGGTCAATGGAGCGGAAGTAATATTTGAGGAGAAATGTGGAGGTAGCGAGGAAGAAAAGTTATAAATGGAGGATTTAATCTTAGCTCCGGCTAAGATAAAATATCGACAGCCGGAGACAAGTGGTTCATAAAGATGGAATAGATGAGAAGTATTGTACAAAGTAGGCTGGATGGCCACTTTGGCTAATTTTGTCATATTGACTCACAAGAAGTTTATGTAAATGTGTTAGGAATAGGATTTTAAGCCATTCTTTGCTGAAGTTGTTTGTAAATAATGAAAGAGAATTTGTGAATAAATAAAAAAGATTGCTCATGGAATCCGATGTAGTTGATGTATATTGAGAGGAACATTTGTTGTGTTGGTTGGCCAAATTGATGAAAAAGTGAAGTTTTTTTATTGCTTATCTTGAAATCTTGAGGAGTGTTGTTTGAAAATTGTTGTTTAACAGTTGATTGTTAACAAGCAGTGTTGACCCGCCATATTTGCATCAATGTTGAAGAAAACATGTTTTTTTGCCGTTTGTTTAGTTTTTAGAAAATATTGGCAGAGTTTCCTTTGTAAATGTGAAACGCCAAAAATACACATACATGTAAACAAATCCCAAGCAACATGTATAAGGTAAACAACATGTTTCCAACAATAAAGTTTGGCTTTCAAGCCACTTTTTCATGTATACGCATCAGAAAAGACACTTGCCAAACCATGGCAAACAAGTGAAAAAAGTACACCTATTGTCCTTAGCCTACGTATTTTATTTCCTCTCAAAGTGCATGACAGTCCATACGTATATGCTCAGCCACTGACAGAGATATTCATAAAAGCTTGCTGATTTTCTTTTGGATTGGTCAGCGGCACTATAATGAGGATTTTTCATCTTCGTTGATCTTTAAGGTACTTTCTTGCATTGGGCTTTGAGATTTTCAAATAATTGATTTCTCCAACCATGTTTCCTGAAAAGTAAATGAGAACCACATGAGAAATAATGGAACGTTGATCAACAAAACTATGCTTTGTGTGCGCTAGATGTTGTCATTGATGTGGCATGTGTCACTTTTTTGTGAGATTGTAACGCCCAAGATTTTAGTTTAATACTTTTGAGTTTACTATGTATTATGAATAAGGGAATGGAAGAACAGACACGGAGAAGCGACGTTGCAATTTCAGTTTAGTTGCAAAGTATAGTGTTGGAGTAGAAAGACCAGTACACCTGCGCCAGAAAAGCTACCGCACTCGCGATGTTGGGACAGTGAGGGCAGCGCACCCGTGGTAAAAGAGCCAGTGCACCCGCGGTCGTTCTTCTGAAATTTTGGAAGTGTTACAGTATGCTCAGCGCACCCGCGGTGCAATGTGTAGCGCACCCGCGGTGGGACGTGCAAAATGAAGAATTAGACACTTGTCCTTGCCATGCATATATCATGTGTTGTCTTCATTCTTCAGCTTGATATGGACGAGAGAAAACCAGAAAAGCTCCATAATTCCTTCAAGTTTCTTCATAGCTTAGAAATTAGCTTGTACAAGATCTAACCACCCGAATTTCGATCCGACTTCGGTTCCGTACTCCTCTTGTTACCAGCTACAAAATGATGTAAGTATTTTTACATTTCAACATGTTTTGAAGTTTAGATGTTGGGAGCAATCAGATATGATTACTATTAGATGTTCTTGAGATTATAAGCAACGTATATTCACAACCGGATCGAAGAACGGACATCGTATGATATTGTTATTATTTTCCAGCACATATATGAATGAGATTATACAGATTTTGAGATTATGGAACATATTGGTGATGATTATGAGTTATTGTTATGATTATTGATGTTTGAGATGACCGGTATCGCAAGATTACACCGTTATGCCGTCGAAGTATACAGAGATTGAATATTGATACGTATATGTATTAGTTTGAGTTGAATGTTGATCTTGTATCTATTCAATATGTCATTTAAGATTGATCTCGACAAGCTTCGACATCAAGACTTCAACATTGACAAAGACTGAACAACGAAAGTTATAATTCAATGTTTGATTGGGGAAGTATAACTCGAATCAGATCTGATTTGAGTTTCCCACAAACCACATACTAGATTTCTATACCTTGCTATGTTTGTGCTTTACATTGATTTATGTACAAGCGTTGAGATAGGAGAGTCATTGGCAGATATGCCAAGTTCTAGACGTTCGGTGGTATCGAGGCATAGAAGAAGATCGACTCCGATTGTAGATATTCGATACAGACAGGGCCTAAGTCTAGGAATAAGACGTACCGCCACCCCGATTGGGAGAGTAGGTGGGAGACTTGTTACGTCTTATTCGCACCGGGATCCATAGTCTTAGATATGAGTCGAGTCAAAGAATATGAGTCGAAGAGTTTTATCTGTATTCACTAATGTGTCAAATGTGTCATGATTAGTGATTCATGTACTATGATTTTGTATTTAATTGCATGATATGCATGTACACATGTTTTATACTGGGATTTGTTCTCACCGAAGTTTCCGGCTGTTGTTGTGTCTGTATGTGTGCATGACAACAGGTGGAACAGGATCAGGGTCGAGACAAAGATGAGATATCGAGATAGCGTGGTGATTACGGGCGTAGAAGATGGACTAGTAGTTTTTACATTTGATATGTAATGTGTTTTAAATATTAGTTTGTGTAAGTATGTAATGAAACAAGACATACCCACTTTGTTGAAAATAAATAGAGGTATCATTTGTGTATGATTTATATATAATTGTTTTGATATTAAAAGCAAAATTTTGACCCACATTTTCTAGCAAAGATCCAATTAATCTCAAAGACAATTTAGTTAGAGCCCGGGTCCCCACAACAGGTGATATCAGAGCGATAGATCCTTTAAACTAAGATAGAATAGAATGAGCGGGGGTAGATTGAATCTCTTCCTTGTTTTTCTTGTGCTAGCATGATTTATTACTTTCACTATTACATGTTTTCTTGTTATCTGAGTTGATTACAGCATGTATTTGTAAAGACTGAATCAGAACCGATTCTGGATCAGAGGAGGACTGAGACAGATTATATAGATTGTGTACTAATCTGTTTGATAATCAGATATGCCTCCTCGACGAGTACCGCAACCAGTAGCAGGTCGAGCACCAGAACAGGGCAGTACTTCCAATGATCCGATGGATGTGATCGCTACACCGATGGAGACTTTGCTCAAAAGGTTTCAGTCGTTTCTAACCACCGACACTGAAGGGCACAGAAAGTGCAGTTTAGTGTGAAAGTTGGCTCGATGACATCGAGATGTTATTTGAATCTCTTGACTACACCGACGAGCGACGAGTTAAACTTATTGGGAATCAACTGCAAGAAGTTGCAAAGAACTGGTGGCTTACCACGAAGAGAGAATTGGAGCATTGTGGCACAGAGATCACTTGGAAAACTTTTAAAGCAGAGTTCTATCAGCGATTCTTTCCTGTGTCCTACCGAAAAGACAAAGGTGCTGAATTTGCCAATTTGAGACAGGGACAGCTGAACATCGAGGAATATGTGGCAAAGTTTTCGACATTGCTCCGATTTGCTCCTCATGTCGCAGAGAATGACGAGGCCTTTGCGGATCAGTTTATCAATGGCCTAAATCCAGAAATATTTACCTTGGTGAATACCGGTAGACCGAACAACTTTTCCGATTCCTTGAACCGTGCCAAATGAGCAAAAGCTGGATTACTCGGGCAATGAAGCACTTCCTATGTTGCTCCGACTCCGAGACCGCCACAACCCTCAATTCAACCCCCTCCCAGATTCGAGAGTGGTGGTAGTAGCAGTGGCAAGAAAGATCAACTGAAAGTGAAAGGCAAACAGTTCAAGAGATCAGGGAACAGTTCAAGAGATCCATCGGATCACGACAGAGAGGTCCGGGTCAGAGTACAGATTATACAGGTGTGTATTGCAGTTCTTGTGGAGGCAGACATGCCACCGATCAGTGTCAGGGTGTGATGGGTCGCTGTAACATCTGCAGACAGTAGGGACATTTCGCCAGGGTATGTCCACAGAAAGGGGTACAACAAGCTCAGAGTGTAGGAGCATCTGGTTCAATGAATCAGCCTGAGAGGCAAGCATCATCTGTCCATTCCTTTCAGCCAACACCTCCACAGACCCACCCTCGAGCCAAAGGTAGCCAGACAGTGAGCCAACCTCCCAGACAGCAGGCTCGGGTATTTGCATTGACAGAAGAGCAGGCCCAAGATGCACCAGACGATGTGATAACAGGTAACTGTTTTCTTTGCGGTTATCCTGCTTATGTTTTGATAGATACGGGTGCATCTCATACATTCATTTCTGAACGCTTTGCATTGATGCATGCTTTGCCTGTCGAGACATTCTCTGCTGTAGTGTCTATTTCTTCTCCGTTGGAAAGTGGTCTTATATCCGTGACTTCGGTTAGACATTGTATATTACAGTTTGAGGGTCATGAGATTGACTTAGATTGCATTGTGCTTAGATTAGCTGATTTTCACTGTGTTGTTGGGATCGACATGTTAACAAAGTACAGAGCCACTGTAGATTGTTTCCAGAAGATTGTCAAATTCAGACCAGAAATGGCTGATGAGTGGAAATTCTACGGTAAGGGTTCCAGATCTCGGATTCCCTTAGTATCTGTTTTGACGATGACTAGATTGTTACAGAAAGGAGCAGAGGGGTTCCTTGTGTATTAAGTAGATCTACTGAAATCGAGCCCAGCATTGGAAGACCTGCCAGTGGTATGTGAGTTTGCGGATGTATTCCCAGATGAGATCCCAGGAATACCTCCAGCCCGAGAGAGAGATTTCAGTATTGATCTCCTACCAGGTATTGTTCCTATATCGCGAGCTCCCTATAGAATGGCACCTATTGAATTGAAAGAACAGCTCGAAGATTTATTGGCCAAAGGTTATATCAGACCGAGTGTATCTACTTGGGGCGCTCCAGTGCTATTTGTGCGAAAGAAAGACGGTTCGATGAGATTGTGTATTGATTACCGACAACTGAACAAGGCAACGGTAAAGAACAAATATCCCTTGCCTCGTATCGACGATTTATTTGATCAGTTGCAGGGTTCGTCTGTCTATTCAAATATTGATCTAAGATCTGGATATCACCAGCTGAGAGTCCGAGATGTTGATATACCGAAAACAGCGTTCCGAACAAGGTATGGACGTTATGAATTTATTGTCATGCCTTTTGGTTTAACGAATGCTCCAGCGGTGTTTATGGGTTTAATGAACCGTGTCTTTCAGAAGTATCCGGATGAGTTTGTTATTGTTTTTATTGATGATATTCTGGTATATTCCAAGAGTATGATTGATCATGCCAAACATTTAAGAATTGTATTGCAAACCTTGAGAAATGAGAAATTATATGCTAAACTGTCAAAGTGTGAGTTTTGGCTGAGACATGTTGTCTTTTTGAGGTATATCATATCTGGAGACGGTATTTCTGTTGATCCAAGTAAAGTTGAAGCTGTGATCAGTTGGCCTAGACCGACATCAGTACTAGAGATACGCAGCTTCATGGGTTTAGCAGGGTACTATCGACGATTTATTAAAGATTTCTCCAGTATTGCGAAGCCGATTACCCAGTTGACACAGAAAAATGTGCCATTTGTGTGGTCTGAAGCCTGTGAGTCTAGCTTCTTGGGGTTAAAGAGACGACTGACCAGTGCTCCTGTATTGACTATTCCTTCAGGTACTGGTGATTTCGTTGTATATTGTGATGCATCTCACAGAGGGTTAGGATGTGTTCTGATGCAGCGGGGGCATGTCATTGCTTATGCCTCGAGATAGTTGAAGCCACACGAGACTCGTTACCCAATTCATGATCTTGAATTGGCGGCTATTGTATTTGCATTGAAGATATGGCGACACTATCTCTACGGCAAAAAGTTTGAAATCTATTCTGATCACAAGAGCTTAAAGTATCTGTTTTCTCAGTCAGAGTTGAATATGAGGCAACGAAGATGGCTTGATCTGCTGAAAGACTTTGATTGCGAGATCAAGTATTATCCAGGAAAGTCAAATGCAGCAGCGGATGCCTTGAGTCGAAAGGTATGCTCTTTATCCTTATCAACGATATGTGTGTCGAATTTGATTGAAGATTGTTGTTTGTCTGGATTAGCATTTAATACAAATAGTAGACCATTGCGACTTGCTACGATTCAAGTGGAACCAGATTTGATTGTTCGCATTAAAGAAGCACAGAAAAATGATCCGAATGTGCAGAAGTCGATTGGAATGATCAGATTAGGACATCATTCAGAGTATTATGTACATGATCATGTTTTGTATGTGAATAACAGTCTTGTAGTGCCAAATGTTTCAGATTTGAAACAACAGATTTTATCAGAAGCGCACTGTAGTCGGTTCAGTATTCATCCTGGTGGCAGAAAGATGTACAATGATCTCAAGACACAGTTTTTGTGGAAAAAGATGAAATCAGAAATTGCAGAGTTTGTATCTAAGTGTTTGAATTGCCAACAGGTGAAAGCTGAGAGAAAGAAACCCGGAGGTTTACTTCAGAGTTTATCTATTTCTGAATGGAAATGGGATCACATTTCCATGGATTTTGTTACGAAGTTACCGCGATCCTCCCGAGGCTGTGATGCGATTTGGTTTGTGATTGACAGATTAACCAAATCATCATGCTTTATTCCGTACAGAATGACGTATCGACATGATCAGATGGCAGAGATATATGTCAGAGAGATAGTTCTATTACATGGTGTGCCGAAATATATCGTATCAGATCGTGATCCCCGATTCACTTCAATTTCTAGCACAGTTTGCAGCAGGATTTAGGTACGACATTGCACCTGAGTGCTGCATACCATCCCCAGACAGACGGACAGTCAGAGCGGACTATCCAGACCTTAGAGGATATGCTGAGAGCTGTAGTAAGAGATTTTGACACTAGTTGGCAAGATTCACTAACTCTTTGTGAATTCTCGTACAACAACAGCTATTAGACGAGCATCGAGATGGCACCGTTTGAAGCTTTATACTGAAAGAAGTGCAGATCTCCTCTGTATTGGGATGATGTATCTGAAGCACCAGAATTTGGACCTGATATGATTCGAGAAATGACTGAGAAAGTAAAACTGATCCAGAAAAGAATGAAAACGGAACAAGATAGACAAGCCAAGTATGCGAACATCAGACGTAGACCGTTAGTGTTTGAGCAGGGAGGCAGAGTATTTTTGAAGATTTCTCCATTCAAAGGCGTTGTCAGATTTGGCAAACGTGGAAAGTTGTCTCCTAGATACATCGGTCCATACGAGATTTTTGAGAAGATCGGAGATCATGCCTATCGACTCGCCATTCCGCATTCTCTATCTGGGATACATGATGTCTTCCATGTATCGATGCTGCGTAGTTATATGCCTGATGCTTCTCATGTCATTCAGCCTAAGGAAGCCGAGCTTAATGACACTTTAAGTTATATTGAACAGCCAACTCAAATTCTTGATCGGAGACTATTCCGCTAGTGAAAGTTCAGTGGAGTCGTCATGGTACTGAAGAAGCGACT
This sequence comes from Primulina eburnea, assembly GCF_022965805.1. Classification (NCBI taxonomy): domain Eukaryota; kingdom Viridiplantae; phylum Streptophyta; class Magnoliopsida; order Lamiales; family Gesneriaceae; genus Primulina; species Primulina eburnea. The sequence continues at coordinate 31,460,968 of NC_133111.1, forward strand.
TGGGAGACAGAATTAGAGATGAGATAGAGATATCTAGAGTTATTTCCATGACGTAAGTATTTATTCAGATTTTGATTATATTGCTTCTTTTACCTGCTTTGACTGATTGCTCGCGAGTTCGAGGACGAACTCATATCTAAGAGGGGGAGAAATGTAACGCCCGAGATTTTAGTTTAATACTTTTTAGTTTACTATGTATTATGAATAAGGGAATGGAAGAACAGACACGGAGAAGCGACGTTGCAATTTGAGTTTAGTTGCAAAGTATAGTGTTGGAGTAGAAAGACCAGTGCACCTGCGCCAGAAAAGCTACCGCACTCGCGGTGTTGGGACAATGAGGGCAGCGCACCCGCAGTCGTTCTTCTGAAATTTTGGAAGTGTTACAATATGCTCAGCGCACCCGCGGTGCAATGTGTAGCGCACCCACGGTGGGACGTGCAGAATGAAGAATTAGACACTTGTCCTTTCCATGCATATATCATGTGTTGTCTTTATTCTTCAGCTTGATATGGACGAGAGAAAACCAGAAAAGCTCCATAATTCCTTCAAGTTTCTTCATAGCTTAGAAATTAGCTTGTACAAGATCTAACCACCCGAATTTCGATCCGACTTCGGTTCCGTACTCCTCTTGTTACCAGCTACAAAATGATGTAAGTATTTTTACATTTCAACATGTTTTGAAGTTTAGATGTTGGGAGCAATCAGATATGATTACTATTAGATGTTCTTGAGATTATAAGCAACGTATATTCGCAACCGGATCGAAGAACGGACATCGTATGATATTGTTATTATTTTCCAGCACATATATGAATGAGATTATACAGATTTTGAGATTATGGAACATATTGGTGATGATTATGAGTTATTGTTATGATTATTGATGTTTGAGATGACCGGTATCGCAAGATTACACCGTTATGCCGTCGAAGTATACCAAGATTGAATATTGATACGTATATGTATTGGTTTGAGTTGAATGTTGATTTTGTATCTATTCAATATGTCATTTCAGATTGATCTCGTCAAGCTTCGACATCAATACATCGACATTGACAAAGACTGAACAACGAAAGGTATAATTCAATGTTTGATTTGGGAAATATAACTCGGATCAGATCTGATTTAAGTTTCCCACAAACCACATACTAGATTTCTATAACTTGCTATGTTTGTGCTTTACATTGATTTATGTACAAGCATTGAGATAGGAGAGTCATTGGCAGATATGCCAAGTTCTAGACGTTCGGTGGTATCGAGGCATAGGAGAAGATCGACTCCGATTGTAGATATTCGATACAGACAGGGCCGAAGTCTAAGAATAAGACGTACCGCCACCCCGATTGGGAGAGTAGGTGGGAGACTTGTTACGTCTTATTCACATCGGGATCCCTAGACTTAGATATGAGTCTAGTCAAAGAATATGAGTCGAAGAGTTTTATCTGTATTCACTAATGTGTCATGATTACTGATTCATGTACTATGATTTTGTATTTAATTGCATGATATGCATGTACACATGTTTTATACAGGGATTTGTTCTCACCAGAGTTTCCGGCTGTAGTTGTGTCTGTATGTGTGCATGACAACAGGTGGAAAAGGATCAGGGTCGAGACAAAGATGAGAGATCGAGATAACGTGGTGATTACGGGCGTAGAAGATGGACTAGTAGTTTTTACATTTGATATGTAATGTGTTTCAAATACTAGTTTGTGTAAGTATGTAATGAAACAAGACATATACCCACTTTGTTGAAAATAAAATAGAGGTATCATTTGTGTATGATTTATATACAATTGTTTTGATATTAAAAGCAAAATGTTGACCCACATTTTCTAGCAAAGATCCAATTAATCCCAAAGACAATTGAGTTAGAGCCCGAGTCCCCACAGAGATGAAATGCATCTTGCAATTTTTTAATTTATGGCTTGGCAAGATTCCAGAAAATCGTATATCATCTTCAGTGAATTTGGTGGAGCATCACAATTCTTTGTGCTGGTGCATTTCTTTTCAGCACATGGAAGATTACATAAGTTGTACAAGCTGTAGATCAAGCTCTGAATATGCACACCAAGAGAGCCGCTCTATTGAGGTGCAAACAGTGGGTGTTGCAATGTGTTACTAATCAAAAACTTATTTAGGCATATTCATAAATACCTTGAGTGCAGCTTGAAATGTGATATTCTACAATGTTTTTGTGATGAGGATTGGAAAAATGGTGAAATATACCTACCTTGAGAAGGTGTGGCTTGATGTAAAGAAGATTGATGATGACAATTTTCAGAAACTTGGATGGCATCAAAAAGTCGACGTAATCGGCGGTTTCTTCAGGAAGATCGGTGGGCTCCTATGGAGATTTGGGGGAAGAAAATGAGGAAGAAAGAGATAAGAATGGGGTTTAGGGAATGCACACTCTGTTGGAGGAAGAAACATGTGTTTCATCTGTCGATTCTTCTTCAAGTCTGTAAAATTATTCCTTGTAACCATATGATTCTACGTTGAGCTATGAATAGGTAGACGATCGAATAAAGCAAAGAAATAGTCAACTTGGCTCACTGGACATAATTGGTAAAATTAGCCAAATAGCCAAAATGGGCCATTGGCCCAAATTGGCTAGGGGGCAATTGTTGTGTCTAAAATTATTTATTATTTCAGAAGCCCATAAGAGAAGCACAACAGATAAAGCCTAGTGGAGTTGCAGTTGGCCTAGTGAAAGAAAGTTTCGGCCAGTTACATCCATTACCCAAGATGGAAGATCGTGGAGTGATAGTGGAAAAGAGCCCAAACTGACGTGCAAAAATGTGACAAAAGCAGAAGGGGGAATCCAAAAGAAAAGACAACAAACACATCCAACAAAATCTACAGTAAAGCTCTACAGAATTTTCTCAATTCTATGCATGTTAATTTCAATTTCCAGCAGTCAAGTATTTAAATTTTTTACATGTTCCTTCAACTTTCTTGTAAAAACATTGATCAAGTTCATAGCAACATTATTATATTTGATGTTGTTGATGGATCCCTCTTGTAATTTTGTCATATTTCTCAATTTTGTTTGCGTTTTTGAGCAATTTCGAAAGAGTTAGAACTTACGATCGAATTGAGACCTACAACGTTTGGTAAACGAAGTCAGATTATTTCAAAATTTTGACACGAACATGTGCCTGGCACGCCATCAATTTTCGTGAGAAAGACAAATATAGTAATATAACTATTCCGACAATCAATTTTTACCACCTAGACTTCCTTCATGTACTAATCCCACAACAAAAGCCTCCTACGTAACATCATCTCCAGCCAGACCACTGCCACCACTGCTGACCCCTCTTCCACCGCCCGACCCATCGGCACCACCTAGACCACCGCCACCACTCAAACCAAAGCAGCCAACAAACCCTCCGCAGCTATCAAGCCCAAAGCATACGTGGTTTTTTGTGATTTGTTTTTAGTTTGTGTCCAGGTGTAATTTAAAATATGCCACATAGACCAAAATCTCATTTTCCTCTCAAATTACTAGATTAAAAATACAAATTGATTAATAACACGATTAAAATTGAAAATAATATAAGTTAAAAACCAAAAATATAATTATATTTATTATAGTAGGAAGCATTCTACTATTTGAGAATATATGACCAAGACAGTCTTTGGACAGGGGCTAAAATTTATTTCCACAATAATTAAGCATTAAGAAAATAAGAAAATTTAAATATGAGATAGTGTCTTTAAATTTACTCACAAAATAATAACAATAATAATAATATTTATTATATTCTACGTATATTAAAAGTATCTTCTAGAAAAATCTTACATCAGTACCATATATTCGAAAAAACGAGTATTGACTTAAAATTGATAATACAACAATTAAAAAAACCAGGACACAAAGTTTTAATATTTTATTCATAACAAATTCCGAAAAACCAATACTATCTTCAAAACATTATTTCTTACAGTAAATGTAAATTTTCATATTAATCATAATTAAAGGCATAAAACCCGATAGAAACGCTTTAAAATGATAAGATTTTAATAAAAAAAATTAAAAGTAATATAAATACTAAAATTGTATATATATTGCTGTCATTCGAAAAATATTCTTCTGAGTTTTTTAGTATATCTAAACTAGATTCACCTTCAATAAATTAAAATATCCACATTCAATAATTTAAATAAAAAAATAATACTTGAGATAACTTGATTTAAATACCTCATCAAATATTTCGGTTGGATTAGCAAGACTGAAATTTTATTCTTTTCAGTTGGGTTTTCAGTAAATCAATCAGAATAAACTGTGCGGAAGTAGACTGATTGAGGCTATTCGAATAAATGACTCATAAAAAAAAATCAGTTGAGTTCTACTGAATAATATTTATGCTAGGCAAACTGAGAATTAAATATGCACAACGTTGTTTCTGGATATTTGGAAACTTCAATACTTCTAAATCAGTAGGTAGTGAACATAAAATATGCAACTTTAGAGATCTATTTATGGAATCAAACTTATATCAAGGAGCTGGAATCTCATATTTGACTACACTATCAAAGAGTTTTATTTTGTTCAAATCCTGAGGAATCATGTATATACAAGAATGTTAATGTGAGTGCAGCGACATTCGTAGTACTTTATGTTGATGATATATTACTCCTTGGTAATGATGTAGGGATATTGCGGTAAACTAAAGCATGGTTAGTTAATAAATTCTCCAAGAAAGACATGGGTAAAAAATCCTATACTAACCTATGGTCTACCGATTGTTATGCCCTAAATGCGAGAGGTTTGACAGATGACCGGCAGAATTGTTATTAGGAATACAGATATATATATATATATATATATATATATATATATATATATATATATATATATATATATATATATATATATATATATATAAAAAAGGATGCTAGGGCTCAGCCAATTCACTTATATCAATATCATATTGAGGAGATTCTCTATGGAGGAGTCCAAGAGTGAATATCTCTCAATTCATCATGATGTGACTCTATTTAAGTCTTTGTGCCTTGAGAGTAATGATGAGATATAAACCATGAGTCACGTCTCATATGAATTTGCTATAGGCGTTATAATGCATGGTATCATATCTACTCGACTTCATATTGCATTTACACTGAGTGTTGCTAGCAGATATTAGTCGAATATCGGTCCATTGCATTAGAAAACCGTGAAGAACGTTCTTAAGTTCTTAAGAAAAACTAATAATTTGTTCTTGATTTACGAGAATGAAGAAATAAATTGGAAGACTATACTGATTCTAGCTTCCGATCAGATGTAGTTGATTCAAAATCAACCTCTGGATTTGTATTCAAGAACAATAGTGTTTTTGTCTCTTGGAAAAGTTCCAAACAAGACACTACAACGCATTCAACCACCAATGTTGAATACAAAGCTACATCAGCTGCCACAAAGGAGGTTGTTTGAATGAGGAATTTCTTTCAAGAGTTATGTGCCATTCCTCAAACAGTTGATCCAGTCCCCGTCAACTGTGACAAAATCGGGGCCATTGCGCAAGCAATGGAACCTAGGTCTCATAAGCGATCCAAGCATATACTGAGAAAGTTCCAATAATCCAAGAGATTGTGTGGGAAGCATTGTGAAATAATGGGTCTGAAATCTATGTGTAATTGGCTATAGGACAAGCGGGAAATTTTTATAGTAGGTACCCAACAAGTCAACTTTTGGCTTGAGCTTTATTGAATCTATGTAAAAACAATATTTGTTTTAATAATATTTGATGCTTTTATCCAGTCATGACAATTACTTTATCTTTATATTCAAATAAGTTGCATAGATAAAGACTTTGAATATACAAAAGATACCATGAGGTCTGTCTCGCAACATAAGATCATAAAACTTATTAGGAATAGTATCATATTGTGGGGACCCGGACGCTAATTCATTCCTTAATCGTATTTAGGAATAAATAATCAAGTATAATAAACAGGGTCTAATTTTTTTTTTTTTAAAATTACACAGCAGAAACATAATGTAATTAAATTCAAATTACATATTAAACATAACATACAATTATTGTATGATCTACAATAATCCGACTAGGTTCAACTATACGTCAGTGCTGAACCCTAAGTTGCTTCAAAGTCCGGATCTCCACGCTATCTAGTCCAGCCTCGTTCTCTTCACGACCCTGATTCTAGCCCACCTGTTGCCATGCACACATACAAACAAGACAACAGCCGGATAACTCCGGTGAGATATAAATATCACAGTATAAATCATGTATACATGCAATCATATAAATCATATAAGAGCATATAACAAAAATCATATCCTATATCAACATCATGATATAAATCAATAACAAGAATAAATCATATTCTAAACATGTACCCTAATCAGGAACATAATTCAATATCTAGAATAAATCCTATTCTAGGCATGTACCAATATCAGGAACCTAAATCAATATCAAGAATAATTCCTATTCTAAACATGTACCAATATCAGGAACATAATTAATCTCAAGAATAACTTCTATACTAAACATGGACCAACATCTGGAACATGATCAGTATCAAGAATGATTTCTATTCTAAATATGTACCAATATCAGGAACATAAAAGGACATGAACCATATTCAGGAACATAATCAACATCAATCAATATCAATCAATATAACTGTCACTCAAGCTCGTGACTCTACGTTTTAGACTAGACTCAATCCTAGTCTAGAGATCCCGGTTTCCAGATGTGGTATTCCTATATCGAATTCCGTAAAGGAGGGAACCATAATCTCTATTACTCGATATAACCAGTGCCCTGGTATTCCTATATCGAATTCCGTAATAGAAAAATTCCAATACCCTTTACTCGATATAACCAAATATGGTGTTCCTATATCGAATTCCGTAATGGATTCCATTACTCGATATAACCAAACATCCAGTGTCCTGACCTAACCGTCATGGACTGTAGCTCTATCGCCAATATCCTATCTTGAGACATCGTGCAATGTGCCGTGGCGATACCACCACTATCCGGCACTTCTGTCACAAGATAACTCGTCTAATACCTGTCATCTAATATCAAGAGAACAAGTACATCAATCAACTTAATGCAAATATCAATGCAATAAGGTAAAGTATGTGATTTAGGGGAACTCGAGTCAAACCTCCCTCGAGTTGTGCAATCCCAACTCAACATTAATTTATACCTTTATCTTCTCGCTCAGAAGAAGAAGAAGTCCCGACTCTATCTCGGTCCATTCTCAATCTGGAAATGACAATATAAAACAGGCACAATATCAATATCAGTTCTCAACTCAAGACTGTCTCTTTAAATCTGAAACGATATATCGAGAATCATAATATCAATATTCCATTCTCAATTCAACTCTGAATCTGATTAATCTGAATTAACTCAAATCAGCGGCATAACGGCACAATCTCAGTATTCCCGTCAATACCATATCACCAGATATTAATTACAAATCATAACCCATATTTGATATGATTTGTAATCAGTCTATAATCCAAATCTATTCCATTTCAATTAATATAATCTGAAAAATCATAACAATTCCAGAATCAATCTGTTTCCCGATCTCACTTCGGTTCTACGATGTCTAACATGTCAAGAACATCATATATGAATTATATCAAATTCCTACAACATCATCTTTTCAAATGATATTAAAACTCAATGAAACTTACATCCTTTGGAAGCTTTTGCCAAGAAAAGCACGGAACTAGGCTCAGATCAAAAATCAGACGGCTAGATCTTGCATAATAAATTTTTGAAATGAAAAAGAGCTTGAGGGAAAAGCTCTCGGTTGCCTTACTGCTGAATTTCTGAATTGTGTAATGAAATGGGAAAGAATCACACGTACAAGTCAAATTGCATGGCTAGAGACATGTGTCAACTTTTCCATAATTGCACTTTAGTCCCTCAACTTTTCACTATTTTCAAATTGGTCCCCGCTCAATCTTTTTAATTCAATTCAATCCTAAATAATTGCAAACATCTTGTAATATAATTCAACACTCCATAATTCTCTAATTCAATAATCTCGGTTTAAAATAATATCATTTCTATAATCTCGGACCTTACAATTCTCCCCCTCTAAGATACGATTTCGTCCTCGAAATCACAGGTAATCAAGTCAGATATCAACACAAAACATATACAAGAGGTAAATCAGAAAACTTATCTCAATGAATCAATTCTGAAATTTCAATCTCATATCCAATTCAGTCTTTCAGATAGTCTCATTGACCTACTGATAACCTTACTGTGTTATCAACAATAGAATAATCTTCGTTCTGAAATATTTTTCTTTTACGGATTTCTGATTCCAATCTGGAATAAGAATTCAAGAAGTATAGCATCGTAATACCCCCTTAACATAACTCTGATAAAATCAGTCTCGCAATACTAGCTGTATAACATCCGTATATACTAATTCATAGCTCATCACAATCAATATCCTTATCTGTTAATTCCAGTCAAAGACATACTCAATCTTCGGCTTCAAATACTAACAATCATCTTCCGAGGTTAGCATATTTAGTCTATTAATTTTGAGTTGTTTTCATTTTCTTCTGAATCAGTTTCATTTTCTTATCAGATTTCTGATCCTATCTCAGGTATCACCGCAATATCATTCCCATACGAAGGAAATTCGCAGTTCTCACTGTACAATACCTCGAATAAAGCTATTTCGATAATCATCTAATAGCTATTATTGTACAATAAATCACAAATGACAATGAATCATGTAAACTAGTGCTAAAATCAAGCACTACATTTCCTGGATATCCTCCAGTCTCAGGATAATTCACTCCGACTATCCTTTCATCTATAATTCATAGACGACAAATCATGCTACATACTCAGCCAAAAGTACAAAATCAAACGAAAGTCACAGTCTGATAAAATCAACTTTGGCATTTAATACAATCTAACCCCTTTTCTGACATACTTCTTAGTCGTCGGGTCATATTTGTACGTCATCCTGTACAATATAACATGTACAGATTTGAACAATCGTTCAATCATAATCACATCACAACCCCATCTAAGAAAGATTTCAGTAGTGTCATCACACAGTCTATAGAAATGTACTCCCATTTCTATTTAGAAATCAATAATCAAGATAATCAATCTACAAATTCTATCTTTCTGTCTTCATCTGGCAGCGATTTAGACATTTCCATACAAATTCTGTCATAACTGATTTCATCTGTTTATATCAAAACTGTCTATTCGAATTATCACACATTTCCTGTTACCAGAATAGTATCAAATCTACTATTGTGTGCATCTGACAATACCTGTCAATTTCCAATTCGAATATCTAACATAAACAAATCAGCTAATCATATAAAATAAAATATTACCTACCTGGTAATCGGCTCTGACACGCTGTTCTAACTATCAAATCAAGTTCTGAACAGTCTGATCAAACTTCTGAACTGTTTATCATCTCAACGGTTCATAACAATCGATATCAAACACAGGCTCAGAACGATAATAATATCGGATCAGATTCAGGATATCAATACGCAATGCTGATCTAATGACTGCATAAGACGCAATCTCTGACATTTCTGACATCTCTGAAATTCTGTCATATTCCAGGCCATTCTCAGTCACTGATCCCTGTCTCAACAGTACTATAAGTCAGTCAGTATACTATCTTCAGATATCATGGACTCTGAATACAATCTGTCACAATCGAGATTCATATCCGAACAATTCTGTATACCACAATCTCAGTTCCCAGAATATTCAATTCAATCATACGCTGCGAATATATCAAAATGTCATAGATAAAACGAGCATAAGGTCTTCAGAATATTGTTGAACACAGGATCCATCAATCCATAATTGGAACTGAAATACTTTCCAGAGAAACATATATTCAAATGTAACTCTAACTCTTAGACAATAATTCTTTCAACTGATATCTCAATTCTTTCAGTTCAATCAGTATCAGTCTATACAAATTATAAAATGAAACCAATACCTGGTATCAAATCAAGGCTGAAATCATTCTTCCTAATCCAGGACAACCATGCAATCTCATCTGAAAGACTATAGCAAACCTCTTGCTATTAGTAAATCAATTCATGATAGGCTCAGCTTCAGTCATCAACTGAATACATAAGGAATTACTCCATTCCTTTCGATAATCATCGAATCATAAACAATACAGATATCAAGGAATTCAAAATCAAGAATCCTTATCGTATATCATTTATTCCTTGGCCATTTCAGGTCCGAATCTTACCATCTCCTGGCAAGAATCTATCATAGCTATGTACTTGTTCAATATATCAATATCCATTATGCAGTCATCATCAGACAATACAAGTACAATCTAGTCTAATTCAATCTCATTTTCAACTTACTGCAGTATATCATATCCCACAGAATATCACTGATATCAAATTCTTTCTCCAAAAGGTAAAGAAGCAATACTACAGTAGATACAAAACCAACAGGTAAAGCATATATCAGCGCCACCCAATCAAGGATAATCATAATGATTGCATTAGTATATATCAATACATATGCATCATAATCATAGAGGAACAATACCTGCCACTATATCAAGTGTGTCCTGGGTCTGTTCCTTGATCACCATATCCAGATGATCTAGCTCCCTGAAATCCTCGGGAACCTCTCAGTTCTAGTACTCCTTTGGTTGTAATCCACCAACTTCTGACAGCTTCTCGTAACTGAGGGAATACCAGTGTAATTCTCTGTTCATCTGTACAATTAATTAAATCGAACAGTATTTCTATGTCATCAAACCAGTTCTCGTACTCTTCAGACGTCCCGATACCACTCAGAATCGGCGGCTGAAATAACTGAAACTCTTTCAATTTAATTTTCATCTGAATTTCTGATACATCTATCTAATAAGACGAAGTGCTACCCCTTTCTGAAATTATTCTACGAGGTATATCTGATGATCACAGGAATCAGTAATCACAAGAGATAATCAATCCCAATCCCTTTCTGATCAGCTTACCTTCTGATCAAGAATTGGTTCTGATTCATTTTCAAATCAGATATATTACCAAATAAATTCAGATTTCAGGTAACGTACATTTAAACGGAATAAAACATGCTGGCATGCTAGCATACTCAATGTAAATCAACATGATACTGTATCACATGCTAGCAATCAAAAGCAGGAAAGAAAACTCAGTCTACCCCGCTCATTCTTTTCTATCTCAGTGCTAAGGAACCTACAGTTCAAGGACCTACAGCTCTGATACCACCTGTTGTGGGGACCCGGACGCTAATTCATTCCTTAATCGTATTTAGGAATAAATAATCAAGTATAATAAACAGGGTCTAATTTTTTTTTTTTTAAATTACACAGCGGAAACATAATGTAATTAAATTCAAATTACATATTAAACATAACATACAATTATTGTATGATCTACAATAATCCGACTAGGTTCAACTATACGTCAGTGCTGAACCCTAAGTTGCTTCAAAGTCCGGATCTCCACGCTATCTAGTCCAGCCTCGTTCTCTTCACGACCCTGATTCTAGCCCACCTGTTGCCATGCACACATACAAACAAGACAACAGCCGGATAACTCCGGTGAGATATAAATATCCCAGTATAAATCATGTATACATGCAATCATATAAATCATATAAGAGCATATAACAAAAATCATATCCTATATCAACATCATGATATAAATCAATAACAAGAATAAATCATATTCTAAACATGTACCCTAATCAGGAACATAATTCAATATCTAGAATAAATCCTATTCTAGGCATGTACCAATATCAGGAACCTAAATCAATATCAAGAATAATTCCTATTCTAAACATGTACCAATATCAGGAACATAATTAATCTCAAGAATAACTTCTATACTAAACATGGACCAACATCTGGAACATGATCAGTATCAAGAATGATTTCTATTCTAAATATGTACCAATATCAGGAACATAAAAGGACATGAACCATATTCAGGAACATAATCAACATCAATCAATATCAATCAATATAACTGTCACTCAAGCTCGTGACTCTACGTTTTAGACTAGACTCAATCCTAGTCTAGGGATCCCGGTTTCCAGATGTGGTATTCCTATATCGAATTCCGTAAAGGAGGGAACCATAATCTCTATTACTCGATATAACCAGTGCCCTGGTATTCCTATATCGAATTCCGTAATAGAAAAATTCCAATACCCTTTACTCGATATAACCAAATATGGTGTTCCTATATCGAATTCCATAATGGATTCCATTACTCGATATAACCAAACATCCAGTGTCCTGACCTAACCGTCATGGACTGTAGCTCTATCGCCAATATCCTATCTTGAGACATCGTGCAATGTGCCGTGGCGATACCACCACTATCCGGCACTTCTGTCACAAGATAACTCGTCTAATACCTGTCATCTAATATCAAGAGAACAAGTACATCAATCAACTTAATGCAAATATCAATGCAATAAGGTAAAGTATGTGATTTAGGGGAACTCGAGTCAAACCTCCCTCGAGTTGTGCAATCCCAACTCAACATTAATTTATACCTTTATCTTCTCGCTCAGAAGAAGAAGAAGTCCCGACTCTATCTCGGTCCATTCTCAATCTGGAAATGACAATATAAAACAGGCACAATATCAATATCAGTTCTGAACTCAAGACTGTCTCTTTAAATCTGAAACGATATATCGAGAATCATAATATCAATATTCCATTCTCAATTCAACTCTGAATCTGATTAATCTGAATTAACTCAAATCAGCGGCATAACGGCACAATCTCAGTATTCCCGTCAATACCATATCACCAGATATTAATTACAAATCATAACCCATATTTGATATGATTTGTAATCAGTCTATAATCCAAATCTATTCCATTTCAATTAATATAATCTGAAAAATCATAACAATTCCAGAATCAATCTGTTTCCCGATCTCACTTCGGTTCTACGATGTCTAACATGTCAAGAACATCATATATGAATTATATCAAATTCCTACAACATCATCTTTTCAAATGATATTAAAACTCAATGAAACTTACATCCTTTGGAAGCTTTTGCCAAGAAAAGCACGGAACTAGGCTCAGATCAAAAATCAGACGGCTAGATCTTGCATAATAAATTTTTTAAATGAAAAAGAGCTTGAGGGAAAAGCTCTCGGTTGCCTTGCTGCTGAATTTCTGAATTGTGTAATGAAATGGGAAAGAATCACACGTACAAGTCAAATTGCATGGCTAGAGACATGTGTCAACTTTTCCATAATTGCACTTTAGTCCCTCAACTTTTCACTATTTGCAAATTGGTCCCCGCTCAATCTTTTTAATTCAATTCAATCCTAAATAATTGCAAACATCTTGTAATATAATTCAACACTCCATAATTCTCTAATTCAATAATCTCGGTTTAAAATAATATCATTTCTATAATCTCGGACCTTACACATATATTCTCCACATGTTATTATTCTAATCAGCTGCCTGAAATAAGGATAAAGATCGCTTGAGTGATCATTTGATGATGTACTGAACAACCCTCATTCCGACTGTCCAAATGTTTATCACTTATCTAGTGGAATAACCTAAGGTTATGGTTGTACATCATTAGTCCTTTGAAGTACGTAATAGCCAATACCATGTCGTCAGGGATTCACCGTTTGCCTACGAATGAAGATATCATATGTGATCTGATGAGCTAATAGTGCAAGGAATCTCAGATGAGAGTAAGACATGTACATTTTGAAAAGTGTTTTCTCAGTTGCACATATCATGTCATTGTTATTCCTCAAAGATATGTCACATCATTATCGAATTCATTTGCAACTTTTGATATACTAATGATTGCAAATTCGATCGAGATATATGAGTTGAATGGCCCATACTGTACGTTAACTATAACTTAGGTTCTTGCAGGCACAATCAGTGACCTATGAAAGAGATTTGTACCGTCTATAAATCGATTTATTTTGATCGTCGATAGAGGTTATGATGAGTTCACAATGATTTATTTAGTAATTTAGAATCTACTAATTACGTAATAATGTTAGTAATCGTGAGAATTAAGTATACATATTTCTCATGGAATATTATAGAGGGATCTATAATTGATTAATTAATAAATTAAAAATTAATTAAGAAATTAAATTATTATTATTTAATTTTACATATATCTCTCTACTTATATATGTGTGTGTCTATATATATATATATATATATATATATATATATATATATATATATATATATATATATATATATATATATATATATAATATAATCTAAAGAGTTTACTTGACAATATATATATTATATGATAATTTTAATTAATTAAAATAAAAGATTCTTACTGAGATTAGGATTATGAATCCTAGTAGCACTAAGTTAGTAGTTTTTTTATTATTATGTTATCAAATGTTAATAACATGTAACATAACCTTATAATAGATATACACAAATCCCCTCCTCCTAGAATAAAAATTTTGGCAACACACCCCTTTAATTTCACAAGGAAATTTCAACCACCCTTCCACACCGTCGCGCCGCCATAAAAATTCGGCAATCCAATCTCGAGGAAAATTTTGTTTAGTTTTCTAGTGCGATCTATACGAGGAATCTATATGTTTCTGATCGTGGACCTTATTTGACGAGTGAAGAATAAGGAAGATATGTTCGTTAAGATTTACAAGAAGGACCAACTGCGTTAATTTCGGAATGATTTGGTGTCCAGCATTAAATACTCAAACGTAAGCAGATCTAAACACCCTATGAACGTTTTAAATCATACGATATCAAATGAACAGTCAAAACAAAAAATTTAAGCATATGTTGCGCGTCGAATGCTAGATTAATACAATATTCCAACACATTATTCTTACAGTTAAAAAAAAAAAACTGTATCCCTGAAATTATTTGAATATGTACGTTTGTATTACACAAATTCATTTTTGGACTCAGGTGTCCCTTTATTTGGAAGAAACATAGTGACCGGTGAATCCGGGAGCAAGCTGCAGAAAAAGGCGATACTTAATAAGTGGACATAAAAGAAACAACGGATCATGATTTTGAGCGAGAATTTATTAGTTCGCCATGAATTTTGAAGGAAAATAAAAAATAATTTATAATTTGTTTATATATTTAGGGAGGTAGATTATAACTAATTGAACTCGATTTGTACTTTTATCAGGATGCTGCTGGTTCATCCTGCAAGCCAAATGTAAACATTTTCCTACCCGTGCGTCATAGTTATTTGCTAGCACATTCGAATGTTGACGTGATGTGGACAATCAAAATATAATTAACTTTCATTGATTTTTATTTATGTACAATGTTAAATTTATATTTACGCTTGTTAATTTAATTTTTAATTATTTACAGTATTAAATTTATATTTACGATGGTTAATATTAATAATAAAAATAATAAATGAAAAAATAATCAAAACTAGTTTATAAATTTTGAAAAAAAATCAGATAATTTAATTTCAACAATTCCCCAACTCAAGTTGAATACATATATATCTTCTGTTACTAATAAGGTTCAAAAAATTTAAAAAATTACCGTAATATCTATGACCAATTTTCATAATGAGAATATTATCCGATTTTAAGTACACATCGAAGTAATTAAAATTTAGATTAAACTATAAAAAAAACTTCTAAAAAATTAAATAAAATAAAAAGATACAAACAAACGTATAGTACTTGATTACTATTTATATAAAAAGTTTAAAAATATAATACGTTCTAATCTAACAGTGACTCTTGGCGACGTGCATGTATTTACAAGATAGTGCAGTTGCTTCTCCTTTACGAAATCGAAAAATGGGAAATCATGCCGTTGACTTCCAATTCTTACCTTGTGGCCATTTCGTCAAAATTACAGCAGCGACAAAATATAGACCAAATACGTAACGGCACGTGTCTGACCTGATTCTGATTCGCTCATGATAAAAAGAAACCTTGTCGAGTCTTACCTTGGAATCATGAAAAAAGATTTCTCAAAAAAAATATCAAGATTGATAAATCCTTTCAAGGTGGTAGCTTTCTTCATGCCCACAAATCAAAATCTTTTAATCTTTTCTTGATTTCTTGTCTGGTTGTATTTATGGGTAACGTTCTAAGACTTTTGTACGGCCAATGCTGCAAGCCGACGGCGGATTCCGACGCGGCCGGCTACCATGGCGTCATAGTCTCCAATGTTGGAGTATCGGCACTGGCCCAGGATTTGTATAATTTTGAAATGACTTCCCAGGTACCCAATAACATTAAGCCTATCGATTAATCAAGTCTTTCGTATATTCTTGAAACAAATTAGAAAAGGGTTAATCTTGTTCGGAAATATTGTGAATTTAGTTGAACTAATGGTTTGATGTGGTTTCCGGAGCTGATTCAAAGCTTTTCTTGCTGTTTAATTTCGGGTTTTTAGTATTTTTTGTGCAAAAGAAAAATTATATTCCGCTGTTGTAACTCTTGGTTTCAATATTTATAAGGTTCCTCAAGGACTCAGCAATCATGTTGTCTCCTCTAAGAAAGCACAGGCCAACTGGTAATGTCACTGCTAATTTCTTGAATTTGAGATTTATTATTTTCTTTTATGTTATAATTATTTCTTGGTGAAATTTTGGTAGATATAGAACTAAAATGCCCCTCCAAGGTTAAGTGGTATGCATATACATGCAAAGAATTTATCTGGAGGGTGACTTCACGTATTTTGTTTACAAATCTTGTATATATGTTTCAAAACATGTAAGTTAATTATGATGGAATCATGGAACTTGAGGTTATTGGTCTGCTAGTTTCCATGCTAATTTTTAACCGGGTTCGTTCGATTTATTTATGCTCAACCTATGCACACAAATCAAGGTATAGGAAACTTTCGGAGGCATGGAGAGAAACAAAACCTCCCCCTATAACACCAGAAGAAGCTTCAAGGCTTGTAATCCTGACCTTGAAAGGACATCAGAAAGCTGACGTTGAGGTACTAAAATAACATACCTTGGTATGGTCCTCAAAAGAATGCAAGGTTTTAGTAGAACTTATTGATTTATTACAGGGATTGTTGACTTTTTATGGCCTTCCTTTACCTCATATTTTGGTTGAGCTCACTAGTGTCGCTCCTCCATCACGACCACAAGGGCTCAAATTCGAATTATACACTCTTCCAGTAAGCACAACATACAGTTTCTTGAAAAATATTTCAGGATTGGAGTTTCTTTTAGTTTCATATCATCTGATTATCGACTTGTTTGACATAATGTTTTGTGTATGAATAGATTGATGCGAAGGCTGTGGCAGATGGAGATACAATTACTGCGTATGTGAGCACTACGGATCAGAGAGAATCTGCAATTGTCCCTAGAGAAGTGGAAGTTGCAGCTGTTCAAAGATCCAAGGCGCGAGCTCGGAAGAATTATAATAAGGCCGACGAACTTCACAGGAAAATTATTGATATGGGATATAGGTTGGACAATTCTTGTGCAAAATTTGTTGAGTTTCTCTCTTAGCGTATTTCAGTTTGTGTTTGTGTACTCTTGAAGAAATCATTGATGAGTTAGGCATGTCTTGCAGGGTTATACCGGTTCAAAATCAGGAGGTTCTTGCACGAAAATATCGAATAAGACTAAGGTAAGGAAACTGTTAATTGTATTTGAGGAGTACCCTTATGTAGAGGCAGAATAAAGATTTTGCTTCATCAGGGTGATTAATGTTTTATCATATAATACTCAAGTAAAGGAAAAACAGCGGTACGGATTTTAAAATTACATGACAGAATCAAGATTTTCAACAATCAACGTTTTGTTTGTTTAACACTCGTAGGATTTAATAGAATGCTACTGAAAAATATATGCGTAACAGGGATAAGTAAGATTTAGGGAGACCCACACAGGCCGCTTTCTCTTTGCCACTATGCCTGCCCTTAACTTGCCATACGTCACTTCATTTTTACAGTGTAACTTAAAATGATCTTAAATGCAATGTGACAGGGGAATTGATACACCAGAGAGTAAAATGGATTATGGGCCAAAGGCAAAGGAAGAACTGGCTAATATCGTTCGAGGCAATTGTCTAAGAGTTTTGGTGTTCGATGAGGATCGTTACGGTCGCTTTGTTGCAGATGTTTATTGTAACGGCATATTTGTGCAGGTACTGGATTTTTATACATTTTCTTAATCCATTCTACTAAATCAAAGTCACTATTTTTCATCAAAACTTTAAAACTTCTGATGTCTGTGCATTGTGCATACACATTTTATTACGGCATATTTATTTCGCTATGCACTTCAATTTGATTTAGTGTACAGGGAATACAGACTTTCTGAATGCTCATTTGTGTAGGAATTAATGCTTAAGAAGGGACTAGCATGGCATTATAAAGCATATGATCAACGGCCCGAGTTGGATAAGGTAACTTCTCTCTTTTTATGCTGGGCAAGCTCTGAAATTTGGTCGAGTACATAGTTATTAAAATCCCATAAAGTGCGGACTTACGCTCAAGGCTCAACCTTCGTGCTTCAGTGCAATTTAAGCTGCAACACTTTAATGGAGTCTGCTCTCAACGATGAAGCCGAAGCCTTGGTGCACTTTTAAATAATGACATCTTAAATAAGAGTATGTCTCTTGTAAGACGGTCTGTCTCATGAATCTTTATATGTGAGACGAGTCAATTTTACCGATATTCACAATAAAAAATAATACTCTTAGCATAAAAAACAATACTTTTTCATTTGTCTCACAGAATACGACCCGACCATCTCACACAAGTTTTTGCCCTTAAGCAAATAAGATAATGGTAGTTTATTTTCCTTATATGCTATATCTAAGTAGTTTTGTACATTTAATGGGTTATAAGGTGCGTTTTAAATTATATAAGATGGAATTCCATATTTAAATTCTAGCAGCTCATCTTTTTTTGTACTCGACTCCATGAAACGTGCACCTTGCCTTGAATCTTGAACCTAAGTCTACTTGTTGGTGTAGGAATCTTGCAAACCAACAGTCGATAATTTGTAATGTAAATTGAACACCCTTCTTATTTGCGTTGTTTTGTAATGAAGTGGGAGAGAGAGGCTCGGGCGAAACGTGTTGGATTATGGGCAGCTTCCAATCCTCAAATGCCATGGGAATGGAGGAAGAACAAGCGTGAAGGCAGACACTAAAAACAAAGAATCTTCAAGTGTCGATTAGGATTTGTCAAATTAGTGAAAGATTTGGAATTATTAATATTTATCGCGGAAGTATATTTTTACTCATTGTGTAATATATTTGTGCTTATTATGTTTTATTTAGTTGTTGTTATTTGTAAAACGTTTGTCATTTATGAATGTCGTTGTAAATTTACTCACTAAATAATTTCTGACAAATTACATTATTTTTTCTCATGTAATTTGATACATTTCAACAATAATGATTGATAACCCGGAAAGAGCTCGAATAATCTTTGGACTCGAGCGGCAAGAAAAAGATCGGGAATTCAGAGCTGGTCCCAGAAAGTCAAGAAAGACCCGGTAGGAGTCAGCCTGAGCAAAGAAAGAGTACCTTATTTTAATCCACCCCGGGCACATCAACTCGATAAGCTTGTCAGACTACTATCAACTTGTACGAGCCTAGGCCCATAACCTCAACCGGGAAACACAAGAAGACTAAGTTAATTGATCGTGGACCCTGTCCACCGAAAATCAAATGGCATATTCCTCTCCACGTTCTCAGATCATGCTGAAATCAAGACGTAGGCCACATCCTTACTTTGTGGACTACCCGAGCATCTCAGAATGGTCACCGGCACCCTCTAAATACCTCCAATAGTGGTAAAACAGGGGAGTTCACTTTTATTGTCACAAGCACTCTCTACGTATTTACTTAAACACACTTTCTTTCATCTGCGTGTATATTTGACTGAATTGAGCATCAGAGTAGTCACATCGAAAATCTTTCCGGCACCCCACTAACGTTTCTTGTTCTCAAGAAGACAGGTTATTCAGTTCGGGTTCATCCACCAGTATGTACAAGGAAAGAGCACATCTTTGTCCGGGAAATTTCCCACACCCAACTCACCTAATTTTTCCGAGCAGTATCATTGTCGCCTTCTGTGGTAAACCGATCTATAGACGTAGATATGGTTTCCACTTGAAAGTCATCACGAAAGAATCACTGTGAAAGGGAGGCCCACTGACTCAGCAATCCATTGAGGTAATCCACTATTATGAAATTATTATTATCCCAAAGTTTTGGTGATTGAAAAAATAAAACAGCACCTAACTGTTTCAGGAAAATAGCCGCAATTTATTTTATATAACATGAACAATTCAAAACAGCTTGAAGCTCAACCGCCTACAGCTTGAAGAAGTTTCAACCGTTAGAAAACTTTCAACCGGCTGTTCAAAGCCTTCAAACCGCTTCATTCAAGAGTCATTCATTGCTCACTTAATGAAATAAATTCTCATGACCAGCTCAGGACATTCATTGGTTTTACACTGCTACAAGTCAACCATGTCTTGCACTAATCAAGATAAAGATATGCATTTGTGTCACTATTCCATAATAGAAAGATTGCTTAAACATCCTACAAGCTCTGATCGAGCTAACAGTTATCACAAAAGGATGCTTAGCAGCAACTCTTTAAAGAAACAAGATTCAAAGCTACACAAGAAAAGAGAACATTAAATGTTTGCTGAAAGATGCATAATATAGTTCGATCATTTAACCTTTTCAACCACGCGATTGACACACTACTAAAGATTGCATACTCAAATATCTTAGCGCGCTTAAAGTTCATATATTTCATCAATCATCGACCACGTACTCAGCAGAAAGATATCTGATCAATCAATTTCGTACTACTCAAAACATACAGTTTTCTTTTATCGGTAACCTTTTGGTTATTTGATGATTGTGTTTTCTGGTGAACCGAGGGTTCTTAAAATCCAGAAGTATAAAGTGATCACTAAGAGTTTCAAAACAGGCAGTGTGATAAGTCCTGATTAGAGTGAGTTGTTGCAATAAGTTTGTAAAGCCAAAGTCTTTTAGTGGAATCATTCCTAAAGAGGAAGAAGGGGTGACGTAGGAGTTTTATCTCCGAACATCCATAAAAATCATGTGTCTTTACTTTCCGTGAGCACTTACATTTCGAACCGTTTGTTGTTAATAAGCAGCCAACCAGTTGAAGCTATCATTAGAAATTGTGAACCATTTTCCGCACTTTTCAAGTGATTCATATTTCTAACTGTTCCAGAAAAACTTTCAACTGCCTAAAAATGATTGAAAACAAATTTTAAAAATAAATATTTTTAAAGAGTTTATTCACTCCTCCTCTAATATCTTTCTCGATCCTAACATCCAGCCCCTAACAACTCTCAACAAACCATCACTCGCTAAGATCTAGCTCAGTGGATCACGGCGGTTGTTCAAGAGGCCATGGCTGGGAAAATACCCCCAAAAAAGAATCCTCGACGAGAACAGGAGGAGTCCGAGGATGAGTTTCATCTTCATGACTGGTCTGGAAAGAATGATGAAAACTCTAGGGCTGGCTCCAAGGTTTTTACCATGACCGATGAATTAGAAGAGCTAAGGAAAAAGGTGAAAAAGCTAGAAGGATAGGTCAGGTCTTCTCATACTGCCCTGGTCGAGTCAAGGGGACGTCCCTTCTCCACCCAGATAGTGAATGAGCCCATGCCCATTCACTACAAGTCGGCTAAGGTCCGGAACTATGATGGGAATACTCATCTAGAAGATCACCTGACCTGGTTGCTGCATTGTTACGAGGATAGAATCAAATGCAAGGCTTTTCTGACCACGTTAGTAGACTCAGCTCAGTATTGGTTCGAGAAGCTTGAACCTCAAAGCAACCATTCTTTCTAATATTTCATGAATCTTTTCTTGCATCACTTCAGCAGCAGCAAAAAATATAAGAAGACTGCCTTATATGTTTGAAGTGAATTAGAGTTAAGATAAATCCTTGCGGCCATACATGTGTAGGTTTAACAAGGCTGCCCTGGAGGTACCATTCTGTGCTCGAGACAAAGACTACAGCCTTCACACAAGGGTTCTAGGAAGGGGATTTCTTCCAGTACTTGGTAAAAAAGCTACCCCGGATTTTGAAGATATTTTATCCCTACCAGAAAGCACATCAACATGGAGGAGGCTCAATGACAAAAAGACTTGCAAAAAAAGAGACATGGTAAGCAGGGTAGAGGATCAGGAACATAAAAGAAACCCTCTGGGAACTTTTCTCAATATAAGACCTTTAAAGTTTCCCAAGATTGGGCAGTGCACATTTGTGAAGAGGACAGGGTTGTCCCACAACCCTCATTGTCCCCGCAGGACCAGCAGATGACCACCAAATTCTGCATATACCATTAGGAATGTGTTCATGATACCACTGAATGCAGGAAATTGAACATACTCATTATCTACCGGGCTCAACTGAAGTCAGGCCGTTAACAAAAAGATCCCGAGGGTTCCCGTGAACACCAAGTAATTCAGGTCCCATCTTACCCCCAAGCGCTCAGGGATCTCGGCCCAGGCAGGGGGGTCGCGATGGATCTTCTAGAAGATTCAGAGCCCGAGAAGAAAAGACTCAGGAAAGCACCCCCACCGTGGACGTAATCAAAATGATTTTGGGTGGATAATGCAGCCTAGGAAAAGGGCCAGTGATGAACTTTGGTACCCGAGATCTATAGGGCATCAACGCATCTTACAATGATATCTTGGTTATCCAAGCCAAAATTGCCGACTATGATGTAATGGAGGTTTTTGCGGATTCCGGGAGCTCTATCAATGTTATATCCCAGGAAACTCTCGAGCAAATGGATTTGAAGGGCTATAAGTTGGAACCAGTGGAGACTACCCTCTTTGGCTTTGCTGGTCAAACTGTATACCCAAAAATAGAGATATGTTTCCCTTGATAATCGGATCCGAGGACTTGAGGAAGTCAGTCATGAAAACATTACAGTGGTCAAAACACATTCCTCATATAATATCATTTCGGTAAGGCCAGCCATGAATACCCTCATGGCCGTCTCCTCAACTTACCATCAGAAAATCAAATTCTCCATAGGAAGTAGGGAAGGAGATGTATGGGGAGACAGTCGTCCTCTCGGAAATGTTATTCTGAGATATTCTGAGTGGAAATCAAAAGAACAATGAGGGAAGGAAATTACGTAAGGCCAGTGAAAGGATAGGTGCACTCGATTTGAGATGTGCAGACAGTGATGGAGGAAAAACTGGATATATTCCCCGGACATTCTTGGAAAACAACCAATGTGGCCTGGGATCTGGAACCACCTATTCCAGCAGTGTTGCTGACTTGTTTAAAAAAGAATGCTGATATTTTGCATGGTCCTCCTAAGATATTCTTGGTATCCCAGCTTATGGCGCAGAGCATAAAGTGGACATCATCATGTGTTCCAGACTCGTGAAGCAGAAGAGGCATTTTGGGCCCGAGAAGGATAGGGTAGTAGTTGAGAAGGTACAAGAGTTGTTGAAGCCGACCAGATCCGAGAAGTTCAGTTTTCTACTTGGCTCTCAAATGTGGTCTTTGTCCAGAAGGCCACGAGAAAATAGAGAATGTGTGTGGACTTTAGGGACTTTAACAAAGCTTGCCCTAATGATTGCTACTCCTTGTCCCAAATTTGTCAATTGGTTGATTCCAACTTAGGGTTTGAGTTACTCTGATCATGGATGCTTATCAGGGGTATCACCAATCCCCCTGACCTGGGAATATCAAGATAAGATGAGTTTCGTGACCTCAAATTGTAAATTTTGTTATGTGGTCATGATGTTTGGGTTTAAGAATGCAGGGGTCACTTACAAGTGTTTGATGAATAAAATCTTCGAGAAAGAAGCCGGGAGAAATATTGAGCTATATATAGATGACATTCTCATCGAGTCCAAAGAGAAATCTTTCTTTGTCCCCAATCTCAAAGAGACATTCTCAAATCTTAGAGAATACAGGGAAATTTGAATTTAGGTAAGTATAACTTTGAGGTTAAGAGTGGGAAGTTTCTCGGTTTCATGGTGACAGTGAGAGGGATTAAGGTCAACCCAAAGAAATTAAAATCTATCATATAAATGGCTTCCCATAAATCTGTGAGGGAAGTATAATGGCTTACAAGAAGATTGATGCCCTAACTCATTCATCTCTAGGTTGGCAAATCCAGTTACCCTTTCTTCCAGGTACCGAGGAAGGCTTAGAAGTTCGAATAGGAAGACGAATTGAACAAGCCTTTCAGAATTTGAAAGGTCAGCTGGTTGAAAGGTCAACTGGTTGGGTTACCCTTCTTGGTAAAGTCCGAGCCCGAGGAGAAGTTGTGGATATATCTATCTGTTACTAAGCATGTTGTCAGCTCACTACTAGTTCGGAGGAGGGATCTTATCAGAAACCATTCTATTATGTCAGTCACGAACTCAAGGTGCCCGAGCTGAGGTCTTTTGTGAAAGCTCAGACCCTGTCGGACTTCCTATCCGAGATAGCCAACCTTGGGCAGGAATAAGTGTGGAGAATATTTATGGATGGTGCATCCAATAAAGAAGAAATGGCATGGGGGTTATCTTGATCTCCCCACACGGTGTAAAAAACAAGATAACAGTGGGACTAAATTTTTGGGATTCTAACAATGAGGCCAAATAGAATCTGTTTTGATCGAGATGAGAGCAGCCCTGGCAGCTGGAGCAAGTCGGGTCATCATTTACTTAAACTCAAAGTTGGTGTCCCAGCAAGTAACGGTATCTTACGAGGCTCGAGAATAAAGGCTAATGAAATGTCTGAAGGCTATTCAGGGGATATCAGAAAGTTTCACTGATTGGAGCATGGAACGAATTCTGCGGGAGGAGGATTCAGAGGCTGATGCCCCTGGAAAAAATGGCGACATACTTGATTGAGGTGGATGAATGAGAAATATTGTATCATACAGAGTTGGTATCCACAATCGACTTCGGACCATCGTTTTTCATGGACACAGTGGATTTCTCCTCTGCTTGAATACATTTTGACCTCCTGGTTACCTGAGGACCCAAGTCAAGCTCAAAAAATCAAATGAAAAGTCCTCCCAGTTTCTGGTGTTGAATGAGGCAGTTGTATCTGTGATCTTACCAAGGTCCAATGTTCAAATGTGTGGCTGGTGAGAAGGCCAAATACGTACCCATGGAAATTCATGAGGGATGTTGCGGGGATCATATTGTGGAATGATGTTAGTCAGGAAAGCATTGTTGGTATGGTTTTTGTGGCCTACTATGAACACTGATTCTGTCCGGGTGGTTCGATCATGTGAAGGTTGTCAACGACATGGCAACTTCATGCACAACCCGATCTCAATTATGAAACGAGTCCAGCATACTGCCCCTTCGATTAGTGAGACCTGGATATCATGGGAATTTTCTCAATAGCCCAGGCTTAGAGAAAATTCATGTTGTTATTTGTTGATTATTTTTCTAAGTGAGTGCTGATCGAACCCCTAGCTAAAATCATGAAAAAAGAGGTTTTGAAATTCTTGTGGAAAAATATAGTTTGACGGTTTAGGGTTGCCAAGAATATTAATATCCTGATATGACCAATAATTTCGATGACGCAAGATGACAGCCTGATGCTAAGAAATGAAGTTTGCACGTTCTTTCACCTCAGTTGCTTATCCGCAAGCTAACGGACAGACCGAGATCACCAATCTCACCGTTGTTCAGGCCCTAAGATCTAGGTTAAATGGAGTCGGGAAAGATCCAGGTGGTCCGTAGAATCAGCTCGGGAGCTTTGTATCTAGAAGATAGCCAAATTCGGCATCTCAAAAGGCCCTAAAACGCTTTTCACTTAAAGAAGTATTATTCTTAGTTTGTATTTATGATTTGATTATGAATAAAATTCATTTCTTTCATCATGTGTGACAATCATTTATAAGCCCGGGAAGCATGAGGTCGGACATCTTATCTAAGCCTGAGAGGAATTAGGCCCCAACATCTTATCTAAGTTTGAGAGGCGACATCTTATATAAGCCCGAGAGACGTTAGGCCCCAGTATCGTATCTAAGCTTGGGAGGCATTAGGCTCCGACATATTATCTAAGTCTGGGAGGTATGAGGCCCGACATCTTATTTAAGTCCGGGAGGTATAAAGCCCCGACATCTTATCTAAACCTGGGAGGCATAAGACCTCAATATCTTATTTAACCTCGGGAGGCATAAGGCCCCAACATCTTATTTAAATTTGGTAGGCTTAATGCCCCCGCATCTTATCTAACCCCGGGTGACATGAGACTCCGACATATTATTTAAGTCCAGGAGGCATGAGGCTTCGACATATTTTCTAAACCTGAGATGCGTGAGTCCCTGACATCTTATCTAAGCCCGGGAGACATGAAACCCTAGTTTTTTATCTAAGCCCAGGTGTTATGAGGCTCTGAAATCTCCCTTCCGTCGGGATGTGACTTACCTCCTCAAACTACTCCCTGTATTTCTGGAAGCCCGTTTGGAAGAAAGAGTAGGCTTTCTATCGACAACCTGTTGAAACTCCTTGGACAGGAGAAAGACAGCTCGCCGTTCTTCTTAGGACTTCTGCCAATCTCCAGGATGGCTACTCTAGCATCAACCTGAACTGATGAAACCTTAGCCTCATCCTTGGCTTCCCGGGCTTGCATCTCGAATGCCTCGAGCTTATTCTCTGCAATCTTCGCCCTACGTTGGGAGCTCTCTGCTTTGGTCAAGGCCTTCTCTAATTCACCTGGGACATGACCATTTGCTGACATGGTACCTCTAAGGTCATCCTTAGCTTGATGCGATTCTTCGACCATGAAAAGCAAACACGCTCAAAACACTTCCCAGCAACGGCGCCAAAAACTTGTTGCGTATTTTCTTAATTGCTTGCAAGTGCACAACGTCAAGTTTGTAATAAAATGTATTTTCGAGTACAAGTGTCGATCCCACGAGGAATGTATTTCTAAATTTATATTAATGCTTGTAATTGAAATAGTCTCGACTTTATTTAGAATAATCAATTGACAGATTTGTTTATACCAATAACTAGATTTGAAACTAAATTAAATTATAGTACAACACCAAACTTTTTATAACAAATAAATATGGAATAAAAGATCTAGAGATCCGATTTCACGCAACTATCCACCATGTGTTATTTTGTGTAGCTATATTATAAATGTCCTTATTATATATTAGCCAAGAATTCTAAATTATCTACTCCCTCTCCCGAGTGCTAAGTAGATACTAATTATCTAACAACAGATTGTAACGTCCCCATCAACAATCTATAATTAAATAACACAATAAGCACTAAATTCTTTTAATGGCTTCAATAGCAATATATGTCCTCCCGAACTATATAAATACTATCAATGTATTTTTCCCTTTTTTGTTTATAAATTTCCTTTTCCAAGTGATAAATTATAAACATAAGAATCATTCAAGATATGGCCAATAAAATGAAAGCATTAAGATTGGAAAAATACAAATGAACAATAAGGAAAACTTATATAGCATAAATCATAAATCCCAACACATGGTTTCTAGTTTTGTTCGATCATTCCTCTAGAAATAAAAATTAGTTCATAATAATAAAAATAACACAACAATACATGAATCTTAAACAAGACATATCAAATAAAAGTAAAAATAAAGAAAGAAAAACTTAGAACAAGAGATTTGGAGTGCAAATGAAGTTTTTGTCTAAAAGTGTGCAAGAACTTTCCCAAGGATGAACTTGATCTTCAATCTCTTCTTTTTAGCCTCCACTCCTTCCCTTGGCTCCTCATCCATTCCTTTGCTCCCCAATGACCTAGATGATTAATAATAGAGGCTTTTTATAGTCCTAGACAAGTCTTATACGCAAAACACCAAAGTCATCAAGTCCCATGCGCAGCACACCAAAGTTTCATAATTTCCGGACTCTGTCTGTGCACGACCGCGGGTGCGCTCACTACAGGACCGCGGGTGCGGTCATGTTTCGATTAAAAAATCATGTTCGCTCAACAAAGACCGCGGGTGCGGTGCTGACAAGACCGCGGGTGCGGTCTTGCTTCGGCAAAAATTGTCCTTTGCACTTTCTAATTAATCACTTTACTACTCCAAATTCTCATTCTAAACTTCCAAACTACAATAACAAAAACAACAACAAATCATATCAAACCTGCTCAAAAATCACAAAATTCCAAGATAAAAACAAGTAATAAAAATACAATAAATTGCACTTATCAGTACAAAAGTTTGAAAACCTCAAAATGAAGACTGGATAATCTATAAACGAGTTTGATGAACGAGTCAGCAACATCATAAAGGAATTGAATGCATTAGGGAAGGTGTATTTAAATAAAGAAGTTGCGTTGAAAGTGGTTCGTGGACTTGCCAAAGAATGGGATGGGAAAACAATGGCAATGGGAGAATCCAAAGATCTTAACAAAGTGGAGTTACACGATCTATTTGCAGATCTTAAGGCATACAAATTTGAACTATAGACGAGTGAAGGAGAACCATCGATTCCATCAGTTACAATTGCTCTCAGCGCTTTAAAATCTGAACCAACTGGTTCAACTGAAAAAACCGTAGAACAGCTAAGATATGATGCTATGTCACTGTTCGTCAAGAAGTTTGGAAGATTCATGAGAAGGAATCAAGGCTCATTTGAAGGACAATATCACAAGAACATCTCTAAAAAAAGAACCAAATGTTTGCTACAACTGTGACAAAACTGGACACTTTATTGCTGACTGTCCTAAGGCAAAGAAGGACAGTCGACGTTCAACTGAAAAAGGAAAGAAGCCATTTGGGCGCAAGAGAAGAGATAAAGATGATAAAAGATCATTTAAAAAGAAGCATGAATTCCTGATAGCTGAAGAAAGAAAATCCAAATGGGTAGAAACTGATTGTGACGAATCAGATTCTGAGAGCTTAAGGGTCTCCAACGATGAAGATGAAGTAAAGTGTTTAATGACTAATGACATAGAACTGAAGTCAAACAGTGAACATGTATTTGATTTCAGTTGAATTGATTTTACACTTGAAGAACTTATTTCAACACTCCACGAAATGGTAAATGAGTATCACAAGCTTGCTCTCTCATTTGAAAAAGCCAATGAAAAGCAAACTAATCCCCAAGACAACAAAACTGAAACTGATGAATCAATTGAATGGTTGAGTCTGAAAAGGAGATTGCTGAGAAAAAAAGCTGAAATTATTGAGAACCAATCTTTGATTCAGCAGTTAAAACTTGAAAATTTACAAACTGAGTTGATTCAAGCTTGGAATAAGTTATCATCACGTTGACTGAAATACAAGATTTACAAAAAATCAGTTACTGATAAAACTTGTTTAGGCTTTAATAGCCAAGATGAATCTTCTACTATGGATACTATACCAAAGTTGAATATGTGCAAAGGAAAATATATTCACTTTGTAAAATCAACTATGGTACATGAACCCTCATAATCAAGT
This sequence comes from Primulina eburnea, assembly GCF_022965805.1. NCBI lineage: Eukaryota > Viridiplantae > Streptophyta > Magnoliopsida > Lamiales > Gesneriaceae > Primulina > Primulina eburnea. The sequence goes on from NC_133111.1 coordinate 31,490,408, forward strand.
AAACCAGTTGAGCAACCGATTGAAAATAAGAATAAGGCTAAGAAGTATGGAATTGGATATAGCCCTACAAGTTCAAATGATTCGCGAAGCTGGTCATCTAAACGGTTCAACTATAAAAATCAGAACTCTAAGAGTGGTTATTCCAATTATTATTACAATAAGTCTTTTCAGAAAAGACATTGGATGAAAAACCAGTTGAAAAAGGTTAAAAATCATATTAATTCATCTGCACAAAATACATCGAGCACACAAAAGCCAAGAAAAACCATCTGGAACACAGCAACTGGAAATCCAGTTATACTGGTCCACGTCTGGGTTCTTAAAAGACCAATCATTTTTTAACCCAAATAGATTTGGGTACCGAAATTATTCATTGTGTATGATTTTAGGTAACAGGAACATCAGCAAAAGAATCAATTTGGTATATGGATAGTGGATGCTCTAGACATATGACAGGAGATGATGATTTTCTATCCCAACTGATTAAATATTCTGGTCCAAACTTCAATTTTGGAAAACAACTCAAAAGGTAGAACTGTGGGTAAGGGTAAGCTTATCCATGGTAATATTGTTACCAATGATATCCTACTCGTTGCCAATTTGAAATATAACTTGATTAGCATTAGTCAGTAATGTGATAAAAATTTCTCAGTTCAGTTCAACAAGCACATCTACACAGTTAAGAACTGAATTGATGAAATCATCATAACTGGTAATCGATGTGGTAATACTTATAAATAAGTTGGACTAATCAACCTGATGCACTAGTTTGCTTTGTAGCTTCAAACTTTTTTGAGAACTGGATGTGGCATAAAAGGTTGAACCATTTAAATTTCAAATACATTGCTTATCTGAGTAACCATGATCTTGTAACTGGTCTGCATAAGATCGATTTCTTAAAAGATAAAGTTTGTTCAGAATGTTAGTTTGGTAAACAAATAAGATCTTCTTTCAAAACCAAGGGTAGTAAATCATCTTCCAGATGCTTAGAACTGTTGCACATAGATCTTTTTGGTCCTGTACCAGTCATGAGTTTAGGAGGAATGAAATACACCTTGTTAATTTTTGATGATTTTTCAAGATTTACTTGGGTTATTTTTCTCAAATCAAAAGACCAAATTGCTGCACAACTGATTAAGCTTTTCAAAAGACTTTTAAAAGAAAAATCAGTTGGAATTGACAGAATAAGGTCTGATCGAGGGACTTAATTTGTCAACAAAAATTTTTCTCAATTTTTAGAAAATACTGGAATTAAGCATTATTTTCAGCATCTAGAACACCTCAGCAAAATGGTGTAGCTGAAAAAAGAAATCGTACTTTTAAAGAAGCAGCTAGAACAATGCTTGCTGATTCCGGTATATTTCAGAGATTTTGGGCAGAAGCAGTAAACATTGTATGCTATACTCAGAACAGATCAATGATTAATAAAAATCATTTGAAAATGCCATATGAAATCTGGCATGGACAGAGTGGTATCTTATTTCAGGATATTTGGTTGCAATTCTTTTATTCACAATAATGGCAAAAATTATCTGAAAACATTTTATGCTAAATCTTATAAATGAATATTTCTTGGCTATTCTTCAGTTAGTAAAGCTTACAGAGTGTTTAATAAGCGTACTTTAAATGTAGAAGAATCAATTCATGTTATATTTTATGAATCTGCACTGACCATGTAAAGGCCTCAAAAAACTTCTCGGTTTAAAATTTGCGGAAAATTAAAAATTTTCTTTTTAAAAGAACTTCACTGGCCTCATTCATAAAATCACTGATGAATCAAGTTCGATGTTTAAAATAAAAGTAGCGGAATAAAATAATTGTTTTCCAACAACAACAGTTTAAAAAAATGTTCGATGACTGATAAAAATTAGTTTGCAGAATAAAATAAACACTGCTGCACTGAGGTCCTCGGGTGCCACTACTGCCGACCCAAGCTGGCTCACTGGTCCCCGCCCTCGGCCCTGACCTCATCAGTACCTACAACAATCAAGTCTAGTGAGCCCAAAGACTCAGCATGCATATATCGCAAGTAACGAGTAAAATCTGAAGTAAAAATATGCATGGGGTAAAATATCATGTCATGAGGCATGCTGAAAATAATCTGTACTCGTGCTAAAAATAAACTGATCTGAGCAATTATAATACGTGCATAACTGAACTGATAATCACAGTAAAAATATTTGCTCCTTGGAGCCTGTACTGAAATAACTGGTAAAATCTTCTGTTGAGATTATGTTTTACGCCTGTGGCCACTGCACTAAGCTGAACTGATCGGTAACTGACTACCGGGGAGCCTGGAACTGAGCTGGCGGTCACTGAAGACCCGATGGTACCATCCTGAACTGATCGGTCACTAGCGACCGGGTGGTACCAACCTGAACTGAGCGGTCACTGGCGACCGTATAAATAATAATAATGCTCCCACATAGTGAATGAACCACAAGCCATATCGCATAAATCTCAAAAATAATCATTTTCTGCTTTCATGCACGTAAAATAATTTAACTGGCATAATGAAAATTCCTGTAATATTACCAACTGTATTGGATTGGATCGTCCCCAGGCTCGCTGCGACCTAACTATGCCACAACAATATGCAATAGATTTTTTCTTGGGTGAATGATGCACTAAAGTTTGAAAATTTTGACAATTACGCTTAACGACTCCGTAATTTAATCATGACTCCGAACCAACCCGAACCAACACTGAACCGTCATCATGTCATGATTCAAATACGCTAAACATACTGAAATTATGCTCCTAAAATGATGAGGGTCGAATTCTTGCGAAATGGAGGCCAAAACGTGAAACGCTCTTTCGAGAGTCAATTTGGCACGTCGCACCGTAAATTCTCGTACGACCTCAAAAATGATCCGAATGACAAACGGTCAAAAACATGACCTTCCTAACTCAATGAGGCACTGTCCAGTCTAAGGCCATGGGCTAAAAGCCAACCGAGGACTCAAACGACGCCTCTGAACAGCAGCATACTTGCTGTCAAAAATCCAACAGCTGCGCACTTGTTCGTCTTGTGTTGGTTTCGAGTCTATCAGCCATTAGGGGCGTGAACCACCGACCAGAGACTCTTACCAACATCCCAAGGAATGATTTGAACCATGGCTAAGGGCACAAGGCCAGCCACCATTCGCACCATTCCATCAACAACCGAATATTCATACCGAGAGTGCTTTGTATGCGTGTGTAGTGTGTTGCTTCGATTGATGTCTCGTGTCGTTCCAGTGGCCATTTGATTGACCATGGCACGATCTAGACATCTAGGGGCAAGGTGTAAACCGTGGCTAAGGGCACAAGGCTAACCAAGATTCACATCAACCCCACAATTTCGAAACTCATATGCTGTCAAATGAAGGGGAAACCGAGAGGGAAGGGGCTGTTTGTGTTGTTTATTTAAAAACCGATGAGCCATGGACCGAGCCACCAAAAGGGCGACTTGGTCACGTCTTAGACTTGCTAGGGGAGTGATCTAACCATGGCTATAGGCCCTTAGGGCAGCCATGATCAGATCCTTACCCTTGGACAGAATCTGAATTTTCGAGACACACATATGGACACAAATGAAGTTGCTGTCAAGTTCTGAATTCTCAGCGATATGGGGGCTGCATGAATGGACAAACACGATCCTAATGCATCCTATTACATGTATAGGAGTCGCCTTGGGAGCCTGGATTCGAGCCAATCACCTGAACACACAAAAACAAGCAAACCGTGAAGAGCATCATGAAACTCGAAAATTCTGCACTTTGCATTTTTCTGAAAATTCTAGGTAGATTTCGGTTTTGCCATAAAATGATGATCATAAATCATAAAAAAAATAATGATAGTATGACTTGATTGAGGTTTTTAAAGAATCTAGACATGCCTGGTTTGTTTGAAATAGAATCGAAAAGAAACAACGACGACGCGACGCGGAGGAGTGGAGCGCTTCTTTTCTACCTTCCTTCTCTCGATTTCCTTTCCTATTTCTTGCTATGCTTCTCACGTTTTTTTCCTCTCAAAGTGCTCTGAATTTCGAAATGGAGAGGGGGGAGAAATGGTTAGGGGAGTGAGGGAGTGGTTGCCAAAATATAAGGCCAAATCATGACCAAGTCCACTCTCATTTTGAATTTTAAATTCTTGTTTGATATCAACTCATCATGGGTGCTTCTAGAATTGTGAGGGCCGATTGCTACCTTGGAAATTTAGACTAGGATAAGCTCTTAATTAATTAAATGGTGCTAAACAAAATTCTAGAATTATCCTACTAGTTAAACATCAAGAAGAGGTCAAAGGGATGAGTTGGCAATGAATCTTCTTGCACCATGGGTGGGCCGAAATTCTTAATAAAAAAATGAGGGGAATTTATTTTCTAACTAGTAGATTTATAACCCTTAAGAGCCTCACACATCCTTTAATTAATTTAGTAAATAAATCCCTTAATTATGTAACTTAAATGAGCTTATTTTTCTACTCACCTCAAGCAACTTAATTAATCCCTTAAACTCTTTTTTAACTTAAATTAACTTACTTTCTAGTTAAATTAAATCCTGGAAATATTTCTCGAATCTTAAATTCTATTTCAAAACTCCAACTCCGGTCCGGCCTCACTGAAATAACTGAAATGCTGAAAATCAATTACTGAACTGAATAAATAAATAATTAACTTCAAATAAATGCATTAAAAATAATCATGCAATGAAGTTAATTAAATTTTAAAAATCTAGAATTATGCATGACTCATACGTTTACTGATTTACGGGTTCTACAAACCAATAAGCTAACTAATCCAGTTGAGCTAACTGATCGCTTAACATAATTAGTTTGGAAGATGATAGTGCAGAAGAGGTTCATGTCAATCGAAACATCCTTCAAACACCAAAACCAGAAGTCGTGGATCAAACAGTTGAACAGGAAGTTGTTCCTAACAATCAGTTGGTTGAACAACATGATGATATTCAAATACCAACTACAAAAAAGAAATGTTCAGTTACAAACAAAAACGGTTGCTGAAATTAATCATCGAGCAAAACTTGCACTATAAAATCCTTAATAAAAATTTATAATATTCAAGCTCGAAATAATTGCAAGTGCATGATGTTAAGTAATAGTATAATGTACGAGAGTACGAGTATCGTTCCACTAGAAACTTTATTTTGCAATTATTATTTCCAGTTATTAAACTTTAGCAACGAAATTTGAATGATTGTTTACTACTACTGTGTTTAAATAAAACTCAATGAAAAAGTTCAAGAATTAAATGATGAAATATATAAGCTAGAATGATTAATTAAAATTCAATGAGAAATGAATTCGTTGGGAATCTCGGTTCACCTATCCCTCGTCATTTATTTAATTCGTTCGATAGTGATCTGCGCTTCTGACAAAATTTCCTATCCAATTGAACACGTCCTATCGAGCTATGCCAAACTAATTCTACTCAGTGAAGTAATTAAATCTCTTTAATTATTTATCACAAGTGAATTGCATGTTGTTCTATGAAATCCCCTAGCTTTCGCACTATCGGACTAAGACTATCGACATGTATCCAACTTCATATTTATATATAGATTGTAAATCCACAGACTATGCTACTCTTTCTTATCACAGATCATTCTCTTGAACTCACTTGCAATATAAAATAGTTATTAAAATTATCTACGCTTTAACAACGCAATAAAATAGCACAATCAAGAAAAAACAAAAAATCGAAATATGAATTAACTAAACTCGGTTTCGGGGTAGGATCCTTTTAAATCCCAACAAATAAAGTAAATTAGCTACTCAATGACATAATTAAACTAAGCAAAACAATGTTTAAATAAGAGAAAATAAACTCGAAATACAAGACGTGACGAAATATGAGAAGAACGGTACCCAGAAATATTCAAATCTTCACTCCAAGCACAAAAAACTCTCCAAAGCTTGTGGCGGCTCTTCAATAATGTCTGAATGATGCTCCAAATCGTCCAACCCTCCTTTACATATCATCTTCCTTTAGAAAATAAGGGAAGAAATCGGCCAACCAATCTTTCCAAAATTAAGTGGCGCTCGGGTGGCCAAATCCTATCGCTCGAGCACCACATCCTCTGTTTTCATCTTTTTCTCGCAGCCAACCACGCTCGAGCGGTCAAATCCTACCGTTCGAGCCCAAGTCTTCTGTATTTTTCTTCTGAAATCACACCACTCGCGCCCGGGTGGTAGAATATTACCGCCCGAGCGCCACGTCCTATGGATTTTACTCTTCAACAGTCACACCTCACGCCCCGGTGGTAAGATTATACTGCTCGAGCGCCAGCCTTTCTGCCACTTTCTTTTGGTTTGCATATTTTTGTTCCGATTTCAGTTTCCCGGCCATTTTACCTGCAAATTCATCACGTACAAGTGAGACGCGATCATATGCATATGCTTACTCTAAAACAAACAAAATGTAAATGAAATGCATGTATGCACAATGCAACAACACACAAAACTAATGCAGTAAAACACGTAAAAACGACACCTATCAACCCCCTCATACTGAACTTTTTATTACCCTCAAGAAAATAGGTCATATACCACAACTAAGACACAAAATAAGACACCAAACAAAAGTACTAAACAAATCTAATCAATGGCGAAGCAGCAACTAGTGTCTCATGCCTCGGCGGATTTTTGAACTACATCCAATTAGTCAAATCACGGCATCCATTAACACCCCTTTCAAAGCACCACATAGCATTTTTATTTGGACAGAAAATGTGTTCGTGTTTGTACTGTGGGTTCTACTAGCTTGTGCTTCAGATAGTTTCATTCTCAAATCATGTGAGTCACCAAATCAACAATTCAACTCAAGTTTTCACTCTCCTGAGTTCTGTTTCTATTCGTGATCGACCAGCAAACGCAGAGTAGTAGAATTTTATGGTTGAACAACGATATTTAGGGGGGTAATGTCAACAAGTGTTCAAGTGGTCCAAAAAGATGGGGATTACACCGATCATTTTCATTATGCAATTGTCAGGATTTTCATATGACATTCCTCAACGCCTTACATCTCCATCATTTTAGCTTAGGGATAGGATTTAATCCCTTTTTTTGGCTCCCCCACACCTTACATCCTCTTTTGTTTCACATTTTTTTTAATATGTGCATAATTTTCTCATGTGTACTCCCCAGGCTATGAATATAAGGCATGTTTATTTATTTGGCCTAGGGACGAATTTTCAGGTTCAATGCACGATTGGGAAGAAGGTTATTTTAGGTTTACTTTGGTTTTCTACTCGATTTCATGCTACTGGTGTCACTCCTTTCAACAGACATTCATTCAAGTTCTACTCGCATCTCATGTTTTTCCAGTTTCCCCCATATATTTTTAAACTCGACTATCATTCAACCACTACCAAAACCCATTCTTTGTGCTTATTAAAAACTCACAGTTCATGCTACAGGGGTATTCATTACGGGTGACAAGACTCAGAAACATGTAATTCATTAAGCCCAAAATCATCATCGGCTACCAACCTGCTTGTTCCACCATCAATTGACACACATGCAAAACACAAACGAGCAAAACACAACCGACCCCCTCATACTAAGAGTGCGCAATGTTCCAATTGCACAAAAGACAGACACACATAAATGAAACATGAATGCATAAACACAGAAACAAATGCAATTTAAAAGACAGAATGAAACAAAAATGATAACAAAAATAATGCAACAGAAAATAAAAAAAATGAAAAGAAGGGAAAACAATGAACTCCCTTGATCAAGGCTCATCCTCGTCGTGTTCTTGTGGTGGCACTCCTGATGCATCCCCCTGCTGATAGTAGTCATACTGAAAATGGTAAGTGTGAATAAACGGCAGAGGTGGTGGTAAGGTCCATGGGTCAACACCCCCTTGGACAAGCATAGTGCGCATCATGGACTCGACGTACGCGAAATGTTCATTAAAACTCGCTTTGACTCGATCTTGATGAGTCGTGAAGGCGAGAGTCTAATCCATCTTGTCATTTTGGGACCGTCTGTGGGGCAGTAAGCGATGCAGGGCGGTGGTGCTCGATCCATCTGCATCCCCCTCATGAGTGGAAAAGTATATATGTCGTTTTGCACTCTTCCGCTGCAAGTCCTCCACACAAAGGGGCTTCATTGGTTGCAGTCATTCCTCGTCATCTCGGAAGACAACCCCCGCCATGGCACACAACTCAGATATGATAGTGGGAAAGAAAAAAACCGATGTGGTTGTTATGAATGCTCATCATGATTTGAGAATTGATGAGCTTGCCCACATTGATGCCATAGTCCTGATATAAAACATATAGCACCACTGCCCACTCCTTTTGTACCTCTCTCTTGTGTGAGACATGCATCATCCTCCTTGCCAAAAACAAATACCAAAGGTCAATATCGGCCCGCAAATATCTCTCGTCAAAACAACTCGGTAGCGCCCCTAATGGTTTCCAGTTCGCCCCTGGAAGACATAGAGTCTCGAGTATCATAGTGTAATCAGGGGCAGCAACCAACGCCTTGAATTCGGAGTCATCAACCTCGATCTTTCTAACAGTGAGTTAATCGTGACATAATCAAACGGCACAAGTCGACCTCTTACAAAAGCCTTATCATCCGTACTTTCACCCGCATTGTCATAAAATTCTCTAACTACAGACACGACAACAGCAACTGGTTGACTTCCAAATCTTTCCCGTCCCCGCTTACCCAACTCCACAAGAGGTGTTAAGTGTCTATCTTCAAATTGCCTACGAAATCCCCTCTCGGCAATTGGTTTTCTATGAATCTTAGCATGATTATATAGAGTCCTAGTCGCCTCATTCACAAAGAGAGTTCTATCAAATGAAGAAGAAGGGGAGGAGCTGGGAATACCTTTCAATTTCTTTGGGGCCATGGTGGTAAATGATGGAGATGGTGACTGGAGGAAGATGCCGCTTGACTCTTACTGGAGTAGTGCGAGCCACGCCGCTTGAATCCTGAGTTTGGGAGAGATTCGCTGCAAAAAAAAGGGATAAAAGGCGAATTTGAGTGTTAGGTTTTCAAAAACTTTTGTGCACAATGAGATAAGGAGAAAGGGAGGAGCGAATTTATGTGTAGTCGCGCCCGAGCGGCGATGCACTGGAATTACTCACGGGCAGAGGCGTTCGCATTTTACCGCTCGGTCTCGAACCTTCACCCTTATTATTATTATTATTATTATTATTATTATTATTATTATTATTATTATTATTATTATTATTATTATTATCAATTAAAAATAATAAAAAATTATTATTTTGTTTTTTATAATAATAGCAATAATAAAAAAAAAATAACCAACATCTAGATTAAAGACTCAACTCAATAAAATAAAAATTAGAAACGAATAGGAAGGGAAAGAAAATAGATCTCAATTTATAGTCGAGAGCTAGACTGTAGGTTCCTCTCAGCTATGACTGTTTTGGAATCGAGCGACTCCAATATGTGGCTCGACTGTGCCACGTAAATAATACTTCAGTCGTTGAGTATTGACTGTAAACGGCTCATTTTTTCCATCTTTTAAAGTTATTGCTCCCGAGGGGAACACCTTGGTGATCATGTATGGGCCCGTCCATCTGGACTTGAACTTCACAGGAAATAAGCGTAGGTTGGAGTTGTACAGTAGCACCGCTTCACCTTCTTTAAATTCCATCGGTGTGATGCGCTTGTCGCGTGCTTGCTTTGTACGCTCCTTGTAGGTCAAAGCCAGGTCATAGGCTTTACCCCGGAATTCTTCCAACTAGTCCAACTGCAGCAACCTGTGTTCATCTGCAAGGGAAAAATCAATATTCAGTGCTTTTGTTGCCCAATACTCTCTATGTTCTAACTCAACAGGTAAATGACACGCCTTTCCAAAAAGTAATCTATACGGTGTCGTGCCTATAGGTGTCTTAAAAGTAGTCCTATATGCCAAAAGCGCGCCATCCAAACTCAACCACCAGACCTTTCGATTTAACCCCACAACCTTATCTAAAATCCTCTTACTCTCCCGATTCAACACCTCCACTTGACCACTCGTTTGGGGGTGATAAGGAGTGGAGATTTTATGAGTGACCCCATATTTACCCAAAAGTTTTTCAAAAAGTTTATTGCAAAATGGGTACCATCATCACTAATGATCGCTCATGTTGTTCCAAATCTGTTGAAAATGTTTTTCTTTAAAAATTTCAGCACCACTTGTGCAACGTCCCGAAAATTTGAAAGTTCACGGGAACCACATGCATGCAACTTATTAAATTTCTTTGGTATTTTATTAAATTGTTTTAAATCAGTAAATACATGTTTATTTCATTAATTATGTGTTTAATTATTTTTATGCATTTTATACATAATTCATGCATGATATGATTTAATTCATGAAATTCATGCATTAGGATTTCTAGATGCATTTCACGTTCGAACGAAGATCGGAGACCGGAGAATTTTCAAGAAAATTATTTTATTGCATGATTTATTGTTATAAAGTAAGTTAAGGTGTTTTAAAGGTATTTCTCAAAAAATGAGATTTTATTTGGGTATTTTTATCCGTAGCATTTTATTTTTAACGGTATGCAAATTTTATCGAATCAGGGAACTTTTTAAGCGTTTGGCTATTATTTTCAAAACATTTTCAACACAAAACATTTTTCGGGAGTACGTTTAGATTTAATGGGCCTAATTTTAAGCTTGTTGGGCTTAAAACCCTTTTCAAACCCTTAATTATCATATTAGGGCCCATTAATTATTTGATTAACTACCTAATTATTATAAAATAAACCCTTAACCTCCCGTAACCACTCCACACAGCCAGTTATACATGCCTCCCCTTTCAAAATTCCTCGGATCAGAACACAACAACTGAAGGCTTTGGTCCCTCTTGGTTTGCAAAAGAAAAACTTCATCCGGGTCTCCATTTGCATCGATCTTGTCTTCAAATTATCAAGGCACGCATTTTATCATCCTTTATGCATCATACACGTTACATATATGTTGTTATATGCTTGTCAATTCATGAAATTCTCGATCCAGCAACTGTACATGAGGATTTATTGGTTTTGCCTTGTTCCATGCATCTCCACGAGCACCACTCACGTTTTCTGATTTGTTGTGCAAGGGCTGCTAGTGCTGGTCTTTTAGGGGCTGAGCGAGGTCATGAGACGATGTTATGGGGTTAGAGTTTAAGGCAGCTTGCGGTAGGATGAAGAGCCGAGGAGTTGAGCGTATATGGTCTCGTTTTAGGATGGGGCTCGGACCAAAGGTGCAACTGGCGGGGTGAGGGCATCTCCAGGCCGTGGACTGGTCTCTGATAAGTCTAAGTCACGATCTGGAAGGGCTTGAACCCTGCTGGTCTGAACTCGAGGGCCACGTGAGAGAGCTGCATGGAGGAGGAGTCATGGCCGAGTACTTTGTAAGGTTTAGCGAGAAGCTGGAAATCACCAGCGTGCAGGGGACTAGTTTACGTGGGTTCAGTGGAATCAAGGACGTCCTAGGAGGGTCTAAGAGGACTGATACGGAGCTGTATTGATTGTGTGTAGGCTAGAGTGCATTAATGGGAAGTGGGACACTAGGGTTGGTGGAGGTAGGGAATATGAAACTTTCCAGCAACTTTCCAGCAGCTGTAAGAGACTGATTTCCGTGAGTTATGGGCCTTAATTGTTGGGTTTTAGGACTATTAAGTGTTTTTAAGTTATGGTAAAAGTTTGGGAAAATTTGGGTAAAGTTCGAGTCGATTCGGGTTAAAAACGGGACCCCGGTCCAAGTTTTAAAACGAATCGGTTAAGTTCGGATTTTTGGCTCGAGTTTATGTCTAAGAATGCTTTTATAATGCTTTGGGACATTTTAAGGAGTTTGGTTAGCTTCGGGTCAATTTTAGAAGTCCAGGGGGTGAAATGATAATTTTGGGTTTCTGGGGGCAAAATGGTCATTTTGCACCCGAGGTGAGATGTTGGTCCTTGCAGCGCCCTGAGCACAAGTTTATGATATTTTAAATGTTACGCATCACGTTTACGAATTTTACGCAATATTGATTAATACGTTGCATGCTTGGTTTAAAGGAAAAGTTACGTATATGCATGCTTTTATTAAGTGATGAAAATGATGATATTTTTTGAAGGATGAGAATTGGTTGTGACTGACGATGTATATGTATACGATGACATGAGATATGATGAGCTTAGGCTCGGGCTCGGTGGGCGGGTAATGCTGTCGCTGATGTCCCTCGCCGCCGAGTACCACGGTTTTTATAGATGGATCCATCGATAGAGCTGATACGAAAGTCACAACTAATGAACTGAATTCAAGTAAAAGAAAATGTTTAATTTTATGATGACACGATGAGCTGTTTTGACATGTATATGATGATATGAGATGACATGAGTTGACACGACATGATTTTAGACGACACGTTTACGTTATGTTTTTAAGTTCATGAAAGATATGTTGAGTATGATATTTTTCACTACTGTGTGCTATGTATATGTATTTGTTATTAACGGTACAGGTGTGTTGAGTCTTTAGACTCACTAGGCCTGTGTGATGCAGGTGAGCTTGTTATTGAGAGGACTGGAGGTGCTGAACACTGAGTAGACAGACCTGGTGGGGTGACACGACCCGAGGACCACATGTTTTCCGCATTTTGTTTTTATGAGATTTGAGATGATATGAACATTTTTATATGCTGGTTTTAATACGCCGATGATTTTCACAATTTTTACTCGTTTATGTTTACGCACTATTTTTATTGTCAAATACTTAAGACATTTTTTAAATATTATTTCGAAAATGCGAGCTTTTATTAAAAAAAATAATTCCGCGCTTTTAAAATTAGTAGATGTTTCAACTTGAGCGTCATTCGTGGCATATGATTCCGCCTCCACCCATTTGGAAACATAGTCAACCGAAACCAAAATGTATTTTTTTTGTAAAATATGTTGGAAACGGTCCCATAAAATCTATCCCCCAAACATCAAAGACCTCGCACTCGATAATATTATTTAAAGGCATCTCATGATGATTAGAAATGTTACCTGTGAATTGGAATCTATCACAAGAGAGGACAAATGAACTGTACATCTTTAAATAGATTTAGCCAATAAAAGCCACGTTCGAGTACCTTGGATGCCGTTCATGTGGGTCCAAAATGACTACCTACCTCGCGGTCATGATAATGACTAAGAATGGATCTCATCTCTTCTTCTACTACACATCTCCATATCATGGCATCTGCACAGATCTTGAACAAAAAAGGCTCCTCCCAAAAATAATATTTCATGTCAGAAAAAATTTATTTCTTTGGTGAAATGTTAAATTTGGGCGGGCCTATAACAAGAAAATTCGCAAAATCTACAAACCATGGAAAATTTTTCACCACTAGAAGCTGTTCATCCAGAACCAATCATCTATCTCATCATTTTCACAATCTTTTCTAACATGCTCTAGCCTAGAAAGATGACCAGCTACTACATTCTCTACACCGTTTTATCTTTTACTTCGAGGTCAAACTCTTGAAGAAGTAAAATCCACCTAAGCAATCGTGGTTTGACCTCTTTCTTAGCAAGCTGATATTTAAGGGCAGAGTGGTCAGTAAACACAATAACTTTTGACAAGACAAGGTATGAATGGACCTTATCAAGTGCAAATACTACTGCAAGTAACTATTTTTCAGTGGTTGCATAATTTAATTGTGTTTCATCTAGAGTTTTACTTGCATAGTATATAGTGTGAAATACATTGTTCCGTCTTTGGTAGGACATCACCAACATCAGTATCACTGGCATCGCACATTACCTCAAAAGGTAGATCCCAATCCGGTGCCACCAACACAGGAACCATCACCAAGCGCTCCTTCAGGTTCTCATATGCCTGCAGACAATCAGAGTTAAAGTCAAATGGTACATATTTCATGAGTAGGGACGATAGAGGCTTTGAAATTTATAAAAATCTCTAATGAAATGCCGGTAGAACCCTGACATGCCTAAGAAACTACTAACTCCCTTTATTGAAGCTGATGATGGTAGGTTTTTGATGACTTCCACTTTAGCTTTGTCCACCTCAATCCCTTGTTCCGAATCTTGTGCCATAATACAATTCCCTCTTGTACCATGAAGCGGCACTTCTCCCAATTTAGCACCAAGTTCGTCTCCTCGCACCTCCTCAACACTGAGCTCGGATTCTGCAAAAACTCATCAAACTTTGCACCAAAGAAAAGTCGTCCATAAATATTTCAAGAAAGGTTTCAATCATATCATGGAATATAGCACTCATGCAACGCTGAAACGTAGCAGGGGCATTACAAAGACCAAAAAGGACATACGTCGAAAAGTAAAAGTGCCATATGGACAAGTGAAAGTGGTTTTCTCTTGGCTCTCAGGTGCAATAGTGCTTTGATTATAACCCGAACACCCATCTAGAAAACAATAAAACTCATGCCTCGCTAGTCTCTCAGGACACTAGCCTATAGAGTGGCATTACCACCGATGCTAGCTGGAGTGCATAATGTGTTCCACATCTCGATGCTGCGAAAGTACATGTCAAATCCTTCACATGTACTAAATTATGGGCCTCTACACTTGACTTCAAATATTTCATATGAAGAAAGACCTACAGAAATCCTGGAAAGACAAGAAAGGAGACAACGAAACAAGGTTATTCCAATGGTAAAAGTCAAGTGGTTAAATCACTTGGAAGAATAAGCTACTTGGGAGACCGAGACTGACATGAGGAGTCGCTACCCGAAGTTATTCAATAAGTTTTAATTTCGAGGAAGAAATTTTATTTAAGGGAGGGAGTAATTGTAAAGTCCAAAAATAAGACGATGTAATCCAACTATATGCAAATATAGGAAAATGCAAAATGACTAATTAAATAATTTTAATGGCATTATTTAATTGTGATATGCATGATTACATGTTAAAATAGGATTTTACTACAAGAATGCATAAAACTGAATTTTTAAAGGTTATCGAAATGCGATCGAAGAACGGATACCGATGGCTGAAAAAGGGAAAATATTTTTATTAAATAATTGTTTACAATTATTTAAAATAAGGTTGATGCTATGTGATATTTTTGAAAATGGGGTGTTTTGAGGTGATTTTATACGTTGTGACGTAACTTTTAATGGTATTCGATTTTCGATGAAAATATGAACTTTTTGACAACTCGGCTAATATTTTCACGAACTTTCCTAAACGAAATATTTTAAAATTGCATTAATGAGCTTAATGGGCCTATTATGCCATACTAATGGGCTTAGCTTGCAAACTTGTGTATTTATCAATAAATAAAAGCCTAAACCCGAACCCATTAAACACCAAACACACGCCCCCTTCCCCTCAATTTACATGGACTCTCCCCTCCCCCTCAAACACACGCGTACACAGGAAATCATTAAGGAAGGCCACGGTTTTGAAGGCAAATCAACCAAGGGTCCTCCGTTCGTCGTTGTTCTTCGCATCTCAACGTATTTGTCGTGCGTAAATTACGCAAAGGCACGCCATAAATCTCCTTTTTTTCATCTATCACACTATAATACTTGTTTGCATTGTGATTGCATGGAAGAGATGATGGCCTTGCTTTTGTTTCGTTTTAATGCATAGACATGTGATTAATTCACGATTCATGTTCCAAAACTTGACATATATTTGCGTGAAGGGGCTGTCATGTTAAAGGATCATAGAGGGACGTTTTTACTCAAGTTTAAGGGCCACACAATGCACAGACAAGGCAGCACATGAACTAGAATACGTTGGAACAAAAATTATCACTTTATAGCACCAGGGTTCGGTTATAAGGGAAAACCATTGGCTCGACCAGGGCTGGGCCTGAATGTGGTTGGGTGTGCGGAGGAGTCCTAGCCATTATAGGACTCAAGCTCGACGGCTAGGGAAGAGTCCATGCGAGCTAGGACACTTCCCAGGACCGCCCGAGAGTGCAGCTGTGCGCAAGGTGGCTCGGCCAGGGTGGTCAGGGCTAGTCTATGCTAGGTCTTGGAGAGGTCCAGGGTTGGTCCAAAGAGTGAGTGCTCGGGTGGTGGCTCGGGCGAGGGGTCTTTGCTGAACCAGGAGTCTATAGACGAGTTGTAGGGAACTAGCACAGCTTCTGTCTTGTGCAGGAGGCTTTGGTGCAGGCTAGGGCTGAGTCCAGGGATCAACATGGGTGCAGTAGGGTTCCTAGGAAGGCTGGTCAGGGGGTGGCTCAGGGTGGCTCGGGTGCGGCTCAATGGAAAAGAGAGTTGGCTCGAGGAGAAATAGGTGAGGGTTCGGTTTTAGGATTTAAGGGCTAAAAGGGTCGAACTATGGTCCACGAGGGTCGAATCATGGTTCATGAGGGTAGTCTAGGTAATAAAAGTATATGTTTCAAATTTGGGAGGAAAACATTAAAGTTTGAATTCATTCGGAATTAAAACGCTTCATGAATTAATAATTACGAAATTAAATCGAAAGCCTCGAATTTAAGCTAAATAAAAATATCAGAAATTTATTTAAATAATTATTTTGGATGGTCTACAGTCAATGAAAGCAAGAAGAAGTCAAAATCGAGAAATTTTACGTCTAAGAGTAAAACAGTAATTTTAAACTGAATATTGGGTAGACGTCATGGTAGTGCCCCGAATGTTGTAATACATGATAAAATGCTTATTTTAAATGTTTATGTAATTTTATGATAAAAAGTTAAAGCTAAAAGATATGTTGCATACTTGTTTTAAAAGAAAAAATGATATTTATGTGCATGATTTTTGTAAGTGGTGAAAATATGAAACGTTGGAGGATGTAAGATAATTGTGACTGGATATCCCAAGGGAAAAAGCCCTAGAAGAAGTCCATTTATGGGAGAAGGCCCCAGAGGAGCCCGACGATCGTATTTCCATATGATGATGATAGGCCAAGGCTCAGTTATGGGTGAAAGTGTCGCTGATGTCCTCGCCATCCCTGTGGGTACGATATTGTAGTGGACTTGTAATTATCTTATCTTCCCTGTGGGTACGATATTCGGACTCACCAAATTATAATATTTGTGGACAACCTGCTCTTGGGAGTGCAACAATCAAAGTCGATCAAAACCTTGTCTTCGACTTTGATTTTGGTTTCCAGGTTTAAATTCATTTTTACTACAACATTTACTTCTGAAAATGACGTTGATCTAGTGGGTCGGGACTGATGATTTGTGGGGACCCGGACGCTAATCAAGTTCTTAATCATCATTGGGACTAATTAATTAATTAAAACAGGGTCTAAATTTTTTTTTTTAAAATGCGGAACGTAGTGACATACAACATATATACATATCAGTATATAAAATACAAATCCTGTATTTCAACATTTATTCAAACTAGTGTTTAAAACTAAAGTCAAGTGTTTAACCCTATATCTAGTCCAAGTCCGGTGCCACCACTCTAATCACGATCTAGCTCTTCATCTCCTCGACCCTGGACCTATCCCACCTGTTGTCAAGTACACATACAGACAAGACAACAACCGGATATACCGGTGAGAATATAATCCCCAGTATAAATCAATGAAACATGCAATCATATAAACAATATAAAGCATGTAATCAGGTAACATGAATATGAATCCAAATCTGAAACATAAACAATATTAAATCAAACTGTCGACACATAATTCAGACTAGACTCCATCCTAGTCTAGGGATCCCGGTTTCCAGATGTGGTATTCCTATATCGAATTCCGTAAAGGATGGAACCATAATCTCTATTACTCGATATAACCAGTGCCCTGGTATTCCTATATCGAATTCCGTAATATAAGAATTCCAATACCCTTTACTCGATATAACCAAATATGGTGTTCCTATATCGAATTCCGTAATATATTCCATTACTCGATATAACCAAACATCCAGTGTCCTAACCTAACCGTCAAGGACTATAGCTCTATCGCTAGCATCCTATCTTGAGACATAGTGCAATGTGCCGTGGCGATCCCACCACTATCCGACACTTCTGTCACAAGACAACTTGTCTAATACCTGTCATCTACTACAAGAGAACAAGTACATTAATCAATGTAATGCAAATATCCATGCAATAAAATAAAGTATGTGATTTAGGGAAACCCAAGTCTAAACCGACTCAAGTCCATCTCCCAATACCACATTGACTTATACCTTTCGTTGCAGTCTCGGTTTCCTGCTCAGTCGAAGTCCTGAATTCACAGTCTGTCTGGTAATCACAATATCAATAATCTCATATCAATATACCTCCCAAATCGATAACAATCTGATCAATCTGAATTTAATTCAAAATCAACGGCATAACGGTACAATTCCAATATTCCCGTCTATACCCATTCATCAGATAACATTTACCATCTATAACTCATATCCAATACCATCTATAATCAATCCATAATCCAAATCTGTCCGGTATTACTGATTATAATCAGAAAATCATAGCAATTCCATGATCAGTCTATTTCTTAATCTGACTTCGATTCTATGATGTCTAACATGTCAAGAACATCATATATGAATCCTATTCAATTCTGACAATAGCCTAAATTCAAAGCATGTCAAAACGTAGCAAAACTTACGTCAAAGTGTAGCCTACGTCGATAGGAACTCACTACCGAAGTCGGATTACAATTCGGACGGACGGATTGATCACACGATTGAAATTGAAATCGAATTCCAAAATTTCCTCTCAATTTCCCTTTTCAGTTTCTGAAGAAATGTTTGCATGTTTATATATATATATATATACAACTCCTGCATGCACAAGGGAAAATGGCGAACTCTCAGCCAAACACGTCTCGCGCATATGCGCGACTTCCTCGGCGCATATGCGCGAGACATTCTGTCTCGGCGCGTGACTGGCACCTCGCCTCGCGCATATGCGCGCACGCTATCCGCGCATATGCGCGAGGTCCAATCGAAATTTAGGGGGGCTACTGTCCCCTTCGCGCATATGCGCGCAATCACTCGCGCATATGCGCGAACCCTTCTGTTTGATGCGCGCATGTGCGCACATTGTCCGCGCATGTGCGTGCTGTCTCCTTTGCACATACACACACTTTTCACACATACGTGTATTTCGTGTCCCGATTAATCCTTTCATAATCATATCAAATTATAATTCAATAATTACCGATTACTGGGATTAATTTTCCGAGCATTACATTTCTCCCCCACTAAGATACGATTTCGTCCTCGAAATCACAGGCAATCAAATCATATCATTAAGAAGGAATGTAATCACAAACTAGTACGTCTTTACATCAGTGAAACAAGGCTGGGAATTCCTGTCTCATGTCAGATTCAGTCTCCCACGTGGCTTCTTCAACACCATGACGAGTCCATTGAACTTTCACCAATGGAATCATTTTCGTTCTGAGCTGTTTTTCTTTACGATCGATAATCTGGATCGGTTTTTCAATATAACTCAGATTTTTATCAAGTTCTGCCTTGTCTGGTTGAATCACGTGTGAATCATCAGGGAGATATTTCCGCAGCATCGATACATGAAAAACATCATGTATTCCAGATAATGAAGGCGGCAAT
This sequence comes from Primulina eburnea, assembly GCF_022965805.1. NCBI lineage: Eukaryota > Viridiplantae > Streptophyta > Magnoliopsida > Lamiales > Gesneriaceae > Primulina > Primulina eburnea. Next base: position 31,509,905 of record NC_133111.1, read on the forward strand.
GCTAGTCGATAGGCACGATCTCCTATATTTTCTAGAATTTCATATGGACCGACGTATCGTGGAGACAACTTCCCTTTCTTGCCAAATCTGACAACTCCTCTGAAAGGTGAAATTTTCAGGAACACTTGGTCTCCAGCCTCAAATACCAACGGTCGTCGTCTGAGGTTGGCATATTTGGCTTGTCTGTCCTGAGCTGCCTTCATTTTCTTCTGAATCAGCTTTACTTTCTCAGTCATATCTCTGATCATATCCGGTCCAGTCTCAGGAACTTCAGAGATATCATCCCAGTAAAGAGGCGATCGACATTTCTTTCCATACAACGCTTCGAATGGAGCCATCTCAATACTTGTTTGATAGCTATTGTTGTACGAAAACTCGCAAAGAGGCAATGCATCTTGCCAATTAGTGCTAAAATCCAGCACTACAGCTCTCAGCATATCTTCTAATGTCTGGATCGTACGTTCTGACTGTCCGTCAGTTTGTGGATGATATGCGGTACTCAAATGCAACTTCGTACCGAGAGCTTGCTACAAACTCTGCCAGAAGTGCGAAGTAAACCGAGAATCACGGTCTGAAACAATCGACTTCGGCACTCCGTGCAGTCTGACAACTTCCTTGACGTAGATATCGGCCATCTGATCGTATCTGTAGGTCATCTTGTATGGAATGAAACATGCCGATTTGGTCAATCGATCAATCACGACCCAAATCGCATCATAACCTCGGGAGGATCTCGGTAATTGTGTCACAAAATCCATGGAAATATGATCCCATTTCCATTCAGGAATAGACAAACTCTGTAACAATCCTCCTGGTTTCTTTCGTTCAGCCTTCACCTGTTGGCAATTCAGACACTTTGATACCAATGTAGCAATGTCTGCTTTCATTTGTTTCCACCAATATTGTGTCTTCAAATCTTTATAAATTTTCCTGCCACCAGGATGAATGCTAAATCGACTGTTGTGTGCTTCTGTCAGTATCCGCTGTCTCAATTCCGAAACATTCGGTACAACAAGACGATTATTCACATACAAAGTACCATTTTGGACCTGATATTCTGACCGATGTCCAGCTTCGATCAAAGCAATCGACTTCTGCACATTCTGATCAACTCTTTGAGCCGCTTTAATTTTCAAAATCAGCTATGGTTCCGCTTGAATAGTATATAATCTCATTGGTCTCTGATCTGTCTCAAATACTAATCCAGACAAACAGCATTCTTCAATCAAATTCGAAACACCTATCGTCGATAAGGATAGTGCACATACCTTTCGAGTCAGCGCATCAGCTGCTGCGTTGGATTTCCCTGGATAGTATTTATCTCACAATCAAAGTCTTTCAATAAATCCAGCCATCTTCGCTGTCTCATATTCAACTCTGATTGGGAAAACAGATATTTCAAGCTTTTATGATCAGAATAAATTTCGAATTTCTCACCGTACAGATAATGTCACCATATCTTTAATGCAAAGACTATAGCTGCCAATTCAAGATCATGAATTGGATATTGAGTTTCATGGGGTTTCAACTGTCTCGAGGCATAAGCAATCACATGCCCCCGTTGCATCAATACACAACCCAATCCTCGGTGAGATGCATCGCAGTAAACAACAAATCCACCAGTGCTTGAAGGAATCGTCAACACAGGAGCACTGGTCAATCTCTTCTTTAGCTCAAGAAAACTGGTCTCACATTCCTCAGACCAGACAAATGGAGCATTTTTCTGAGTCAACTGCGTAATCGGTTTGGCAATACTCGAAAAATCTTGAATAAAGCGGCGATAATACCCCGCCAAACCCATAAAACTACGAATTTCTGGTACAGATGTCGGTCTTGGCCAAGAAATCACTGCCTCAACCTTACTGGGATCAACTGATATACCGTCTCCCGATATAATGTGACCCAAAAACACAACCTGTTTCAGCCAAAACTCGCATTTCGACAATTTAGCATACAGTTTCTCTGCCCTCAAAATTCTCAACACAGTCCTCAGATGATTAGCATGCTCAATCATATTCTTTGAATAAATCAATATATCATCAATGAATATGATAACAAAATCATCCAAGTATTTCTGAAATACGCGGTTCATCAATCCCATAAATACCGCAGGTGCATTCGTCAATCCAAATGGCATGACAATAAATTCATAGTGTCCATACCTGGTTCTAATGCAGTCTTTGAGATATCAGAGTCCCTGACTCTCAGTTGATGGTATCCCGATCTCAGATCGATCTTGGAATATACAGATGAACCCTGCAGCTGATCAAATAAATCATCTATACGAGGCAATGGGTATTTATTCTTTACCGTTGCTTTGTTCAGCTGCCGGTAGTCGATACAAAGTCTCATCGACCCGTCTTTCTTTCTCACAAACAGTACTGGAGCACCCCAAGGAGATACACTCGGTCTGATATATCCCTTGGCCAGTAAATCCTCCAACTGTTCTTTCAACTCCTTCAATTCGATTGGTGCCATCCGGTAAGGAGCCCTCGAAATCGGAACTGTTCCTGGCATCAATTCAATGCTGAAGTCTATTTCTCGAATCGGAGGTAATCCAGGAATCTCATCCGGGAAGACATCAGCAAATTCACACACCACTGGCAAATCCGCCAATGATGGACTCGGTTTCAGTAAATCAACTGAATATACCAGGAATCCATCCGCTCCCTTCTGCAATAATCGAGTCATATTCATTGCAGATATCAAAGGAATTCTAACACGAGAACCCTTACCATAAAATTTCCACTCCTTAGCCATCTCAGGTCTGAATCGAACTATCTTGTGGAAACAATCGACTGTAGCTCGGTACTTGGTCAACATGTCGATGCCGACAATACAATCAAAATCAGATAAACCAAGAACCATACAGTCTAAATCAATCGTATGCCCGTCGTACTGCAGTTTACAAGATTTCACAGATTTCACCGATATCAAACCTGTTCCTAACGGAGACGTGACAGATACTACAGTAGCCAAGGACTCAACAGGCAATGAATGCATTAAAGCAAATCGCTCAGACATAAAAGTATGTGACGCACCAGTATCAATCAGTACATAAGCAGGATAACCAGAAATAAAACAGTTACCTGCAACTACATCCTCAGGTGCATCTTGTGCCTGCTCCTCGGTCAAAGCAAAAACTCTGGCCTGCTGTCTCGGAGGCTGGCTCGCGATCTGGCCCCCTCCTGGCCTCTGCTGTGACAGAGTAGACGGTGCTGGCTGAAAGGAATGAACGGCAGAAGATCGTCTCCCTGCCTGAGCCACGGATCCCGATGACTCAGCTGCCTGAGATCCCTGGGCACTCCTCTGGGGACACACTCGGGCAAAGTGTCCCTGCTGTTTACAGATATGACAGCTGCCAACTACTCCTCGGCACTGATCTGTGGAATGTCTCCCTCCACAAGTACCACAGTATGGTCCAGTATAACTTTGGCTCTGGCCGATTTGTCTCGAGCCACTCGAACTGGACGAGGTAGTCCCTGATTTCTTGAATTGCTTCCCTCTAGCCTTCAAGAAATCCTTCTTTCCGGTACTGCTGCTGCTGCCACCTTCAAATCGAGGAGGTGGTTGTTGTCCCCATACTGGAACCACAAAAGAAGCCTCTCTCTGTCTCATCAGTCCTGCTTCGGCTCCCTTGGCTCTATTCAAGGCATCGGTGAAATTATTTGGCCTTCCGGTATTCACCAGGGTAAAGATTTCTGGATTCAGGCCATTTATGAACTGGTCTGCAACGGCCTCATCATGCTCAGCGACATGGGGAGCGAATCGAAGTAGTGTAGAGAACTTAGCCACGTAGTCCTCAATGTTTAATTGGCCCTGTTTCAAGTTTGCAAATTCGGCTCCCTTGTCCTTCCTATACGATACTGGGAAGAACCGCAGATAAAATTCAGTCTTAAACACATTCCAGGTAATGGCCGTACCTCGTTGTTCCAATGCCCGTTTCGTCGTGATCCACCAATGTTTAGCAACGTCATGCAATTGGTGTATTATCAGTTTTGCCTTCTTTTCCTCCGTATACTCCAACGAGTCAAACAGTGATTCAATGTCGTCCAACCAACTCTCACATTCCACGGAGTTCTCCGTACCTTTCAAAGTCGGTGGATGAAATGACTGGAACCGTTTCAGCAATTTCTCCATTGCTGTAGGTGTCACATCCATGGGAGGATTCGAGGTACTCCCCTGTTCTGGCATTCTCCTCGGAGGCATATCTGATAACCAAAAGGGTTAGCAGTTCCAACAATAATCCTATTTCAAGCCTCCCTGGATCATCTTACAGCTGATCCATTCCAATAATATACAAGACCATATCAACATCAGATAATTCAGGTAGCATATATTAAAACAGGAATCATGCTAGCAATCAAAAGCAGGTAAGAAAACACATTCTACCCCGCTCACTAGCTCCTATCTTAATCTCAATGATCTATCGCTCTGATACCACCTGTTGTGGGGACCCGGACGCTAATCAAGTTCTTAATCATCATTGGGACTAATTAATTAATTAAAACAGGGTCTAAATTTTTTTTTTTAAATGCGGAACGTAGTGACATACAACATATATACATATCAGTATATAAAATACAAATCCTGTATTTCAACATTTATTCAAACTAGGGTTTAAAACTAAAGTCAAGTGTTTAACCCTATATCTAGTCCAAGTCCGGTGCCACCACTCTAATCACGATCTAGCTCTTCATCTCCTCGACCCTGGACCTGTCCCACCTGTTGTCAAGTACACATACAGACAAGACAACAGCCGGATATACCGGTGAGAATATAATCCCCAGTATAAATCAATGAAACATGCAATCATATAAACAATATAAAGCATGTAATCAGGTAACATGAATATGAATCCAAATCTGAAACATAAACAATATTAAATCAAACTGTCGACACATAATTCAGACTAGACTCCATCCTAGTCTAGGGATCCCGGTTTCCAGATGTGGTATTCCTATATCGAATTCCGTAAAGGATGGAACCATAATCTCTATTACTCGATATAACTAGTGCCCTGGTATTCCTATATCGAATTCCGTAATATAAGAATTCCAATACCCTTTACTCGATATAACCAAATATGGTGTTCCTATATCGAATTCCGTAATATATTCCATTACTCGATATAACCAAACATCCAGTGTCCTAACCTAACCGTCAAGGACTATAGCTCTATCGCTAGCATCCTATCTTGAGACATAGTGCAATGTGCCGTGGCGATCCCACCACTATCCGACACTTCTGTCACAAGACAACTTGTCTAATACCTGTCATCTACTACAAGAGAACAAGTACATTAATCAATGTAATGCAAATATCCATGCAATAAAATAAAGTATGTGATTTAGGGAAACCCAAGTCTAAACCGACTCAAGTCCATCTCCCAATACCACATTGACTTATACCTTTCGTTGCAGTCTCGGTTTCCTGCTCAGTCGAAGTCCTGAATTCACATTCTGTCTGGTAATCACAATATCAATAATCTCATATCAATATACCTCCCAAATCGATAACAATCTGATCAATCTGAATTTAATTCAAAATCAACGGCATAACGGTACAATTCCAATATTCCCGTCTATACCCATTCATCAGATAACATTTACCATCTATAACTCATATCCAATACCATCTATAATCAATCCATAATCCAAATCTGACAATAGCCTAAATTCAAAGCATGTCAAAACGTAGCAAAACTTACGTCAAAGTGTAGCCTACGTCGATAGAAACTCACTACCGAAGTCGGATTACAATTCGGACGGACGGATTGATCACACGATTGAAATTGAAATCGAATTCCAAAATTTCCTCTCAATTTCCCTTTTCCGTTTCTGAAGAAATGTTTGCATGTTTATATATATATATATACAACTCCCGCATGCACAAGGGCAAATGGCGAACTCTCAGCCAAACACGTCTCGCGCATATGCGCGACTTCCTCGGCGCGTGACTGGCACCTCGCCTCGCGCATATGCGCGCACGCTATCGGCGCATATGCGCGAGGTCCAATCGAAATTTAGGGGGGCTACTGTCTCCTTCGCGCATATGCGCGCAATCACTCGCGCATATGCGCGAACCCTTCTGTTTGATGCGCGCATGTGCGCGCATTGTCCGCGCATGTGCGTGCTGTCTCCTTTGCACATACACACACTTTTCACACATACGTGTATTTCGTGTCCCGATTAATCCTTTCATAATCATATCAAATTATAATTCAATAATTACCGATTACTGGGATTAATTTTCCGAGCATTACATGATTTCTCATGAGCAACTCGTTGTTCTTTTCCGCCGTAAGAAGTCATGTGAGAAGTTCAGAATATCTCACAAATCTACGCACTCTATATTGTTGTTGTAGAGTTATATTTGATGCGTAAAAGTAAAAAATATTTTTCTAAGCATTTTCGATTCCGTAACCTCATGTCCACAAAATTTTAATTGCGAGATTATTCGATACATTGCCGAGTTATAATCACTGACTTTCTTAAAATCTTAGAATCTTAACGTATTTCATTCATCACGGGCGGTCGGAAGTATAAATTTTCTTATATGTTCAAATATTTATTTTAATCTTTTCCATAAAGCCATAAGATCTTGTTGGAAACTAAATTCTGGAGTTTGACAAAAACATAAATCAATCGATTAAATCATCTAATACGCGAAAGCAAATTCGGCAGCTGGACTTATCAACTGAAATCAGTTAACACAAACTGATCAGTTGAGAACTGATCAGTTAAAACATTCAGCCGAAAATATTAAAATCTCTCAACTGAAGATACCTCGGGAAAGATCATATCAGCAACTGAATATGGAAAGTCGCACCTCGATCACTACAACATAGAACAATGTGTTTCGGCTATTGCATTTAAGACGCCGTATCACAATCAATGAAGAGAACATTGCCCAAAGGAATATTGAAGAAGCAATCAACGGATACATAAATTCAAAGTTACCGTTGAAAGACAAGTCTATAAATATGACAAAAGAGCAGTTGAAGAACAACAATCTATCAATTTCAAACTTGCTATTACTCTGTCAAAATCTCAGTTCACTCTTATTAGACTTATTCGTAGCAATCAAGGCTACAAGTTGAGCAAACTAGCACTCTGTAATATTGATAATTCAACAAGTGCTAAAGTTCAGTTACTTACAGAGATCATTGTATTATACTAAGAATTTCAGTTTAGGCAATAGATAAGTCCTAACTGAAGTGGGTCTGTACAAGTGTTGTACTAGATCAAAGTCTTTTAGTGAATATCCTATCCTTGAGATAGAAGGGGTGACGTAGGAGTTATTCAAATCTCCGAACATCCAGAAACATATTGTGTTGTCTTTACTGCAGCCTTTCATTTTCAGTTAGATATTCTATCTTTCAATCAGTTTATTTTCCGCAACTGCTTATTCAGTTTAACTGATTATTATTGACCGACGGGATATTTAGTTCAGTTTGTAATAAAACTGAACTATCTTTTTCAAAGAACTTTTATATTCATAGAAGTGTTTATTCAACCCCCCTTCTAAACACTCCTTAGTCAATAACCGATCATATCAAGTGGTATCAGAGCAAGGCATATCCTATCAAAGACTATCTATACTCAATCTGATCACTATGTCCTCATTCAATAAGATTCCTATGTTCTCCAGAGAAGATTTCGATGATTGGAAAATAAGAATGCAGGCTCATCTAGCTGCACAAGACGATGACATGTGGTACGTTATAACCGACGGACCCATGAAGATTTTGAAAGCAAACACAGATGTTGCTATTACTGAAGGGCCACCTCACCGAATTGAAAAGCCCAGAGATGAGTGGACTACCGAGGACAAGAGAAAGTCAAATCTAGACAATGTTGCAAAAGCCATATTGTATAAGACACTGGACAAAGTAACGTTCAGTAAAATCAAAATGTGCAAAACCGCCAAAGAAATTTGGGAGAAGTTAATTCAACTTTGCGAAGGCAATGAACAAACCAAGGAAAACAAACTTTCAGTTGCTGTGCAGAAGTTCGACAACATCAGAATGAAGATTGGAGAAACAATGCACGAATATGATGAAAGAACCAGCTGTATCATCAACGAACTCAATGCACTTGGAAAAGTGTATACAAATAAAGAAGTAGCGTTGAAAGTAATCAGAGAACTTCCCAAAGAATGGGATGTCAAAACTATGGCAATGAGGGAATCAAAACATCTGAACAAAGTTGAACTTCATGATTTATTTGCTGACCTGAAAGCATATGAGTTTGAACTTCAAACTCGAGAAGGGGAACCATCTACCCCAGCAGCAACTACTGCCTTGACTGCTGTTAGAAGTGAACCAACTGGTTCAGTTGAGAAAGCTGCTGATCAACTGAGCAATGATGCTATGTCACTATTCATTAAGAAATTTGGAAGATTCATGAGGAAAAATCAAGGAAATTTTCAGAAGAATTATCAAAGAAACAACTCTAGAGAAGAGTCTAATGTATGTTACAACTGTGGCAAATCGGGTCACTTTATTGCTAACTGTCTCAAGCCTAAAAAGGACAATCAAGCCTCAACTGAAAGAAAGAAGAAAGTGTATGAGCATAAGAAGAGATCTAAGGACGACTAAAAGCCTTACAGAAAGAAACATGAAGTACTCCTAGCTGAAGATAGCAAAGCCAAATGGGCAGAAACTGACAGCGAAGAGTCAGAACCAGAAAGTTCTTACAGTTCTAGTGAGGATGAAGAAGAAGTAAAATGTCTGATGGCTGATAACATAGAAGATCAATCAAACTATCAGCAGGTATTTGATTTTAGTTCAACTGATTTAACAAGAGAAGAACTCATATCAACTTTTCATGACATGGTCAGTGAGTATCAAAAGCTTGCCTTATCATTTGAAAAAATCAGAGCAAAGCAAGATGATCCCAAAGACAATAAGACAAAAACTGATGAATCAATTGATATGTTGAGTCTGAAAAGGGAGATTGCTGAACTCAGAAATGAAAGAAGCAGAGATCAATTAATGATTCAAAAATTGTTGCTTGAAAATTCAAAGCACAATGAGCTTATTCAGGCTTGGAACAAATCATCTAAAGCTTTAACTAATATACAGAATTCTCAGAAATCAGTTGAAGATAAAACTGGTTTAGGATTCTGTAGTAAAGATGATTCGTCTTCCCAAGATACTCAACCAAAACTGAATATGAACAAAGGGAAATATATTCACTTTGTAAAATCAGTTATGGTACAAGAACAAGCAGAGTCGAGTAAACTGATTGTACAGCCATCTCAGAATATGAATAAAGGAAAGAGATGTGAGATTGGGTATAATCCAAAAAGTAAGACTGACTCATGGAGTCAGCAACTAAAAACTCTTAGCAGAAAATATTCAAATGGCTACTCAAACTACTACAACAGTAAGCCAGTTCAGAAAAGATATCGGTTGAACAATCAGTTGAAAAAGGGCAAAATACATGTTGTATCATCCACACACCATACACCAAGCACAAACAGACAAGGAAGGATCATATGGAATACAGCAACAGGACGGTCAGTTAGATTGATTCAAGTCTGGATTCCTAAAGGACTAATCAACTTTGGACCCAAATAAAAAAAAAAAGGTACCAAAATCTTATTTTGTGTTTAATTGCAGAAAATAGGTACAAGCATTGGATCAATATGGTATTTGGACAGTGGATGTTCACGACATATGACAGGAGATTCAAATTTATTATCTCAACTGGTCAAATACACTGGTCCAAACATCAGTTTTGGGGATAACTCCAAAGGTAAAACTGTGGGTAAGGGTAAGCTTATCCATGGTAACTTCACCATTCATGCTGTTTTATTAGTCGAGAATCTCAAGTATAATCTGATAAGTATTAGTCAGTTATGCGATAATGGATTCTCAGTTCAGTTTGACAAACACTCCTGTTCAGTCAAAAACTCAACTGAAGAGATTATTATAACTGGCAAAAGGTGTGGAAACATTTACAAAGTCAGCTGGAATGATCAACCTTATACACCAGTATGCTTTATTGCATCTAAATCATCTCAAAACTGGTTGTGGCATAAAAGGTTAAATCATTTAAATTTTAAATCCCTTACCTATCTGAGTAAGCATGAACTTGTAACTGGTTTGCCCAAAATAAATTTTTCAAAAGAAAAACTTTGCTCAGCATGTCAGTATGGAAAACAAGTACGATCCTCTTTCAAAAACAAAGGCTGTAAATCTTCATCCCGATGCTTAGAATTATTGCACATGGATCTCTTTGGTCCAATACCAGTCATGAGCTTAGGAGGAATGAAATACACCTTGGTGGTCGTAGATGACTTTTCAAGATTTACTTGGGTTATATTTCTCAAATCCAAAGACCATACGACTGCACAACTGATTAAACTCTTCAAAAGACTTTTAAATGAAAAATCAGTTGGAATTGATCGAATCAGATCTGATCGAGGAACTGAATTCATCAATCAAACACTTTCAAGCTTTTTAGAAGATACTGGAATCAAGCATGAGCTCTCAGCAGCAAGAACACCTCAGCAAAACGGTGTAGCTGAGAGAAGAAATCGGACTCTTAAAGAAGCTGCTAGAACAATGCTTGCTGATTCTGGTATTTCTCAAAGATTTTGGGCAGAAGCAGTAAACACTGCATGCTATACTCAGAACAGATCAATGATTAATAAGAACCACATGAAAACACCATATGAGATCTGGCATGGAAGAAAAAGCATAATCACTTACTTCAAAATATTTGGCTGTAAATGCTTCATTCATGATAATGGTAAAAATTATTTAAAGGCTTTTGATGCAAGATCTGCAGAAGGAATTTTCCTTGGATATTCATCAGTTAGCATAGCTTACAGAGTATTTAATAAGAAAACCTTAAATGTCGAAGAATCTGCACATGTTGATTTTGATGAAACGACACTAATTGATAAGCCAACTGATCAAGTTGTGCTAGCTGATCAATTTACAGATATCAGTCTGGAAGATGATGACTCAGACGAAAGTCGTAATAATCAAAATATCCTTCATACATCTGAACCTGAGATATTGGATCAACCAGCTGAATTAGAAGCAAATCTTGACAATCATTTAGTGGAGCAAACTAATGTGAATCAGTTAACAACTGAATTAGCTCCAACTGAAACTGAGAACATTCAGTTACCTAACGAAGAATTTGCTGACAGTGTAGCAACAAATGCTGAACTTAGATGGAAGAAATCACACCCTCCAGAACTGGTAATAGGTAACCCATCTGATCCAGTAAGAACAAGAAATCAGATGCTCAATCTATTTACTCATTCAGCTTTTGTATCTCAATTAGAACCAACAAAAACTGACGAAGCTCTTGCTGATCCAAATTGGATTAATGCAATGCAAGAAGAGCTAAATCAGTTCGTTCATAACAATGTCTGGAACTTAGTTCCAAGACCAGCTTTTAAAACTGTTATAGGAACAAAATGGGTGTACAGAAACAAACTGAATGAAGATGGTTCAGTTGTGCGCAACAAAGCAAGGCTAGTGGCACAAGGATATAGACAAGAAGAAGGAATTGATTATGATGAAACATATGCACCAGTTGCAAGACAGGAGGCAATCAGAATATTTCTTGCCTATGCATCCTTCAAGAACTTTAAAGTCTATCAAACGGATGTGAAAAGTGCATTCCTAAATGGCCAATTGCAGGAAGAAGTCTACGTTGAACAACCTCCAGGTTTTGTCGATCATAACTATCCTGATCATGTCTATTATTTGAACAAAGCGTTATATGGTCTCAAACAAGCTCCAAGAGCTTGGTATGAAACCCTTTCAAAATTCCTAACTGATCATGATTTTTCTGTTGGATCAGTTGATAAGACTTTGTTTAAATTTTCGAAAAATGATCATATCTTACTTGTTCAAATTTACGTTGATGACATTATTTTTGGGTCAACTAACCCCAAATTGTGCAAGAAATTTTCCAAGTTGATGCAGGATAATTTCGAGATGAGCATGATGGGTGAGCTGACATTCTTTCTTGGTTTACAAGTGAAGCAACTGGATTCAGGAACATTTATCAGTCAAACCAAATATACCAAGGAATTGCTGAAGAAATTTGGCATGGAATCTTGTTCAGCAGCAAGCACTCCAATGAGCTCATCAGTTAAATTAGACACTGATCAAGGGGGAATATCAGTTGAGACGACACTATACAGAGGTTTAATAGGTTCATTATTGTACCTAACTGCTAGTCGCCCTGATATTATGTTTGCTGTATGCATATGTGCAAGATTTCAAGCTAATCCTCAGCAATCACACTTTTCTGCTGCCAAACGTATCTTGAAATATCTTAAAGGCACGAAAAATGTTGGATTATGGTACTCTAAAGACTCATCTTTCAATTTAGTTGGCTATTCAGATGCAGATTATGCAGGATGCAAGCTTGATCGGAAAAGTACAAGTGGATCATGTCAGTTTCTTGGAGACAGACTGATCTCTTGGTTTAGTAAAAAGCAAACATCCATAGCAACTTCCACAACTGAAGCAGAATATCTTGCTGCTGGAAGCTGTTGTGCCCAATTACTTTGGATTCAGCAACAATTGAAAAATTATGGTGTTGATGCAAAGGAATCACCAATATTCTGTGACAACACGAGTACAATTGCTATTACATACAATCCAGTTCTTCACTCCAGGACTAAGCATATAGATGTCAGACATCATTTCATCAGAGATCATGCACTGAAGAAGAACATCAGATTAGAATACGTCTCAACGGAACAACAAGCAGCAGACATCTTCACAAAACCATTACCAGAGGCTAAGTTTTCTTATTTCCGAAATATTATTGGTTTAATTGATCTATCTTAAGATATTATTAGTAATATAATTTCACTAACAAAATTAAGTGCAAAAAAAAAATAAGAACACAACAAATTGAAAATAATATTTCACTAAGAATACCAACGTTCCCAATGTACAGAAGAAATCATAGATCCAACTGTATCTAGCCATGTCCTAACCCAATCATTTAACTCATAAATTCGAACTCCAGCAAATGCCCTTGACTTTGAGATCTTATCAATAACATGCCACTCCTTCCATAGCATTGCTTCTAAAAGACATTTGTCTTCAACCAAATCATTAACATGCCTAACCTCAAAACGAGCAAGGTATTTCAGTGCTCTTGCCTCCTGAGCACGAGTAGGAATGACACCACTATCACTCACCATCTTCAGTTCATAAATCTTTTCCCAGGTTGTCAATACCTTTTGAAAAACATATCTTTCCATTTTTCTTTTGATCTCAGTTAAGCGAGGGGCTGACTGATCAGTCACATGAACGTGAGTGCTACTGCATGCATCTGAATCAGACATGTTGAAATACTTTTGAACTGATGTGGAATCACATTTTTATCACTATCATCTCATTTATAAGAAAAAGGTGTTGAAGAAGTTGAAGAATCACAAGTCAATTAAAGCGTCTCTCACATTTACCGAGGACATTTAAGATATCAGTTGATCATTGTCAACTGATAACAGTTTGAATTTTATTAGTTGTTTCATTATCAACTTATGAAAATAAGTTTTTTTTTTTTCAGTTCATTTGTTTACTTATCAAAACTGGTGACTGTTAGCATTTCATTAGATCATATAACAAATAATTGTGTGAAGAAATAAAACAAAACGATGCAATAAATATTTTATTCATCCATAAATATTTGAAAGGATTACATTATCATAAGTTTCCTTCACACTAGCTATCCACATATTCATCCAAACAGCTAGTGCTGAGGACGAAGTTTTGCAGAAACTATGTGAAGAAGCAATGCTGTTTAGAGTCTCCAACTCCTTGCGCAGCATCAGCTCATAGAGATGGCCTTCCTTGAAGGCATCCACCTCTGCAGAAATCTTTAAGTGCTTTCGCACTTCTCTCAGTTGGGCCATCCGCCTGAACGAAGTAACCCTTCCTAAATTATACAGGAGCTCGAGCTCCAGTAATTCTTCCCAGTAGGGAAGACTAGCATAGAAAACTTTGTCTTCCATAGCAGCTTTCTGTGCTTCCAGCGAAAAAGGATCAACGTTTGAACTACTTGCTCCTGCCATCTTTGAGTATTTTCTGCTGATGCTTGTGACTAACTTCTCTACTCTTATTTATAGGCCAGGTCAAAGAAGATGAAAGGACACTCCTTTAAAAGACGATTAAAAGCCTTGGAATTTCCTTAATCAAGATTATTTTATTTAATGCATCTATTTAGGGGGAATGAAGGTTTAAGAAGTTAACTGAGAAGACAGTTATTAGTGAATTCTCAACTGAAAGGAATCAGTTTTCCCTAACTGGTCGTTCAGTTGATTATTCAACTAATCTTCTCATCAAAGTTAAATAATTAAACCTATTATATTACACATCAAATGACATGACTGTCTGCTAATTTATGATGAATTTCAGTTTATAACATGTACACATTTTTAACCGCTCATTATTTTACACACAAAATTACAGTACACGTACACATATTTTTACTCAACATTTTACTGGACTGACACGTGTCCGAGAATTCAAACAGTCATAAACATTAGTACTATTTCCCGCTTCATCTCAGTTTTCCTTTACGAGAATTTTATCTTTCTAAAGAACTCTCACTTCTCCTAATTTTTATCTTGAGAAATATCAGAATTTCTAACACTTTCAAATGGCAAACCAGATTCCAGCACATCTTTTGAACGCCATGGCTATCAACTTCAACTCAATTATGACCATTACAGACGCTGATGTAAAGAAAGTATTTCAGCAACTAGAATCAGCAGGCTTAAAACCCTTTCTGGGTCTCTACGCTCAGGAAATTTATCCCAAAGAGCTTCACAACTTCTATTCAACAGGATTCATCAATTCTGATGAAAACATTGCTGCTACCATCAATAACAAACTAATGATCATCTCTGAAGATTATTTTGGAAATTTGTTTTCACTGCCTTCTGATGGGCTAGCACAAATTTCTGAGATCCAGGCATCGGAAGTCGAAGAGATGCAAACTTTACTCTCTGCAGATGGAAGGAAAATCAAAGTTTCCGATCCAAAGAAGGAGTTAAAGCACGAAGTGCAACTGCTGGCAGATATTGTAGCCAAAGGGCTTTTGGCGAAGGCTGGGTCGTTTGCTGCTCTGACTCTGAAAAAGTTTCAGCTCATCACCGTAATCATGACTGGACGACGAATCAACTGGAAGCATCTTCTATTCACTATTTTGAAGAACATGTTCTCTTCTGCTAAGCAATCCAAAGGTTTTGCTGTCCAGCTCAGTTATCTGCTGAAAAACCAAGGGTTAATTGCTGATGATTCTGACAGATTAACAAGATTCAAGGTATTCAATGCTAAAAACATTCTAGCATCCAAAACCAAATTAGATCTTTCCTCTGAGAAATTCATCAAGATCAAAAAGGAAATTGGGATGGAGCAGGCTGCTCCCAAATCAGTCAAAGTTGCCAAGAACTTGACAAAGAAGAAAGAGTCAAAACGCAAACTGACTCTCAGTGATTCTGATAGTCAGAAGACTCTACCTCTTCAAATTGTCAAGAAACCAAGGACACTGAAGACCAAATCAATTGATCATGTTAAACCCACATCCACTGATCAGGTAATGGATACAGGAACTCAACAGCCAATCCAGGATGTTTTCTCAAAGGAAGTTTCAGTTGCATCCTTAACTGAGGATCAGTTACCGTTATCCTCATTACTGCCAAACATCACTGCATCCAGCAAATCATCAAAACTTCCAGGGGTCAAAGCACCACTGATTAGTATCTCACCTTACTCTTCTTTACCATTTGCCAGACCCACCGGAATAATACTCAGAGAAAATATTGACGCAACTACATCAGGATTAACTATTCCACACATTTTAAGTGACTCTAAGGGCAAGAGTAAACTTCAAGAAGAACCCAGGCCCTCAAATGCAATTCAGACTCATATTGACCTTATCTGGCAAGAAGTCAATACATTTGCAGCAGAGAAGCACCAAGTTTTTGAGAAATGGGTCAATTTCAGAGTTAATGTTTTTGCTAAGGAACTGCGCAATAAATCAAAGTTGAAAAGATTTATTGATCTAGAACGATTAGTGCTCAAAATAGTTAAGGCCTCCTCTATTCAGCAAGCTTTGCAAAGGAAGAAATATTTCTTTAACTTACATCGGGAACAAAAGTTGCAGCAAATAGTTTCTGAACTCAGGCAAAACTTTAATCCCCTTAGTCCAACTGCATTCAACGACAAAGCAGCCTATGCTCAATTGGAAACAGATCTGATAACACTACAAGCAGAAATTAAAGACTGGGAAATGGGTCAAGAGCTGATCATCCCAGAGATGTCTCAAAAAATTGCTGAAGAAGCTCCAGCTGATCATTCAGTTGGAAACCCAGTCACGGATCTTGCTGATTCTTCATCTCAACCAAAAGGTATTTCATCAATTGCTCCATCTTCATCCGACACAGCACCTACAACTAATATTCCTAAGATGTATTCTGAGGCTGAGCTGAAATTGGGAAACATTGATGAAGTTATTCAGTCAGTTGTTCAGGAATTTTCCACAGTTGATCACTCTGCTGATCAAATCAATCCGGAGGTCACTATTGAATCTGTACAACCTGATCTATCTACTGATCCGGTTCACCCCACTAATGAGCCAGACACTTTAATCAATCATCCTGAAGAGGCACCAACTTCAGTGCTTTTATCATCTGCTGAACAGAACCCTTCTTCATCACCTCAGGATTTAGATGAAATCACTGCTGATGATATTCCAGTTCAAGGAGAAATAACTGAAACTGAAATTTCAGTTCAAAATGTTATTGAATCAGTCTCAACTGATCAAACTTTGGTCATTTCTGAGCACATCTCTAAAGAACCAGGAACATCTTATCAGTCTCCTCCTTCATCTTCTTCAGATGTTGCACTTATCTTGGAAGAAGTTCAGCACCTACAGAATAATATGGAGCAAATGATCTCTACCATCTCCAAAATTCAGAACACACAACTATCTCACACTCTAAAGCTGGACCATTCACAGGCATCCAACTTAGAGAAAATGAATAAACTTCAAGCCAATATGGACTCTCTTATCCAAACTGTAACAGATATGAAGAAGGGACTCATCAACTCTTTCTCTACAAATCAGGATGTAAACAGTCAAAGAATTGGACGACTGGAAACCTCTGTTTCAAAGAAGATAGAATTACTGCAGACTTCTTTCACCACTATGGCCACAAGTATCTCCTCAGATGTAAAACTTCTATCCATCGATGTTAGAAAGCTCTCAGACAGAATGGAGGTATTTGACAAAAAGGGGGAAAGCAACTGAAGCAATTGATATCATTTGTCCAGTTATTTTATGATTCAGTTGTGCTGAAAAATTAGTTGAAGAAGTAATCAGATTATTATTATCAACTGATATCATTTTCTCAGACTTTATATTATCTACAAGGAACCCAGCTATTCTATGATTCAGTTGCGTAATCTATTATCAACAAAGAGCTGAGTTAAATCTCTTGGTTTTGTCAAACACCATAAAGGGGAAAATTGTTGGAAACTAAATTCTGGAGTTTGACAAAAACATAAATCAATCGATTAAATCATCTAATACGCGAAAGCAAATTCGGCAGCTGATTCGGCAGCTGGACTTATCAACTGAAATCAGTTAACACAAACTGATCAGTTGAGAACTGATCAGTTAAAACATTCAGCCGAAAATATTAAAATCTCTCAACTGAAGATACCTCGGGAAAGATCATATCAGCAACTGAATATGGAAAGTCTCACCTCGATCACTACAACATAGAACAATGTGTTTCGGCTATTGCATTTAAGACGCCGTATCACAATCAATGAAGAGAACATTGCCCAAAGGAATATTGAAGAAGCAATCAACGGATACATAAATTCAAAGTTACCGTTGAAAGACAATTCTATAAATATGACAAAAGAGCAGTTGAAGAACAACGATCTATCAATTTCAAACTTGCTATTACTCTGTCAAAATCTCAGTTCACTCTTATTAGACTTATTCGTAGCAATCAAGGCTACAAGTTGAGCAAACTAGCACTCTGTAATATTGATAATTCAACAAGTGCTAAAGTTCAGTTACTTACAGAGATCATTGTATTATACTAAGAGTTTCAGTTTAGGCAATAGATAAGTCCTAACTGAAGTGGGTCTGTACAAGTGTTGTACTCGATCAAAGTCTTTTAGTGAATATCCTATCCTTGAGATAGAAGGGGTGACGTAGGAGTTATTCAAATCTCCGAACATCCAGAAACATATTGTGTTGTCTTTACTGTAGCCTTTCATTTTCAGTTAGATATTCTATCTTTCAATCAGTTTATTTTCCGCAACTGCTTATTCAGTTTAACTGATTGTTATTGACCGACGGGATATTTAGTTCAGTTTGTAATAAAACTGAACTATCTTTTTCAAAGAACTTTTATATTCATAGAAGTGTTTATTCAACCCTCCCTTCTAAACACTCCTTAGTCAATAACCGATCCTATCAGATCTTTTTCAATGACATGTTTACATTTTAATCCTCCATAAATATGTCGACGCAAAATATCATAACTTTTGTTTTTTCTTGTGATAATGAGATACTATTTTCTTTAATGGACTCATTTAAACCTAATGACTCAAGATGTATTTCTACATCGAAAGTCCATGGCATAAAATTTTTTCCCGTAATATGGAGCGCAACGAATTCGAGCTTTGCTAAATTTGACATGATGATACTTTTTCTTGTGTTCTGGAGTTTGGAAAAATATAGAGAACCTTCGATTATCGTACTTATAACGTGTTAAAAATAAAAATTTACGGTAAAAAAATAAAATCTCAAACTCACAAAATATATTAAACTACACACTTTATAAAATATTCTCCACTCATTTGTATATATTTTTCACAAATTGAGAGACTTATTTATAAAATTTATTTGAAAATAATTATATCAATACATACATCAGCATATACTAATTTTCAATGTTTTCGACTCTTATTTACAACACTATTGAATATTTTAAACAATAATCACCAAAATTTTATACTTTCTTTAAGTAGATATGATCATTAATAAATTTGAACGCATTCATTACTTGTCTGATCTCACAAGTCACAACGTTTTTTTTATTATTATCAATCACAGATTACTTATTACAGAGTAAACTTAAATAATGATATTCATGACGTCATATATATAAAGAAATAATTGTTGTGGAATGAATATACATAATTATTTGGTAATGACAATATTCACACCGCCTACCCAATACCCAACTGACACAGTATGATCTCCGTACACGTAAATTGTTCTTTGAACAAGCATGAAAGTGTTTTTTTTTTTATAAAAAAAATATTTTTCAACTTATAGCCTTACAATTATATATTACAAGAGGTATACTTAGTCAATGTGACGGATTTCTAGTTATTTTATTTAATTTCTCAATTTATAATAAAATCCCTCGATGAAACATGACCGGGGTGTATTGGTTATAGACTTTTAATGATTTTTTGGAATTTAAAAGTTTAGAGATATTCAAACTAGACTTTTATATACTCCATAAAAGTTGTGTGATATTCAATGTAAACTTTTGTAGAATTTTAAAAAGTCATGTGGTATTCAAACTTGACTTTTAAAAACTCTACAAAAGTCTATAGGTATTCAAAATGTCAATAGACTTTTAATGACTCTATGGAATCCTATTAAGCACAAGAATTATAGCCTAAAGTACAACAATAAAATGTCAACAAAAGTCTTTGATTCAATCTAAAGATTTGGATGTACATTTAATACAAACTTTCATTCTTTTCTCATCTATTTATTTTTCCTTTTATTTGTACTTTTTTAAAAACTAAAATTTAATTTTTTTATTAATTATTATATAAAATTTTATTTTTAAAAAAATTTTCAAATTAGATATCATTACCGTACCGAAAAATTCGGTATTGTTACCGTACCGTACCGAAATCTTCGGTATACTTAAAATTCGGTAAATTCAATATTTTTTGTTACGGTAATCTCGGTATACCGAAAATTCGGTATTTTTTCCCACCCCTAACAGGGCTTGCATTGGCATGTGCTATATTACACAATTTTCTTTGAAAGAAGTGTCAATTTGATGAATTTCAAATTCAACTAGATAATGAAGCTCAATTTTCTTCATTAGCACAACTTTATGAAGGTGACGACTTTGATCAGTTATTTAATACTCAACAACAACAACGAGCAAATGCTAATACATGGAGATATATCATAGCCAATGGAATGTAGAACGATGTTGATCAAATTGTCAGTAATGATTAGATTTTTTTTAATAAAAGACTACTCATTATTTTAAGTGTTTTTTAATAAAATTTTATTGTTAACTTATAAAACTATTATTCATTAATATGTTGAATTTACATAAAGAATTGAAATTTTGATTTCAATAAATTGGATAGTTCATTTGTCGTTTTTTACAAATTAAATTGATTTAACTTTTAAATAAGTAAAATTCATTTACATTCATAAATAAAAATAATAATTTAAAATTGAAAATGTTATCTATGTCCAATAATTATTTTAAAAAATTTAATAAAAAATAAATCACAATTATAAACTACAAAATTCACATAATTCTATGAAAAAGTTTACAAAAATCTTGAAAAAGAGTCTATAAGAGTCTATGAAATTTGTTTTACAATTCTATGAGATTCTATAAAAGTCAATAAAAATCCATCAACTCCACAAAAGTCCATCATTTAAAAAAGTCATTAAAAGTCTTTGAAAGTATTGAATGAATACACCCCCTACGAATCATTTGGAACCATAACTTCAAGCTGAAACTATCTCTAAATAATCGAAATCGAAACCGAAACCGAAACCGAAACTGAAACTGAAACTGAAACTGAAACTGAAACTGAAGAAGTTCTCAAAATTAGAATCAAGACCTTTGTGTTAGATTTCAGTTCCTAGAAATAAAAGACATCAGTTGAATCCATAATTGAAACCGTATAATACGTTGAGAGCTTGTGCTATATTTAGACAACATAATTTATCTAACTAATTAAGTTACTTAATTTATAATTAGACACTTATATTTTTATTTATTTTTAGAAAAAAAATAATGATACTATTATGTAATATAATCGTCAAATTCCTAAACTCACTTTATTTAATTATCTCACGAGTTTTAACATTATTGTTTTTACTGCTAAAGAAATAAATTGCAGTTCAAATTTATTCAAACTATGATCAAATCGAACCAAAACTACATCTAATCGGTTCGATACCAAAATCGTAGATTTTAGAATCGTTATCCCTACTACAAACACAATTTTCACAAAATCTACTGATAAATTGTTCGATAAAAAGAATAATATGTAATTTAGAGTTATGAGATACACATTGAGAGTTACACATAATGAACAATTATTCGAGTAAGAATATAAAATTGATTAATAGAATATGATAATTATTCTAAAATTCATATTTATATACATTAAAATTCAATTTTTTAAAAGTATTTTATTCTAAAATAGATGATTAAATCATCTATTTAAAAAAAATTATTTCTGCGCAAGTGCAGACAAAAAGCACCATTTCAAACGTGGTAAGAACAGTAAAAATCGTCACCTCGAATCACTCCTTATCCGGACGAATTGGGCCAAGTCCGCCGCCGCCCCTGCTCGAGCATTCCTCCACTACGGAGCTGTGGGCGGTGCCAATATTCTATTCTATTAATCATTTCTCACACTTATGGTCCTCGTTTCGCCAGGTTGGATCATTCCACTATGCCAAACGACAGAGTTGTCGCTTTCGCCAACCCAACAAATTTCAAATCCCACACAAGATTATTAACCCAAAACCCCATAATTATTGATGGTCGGTAATATTATATAGTGAAAATCGAGTCATCAATGGAGGTCACTAGGCCCCATTGGCCACCCACTATTCCTATATTTAAGTCTTCACTTACCAGTGGGAGCAAAGCCATCAGCTGATCTATTCAAGAATTATTGTTTGTTTTATAGTGAAAAGAGAGAAGATATGGAGGGAAAAGAGGAGGATGTCCGTCTTGGAGCCAATAAGTTTGAGGAGAGGCAGGCGATCGGGACGGTGGCGCAGACGGAAGACAGGGATTACAAGGAGCCGCCGCCAGCGCCGCTGTTTGAGCCAGGAGAGCTGAGTTCTTGGTCCTTTTACAGAGCCGGGATTGCTGAATTTATCGCCACTTTTCTGTTTCTGTACGTGACTATTTTGACAGTCATGGGATATCAAAAGGCCGACTCCAAGTGCAGGACTGTTGGCATTCAAGGCATCGCTTGGGCTTTTGGTGGCATGATTTTTGCTCTTGTTTACTGCACTGCTGGGATTTCAGGTTATCTTCTTGGCTGAATTTACTGTGTGAAACTGTTAAATCTAAATTAACTTCTTTCCCAACAGCGGCGATGGCCGAGAAATCGTCGATATTCGATAAAAAAAAAAATCATGTTAGAATTTATGGGTCGTTTCTAAATCAAAATCTCGATGTTTTGATGAAATTACAGGGGGGCACATCAATCCGGCGGTGACATTCGGGCTGTTCTTGGCGAGGAAACTGTCCCTAACACGAGCCCTGTTCTACATGGTGATGCAATGCCTGGGGGCCATCTGTGGTGCGGGTGTGGTTAAGGGATTCAACAAGAACCTCTACGAGACAAAGGGCGGTGGCGCCAACACCATCAACCCTGGCTACACCAAGGGGGATGGCCTTGGTGCCGAAATCATTGGCACTTTCGTGCTTGTTTACACCGTCTTCTCCGCAACCGACGCCAAGCGTAGCGCCAGAGACTCCCACGTCCCCGTACGTCCTCAATCATCACCTTGTTTATATGAGTGGCGATTCCATGGTTTTGTTGTGTATATTCTATTAAAAATATGCATCTTATTTGCAAGATGGTAATTCAGTGATATTTTTTCAGATTCTGGCACCTCTGCCTATCGGATTCGCGGTGTTCTTGGTGCACTTGGCCACCATCCCCATCACCGGCACGGGTATCAACCCCGCCCGGAGTCTTGGAGCAGCCATCATCTACAACAAAGACCATGCTTGGGATGATCATGTACGCTAATTATCCTTGTCTTGTTCATATTTCTTTCCAAAAAATTCGAAAAAATGGGAGGGAAGGAAACTTGAATCTTTAGCACTTGTTGTCACACAAGATTTACTGATCTATTTGATGGGTATTGCAGTGGGTGTACTGGGTTGGACCATTCGTCGGGGCAGCACTCGCAGCTCTCTACCATGTAGTGGTGATCAGAGCCATTCCATTCAAGTCTAGGTGATTTTTCTGCCGAGACAAACACACTCCCTTCAACAACTGGCCGATGCTTTTTTACTTTGTTTCCTTTGTTGTTGTACGTATGCATTTGGAGTCATCAATTGTGTAATCTTATCCCCACATGTTTGGTTGGCTATGGTGTCATTGTAATACTTTTATGGATGTGAAATGGCAACTTGTAATAATAATAGAGCCGACCAGTCCTACATTGTCTCTCTTCTTTCACTTTCTTGCTTGGCCTCCACAAGTTGCGTAGTGCTATTACAAAAACCTTCTCTAAACAATAGCCGAAACTTGACGATTGGATCCTCAGAATATGAGATGACATCGGGCGTGCTTCTCTCGGTGTAGGGTCTGGTGACCCGGAGTAATGCATTTGACTTGGGATATTTAGGTTAGGCTTCATTTTCAAGTTCGTTTTAAGAAAATTTATTAGTATTTTAATCTATCCGTTTACGATCCTAAATAACTACTCAATTATTATATTGTAGTAGTATTTTAACACGCAAAGGCCCTGTTTCTCTCGGTGGATTGAGTAAACCGAGGATCTGATGTACTACTGATTGTAAGACTTAAGTTATGGATGACTACACTGCCCATGATTTCATATATGGTGTTTGGTAAATTATGACAAAATTTGAAGCACAAATATACATCAACCCCCCAAAAAAAAATATGAGTCTTAAGTACTGTAATGCCCTTGCACATTTTTCGAAAATATTTTACAGCTCATTTGTCACTTTCACCAATATTGCTCCAGTAAAGCAATCTCCCATTCCCGATTTCTCTTTTTCAAACCTGGACGAAACCTTCCTCTTCTTCTTCTCTACGACCATTACATCAGATCAGAGTGTGAATCAACAATGCTGT
The DNA here is from genome assembly GCF_022965805.1 of Primulina eburnea. Classification (NCBI taxonomy): domain Eukaryota; kingdom Viridiplantae; phylum Streptophyta; class Magnoliopsida; order Lamiales; family Gesneriaceae; genus Primulina; species Primulina eburnea. Next base: position 31,534,071 of record NC_133111.1, read on the forward strand.
GAAGAAAAGGGTGGGCTCTCAAGTTGCTGAAGCTTTTTGTTTCATTCGTTCGACGCATTTCAGTTTGGTTTGCGACGTCATTCTAGGTCTGTGAAGCTTCTTTTTTTTTATAGATCTAGTAGCATGTTCTTCTTCTTTAAATCTTAAGTTCTTGTTGCAGCTGGTAAAATTTTTTGTGTCTGTTAAGATTTTTTTTTCGCACTGTTGTCCTTCTTTTTTTTTTCGGAAATCTGATTGAAGGACACAAAAATTCGACGATATTGTTAAATCTGTTCAAATATTGGCCATTTATTGTTAAATTATGTTGAGCGTACATATGTTTACGAGCAGTATGTCGACGATATGTCCACCAAACTGATTTTTGCGAAAAACAATTCAGTTACACATTGTTGTTGAGATTCTCAGTGAATAATCAAGTTCCGATACTGCCATTTTTTTTTCCTTCTCTCTGTAGTTTCATTTCACCACAACCTTCTTGAATGCACTTATGTTGGTATATGATTTTGAACATTTATTATGCAGATTGCTATGGAATTACGAAATCCACCACAATGTCAGTGTGGGCATGGTTTGATGATTCTAAGGCAGGCTGGAGAATTTGCTACCCGTCCCATGAAGTATTACTACATCTGTCCGGCAGCTTTGAAGCATCCAAACAAATTCATATGGTATGATGAATACCATGGAATCCAAAGCATGTCTACTATGGATCCAATTTTTAATGGAAGTGTGTCAAGTGGTACACCATCGACCAACTTTGTTAAAAGAAAAAACGTGCACGCTGAGGCTCCCATGAATGAGTCTTCAAACAAAGCTGAGTCATCGACGTCTAACATCGAACACAGGTCAATCTCGCCCTCAGACATTGACATGCATGTCCGACCACCCCATAAATTAACTGGGGATCAAATATGTTGTTGTTTTGGTTGCTTCTCCTCATTGCTTTGTGTCCTCCTTTTAGCAATATTAATTTTAATTCTGTCCAAGTACGATGCATGTCTCAAATCGCGTCTTTGTTAGAAAACTATGCATTGGGATCGTTTAAGATAGAAATGCCGTGGGATCATTTCCGTGGGTTTATGTTTTGCTTTATTGTGCTTCTTACGTCGGTACTTGAATGTAACAATCGTCGTACTTCAATCAAGTTGATGCAATATATCTATATTTGCTTACATCCAACAACCTTGACACTTGTTTTTCATGCAATTTAGTTATATATATTTTGTTTTTATTCAGTGTACTAATGTGTATTGATCTCCGATCACATATTTTATTTTAAGATATCGTAGATGATTCTTCAAATGTCATGTATGTGTCATTATTAATGCCCAACATCGAATGCCTGTGTGTTTCCTCTCTGTTCATTTATTTCAATGTACCTATTTCCCTTCAACTGATCTTCGGTGATGGCATATCGGTCATTCTTCCAATTAGTAACTCTGCTCGACTATGTTTTGGTTAAATGAAGTAACTATGTAATGATTACATGCATTTACTATATCCAACCACCAAAAGATTTGTTATTGATGTGCTACAGGAATGTTTACTCATTTCGTGCACAGTCATCTTACTCCTTGCATTACATCAATTTATGTGAGGTTTGATTGATTTGTTTCGGCTGAATAAAATGAGTTTGTTGTGTACATATATTTCCTATTTAAAAGCTTAACACTAATTGAGGTAAAGTGCACACAAAATACATAACACAAGATTTACATTTCCTTCTCTCCCCTCTACTTGAACGTGAGAATGAGTCAAAAAAAGGCACAAGTTTCTGATGATAGTATTACAAGTACTTGGAAATACCTGCTGCCCACCTACTGGAAAGAAGACTTCGGGTACATTTATCTCACTTCGGACGACGAAGTTGAGGTGTTACCATCACCTCCAAAACGTCAAAAATCCACATGTCTCCAAGATGTTAATGTTTCGTATGCAGACATAAAATCAGCAGATGGTAATGTGCAGCTGACAGCAAAGACTGTTGTGCCTCTCACTGAAGAAGCTGCCGGCTGTAGCAGGATGAAGACTTTGGCTTGCATCGATGGTCCGAACATGGTGGGCGGTGTAGGTAAGTTGCGTGCTGGAAAAGAAACTGATATCCAAAGCTCACAGTCTAGCTGCTCACCTTTGAAGAATCGTGGCTGAGATATTACTTGGTGAATGAATGTAGTGGTGTGAATTACCTGTTTTTGTGTATTTTGTTGCTTGTAAAAAATGTACATAAGTTAGCGTACGTAGGTGTCACTAGTCAGCCTGATGTGCTGCTTTTGTGTAAATCTTGTGACACATATGGTTGGGTTTGTTCACACCTTACTACTGCATAATTATGAATGTATTTGGTATTTTGTTTGTTTAGCATTTTTCATTACTACTGCTTTCGAATATAAGTACGTGTGATTGCAATCTTCGAATTGTAACCTATCACCTGTACAAAAAAAATGAATCATAACACTATCATGAGACATTCTTACCCACCTACTGAAGTAAGCACAATTGAGTTGTAACCACTTACTAAGAACACAGTTTCAGACTTCTCACATGTTAATTTTCTTCTTCTTAATTCAGTTCAAAGCTTCCAAACCACACTGTCAAGCACATTTCGCTGAAATACTACGCACAAACGTAAAAGGTTGCTTATCGTGGACATCAAGTACAATTGGCACCAAAATTTCTATTTATGCCGTCTACGTAAATGCAATAAGTTTGATTAAAAAAAATTAAAGATGGCAGGAAAGTTAAAAAAAATATAGTAAAAACAAAACAACTCAAAATTAGATCAACAACCCATTAATTTGTAGTGCCATATCACATATCATTCCCAAATAACTCCATACAGATATTCAACAAAATTGGAAGACACATATGATGGTATAGAAAAGTTACTTCCACGAAGCAAAATACATATCCTGTAACACCACATCACAGCAACAAAATGGGAAACTAACTTAGACAGGAACAAGAGATTACCATCACAGCATTGTTAATTGGTTTTACTAATCCTTCGCACAAACGATAGTTTCTCATCATCGTGAAGACTGAAGAACAATGCTAACTTCTTCGGTTTCTCTATCAAAATCTCCGCTGCAATTTGCTTCTCATCCCTGCTCAGTCCAGGAATTTTTTCTAAGACTTCCAGTACATCCTTCGACACAGGCATCGCCATCTCGTAGTCGTGACTAAGCCGTTTACCAAGCTCAGCTATTGCCTCTTTTGTCATAGCAGTAAACTTATTGATGGCATCAACAAATAATTCCTCACCTTGCGTTGCTTGCTTTCGTTTCTTTTTATTAGCCTTTTGGTTATCCGATGCTGTGAATGAGGTTGTATTTGCAACAGAATTAGTTTCACCACCCCCCTCCATGTTCAGCGGTGTGTCTTCGAATCCTATATTCATTTCAGGTCCTACGACATCGTCAATGTTTAGAACTTGTTGAACTGCAGTTGCGAAAGTTGATGTTCTTCCCCCTGTTGCACGATCACATCCAAATATTTCACACCAATCTGTATAATGTGGCCATGACTTGAATCGCCAAGTTTTGACACTACTATCAATCTGTCAATTTCATATTCATTAAAATCCAATCAGTTTCCCAAGTTTAAATTATTACACACATAAAATTTAATGAAGAATAGAAAAGATAAAAATGTTTTTAGTTTGAACTAAGCGTTACCTTGACAAATGCATCCCACGCTTCATCCGAGGCCTCGATCATTTTTTGTGTATCATTCCACCCCATCCCACTTCTACTCAACATGGTGACCAAAGTGCCATGAGTTTTTTTCCATACATGAATCTTCGAGTTGATGTGTGGACAGCCTCGTAAGTCGGTCCCAGGGAATATTTTCATTATTGCCTTCTCAAGGAAATTCAAGTAACCGCACTTGAAACCGTTCTCACTTTTCCAGCCATTTGCAATTGCTTCTTTCAAGGATTGTATCAAAACTTCCTCCTCACGAGCACTCCACACCCGCCGGCCTTTTTCCGATTTCTTCACCTTGTTAGCCATTGTACTACTACATGTTCCGAAGTCCATAATCACTTCTGGTGATCTATGACCTGACAGTAAAAAAAAAACACAATTGAAGGTAGCACATTGTTTAAGACATTAACAAAAGCATAAACATGTGCACAATGAAATTAAACACACAAATTTCAAACGCTCGTGTCGTAGGGATTGCAAGAACTGAACTACGTCCTAATAAAGACCTCTTCAATTCAATCATCGCAAAACATCCCATTGGTGAACGTAAACGCATTACAATGAAATAAAGTTTATGCTCTAGTTGTCGCATGATACTTAATTATTATACATAGACATTGCAAGGTTATCTCTCCACAAATCCCAAGTTGGAGAAGACTCAATATTGTCAACAAATTCATCTTCAACAGCTTCTATTGGAACATGAGTTACTTCGTCAATCCCTTCTAGTGGGTCGTCTGGCATTTCAACACGGATGAAATTGTGTAGCAGCATACATGCCAATATGATATGGTTTTGAACTTGCAACGGATAAAATGTCGGACTGCGTAGAACTGCCCAACGTCTCTTTAGTAGACCAAACGATCTTTCAATAACATTACGTGCACGACAATGTTTTGAGTTGAAATACTCTTTGAAGTTTTGTGGACCTCTAGCTCCAATTGTCCAGTCGTCCATATGGTACCTTGTTCTCCTGTAAGGTGTTAAGAATCCGTCGACGTTTGCATAACCATTATCACATAGATAGTAGCAACCTGTAAAGTTGTCCCAAACTTAGGAAAGATTTGGAGTTCCATTCGCATTGTTCATTAACCGTCTTTGGTTATTAATATTATTGCCTCAAAATGACATGATACTATATTACCAAAAAGAAGAGATTGATGCCATACCTCGCGGAACCTTTAGACCATCTTCTCGGTGAATTGCATCTCTAAGAACCCTGGCATCTGCCGCCGATCCTTCCCACCCTGTTAGTGCGTAAATGAAATTCATGTTACGGTCACACACGGCCAATACGTTCACAGCTATTGTTCCTTTCCTTGTTCTGTATCTTGGCTTGTCTTTATTAGGTACTTGAACATTCACGTACGTACCATCCAATGCTCCAAGACAACCCTGCACAGATTGTGAGAACAAATAATCGACGGCAATTAAAATAGGTGACAGTAATGGGTGTAGTTGTAAAACAAAGGAAAGGACATGTATCTACAAAATCTGTAAAACAACGAGCATATATCATTGTACCTTGAAAAATTTCCAAGCTTCATTTGAGCAGTCTTCTGTCACTGGGTCTGGCTTCACGAGAAGTAATGTGTGTAGTTTCAAAACACATCTTAGCACTTCGTGGAAATGAGTGCTGACAGTATGACCACTACGTAGGTAGTCATGGCCAATAACTCTATTTTTCTTGTGATGTGCTAAAATAGACAAAAACATGGCAACCTTCTCCTCAACTCGTATATACCTAGACTCCCCTAGTCCACCCACATGGGTTAGGAGATAGCATAGACGTGCGAATGCATTACGATTCATTCGAAAATTGACAATACATTGGACGTCTCCTAGGTCAATAAGCCTACGTAAGTGGTTCACTTGGGCAGCTATTCGTTCAGGATCATCATTGCATACACGTCTTTTATTCGTCCTACGATTTTTTATGGACACAAACTTGGTGTAGAAACGCGAGACAATGGTGACGAACACAAACGAAGATATAAGAATTTGTTGCAACACTAGCAACTCTTGTGTGTATCCATCTTCTTCACCCATTACAGATAAATGTCTGTGACATCATAAGTTAGTAATATAAAGTTTAATTTTAATCCATGTAAAAGTCGAAATCTGGTCAACCATTCAGGAAAAACGAACATAGGTACACATCTTTACATGCGAAATTGAAAAAAAATTCGCCCGATCCTTCGAGGTAAGTATGTGGCACATAACAAATAACACAACTGGTTGTACATAAGCGGACGATTAAGGAAGAAAAGGGACTACGAAACAACAAAATATTTCAGCTGAGAGCATGGAATTTAAATTGAAGCCAAAAATAACAATCTGTATCTCAAAAAAAAAAAACGTAGCAGTGAAAGTAGTTTAGTATTCGGCAACAAGAACATCTAACCAGTAATTTTGACGAGATAAGTTGTATTTCCAAATTGAGTTTCGCGAAAGCGTGTGGTTCGCTGAATCTGGTTATCGGAAATCGATGTCTTCCTCTTGGGTCACTGTATTTCACACTTGTTGGTCCCCATTCTTTCTTCTTCACCTTTTTCCTTCCCCGACAAGCTTCATCATGTGGGTTCTTTCCCTTTTCAACTTTTTTGTGATTGTATATCGAATCCTATGTAAATTCAGTACTATTAACGAGGGCATTATGGGAAAAGTGCAAGCAAATCTAAATTACTGTAGCAGATGTGAGAACACATCTCAAGTGAAGATTGTGATATCTTGTACTAAGATTTCGGAAATCAATAGCGGGCCCATGGATAGTTTATTTATCTCAATAACACAAAGGAACAACGGATGAGAGAGTATGTGTCATTATATCACTCTCTCATCCACCGAGACAAACGCTCCCAAAGGGAAGTTAATAAGTATTAACCTTTGAAAATTTATTAAAATTTTGATATAATATATTATTTGAGATAATGATGAGTGAAATTATTACTAATAACAAAACAAAAAATATTTATAAAGAATCATATATATTTTTGTGTTAAATTTATAAAAAATAAATAATTTTTTTGAAAAAGTCAAAATTTTTTGTAGAAAAATAAATTTTGATTAAAATTTAGTTACTTTTAGAACAGGATAAAAATTTATATTGAAATTATAATTAAAATAAATAATAATAATAATAATAATAATAATAATAATAATAATAATAATATTAGCAAATTACGTACAGTTCATATATCAAAATTCACGATGACGTTCTTTTAAAAATTTGAAAAACGTAATATTATATAAAAATTATATTTTATTTAATATGATATAGAATTATGATAACTAATATATAAAAGTAGCACAAAACTCAAAATCATAAGCAAAATTAAATGAAACGATATTATTAATGTCGACACTTAAATACAGTTTATATTTTCAAGGAATATCAAATTTGAATTTGAATTTTAAAAAATAAATAAATAAATATTTCACATTTAAGTACAAATTTATTTCCTATTTTTTTCGAATATTTAATGTAGTAAATGAATACATAAATACTAACAAATATTTTTTTTATAGTTTTTTTTTTTTTGAAAACTTCTCAAATATGACAAAAATTCTGTATTTACGTAGACTACTATCCCATCGACACTATGTAAGAAATATTAACTTAGCAAGTATGAGCGTTTTCATAATTATTTAAAATTATTGATAAATAAATATATTTAATTATTATATATATTTTTTACTATTTGAAATCATATTCAAATAAAGATATCAATCATGTCATCAAATTGAATTATTTGTCGTTGTATTCCATATATTGAGTTAGTGAAAATATTAATAATTAAAAGAATAAAAAACGTATTAAAAAATCATATATTATTACTCTCTTTGAAAAATTCTAATATTGAATTCAGGTACATTCAACAGGAAAAATAATCCTTCTTTATTGAACGTTGCAAATCAACTATATAAAGGTCTTCCGATGTTTCACAAAAACTCTCCAACTCTATAACTCTGGTTTTATTGTGAACAACCGTTAAAAAGACTCAAGATTTTCAAAACCTCAAAAAACCAGCAAACACTTTAAAGACGTGTCAGATCCAGAAGATCACTTCGTGATTTATTCGCACTTACTCACTGTTTCATCTACTATAAAGTGTGAAGTATTTGTAATATGTGTAAAGACACTTTTCAAGAACTAAATCTATTAAAGCATTGCATTGTAATTCTAGGAGTTTTAGTAGGTACATGTAAGATCTATTGAATTGGGTTTGTACAAGTGTAGACCAATCAAAACTTCTATTGATACCTTCTAGAAATAGAAGAAGGGAAATGTAAAAGGGCTTTTTCCTTTGAGATTCCATAAACAAGTTTTATGTCTTACTAACCTACTGCATTTAGTTTCACTAAAGTGTTGCAGACTCTTTTCGCACTTATCAAAGTAGTTTGCTGCACTTTCCAAGAACGAGAGCAACTTCTGGCTTCTTAAAACATTTAGAAGAACACTTTTCATAAGAAAAATTATATAAAGTTTGGAAATTTATTCAACACCCTTCTAAACACTTCACCGATCTTAACAAGTGGTATCAGATAGAATTTGAAAATTTTTGACATATCTACTGCATATACACATGGTATCCTTCAGCAAAATTCCTATGTTTTCAAAAGAAAACTACGATGACTGGAAAATCAAAATCAAAGATCATCTAGCAGCACAAGGAGATGGCATGTGGTATGTCATTACTGATGGTCCTATTAAAATCATGAAAGCAATTCCAGCAGTGGACATAACAGAAGGTGCTCCACGAATCCTAGAAAAACACAGAAGCGAGTGGACCAACAAAGATAAAAAGAAAATTAATCTAGATAATGTAGCCAATGATATTATGTACAATACTCTTGACAAGAACACCTGTAGCAAAATCAAGTTGTTTTCTTCTGCAAAAGAAATCTGAGAAAAATTGGTCCAGCTATGTTGACCAGACAAATGATAATAAACTTTTTTTAGCAATGCAGAAGTTTGAGAATGTTAAAATGAAGATTGGAAAATCTCTAATGATTTTTATTAAAGATTCAATAGCATTATCAACGAGTTAGCAACTCTTGGCAAGGAGTATGACAATAGAGAAATTGCTCTCAAAGTCATGAGAGCACTGCCCAGAGAATGAGATGTTAAAACTATGAAAATGATATAATCAAAGGATTTGAAAAAATTGGAACTACGTAACATGTTTGAAATTTCAAGGCTACGAATTTGAACTGGAAGTAAGAAGTGGTGAAGATCATCAAATCAGTCAACTAATGATCTTATTGATACCGCTTCTGTTCAAATTGTCTCAACTACTGCTATTATTAAGATAATATCTAAGAAGATTGCTAAACAATTAGCAACGATGCTATGCATTATTTGTTACGAAATTCTCAAGATTAATGAGGAAGAGCCACATAACCTGTTAGGATCCCAATCAAAGCTTCAACAAGGAGTAACCATTTGGTGGTATGATCTGTTTCGACTGTGAAAGGATTAGTCATTTCATTGAAAATTGTTCTAAGCCCCAGAAAGATGATTAAGATAATAAAGGGCATAATCGCACAACAAAAGTCCCCAAAATATCGCAAAGCAATGATTTTTCAAGAAAGCAAAAACAAATGGACATATTCTAGTTTTGGATCTTCTGACTCAGAAAGCCAATCCAGTGATACCGATTCTGAATCAGTGTCTCATGACAAACACTGATTAAACCTCGACATCTGATGAGGTATTTGATTTCAAATCTTAAGAATTTATACGCGATTATTTAGTTCAAGCACTACATGATATGGTTAAAGAATACTCGAAGCTATCCTAATCATTCAAGGAAGTCAAAACTGAAAAACAGAGCTTAAGTGATGGAATAAGTCATCTGTTTCATTAGAAAAAAAAACAAGAAAGCAATGAACCTAATGTTCAAGTTGAGAAACCTATAAATAAGATGAACAAAGGCAAGAACATTTTTTTTAAACTCGACAGGAAAACTCATCTGAATCTTGGATCTTGGAATGGTTTTGGTTCAGTAACACAATCCTCAAAAAATGCTAATCACTACCCATACTATAATTGTAGGAAAATTTAGAAGAGATATATACCGGAAAAAAAGAACAACATCCTAGAGTGAATTTGTTAAGAATAATATTAAATCCTTTGTTGAACACACACACGAGGCTACTCAAAGTACAAAGTTGTATAAGATTATACAAATGTGGGTTCCTAAGGGACTAATCAATTTTCGACCCAAATAGATTGAGTACCAGTTACTAAAATTTGTATCTACATGTAAAAAAAGATTTACTGATATAAAAGCTCTGTTTGATATTTAGATAGTGGATGTTCAAGATACATGACCAGCCAAGACAAACTACTTCAAGAAGTAATCAATTGCAATGGCCTAAGAATCACATTTGGTGATAATTCTAAAGGTAAAATCATGGGTAATCGTAAGATTATCCACAAAAATGTTATAATCAATGACGTGTTACTAGAAATTTTTTTTGTTATAGTTTAATAAGTATCAATCAACTTCGTGACAATGAATATTCAGTAGTTTTTTAAAAGCATACATGCAAAATTAAAGATATTGTTGGAACGATTCATGTTCGAAATCTTAATTTTGATATTAACAAAACTTTTTATTGTGCTTCTAACATATTTACTCAAGTGTGAAGTTATTAAAACAAGAAGCAAGCTGAAACTGAATTCTGCACAAACTGAATTTCTGGCAAGATTTGGTATTTTGATGATATCTCTCAACTGGATCATTCCAATGACAATCCTTTAACTTTAATTAATGAGAAAACTCAATTTGGAACAAGTTGTATTTCACATCAATTGGGTAAAATCGGATGTTATTGAGGCCTAACTGATCGCTTAATTATCAAACCGATTGCACGAAAACAACAATCAGTTGGATATGAGCAAATGAATATTTTGTCCTCCCTCATTTTACAGTTCTAAGACTTCAGAGTTTCATAACTTGAAGCAGGGCGATATGTCAGTTGCGGAGTATGCTGATACTTTTTATGCTATACTGAGATATGATCCTCATGTTGCTGCAAGCCAGGTTGCTGTTGTCGAAAGTTTCATTGAAGGATTGAACGATCATCTGCATCCTTTTGTTTCTATTGGTAAGCCACTAAATTATCTTGAAGCTGTGGAAATAGCAAAAAGGGCTGAAGCTAGTCTTAAGAGGAGTGGAAATCGAGTGCCTACCCAACATCATCATTCGGGAAGGCAACAGTTCAATCAATCTGGTTTTGCATCTCTTCGTCCACGTGGGAAGCAGTTTAAGAATTTTGGTTCTTGTTCATCGAATTCAGGGAGTTCAGGGAACCGTGGTGGATATCGTTATAATTGACCTTACGGAGGCAAGCATTCCAGTAATCAGTGTGTTGGAGTTCAAAGGGTTTGCAATGTTTATGGTTGGCCAGGTCATTTTGCTAGAGTTCGTCGTAGTAAGACAGAGAAATCAGCTCAGTCAGGTAGTGAAGTTTAAAGTAATAGATTCCCAGCAGTATCTCAGTCTTCCCACCAACCTAGTCACCCTTCATATCAGTCCAGTGGGCAAGGTGGTCAGCAGGATCAATCACATGTTCATGTATTTGCCTTGACTGAGGATGAGGCTCAGGAAGCTCCAGGTACTGTCATTACCGGTACCTGTACTTGATGTGGTTTTATAGCACGAATGTTATTTGATATTGGAGCATCTCATTCCTTTGTTTCTCATGCATTCGTTGTTTCGCATGATCTTCGCACCAAATGTTATATATCTGAATCTCATAGTCCTATCTATGTATGAATTTGATTGTATCGTCGGTATGGATATTTTGACTGCAAATCGTGCCACTGTTGACTGTTATTAGGAATAGTTCGTTTCAGGCCTAGCTTTGCTCCTAAATGGAATTTCTATGGCCGTGATTCTAAAACTAAGATTCCTCTAGTTTCTGCTATTGAGATGAATCGATTGTTAGATTCTGGTCATGAAGGTTTTCTGATTTATGCTGTTGATCTATTGCAAGATGAGCGACGAATTTCTGATATACATGTAGCCTGTGTGTTTCCAGAAGAGATTCCTAGTTTTCCACCAGAACGAGAAGTTGAGTTCAATATAAAATTAATGCCAGGAATTGAACCCATATCTCGAGCACCATATCGTTTAGCTCTCACTGAGCTAAAAGAACTGATAGAAAAATTGCAGTATTTGTTGAGTAAAGGTTATATTCGTCCGAGTTCTTCACTGTGGGGTTCACCGATTCTATTTGTCAAGAAGAAAGATGTATGATACAGATGTGTATTGATTATCGGCAGCTGAATAAGTCTACTGTCAAGAATAAATATCCACTCCCTAGGATTTTTGACTTATTTGATCAGTTGCAAGGTACTTCGTTGTATTCTAAGATTGATCTTCGTTTTGGGTACCATCAAGTGCGAGTTAGACAAGAAGATGTGCCAAAAATAGCTTTTCGCACCAGATACAGACACTTTAAATTTTTGGTTGTGCCTTTGGTTTAACCAATGCTCCTGCTGTGTTTATGGACTTGATGAATCGAGTATTTCGTAAATATCTCAATCGTTTTGTGATTCTATTCATCGATGATATTCTTGTATATTCCAAGTCTGAAGAAGAGCATGTTAAGCACTTGAGATTAGTTCTTCGTATTCTTCAAAAGAAGCAGTTGTACGCCAAACTGTCCAAGTAGTGAATTTTGGTTAGATAGTGATGTTTCTGGGCCATGTCATATCTAAACATGGTATTTCTGTTGATCCAAGTAAAGTGGAAGCAGTTCTGAACTGGGCACAACCGACCAATGTGCCAGAAATTTGTAGTTTCATGGATTTAGCTGGTTATTACCGGAGATTTATCGAAAATTTCTCAAAGATTGCTAGACCTATCACTCAACTGACTCAGAAAAATCAGAGATTCATTTGGTCTGATGAATTTGAGTCAAGTTTTGTCGAGTTGAAGAAGAAATTGACTTCTGCACCAGTTCTTACCATTCCAAGTGGATCTGGAGGATTACTGCATAGTCTTGAGGTTCCTCAGTGAAACTGGGAGCACGTGGCTATGGATTTTGTCATGCATTTGCCACGTATTTCTCGTCATTTCCATGCCATTTGGGTAATTTTAGACAGATTATCTAAATCGGCACACTTTATTCCGTATGAGATGACGTATTCGTACAAGAATATGGCTCGTCTGCATATTTAAAATGTTGTGAGACTTCATGGAATTCCTGTTGCAATAGTCTCAGATCGTGACCCTCGTTTTACATCAAAATTTTGGACTAGTTTCCAAAAAGAAATGGGTACACGACTTGCGATGAGTACTGCTTACCATCCACAAACAGATCGTCAGACAGAGTGTAAGATCCAGAAACTCGAGGATATGCTTCGAGCAGTGGTTATGGGTTTCAAAGATAGTTGGAAAGAAGCTTTACCTCTACTAGAATTTTCATATAATAGTTTCCATGTAACTATTGGTATGGGTCATTTTGAAGCTTTGTACGGCAGACGATGTCGATCACCTCTTTGTTGGGATAAACTTGGTGAGAAGCTGTTGACTGGACCTGAGATTGTTCAGGAAATGCATGATAAAGTCCAGTTGATTCGCCAGAGAATGAAAGCTGCCCAAGATCGACAAGCTAGTTATGCTAACAGACGTCATCGACCTCTAGAATTTCAAGTTGGAGATTTTGTATTTTTGAGAATCTCTCCGTTTAGAGTTGTTATTGGTTTTGGCATGAGAGGTAAGTTGTCACCTCGTTTCATTTGTCCCTATGAGATTGTTGAGTGTATTGGGACTTGTGCTTAACGTTTGGATTTGCCCCTATCATTGTCTAGCATCCACAATGTTTTCCATGTTTCTATGTTGCGTAAGTATGAGCTCGATCCATCTCATGTGATTCTGCCTGATGAGGTTGAACTATATCCTTCTCTAGTATACTGAGCATCCTCTTTGTATCTTGGATTGTAAAGATAAAGTTTTACGAAATAAAGTTATATCACTTGTTCGAGTTTAATGGTCGACGAATAGGGTAGAAGAATCAAAGTGGGAAACGGAAGAGAAGATGAGAGCATCTTATCCATATCTGTTTAATTCTTAGTATTGTATTGATGTTTTTGTATCGTGTGTAAGATGTATGTGTGTAAACAGAAATTTCGAGGACGAAATTTGTTTTAAGGGGTGGACAAGTGTAAGACCCTATAATTAATTATACGGTAATTTGACATAATTAGAATAATTATTGAGTTATAAATTAAAATAATTATTTATGCCAAATAAATTCAAGAAGTGTGTTAAAAATATGTATTTTAGAATATCGGAGAATTTAACGATATAAAATGCATATAGAGTTTAAATAACACATGATAGCAAAATAAATGCAAAACCGGGATAAAAAGGGGCATGAATATTACATTATATACAAATATATACACACAGACCTCCTTCAAAAATAAGAAAACGAGATAAGGAAGAGAGAATGAAGGAAGAAAACCCATTTCCCTCAACCCCATTCCCGACACCCTTGGAGCAACCACGGCAAAATCGTGATATCTCCTCCGTCCGGTGTCGAAATCTCGATCGGTTTGAGGGGTTTTCTTCCTTACATCAGTAGATTCATTTTGAGTCAAAAAACCACGAATTTTGAGAAAAGAAGCGAGCAGATCAAAGCTCCATTCATGAGCCCTGGTTTTGTGCAGTAGTTGGTGGGTTTCAGTTTTTGTGCTTCTGCATTTCGAGTTTATGTGTGTTGTGCACTAAGAATCTCGACTTTTGGTTCAAATAGAACTTGTAGCTCTGTTTGTTAGCTTTCTATTGCCACTAAAATTATCGAATTTTGATTAGAAACTGATTTGATATGATTTTTCTACCAAAATGTGCCAAAATCGAATTATGAAATTATGATGTGTATAATACCTACTGTATTTCGGGATTATGGAATATATGCAATCGAATTCTGAACTTATGATTCAACAAAAGTTGTAGAGCTATGTATTGTCTTCGTAATGATATAAGATTCGTAACATTCCATTATGAATTGAGATAATTATGCTCATTTTGCCGAAACTGCTCAATTACATAATTCTGCCGTGAAGTGCGTATAGAATAGCGTCTTCTTGATAATTTTGTGATTTATCTATTAGGATTATTGATAAACATAAATTTTACATTAATTAAATGTTTTATAATATAAATTTATAGTTTTTGTTTTATTAAATGTTTAAATATTATATGTTTTATAATAAATTGTATAAAAATATTGTTGTGTAATTATAAGTTTTTACTATTTTTACAGGTTCGATAAAACAAGAATAACCTTGGCGTTGAAAATGAGATTAAGATGATTCTTGGACCTGTAGAAAGATGATGATAATATCTACAATATTGGTGACAAGCATGAGATAAAAATCCTCTCACAATTGGGATCAAATAAAGCAACAAATAAAGTTACCAAAGGAGTGACAATTTTACCATGTTCTAGCATTTTGACCATATATCTCTAATTACTTGGTCAAATGGTAAAAAAAAAATACCAAAATTCAAACAACTAAGATATCTACATGTTTTTGTTTTATGTGGAAAAAAAATTCGGATGAGAAGTTTTTCAAGTGTGAAGTGTATTAAAATATAGTTTCTTAGAACATCAATGAAGACTTATGTATAAAAAAATAATATTTTATTTGTGGTTGTCTCCCCAAATTTGGCTATAAATAGGGGTGCAGTGTAATGAATTGGGATATCCCTCATTCTATGAACAAATCTTTAAGTTCATAATATTTCTCTCTTTATTTCTTCATTTAAATATAATTAGCATGTTAATTTCATATTCAAAGTTTTATACTTTGAATAATGAGTAGCTAACTTCTCAAGGTTGAGATGAAAAGGTGAAGGTCTTTGTATGATAATAAGGTTATTAAAAGATAATAATCTATGTTTTCAATTATTTAATCATTATTTATTGTTTATGTTATATTTATTTATTTAAGTATTATTATACCCTAATTATAAGTGGGAGTTTTAATTTATTGTTGCTATATGTTACACTAAATTCTTGGAACCATTTAAATGTTAGTTTGGTATTACCAACCATTTAAAGTGATGCTTTGATTTATTATATATGAATATATTATAATATTAATTTCTTGGAACCATTGAAATGTTAGTTTGGTATTACCAACCATTTAAAGTGGATGCCTTGATTTATTATATATAAATATATCATAATATTAATTTCTTGGTACAATTTAAATGTTTGTTTGGTTTTACCAACCATTTAAAGTGGGGACCTTGATTTAGTGTTTACTAATTTATATATAGCACAATAAATACTTGACAAAATTTATAAGTTTTGATATATATTATATAGTTATAAGATAATAATATATAATATAATATAATATAATATAATATAAATATGATTATTTAATATATAGTAGAACCATTTTGTTAAGTGGATTTCAATAATGTTCAGTAATGTTAACTTTATTAAATTACCAAGAGTGGATCCTTTAATCTCAACTACTTAAATTAAAATTTGAACAATTAAAACCAATTAAAGATTCAAACAATTAAAAAAAAAAACAAAAACAAAAACTAAAAGACATTGTAGTGTACTTGTAACTACCTTTGCTTCCCCGTGGATACGATATCGGATTCACCAAATTATACTTGTGGACAACCTACTCTTGGGAGTGCAACAATCAAAGTCGCAACAATTATGGAAATGGTTTCTTCTAGAAAAACTTTTATATTTGAGTTGTCTTTCATTTCCAATTGGTGGATATTGATTTGGGTCAAAAATGAATTAGATATGAATTTTATGGTCATAGGTGCCGAATCTGAAACTGTAACAGAATTCATTTTTCTTGATTTCTGGTTGTGGATGTTTATCAATGTCAAGATGATTGAATTTCTTGTTGACATCTTCTGATGAAATATGGGTTTTTGAGTTAGGATTCCAACCATGTATGATAAGTATATTTTAGTTAAGTTTTGGTTAAGTTATGACCTTAAAACTTAGCATAGGTACAAGCTGAAATTTGGAAATATTGTTATTGAGTTGGAAATTTCGTCGACTTGTTATATTATCTTATTGTTAAGCCGAGGAGATCAAAGTTGAGCTTGTTGTATGTTACAGCTCGGTAACATACAACGGTAAAACATAAATTATGTTTAATTGTCATTCTGTGTTGCACTGAGGGTGCTTATGATTTGTTGACTGATGTAAGTTGTTAAAAGCCTTCGTTGTGATATATGTTTAGTATTGTGACATATTATTGGCATTTAGCATTAGGGCATACTGTTATGACATTCATGTTGAGCCCTATCGTTCTTGTTATCCCGTTGTTGATATCCATTGTTATCTGGCACTATTGTTTATCTCGGGATCATAGTGTGGCTGACAGATCTATACACATGAGACCGTGTGGTTAGTGCAGCCTTTTGAGGTGAGCGCTGGGATTGTGTCATCTAGTTCGTTCTGTTGTGCCATCCTGTTATATCGTATCAGCTGTATGGTGGCTGAGTCAGGGGTGTTATTCAGCACAACTTGACATACCTCGCATACTTGGCAGGCAGTTTAGCTGCATGACGATGTAGCTCCCTGTGTTGTTGCTCGAGCATTATTCCAGTTGTTATCGTACCGTTTGTTGGCTCCTGTTATCTCGATTATTCGTTGAGACTTTCATGCGTTGCACATTGCATTTTATTATATGATTATTAATGATTTATGATTATTGTTGTTATTGTTAAATTGTTTGATACCAGAATCCTAACCTCAGTTGTTTTCTGGGGGGAGAGGGGTTGCTGTTGTTGCTATTGGGCAACATGGTAGATCTCCCGAGTCGTTTTGCAGCATCAGGCCGAGATTTCGCCAGTGGACTTGGGGTTGAGGTTGGATTGCTTGGTTCCGTTCAGTGGACTCTCCCGGTTAGTCTATATGTAAGTCTTGAGTGTTTCGGTCTTGTATTGTAGTTTATTTGCCGGGGAGATGCCCCGTGTATCCGTAGTAGTATTTGGTTGTTTTTGTGATATCCTGAGTCGCCTCTGTGATATCTATGATCTGGTGAGCATTTGGTAAGTTTTAATTTCTGCTTAGTCTTGGCCAGTGCGGCTATAGGTGTTTGACTCTAGTTGGAGTACATTTTGATATAAAGCGCTGCTTGAGTTTTCAGGATGTCCTACTTTTGGGAAGGTCATGCCGAAATTTTTCTAGGCCCTGAGATTCGTTTTAAAGCATTTTAAACCTTTTTCCGTTGCAGCTTTAAATCAAACCATTATTGTTTGATCGTTAATTGTCATTAGAGTAAATGAGCCTCACAGAATCAAAACATAAGATGCTGATAAATGACGATGAAGCTACTGGTTTTGCACAAACTGAAATCAGCTAAGCTGATTTCAGCACACCAGCAGAAACTTTAATGAACCAGCAGCTGACAAACTGAACTGAACCAGTTGCTGACCAGCTGAAATTGAACTGAACCAGTTCCTGACCAACTAAACTGAACTGAACCAGCAGCTGGCCAACTGAACTGAAATGAACCGAACCAGCTGCTAACCAATTGAAACTGAACCAAACCAGATGAACGAACCAGACCAGTTGACCAGTTAACCAGATTTGACCAATCAAGAAAATGTCCAGCAAGACGAATTTAACCGTTGAAATTTCAAAAACAGTACAAAAACTTTCCAAACAGTTATATTCTTATGTCTAACGTATATATCATCGTTGGGTCTTATAAATACATCTTAAAGATCAAACAAGAGCTTTTAAATAAGATTCAAAGTATGGGCAGTTAGCATGATGAAATCAGCTAGTTTAGATCACAAGCCCTTGTGTGAGGATACATTTGAGATGTACACTGTAAATGATAAATTCCTCATACACAATCACTAACACATTTATAAGAGAGTTGAATTTCAAATATTAGTTGAGTGAGTCTTCACACAAAGACGTAAAACAATGTGTTTGTAGTCTTTGCATATGAAACATTAAATAATATGCTGATTGTGAGGTGATGTCCGCAATCTTGGGAGATAGGAGTTCTAGTGGGGTGCTGTCCTTCCGGAATGGGTTTGTACAAAGAGTTGTATAAATCAAAGTCTTTTAGTGGATCCTTCCCAAGGGAAAGAAGGGGTGACGTAGGAGCATTTAAAGTTTCCGAATATCCAAAAACAAATTCGTATCTATTTATTTATTGCATTTACTTATCATTTTCATAGTTTTAAAGATGCATTTTTGAAGCATTTTATGGTTCTTCAAATATGAAAATATTGCATACAAAGTGTTTGATAAAACGCTTCAACTAAAATATTTTTTTTCTTTTCAACTTGCATATATTTTAAATGCTTTAAAAAATATTTAATCGACTTCTAAGAAGGATTATTTCAAGTGTCTTCCGCTTGGTTTGAACACCAAACTTGATTTAATTTATCGATATTCAATATTTCAAGAATAGAGCTATTGTAGCTCAACGATTTCCCCCAAAATCGATCATGTCAAGTGGTATCAGAGAGGGTTGTTCTTGAAAGAACATTGAAATTTATTTTGATGTTTAAAATTTGAAAATTTCAGAATTTTTACACATATATATTTAAAAATGAATTTTCGTGCAGTTTGCAACGACCGTGGGAAAAAATAACATATCTCCTTGCTCGAGTGTCCAAATGACAAACCGCTTTTTGCGTTGCAAACTAGAATCATAGAGTTTTACTGTGGCATAAAATTTGCAGCATATTTATGCTCGAGAAAAATCAGTTTATTTGTTGAATGTAGAGCATATGTTCTGTGGCAGAAAATTAGCCATGAAGAAAATTAGTTAGTTATCCCTCTTCTTTTATAAATTTGAAAACTATCAAAAATATAGGGGGAGAACTCATTATAATTTTAATGGAGAGATTATTTTTAATATTAAGGTGGAGAAAATTTTGTGCTTAAAATGTTTTGAAAATATGATTTTTTGATTCACAAAAAAAGGGGAGAAATATGTTAATTGAATCGATTATTTATTCAAGTTTTGTGATTATCAAAAAGATGGAGATTTTTGGAACATTTCATGTTCGAAATCTTGATTTTTATGTTAACAAAACTTGTTATTGTATTTCTAACATATTTACTCATGTGTGAAGTTATTAAAACAAGAAGCAAGCTGAAACTTAATTCTGCACAAACTGAATTTCTGGCAAGCTTCGGTATTTTGATGGTACCTTTCAACTGGTTCATTCAAATGATAATCCGCCAACATGATCAGAAAATTTAATTTCGAACAAGTCGTATTTCACTTCAGTTGGGCAAAATCGGATGTTATATATGGAGGTCTAACTGATTGCTTAATTACCGAACTGATTGCACAAAATCAGCCATCAGTTGGGTATGAGCACTTGCGGTATTTTGGTCATATCTCTCAGCTCGATTATTGGAATGAAGAGATTCAGTATGTGTTGAAAAGATAAGGCGATGATCTACAAATTATCTTCAGATGTCAAAGTCTGAATCGAAGCTTAAGATGTTGATAAATGACTATGAAGCTACTGGTTCTACACAAAGTGAAATCAGCCTAGCTGATTTTCGCACACCGGCTGAAACTAAACTGAACCAGCAACTGACAAACTGAACTGAACTGAAATAGCTGCTGACCATCTGAAATTGAACTAACCAGCATCTGACCAACTCAACTGAACTGAACCAGCTGTTGACCAGCTGAAACTGAAATGAACCAGCTGCTGACCAACTGAAATGAACTGAACCAGCAGCTGACCAGCTGAACTGAACTTAAATGAACCGAACCAGCAGCTGGCCAACTGAAAATGAACCGGTCGAACTGAACCAGACCAGCTAAACTGTTGACCTGTTGACCACTCGAGAAAATTTCCAGCAAGGCGAATTTGACTGTTTCAATTTTCAGAAACTTTACAAAAACTTTCCAAATGGTCATATTCTTGTGTCTAACATATATATCATTGTTGGGACTTATAAATACAACACTTTAAAGATCAAACAAGAGCTTTTGAAGAGGATTCAAAACATGGACAATTAGCATGATGAAATCAGCTAGTTGAGAGCACAAACCCTTGTGTAAGGATACATTTGAGATGTACAATGTAAAGGATAAATTCGTCACACACAATCACTCACACATATATAACAGAGTTGAATTTCGAATATTAGTTGAGTGAGTCTTTACACAAAGACGTCAAACAATGTGTTTGTAATCTTTGCATATGAGACATTAAACAATATGTTGATTGTGAGGTGCTGCCTGCAATCTTGAGTGCTAGAAGTTCTAGTTGGGTGCTGTCCTTTCGGAATGAGTTTATACAAAGAGTTGTATAAATCAAAGTCTTTTAGTTGATCCTTCCCAAGGGGAAGAAGGGGTGACGTAGGGGCATTCGAAATTTCCGAACATCCTGAAACAAATTCGTATCTATTTATTTATTGCATTTACTTATCATTTTCATAGTTTCAAAGATGCGTTGTTGAAGCATTTTATGTGTTCTTTAAATACAAAAATATTGCATACAAAACTTTTGATAAAATGCTTCAAATAAAATATATTTTTTTTCCATTCAACTTGCATATATTTTTAATGCTTTACAAAATATTTAATCAGTTTCTACGAAGGATTATTTCGAGTGTCTTCTGCTTGGTTTGAACACCAAACTCGATTTAATTCATCGATGTTCAATTTTTCAATAATAGAGCTATTGTAGCTCAACGATTTTCCCCCTAATCGATCCTAACATATACTGATGGCATGACTATTTTACAAGGTAATAGAGATGGAAACACTTACATAGTTAATTGGAGTATTGGTCAACCTGGGCATCTTACATGTCTAGTGACATCTCTAAGTGACCAACATTGGCTATGACATAGACGTCTAAATCATCTGAATTTCAAATTTATCAACAATCATAGGAAAAAAAAACTTAGTTACCTGTTTACTCGATATTAATTTAATTAAGAATCATGTTTTTTCTACATGTAAGTTTGGTAAACAAGTAATATCAAGCTTCAAGAACTAAGGAAGCAAATCAATATAAAGTTTGTTAGAGTTACTATATGTGAACCTCTTTGAACCTATCTCTATAATGAGTTTAGGGAGAATGAAGTACACTTTAATTATTGTTGACGATTTCTCATATTTACTTTGTTTATATTTCCCAGTGGAAAATATCATACCGATGCACATCTGATCAAGCTTCTGAAACAAATTCAAAATGAAAAATATTTTTCGGTCAAAAGAATCAGAAGTGATCAGCTCACTATGTTTATAACAAACCCCTTGAGATATATTTGAATGAACATGGCATAAAACACGAATATTCAGTCACTACAAGAAAAACGCCCAACGACAACGTGTCTACGACAACGGTTTTTTTGAAAAACCGTTGTCGTATAGTTTTTAACAACGGTTTTCAGTAAGACCGTTGTTGTAGGTGCGTTTTGACAATGGTTTTATAAAAACCGTTCTCTTTTAGTGTGTCAACGACAACGATTTTGTAAAAACCGTTGTCTTTCAGCATTTTTTTATGGCAAAAGACAACGGTTTATGAACTGTTGTCTTTTGGCATGTTTTTTTTGACAATCGACAACGGTTTTTGAAAACCGTTGTCTTTTAGGGTGTCAACGACAACGTTTTTCTAAAAACCGTTGTCTTTCAGCGCCTTTTTAAAGCAAAAGACCACGGTTTTACGAACTGTTGTCTTTTCACGTGTTTTTTTAGACAATCGACAATGGTTTTTGAAAACCGTTGTCGATTAGGGTTTTTTTTTTAAAAAAAATAACAGTTTTTAAAAACCGTTGATATAGCGACGGTTTGATATTAACCGTGGCTATTTTTAGCGACGGTTTCTGTAGTCTGTCGCTAATTTGAAATTAACGACGGTTTAACCAAATACCGCGCAAACTCTCTATAAATATCTTCATTTTCTTTCCATTTTCCCCCACAATACTTAATTTTTTTTTCTTTTACACAATTTTATGACTTCACACAACATTTAAATTTTTTTTCACTACTTCATAATATTTAAAATTTTTCTCTCTTACACAATTTTATCACTTTACACAACACTTAAAATTTTCTCTTTACTTCATAACACATAAAATTTCTCTCTTACACAATTTTTATCACTTTACACAACACTTAAAATTTTTCTCACTACTTCATAACAGATAAATTTTTTTTCACTTCTTCATAACACTTAAAATTTATCTCTCTTACACAATTTTAGTTTCGATTGTTAGTTTCTTTAGATTTATTAAATTATTAAACGATTTTTTTATTTTTCGAAACAATTTAGCGACGGAAATAATGATACAAGACCGTCGCTAATATTAGCGACGGTTACCGTTGCTAAGTTAGCGACAGTTGACTTAACCGTCGCTAATTAGCGACGGTTCGTAATCAAACCGTCGCTAAAATTACTAGGGACGGTGTTGAAAAACTGTCACAAATTCTACCTACCACAACGGGTAAAAAACGTTGTCGTTGAACGGACTTTCAACAACACCCTTAGTTACAACAGTTTAAAGGCTACGACAACGGATAAAATCCGTTGTCGTATGCCGTTTTTCTTGTAGTAGTCAAGGATCCCAAACAAAATGGAATAACATAGAAAATAAACCGAAATCTCAAAGAAGTAGCTAGAACTATGATAGTAGATGCAGACATCTCTCAGCGTTTTTGAACCGAAGCAGTCAATAATGTATTTTATACACAAAGCAGAATCATGGTTAACAAAAGAGACGAGGATAAATACAATGAAATATGGAAATGAAGTAAGCCTAATGTATTTTATTTTCATGTGTTCGGATGCAGATGTTATGTGCACATTCAAAATCAGATTGTGGGACCGAGAGCTTGTTGCTTTACCAAAAGTCATAGCTGGTGGTAATGGTGCAACTCAAATCTTTTAAACCGCACAACAGCTCAAGCACCACGGTTCGATCTCTCTACCAAGTAGGGATAATTATTGCACCCAACACAAATGCTTACTTTTTCTTGGATATTCAGTAGTTAGTAAAGCCTTTAGAATATTCAATAAAATTAGCCTTAATGTTGAAAAATCATTTCATTGTGTTTGACGAAGTTGTTATTGCTCTTGAAAATTTTTATTTTTCTACTTTGAGCAACAATTAGACCGGACTGATCAGGAACAATGAAGATGAAACAATATCAAGAGGAAAATATTCTCAAAATCCAGAACCAGAATTTCTCATGATGGAGTAAGTTATTGGAACTCAGGAGGCTCCAAAAATTGTCCTAGAAAATTCAGAACTTTGTCATGACACTTCAAAACAGCTTGTTGATTGATCATGTAAAGAAGCAATACTCTCATAATCGAGTTATAAGTATAGCGATACCCATCCTCCCTCACTATTCATTGGTAATTCATTAGCACCTCTCAGAACCAGAAGACAAATGATAAATGAATATATGTATACTGCCTTCAACTTTCAGATGGACCCAAAAAATATTGATGAAGCTCTAAGTGATCCAAGCTGGATTGAAGCAATGGAAAAAGATCACATTCAATTCAAAAGAAATCAAGTATGACTTCTGGTGTAAGGTTCAGGAATTTAATTTACGTAACCTGAATGCATGCAATCTAGGTTTTTATTTAAATGATGTGTTTATTTATTTTTATGCGTGCATAATTATTGCATGATATGATTCATTTCAAGATTATTTTAAATGTTCATGCATTAGGATTTCTACATGCATTTCGCGCTCGATCGAGGAACGGAGAATTATCAGGAAAATTTAATTTTATTAATTAATATAAGGTGTTTTAAGTATATTTTCCAAGAAATAGGCTTTTTTGGATATTTTTATCCACCAGAGCATATTTTTAACCTGTACACAAATTTTATCGATTCAGAGGACTTTTTTAGGGTTCGGATAATATTTTCAAAAACGTACCAAAACGAAATTGTTTTTAGGGGTTGTTTTTGGGCTTGTTGGTTTGTTTTTATGCTAAACGAGCCAAAACCATTTTAAGGTTTTCTAGGAACCATTAGTGCATAATTAAGAATTTTTAAAAACCTACTAACCCACCCTAACCCTAACCCAAAACCTAGTATCACATAGCAGCCGCTCCTCCCCTCCATTCAAAAGCCTACACACGATTTTATTCAGCTAAAAACTTCGGCCATTGGAGCCCTCTCAAGAAAGTTCATTCCCGCTCCTCCGGTGCCGCCCCGACGCGAATTTCTTCACGTTTTTGTTCATAAATCTTCAAACAATATGTATCTTCCTTGCTCATCATTCACGCAATATTCTTATGTTGATATGCTGTTTTGGTCGATAGTTCTTTGTTCATGCATGTTAAATCATTCTTTCCTTCGGTTGTCGCGATTTCTGCCCAAAACCCAACTCACATTTTTGTTATTGCCTGCAAGGGGATATTTATTTTGATGCTAAAGGGGTTGTGGATATCGTGAGGGAGGGTTTCATGGTGCTGGAATCAGGAAATGGTCGAGCCAAGGAAGAAACCGAGCAGGCTTAGGGTGTAGGTCGTTTCTTGGGTTGTGTTGGCTTCGGGACTAGGACCGATTGTAGGGGAGTCACACGAGTCACGGTGCAGATCCTAAAGGGTCTGAGTCGTGGTCTGGAAGGGGCTCCATGATGGCTGGTCTCGCTATAGTAGTCGACCATAGTGGTTGGTAGTGATTAGGTTTGAATGTGGCCTTGTTTCCGGTGAGTCGCGTTAGGGGGATGGCGTGGATGGTAGGTGAGGTTAACGTGGGTCCAGTAGAGTGTCCTTTTATTGGTCTCGTCCTAGTGTGTGCTGGTTCGGGACTGGTTTGGTCCAGGGTGGACTTTGCTCTAGGGAACAAGGCTAGGTCTGTTAAGGTTTTACTGATAGCAAGTTCCAAATTTTTCCAGCAATGTTCGTGGTCTGATCGAGAGGTTGGGGGTCTGGTCTTGAAGGTTTTAGGGATGTTTATGTGTTTATAAGCTGTGGTAAAAAGTTGGGAGAAATTTGGTTAAGTTTCGGTTTGATTCGGATTAAAACCGGGACTCCGGTCCAAGTTTTAAAACGAATCGATTAAGTTTTGAAACATGATCGAATTTACGTCTAAAAAATACTTTTAATTATGTTTTGTAATGTTTTAAGGATTTTGGCAAGCTTTGGGTGACACTTAAAGGTCCAGGGGTAAAACTGTAATTTTGGGTTTCCATGGGCAAAATGGTCATTTTTCACCTGGGGTGAGATTTTAGTCTTGGTAGCGCCCCGAGCTCAAATTTATCATGCTTTTAAATTTTTATGCATCATGATCATGATTTTTATGAAATTATGAAACATACGTTGCATGCTTGATTTTAAAAAAAAATTACGCATGTGCATGATTTTGATAAGTGATGAAAACGATGATGTTTTGAAGGATGAGAATTAATTGTGACTAACTATGTATATGTAAATTCTTAAGATGTATATGTAAATGCTGATGATGAGGCCTAGGCACAGTGGATGTAATACTGTCATTGATGTCCGACATCCGTCGGGTACCACGGTTTTATGTAGATGGATCCATCGTATAATAATGAACGATGTTACGAAAGTCACAACTAATGAACTGAATTCAATTAAAGAAAATGTATAAGTATATGATGTTACGATGAGCTGTTTTAACATGTTATGATTTCATATAGCATGTTTACCTTTACGTTTTTTTTAAGTTCATGAAAGGTATGTTGATTACAGTATATTTTCACTGCTGTGTGCTATGTATATGTACTTGTTATCCCCGGTACAGGTGTGTTGAGTCTTTAGACTCACTAGGCGTGTGTGATTCAGGTGAGCATGATTATGAGGGGACTGGAGGTGCCGAACTTTGAGTAAGTAGGACTGGATGTGCGCGCACGACCCAAGGACTACATTTCTTCCGCACTTTATGATTTTCGAGATTTGAAAGGACATGATCATTTTTATACATTGATGACGATTACTAGCATTTTTACGCGTTATGTTTACGCATTTTGCTATTTGTCGAGTTTAGCCATTTTAAACTGCACTATTTTAAGCTGTTAAATATTTACGATTACCTTTAAGTGGGATATTTTTCCAGTAGGGTTGCATGCATGTAAAACTTTTAGATGGTATTTTCAAAAATGTGAGATTTAAAAAAATATATATTTCCGCATTTGAAATTAGTAGATGTTACAATGGTACCTAGGACAAGTCATCAATCAGTTATTGGAACCCAATGTGTATTCAGAAACAAGTTAAATGAGGAAGGAACGTTAGTTAAGAACGAAGAAAGACTAGTGGCTCAAGGATTTAGACAAGTAGAAAGAATAGACAATGGTGAAACCTTTGCTCCAGAGCCAGGCTTGAAGCCATCATAATCTTTCTAGCCTTTACAGCTTTCAAAAACTTTAAAGTATTTCAAATTATGTGAAGAATGTTTTTCTGAATGGTTTACTGCAAGAAGAAGTTTATTTAGAACAACCTCCAGCTTTTTTAGATCATTCACTTTCCAATTATTCTTTTAAACTTCATAAAGCTTTGTATACACTTAAACAAGCACCGATTCATTATTAATCATTACTTTACTATAACATTCCATATGACAACTGTCCTCATTGTACCAAGACGGGTCTTTCAAGAGTGCTTATGTCCTTACTCACACGCATCCTAAAAACTTCCCAGGGGATCACCCATTATAAAATTATCCCAAGTCAAGTACGCTTAACTTTGGAATTCTTATGTGATGAGCTACCGAAAAGAAGATACACCTTCTTGATATGAATAGTACATATCAAATATTTTAAGACCTCCTCAACTGCATAGTATCATACCTGAACAGTTTCGAAATCCCTCTTCTTCTGGTGTCAGATCAGTTCATTAATGTTCCCTAAACCTAGAAACCTGTCAGGAGCCGTTCATTGTCCGTGCAATCTCATGGCACCGACGATAACCCATCACCCTCTTCGGCCCCTGGCCTCACATGCTCACCAGCTTCCGCTTGGTTCGTCCCCGAACCACACCGTACTAAGAGAGGTCGGCTCTGATACCAACTGTAACATCTTATAGATTCGACGAGTATCCTCACTGTGCCAAGACGGATCTTGTTAGAGTAGGTGCACGTCGAGCCAAGTGTTGGCCGAGTGTTCACAATGAAACTCTATGTATAAACACTCTTTATTTTAATAATATTTGAAATTATTGTTTGTCACTTCTTTATCAGTATATCCATGCTAGTTGCATAGATAAAGTCCTTGAATATACAAATAGTAGAAAGAATATGAGAAGCTCATATGATGAGTATCATGAAACTCATATTTGCAATATTGTATATTCTAAACAGTTCCTAGTTGATTCAACCGCCGGTAAGAAGGATATAGGCCGCTCGAGTTTGAGACTAGTATCTGCGATGTGAGTACCATGTTTCATTGGTAGGGGTCATTGTGATGTCCGAACATGCAAATAGGTGCTCCTTGTAGAGTGCATTGAACAACCCTCCATAAAGGACTTTCCAAGTGGTTCTCACTTATCGAGTGGAAACGTCCTAGTTTATGATTGTATACCATTAGTCCTTATGACCCGGGATAAAATTGAGACTCTATATGCTAGCATTGCACTTTGACTTGTTTATCGACTCTCATGGGATCATCAGGTGGCAAGGTTAGGTGTTTTGTTGAAACATATATGAGTCGATGCATTGTAGTCGGGGATTAACCGCTTATCTTCGGGTATGGATATCCTATGTGATTTCATGTGTATGTAGTTTGAAATCTCTGATCAGAATATGGTGGTAATTAAGAAATGGGTTTCTTAGATTACACCATCGATGCAACTACGACATGACACATAGTATCGATTCATTGACAACTCTTGATATACCAATGGTTGTCGAATCGGTCGGGATATATGAGTTGAAGAGACCGTACTGTACGCTAACCATAACTAAATGGTTCTTGCAGGCACTATCATTTGATACCTAGAGAATCATGTAAGCTATGCTGCTAGGTGTTTAACATGATTGGTTGGGTACTATCAGACTTGAGTTCTGACGTTGTTATTATCAAGGAGTTGATAAGTAAGAATGGAGCAACTGGGGTATGCTCGAATAAGGACATGTTTAGTTCGAATCACATAGAGATGTGAACCCACGACTAGTTGTATCAATGAACCATTGAAGGCCACACAAGTGCTAGCTTTCTAGATTCCGTTGAGAAATAAAATAGTTCAATGTGTTGAACGGCTTGTAAAAAAGTTTATAAGTGTAAATAAAATAGAAGTATGACTTCTATTAGGAGAATGTAACTTTTAATTTGAGAAAGTGTTCCTAGATTAAATGTTGGCCAAACAAATAATGTATTTGAAAATTATGATTTTCATAAACATTATTATGGACTAAATTAAATTAATTCAAGTGTTGAATTAATTAATCACTAGTGGGCCTATTAGAGTCCAAATAGTTAAATTAATGCAAGTGTTGAATTAATTAAATCATATTGGGTTTTGTAGAGCCCAATAGTAAAATAATTATTCAACTAGTGGTTTGAGTAAATTCAAGTAATGTTTAATTAGTTTCAAATTTGTTTGAGATAATTAAATTAAGTACATGGGTTTTTAATTGTTAAAAACCAAATAAAATTGCATGCATGAGAGGTGAAAGGTTGGAGATTACTTTTTCAATCTCCAAAGCTTGACATGCTAAAAGTGGTTTTAGCTTTTTATACAACCAAGACTACTCATCCTTCTCTCCCATTACCTAGCCTTGGCCGAAATTTCCAAAAAAAAAAAACCCTCATTCATTTTTCTCTCATTTTTCTTCTTCAATTGTTGAGGAAAGAAAATGCTTGTCATTGAAAAATCTTCTTATTTTTCTAGTGCAAAATAAGAGGAGTTCTAGTTAGTTTGTGGTGGGCCTAATTTTTGAATAAAGGAGAGCTTGAAGATTGTCTTGCCATCAAGAGCTAAGATGTTTACACCTTAGTTGGAGCCATCATCAATCTCAAGAGATTGATAGGTATATTTTCTAAACAAACTATGTATGACATATTTTGTGTTTTGTATTTGCTGCACATCACACTTTGTGGGTGCTCGGTTTTCTTGCTCTTGAAAATTTATGATTTTCGTTTCTGAAACTTCCGTTGCGCAACTGGCACCGTAACCGATCCCTTTTCAAGTGGTATCATGAGCTAAGGTTACACTTTTAGTGTAGCAAATACATGATATTATGTTGAGGTCCATTTCTAACCGTATGAGACAATCAAAACAACTTTTCTAAGGCCGGTTTTTGGGTCGGTTTTGGGCAGCATGTTGCTGCCCATTTCGGGCAGCTTGGGCTGCCCGAACAGCCCCATGATTTTTAAATAAAAAAAATTTGTTAGTTGGCCGGAATCCGGCGACGGAGCTCCGGCGACGGCAATGACGACTAGGATTTCAAAAAGTATTTTGGAATATTAAAATGTCATGGGCCTTGAAGTTGTTGGGCCATTAGATGGCTAACACAATTTTTGAATTTAAATGGAACAAAATGTTTTTGGGTGAAAAATGATTTTTTAGGCCCTTAAGTTTAAATCCACAAAAGTTGTACTTATTATCTCATAAAATAAATAATTGAAGTTGGACTTTAATTATTTATATTAAATTGTGATTTACAAGAAATTCGGTTATAAATAAATTAATTAGAAAGTAGACAAATGGGTTTGTATACTTTGTTAATTTAGTTTATAATCGTGACGGTTAGTGATTGGATCAAGATATATAATATTGGATCAATTAATTATTGCGATAATTAATTGATGGTGTATGATATGTGATATTATGCATGAAGGATGATCAAAAGCCCAAGTCTAATTTGCTATGTGTATGCTAGGATATTTTGTGTTGAATGTTTGTAATAATTATCAAATTTAAAATGAGCTTGGTTTATGGCCCGTTCCCACCCCATTAGATGTATCCCTATTTGCCATGGATATTTATTTGTAAAAACTAGTATAGCGGAAGATCAAGATTGGAGGATGATGGCCTTGATGATTATGAAGATCGAAGACATGTAAATATTGGACGCTTATGTAATAGTTGCATTTGCATCCCATGCATTTCCCTAGGATTGGACCTAGGCCCGTGTTTAGGTCACACGGGCCATTAGTATTGAGGCGATTGATCATCCTTGTTTTGTTTACTGTTTATAATATATGCATGATATGTTATAAATAATGAGTATGTGCGTTATTATTATGATCAGTGTTCTAAAAAGAGGTAGGCGGTAGGCGGGCGGTCACTTACCGCCTAGCGCCTAGGCGTTTAGGCGGGGCCTAGGCGGCCGCCTAAGTGGTTTTTTTTTAAGCCCAAAAATCTTGTGATTTTCTATGCAATAATAAATTAATAATATTTAGTATATAGATATTAATACGTTTTTATATATTACTAATATTGGTCAATCACTATCATATGTTTGCTACAACCTTCGTATCATCCATGATACTTCAACATTTTTCCGACAAAATATATAGATATTAAGTCTAAACATCTATTTCTTCTTGTTCATCTCCATATTTTTCCAACACTTTTTCTGTATCATATTCAAACTCAAAATCCATGGCGTTTTCCTCCTCTTCATCCGATACAAATTCTTCTTCGTGAAGTTCTCTTACATCTTCGACATTTGTCTCAGCATCTTCATCTCCACCATCAACAATCCATCCTTGTGCCATAGTTGCTTCAATTGTAAGTAGCACATCTACTCCTTTTTCTTCTTGTCTTCTCCTCTTGTTGATGATCTTGGCATTAAATTGAACATAGACTAAATTGTTCAACCTTCCGGTATCTAGTCTATTTCTTTTTTTTTTTGTATGAATCTGGATTAAAGAAAAATGTTAATATTGAATACTTATTTAAAATTTTAATAATAAATACAAAATAATTAATCAAGTGCCTACCCCCTCAAAAGTGCTCCAATTTCTCTCACAACCAGAAGAACTTGTAGTTAAAGAAAGAATTCTTTTAGCCATTTTTTGCAATTTGGGTACACCATTTCCATAAAGATGCCACCATCCAACTAAATTAACAAATGAAACAAGTCAACAACAATTGAGAACAAAAAAAACACAAACAATAAAATTTACAAAATAAATTAAGTTCTTACCCGGATCATATTTCTCATCATTTTTTGTGCATCCCGCCTTAGCCAATGCTCTTCCAAATCCACCCTCTTTGTTGATATACTTCAAAAACTCCACATTTACTACCTCACTTTGGCTATCAATATCATCGGGGAAGAATGATTCAACACAAGTGAAAAATCCATTTGTGACCACTTCTTCACTTCCTATGCTTGGGTCATTGAAGGAGTAATAAGGGTTCAAGAGGTAGGCGGCCAAATGTAGTGGACTATCAAGCCGATTACGACTTTTCTCATCAATAATATCAATAATGGGACGATAATGAAGCTCTTGGTTTTTGAATGTCATTTTAATATCATCTTTTGCTCTAAGTAATTCACCATACAAAAAACCCATAGATGGTTTCTTATCCCCATCAACAAGACGAAGCACCTTAACTAATGGAGCAAACACCTTCAAGCAAAAACTTACCCCGTTCCAAAATGAGGCACTCAAAGCAGTATTATATGACATCTTCCCTTTTACACTCTTTGAATGTTTGCATACATTCCACTCTTCACTAGCAACCATAGCTCTCAATTCATTTTTCTTCTCCATCAAGCTTTGCAAAGTTAGAAAAGCGGTTGCAAATCTTGTTACTCCCGGCCTCACAATGTCTCTTTTTTTGGTGAATTTCCTCATCATTGACAATGTCTTGTGATGTGCATAAATAAACATGGTGAAACATTTCGCCTTCTCAATCACCCCTTTGAACTTAGATTGGTTTCCAATTCCTTGAAGCATAAGATTCAATGTGTGAGTTGCACAAGAAGTCCAAAATATATGTGGTCTCTTCTCCTTTAATAAATCTTTCGCCGCCATATTATTTGAAGCATTGTCCGTTACCACTTGAACTACACTTTGTGCTCCAACTTCTTCAATGCACTTGTCCACATATTCAAATATATAATTCCCGGTGTGTGCTTCATCTGATGCTTCCCTAGAAGAAAGGAAAGTTGTGCCTTCCTTACAATTAACACACAAATTCATGATACTTCTTCTTTTTCGGTCGGTCCAAGCATCAGTCAAAATTGAGCAACCATTCAAAATCCATTCTTCTTCTTGTTTGTTTAATAAACTTTTAGTTCTTTCTACCTCTTATTTCAATAAGGGCTCCCTTAATAGGTATTGACTTGGAGGACAATAACCCGGACCAAATTGACCAACCGCTTCTACAAACCTCTTGAAGCTATCATTGTCAATGGCATGAAAAGGAATACCAGACTCATACACCCATCGAGATACATATTGGTGCACACTATGTGTCCTTTGCTTCCTAAGTGCATCAATAATATTTTTCTGTTGAGTCGTCTTCTTACTACCACTCAATGAAGAATCAAGGTTAATTTCAGATGCAAATCGGTCCATAGGTCCAAGATTAAGTGGTTTTCTTCTTGTCCCTAGACTTCCTTCTACTTCCTCATATTCATCAAGAAAAACTTCTTCTCT
Source organism: Primulina eburnea (assembly GCF_022965805.1). Taxonomy (NCBI): domain Eukaryota; kingdom Viridiplantae; phylum Streptophyta; class Magnoliopsida; order Lamiales; family Gesneriaceae; genus Primulina; species Primulina eburnea. The sequence continues at coordinate 31,567,338 of NC_133111.1, forward strand.
CACCATCATTTCATTGGTATTCTTTTGTTTCTTTTTTGTTCTTGCTTCTTCAATAGCATTCTTACACTTCACTTTATCCTCGTCCGAAGAATTTTTACACGGGGCAACATTTCCCTTGATATTGGCAATATGTTGTTTCATCCGATAAATTCCACCACTAGTAATTTTACCACACAACTTACATTTCAACTTATCCATATTTGTAGGATCCACCAAGTCCGCAAATTCCCATCCAACATCTTTCGAATTACGCTTCAAAGGGTTATCAATCTCCGTCCCCGATATTGAATTAGATGCTTCAAAAGACATAGTATCTAAAACCGATAGATGCTTCAACTGGATAAACAATTGATGATTCTAAGCATCTAAAACCAAAGAAAATTAGCTCAATCAATTATGCACGATAATTAAACTAAAATAAAGTCAATCGAGAAACAATATATTCTTCTTCTTTTGTTTCACTGAAACATAGAAACCATATATTCTTAAAGCTGCTGACTACTGCACACAGGAAAAAAAAACCATATCTTCTAAGCATGCCTTTAGAATTCCAATGAATGGAAAATATCCAAATTAGAAAATTTAAAGGACCCAATGCTACTAAACCAAATTTCAGCACATATATATGAGAAAATTACCTAGTCTCTGAACTGTGGTTGAAGATGAGCTAATTGAGGAGTTGCTGGAAAAAGAGTAAATGAGATGGTGGTTGGTTTTTTATGTGATTAGGATGAATCAATAGCTTTCTTGGTCCAATAGCAGCGGCTGTGTATGGTGCTATTTCATGTGGGTAAATTGACAAACACTATCAAGGAGTAACTTTGAGCAAGAAGGTGTTGAGGAGGTGCGATGGCGGACGTGGTGAGGACTACGCGAACCTGCAGCAACAACAACGAGCAAGAAGGTGTTGAGGAGGCGTCACGGCGGTTGGTTCGATGGGTGGTGAACCGACATTACTGAGTATGAAGGATTTTTGTGAAGGTTTAGAGCTTCTGCCCAATTTGAAATTATTTGTATCGTTGCTGCTCTTTTCGTTTCATCCTCTCTTAGGCCCATTTGCAAAAATTTAAAGGCCCAAAATTTTTTTAAAAAAACCAATCCGCCTAGGCGCTATCCGCCCAGGCGGCGACCATCCCGCCTAGGCGGCGCCCGAGCCGCCTAGGCGGCCGCTTAATGTGGCAGCGCCCAGCCCCGTCGCCCAGCCAAAAATCGAGGGGGTGGGCAACCGCCCACCGCCTAGGCGCCGCCTAGGCAGGGCTAGGCGGCGCCTTTTAGAACATTGATTATGATAATAACAAAGTTGCATGAATCCGGCAAACATACGATCAAACATGGCGAGCTTTTAAATAAAATTAATGATGAGGCCTTTCAAAATTAAAAACCTTCATTTTGAATAAGATTCAAAATTAATATCAAGCCTGAAAAGAGGAATTATAAAGTTGTTTATAATTTCCATGTCTTCCATCGACAATGGGTGCATGATGAACGCTACCCGTGCTGGGGGCTCGTCTCATATTATTGGAGGGGCCCTGGGTGCCAGAAAGCTGTGACATCCATTGACATGGTGATGTGAACTACGTGGAACTCCCATGATTTCGGATCATATTATTGAGGGAACTCATGGCGACCGTCCATTAAGGTTCAACATCGATGGCTAAGGCTTGACACGTAAAGATGAACGAAGTCATATTATTAGGTCCTAATCAAACGTGAGACAAAAGTTTACGTAGAGGGTTGCATGGAGATGCAATTGGAAACTACCTTTTAGGAATTGTGATTGGCTGATATTATTCGGGATCATAATTCACTAATTGGACCTTACGTACCTACTGAGGAAAGGAGTTTCCCGTTTTCTCTAGAGGGTAGTGAAAGATGTCAAAACAGTGGGAGCGAAAATTTATAAAGTAAAAGTCCATACTTTATATCTTACTAAATATTTTAAAATAGTCATTAACATTTATTTGTTTTAATTTTCAATACAAATTTGACAATGTATTCGATTCGCAATCCGTTATCATCTGTACTCGAAAAACGCATATTAATCAGACCTAATTACCTCACTTGGCTAAGAAATCTGAAAATCGTCTTGAATTCGGAAAGGATTGCATATACACTGACTGGGTCGCCCCCTGTTGAGGCTCCGAATAGCTGCACTCCTGAGGAATTGTAAACTTACAAGGATTGGTGTGACCATGACTTGAAAGCCAAGTGTTATATGCAGCCTTCTATGAACGATGAGCTACAGAGGCGTTTTGAGGATTCAAAGAGTGCTGCTGACATTCATTTGCATCTCAAGGAGCTCTTTGGTGAGCAAACACGGCCTCTTAGGCATGCTACCGTCAAGGAGCTGATCACATTACGCATGCGAGATGGGACCTCGGTCCATGAGCATGGCCTAAAGATGATTGGGCTCGTGGACAAGCTCGTTGGCATGGATCTTATGTTACCTTCGGAGTTGAACACCGACGTGTTGCTTTTATCGCTGCCAAGCTCATTTGATCCTTTTGTGGTGAACTTCAACATGAACAAGATGGAGCCGACCCTTGAGGAGTTGGTGAATATGCTTGTGATGTTTGAGTCCACTATCAAGAAAGAGAAGTCGGTTCTTTATGTGTGTTTTTCATCTGGTGCGAAGACTGGCCCACATGGGAAGGGAAAGAAAGCGTTCTTTCCAGCGTCCCAAGAAGAACGTGCCCTTGAAGATGCAATCTCCGAGTCCCACTGTGGCAGCCATACCAGTGAAGGCTGACAAGACTGTTGAAATCTGTCATCATTGCAAGAAACCTGGACATTGGAGGCGTAACTGCAGGGAATATCTTGCCCAGAAGAGTTCTGGAAACGGTATGTTCTATATTGAAGTAAAAATTTCAATTAACTCTACTTCTTGGGTGTTGGATACCGGCTGTGGCTCACATCTCTGTAATGATTTGCAGGTGATGAGAAGAAGTAGAAGGCTTAGGGAAGGTGAGACCTTCTTGAGGATGGGCAATGGAGCAAGAGTTGCTGCCAAGGCTATTGGAGATGTTTACTTGCTTTCGAACAATGATTTTATGTTAATTTTAAGAGATGTTTTGTTTGTACCATATTTGGTGAAAAACATTATTTCCATTTATATGCTTGATAAAGATGGATTTTCTTGTTTATTTAGCAAAGATGTTTGCAACATTTACAAGAATTAATGTTTAATCGGTACTGGTGAACTTGAAAACTATCTCTACACCTTAAAATTGAAAGATATTCCACTAAACAATGTCCAAGCTATAACAACAACAAACAAGCGAAAACAAGATATTCTAAATTCGGCACAATTATGGCATGCTCGATTAGGACATATTTCCATAAGAAGGATGAACAAGCTAGTGGGAGTGGGCATGTTTGATATGTCTGATATTAATGCTCTCACGACTTGTGAATCCTGTCTAAAAGGAAAGATGACCAAAATTACCTTTAAGGTCCATGTGGAGCGAGTGAAAGGGTTATTGGATTTGATCCATACCGATGTGTGCGTTCCGCTTAGCATCACCACTAAGCATGGACATGCCTACTTCATCACCTTTACCGATGACTTTTCGAGATATGGGTATGTGTTTTGATGAAATACAAGTCTGAAGCCTTTGAAAGGTTCAAAGAATTCAGAAGTGAAGTAGAGAAACAGTTGGGACGAAGCATCAAGACACTTCGATCGTATCGAGGTGGTGAGTACTTGAGTGCCGAGTTCCAAGAGTATCTTAGGGAGAATGGGATTCTCTCGCAGTGGACTCCGCCCACTACACCGCAGTTGAATGGTGTTTCGGAGCGTCATAACCGGAGTTTTATGGACAAGGTTCGGTCTATGATGGGGTTCACGGAGTTGCCGCCATCGTTTTGGGGATATGTACTTGAGACAGCGGCACTGTTGTTGAACAATGTCCATTCAAAGGTAGTTGACAAGACACCATATGAGATATGGATGGGTAAGCCTCCCAAATATTCTTATCTTAGAATATGGGGGTGCCCTGCTGATAGAGGTCATATTTACGTGTTTTAATGTATTGTGTGAGTCATAGTTTGCATCGTTTTAGAGTTTATGAGGTCTGCATTTTGTTTATTTCTTCTTAGTCTATTACCTTTGATCACCGCTCATTGAAGTTATGTTAATGTGCAGAAAAATGGAGAAAATCAACCAAAAAGAGGATTTAAGGCAGAAGAGGTCGCGCTAGTGCGGTCACACTTGACCGCCCCAGCGTGAATGCATTGAAATGGAGTGCCAGGCAGAAGACCTCGCGCTACCGCCCCAGCGCGAGAGGCTGAAGACTCAAAACAAAAGACCTCACGCTAGGGCAGTGAAACTTGACCGCCCCAGCGCGAGAGGCTGCGAAGAGAACCAAAGGGCAGAGGACTCGGCGCTGGGGCGGAGTAACTTGACCTCCCTAGCGTGACGCGACAATGTAAAGTTACCTTTTTGATTTGCATTCAACTTGGAAGGTAGAGGCTAGAGAAGATAATACCCTAGGCACGATTTTGAGGGGGTATTCGGCAGCCAAGGAGGAGAAAAAAAGAGAAAAGCTTGGAGCAAGTGCTTGGATTGAAGATTCGAAGATTTCCGGGCATTGTTCTTTGAGTTTTTCATCAAATCTAGTATTTCTAATTTAGTTTTCATATTTTAAACATTGTTTTGCTTGTTTTAATTATGAATTCTAGTAGCTAACTTTTAAATATTTTTTGGGATTTAAGGGGATCCTACCCCAACTTTGATATAATTAATTTGCATATCGATTTCTGATTTGTTCTTGATTATAGTATTGTTTTAATTGTGTTGTTAGAGAGTAGCTAACTTTAACAACGTTTTTATATTGCGAGTGAGTTCGAGAGAATGACTTGTGATAGGAACGAGTAGTATAATCCGCGGATCTACAATTTACATAGATATATGAAATTGGATACGTGTCGATAGTCATAGTCCGAAGGGTCGAAAACTAGGGGATTTCATAGATCGAAATGCGATTTGCTCTTGATAAATAATTAAAGATATTTAATTACTTCATTGAGTAAATAATTAAAGATATTTAATTATTTCATAGATCGAAATGCGATTTGCTCTTAATTTCTATTGGATAGAAAAGGGGAGATGATAGAACTCGAAGAGGTTCGAGAGACACCCACAATTATAGAACCCACACCCGAAGAGCCAAGAGAGAAGATACAAGCTCCTAGAAGATCCAAGAGACTCTCGAGACCACCTATGAGGTATGGTCTGCTTCTTGAAGAGCGCCATGATGAGCCTAACCATGGATGTGATCCAAAGACCTTCAAGGAAGCGTTATCTGATGCCGATTAATCCAAATGGCTTGAAGCAATGGAATCTGAGATGAATTCCATGCATTAGAATCAAGTGTGGAATCTCGTGGATCCACCTGAGGGAATTGTTCCAATAGGGTGTAAATGGATTTACAAGAGGAAAATTGGGGCGGATGGGAAGGTATTGACCTTCAAGGCGCGATTGGTAGCAAAAAAATATACTCAAAGACAAGGAGTTGACTTTGAGGAAACCTTTTCTCCAGTTGCAATGTTCAAGTCCATAAGGATATTGCTAGCCATAGGTGCATGGTATGACTAGGATATTAAGGAAGAGATTTACATGTCTCAACCTGAAAGGTTTACATCTGTCGAAAGTGAGCATATGGTATGCAAACTTCAGAGATCTATTTATGGTCTAAAGAAGGAATCTAGGAGTTGGAACCTTAGATTCGATAGTACAATCAAAGAGTTTGGTTTTACTAAGAATCCTGAGGAATCCTGTGTGTATAAGAAAGTCAGTGGGAGTGCTGTGTCATTCTTGGTGTTGTATGTTGATGACATTCTACTCATTGGGAATGATGTAGGAATGCTGCAATCAACTAAAATATTGTTAGCGAGTAAGTTCTCGATGCAGGACTTGGGTGAAACATCTTTTGTATTGGGAATACAGATCTATAGAGAGATCGAAGAGATTGCTTGGTCTCACCCAATCCACATACATTGATACCATCATGAAGCGGTTCTCGATGGATGAGTCCAAGAGAGGACATCTACTAATGTGTCATGGCGTGTCCCTATCCAAGTCTATGTCTCCCAAAACTGATACAGAGATAGCAGTGATGACAAGCATTCCTTATGCATCTGCGATTGGTAGCATCATGTATGGGATGATATCTACACGTCCTGACGTTGCTTTCGCACTAAGTGTAGTTAGTAGATATCAATCGAACCCTGGTCTTCCACACTGGAAAGCTGCGAAAGACATCCTCAAGTATTTGAGAAGGACCAATATGTTGGTCTTGGTCTATGGGGGTGGAGAACTGAAATTGGAAGGCTATACCGACTCTAGCTTCCAAAGCGATATCAATGACTCGAAGTCAACTTCTGGGTTCATATTCATGCTCAATGGTGCTGTTGTCTCTTGGAAGAGTTCCAAACAAGACATTAGTGTGGATTCCACCACTGAGATTGAATACATTGCTGCATCAGCTGCAGCAAAGAAGGCTGTTTGGTTAAGGAATTTCGTCCAAGAGTTGTGCGTCATTCTTAATGGAGTTGCTCTAGTTCCGATGTTTTGTGACAACACAGAGCCATTTCTCATGCGAAGGAGCCAAGGTCTCATCAGAAATCCAAACATGTACTGAGAAAGTATAACATCCTCTGAGAGATTGTGGAAAGAGGAGAAGTGTCGATTGATAAAGTCGGCTCCGCAGATAATGTTGCTGATCCACTAACTAAGCCTTTACATGGACCATTATTCGAGAAGCAACGCGAATCGATGGGTTTGAAGCATATGGGTAGTTGGTTCTAGTGCAAGTGGGAGATTGTTAGAATAGGTGCCCATCGAGCCAAATGTTGGCCGATGATTCACATTGAAACTCTATGTATAAACAATATTTATTTTAATTATACTATAAATTATTGTTTTGGCATATCTTTATCTGTATACACGTGCTAGATGCATAGATAAAGTCCTTGAATATACTAATAGTAGAAAGAATATGAGATGCGCATATGATGAGTATCATGAAACTCATATTTGGAACAGTATATATTCTAAACAGTTCCTAGCCGAATCACCTGCCATTAAGAATGATAAAGGGCCGCTTGAATTTGAGACTAATATCTGCGATGTGAGTATCATGTTTCATTGGTAAAGGACATTGTGATTTCCAAGCATGCATATATGTGCTCCTTGTAGAGTGCACTGAACAATCCTCCATAAAAGACTTTCCAAGTAGTTCTCACTTATCGAGTGGAAACGTCCTAGTTTATGGTTGTACACCATTAGTCCTTATGACCCGGGACAACATTGAGACTCTATATGCTAGCATTGCACTTTGACTTATTTACCGACTCTCATGGGGTCATCAGGTGGCAAGGTTGGGTGTTTTGTCGAAACATATCGGAGTCGATGCATTGTTGTCTGGGATTCACCGCTTACCTTTGGGTATGGATATCCTATGTGATCTCATGTGTATGTAGTTTGAAATCTCTGATCAGAGTATGGTGGTAATTAAGAAAGGGGTTTCTTAGATTACATCATCGATGCAACTACGACATGACACATAGTATCGATTCATTGTCAACTCTCGATATACCAATGGTTGTCGAATCGGTCGAGATATATGAGTTGAAGGGACCGTACTGTACGCATAAATAAATGGTTCTTGCAGGCACTATCATTTGATACCTAGAGAATCATGTAAGCGATGCTGCTAGGCGTTTAACATGATTGGTTGGGTACTATCAGACTTGAGTTCTGACGTTGTTATTATCAAGGAGTTGATAAGTAAGAATGGAGCAACTGGGATATGCTCGAATAATGACATGTGTAGTCCGAATCACATAGAGATGTGAACCCACAGCTAGTTGTATCAATGAACCATTGAATCAATGAACCATTGAGAGCCACACAAGTGCTAGCTTTCTAGATCCCGTTGAGAAGTAAAATAGTTCAATGTGTTGAACGGTTTGTAAAAGAGTTTATAAGTGTAAATAAAATAGAAGTATGACTTCTATAAGGAGAGTGTAACTTTTAATTTGAGAAAGTGTTCCTAGATTAAAAGTTGGCCAAAAAAATAATGTATTTGAAAATTATGATTTTCATAAACATTATTATGGACTAAATTAAATTAATTCAAGTGTTGAATTATTTAAACACTAGTGGGCCTAGTAGAGTCCAAATAATTAAATTAATTCAAGTGTTGAATTAATTAAACCATATTGGGTCTCTGTTTGAGATAATTAAATTAAGTCCATGGGTTTTAATTGTTAAAAACCAAATAAAATTGCATGCATGGGAGGTGAAGGGTTGGAGATTACTTTATCAATCTCCAATGCTTGACATGCTAAAAGTGGTTTTAGCTTTTTACACAACAAGACTACTCATCCTTCTCTCCCATTACCTAGCCTTGGCCGAAATTTTCAAAAAAAAAAAACTCTCCTTCATTTTTCTTCTTCAATTGTTGAGGAAAGAAAATACTTTTCATTGAAAAATCATCTTATTTTTCTAGTTCAAAATAACAGGGGTTCTAGCTAGTTGGTGGTGGGCCTAATTTTGAAGAAAGGAGAGCTTGAAGATTGTCTTGCCATCAAGAGCTAAGGTGTTTACACCTTAGTTGGAGCCATCATCAATCTCAAGAGATTGATAGGTATATTTTCTAAACAAACTATGTATGACATATTTTGTGTTTTGTATTTGCTACACATCACACTTTGTTGGGTGCTCTGTTTTCTTGCTCTTGAAAATGTATGATTTTCGTTTTTGAAACTTCCGTTGCGCAACCGGCACAGTAACCGATCCTCTTTCAAGTCTTTCCGACATACTAATGTCCTCACTTACACGTACCCTAGAAACTTCTCAGGGGGTCAACCCATCCCAAAATTACCCCAAGTTTATTTGATGAGTTATCGAAAATAAGACGCACCTTCTTGATATGAGTAGTACATATCAAATCTTTTAAGCTCTCCTCAACTGCACAGTCCCATACCTGAACAGTTTCGGAATCCTTCTCTTTCCGATGTAAAATTATTTCATTCATGTTCCCTCCGCCTAGAAACCTGCAAAGAGCGCTCATTGTCCATGCAACATCATGGCACCGGCGATCACCCCCACCCTCTTCATCCCCATGCATAAAAAAGTTTGAAAATATGCCTTGTTCCTTTATTCTTACGATATACAAGAGACAGTGAGACGAGAGATGAACGAGACGCAAAGCTTTCTCCCTTCCCCTCCTTCCTCTAGTGTTCGGCCCTTCCTAGGTGTGGGGACCCGGACGCTAATCATAATCATAATCGTCATTGGGACTAATTAATCAATCATAACACAGGGTCTAAAAATTTTTTTTTTAAAATGCGGAACGTAGTGAAATCAAACCATATATACATATCAGTATATAAAATACAAGTCCTGTATCACAAACATTTATTCAAACTAGGGTTTGACAACTACTATCAAGTGTTCAACCCTATCTCTAGTCCAAGTCCGGTGCCACCACTCTAATCACGATCTCTCTCTTCATTTCCTGGACCCTGATCCTGTCCCACCTGTTGTCAAGTACACATACAGACAAGACAACAGCCGAATAAACCGGTGAGAATATACTCCCAGTATAAATCAACGAAACATGCAATCATATAAACAATATAAAGCATGTAATTAGGTAACAGATATATGTAACAAAGTCTGAAACATAATCAATATCAAACTGTCGACAATACTCGTAGCTACACCATTCAGACTAGACTCAATCCTAGTCTAGGGATCCCGATTCCAGAAGTTGGCATGCGTATATCGACTAGCAGTAATAGAAAAGACTCCAGTTCTATCCACGCCGATATGGTATCGAACAACAGTAATAGAAAAGACTCCAGTTCTATTTACATCGATACGGTATCGATTACCAGTAATAGAGGAAGCTATTATTCTATCCACATCAATATAGTACCGATTAACAGTAATAGAAGCAACTCTAATTCTATCCACATCGATATGACATCGATTAACAGTAATAGAAGAGCTACTAATCTATCCACATCGATACAATACTGATTAACAGTAATAGAAAAAGCCACCATCCTATCCACATCGATAGCCAAACATCCAGTGACAGTCTTTGGCACAACCGCCAATACACAATCTTATGACATCGTGCAATGTGTCCGTGGTGATCCCACCACTAACGGCACTTCTGTCATAAGACTACTCGTCTAATACCTGCTGTCTAAAATCAAGAGAACAAGTATATCAATCAACTCAATGCAAATATCAATGCAGTAAAGTAAAGTATGTGATTTAGGGAAAACCAAGTCTAAACCGACTCAAGTCCATCTCCCAATACCACATTGACTTATACCTTCCGTTTGTAGTCTCGGTCTACAGAATATCAGTTCTGAACTCAAGACTGTCTTTGTAAATCTGAAACGACATATCGAGAATACTAATATCAATATTCCAATCTCAATTCAACACTGACACTGATTAATCTGGATTTAATTCAAAATTGACGGCATAACTGTACAATCCCAATATTCCCGTCAATACCAATTCACCAGATAATAGTTACAATCTATAACCCATATCCAATATAATCTATAATCAATCCACAATTCAAATCTGTCCGGTATCAACCGATTATAATCAGAAAATCATAACAATTCCATAATCAGTCTATTTCTTAATCGGACTTCGATTCTACGATGTCTAACATATCAAGAACATCATATCTGAATCCTATTCAATTCTGACAATAGCATAAATTCAAAGCATGTCAAAACGTAGCAAAACTTATGTCAAGTTGTAGCCTACGTCGATAGGATTACCGTACCGAAGTCGGATTATGATTTGGACAGACGGATATTGCACGGCGGAATTTCGAATCCACAAGAACGAAACTTTCCTCGGCTTCCACTTCTTTTCTCTGAGCAAATTCTATATGTATATATATTTATATATATATCTCGCATGCACATGATACGTGGCATCTCAAGAATTTGCCCAAATCTTCTCGCGCATATGCGCGCATGTCTTCGCGCATATGCGCGAGAATAGTGTCTCAGCGCGTGCTGCTTCCATCGCCTCGCGCATATGCGCGCATCAATCGGCGCATGTGCGCGAGGGGAATTTCATCTCGAGGCACCCTACTGCCTCCTTCGCGCATATGCGCGCAGTCACGCCGCGCATATGCGCGAAGCCTACTGCCTGGTCCGCGCAAGTGCGCGCCTTGGCTCGCGCATGTGCGTGAATCCTTCGCACATATACACACACTTTTCACACGTACTTGTATTTCATGTCCCGATTAATCCTTTCATAATCATATCAAATTATATTTCAATAATTACAGATTACTAGGATTAAATTTCCGGGCATTACATTTCTCCCCCTCTAAGATACGATTTCGTCCTCGAAATCATCGATAATCAAATCATATCATTAAGAAGGACTGTAATTACAGGCGAGTACGTATTTACATCAGTAAAATAATGCTGGGAATTCCTGTCTCATGTCAGATTCAGTCTCCCACGTAGCCTCTTCAGTGCCATGACAAGTCCATTGAATTTTCCCAAGAGGAATCGTCTTTGTTCTGAGCTGTTTTTCTTTACGATCGATAATCCGAATCGGTTTTTCAACATAACTCAATGTCTCGTCCAGCTCAGTCTCGTCTGGTTGAATAACATGAGAATCATCAGGGAGATATTTCCGCAGCATCGATACATGAAAAACATCATGTATTCCAGATAATGAAGGCGGTAAGGCGAGTCGATAGGCACGATCTCCTATCTTCTCAAGAATCGCATAAGGACCCACATATCTTGGAGACAATTTCCCTTTCTTGCCGAATCTGACCACATTTCTGAAAGGAGAAATCTTCAGGAATACTCGGTCTCCAGCCTCAAATACCAACGGTCGTCGTCTGAGGTTGGCATATTTGGCTTGTCTGTCCTGAGCTGCCTTCATTTTCTTCTGAATCAGCTTTACCTTTTCAGTCATATATCTGATCATGTCAGGTCCAGTCTCAGGAATTTCAGATATATCATCCCAATACAATGGGGATCGACATTTCTTTCCGTACAACGCTTCGAATGGAGCCATCTCAATACTCGTCTGATAGCTATTGTTGTACGAAAACTCACAAAGAGATAATGCATCTTGCCAATTAGTACTAAAATCAAGTATTACAGCTCTCAGCATATCTTCCAATGTCTGTATCGTACGCTCTGACTGTCCGTCAGTCTGTGGATGATATGCGGTACTAAGATGTAACTTCGTACCAAGAGCTTGCTGCAGGCTCTGCCAGAAGTGCGATGTAAACCGAGGGTCACGGTCTGAAACAATCGACTTCGGCACTCCGTGCAGTCTCACCATTTCTCGAACATAGATATTGGCCATCTGATCATATCTATAGGTCATCTTGTATGGAATAAAACAAGCAGATTTGGTCAGTCGATCAATCACGACCCAAATCGCATCACAACCCCGGGAGGATCTCGGTAACTGTGTTACAAAATCCATGGAAATGTGATCCCATTTCCATTCAGGAATGGACAAACTCTGTAACAATCCTCCTGGTTTCTTTCTTTCAGCCTTCACCTGTTGGCAATTCAGACACTTGGATACAAATTCAGTAACATCAGATTTCATTTGTTTCCACCAATACTGTGCCTTTAAATCATTATACATTTTCCTGCCACCAGGATGAATGCTAAATCGACTGTTGTGTGCTTCTGTCAGTATCCGCTGTCTCAACTCCGAAACATTTGGCACAACAAGACGATTATTCACATACAAAATACCATTTTGAACCTGGTATTCCGATCGATTTCCAGCCCTAACCATAAAATTTCCACTCTTCAGCCATCTCCGGTCTGAAGCGTACGATCTTGTGGAAACAATCAACTGTAGCTCTATACTTGGTTAACGTATCGATACCGATAATACAATCAAAATCAGATAAACCAAGCACAATACAATCTAACTCAATCGTATGCCCATCATACTGTAGTATACAAAATTTCACAGACTTCACTGATATCAAACCTGTCCCTAACGGAGACGAGACAGATACTACAGTAGCTAAAGACTCAATAGGCAAAGAATGCATCAAAGCAAATCGCTCAGATATGAAAGTATGTGATGCGCCAGTATCAATCAATATATATGCCGGATAACCAGAAATAAAACAGTTACCTGCCACGACATCATCAGGTGCATCCTGTGCTTGCTCCTCAGTCAAAGCAAATAGTCGGGCCTGCTGTCGAGGATGCTGGCTCGCTGTCTGGCTCCCTCCTGGCCTCTGCTGTGACTGAGTAGACGGTGCTGACTGAAAGGAATGAACGGCAGAGGGTCGTCTCCCTGTCTGAGCAACTGATCCAGATGACTCAGCTGCCTGTGATCCCTGTGCACCTCTCTGTGGACACACTCGAGCAAAGTGTCCATGCTGCTTACAAATGCGGCAGTTGCCGAACACTCCTCTGCACTGCTCTGTGGAATGCCTCCCTCCACAGGTGCTATAGTATGGTCCTGTATAACTCTGGCCCTGACTAGTCTGTCTAGAGCCACTCGAACTGGATGAACTACTTCCAGCTTTCTTGAATTTCTTCCCCTTAGCCTTCAGGAAGTCTTTCTTCCCACTTCCACCGCCGCTCTCAAATCGAGGAAATGGTGGAGGCATCTGTGAACTCGGTGCTGAAGGCACAAACGAAGCCTCTTTCTGTCTTATCAATCCGGCTTCAGCTCCCTTGGCTCGATTCAGAGCACAGTGAAATTGTTTGGCCTTCCGGTATTCACCAGGGTAAAGATTTCAGGATTTAGACCATTTATGAACTGGTCTGCAACGGCTTCATCACTCCCAGCCACATGAGGGGTAAATCGAAGCAGAGTAGAGAACTTAGCCACATAATCCTCAATGTTTAACTGGCCTTGTTTCAAGTTTGCAAACTCGGCTCCTTTGTCCTTCCTATATGAAACTGGAAAGAACCGTAGATAAAATTCAGTCTTAAACACGTTCCAGGTAATGGCCGTACCTCGTAATTCCAAAGCCCGTTTTGTCGTGTTCCCCCAGTGTTTAGCAACGTCATGCATCTGGTGTCCGATCAGTTTCACCCTCTTTTCCTCAGTATATTCCAAAGATTCGAACAACGATTCAATATCGTCCAACCAACTTTCACATTCCACGGAATTCTCCGTCCCTTTCAAAGTCGGTGGATGGAATGACTGAAATATTTTCAACAATTGTTCCATTGGAGTAGGGGTCACATCCATAGGAGGATTCGATGTACTTCCCTGTTATGGTATCCTTCTCGGAGGCATATCTGATAATCGAAGAGGTTAGTAATTCCAAATACCACTTACCAGTTTCAATCCTCCTCGGATCATCTTACAGCTGATCCATTCCAATAATATACAATACCATATCAATATCAGATAATTCAGGTAGAATATATTAAAACAGGAATCATGCTAGCAATCAAAAGCAGGAAAGAAAATCAATCTACCCTGCTCACTAGCTTCTATCTCAGTCTAAGGGATCTATCGCTCTGATACCACCTGTTGTGGGGACCCGGACGCTAATCATAATCATAATCGTCATTGGGACTAATTAATCAATCATAACACAGGGTCTAAAAAATTTTTTTTTAAAAATGCGGAACGTAGTGAAATCAAACCATATATACATATCAGTATATAAAATACAAGTCCTGTATCACAAACATTTATTCAAACTAGGGTTTGACAACTACTATCAAGTGTTCAACCCTCTCTCTAGTCCAAGTCCGGTGCCACCACTCTAATCACGATCTCTCTCTTCATTTCCTGGACCCTGATCCTGTCCCACCTGTTGTCAAGTACACATACAGACAAGACAACAGCCGGATAAACCGGTGAGAATATACTCCCAGTATAAATCAACGAAACATGCAATCATATAAACAATATAAAGCATGTAATCAGGTAACAGATATATGTAACAAAGTCTGAAACATAATCAATATCAAACTGTCGACAATACTCGTAGCTACACCATTCAGACTAGACTCAATCCTAGTCTAGGGATCCCGATTCCAGAAGTTGGCATGCGTATATCGACTAGCAGTAATAGAAAAGACTCCAGTTCTATCCACGCCGATATGGTATCGATCAACAGTAATAGAAAAGACTCCAGTTCTATTCACATCGATACGGTATCGATTACCAGTAATAGAGGAAGCTATTATTCTATCCACATCAATATAGTACCGATTAACAGTAATAGAAGCAACTCTAATTCTATCCACATCGATATGACATCGATTAACAGTAATAGAAGAGCTACTAATCTATCCACATCGATACAATACTGATTAACAGTAATAGAAAAAGCCACCATCCTATCCACATCGATAGCCAAACATCCAGTGACAGTCTTTGGCACAACCGCCAATACACAATCTTATGACATCGTGCAATGTGCCCGTGGTGATCCCACCACTAACGGCACTTCTGTCATAAGACTACTCGTCTAATACCTGCTGTCTAAAATCAAGAGAACAAGTATATCAATCAACTCAATGCAAATATCAATGCAGTAAAGTAAAGTATGTGATTTAGGGAAACCCAAGTCTAAACCGACTCAAGTCCATCTCCCAATACCACATTGACTTATACCTTCCGTTTGTAGTCTCGGTCTACAGAATATCAGTTCTGAACTCAAGACTGTCTTTGTAAATCTGAAACGACATATCGAGAATACTAATATCAATATTCCAATCTCAATTCAACACTGACACTGATTAATCTGGATTTAATTCAAAATTGACGGAATAACTGTACAATCCCAATATTCCCGTCAATACCAATTCACCAGATAATAGTTACAATCTATAACCCATATCCAATATAATCTATAATCAATCCACAATTCAAATCTGTCCGGTATCAACCGATTATAATCAGAAAATCATAACAATTCCATAATCAGTCTATTTCTTAATCGGACTTCGATTCTACGATGTCTAACATATCAAGAACATCATATCTGAATCCTATTCAATTCTGACAATAGCATAAATTCAAAGCATGTCAAAACGTAGCAAAACTTATGTCAAGTTGTAGCCTACGTCGATAGGATTACCGTACCGAAGTCGGATTATGATTTGGACAGACGGATATTGCACGGCGGAATTTCGAATCCACAAGAACGAAACTTTCCTCGGCTTCCACTTCTTTTCTCTGAGAAAATTCTATATGTATATATATTTATATATATATCTCGCATGCACATGATACGTGGCATCTCAAGAATTTGCCCAAATCTTCTCGCGCATATGCGCGCATGTCTTCGCGCATATGCGCGAGAATAGTGTCTCAGCGCGTGCTGCTTCCATCGCCTCGCGCATATGCGCGCATCAATCGGCGCATGTGCGCGAGGGGAATTTCATCTCGAGGCACCCTACTGCCTCCTTCGCACATATGCGCGCAGTCACGCCGCGCATATGCGCGAAGCCTACTGCCTGGTCCGCGCAAGTGCGCGCCTTGGCTCGCGCATGTGCGTGAATCCTTCGCACATATACACACACTTTTCACACGTACTTGTATTTCATGTCCCGATTAATCCTTTCATAATCATATCAAATTATATTTCAATAATTACAGATTACTAGGATTAAATTTCCGGGCATTACACTAGGACTCTAGTGTGTGTGAGTTGTGTGTGCTGAAGGTGAAAGTGACGTGAGTGAGGGTGTTGGGTGGGTAGGTTTTATTTAAATAAGTCTTTAAGTTGTCAAGTGGGCTTAAGTTTATATAATTACTGTTGGAAACTAGATTCTGAAGTTTGACAAAACATAAATCAATCGATTAACAAAATATGAATCAACTGATACGCGCAAGCAAATTCGGCAACTGAACTTATCAACTGAAGTCAGTTGATACAATGATACAAAGTAAACTGATCAGCTGGAACTGATCAGTTAAAAACATCCAGCCTAATGTCTTATAGTCTCTCAACTGAAGATGTCTCGGGAAAGAACAAAGAAGACATAACAGAGCACAAGAACGCCGCACAACAACCAAGACTACTTAAGACAACGCATTCCGGACAAAGCAATTAAGACGCCGAACTACAATCATTGAAGAGAACATTGCCCAAGGAATGATGAAGTGGCAATCAACGGATACTACAATTCAAATGCATATCAAAGTTACCGTTGAAAGAAAAGTATAAATATGACTGAAGAACAGCAAAAAGAACAGACGATCACTCAATCTTAATCTTGCAGTTACTCTGTCAAAATCTCAGCTCACTTTCATTTGAATTACTCGTAGCAATCAAGGCTACAATCTGAGCTTATTAACACTCTCTAAAAGTTGTTAGATTCAATTGTGCTAATATCAGTTACGCACTGAGAATATTGTGTAGAACTAAGAGTTTCAGTTTTGGCAGTTGTAAGTCCAAACTGAAGTGGATCTGTACAAGTTCTGTACTTGATCAAAGTCTTTTAGTGAATATCCTATCCTTGTGATAAAAGAGGTGACGTAGGAGTAATTAAATTCTCCGAACATCCGTAAACAACTCTTGCATATTTCTTTCAGTTTCGTATTCTATCTTTTAGTCAGTTAATTTCCGCAACTACTCTAGTTTAACTGATTGTTATTGACCAACAAGATTCCGAGTTTCAGTTTGTCACTAAACTGAACTCAAATATTGTTAAAGAAAAATTTTAAGTGTAAGTGTTTATTCAACCCCACCTTCTAAACACTCTTGTTACGACAACCGATCCTATCAAGTGGTATCAGAGCAGTTGAATCTTGTTTTTGAATACTTCTGATCTATAAATCTGCTAGCATGACTTCATTCAATAAAATTCCTATGTTCTCAAGAGAGGATTTCGATGACTGGAAAATCAGAATGCAGGCTCACTTAGCTGCACAAGATGATGACATGTGGTATGTCATAACAGACGGACCCATGAGGATTCTAAAAGCAAACACAGCAATTGCCATAACTGAAGGGGTACCACAGAGAATTCAAAAGCCCATAGAAGAGTAGACAACTGAGGACAAAAGAAAAGCCAATCTTGACAATGTGGCCAAAGATACTCTGTACAAAACACTGGACAAAGCAACATTCAAAAAAATAAAGATGTGCAAAACAGCAAAAGAAATTTGGGAAAAGTTGATTCAGTTATATGAAGGAAATGACCAAACAAAAGAAAATAAACTTTCTGTTGCTGTTCAGAAATTTGACAATATCAAAATGAATGTTGGAGAATCAATGAATGAGTATGATGAAAGGGTGAGCAGTATTGTAAATGAATTAAATGCACTCGGAAAAGTGTATACCAACAAAGAGGTTGCACTAAAAGTGATGAGAGGTCTTCCAAAGGAATGGGATGTCAAAACTATGGCTATGAGAGAATCTAAAGATTTGAACCAGATCGAACTTCATGAACTATTTGCTGATTTAAAAGCTTATGAATTTGAATTGCAGAACAGAGAAGGAGAACCATCTACTCCTACAACTACAACTGCTTTAGCAGCTGTCAGAACTGAACCAACTAGTTCAGTCGAGAAATATGCTGATCAGTTAAGCAATGATGTTATGTCATTATTCATCAAAAAGTTTGGGAGGTTCATGAGAAAGAACCAAGGAAACTTTCAGAAGCAATACCAGAGAAATAATTCCAAAGAAGAAACAAATGCTTGCTACATATGAGCATAAGAGAAGACCAAGAGATGATAAGAAAACCTACAGAAAGAAACACGAAGTTCTATTAGCTGAAGAGAACAAATCCAAATGGGCAGAAACTGATAGTGACGAATCAGAACCAGAAAGCTCATATGGCTCAAGTGATGAAGAGGGAGTCAAATGTCTAATGGCAAATGATACTGAAGCAGAATCTACAAGTCAACAGGTATTTGATTTTAGTTCAACTGATTTTACACAAGAAGAACTCATTTTAACATTGCATGAAATGGTAAATGAGAACCAGAAACTTGCATCATCATTTGAGGAAATAAAGTCAAAGCAAAATGATCCCATGGACAACAAAACCAAAACTGATGAATCAGTTGATGGGTTGAGTCTAAAAGGGAAATTGCTGAGCTAAAAGCAGAGAGAAAGAAAGATCAGTCACTGATCCAGAAATTGATCCTTGAAAATTCAAAACAGACTGAACTCATCCAATCTTGGAATAAGTCGTCTACTGCACTGAATGAGATGCAGAATTCACAAAAATCAATTTTTGATAAAACTGGTTTAGGGTTCAGTAATCAAGGAGAAACGTTTTCAAATGATAACAACCAAAGCTGACAATGAACAAAGGGAAGTACATTCACTTTGTCAAATCAGCAGTGGTACAAGAACAAATTGAGCCCAGTAAACTGATTGAACAACCTACTGAGAAGTTGAATAAGGCTAGAAGATATGGGATTGGCTATAGTCAAAAACTTTCAACTGATTCACAAAGCGGGTCATCAAAAAGATTTCACAAAAACTATTCGAATGGCTATATCAACTACTATAACTGCAAGCCAGTTCAGAAGAGATACAGATTGAACAATCAGTTGAATAAGACTAAACCACATACTGTATCATCTGTACACTATTCACCAAGCACACAAAAACCGAGAAAAACCATTTGGAATACAGCTACTGGAAAGTCAGTTAGACTAATCCAAGTATGGGTTCCAAATGGACTAATAAGCTTTGGACCCAAATAGATATGGGTACCAAATCATATTATGTGTGTGTGTTTGCAGGTAACAGGTTGTACAAATAAAAATTCAATATGGTATTTGGACAGCAGTTGCTGACGACATATGACAGGAGATGCAAGTATGCTATCTCAACTGATCAAATATAGTGGTCCAAACATCAGTTTCGGAGATAATTCCAAAGGTAAAACCGTGGGTAAGGGTAAGATTATCCATGGTAACTTTACTATTAAAGATGTTTTATTAGTAGAGAATCTGAAGTATAACTTGATTAGTATCAGTCAGTTATGCGACAATGGATTCTCGGTACAATTTGATAAAACTCATGCTTAGTTAAAACATCAACTGATGAAATCATACTAACTGGAAAACGATGTGGAAACACATATAACCAGTCTGCTTCATTGCTTCAAAATCATCTCAAAACTGGTTGTGGCATAAAAGGTTAAATCATTTAAACTTTAAATCCATTGCTTAACTGAGTATACATGAACTTGTAACTGGTTTGCCCAAAATAAATTTTTCAGAAGAAAAACTTTGCTCAGCATATGTCAGTATGGAAAACAAGTATGATCTTCTTTAAAAAACAAGGGCTGTAAATCTTCATCCCGATGCTTATAACTATTGCACATGGATCTCTTCGGTCCAATACCAGTCACGAGCTTAGGGGGAATGAAATACACCTTGGTGGTCGTAGATGATTTTTCAAGATTTAGTTGGGTTATATTTCTCAAATCCAAAGACCATACGGCTGCACAACTGGTTAAACTCTTCAAAAGACTTTTAAATGAAAAATCAGTTGGGATTGATCGAATCAGATCTGATCGAGGAACTGAATTCATCAATCAAACACTTTCAAGTTTTCTAGAAAATGCTGGAATTAAGCATGAGCTCTCAGCAGCAAGAACTCCTCAGCAAAACGGTGTAGCTTAGAGAAGAAATCGGACTCTTAAAGAAGCTGCTAGAACAATGCTTGCTGATTCTGGGATTTCTCAAAGATTTTGGGCAGAGGCAGTAAACACTGCATGTTATACTCAGAACAGATCAATGATTAATAAGAATCATATGAAAACACCATATGAGATCTGGCATGGAAGAAAAAATATAATAACTTATTTCAAAATATTCGGCTGTAGATGCTTTATTCATGATAATGGTAAAAATTACTTAAAAGCATTTGATGTCAAATCTGCAGAAGGAATATTCCTTGGATATTCATCAGTTAGTATAGCTTATAGAGTCTTTAATAAGAAAACTTTAAATGTTGAAGAATCTGTGCATGTTGATTTTGATGAAACTGTACTAACTAATAAGCCAACTGATCAAGTTGAGCTAGCTGATCGATTTACAGATATCAGTTTGGAAGATGATGACAAAGATGAAATTCATAACAATCAAGACATCTTTCAAACACCAGAACCAGAGATATTGGATCAATTAAATGAGCAGGAAGTCAATGCTGACAATCAGTTATTAAAGCAAAATGATAACATTCAAATACCAGCTGACGAAGCATCAACTGAAGCTGAAAATTGCATTCAGTTACCAACTGAAGAAGTTGCTGATGCAACAAATGCAGAGTACAGATGGAAAAAATCACATCCACCACAACTGGTAATAGGAAATCCATCTGATCCAGTAAGAACTCGCAATCAAATGTTAAATTTATTTATTCATTCAACATTAGTTTCTCAACTAGAACCAAAGAAAATTGATGAAGCTCTTGCTGATCCTAACTGGGTAAATGCTATGCAAGAAGAGTTGAATCAGTTCACTCACAATAACTTCTGGAACTTAGTTCCAAGACCAACTTCAAAAACCATTATAGGTACAAAATGGGTGTACATGAATAAACTAAACGAGGACGGTTCAGTTATACGCAACAAAGCAAGACTAGTAACACAAGGATATAGGCAAGAAGAAGGAATTGACTACGATGAGACGTATGCTCCAGTTGCAAGATTGGAAGCAATCAGAATATTTCTTGCTTATGCATCTCACAAAAACTTCAAAGTTTACCAGATGGATGTGAAAAGTGTATTCCTAAATGGTCAGTTAAAGGAAGAAGTATATGTCGAACAACCTCCAGGTTTTGTAAACCACAAATTTCCTGATCATGTATACTATTTGAACAAAGGATTATATGGTATTAAACAAGCTCCCAGGGCTTGGTACGAAACTCTTTCAAAATTCCTAACTGATCATGACTTTACAGTCGGATCAGTTGATAAGACCTTGTTCAAATTTACTAAAAATAATCATATTCTATTAGTTCAAATTTATGTTGATGATATAATTTTTGGATCAAATTACCCCAAATTGTGCGAAAATTTTGCTAAGTTAATGCAGGATAAGTTTGAAAAGAGCATGATGGGTGAACTGACAATCTTTCTTGGACTGCAAGTGAAGCAACTGGAAACTGGTATATTCATTAGTCAAACAAAATATACAAAGGAGTTGCTAAAGAAATTTGGTATGGAATCATGTTCAGCTGCAACAACTCCCATGAGCTCATCAGTTAAACTAGACACTGACGAAGGGGGAATATCAGTGGAGGCGACATTATATAGAGGGTTAATAGGTTCATTGTTATACCTAACAGCCAGTCGTCCTGATATTGTTTTTGCTGTCTGTATATGTGCAAGATTTCAAGCAAATCCTAAGCAATCACATTTCTAAGCTGCTAAAAGAATTCTGAGATATCTTAAGGACACGCAAAATGTTGGGCTATGGTATTCCAAAGACTCCACCTTCAATTTAGTTGGATACTCAGATGCAGATTATGCAGGATGTAAGCTTGATCGCAAAAGTACAAGTGGATCTTGTCAATTCTTAGGAGACAGACTGATCTCTTGGTTCAGCAAAAAACAGACATCCATAGCTACCTCAACAACTGTAGCAGAATATCTTGCTGCTGGTAGCTGTTGTGCACAACTGATCTGGATTCAGCAACAACTGAAGGATTATGGAGTAACATCAACTGAATCGCCCATATTTTGTGATAATACCAGCACAATTGCCATCACTTACAATCCAGTTCTTCACTCAAGGACCAAGCATATAGATGTCAGGCATCACTTCATCAGGGATCATGCGTTAAAGAAGGATATTCGACTAGAATATATTTCAACTGAACAGCAAGCAGCTGACATCTTCACAAAACCATTACCCGAGGCTAAGTTTTCTTATTTTCGAAATATTCTTGGTTTAATTGATTTCTCTTAGAAATTATTAGTAATATTGCTTCACTAACAGAATTATACGAAGAAAATAAGAACATAACAAATTTAAAATAACACTTCATTAAGAATACCAACGTTCCCATTTTACAGAAGATATCATGGAATCAACTGAATCTAGCGACGCCCTAACCCAGTCATTTAACTCATAAATTCGAACTCTAGCAAATGACCTAGATTTCGAAATCTTATCAACAATATGCCACTCCTTCCATAGCATCGCCTCAAAAAGACATTTGTCTTCAACCAAATTCCCAACATGTCTAACTTCAAAACATTCAAGGTATTTCAGTGCTCTTGCCTCCTGAGCACGAGTAGGAATAGCACCACTGTCACTCACCCTCTTCAACTCATGAATTTTTTCCCATGTTGACATCTCCTTCTGAAAGACATATATCTCCATCTTTCTCTTGATATTTGTTAAACGAGGGGTTGACTGCTCAGTAACATGAACATGAGTGCTGCTGCATGCATCAGAATCAGGCATATTGAAATATTTTTGAACTGATATTGCATCACATTTTTATCACTATCATCTTATTTATAGGAAAATGACGTTGGAGAAGCTGAAGAGTCTCAAGACAATTAATGCGTCTTTCACATTTACCAAGGACTTTAAGTTGTCAGTTGTTCATTGTCAACTGACACCAGTTTGAATTATGTTAATAATTGTTTAAATAGTCCCAGTTCATGATCAACATATGACAGTTAATTTCTCATCAGTTTATGTCACAACTGATGAAATATATCATTTGCAGAAAAACAGAGTTAAAATCAGATAAATATTTCATTACTTATAAATGTTAGTCTGGATTACATCATCATACTTCTTCTCCACAAAAATTATCCAAAATTTCAGCCAAACAGATAAAGAAGAAGGAGCAGTCATGAGAAAGCTGTGAGAATGAGCTATGCGCCTCAGGATCTTCAATTCCTTGCGAAGGATCAGCTGATACATGTGACCATCCTTGAAGACGTCCACCCACACAGCAATATTCAAGTGCTCTCGCACTTGATTCAGTTCTGCCACCAATTCAGGAGTGGTGGCCTCCCCAGAGTTATATAAGAGCTCAAGCTCCAGCAATCGCTCCCAGTAATGCAGACTTTCATCGAAGACTTCGTCTTCTATCTCAGCCTTCCTGGCCTCCACAGAAAAGGGAGAAAAACTTGAGTCACCCGTATCAGACATTTTTGAATATTTTGGATGATATGTATAAAACTAATTGAGTCATTTCTATTTATAGGAGAATATCAAGAAAGCTGAAGAGACGTCAACGGTTCAGCAAGACCAATATCTTCTCTGACTCTTAAAATTATTTTGTAGCACTACTTTAATTATTATATGCACCAATCTAGGGGGAATGTCAGTTTTTAAAGAAGTTAACTAAGAAAACAATCGTTTGTGAATTCTCAACTGATTTGAATCAGTTTCCCAAATGATCGTTCAGTTTGAAAATTGTACAAATCTTCTCACATAAGTTAACCAATTTAAAACTTATTATATTCCAAATCAGGTGACGTGACTAAATTCTTATGGCGTGGCATATTTTAAAACTGCTCATTATTATATACACACAATTACAGCACACGTGCACACGTTTATATTCAAAATTTTTCCCGGGCTGACATGTGTCCAGAATTTGAACAGTCACAAACAAAACCATTTTGCCCGCTTCACTTCAGTTCCATTCTTCACAATTACAATCAGTTTCTAAGAGTATACAAATTTCAGAACTTATTCTCTTCAATTTGCAGATCACAACACTTTCCGAAATTGCAAACCAGATCCCAGCCCATATTTTGAATGCGATGGTCCTATCGATTCAAGAAGCAGACGTTAAGAATGTATTTCTAAAGCTTGAGTCAGCAGGTCTCAGGATGTTCTTAGGACAATCTTCTCAGAAGATATTTCTCAAGGAGGTCAATGAATTCTATTGGAAGGGATTTATCACTGCTAATGACACTATCTCTGTGACTATCAATGATCAGTTGCTACTCCTTTCTGAAGAAGCTTTCGGAGAAATCTTTTCTTTGCCAACTGATGGTTATGTCAACTTTTCTGAAGTAAAAACTCAGGACATTGAAGAAATGCAGTCTCGATTATCTGCTGATCGACGGAAAATCAAGATTTCCGATCCAAAGAA
The DNA here is from genome assembly GCF_022965805.1 of Primulina eburnea. Lineage (NCBI taxonomy): Eukaryota > Viridiplantae > Streptophyta > Magnoliopsida > Lamiales > Gesneriaceae > Primulina > Primulina eburnea. Next base: position 31,592,414 of record NC_133111.1, read on the forward strand.
GGAACTGAAACCAGAAATTCAGTTGTTAGCTGATATCGTGGCAAAGGGAATATTAGCAAAAACTGGTTCTTATGCTGCTCTTACACTCGAAAAATTCCAGGTAATGACCATAATCATGGGTGAAAAGAAAGCAAATTGGAGATATATTCTTTTTAACATCTTGAAGAATATGCTCAAGTCATTCAAACAGTCATGTGGCTTTGCCATTCAAATCAATTATCTGTTAAAACTGAAGGGTTTAGTAGCTGAAAATACTGAAACATCATCAAAATTCAAGGTATTTATGCCAAAAACACCTTGCAATCAAAAACCAAACTAGAAGTTGAGCCATCACCAGTCAAGAAGGCCAAAACAGCAAAAAGGAAACTAATTCTCAGTGAATCAGATTCAGAGAAAACTCCTTCCCCTAGGCTTGTCAAGAGACCAAGGACTAAAAGAACCAAACCAATAACAACAGTGGAAGTTATTCAATCAGCTGCTGAACAGCCCATTCAAGCTATCCCTTTGCAAGTAATCTCACCTGATGATTCAGTTACCAAAGCAAAGACACCAGCTAAGGTAAGAGCTCCCTTGACTCTTGTAAATCACCCTACCGTCTTGCCTAGAGCCAGATCTAAAGGTATAATATTAAGGGAACCAGTGCCATCTACACACTCTGGAATGGATCTTCCTCACACTCTCTCAACTTACAAAGGTAAAGGCAAGCTGGTTGAAGAACCCCGGCCATCCAATGTCATTCAAACACACATTGACCTAGTTTGGGAACAGGTCAATGCATTTGCCACGTCACAATTAAAATCTTTTGACTGTAGGAAAATCTTCAGAACAGAAATCTTTGCCAAAGAACTGAAGCATAAATCTCAACTGAAAAAGTTCATCAAGCTAGAAGCGATTGTGATGAAAGTAGTCAAAGCTGCTACAATTCCACAGGCATTAGAAAGGCAGAAATATTTCTTTGATCAGATTCGCGTCAGAAAGCTAGCAAGAATGGTAGCAAAACTGAAGTCCAACTACAATCCCTCAAGTCCAACTGCATACAATGATAGAGCTGTGTTCACTCAACTGGACACAGATCTTAGTAGTCTGCAGAGGGAAATCAGATTTTGGGAAGAAGATCAGGAACTAGTTCTTCATGACAAACCACTCAACTCAAATACTGAAAAAGATTTATCCTCCTCTCCACAAATAGAACCATTTCCACAACAGGCAACTGAAAAGCCAGTTCAGGGAATACCTCAATCCTCTCAGACAGAACATCAGCTATATTCTGAAGCAGAACTATCCTTGGCAAACATTGGTTAAATCATTCAAGCTGTTGCCTTGGAAGCTCAGCTAGAGGAAATACAGTACGACTCAGTTACCCATTCAGCTTAACAACCAGAGCAACACATTAAGTTATCATCTGAAGCACCAGCTGAGTCACTTATTGCTGAAAAATTTATATCTGCTCAAACTGAAGATCAAACTGAAGTGCCAAACCAAACTTCAGAAAAAGAAATAACTGAATCGGAAAAAGCTCAAACTGAAGCACCAGTTCAGTCAGAAAGTTCTGCTGAACAAGTTATTCAAACTGATGAACAAGCAAAATCCTCAGAACACATGTAGAAGGTCAGTTGCTCACTGAATCAAATGAGCAAGAACAAAGTTCAGTTAACTCTCCACAGGAAGCTCCTATGGATGAACCATCCATCTCCATCATTCAGCCAGACAGTCAAATCCTTGATCAAAACCAACCATCATCATCTCAAATTCAAGAAAAAATTCCAGCTCAGCCTATGGCTGGAACAATGGAAACTAATCAAGCATTAGTCCTTTTTGAACAACCATCGAAGCATTCAGAAACGCCCAGCAAGCGACCTCCAATTCAATCCACAGAAATGGATGTTGTTCTTGAAGAAATTCAGAACATACAGTACAGTATGCAGCAGATGCTAGCTGAAATCAAGAAAATTCAATTCGAACAGCTGTCGCATACTGTCAAATTAGATTCTTCGATTGAATTTGACTCAGCAAAACTAAACGCTCTTCAAGCCAACATGGACTCTCTTAGCAGAACTGTGCATGAAATAAATAAGGGGCTAGTTAGCTCACTCTGTACAACTCAGGATGTAATCAGTCAGAGAGTTGAGCGACTGGAAACCACTGTTTCAAATCAAATAGAATTGCTACAGACCTCCTTCAGAACTGTTGCCTCAAGTATCTCAGCAGATGTAAAACTTCTATCCATTGACGTTCGAAAGTTATCAGACAAAATGGAGATGTTTGACAAAAAGGGGGAAGGACAGCAGCTGAAGAAGAATTAATCAGATTAGTTATATTCTCAGATTTTATGTTATCTACAAGGAATCCAGATATTATATTCTCAGATTTTATGTTATCTACAAAGAACCCAGTTATTTTATGATTCAGTTGCGTAATCTACAAAGAGCTCAGTTATTCGATCGTAAATCACTTGGTTTTGTCAAACACCATAAAGGGGGAAATTGTTGGAAACTAGATTCTGGAGTTTGACAAAACATAAATCAATCGATTAACAAAATATGAATCAACTGATACGTGCAAGCAAATTCGGCAACTGAACTTATCAACTGAAGTCAGTTGATACAATGATACAAAGTAAACTGATCAGTTGGAACTGATCAGTTAAAAACATTCAGCCGAATGTCTTAAATTCTCTCAACTGAAGATGTCTCGGGAAAGAACAAAGAAGACATAACAGAGCACAAGAACGCCGCACAACAACCAAGACTACTAAAGACAACGCATTCTGGACAAAGCAATTAAGACGCCGAACTACAATCATTGAAGAGAACATTGCCCAAGGAATGATGAAGTGGCAATGATAAGTGCAATTTATTGTACTTTTATTACTTATTTTTAACTTGAAAATTTGTGATTCTTGAGTAGGTCTTATTTGATTTGTTGTTGTTTTTGTTATTGTAGTTTGGAAGCTTAGAAATGAGAATTTGGAGTAGTATAGTGATGAATTAGAAGGTGCAAAGGACAAAAAAATTGACGAAGCAGGACCGCACCCACGGTCACTACAAGACCGCACCCGCGCTGAAATGCCGAAGCATGACTGCACCCGCGGTCTCACATGCTTGAAATGAAAAGTTCTGCCGAAATACAACCGCACCTGCGATCCATCTAGCACCGCACCCGCGGTCGTTCACCAACATCATTCCGGAAATTCTGAAACTTTGTGGACTTTTAAAACAAGTCTATGAAAATGGTGTGCTACGTGGGGAATCTTGTCTGGACTATAAAAGGATGCTATTATTCATTATCTAGGTTATTGAGGATCAAAGACAAAGAGTGGAGGCTACAAGGGAAGGATTGAAGATCAAGTTCATCATCTTCAAGAAGTTCTTGCACACTTTTGGACAGAAATTTCATTACACTCCAAATCTCTTGTTCTAAGTTCTTCTTTCTTTATTTTTACTTTTATTTGATATGTCTTGTTTAAGATTTATATGTTATTGTGTTATTTTTATTATTATGAACTAAATCTTAATTCTAGAGGAATGATGAACAAAACTAGAAACCATGTGTTGGGATTTATGATTTATGCTATATAAGTTTCCTTTATTGTTCATTTGTATTTTTCCAATCTTAATGCTTTCATTTTACTGGCCATATCTTGAATGATTTGTATGTTTATAAATTATCACTTGGAAAAAGGGAATTTATAAACAAGAAAGGGAAAAATACATCGATGGTATTTATATAGTTCGAGAGGACATCTATTGCTATTGAGCCATTAAAAGAAGTTAGTGCTTATTGTGTTATTTAATTATAGATTGCTGATGGGGACGTTGCAATCCTTTGTTAGATAATTAGTATCTACTTAGCACTCGGGAGAGGGAGTAGATAATTATAGAATTCTTGGCTAATGAATAAGAAGGACATTTATAATATAGCTGCACAAAATAGCACATGGTGGATAGTTGCGTGAAATCGGACCTATAGATCGTTTATTCCATTGTTGTTCAACTTTGTTTGGTACTACAATTAAATTTATTTTCAATCTAGTTATTGAGATGAACAAATCTGTTAATTGAATATTCTAAATAAAGTCGAGACTCTTTTAATTACAAGCATTAATATTAATTTAGAAATACATTCCTCGTGGGATCGACACTTGTACTCAAAATTACATTTTACTATAACTTAACGTCGTGCGCTTGCGAGCAATCAAGAAAACACGCAACAAGTTTTTGGCGCCGTTGTCGGGGAGTGTATATTTAAATTTATATTAGTATTGTTACCAATTAGTCTTTATTTTAATTTAGAGCTATTTTTATTGTAATACATCAAACATTGATTTGTGTCTTATCTTCGTTTGACAGTGCATGCGAAGATCGCAAAATCTTGACTTGCTTATCTTTGATCCTGAAATCGAAAGAACCGCAAGAAGATTAAGGAAGGCAAGAAGAGAAGAGATTCGAGCAATGGCTGAAAACAGAGATAATGAAAATCCACCCCCTGCAATACCCATCAGAGATCATTTTAGGCCGTTACTGAATGCTCATTACTCGGGCATAGCACGAGGGACTATTAATGCAAACAACTTTGAGCTTAAGCCAGCATTGATAAACATGGTTCAACAGAATCAGTTTGGGAGAGCCGCTACTGCAGATCCTCATTTACATCTCAGAACATTCCTTGAAATTACTGACACGGTAAAAATAAATGGTGTTTCTGATGATATAATTCGATTGCGTTTGTTTCCTTTTTCTCTTAGGGACCAAGCAAGAGGATGTCTTCAATCGCTTCCTTTGGGGAGTATCACTACATGGCAGGAGTTAGCAACCAAGTTCCTTGCTAAATATTTTCCACCTGCGAAGTCTGCACAGTTGAAGATAGAGATAAGTACTTTTAGGCAGACTGATTTTGAGCAATTATATGAGGCATGTGAACGTTATAAGGAGTTGTTGAGGAGGTTTCCAAACCATGGTTTTGAAGATTGGGTACAGATTGAATTGTTTTATAATGGTTTGAATGGACAAACAAGAGGCACTGTGGATGCAGCAGCTGGTGGCACTATATTTGCAAAATCACCCGATCAAGCATATGATTTGCTTGAACAGATGACTATTAACAGCTATCAGTTGTCGTCCGAGAGGTCAGGAGTAAAGAAGCAAGCCGGAATTTATGCCATAGATCCTATTACATCACTCACCGCTCAAGTTTCAGCTTTAACAACTCAAATTGCAGCAATGAATAAGGCTAGTACATCAGAGGTTGAAAATGCATCGGTTGTTACTGAAGAACCACATATTCCTGATGAAGCTCATTATATCAACAAAAGGAATTTTGGTGGCTACGGAGGATATCAAGGTAACCCCCCCCCCTAACACTTATCATCCTGGTTTGAGAAATCATGAAAATTTTTCATATGCCAATAATAAGAATGTGTTGAATCCTCCACCGGAGTTCAATACATCAAAGGGGGAAGGAAAACCTTCACTTGAGGATCTAGTTGGGACATTTGTTGTGGAATCTAGGAAAAGAATGGCTAGGACTGAATCTCGTCTTGATGGCATGGAAACTTACATGGGAAATATGGGTGCCACAATGAAATCATTGGAGACACAGATTGGTCAATTGGCTAATGCATTGAGAGATCAAAATAAAGGTCAATTCCCAAGTAATACTGAAGTGAATCCAAAGGAGCAATGCAAAGCTGTAACTTTGAGAAGTGGAAGAGAACTTGAGGTTAAAAATTCCAAAGAGAAGGATGAAAATGAGATAATAGTTGAAGAAGTTGAAACTGAGGGATCCAAAGCTGAAGTTGAAGCTGACAACCTCCTGTATTTAAGACAGTTCTTCCATATCCGCAGAGGTTCAAAAAGAAGAAATTGGATGATCAATTTGCAAAATTTTTGGAGATTTTCAAGAAGATTCACATCAACATTCCATTTGCTAATGCTTTAGAGCAAATGCCAAACTATGCAAAGTTCATCAAAGATGTGATGTCGAAGAAAAGGAAGTTGCATGAGTTCGAGACAGTAAAGTTGACCGAAGAGTGTAGTGCCATACTCCAAAGGAAACTACCACAGAAACTCAAAGATCCAGGGAGTTTTACTATTCCTTCTGTTATTGGTGGTTCTAGAATCAATAAAGCTTTATGTGATTTAGGTGCCAGTATTAATTTAATGCCTTTTTCTATTTACAGGACTTTGGAGCTTGGCGAGGTGAAGCCTAGCACTATTACCCTGCAGCTGGCGGATAGATCACTTACATATCCACGGGGGATAGTGGAGGATGTTCTGGTAAATGTAGACAAATTTATATTTCCTGCTGATTTTGTCATTCTAGATATGGAAGAAAATCAGGAGACTCCGCTTATCTTTGGAAGGCCGTTCTTGGCCACCGGAAAAGCTTTGATTGATGTGCACAAGGGCGAGCTCACATTGAGAGTAGGTGGAGAAGAAGTCATGTTAAACATCTACAACACAATCAAAGAACCAAATGAGGTAAGTACTTGTAATAGTATTGATGTAATTGATTCATGTGTATCTCATGTTGGTGCAGGTAGGATGACGAAAGATTCCTTAGAAAGATGTTTGTTGGAATCAACGTCTGCACTGGATGAAAGTGATTGGGATGTGCAAGATGAGATACTAGCTCTCAATACACTGCCTAAAGAAAAGAGTGATGTGCATCATGTAGAGCTACTTGAAGATGCAAGTAAAGAGGTACCAAAAGCATCTCTTGAATTGAAGGAATTGCCAAGTCACCTTTGTTATGCATTTTTAGGTGAAAATTCGACATATCCAGTAATTATCTCTTCTTTTCTTACTTGTGTTGAAAAAGAGAAATTGTTGAGAGTGTTGAGGGAATTTAAATCTGCTTTGGGATGGACAATTGCTGATATAAAGGGGATGCCCTACTGTTTGTATGCATAAAATCTTGATGCAGGAGTCATATTCACCTTATGTTGATCATCAGAGAAGACTTAATCCAGCAATGAAAGAAGTTGTGAGGGCTGAGGTATTAAAACTGTTAAATGCTGGTGTTATTTATGCTATATCTGATAGTTCGTGGGTTTCACCAGTACAAGTAGTGCCTAAGAAAGGGGGAATAACTGTAGTGAGAAATGAGAATAATGAATTGATTTCAACTCGTCCAGTGACTGGTTGGCGAGTATGCATAGACTACAGGAAATTGAATGATGCTACTAGGAAAGATCACTTCCCTCTTCCCTTTATTGACCAGATGCTTGATAGAGTGGGTGGTTATCATTATTATTGCCTTCTAGATGGTTATTCAGGTTTTAATCAGATTGTCATAGCACCGGAGGATCAGGAGAAGACTACATTCACTTGCCCCTACGGTACATTTGCTTTCAGGAGAATGCCATTTGGTCTGTGCAATGCACCTGCTACTTTTCAGAGGTGTATGGTGGCCATATTTTCTAACATGGTCGAGGAAATAATGGAGGTTTTTATGGATGATATCTCTGTATTTGGTTCATCTTTTGATCACTATTTGCAAAATTTAATGCTTGTTTTGCAGAGATGTCAGGCGAAGAATTTAGTTTTGAATTGGGAAAAATGTCACTTCATGGTTCCAGAAGGTATTGTGCTTGGGCATAAAATTTCGGCTAAAGGAATAGAAGTTGATAGAGCTAAAGTTGTGGCAATTGAAAATCTCCCACCACCGAAGAATTTGAAAGGGATCATAAGTTTCTTGGGACATGCCGGGTTCTATCGTCGTTATATCAAGGATTTCTCTAAAATTACTAGACCTTTATGTAATTTGTTAGAGAAAGATTCGACATTTATTTTTGATGATGATTGTTTGCAGGCATTTAAAAAGATCAAGAAAGCACTGATTTCTGCTCCCATTATGATAGTGCCTGATTGGAAGGAGCCATTTGAGCTCATGTGCGATGCTAGCGACTATGCTGTGGGAGCAGCATTGGGATAGAGGCGAGACAAGATGTTCAAGGCTATATACTATGCAAGTCGTACACTTAATACAGCCCAACAGAACTATACAACTACTGAGAAAGAGATGCTAGCAGTGGTGTTTGCATTTGACAAGTTCAGAACATATCTTATTGGCACAAAGGTAACTGTTTTCACTGACCATGCAGCTCTTCGTTACTTGTTTGCCAAAAAGAATGCCAAGCCCAGGTTGATACGATGGATACTCCTACTTCAAGAATTTGACTTTGAAGTAAAAGACAAGAAAGGTTGTGAAAATCAGTTGGCAGATCACTTATCACGACTAGAGTTAGAAGAAAGAACGGAAGGTGGAGTTATCAATGAGTCGTTCCCAGACGAACAACTATTTGAGGTAAGTTCTAAACTCCCTTGGTTTGCTGATATAGCTAACTTCTTGTCTTGTGGTACTCTTCCTCCAGATCTAAATCACCATCAGAAAAAGAAGTTTTTCCATTATATCAAATTTTTCTTCGGGGATGATCCTTGTGTGTATAAGAAATGTGCTGACCAAGTGATTAGGAGATGTGTTGATGGCGAAGATGCAAACAAAATTCTGGACAATGTCATTCATCACCTTATGGTGGAAATTTTGGAGCAACAAGAACAGCAGCTAAGGTATTGCAATCAGGTTTTTTCTGGCCTACTTTGTTTAAGGATAGCTATACCTTAGTGAAATCATGTGATAGGTGCCAAAGGTTAGGAAACATTTCTAGGCGTCACGAATTGTCACTGACAAATATTTTGGAAGTGGAACTTTTTGATGTCTGGGGCGTAGATTTCATGGGACCTTTTCCCCCTTCTTTTGGTCAATCTTATATATTATTAGCTGTAGATTATGTTTCGAAATGGGTGGAAGCAATCGCCACCAGTACTAATGATGCTCGTGTTGTAGTTAAGTTTGTGCATAAGAACATTTTCACCAGGTTTGGAACACCGAGAGCCATCATAAGTGACGAAGGTATGCACTTTTGCAATAAAATTTTCAACTCACTGATGGCTAAATACAATGTGAAGCACAGAGTGACATTAGCATATCATCCTCAGTCGAACGGACAAGCTGAAATATCCAACCGGGAAATCAAGCAAATATTAGAAAAGACTGTCAATACAAACCGGAAGGATTGGGCTATAAAGTTGGATGATGCATTGTGGGCTTATAGGACCGCGTTCAAGACGCCTATTGGGATGTCTTCCTATAGGTTGGTTTTTGGTAAAGCCTGTCACTTGCCGCTGGAATTGGAGCATCGAGCATTCTCGGCAGTTAAGAGGTTGAATTTCGACTTGAAAGCATCTGGCGATGGCAGAAAACTACAGTTAAATGAAATGGAAGAGTTCCGCAATGATGCATATGAAAATGCAAAGATTTACAAAGAACAGACCAAGAAGTGGCACGATAAACTTATTGTACAAAAGGAGCTCAAACCAGGACAACAAGTATTATTGTTCAACTCCCGTCTGAAGTTGTTTCCTGGTAAATTGAAATCACGTTGGTCAGTTCCATTTTTGGTGGAGACAGTGTACCCTCATGGGGCGATTGAGCTAAAATGCAATGATGGGAGGACTTTCAAGGTGAACGGGCAGCGAGTTAAACCATACTATGGAAATGAAGTAACGCACCTTGACAACATTCCTTTTGGGGGATCAACTTGATATAGACTGATGGTAGTCAGGCTGAGACGTTAAACCAAGCGCTTATTGGGAGGCAACCCAAATTTTTGTTTCTCTTTTGCATTTTGATTTCGGTTTTGATTTTATTTTAGTATCATATTTTTGGTTGTGTATTTTTAATATAGTGTGTGCTTATATCTTCCCAAATTTAATGAATCCCAATTGTTTATTTTCAGGACTGAAAATTTGAGAAGAAAATAATTTTGACGAAACAGGAGTGCACCCGCGGTCTCATGTGCACCGCACCCGCGCTTAAGGTGCATTCAAAATACAATAAAATTCGAAGCAGGAGCACCCCCGCGGTCTTGACAATACCGCACCCGTGCTACGTGTGCCGAAGCAACACCGCACCCGCGGTGCTACCTGTACCGCACCCGCGGTCTTGAAATGTTGAAAAATACAAGAACTGCCGAGACAACACCGCACCCGCGGTACATCTCTACCGCACCTGCGCTACAATTTCCGAAAGCATACCGCACCCGCGGTATTGTAGACACCACACCCGCGGTCGCACAGTGTTGAATAAAAAATTAAATCGAAGGCACACCGCACCCGCGGTTCTGTTAACACCGCACCCGCGGTCGACGTTTTTAAACACAGAATCGGGCAGAAATCTTCATTATCGAACAACACATCTCAAAAATTCCTCCTCCATTTTCGAAATCCTTCCTCAAGAACACACTTCTCACAATAAATTTTTGTTACTCCTTCAACAATTTTACCATTCCAACCTAAAAAGCTTCACTCATTCAATCAAATATCACTTTTCTTTCCACCAAATTCAACATCAAACCTAGGGTTGCAAAGGGGCTCGAAAATTTCTTCAAAATTTGGTTGGAGCTTTGATTTTTTCTTCAAGAAACAATTCAACACACTCAAGGTGAGCAAATTCATTGCATATTTGTGAAAAATTCGAAATTATTGGTGTTAGTCGCTATGGAAGGAAATTGCATTTGGTGAAATATATTCTTGATTTTGGAGATATTGTTGATTGGTTGTGGTGTACATTGTTGAAGTGTGTATATTGTGAGTATCAAGTTTGGGGGAGTGCAACAATCATTAAATTTTGAGAATTGAATTGAAGTGAAGTTGGTGTTTGAAAGGTGTTCGATAAAATGCCTCCAAGAAGAAAACAATTTAAGGGTGCATCATCATCATCATCTGTGAATTACGATGCAAGCCGGTTTTGGGATGAGAAGGCGGAGGAGCAATATGGCAAAATTTTGAATAAAAGCATTGTCAAAGAAAGGGGATTGGTATGAGTTTTCCTCGATCCGAAATTGGGATAATGCTTACAGCTCGACATTGGGAAGAATTTGGCAGGCAGCCACAAGATGCTGTCATTTCACTGGTGAGAGAGTTCTATGCTAACCTCAAGGTTAGGTTTGATCAATTGACGGTGTTTGTGCGAGGAAAATGGGTAGCCTTTGATGCACATACGATTAACACGTTATATGGTATCCCTGCAATCATGCACGACGAATATGAAGAATACAGGAACGAGCATGTTGATTATAATAGTATTCTTCAAACAATTTGTATATAGGGAGCTGAGTGGAGAATGAGGGACGATGTGCACATCATCCTAGCGAAGTCTGATCTGAAGACTGTTGCGAAACATTGGTATTCATTCATTTCTGCTAGGATCAAGCCTACCGAACACACCACTACCGTCATCAAGGAGAGGGCTATCCTCACTTTTTGCATTATGACAGGGAAGACAATTGATTTAGGTCAATTGCTTCAGAATTCGATACTTGACTATGCAAGAGGTAACTCTCCGAGTGGACTTCTCCACCCCTCTCTCATCACTGTATTATGCCAACATGCGGGAGTTACTTGGGCAATGAATGAAGAATTGTTGAAGCCAAAAAATGAAATTTTGGTAATCCAACCATATGGGGCAGTCAGAAATGACCAAGCTGCAGCACGCAGAGCTGAAAGGGATTTCAACAGGAGAGCTGCAGAGAGACGTGCCCAAGCTCAAGCTCAAGCTCAAGAACCACAGCCGCAGAAAATGCACAGGAGAGATAGGTTGACCCAGTTGGAAGAAGATATGCGAGTTCAACGCCAAGAGATGGATGCGTTTCGGTTTAGGACCGATACATTCATGGGGTATATAATGGATTTCACATCGGTCTTGGCTCAGCAATTTCCATCTGCTTCTACTTCTGGACATCCATTTCCACCTCCTCCACAGTGGCCACCTGTATACCACCCGCCGGAGTTCCAACCACCCCAAGATAATGAAGATGATGTTGATGGCGATGACCACTGACGGTCGTTGCCCGAGGTATGTGTACTCTCCTAATTTTCATGCTTATTTATTACATCGAGGACGATGCACATGTTTTAGTTTGGGGGAGATTTGCTTTATTTTATTTTATTTTGTGTGTTATTATATTTTATTTGGTGTGTTTATTTTCTTTTGTGTGTTTGTTGTGTGTTTATTATTATTTTTAGTTATTTGCTTGTGTGTTTTTTGTGTTTTTAGTCATGAAATTTTTTATTTTGAATTGGTCAATGATGAAAATATTTTTTATTGAAAAGAAAGGTCATGCATTATATTAATGTTAATCGATCAATTTGAAAAATTTAGAGAATAATCATGAGATGTGGTAAGTTTGAGACTTATAATTTCTATAAAACTTTGTGATTTTCATTTGACATCGAAATAATTCTTTTGCAAACACATAGATGATTGAGGAAATCTTTGATGTTATTTGGGCCATTTATATTGTTAATAAATATTCATTTGAAGCCCTCTTGAGCCTATTTGAGAAAAGAATTGTGTTCTTGAAATTTCTTGGAAGCCAAACACTTTTCTTTTGAATATATATGTATTTGGTTGATGCATTGAGACACCATTTTCACGATGATTAGATTCTACTCTGTGTTGGTGAATTGAGATTTTGTCTAGAACTATCCAAACATTATTCGAGGCGAAATACGGACAACTAATGATTTAGGAATGATTTAGGTGATTTTTGGATCGATTGAGCCTTTCAAGCTACCAAATAAAAATAATTTAACATTTGTCACCTCTTTGAGCCTATATGAATTCGAATGGCACACGTTAATATGTGTAAAAGACCCCCGTTCGATGTTCTTTCAATTATCACACATTTACTACCCTGTTGAATATCTTATACAATTAATTTCCTACCTTCTCAAGGGAGTAAGAATTCAAAGGATCAAAGAAATGAAAATTCTCCTACAAAAGGAAAGAAAAAAATGAATGATGTTACATTGATAAATTTGGAGAAAAAGGGGAGAAAAAGAGATGAAATGAATAAAGAAAAAAAATGGAGATAAAAGAAAAAGTGGAGTTTGCAAAAGAGATAAAATTCAAGTTACTCCCTTATTTGAACTCCTAATCTTTATTTGTAGCCATGAACCGAGGCCTAACATTACAACCATTGAAAATCCTATTAACCTAGTCATAGTTGTCCAATATACTAGTGGAGAGTGATTGGGAGGATCTAGCTTATGGACAATCGATAAACACTTTCATTGAGTAAGAATCTTAATCAATTTTACACACACCTCATTGCATCAAATATTTATTGGGTATCCCTTTCTCGAATGAATATTGCTTTGAACCCAATTTTTACCGAAAAAGACCTTGATATGTGTGTTTGTAAAAATTTGAAATCAATTGAGAATGATTTGATGCATGGTTGAAGAGATTAGAAGTTAAGAGAATTAACCGATCGCATGATTTTATCCGGATGAACAAGTGGTTGGAATGATTTGAATTGTGAATGCATGAAGGGTTGTAAATTTATCGTGAGGTCAGGTTCTTTAAAATATTTCATGACTTGTTTGGTTGTTTGTGTTGTTTTTTTTTGCTCGGGACTAGCAAAATCTCAAGTTTGGGGGAGTTTGATAAGTGCAATTTATTGTACTTTTATTACTTGTTTTTAACTTAGAAATTTGTGATTCTTGAGCAGGTCTTATTTGATTTGTTGTTGTTTTTGTTATTGTAGTTTGGAAGCTTAGAAATGAGAATTTGGAGTAGTATAGTGATGAATTAGAAGGTGCAAAGGACAAAAAAATTGACGAAGCAGGACCGCACCCGCGGTCACTACAAGACCGCACCCGCGCTGAAATGTCGAAGCATGACCGCACCCGCGGTCATGCTAAGACCGCACCCGCGGTCTCACATGCTTGAAATGAAAAGTTCTGCCGAAATACAACCGCACCTGCGATCCATCTAGCACCGACCCGCGGTCGTGCACCAACATCATTCTGGAAATTCTGAAACTTTGTGGACTTTTAAAACAAGTCTATGAAAATGGTGTGCTACGTGGGGAATCTTGTCTGGACTATAAAAGGATGCTATTATTCATCATCTAGGTTATTGAGGAGCGAAAACAAAGAGTAGAGGGCCACAAGGGAAGGATTGAAGATCAAGTTCATCATCTTCAAGGAGTTCTTGCACACTTTTGGACAGAAATTTCATTACACTCCAAATCTCTTGTTCTAAGTTCTTCTTTCTTTATTTTTACTTTTATTTGATATGTCTTGTTTAAGATTTATGTGTTGTTGTGTTATTTTTATTATTATGAACTAAATCTTAATTCTAGAGGAATGATGGAACAAAACTAGAAACCATGTGTTGAGATTTATGATTTATGCTATATAAGTTTCCTTTATTGTTCATTTGTATTTTTCCAATCTCAATGCTTTCATTTTACTGGCCATATCTTGAATGATGTCTATGTTTATAAATTATCACTTGGAAAAAGGGAATTTATAAACAAGAAAGGGAAAAATACATTGATGGTATTTATATAGTTCGGGAGGACATCTATTTCTATTGAGCCATTAAAAGAAGTTAGTGCTTATTGTGTTATTTAATTATAGATTGCTGACAGGGACGTTACAATCCTTTGTTAGATAATTAGTATCTACTTAGCACTCGGGAGAAGGAGTAGATAATTATAGAATTCTTGGCTACTGAATAAGAAGGACATTTATAATACAGATACACAAAATAGCACATGGTGGATAGTTGCGTGAAATCGGACCTCTAGATCTTTTATTCCATTGTTGTTCAACTTTGTTTGGTACTACAATTAAATTTATTTTCAATCTAGTTATTGAGGTGAACAAATCTGTTAATTGAATATTCTAAATAAAGTCGAGACTATTTTAATTACAAGCATTAATATAAATTTAGAAATACATTCCTCGTGGGATCGACACTTGTACTCAAAATTACATTTTACTATAACTTAACGTCGTGCGCTTGCGAGTAATCAAGAAAACACGCAACAGGCAATCAACGGATACTACAATTCAAATGCATATCAAAGTTACCGTTGAAAGAAAAGTATAAATATGACTGAAGAACAGCAAAAAGAATAGACGATCACTCAATCTTAATCTTGCTGTTACTCTATCAAAATCTCAGCTCACTTTCATTTGAATTACTCGTAGCAATCAAGGCTACAATCTGAGCTTATTAACACTCTCTAAAAGTTGTTAGATTCAATTGTGCTAATATCAGTTACGCACTGAGAATATTGTGTAGAACTAAGAGTTTCAGTTTTGGCAGTTGTAAGTCCAAACTGAAGTGGATCTGTACAAGTGCTGTACTTGATCAAAGTCTTTTAGTGAATATCCTATCCTTGTGATAGAAGGGGTGATGTAGGAGTAATTAAATTCTACGAACATCCAGAAACAACTCTTGCATATTTCTTTCAGTTTTGTATTCTATCTTTCAATCAGTTACTTTCCGCAACTACTCTAGTTTAACTTATTGTTATTGACCAACAAGATTCCGAGTTTCAGTTTGTCACTAAACTGAACTCAAATATTGTTAAAGAATGATTTATCTGTGCATTAATTTTTATAAGTGATAGAAATATGAAAAATTGAAGGAGGTGAATTGATTGTGACTAATACGATGATACAATTATACAATGATATGAAAGGCAAATGCTCAATTGACGGGTGAGAGTGTCGCTGATGTCCCCGCTGTCTGATACTGAAACGTCTGCCCTTTTTATTGCTTAAAAGTACTAGAATTTTTTTTCCCACTTATATTTTCGGCCATGTACATATATTACTATTTTTATAAAATATTTTACCCATTAAAATAAAATATCAACCAACTAGAATTTTAAAAGTCAAGTGAAAAACATGAGTCGTAGCATCAAATAGATAAATTATATCATGCATATTGTGAGAACCCGGAAATTTCGACCAAAGCAAATCAAGTAAGTAATACGAACTTGAAGTTTAACTCAAACTAAGCTCGGAAATTTTCATTCCAAATAGATAACTTGAATGTTAACTAGGATTTTCATTAAATTTAACTCGAGGAAGCAACTTCAAAGCTCGAGGATTAGCTCAACCGGAGTCCAAGCTACAAGTAATGGCAATCATCGAAGAGTTTTCACGGGAAGAGTAAAACCTCAGCTCGAGGATGCAATCTTCCAGCTCGAAGAAGCTCAACCAAGCTTGTCCTAACAAGACCACAAATGGAGCTAAAAGATAAGCTAAAGTTTTGGACAAGATAATGGTGCAAGAAATAACCTTTGAAGAAATCCATGGAAAAGCTAAGGGATGAGCTAAGAGATCAAGACACAATAATGATGCAAGAGATGGCTTTTGGTGCTTGATATGGAGCTTGAGAATTTACTAGTCTTTGACCACCTTAATGATCACAATTAATCCATTTCTTGGAGACCAAGTGGTCGACCAAATGGTATGCCAAGGGGCAAAGTGTGGCCTATAAATACTACCCCAAAATTGATGGAAAGGTGCTTCAAAAACCAAGCAAGGTTTCGGCTTTCCCCTTCCCCCTTACTCTCTCAAATTTCGGTCAAGCAAGCAAGGAGAAAAGGAAGGGATTTCGTGCAGTGCAGTTATTAAAAAGAATCACGTCGAAGTTCTGCCAAAGCGAAGACAGTAATTGTAGGAGTTACGCCGAAGTGCTGCCAAAAGTCCGAGAAGCAAGTTCGCGCCAAAGTTGGTGATTTCGAATCAACCTTCAACTACTGTAAGTGGGCTTTTGACTAAGTATTTTGTTGTATTTTTAAATCTTGCATATGAATGACACGACTTATTATTATGTGTGTCCAAATTTTCGAAAAACCTTATGTGTTATTTTTGAATATTCGATCGATTATGTGTTTCCTTTTATTATTCGAATTCTTTGATTCCGCTGTGTCTATCTGCAATTCTGTTAAGTTCTGTTCAACTTTGAAAATCTGAAACTCCGATAAATTCCGTCTGGAAAAGTCTGAATTCTGTTTGCACTGTTACGAGTCAATTTGAAATGGAACGAGAATTGTAGTTCTGTTCGGCCCCCATTGGTGGGTATAAAACCATGTTCTGTTCGGCCCCCATTGGTGGGTATAAAACCATGTTCTGGCCTCACCCCTTAGAGGACTAACATATTGGGGACAATTTGACCATGGAAATGAGATGAGTAACAGTGTTCTGTTTGTTCTGATATGTTCTGTTCCGAATTGAAAGGATATGTATTGCTTCTGTTTTGCTCTTAATCATTTGATAAGTTATGTCTCTTATTCGATTCGTTTCCGTTGTGCCAAGTTAAGAATATTAGTTTTGAAAGTATGTTAAAGAAATGTTTTAAGGAATTAAGTTCTATATGTATCTTTGGAATCGATCGACCCCCACTTGCTGAGTGTTTCCCAAAACACTCACCCCTTACAAATTTCAGATAAGAATGAGGAGCAACTGAATGAGGAAGAGCAAGATGCTTTCTGGGGTTGGTGAATCAGAGATCAAGATCAGAATTCAACATTTTACTTTTCTTTCGTTTCCGCTATTAGAAACTCTGATGTATTTTATTCCTTTGTCATTGTAAGACAATATTTCATTTATGAAAAAGACTGGTTTGATTCGATACGAGGCTTTATTGTTTTCAATTTAATTGTTAAACAATGCCGGATGTCACCGATGCTTCGGACTCGGGGCGTGACATTTAAGTGGTATCAGAGCTACCAGGTTCATAATCCCGCTGGGATTTTGACAGACAAAATTTGACAAAGTCAAATTTTGGCAAAAGCCTAGTGCATCCCAATCCCTTCATCTGTTCCCTAAAATTTTCGAACAATTTCCAAAAATCTATCCCTTCAATTGTTCCGAAAATATTCAGCGTCCAAATTTCCACGAAAACTTTAGTATTTGTGCCTTTCTATCTTTGATAAGAATCTGATATTTTACCTCCATTTATTCTAGGAAATGGATGCTCCCCGTACTCGTGCCCAGGCTGCCCTACGCTTGCGTAAGCTCACCATAGACAATCAAAAAAGGGAAATTGCAACGTTGAAGGTGCAACTCGCCAAGGAGAAATTGGAAAAGCAAGAGCTTACTGAGAACAGGATTATGCTGGAGTCGGACGTGCAGCGACTCACACATCACTTGGACGTGGCGGAGAGCCAAATGATGCAGACACCGACTAATGCAACTCGTTTTGCGCGCTTGGTGGCACTCAACATGGATCTACTCGAGAGGATAGAGATAGAGAAGGATCACGCTGCTCAGGCTCGTCAGCGTCAGGACCAGTTTATTGCAAAGCAAGAGCGCTACATCTCAAGGATCCACGCCACTATGGACGGACTGCAGGATCAGAACAACTATTTACATCTTGTGATAGAAAACATGGCAGAGGAGGAAGTGGCACCTATGGAAGTAATTGTGGACGACAGCGACAGCGACAGCGGAGAGTTATTCGACTAGATTAGCATTATATTAAAGTATCTGAATAAATTGTAACCGAGAAAAATATTATGTGTACCAACTTATTTTGAAACTTGCTATCAACTTATATTATTGCATGATTAAGAAAATTTGATAAGTATCTTATCTATAAAATGTTTTTTTTATCTTTATAGGAACAACATGGACCTCCAAAACGTTATAAATGAACTTCAGAGTCAACTTCGAGAAAAGGAGTCAGAAATTAAGTCACTAAAAGAAAAAAATGATAAGCTCGAGAAAGATAACTACCAATTGGATGGAAATAATATATGTATAGGGGAAGACCTTCGGGAAGCCAGAGTTGAGGAAAAGAAATTACGCGATGATGTCAGACGATACGCTGCTTATCATCTAGAGTCGGAACGACAGCATGAGATCACCAAACAAGAACTGAAGAAGGCGCAAGATAGGATTCTTACGCTCCAAATCCGAAGTGATGGCCTCCTCAGTATTCAACATCGTCTTGAGGAAAAGATTGGAGAACAAGAAATCGATGAGAAAGTAAGCCAATCAACAATCCAAGAACTGCAAGACCAAGTGAACAACCTTGATCACCACAACACGCAACTGCAGAATTACATCGAGCATCTACAAAATGAGATGGTCAACATGGAAGAACTTATGGAGCAATGGAAGAAAATCCAATGGAAGAAGAAGAAATTAACGAGGCAGTAGGAGACGGTGAAATAGTAGATGAATAGGGAGAAAAGAACTTTAGAATAAATTTTGATTGTATCGAGGAATATTTGATTTAGTTGATTGTATGCAAATCCTTTTCAATATTAATGAAATTATTTCTTTGATTAAATTGTGTGGCAAACAAATTAATAAAGAAAATACGTGTTTATAGGAGATGGCAGGCAGACCACCCCGAAACAACCGTAACGCTCGGGACGCCAACCAAAACGATAATCCACCACCACCGCCACCACCCGGTGTAAACCTCAGTCAAGAGGATATGATGGCAATAGCCACTATCGTCGCTGCCACATTACAAGGATTTGTGAATCCACTGGCCAACGCCATCCAACAACCCCAAGAACCTCAGCCACGTGGGATTAAGTATCACTACGAATCACTCAGAAGGAATCGAGTTCCAACTTTTGATGGGAACCCAGATCCGGAAGTCAGTCACAACTGGCTCAAGAACGTTGAAACACAACTACATTTGCTAGAAATACCGGAAGAGTTAAAAGTAGAAGTTGTAACCCCATTTTTGGAGGAACGAGCTAGGAAATGGTGGGAAACTGTGTCGCTACCTTTAGCAGAAATAGAAGATATCACGTGGCCAATTTTCAAGAGGGAATTCTTAAAACAATACTACCCGGCCGAGTTTCGTCTACAAAAGCTGAATGAGTTTGAAAATTTCAGACAGTCACCAGATATGACGGTAATGGAGTACACGTCAAAATTCAACGATTTGGGAACTTACGTTCCGACAGTCATGTCAGACGAAACGTTAAAAATGCACCGTTTCAAGAAGGGACTCAACAGTCGAATTCAGTCGGCACTGGCGGTGTACAAACCAAGTAGCTTTGCGGACTTGATGGGCGCGGCAATGAGCGCAGAAACCGATATCAAGCGACGGGAAGAAGAAAACAAGAATAAGAGGCCGATGAACAACCAATCCACACAGAATAATCTCAAGTTCAAGAAACCAAACTATTCTGGAGGATTTTTCAAAGGAAGTTCTGGCAGTACTGGTAGCACCGAGGGAAAATGGTGTGATACATGTCGACAAAAGCATACTGGGGAATGTTATCGGAAGACAGGCGCTTGTTTCAAGTGTGGGAAGGTGGGCCATAGAATTAAAGACTGTCCAGACAACAAGGACAAAGGGCCAGGGCACAACAAACAACATGAAAACAAGACAAATGCTCGGGTTTATGCCATAACCCAGGAGGAAGCCGATAATAGCAACGAAGTTGTGGCAGGTACCATCTTACTCAATAAAATGCCTGCGTATGCTTTGTTTGATTGTGGTGCCACACATTCGTTTGTGTCTAGAAGATATGCTAAGAAGCTTAAACTTGAGCATGATATTCTTAGTGAACCGTTAAGAGTAGCAACACCGGCTAGTAAAATAATCGAAACTCACAAAGTACATCGAAACTGTAAAATTTGTATCGGCAAACAAATTTTTGAAGTAGAATTGATTCAACTCAATATGGTGGAGTTTGACATCATTCTTGGAATGGACTGGTTAGCTAAAAACCATGCCATAGTAGACTGTCAGAAGAAAGAAATTAGACTTCAAACTCCAGCAAAGAGGGAGGTCGTATATCAAGGGAAATCCAAAGAAAGAAAATCTCTGCTATCTGCCTCGCAAGCCTGGAAGGCCATGAAGGGAGGAGAAGAAATTTATCTGGCAGTAATTACTGAAGCCAAAGAGGAAGAAGTTCCAAAGTTGGAAGATATTCCAATTGTTCAAGAATTTCCAGACGTTTTTCCCGAAGACTTACCAGGAGAGATACCCGATAGAGAAGTAGAATTTGAAATCAACTTGGTCCCTGGTGCTGCACCAATCTCTAAGGCACCATACCGCATGGCTCCAGCTGAATTGAAGGAATTAAAGGAGCAACTCCAAGAATTGCTGGACAAGAAGCAGATTCGTCCTAGTGCATCTCCTTGGGGAGCCCCAGTGCTTTTTGTAAAGAAAAAGGACGGAAGCATGAGACTATGTATCGACTACCGGGAGCTAAACAAGATCACCGTAAAGAATAAGTACCCACTCCCGAGAATAGATGATCTTTTCGATCAGCTAAAAGGAGCTAAAGTTTTCTCAAAACTTGATCTCAGATCAGGTTACCATCAGTTAAAAGTCAAAGCAGAAGATATCCCTAAGACTGCTTTTAGGACAAGGTATGGGCACTACGAATTCACGGTAATGCCGTTTGGTCTAACCAATGCTCCTGCAGCATTCATGGATCTTATGAACCGAGTATTCAAACCGTATCTCGACAAGTTTGTGGTAGTGTTCATAGATGACATCTTGGTGTACTCACCAAGTAAGGAAGAACATAGTGAGCATCTGCGTCTCACTTTGCAAACATTACGAGAGAAAGAACTCTATGCCAAATTCAAGAAGTGTGAATTTTGGCTAAAAAGTGTGGCTTTCCTAGGTCATATAATCTCAGAGCAAGGGGTGTCAGTAGACCCTAAGAAAGTGGAAGCAATTAAAGGTTGGCCTCAACCTAAAACAGTGACAGAGATAAGAAGTTTTCTGGGATTAGCGGGCTATTATAGAAAATTTGTAGAAGGATTTTCGTCAATAGCTATTCCACTCACCAAACTTACTCAGAAGAATTCGAAATTCATTTGGACTGAAGATTGTGAAAAGAGTTTTGAAATTCTGAAGTCAAAACTCGCATCCACACCGGTACTAGTTCTCCCCGAGGATGGTAAGAATTTTACCATATACAGTGATGCTTCAAAGGGAGGGTTAGGGTGTGTGCTTATGCAAGAGGGTCAGGTAATTGCGTATGCCTCACGACAATTGAAACCCTACGAACAGAATTACCCCACTCATGATTTGGAACTAGCCGCAGTCGTATTCGCGCTTAAAATCTGGAGGCACTATCTCTATGGAGTAAAATGCGAAGTTTTTACTGATCACCAGAGCCTTAAGTACATTTTCACTCAGAAGGAACTAAACATGAGGCAAAGAAGGTGGATGGAGCTTCTCAAAGATTACGATTTGGTAATCAGCTATCATCCGGGAAAAGCAAATAAAGTGGCAGATGCATTGAGTCGGAGGAACCCTGGAAAAGTGTGCTTATCGTCATTATCAGTGCAACCAAGTCTCCAAGAGACTGTCAAACTAAAACAAAGTCAAGATACCAACATCTTCAAAATAAAGGAACAAATTCAGGAAGGAAAGATTCCAGAATTTCAAATTGATAAAGATGGTATCCTTTGGATGAAAGGGCGATTATATGTGCCAAACATCGATGGAATTCGAGAAGAGGTGATGGCCGAAGCACATAAATCAAGATTTTCAGTGCACCCGGGAAGCACCAAAATGTACAGGGATTTGAAAAACAACTACTGGTGGAACGGGATGAAGAAAGACGTAGCGGTTTTTGTTGCAAAGTGTTTAGTCTGTCAACAAGTCAAGGCAGAACATCAGCGACCTGGAGGGCTTCTGCAGCCATTAGAAATACCTGAGTGGAAGTGGGATAATATATCCATGGACTTTGTAGTCGGGTTACCAAAATCAAGGCAGGGTCATGACGGAATCTGGGTAATCATTGACAGATTAACCAAGTCTGCCCATTTCTTGCCAGTACGGATGAATTATAACTTGGATAAGTTAGCTACTCTGTATATGGATAATATAGTAAGACTGCATGGGGTACCGGCAAGTATATTGTCCGATAGAGATCCAAGATTCGTGTCAAGATTTTGGAAAAGTTTTCAAAAGGCCATGGGAACCAAAGTTACACTCAGCACAGCCTATCATCCTCAGACTGATGGCCAAACTGAGAGGACAATCCAGACCCTTGAAGACATGTTGAGAGCATGTGCATTGGATTTTCAAGGAAATTGGAGTGAGCAGTTACCGTTAATAGAATTTGCCTACAACAATAGCTACCACAGTAGCATCGAAATGGCTCCGTACGAGGCACTGTATGGTCGAAAATGTAGATCGCCCTTATACTGGGATGAAGTCGGAGAAAAAGCTATCACCGGGCCAGAGCTCATTCAAATAACTGTCGATAAAGTAGCCATAATCAAAGAGAGACTCAAGGCAGCTCAGGATAGACAAAAGAGTTGGGCTGATTTGAAAAGAAGGCCTTTGGAACTAGAAATCGGAGGAAAAGCGTACGTCAAAGTTTCTCCCATGAAAGGAGTGGTTCGGTTCAGCAAATCCGGCAAGTTGAACCCAAGATATGTGGGACCGTTCGAAATACTGGATAAAGTGGGAACATTGGCTTATCGATTGGCGTTACCGCCTGAGATGTCCAGAATACATAACGTTTTCCACATCTCACAACTACGAAAATATGTCCCGGACCCGAACCATGTACTTAAAGTTACGCCTCTAATGATCGAAGGTAATCTGAACGAAGAACTCAAATATGAAGAAGTCCCTATCCGAATAGTGGACACTAGAGACCAAGTATTGCGACACCGGACCATTCCCTATGTCAAGGTACAATGGTCAAATCATACCGAAAGAGAGGCAACGTGGGAACTTGAAGAGAAGATGCGGTCGCAATACCCTCATCTATTTTAATGATCAAGCTAATGCAAGTTTCGAGGACGAAACTTTCAATAAGGAGGGAGGGATGTGAGAACCCGGAAATTTCGACCAAAGCAAATCAAGTAAGTAATACGAACTTGAAGTTTAACTCAAACTAAGCTCGGAAATTTTCATTCCAAATAGATAACTTGAATGTTAACTAGGATTTTCATTAAATTTAACTCGAGGAAGCAACTTCAAAGCTCGAGGATTAGCTCAACCGGAGTCCAAGCTACAAGTAATGGCAATCATCGAAGAGTTTTCACGGGAAGAGTAAAACCTCAGCTCGAGGATGCAATCTTCCAGCTCGAAGAAGCTCAACCAAGCTTGTCCTAACAAGACCACAAATGGAGCTAAAAGATAAGCTAAAGTTTTGGACAAGATAATGGTGCAAGAAATAACCTTTGAAGAAATCCATGGAAAAGCTAAGGGATGAGCTAAGAGATCAAGACACAATAATGATGCAAGAGATGGCTTTTGGTGCTTGATATGGAGCTTGAGAATTTACTAGTCTTTGACCACCTTAATGATCACAATTAATCCATTTCTTGGAGACCAAGTGGTCGACCAAATGGTATGCCAAGGGGCAAAGTGTGGCCTATAAATACTACCCCAAAATTGATGGAAAGGTGCTTCAAAAACCAAGCAAGGTTTCGGCTTTCCCCTTCCCCCTTACTCTCTCAAATTTCGGTCAAGCAAGCAAGGAGAAAAGGAAGGGATTTCGTGCAGTGCAGTTATTAAAAAGAATCACGTCGAAGTTCTGCCAAAGCGAAGACAGTAATTGTAGGAGTTACGCCGAAGTGCTGCCAAAAGTCCGAGAAGCAAGTTCGCGCCAAAGTTGGTGATTTCGAATCAACCTTCAACTACTGTAAGTGGGCTTTTGACTAAGTATTTTGTTGTATTTTTAAATCTTGCATATGAATGACACGACTTATTATTATGTGTGTCCAAATTTTCGAAAAACCTTATGTGTTATTTTTGAATATTCGATCGATTATGTGTTTCCTTTTATTATTCGAATTCTTTGATTCCGCTGTGTCTATCTGCAATTCTGTTAAGTTCTGTTCAACTTTGAAAATCTGAAACTCCGATAAATTCCGTCTGGAAAAGTCTGAATTCTGTTTGCACTGTTACGAGTCAATTTGAAATGGAACGAGAATTGTAGTTCTGTTCGGCCCCCATTGGTGGGTATAAAACCATGTTCTGTTCGGCCCCCATTGGTGGGTATAAAACCATGTTCTGGCCTCACCCCTTAGAGGACTAACATATTGGGGACAATTTGACCATGGAAATGAGATGAGTAACAGTGTTCTGTTTGTTCTGATATGTTCTGTTCCGAATTGAAAGGATATGTATTGCTTCTGTTTTGCTCTTAATCATTTGATAAGTTATGTCTCTTATTCGATTCGTTTCCGTTGTGCCAAGTTAAGAATATTAGTTTTGAAAGTATGTTAAAGAAATGTTTTAAGGAATTAAGTTCTATATGTATCTTTGGAATCGATCGACCCCCACTTGCTGAGTGTTTCCCAAAACACTCACCCCTTACAAATTTCAGATAAGAATGAGGAGCAACTGAATGAGGAAGAGCAAGATGCTTTCTGGGGTTGGTGAATCAGAGATCAAGATCAGAATTCAACATTTTACTTTTCTTTCGTTTCCGCTATTAGAAACTCTGATGTATTTTATTCCTTTGTCATTGTAAGACAATATTTCATTTATGAAAAAGACTGGTTTGATTCGATACGAGGCTTTATTGTTTTCAATTTAATTGTTAAACAATGCCGGATGTCACCGATGCTTCGGACTCGGGGCGTGACACATATGAATAAACCCGAAAATAACAATAAGAACACCTTTTTTTCATACAATCATAATTAAAAACGTTAATACGATGTGATAGACGAGAAAAGGATATATAAGGCGTGCCTTTGCGTATTAAACGCACGAATAAACCGTTGGCGATTGAAGAACGGCGACGGAGAGGGCCTAAGTTTAATAGATCCTTGAAGCTCTCTATATTTTCCTCTCAACTAATATGTGTGTGTATCGTGTATAAGGGGGCTGGGGAGAGTTTGCTCTTGTTTGGAGTGTGTGGCCATGAGAATGAATATAAGTTGGGGAGGGTTTCATAATTTATATACTAATTAACTTACTTATTAAAGCTTAGGCCTAATAAGCTTGACAAGTAGGTCCATTAGTCTAAATTAGAATTCAATTGAAATATAAAAATAGTTTTGTTTAAATAAATTTGTGAACTTATTAGCCCGGTTGCCAAAAAGTTCGTATTTTTGTTGAAAAACCAACACCGATAAAATTTACGTCCCGGCATATAATATCACCTCAAAACTCCTTATTTTCAAAAATATGAAAAACCATTGACCATATTTTAAACAATTAAAAATAATTATTAAATAAAAACATTTACGTTTTTCAGCCCTCGATCTCCGTTCCTCGGTCGCAATTTGAATATTCCTTAAAAATACAGTTTTATGCATAATGATAATCAAATCCTAATTAACATGTAATCATATATGTCACATAATCAATTAAAATCAATTTATTAACCATTTTTAATATTTCCTAGATTTGCATGTAGTTAGGTTACGTCGTCTTAATTTTGGACCTTACAATTCCTTCCCCCCTTAAATAAAATTTCGTCCTCGAAATTTGAACTTACCGAATAGTTCTGGATAGCATATCTTCAAGTCCCTCTCGGTTTCCCAAGTAGCTTCTTCTTTCGAGTGATTCAACCACTTGACCTTGACCTTTTTTGGAATGACTTTGTTTCGCAGTCTGCTTTCTTGTCTTGCTAAGATTTGGACAGGTCTTTCTTCATAAGTCATATTTGGAGTTAATTGTAGAGGTTCATAAATTAGCACATGTGATGGGTTCGACATGTACTTCCACATCATCGAAATGTGGAACACATTATGAACTCCAGAAAGCGTCGGTGGCAATGCCACTCTATAAGCTAGTGTTTCAATCCTCTCCAAAATCTCAAACGGACCAATAAATATTGGACTAAGCTTGCCTTTCTTGACAAAACGCATAATACCCTTTATAGGTGCTATTTTCACAAAGACGTGGTTGCCCACTACAAAATCTAAGTCTCTTCGTCTTTTGTCCGCATAACTCTTTTGTCGGCTTGCGCAGTCTTCATTCTCTCACGAATTTTGACTACAAGCTCGGTTGTCTCTTCAATCACATCCGGACCAATATCTCTTCTTTCCCCAACCTCGTCCCAATGAATAGGAGATCTACATTTCCTTCCGTAAAGTGCCTCAAAATGAGCCATCCAGATAGATGATTGAACGCTATTGTTGTAATTGAACTCCATTAGAGGTAATTTTGATTCCCAACTGCCTTGGAAATCAATAACGCATGCTCGTAGTAGATCTTCCAAAATTTGAATAACTCTTTCTGACTGACCGTCGGTTTGAGGATGGAATGTTGTACTGAGTAATAACTTGTTCCTCATCGCTGCATGCAGACTCTTCCAAAAAGATGACGTAAATCTCGGATCTCGGTCAGAAATAATAGACACTGGAATCCCATGCAGACGAACTATCTCCCGGATATATAACTCTGCATATTGAATCGTGGTGAATGTCGTCTTAATAGGTAGAATTTGTGCTGATTTCGTTAGACGATCCACTATCACCCAAATGACATTTAATCCCTTAACAGTCTATGGCAATCCCACAACAAAGTCCGTAGTGACATTTTCTCATTTCCACTCAGGAATAGGGAGTGGCTTCAATTTCCCCGCTGGTCATTGATGCAATGCTTTAACTTGCTGACAAGTCAAACACTCAGATGCAAATCTCAAAATGTCCCTCTTCATGTCTGGCCACCAATATAGCAATTGTAAATCTTTGTACTTTCAGGATGGATGGAGTAAGGTGTGTCATGAGATTCTTTCATAATAAGATCTCTCAAGGAATGGTCATTAGGAACCCATAACCGATATCGATAACGAACTATACCGTCCACCTATGAATATAACTTCCGATCCTTGGCTTCATCTTTAGCTCTCCGCTTTTGCATCTGCTCATCAGTGGACTTTCCATCACAAATCCTGTCTCTCAAGGTCGAGTGTACTGATAGTGTGGCAAGTTTAGGGGCCTCGCCCCTAGCATAAACTGTAAGCTCAAACCACTGTATCTCATACTGCAACGGTCTTTGTAGTGATAGATGAGTGACAACTGCTGTTTTTCTACTCAACGCGTCTGCCACTACATTAGCTTTTCCCGGATGGTAGCTAATGTCACAATCATAATCCTTCACTAACTCAAGCTATCTGCGCTGTCTCATATTCAATTCATTTTGGGTGAAGAAGTATTTCAAACTTTTATGATCAGTGAATATTTTGCACTTCTCCCGATAAAGGTAATGTCTCCAAATTTTTAGTGCAAAGACTACTGCTGCAAGCTCAAGATCATGAGTAGGGTAGTTTTTCTCGTGAATTTTCAACTGTCTCGACGCATAAGCTATGAATCGGTCGTTTTGCATCAGAACTGCGCCCAAACCAAGTTTAGAAGCGTCAGTGTAAAGAACATATTCCCCTTGCCCTGATGGCATAGAAAATACTGGGGCTGTAATCAAGGCTTGCTTCAACTTGTCAAAACTATCTTGACACTCGGGTCCCCAAATAAACTTTGCAATCTTCTTTGTCAAGGCGGTCATAGGTACCGCTATAGATGAGAACCCCTGAATAAACTTGCGATAATAGCCAGCTAGTCTCAAGAAACTGCAAATCTCAGTAACACTCTTTGGTGCTGGCAACTCTTTCACTGCTTCCACTTTACTTGGATCAACTTCAACGTCATCACTAGAAATGATGTGGCCTAAGAATGCCACTCCATTTTGCATAAAGCTTTCTGTCTTGCAATACTAGCAGTGATGTCCTCAAATGATGGCTATGCTCCTCTCTGCTCTTGGAATAGATCAATATGTCAACAATGAAGACTACAATAAAATGATCCAGATACGGCTGAAACACACGATTCATGAGATCCATGAAGATCGCTGGTGCATTGGTAAACCCAAATGGCATGACCATAAACTCATAGTGCCCATATCTCATTCGAAATGCTATCTTGTGAAAATATGACTCTTTTACTTTCAATTGGTGGTATCCAGATCGCAGATCCATCTTAGAAAATATCGATCCTCCTTGCAACTGATCAATCTTCAATTCTTGGCAGTGGATACTTATCCTTGATAGTGACCCTATTAAGCTCTCAATAATCAATGCAAAGACGCATACTACCATCTTTCTTTTTAACAAATAATACCGGTGCTTCCCATGGAGAGTAACTAGGACAAATAAAACCTTTGTCTAGAAGTTCTTGGATTTGATCATTTAGTTTTTTCATTCGGCAGGTGCTAGACAATAAGGCGCTTTAGATATAGGAACAGTGCCCGGCATTAGATCAATAGAGAATTCCACTTCACGATTGGATGTAATACAAGAAACGTCCTCGGGAAAGACGCTAGGAAAATCCCAGCCAATATCAACCACTTCTAACTTCTGACTGATAGATGCATGTGCGATAGTGACACATGCTAGAAAAGCTTGACATCCCGCTTAATAAGCTTCCTCGCACGTAGACAAGAGATAATGTGCGGCATTTGCTTGTTTCTTGCCGCCTCAAAGACAAAATATTTACCACTAGACGGTCGAATAGACAATGTTTGCTGACGAAAATCAATCGAAGCTCCATTCGCTGATAACCAATTCATGCCGAGTATAATATCAAATTCGGGCATAAGAAGCACAATAAGATCTGCCCGCCCAACATCTTTGAATAAACGAAGCTCCGGAGTCTTGACAACCTTAGACTTGAGCATTTGATCACCGGAAGGAATAGCAACTTTGAAACCCAAACCCATATCTTGAGGAGTAATATTCAATCTTTTGATGAAGGTTTCAGATATGAATGAATGTGTAGCCCCTGAATCTAGCAATGCATAGGTAGCTACACCTAAAATGATGATCCTCCCTGCGGCGAAAAATGTCTTTTGAATCTTTTCATGTTGATGGTTAAAGATTTAGTATGAGTAACTTCCCAAAGTTATATGAAGATTACGCGTTGAACTCAAGCATTTCTTGAAAAATTACATTTCAGCCCTTCCATTCTTTTGAAATTTGCATTCTAGTCCCCAAGTTTTATAATGCAATTAAATCCTTATGTTTTACGAAAATTCTTATTTTAATCCCTTAAATTCCGAAAATTGGATTTGTGGTTCTTAAGAACTCGGTAATTGCACTTAGGCCCTTTAAGTTTGGTTCTTAAGAACTCGGTAATTGAACTTAGGCCCTTTAAGTTTTGAAAATTACATTTTAGTCCTCAAACTTTCAAAAATTGTACTTTTGACCAAAAGATTTTGAAACCCTACAAATCCCTTAGTTATGATTTTCTCTAAATTTTGACCCCCAAACTTATTATTTGGAATTAAGTCATCCTTTACATAAAATAAGGCACAAAATTAATATCATTTTTTATGGTTTCTAAAATCATAACTTAAATCCAAATAAATAGAGCATGCAACCTAATTTCCACTAGGTTAAGCTTAATCCCAATTTAATTCCCATAACCAATTTAACATTTCATCCAATAATAAGCAATATAAAAATGTTAAATGACTAGGTTACCTGTAATAAGCATAGTGTCTGCCTCTTCCTCAGCTTCTTCAGCATTCATAACATAAGCTCGTGCGGTAGTAGCTGCTTTCCTCTTTGGGCAATCACCAGCTTTGTGCCTAGCCTCCTTGCAATAAAAACACTTAAATGATCCCCATTCACATTGCCAAGATATAGCCGGTTGCACTCCTTGTATGGTTGCCTCTCAGCAGGCTTTGGTGCTCCAAGATTTTGTGGCTTTTGTGGTGCCTGTTACTTGACCTTGGGGCTTTAGAGGCCCTTGAGGTCTAGGAGGACCCGTATATGGCTTTTTGTTTGGCTGATTATTGTTCTGAAAGTGCTGCCTCTTGCACTAAATCTCCAAATCAATGTCCCTCAAAGACTGCTCAGACTGGAAAGCATAAGCAGTAGCGGTAGCATAATCCAATGGACGCATCATCATAACATTGTTGCGAAGGGTAGGTCGTAGGCCATCCATGAAATGCCGAAGCTTCACTACAGGATCCCGGAAATGAGGGTTACAAAATGACAACTCCTATCAAACTTCTTCACAAATTCGGCAACAGTCGCGTCCCCCAGGCGGAGGGTCATAAACTCCCTCATTAGTCGCCCTCTAACATCGGCAGTGAAGTATTTTTATATAATATTTCCTTGAAGAGAGCCCAAGTAATAGTAGCAAGGTTAACACTGTGCTCGGCTCCCTCCCACCATAAAGAAGCATCATCCCTAAATAGATAAATAGTACACCTCACACGGTCTGCATCCCCCATATCCAGATAACGAAAGTGTACCTCAAGTGAACAGATCCAACTCTCAGCAGCAAAGGGAACGGTGGTGCTAGAAAATTCCTTCGGCCCTAGCCTCCGGAACTGATCATAAATGTCATGTTGTGGCCTAGGTGCCTGTTGCAGCAGCTGATGCATCTGCTGTAACTACTGCTGCAACTGCAGCTCGAAGAGACGAGCCATCCCCTCTAAAGCACGTGTAGCAGCATCCCCTGGTGGTGGTGGTGGTGCATTCCCTTGATGATTCACGCTTTTCTCTTCCCGATTCTCAATAACAAGGGCACTTCTAGGAGGCATTTTATCTGAACGTTTTCCAAATTCTAACGTAACTAACATGCATTTAAATCTAAGTTCTCTAATCATGTGACATATCCTAACTCATTTAGCAATTTAAGCATGCAAAGCATAAATACTCAAAAAGCTCGTAAACATGTACAGTCGTCATGCAGGTAACTTCATACTGAATCTTATAAAGCCTGTAAAAACTTACAAATTTGAGGCTTGACGATTGATATTTCCGGCGTTGATGGTGACACAACCTTTTACAGGACCTTTGCTCTGATACCAACTGAAAAGTCTGCCCTTTTTATTGCTTAGAAGTACTAGAATTTTTTTTCCCACTAATATGTTCGGCCTTGTACATATACTACATAGAAATATTTTTATAAAATATTTTACCCATTAAAATAAAACATCAACCAACTAGCATTTTAAGACTCCTTTAAAAACGTGTAAAAACATCAATTGATTATGTCTTAACATCATGGCAGCCCATTAGTACTTCAAAAACATGAATCGTAGCATCAAACCGATAGATTATATCATGCATATGAATAAATCCGAAAATAACAATAAGAACACCATGTTTTCATACAATCATAATTAAAAACGTTAATACGATGTGATAGACGAGAAAAAGAGTTATAAGGCGTGTCTTTGCTTATTAAATACACGAATAAACCATTGGCAATTGAAGAACAGCGACGAGAGGCCCTAAGTTTAATAGATCCTTGAAGCTCTCTATATTTTCCTCTCAAAAAATATGTGTGTGTATCGTGTATAAGGGGGGTGGGGAGAGTTTGCTCTTGTTTGGAGTGTGTGGCCATGAGAATGAATATAAGATGAGGAGGGTTTTCATAATTTATATACTAATTAAGGCTTAGGTCAAATAAGCTTGCCAAGTAGGCCCATTAGAATTCAATTAAAATATAGAAATAGTTTTGTTTAAATAAATTTGTGAACTTATTAGCTTGGTTGCCAAAAAGTTCGTATTTTTGTTGAAAAGCCAACACCTAAAATTTACTTCCCGACGTATAAAATCACCTCAAAACTCTTTATTTTAAAAAATATGAAAAACATCAACAATATTTTAGAAAATTATAAATAATTATTAAATAAAAACATTTTATGTTTTTCAGCCCTCGGTCTCCGTTCCTCGATCGCAACTTGAATAATCTTTAAAAATACAGTTTTATGCATAATGATAATCAAATCCTAATTAACATGTAATCATATATGTCACATAATCAATTAAGCAATTAAAATCAATTTATTATCCATTTTTCATATTTTCTTGATTTGAATCCAGTTGGATTACGTCGTCTTAATTTTGAGCCTTACAGATACTGTGGTTGAAACGTCCACTACTCATTTTTCTTTAAAATGTACTAGAATTTTTTTTATTTCCTTTAATATTTCAGTCGATACATATATATATATATATATTTATAATATTTAGACACCATTTTAAAATAAAACATACCAACTATATTTGAAAATTCAAAGGAAAGAGTTTAAAACATCAAAACTTCAAATTTTTGCCAACCCTAACTTAGCAAAATTTCAAAATAAAGATAACTCTAACAACCATTCCAAAAACCACTCAAAAGCATAATAAAAGTCGTAAATTTTTTTAACATAAACTTTAAATCATAAATGCGGAAAAACTAGCGTTAGTCCTCAGGTTATGTGCACCTTCAGTCCAGTAAGATCAACCATCAATGTCACACCTTTACTCTATACTTGACACGATTACCATTATCAAAATAGGATTTGAATGATATATCTATATTATGAAGCAGTTTAAACAAGGGGCTTCAATATGACAGTTTATAAAAATTTTGGCACGATGTCCCTATATTTTGAATACACCAACACTCAAGCAACAATACCAATATGTACATATAATCATATCCTTATATACAAAGATATTCTGTATCATTATACACATAGACATACACCTTGTAAAACTTGTTTCAAACCATAACATTAAATTCATTATAACACATATGCGGAAGCTATACAATAAGATGTCTCGGTTCTTCCCGAGGTGAGGCACGTCACAAGAATCCATTGGCAAACCGACATCCTATATATCTTCATTACCTGATCAGGTAATACATGAGCTACGTGAGTTTATAAAACTCAATAAGTTGGCATTTATATGTATCAATATGCGAAGAAAGAACATACATATCAAGTTGTGATCAACAATGAATCTTTAAACCATGTCATACTATAGCATATATTCATGTTCATTTTTGTACTTGAGCCTCATTAATTGACCTGTACTACTGTGCTTGCTTTATTATATAGCTACTACTGTGTTGGACATCGGGGAGCACCTTTGGCAACCCCACGCCCCATGAACATATATTGACCAATATGTTTCGTGTACTTAAAACCACCCATGATGTCAACAAGCTCTATATCATGTAAAAACCTGCCTGTTTTTCCTTTTATGTTCATGTTCATAACATATCACACATCATCAATATTCATGAGTTTTTTTCATATTTAATACATAATAATGGAATATTTTGCTATGTTTTCATCAATAAGCATACTACGATGTACATATATCAATAAACAATGCAAAGTATTTGAAATCCATATATTACTCATGTATTATTTCAAAAACATGCAACCTTACAGTCCAAGTGTACGACTACTGGTTTGAGACGATGTTTCTCGCTCTATATTGTCAAATACATCAATAAACCAATCATTATGTATACTAGGTGAAAATCATTCCTTTATTGTCCTATACATGTATAATAACTAAAAGAGAAGAAAACTTACACCCTTAGGAAGTTCTTGTGATGGAGAACTTAATTCTAACTTCAAAATGATAAAAGAACTAAAGAAATGAGCTTTTGGGAGGAAGAAATCTTGTTTCCTTCGTGTTTTGCTGGTAAAGAGGTGAAGAAATGGTTGGATTTTCTTAGAAAGTCAAAACTTATCTTTTTATACATGAGGCATAGACTGGACAGACGTCTTTTACCGCCCGGGCAAGGAACTCTCTGCCCTAAACTTCAAAAATTTTATGCAAGTCCGCTCGGGCAGACAATCTCTTTGGCCCGGGCGAGCAACTTTCGGCCCTGCACACTAGTTCATTAAACATCGCTCCAAAAATGTTTCTTCCTTTCATAATCTGAATGGGTGGTAAACATGAAGGTTGTAGCCCTATGTCTTGGCTTTAATCTCCAACTAGTTTCATGTCATTTGGAGCTCTGAGTTATGCTTATTTTTCCAACATATGTCAGTGAAGGAATGATGATATACACGATACAATTCGAGGCACTTTTGGCTTGTCTTCCACAATGATTTTGAAAAAAACCAAAACAGGAAAGTTGTAGCATTACATCTTATCTTTCTAATGGTTATGGCCTCACATAATTTGGATATATTCTAATCATTATGCTAAAACCCGTAAAAACTGCCATTTTTTCATCTCATTTCGTACCAATTTCATTCTCATTACACCATGGACAATCTAGAATCATATTCAATCTCAATATCGATACCTCAATCAACAAGTAAAACATAATGAGCTAAATAACTACATATTAAATGACATAAACACATTATTATCATTTGTACGAGTAACCGGACATCGCAATTCTCCGCTCCTTCAAAGAATTTCGTCCTCGAAATTTTACATACCATATATTTCAGGATATCTCTGTTGAATATTGTTTTCTCGCTCCCAAGTTGCTTCTTCAATTGCATGATTGCACCATAACAGTTTCACCAAGGATATTTCCTTGCCTCGTAACACTTTTGATTTCCTATCAAGGATTTGGACTGGTCGTTCTTCATACGAGAGATTCGATGCAAGCTCCAATGGTTCGTAATGAAGAACGTGAGAAGGATTGGCCAAATAGTAAGGAAACATGAAAAACGTTATGAACATTTGATAAGTTCGGTGGTAAAGCAACTCCGTAGGCCCTGTCTTCTATTCTTTCAAAGATTTCAAATGGACCAATATATCTTGGACTCAATTTTCCCTTCTTACGCAAAATGCCCTTCAATGATGATATTTTTACAAATACATGGTCACCAACCTGAAATTCCAATCGACGACGTCGCACATCAGCATAGATTTTCTGTCGGCTTTGGGCAGTGTGCATTCTTTCTCTGATCTTATTTACCAATTCAGTTGTATGTTGTACCAATTCAGGCCCGAATAATTTTCTTTCTCTTACTTCATCCCAATGTACCGGAGATCGACATTTTCTACCATATAATGCAGTATATGATGACATTCCAATGCTTGACTGATAGCTATTGTTATATGTAAACTCAGCCAACGGTAGTTTACTGTCCCAACTGCTTGGAAAATTAATAGTACAGGCCCTCAACATATCTTCCAATATCAGATTTACTCGTTCTGATTGTCCATCAGTTTGAGCATGGAACATCGTACTAAATGACAATCGAGTTTTCATAGCATGATGTAAACTCTTCAAAAATGCAGACGTAAATTTGGGATCTCTATCAGATACAATGGACATGGGATGACATGAAGTCTCACTATATCTTTGATGTATTCTTCAGCATATTGATTCATCGTTTATGTGGTTTTCACCGAAAGAAAGTGAGCTGATTTCGTAAGTCGATCCACAACAACCCATATAACATTGAACCCTCTTTGTGTTGTTGGCAAACCAAGAATGAAATCCATCATGATGTGTTCCCATTTCCACTCAGGAATGGGTAGTGGTTTCAGGAGTCCTGCTGGTCTCTGATGTTCAGTCTTGACGTGTTGACAAGTTAGACATTTTGCAACAAATTGAGCAATGTCCTTTTTCATAACTGGCCACCAAAATAATGGTTTCAAATCTTTGTACATTTTTGTGTCTCCTGGATAGATCGAGTAAGGTATAGCATGATCATCAATAAGAATGTCAGTTCTTATCGTTTTTTGTTTTGGCACACACAGTCTCCCTCGATATGTCCATATTTCTTCCCTATTAAAAGTTCAATTTTTTTTTTCTCTCTATCTCAGTTGTTGTAATTCATTATCTGCATTTTGTTCGGCCTTGATCATGTCTGCAAGTGTGGGTCGAACCATGAGAGATGATAACTGGATTGCAGCTCCTTTTGGAATAACATCAATTTTCAAGTTCTGTAAATCCCATAAATTTTTTTCTTGTAATTGCATTGCAGCAATAAAACTGGACTTTCAACTTAACGCATCTACAACAACATTGGCTTTACATGGATGATAATTAATAACACAATCATAATCTTTCACCAATTCCAACCAACGTCGCTGTCGCATATTCAGTTCTTTTTGCGTGAAAAATATTTCAAACTCTTTTGGTCCGTGTATATTTGACACCGTTCACCATACAGATAATGGCGCCATATTTTCAACGCAAATACCACTGCTAAATCATGTGTGGGATAATTATTTTCATATTCCTTCAATTGTCTTGATGCATAAGTAATGACCTTCCCGTGCTATATTAACACTGCTCCTAAACCTTGTTTCAAAGCATCACTGTATACTACAAAATCTCTTGGTCCTTCTGATATAGCAAGGACCGTTGGTGATGTCAATTTTATTTTTAACTCTTGGAAACTATGCTCAGATGCTTCGTTCCATACAAATCTCACATTATTTCGTGTTAAAGAAGTCAAAGGCAATGCTATCTTAGAAAATCCCGTAAAAAACCGATGGTAATAACCAGCTAACCCAAGAAAACTATGTACCTCAGCAACAGTAGTTGGTCGTAGCCAGTTATTAACAGCTTCGATCTTACTTGGATCCACTGATATGCCTTCTTTTGAGATGATATGGCCCAAGAATGCTACTTGTTCAAGCCAAAATTCGCATTTCTTCCATTTGGCATACAAATGTTTATCTTTCAAAGTCTGCAGAAATAATTTCAAATGTTCTCGATGCTACTCTATAGTTCGTGAGTAGATGAGAATATCATCTATAAACACAATCACAAACTTGTCTATAAATGGCTTGAAAATTCTGTTCATTAAATCCATAAAAGCATCTGGTGCATTCGTTAATACAAATTTCATTACAAGAAATTCATAATGCCCATACCTAGTTCAGAAGACAGTCTTTGAGATATCATCTGACTTTACTTTTAGTTTATGATAGCCTGATCGTAAATCAATCTTCAAAAAGATAGCAGCTCCTTGTAATTGATCAAACAAATCATCAATTCTGGGGAGTGGATATTTGTTTTTTATTGTCACTTTGTTCAACTCCTTATAATAAATACATATATGAAGGGTACCGTCTTTCTTTTTCACAAATAAAACAGGTGCACCCCACGGTGAAAAACTCGGTCTAACAAACTCTTTATCAAGTAACTCCTGTAACTGTTCTTTTAATTCTTTCATTTCTGTAGGAGCTAATCGATAAGGAGCTTTTGAGATCGGACGAGTTCCTGTCACAATATCAATCACAAATTCGATCTCTCTATCTAGAGGTAAGCCTGTTACATCATCAGGAAATACTTCTGGGAATTCACAAACAACATCTGTATCTTTTAATACACAAACATGTGGGTCAATAGTTAAAACAGATGCTAAGTATCCTTGACACCCTTATGTAGTAATTTACAAGCCTTCGTATAAGAGATTATCCGAAGAGGTAAGGATATACCTGCACTTGCTATAGTGAATGGTTCGGCTCCTACTGGTGTAAATTTGATCATCTTTATGCCACAGTCGATAGTAATTCTGTACTTCGAAAGCCAATCCATTCCCAATATCACAACAAAATCAGTCATTCTAACTACCAAGTCAGCATACATCTGATGGCTTTGGACATATATTTGACAACCTCGCACAATCTGATCTGTCTATAATTATTGCCCAGAAGGTAAAGCTATGGCGAGTTGTGTCTCTGTTGTACTTGATGTAATGCTCAGTCTCCTTACAAACGATTCCGAAATAAAGAAATGTGTGGCTCCTGAATCTAGTAAAACAATAGCAGTAATACCAGAAATCAAGAACATACTAATGTTCATCGATGTATCCGCATCCACTTCCTCTTAATCATGGAGAAAAGGCGTCCCTGTACTTTCTCAAAACTCCCTGGACAATTCCTGGCGAGATGCCGTGGCTTTTTGCAACGATAACAAACGTTGGAACATTGCATACATTCCCCGCCATGAAGTTTGCCACATTTAGGACAAGGTGGTCTGTCTTGTTCTTTACGTTGAATGGGGACCCTTGCCACGAGGTTCCTCTGGTCGAGTACCCCTACTATCAGTCTTTTTGCCTAGTTTTGTTCCTTGGCTCCTTTGAAAGTACTGCTGTGGGGACCCGGGCTCTAACTCAATTCTATCTGGGATTAAATGGATCTGTGAGAAAATGTGGGTCAAATTATTCGCTTTTCAACATCAATTCTAATGTATATAAATAAGCATAATGTCTTGAATTATTTTACAAACATACAAACATATCTTGTCCTACTACATCAATCCAACTAGTGTTTGATACAAATAACAAAATACAAGTAGTCCAAGTCTAATAAAAGCCACTAGTCATCTTCTGCGCCCGTAGTCACCACGCTATCTCGAACTCATCTCTGTCGTGACCCAGATCCTGCCCCACCTGTTGTTATGCACACATACAGACATAACAACAGCCGGAAACTCCGGTGAGAACAACTCCCAGTATAAAACATGTATACATGCATATGCATAATAAAATCATAAAGCATAATCTCATGCATGTAACATAAATCATAGGTTCCATAGTCTATGAAACCAATTTATAAAAACATGCAATGCAAATCAACTCATGTCTTGACTCTACTCTAGGGATCCCGGGGTGAATAAGACGTCACTGTCTGTTACCTACCCTCCCAATCGGGGTAACTGTATGTCTTACTCCTAGACTTCGGTCGTGTCTGTATCGAATGTCTACAATCGGAGGAAGTCTGCTCCTATGCGTCGGTACACCGAACGTCTAGTTTTGACAACTCTGTCAATGACTCTCCTATCTCAATGCTTGAATATAAATCTATAAACACAGCATTATCATATCAGGAGATTTAAATATAATCTATAACCAATTCAAAATATATAAAAAACATAAACAATAAATCTAGTATGTGATTTGGTTGGGAAACTCTAATCAAATCTGATTCGAGTCGTGTCTTCCCTATAATCACATGAATTATACCTTCTTGTCGTCGTAGTCAAGGTCTCGAAGTTGTAATGTCAACCCTGTCAATTCTAATCTGAAATGACAATGTAATGATGCTTTCTATCAATATATCATTCAAAGCAACTCCCATCAAGTCTTGTACAATACAATAATCAGTCTCGGCATGAATCGACAGCATAACGGTGTATTTTTTCGATACCGATAACTCAATAACATCATAATCAATCCAAATCAATTCCTAATCTCATCAAGACATCCATACATATACTGAAATCGGTATAATTCTCACATAGTACATGCTGGAATCTCATATTAATCACATACGATATCTGATACTTAAACCGTTTACGATTCTACCATGTCAATGAGCCCAAGAACACACGTTTACAAGCATATCAGAATTTCCCCAACATGTAATCTTCCAAACATGTTGAAACTGAAAGATACTTACATCCTTTTGTATCCTTTAAAGCAAGGAACAAGAATATCTATTTGAATCAAAATTTGGATGTATAAATCTTACCAATTCACAAGCGTAACACCTAAGGAATTGAAGCTTCTCCCTTAGTTCTCTCGCTTCTCAGCTGATGGGAATGGTAAAAGTGAAGACTCAGCACAATTAAGTATGTATATACCATGCCATGTGTCATCATAGAAATCAAGGTGGATTTCTCGCATGCAGCACCACGGGAGCGGTAGATTCAGAGCGCGGGTGCGTTGTGCTCTCGGCACCAATTTCATTTTCTGAAATTCGACGACCGCGGGTGCGCTACATATAAGACCGCGGGTGCGGTTACGTTGGGACAGCGGGTGCGCTCAAGCTTCGGCAGCCCTTCTCATTTTCTAAATTCGACGACTGCGGGTGCGGTCATGTTTGCACCGCGGGTGCGGTGTTGCTTCGGTAAAATTTTCCAACTTTCTGTCCATGCACCGCAGGTGCGGTATCTTCCCTTACCGGGGGTGCGGTGTGGTTTCGCCTCACCTTATTCAAAACTCTCATTTCATTTCATGCATTCTCATATCTTCCGAGTTTCACATCAATGAAGACTATTAATCTCGAGCCTTACATTTCTCCCCCTCTAAGAAAGGATTTCGCCCTCGAAATCGCAGGCAATCTATCATATCATACATGACAAGTAATTTAATCAAAACTGAAGAATCACTTACATCATGTAAATAACTCGGGATGTTTCTGTCTCATCTCTGCTTATGTCTCCCAAGTCGCTTCTTCGATGCCATGACGACTCCATTGGACTTTCACTAGCGGAATAGTCTTCCTCCTGAGCTTCTTTTCTTTCCGATCAAGAATCTGTATCGGTCGTTCAACATAACTCAAAGTCTGATCAAGCTCAGCTTCGTCAGGGTGTATGACATGGGAAATATCTGGCATATATCTACGCAACATCGATACATGAAAAACGTCATGTATCCCAGATAAAGAGGGAGGAAGAGCCAATCGATATGCTCGATCGCCAATCTTTTCTAAAATCTCATATGGACCGATGTATCTAGGAGACAACTTTCCACGCTTGCCAAATCTGACAATGCCTCTGAAAGGGGAAATCTTCAGAAATACTCTGTCTCCTTGCTCGAATACCAACGGCCTACGTCTGATATTGGCGTATTTGGCTTGCCTATCATGTGCCGTCTTCATTCTCTTCTGAATTGTCTTTACTTTCTCAATCATCTCACGTATCATATCAGGCCCAAGTTCTGGTACCTAAGATACATCATCCCAGTACAACGAAGATCTGCACTTCTTGCCATACAACGCTTCAAACGGTGTCATCTCGATACTCGTCTGATAGCTGTTGTTGTACGAGAATTCACATAATGGCAGTGAATCTTGCCAACTAGTGCCAAAATCTAGCACTACAGCTCTCAACATGTCCTCTAAAATCTGGAAAGTCCTCTCTGACTGTCCGTCTGTCTGAGGATGATAAGCAATACTCAAATGTAAAGTCGTACCTAGAGGCTGCTGTAAACTGTGCCAAAAGTGCGAAGTGAATCGTGAATCACGATCTGATACGATAGATTTCGGCACACCATGCAATCTGACTACCTCTCTGACATACAAATCTGCCATCTGATCATGTCGGTAGGTCATTCTGTATGGAATAAAACAAGCTGATTTGGTTAATCTGTCAATAATGACCCAAATCGCGTCACAGCCCCGGGAAGAACGAGGTAACTTCGTCACAAAATCCATGGAAATGTGATCCCATTTCCATTCTGGAATAGACAAACTCTGAAGTAAACCTCCGGGCTTCTTTCTCTCAGCCTTCACCTGTTGGCAGTTTAAGCACTTAGACACAAATTCTGCGATATCTGTCTTCATCTGTTTCCACCAGAATTGTGTCTTGAGGTCATTGTACATTTTACGGCCTCCAGGATGAATGCTAAACCGACTACAGTGCGCTTCTGACAATATCTGTTGTTTCAAATCTGAAATATCTGGCACTACAAGACGGTTATTCACGTATAGCACATGCTCACGTACCTGATATTCTGACACATGCCCTGATATGACCATATCAATCGATTTCTGCACATTTGGATTAATTCTCTGTGCTTCTTTGATTCTCATAATCAAATCTGGCTCAACTTGAATCGAGGAAAGTAGCAATGGTCTACTACCTGTATCAAATGCTAATCCAGACAAACAGCAATTTTCAACTAAATTCGAAACCTCTATCGTCGACAAGGATAAAGCACAAACCTTTCGACTCAAGACGTCTGCTGCTGCATTGGACTTCCCTGGATAGTATTTGATTTCGCAATCAAAGTCTTTCAACAAATCGAGCCATCTACGCTGTCTCATGTTCAGCTCAGATTGAGAGAACATGTATTTTAGACTCTTGTGATCAGAGTAGATTTCAAATTTCTCGCCGTAAAGATAATGACGCCAGATCTTCAATGCAAATACGATCGCCGCCAATTCAAGATCATGAATTGGGTATCGAGTCTCATGTGGTTTCAGCTGTCTAGAGGCATAAGCAATCACATGACCTCGCTGCATAAGAACACACCCCAACCCTCTGTGAGATGCATCACAATATACAACGAAATCACCAGTACCTGAAGGAATCATCAAGACAGGTGCACTGGTCAGCCTCTTCTTCAATTCTAAGAAGCTAGACTCACAATCTTCAGACCACACAAATGGCGTATTCTTCTGTGTCAACTAGGTAATGGGCTTCGCAATACTGGAGAAATCTTTGATGAATCTTCTATAGTACCCTGCTAGACCCATGAAACTGCGTATCTCTGGCACAGAAGTCGGTCTAGGCCAACTGATCACAGCCTCAACTTTACTCGGATCAACAGAAATACCATCTCCAGATATAATATGACCCAAGAAGACAACCTGTCTCAGCCAAAACTCACACTTGGACAGTTTAGAATATAATCTTTCATTTCTCAGTGTTTGCCACATAATTATCAAATTATTGGCTTGCTCATTCAGATTCTTAGAGTACACCAAAATATCATCAATAAAAACTATCACAAACTCATCCAAGTACCTCTGAAAGATGCGGTTCATCAAACTCATAAACACCACTGGAGCATTCGTTAAACCAAAAGGCACGAAAACAAACTCGTATTGTCAATACCTGGTCCGGAATGTTGTCTTCGGTATATCAACCTCTCGAACTCTGAGTTGGTGATATCCCGATCGCAAATCAATCTTGGAATAGATGGAAGATCCCTGCAACTGATCAAATAAGTCGTCGATACGAGGCAAAGGATATTTGTTCTATATCGTTGCCTTGTTCAGTTGCCTGTAATCTAGACACAATCTCATAGAA
This sequence comes from Primulina eburnea, assembly GCF_022965805.1. Taxonomy (NCBI): domain Eukaryota; kingdom Viridiplantae; phylum Streptophyta; class Magnoliopsida; order Lamiales; family Gesneriaceae; genus Primulina; species Primulina eburnea. Next base: position 31,635,694 of record NC_133111.1, read on the forward strand.
CCGTCTTTATTTCTCACAAATAGTACTGGTGCGCCCCAAGGAGATACACTATGTCTGATATATCCCTTGGATAGAAGATCTTCTTATTGTGCTTTCAATTCTTTCAGCTCTATCGGCGCCACTCTATACAGAGCTCTCGAAATAGACACGGTACCTGGAATCAGATCAATGCTAAAATCTACCTCTCGAGCTGGAGGTAACCCTGGAATCTCGTCTGGGAATACATCTGCAAACTCCCGTACTACTGGCAAATCTGCCAATGTCGGGCTCGATTTCTATAGATCTACAGTATAAATAAGGAACCCTTCTGCTCCTTTCTGCAACAATCTCCTCATAGTCAGAGCAGATACCAAGGGAATCCGAGATCTGGAACCCTTACCATAGAATTTCAACTCCTCTGTCATCTCAGGTCTGAATCTGACAATCTTGTGGAAACAGTCTACGGTAGCTCTGTACTTAGTCAACATGTCAATTCCGACAATGCAATCAAAATCAGATAAACCAAGTACAACACAGTCCAAATTAATTTCATGCCCCTCAAACTGTAGTATACAATGTCTAACTGAAGTCACAGATATAAGACCACTTTCCAACGGAGAAGAAATAGATACTACAGTAGACATTGACTCGACAGGCAAGGAATGCAACAATGCAAAACACTCTGATATGAATGTATGTGATGCACCTGTATCTATCAACACATATATACAGGATAACCGCAAAGAAAACAGTTACCTGCAATCACGTCATCTGGCGCATCCTATGCCTGCTTCTCTGTCAATGCAAACACCTGAGCCTGTTGTCTGGGAGGTTGCTCACAGTCTGGCCACCTCTGGCTCTAGGCTGGGACTGTGTAGGCGTGGGCTGGAAGGAATGGACAGATATAGCTTGCCTCTCGAGCTGAGCTACTGAAGCTGATGACCCTGCACTCTGAAATCTCTGGGCACCTTTTTGGGGACAAACTCTTGCGAAGTGCCCCGGCTGTCTGCAATAGTTGCATCTGCCCATCACTCCCTGACACTGCTTAGTAGCATGCCTACCACCACAAGAACTGCAGTATACACCTGTATAATCGGTACTCTGGCCAAGACCTCTCTGTCTTGACCAACTGGAGCTCGACGAACTGCTCCCTGCTCTCTTAAACTGCTTACCCTTGGCTTTCAGAAAATCCTTCTTGCCACTACTGCTTCCACTGTCAAATCGAGGAGGAGGTGGTGGAAACTGTGCGGCGGGCGGTGGCGTCGGTCTCTGACCCTGAACACTATAGGAAGCTCCTCGCTGTCTGATCAAACCAGCCTCTGCTCCCTTTGCTCGGTTCAGCGCCTCAGATAAGGTGTTAGGTCGCCCCGTGTTCACCAAGGTGAAGATATCTGGATTCAAACCGTTTATGAACTGATCGGCAACTGCCTCATCATTCCCTGCTACATGTGGTGCAAATCGAAGAAAGGACAAAAATTTGGCGGCATACTCCTCTATGTTCCACTGGCCCTGTCTCAAATTGGCGAACTCCGCCCCTTTGTCTTTTCGGTATGATACTGGAAAGAAATGTTGATAAAATTTATCTTTAAAAACTTTCCAAGTAATATCAATACCTCGATGTTCTGGGGCTCGTTTCGCCGTTAGCCACCAACTCTTGGCCACTTCTTGCAATTGATGCCCAATCATCTTTACTCGACGTTCATCTGAATAGGCAAGTGATTCAAAGAGCATTTCTATATTATCCAGCCAGCTTTCGCAATCCGCTGCATTTTCAGTGCCTTTCAAAGTTGGGGGTCGAAACGACTGGAACCGCTTTAACAGAGTCTCCATCGGGGTAGCGGTTACGTCCATCTGAGTGCCGGAAGTACTCCCCTGTTCTGGCACTTGTCCTGCAGCTGGTTGCGGTATCCTTCTAGGCGGCATATCTGGTTATCAAACAGGTTAGTACACAGTCTATACAAACTGTCTCAGCCCTCCTCTGATCATATACCTCTGATTCAGAATCGGTTCTGATTCAGTCTTGACAATTATATGCTGTAAATCAACTCAGATATAATACAACACATAATAAGGAAAGCAATAATCATGCTAACACATCAAAAGCAAGGAAGATGACTCGATCTACTCCGCTCATTCTATTCTATCTCAGTCTACAGAACCTACCGCTCTGATACCACCTGTTGTGGGGACCCGGGCTCTAACTCAATTCTATCTGGGATTAAATGGATCTGTGAGAAAATGTGGGTCAAATTTTTCGCTTTTCAGCATCAATTCTAATGTATATAAATAAGCATAATGTCTTGAATTATTTTACAAACATACAAACATATCTTGTCCTACTACATCAATCCAACTAGTGTTTGATACAAATAACAAAATACAAGTAGTCCAAGTCTAATAAAAGCCACTAGTCATCTTCTGCGCCCGTAGTCACCACGCTATCTCGAACTCATCTCTGTCGTGACCCAGATCCTGCCCCACCTGTTGTTATGCACACATACAGACATAACAACAGCCAGAAACTCCGGTGAGAACAACTCCCAGTATAAAACATATATACATGCATATGCATAATAAAATCATAAAGCATAATCTCATGCATGTAACATAAATCATAGGTTTCATAGTCTATGAAACCAATTTATAAAAACATGCAATGCAAATCAACTCATGTCTTGACTCTACTCTAGGGATCCCGGAGTGAACAAGACGTCACTGTCTGTTACCTACCCTCCCAATCGGGGTAACTGTACGTCTTACTCCTAGACTTCGGTCGTGTCTGTATCGAATGTCTACAATCGGAGGAAGTCTGCTCCTATGCGTCGATACACCGAACGTCTAGTTTTGACAACTCTGTCAATGACTCTCCTATCTCAATGCTTGAATATAAATCTATAAACACAGCATTATCATATCAGGAGATTTAAATATAATCTATAACCAATTCAAAATATATCAAAAACATAAACAATAAATCTAGTATGTGATTTGGTTGGGAAACTCTAATCAAATCTGATTCGAGTCGTGTCTTCCCTATAATCACATGAATTATACCTTCTTGTCGTCGTAGTCAAGGTCTCGAAGTTGTAATGTCAACCCTGTCAATTCTAATCTGAAATGACAATGTAATGATGATTTCTATCAATATATCATTCAAAGCAACTCCCATCAAGTCTTGTACAATACAATAATCAGTCTCGGCATGAATCGACAGCATAACGGTGTATTTTTTCGATACCGATAACTCAATAACATCATAATCAATCCAAATCAATTCCTAATCTCATCAAGACATCCATACATATACTGAAATCGGTATAATTCTCACATAGTACATGCTGGAATCTCATATTAATCGCATACGATATCTGATACTTAAACCGTTTACGATTCTACCATGTCAATGAGCCCAAGAACACACGTTTACAAGCATATCAGAATTTCCCCAACATGTAATCTTCCAAACATGTTGAAACTGAAAGATACTTACATCTTTTTGTAGCCTTTGAAGCAAGGAACAAGAATATCTATTTGAATCAAAATTTGGATGTATAAATCTTACCAATTCACAAGCGTAACACCTAAGGAATTGAAGCTTCTCCCTTAGTTCTCTCGCTTCTCAGCTGATGGGAATGGTAAAAGTGAAGCCTCAGCACAATTAAGTATATATATACCATGCCATGTGTCATCATAGAAATCAAGGTGGATTTCTCGCATGAAGCACCGCGGGAGTGGTAGATTCAGGAGCGCGGGTGCGTTGTGCTCTCGGCACCAATTTCATTTTCTGAAATTCGACGACCGCGGGTGCGCTACATATAAGACCGCGGGTGCGGTTACGTTGGGACCGCGGGTGCGCTCAAGCTTCGGCAGCCCTTCTCATTTTCTAAATTCGACGACCGCGGGAGCGGTCATGTTTGCACCGCGGGTGCGGTGTTGCTTCGGTAAAATTTTCCAACTTTCTGTCCATGCACCGCAGGTGTGGTATCTTCCCTTACCGGGGGTGCGGTGTGGTTTCGGCCTCACCTTATTCAAAACTCTCATTTCATTTCATGCATTCTCATATCTTCCGAGTTTCACATCAATGAAGACTATTAATCTCGAGCCTTATATTTCTCCCCCTCTAAGAAATGATTTCGCCCTCGAAATCGCAGGCAATCTATCATATCATACATGACAAGTAATTTAATCAAAACTGAAGAATCACTTACATCATGTAAATAACTCGGGATGTTTCTGTCTCATCTCTGCTTATGTCTCCCAAGTCGCTTCTTCGATGCCATGACGACTCCATTGGACTTTCACTAGCGGAATGGTCTTCCTCCTGAGCTTCTTTTCTTTCCGATCAAGAATCTGTATCGGTCGTTCAACATAACTCAAAGTCTGATCAAGCTCAGCTTCGTCAGGGTGTATGACATGGGAAATATCTGGCATATATCTACGCAACATCGATACATGAAAAACGTCATGTATCCCAGATAAAGAGGGAGGAAGAGCCAATCGATATGCTCGATCGCCAATCTTTTCTAAAATCTCATATGGACCAATGTATCTAGGAGACAACTTTCCACGCTTGCCAAATCTGACAATGCCTCTGAAAGGGGAAATCTTCAGAAATACTCTGTCTCCTTGCTCGAATACCAACTGCCTACGTCTGATATTGGCGTATTTGGCTTGCCTATCATGTGCCGTCTTCATTCTCTTCTGAATTGTCTTTACTTTCTCAATCATCTCACGTATCATATCAGGCCCAAGTTCTGGTACCTAAGATACATCATCCCAGTACAACGGAGATCTGCACTTCTTGCCATACAACGCTTCGAACGGTGTCATCTCGATACTCGTCTGATAGCTGTTGTTGTACGAGAATTCACATAATGGCAGTGAATCTTGCCAACTAGTGCCAAAATCTAGCACTACAGCTCTCAACATGTACTCTAAAATCTGGATAGTCCCCTCTGACTGTCCGTCTGTCTGAGGATGATAAGCAATACTCAAATGTAAAGTCGTACCTAGAGCCTGCTGTAAACTGTGCCAAAAGTGCGAAGTGAATCGTGAATCACGATCTGATACGATAGATTTCGGCACACCATTCAATCTGACTACCTCTCTGACATACAAATCTGCCATCTGATCATGTCAGTAGGTCATTCTGTATGAATAAAACACGCTGATTTGGTTAATCTGTCAATAATGACCCAAATCGCGTCACAGCCCCGGGAAGAACGAGGTAACTTCGTCACAAAATCTATGGAAATGTGATCCCATTTCCATTCTGGAATAGACAAACTTTGAAGTAAACCTCCGGGCTTCTTTCTCTCAGCCTTCACCTGTTGGCAGTTTAAGCACTTAGACACAAATTCTGCGATATCTGTCTTCATCTGTTTCCACCAGAATTGTGTCTTGAGGTCATTGTACATTTTACGGCCTCCAGGATGAATGCTAAACCGACTACAGTGCGCTTCTGACAATATCTGTTGTTTCAAATCTGAAATATCTGGCACTACAAGACGGTTATTCACGTATAGCACATGCTCACGTACCTGATATTCTGACACATGCCCTGATATGACCATATCAATCGATTTCTGCACATTTGGATTAATTCTCTGTGCTTCTTTGATTCTCATAATTAAATCTGGCTCAACTTGAATCGAGGAAAGTAGCAATGGTCTACTACCTGTATCAAATGCTAATCCAGACAAACAGCAATTTTCAACTAAATTCGAAACCCCTATCGTCGACAAGGATAAAGCACAAACCTTTCGACTCAAGGCGTCTGCTGCTGCATTGGACTTCCCTGGATAGTATTTGATTTCGCAATCAAAGTCTTTCAACAAATCGAGCCATCTACGCTGTCTCATGTTCAGCTCAGATTGAGAGAACATGTATTTTAGACTCTTGTGATCAGAGTAGATTTCAAATTTCTCGCCGTAAAGATAATGACGCCAGATCTTCAATGCAAATACGATCGCCGCCAATTCAAGATCATGAATTGGGTATCGAGTCTCATGTGGTTTCAGCTGTCTAGAGGCATAAGCAATCACATGACCTCGCTGCATAAGAACACACCCCAACCCTCTGTGAGATGCATCACAATATACAACGAAATCACCAGTACCTGAAGGAATCATCAAGACAGGTGCACTGGTCAGCCTCTTCTTCAATTCTAAGAAGCTAGACTCACAATCTTCAGACCACACAAATGGCGTATTCTTCTGTGTCAACTAGGTAATGGGCTTCGCAATACTGGAGAAATCTTTGATGAATCTTCTATAGTACCCTGCTAGACCCATGAAACTGCGTATCTCTGGCACAGAAGTCGGTCTAGGCCAACTGATCACAGCCTCAACTTTAATCGGATCAACAGAAATACCATCTCCAGATATAATATGACCCAAGAAGACAACCTGTCTCAGCCAAAACTCACACTTGGACAGTTTAGAATATAATCTTTCATTTCTCAGTGTTTGCAACATAATTCTCAAATGATTGGCTTGCTCATTCAGATTTTTAGAGTACACCAAAATATCATCAATAAAAACTATCACAAACTCATCCAAGTACCTCTGAAAGATGCGGTTCATCAAACTCATAAACACCACTGGAGCATTCGTTAAACCAAAAGGCACGAAAACAAACTCGTAGTGTCAATACCTGGTCCGGAATGCTGTCTTCGGTATATCAACCTCTCGAACTCTGAGTTGGTGATATCCCGATCGCAAATCAATCTTGGAATAGATGGAAGATCCCTGCAACTGATCAAATAAGTCGTCGATACGAGGCAAAGGATATTTGTTCTATATCGTTGCCTTGTTCAGTTGCCTGTAAACTATACACAATCTCATAGAACCGTCTTTATTTCGCACAAATAGTACTGGTGCTCCCCAAGGAGATACACTATGTCTGATATATCCCTTGGCTAGAAGATCTTCTTATTGTGCTTTCAATTCTTTCAGCTCTATCGGCGCCACTCTATACAGAGCTCTCGAAATAGGCACGGTACCAGGAATCAGATCAATACTAAAATCTACCTCTCGAGCTGGAGGTAACCCTGGAATCTCGTCTGGGAATACATCTGCAAACTCCCGTACTACTGGCAAATCTGCCAATGCCGGGCTCGATTTCTGTAGATCTACAGAATAAATAAGGAACCCTTCTGCTCCTTTCTGCAACAATCTCCTCATAGTCAGAGCAGATACCAAGGGAATCCGAGATCTGGAACCCTTACCATAGAATTTCAACTCCTCTGTCATCTCAGGTCTGAATCTGACAATCTTGTGGAAACATTCTACGGTAGCTCTGTACTTAGTCAACATGTCGATTCCGACAATGCAATCAAAATCAGATAAACCAAGTACAACACAGTCCAAATTAATTTCATGCCCCTCAAACTGTAGTATACAATGTCAAACTGAAGTCACAGATATAAGACCACTTTCCAACGGAGAAGAAATAGATACTACAGTAGACATTGACTCGACAGGCAAGGAATGCAACAATGCAAAACACTCTGATATGAATGTATGTGATGCACCTGTATCTATCAACACATATACAGGATAACCACAAAGAAAACAGTTACCTGCAATCACGTCATCTGGCGCATCCTGTGCCTGCTTCTCTGTCAATGCAAACACCTGAGCCTGTTGTCTGGGAGGTTGGCTCACAGTCTGGCCACCTCTGGCTCTAGGCTGGGACTGTGTAGGCGTGGGCTGGAAGGAATGGACAGACATAGCTTGCCTCTCGAGCTGAGCTACTGAAGCTGATGACCCTGCACTCTGAAATCTCTGGGCACCTTTTTGGGGACAAACTCTTGCGAAGTGCCCCGGCTGTCTGCAATAGTTACATCTGCCCATCACTCCCTGACACTGCTCAGTAGCATGCCTACCACCACAAGAACTGCAGTAAACACCTGTATAATCGGTACTCTGGCCAAGACCTCTCTGTCTTGACCCACTGGAGCTCGACGAACTGCTCCCTGCTCTCTTAAACTGCTTACCCTTGGCTTTCAGAAAATCCTTCTTGCCACTACTGCTTCCACTATCAAATCGAGGAGGAGGTGGTGGAAACTGTGCGGCTGGCGGTGGCGTCGGTCTCTGACCCTGAACACTATAGGAAGCTCCTCGCTGTCTGATCAAACCAGCCTCTGCTCCCTTTGCTCGGTTCAGCGCCTCAGATAAGGTGTTAGGTCGCCCCGTGTTCACCAAGGTGAAGATATCTGGATTCAAACCGTTTATGAACTAATCGGCAACTACCTCATCATTCCCTGCTACATGTGGTGCAAATCGAAGAAAGGACAAAAATTTGGCGGCATACTCCTCTATGTTCCACTGGCCCTGTCTCAAATTGGCGAACTCCGCCCCTTTGTCTTTTCGGTATGATACTGGAAAGAAATGTTGATAAAATTTATCTTTAAAAACTTTCCAAGTAATATCAATACCTCGATGTTCTAGGGCTCGTTTCGCCGTTAGCCACCAACTCTTGGCCACTTCTTGCAATTGATGCCCAATCATCTTTACTCGACGTTCATCTGAATAGGCAAGTGATTCAAAGAGCATTTCTATATTATCCAGCCAGCTTTCGCAATCCGCTGCATTTTCAGTGCCTTTCAAAGTTGGGGGTCGAAACGACTGGAACCGCTTTAACAGAGTCTCCATCGGGGTAGCGGTTACGTCCATCTGAGTGCCGGAAGTACTCCCCTGTTCTGGCACTTGTCCTGCAGCTGGTTGCGGTATCCTTCTAGGCGGCATATCTGGTTATCAAACAGGTTAGTACACAGTCTATACAAACTGTCTCAGCCCTCCTCTGATCATATACCTCTGATTCAGAATCGGTTCTGATTCAGTCTTGACAATTATATGCTGTAAATCAACTCAGATATAATACAACACATAATAAGGAAAGCAATAATCATGCTAACACATCAAAATCAAGGAAGATGACTCGATCTACTCCGCTCATTCTATTCTATCTCAGTCTACAGAACCTACCGCTCTGATACCACCTGTTGTGGGGACCCGGGCTCTAACTCAATTCTATCTGGGATTAAATGGATCTGTGAGAAAATGTGGGTCAAATTTTTCGCTTTTCAGCATCAATTCTAATGTATATAAATAAGCATAATGTCTTGAATTATTTTACAAACATACAAACATATCTTGTCCTACTACATCAATCCAACTAGTGTTTGATATAAATAACAAAATACAAGTAGTCCAAGTCTAATAAAAGCCACTAGTCATCTTCTGCGCCCGTAGTCACCACGCTATCTCGAACTCATCTCTGTCGTGACCCAGATCCTGCCCCACCTGTTGTTATGCACACATACAGACATAACAACAGCCAGAAACTCCGGTGAGAACAACTCCCAGTATAAAACATGTATACATGCATATGCATAATAAAATCATAAAGCATAATCTCATGCATGTAACATAAATCATAGGTTCCATAGTCTATGAAACCAATTTATAAAAACATGCAATGCAAATCAACTCATGTCTTGACTCTACTCTAGGGATCTCGGGGTGAATAAGACGTCACTGTCTGTTACCTACCCTCCCAATCGGGGTAACTGTACGTCTTACTCCTAGACTTCGGTCGTGTCTGTATCGAATGTCTACAATCAGAGGAAGTCTGCTCCTATGCGTCGATACACCGAACGTCTAGTTTTGACAACTCTGTCAATGACTCTCCTATCTCAATGCTTGAATATAAATCTATAAACACAGCATTATCATATCAGGAGATTTAAATATAATCTATAACCAATTCAAAATATATCAAAAACATAAACAATAAATCTAGTATGTGATTTGGTTGGGAAACTCTAATCAAATCTGATTCGAGTCGTGTCTTCCCTATAATCACATGAATTATACCTTCTTGTCGTCGTAGTCAAGGTCTCGAAGTTGTAATGTCAACCCTGTCAATTCTAATCTGAAATGACAATGTAATGATGCTTTCTATCAATATATCATTCAAAGCAACTCCCATCAAGTCTTGTACAATACAATAATCAGTCTCGGCATGAATCGACAGCATAACGGTGTATTTTTTCGATACCGATAACTCAATAACATCATAATCAATTCAAATCAATTCCTAATCTCATCAAGACATCCATACATATACTGAAATCGGTATAATTTTCACATAGTACATGCTGGAATCTCATATTAATCGCATACGATATCTGATACTTAAACCGTTTACGATTCTACCATGTCAATGAGCCCAAGAACACACGTTTACAAGCATATCAGAATTTCCCCAACATGTAATCTTCCAAACATGTTGAAACTGAAAGATACTTACATCCTTTTGTAGCCTTTGAAGCAAGGAACAAGAATATCTATTTGAATCAAAATTTGGATGTATAAATCTTACCAATTCACAAGCGTAACACCTAAGGAATTGAAGCTTCTCCCTTAGTTCTCTCGCTTCTCAGCTGATGGGAATGGTAAAAGTGAAGACTCAGCACAATTAAGTATATATATACCATGCCATGTGTCATCATAGAAATCAAGGTGGATTTCTCGTATGCAGCACCGCGGGAGCGGTAGATTCAGGAGCGCGGGTGCGTTGTGCTCTCGGCACCAATTTCATTTTCTGAAATTCGACGACCGCGGGTGCGCTACATATAAGACCGCGGGTGCGGTTACATTGGGACCGCGGGTGCGCTCAAGCTTCGGCAGCCCTTCTCATTTTCTAAATTCGACGACCGCGGGTGCGGTCATGTTTGCACCGCGGGTGCGGTGTTGCTTCGGTAAAATTTTCCAACTTTCTGTCCATGCACCGCGGGTGCGGTATCTTCCCTTACCGGGGGTGCGGTGTGGTTTCGGCCTCACCTTATTCAAAACTCTCATTTCGTTTCATGCATTCTCATATCTTCCGAGTTTCACATCAATGAAGACTATTAATCTCGAGCCTTACAACTGCTGCCTTCGTTGTTGTCTATCTCTATCAATGTCTTGCACATCCTGTTCTGCCATAAGTGATCTTTCTACTATCTCTCCATATGTAACAACCTTCGACATCCGTACATCTCTTTTAATTTTAGAGCGAAGTCACCGCATAGTGTTCGCTCTTACTTGTGTCATCATGTGCAATATATGGTACATATTAGACTCCAACCTCGAATTGTTGTATGTATTCTGCCATTGACATGGTTCCTTGCTTCAAATTAAGGAAATCACTGGCTTTCTTGGCTCGTACATCTTTACTGAAGTATTTGTTGTAAAACGTGGATTTAAATGTATCCCATGTCAATTGTATCGCATGTAATGCCACCCTTACACTTTCCCACCATATTCTTGCTTGTTTTGTTAATAAAAAGATGGCACAAATTACTTTGTAATCATCTTCCATATGAAGGTAGGAGAAGATGGACTCCAACGACTTAATCCATTCTTCTGTTACTGCTGGATTGGTGCTTCCCATGAATTCCGGAGGATTCAGACGTAGAAAACGATCATACACATATTTTTGAACAGGTACTTGTCTGGGTAGCATGGCTTGTGCATGTGTCTGCTCATGAGTAGTCTGTTGCATATCAAGTAATTGATGTATCTGCTCCCCATGGACTTTCGCTTGTTGTTGGAGCAGCTGAGCAAAATCATCTACAGGTCGTGGTGCATTGCCCTCACCTTCGACTGCTGGGGCCTTTCCCTTAGATGAATCTCCTTCTTGTACCTGACGTTTAGGTGGCATTGTATTTTATCTTAACCTACATATATTTCACGTAGAAACACATAACTTAGCATAAACTATGGGATACAAAGATACTTACTTGCCGAGTTCCCATATATGGATGAAGTGCAGGGAGCACCTATGGCAACCTCACGCCCCATGAACATATATTGAGCAATAGGTTTGGTTGACTTAAAACCATCCATGATGTCAACAAGCTCTATATCATGTAAAAATCAGTCTTTTTTTCCTTTCATGTTCATGAAAGTTGAAACTTATCTTTTATACATGAGGCGGAGCCCGGGCAGACGTCTTTTACTGCTCGGGCGAGGAACTCTCGGCCCTAAACTTCAAAAAGTTTATGCAAGTCCGCTAGGGCGGACATTCTCCTCGGCCCGGGCGAGCAACTGTCGGCCCTGCACACTGTTCCATCAAAAATCACTCCAAAAACGTTTCTTCCTTTCATAATCTGAAAAAGTGGTAAACATGAAAATTGTAGCCCTATGTCGGTGCTTAAATCTCCAACTGGTTTCATGTCATGTGGAGCTCTGAGCAAAATGTTATGCTTATTCTTCCAAGATGTGTCAGTGAAAGAATGACGATATACACGACACATTTCGGGGTACTTTTGGCTTATCTTCCACAATGATTTTGATAAAATCCAAAACATGAAAGTGGTAGTATTACATCTTATCTTTCTAAAGTTATAGCCTCACATAATTTGGATACATATTCTAATCATTATGTTAAAACCCGTAAAAACTGCCATATTTGCATCTCATTTCCTACCAATTTCATTCTCAATACACCATGAACAATCTAGAAATCATATGCAATCTCAATATCGATATCTCAATCAACATGTAAAACATAATGAGCTAAATAACTATATATTAAATGACATAAACGGATTATTATCATTTGTACGAGTAACCGAGCATTACAATAAAGACCTCCACTAACATCAATATCATGCTCGCCTGCATCCATCACATCTGGTGAGTCTAATGACACAGCAAACCATAATATTGATAACAAATAATGCGTATACAACCACATACAACAGTGTAAATACTTTTACTTAAAATAACATTTCATAATCATGCATAAACTTAAACATTTTCCATATCATCTTAAACATATTCATTTTCATCATATACATATAAGTTTTCATTTTCGTTGAATTCAGATAGTTAATTGTGACTTTCGTATTAGCTGAAGGTCGATGGATCCATGTACGTATTACCACAATACTGGGTTGCGGGAGCATCAGCGACACTCTCACCCGTCAACTAAGCATTGGCCTTACATATCATCACATTATCGTATCATTGTATTATTCACAATTACTTCACTTCCTTTAATATTTCATATTTTCATCACTTTATAAAATTCATGCATAAAATAATCATTTTTCTTTTTAACTAAGCATACAACATATCTTTTAGAATTATCGTTTTACCATAAAAATTTCATAAACATTCAAAATAAGCATATTATCATATTTTACATTATTCAGGGCACTACTAGTACACCAAACATTTTTCAGGTGTAAAATGACTGTTTTACCCCTAAAAGCATAATTTTTCGTATTTATACTTAGCTTTTGAAACGACATTCCAAACTATTCCAAACTTAACATATAATCTTAAAACACTCCCATAAATATTCCGTAGATGTAAACTTATGCCCCTCGACTAATTTCCTAAATCCTTTTTAAAGTTTAGTACATCCTGGTTTTGACTCGTATTGACTCTAAACTTAACCAAACTTGAACCAAAACGTAATAACACCTAGGTAAAACCATATTCAACCCAAATCAAGCCAATTATAACCCTTTCACAAGCCTAAAACCTTGCTGGAATTTTCCGCTCAAACTCGAAAGAAACCTAGCTTGCCAACCCTTACTCCCTTCGGCTCCAGCCCTTATCCGAAATTTCCAGACCCAAGCTGACCCTCCTAGGACCATGAATAACCCCTTAAGGACCCTACTAGACCGAGCCTACAAGACCTAGAACCACGCACCCCCAAACCCGATCCCTTGCATGCGCAACTCCTCTTCTCACGGCCACAGCCCCTCAGCCTCAAACCAGCAATCGTGCATCCTACCTAGGACCGTGGTTCAGACCCCTTAGGACCCATAGACGTGCCCTAACAGCAGCTAGTATCCGTGACCCTCGAAGACTCCTAGTCGAAGAGTCTTAGCCCTTAAGGAGTCTATTTTCGTTCTTATTCATTCCCTATCTTTTCCAGCCCTTAAACACCCACTTAAGTGTCCTTAAGCATGTGGAAAAACACCCCTTCCCATCGCCCTATGATGGTAGCTCCTTTATGCATCATTAACTCAAGTTTTAATGCATAAAAATCCAAATTTTGGTAAACACAAGCCATAAAAATGATAATACATGGAGGGATTCACAATTTTCATGCGCGTATGATTAAACATATATAATACGGTGTGAAAGACGAGTAAAGGAAGATTAAGACGTATATTCGCGTTTAAAATGCTCGAAATATGAATACCAAAGCGGTGAAGACGGGTGTTGATCGGAGAGGCATTTGATGCTGAATTTTCTTGCTTGCAAAGGACGTAAATATTGAGGAAATTGTGGGGTAAGGGATCGATGAAGGTAGAGCCAAGAAAATATAGAACAAAACAATAATAGGTTCCTTGAAGCTCACGGCCACATGTGTGTTTATACGTGTATGTGTGTGTGTTACGGGACTTGAGTGGCGTGGCTTAAATAAATATTTAATAAATAATTTAGACAATAGTTAGGTAATTAAATTAACCTACAACTTTTTTTTAAAATTTAAATATCATGATCAAGATAAACTCCAATTTAAAATAATAAGATTTCTATTTTCAAAAATTGTCATTTAAAATAATAAAAAACTTAAATTCAACTTAAATACTAATTAAGTAAATTAATTAAGGTATATTAACCATTATAAAATATTTCATAAAAATTTCAAGGATTAAATCCTCGATTTTTCAAATATTTATGCTTTTAAGCACTTAAAATCTTTTAAATCGTCTAATGAGACTTTAAAATGCTAATTTCATAAATCATTTAAAATAAATAATTTCTTGGTTTAAAATAAAAATATAACTTCTAAGCTCGTCACTTTAGTGGTCTCCGATCTTCTTTCCCAGGTCCGACATCGAATATTCGTCTGAAAAGCTAAAACTCGAGAAAACATTTTAATTTGCTTAAAATAAACATATAAAGCTTTAAAAAAATCATTTAAATAAAATATTTTTGCAATTTAATAATTTTCATACATGCTGTTTACGTGAACATTCAAATTTTTAGAACGTTATAGTAATTATACTAGATGATCCATCAATCTACAACTAATACGAAATTCACAATTGAGGATCTGAATTCAATAAAAAGATAAACGTATACGTAAATTATGAAAGGAAATTTAATATGATATATTGAAAGGAAAATGTTAAAGTTTAAGTTCATGAAAACTATTTCACTAAAAGTATTTTCACTGTTGCTTATGAATTTATATGTATTACTTGCTATCATGGTTAAGGTTTGCTGAGTCAATAGACTCACTAGGTGTGATCGATGCAGGTGAGCATGAGATTGATGTTAATGGGGGTTTTTGATGGTTGATCTTGTTGGACTGAATGTGCACACAACCCGATGACCGTCGCTAGTTTTCCGCAAAATTATATTTAAAATTTAAACTACTTTAAAGATTTTATTACTTATGATATTTTTGAGAGGTTTTTGAGAGGATGTTAGAGTTAAATTTATATTTGAAATAATGTTAGTTTAGGTAGGTTGACGTTTTACTATTTTATGCTTTGAATAACTTTCTTTTGGATTTTCAAAAAATAGTTGTTTGATTTATTTTTAAATTGTGCAAAATATTCATATTTTAAATGCTTAGTGGTTCAGTCAAATTAATTGGAAAAAAAAAATTTCTAGTATATTTTAAATAAAAACGAGTAGTGGACGTTTCATCTCGCTTCATGCCAAGCTACCAATACAATTGCTGCAGATCCTTGTACATCCTCGCACTTCCAGGATGAATGGAGTACAGAGTGTTATGAGCTTCCTTCATAACAACCTCTCCTAGTGAATCGCCACAAGGAATCTAAAGTCGTTCTAAAAAATTATCAAACTTAGCCGTAATAATTATCACAATTTGACCCCAAATAATTTTCGAAGATGGCATTTCCACCCTTAAAGTTTCGAATTTTCTTCATTTCGGTCCTTAAAATCTCGAAAATTTCATTTGTATCCCAATAAAGCTCAATGAATTTAGGCCCTAAACTTCTCGAAGTGCCCAAGCCCAAGCCAAAACAGAAACATGGATTTAAAATTTTAACCTAGGCTCAATTTGCCTTTTTTTACACATTGGCAATTTATGGGTTGATGAGATGCTAGCATATGGGTAGTACCCTCACACCACATCTAAGGGTTTAATTTTGATTTGGAGATCTGGGGTCTACATAAATTTATGGACCCCACATATCCAAATCAATTTTGGGCTCTTGGATCTAGCATTAGGGTACTACCCTTATGCTAGCATGAAATAATCCCAATTTATGACCCCGAACGGACCACGGCTCGAAACAACCCCAAACCAGTCCCTAGACCCAGTACTTAGACCCAAATAAAGACCATGATCAAGCCCTTTCGGACACAGACCATACGCTGTCACGCCCTACAACTCACGCACCAGCAGCGTACAAATGCACGCTCTCGCCTAGCCTGATTTCCTCGCGCACCAGCGGCTGTCCCAGCCATTGGCTTGCCTCTTGGCTCACACTGGACCCTCACCAGGGCCCTAAGGTACGTCCCTAGCCCCTGTTCCATCCCTTGAACTGAACCCTTACCCATGGAACCCCACGCCCCCAAAACAGCCCACAATGTGCAAGTTCTGGAGTTTCGGTTCCAGCTCTAAACCAACCCATCCAAGCCTTAGCAAAACCCATCCTAGACCTTCCTAGGACCCTTATACTTCCCTCAAGACCACTGCCCCATGTATCCCCCATGACCGATGGAGCCCCAAACCGCATGACTTCCCTCTCTCGGCCTCATGCGATTTGTGTGCAGGGACAATTTCCCCTTACGGCTCCCTATATGAATACTGTCCCTTCCAAAAATAATCCTACCCACTAGATCTTCACTTGCATCTAATGTTTTGAATCCCTCCTTCAACAATTCTTCAAAACGTCAAAAATTCTTTATGTAAACATGAGATACACATGTAGAAAGCTTAAAACCATATTCCTTGCAATTTTTTCACACAAAATCAGATTCATGAAATACTAGGTTTGAATGACTGCATAAAAAAAGGGTTTGAAAACATGACTTGTTCCTTTATTCTTATGATATAAAAGACGCCGCACCGAGAGATGAACGAGAATGAGGGTGTAGGGGTGGGTAGGTTTTATTTAAATAGTGTTCGGACCTTCTTAGGACTCTAGTGTGTGCTGAAGGTAAAAGTGACGTGAATGAGGGTGTAGGGGTGGGTAGGTTTTATTTAAATAAGTCTTTAAGTTGTCAAGTGAGCTTAAGTTTACATATTGGGCCCCATAATTAATTAATTAAATCCTTGCTAATCTAGTCCCAATAAAAAATTAATTAAACCCAAAATTAATCCACTAAAAAGTCCCAACAATATTTAAAATATTTAGTGCTACTCATTTCTAGTATCGTACACATGAAAATACTCATTTTCTTGACAAAAGTTCACTACCGATTAAGTTCGTCCCTTACTATAAATAGATTTTCCGCTTTCTTAATTTGGATTAATGAGACCCAAGTTTCTATTTATAACTTTCTAAAAATAGAAAATTTATCAAAATCGTCCCCAATTTTCTCGCCTTATGCTGTGCATCACGTATTTGACTGCGTAAATTTTACATTCATAACATTCGGTTAAATAGTCATTAAATCATGCATATACTTCAACATGCTTCTAGACAACTCATTTAAATAATTTCAAATAAATTTTCATGCATGCATGTGGTTAGTGTGTTCGGGTTTACGGGCGTTACAATTGGAACAATTGATAAAAACTATTGAAGTTTGTCAAAAAACAGCATACACTCTTAGTATAAATATATGTTAATGATATTAATTTTGAGTCAAATAACTCCAAAATTTGTGAGAAATTTGTTGAAGTATGATAAATTTGAAATGAGTATGTGGGACAAATGACGTTCTTCTTAGGAATACAAATCAGACAACTCAAATATGGAATTTTTATGAATCAGATGAAATATACCAAAGAGCTACTGAAAATTTTGTTATGTATACATGCACTGCTGTCCCAACCCCATTGAGTTCGTCAACTAAACTTGATAAAGATGAAGGGGAAATTCCAGCAAGGTAACTATGTATCGAGATCTGATAGATAATTTATTGTAATTTACTGATAGTATATCAAAAATAATGTTTGCAGTATGCATTTGTGCTAGTTTTCAATTTGACCCGAAGCAATCTCATCATATAGCTATTAAACTTATACTGAAATACTTAAAGGATATTCAAAACATTGGTCTTTAGTATCCAAAGAATTTTTCATTTTATCTCGTGGGCTATTCAGATACAGACTATTCATGATGCGAATGGGGCAGAAAAAGTACTAGTGATTACTGGCAATTTCTTGGTGATAAGTTGATCTCATGGTTTAGTAAAAAAAAAAAAAAAACAAACTTCTATTGCCACTTCTACCGCAGAAGCTGAATATTAGCTAATAGAAGCCGCTGCTCTCAAATACTTTGGATTCAACAACAATTAAGAGATAACGATATCATTGCCTCTTAATCACCTACTTTATGCGACAAGACAAGTTCAATAGACATAACTTAGAATCCTGTACTTCACTCTAGAACCAAGAATATTAATATCAGGATTCATTTCATCAGAGATCATGTCCATTCACTTGGAATATGTGACTACAGATCAACAAGAAGCAGAAATATTTACCAAACTTTTATCTGAAGCTAAGTTTTGTTACTTCCAAAATATTTTGGGTCTCATTGATTTATCTTGAGTATTAATCCAGGAGAAATATTGTGTTATATTGATAAAATAATGATTCTTCTTAATATGTGTCTTTACTGGAACTTCTCCGGTACTCCCCTTTTTAAAAGACCTTATCATATAATAAATCAAATTTATACCTTGTGCTAGCTTTATCATTAACGGACTCTCGGACAGCCTAATGTTTTCGTTTTTTTAAAAAAAAATTCTTTCGCTTTTTATATAATTAGTCTATCAGATCGCATTTCATAAAATTTTGAAAATAACCGCAAACATACAGACATGTGTCCTTGTATTTGTAACTTACGGCTGTACATTATTTTAAAACCTTCTATTCAAATTTTACATTTTTTTTAATTTGCATCTATATTCGAACTTTTTTTTCCTCTCTAAGCTTTTACAATCTTCTGCAAATCTTGCTTTCGATTGCTCTAACCCTCATATAGCAGAAATGGCTATCGCATATAATCTCAATGTTTATTAAATATACTTTCTTTCGGTCTACACTATTCAAGATGCCAACCTCATGGCCATGTTCAAGGCTTCGGAGACATCGGCCTCCGTATATTTTTGGGAACTCCAACAATTATTTACAAAACTCCGCTTCTCCATTTTTTTTCCAGAGCTTCTGTCTATGAAGGAAAGATTGTCTATTCTCATGACAAAAAAACTCTAATAATTGATTAAGCCCTACTAGTTTCTATTTTATCTCTTCCCACATTTGGGATTTTTGATTTCTCATCCATTTCCAAATAAGATATGACTGCCGCTCTGAAAAAATTTCAACTTTAGCAAATGATCTATCTCTATCTTGCTTCAAGAAAATGGTAAAAATGGATTTTCAGGTCTTGACCGATATTGTTGCCAAAGATATTTTGATAAAGGCTAGAACCTTTAACAGATTGACAAAGGAAAAGGTCCAGGTGATGTCTGTCATTATTACTAGAAAACTCAAGTTAACTAGACATATATGTTGTTTAAATCTCTTTCGAAAATGGTCTAGAAGAAGAGTAAAACTCATTTTGTTGTAAATATTAGAAAACTTCTAAAGGATGCTAGTTTTGGATTTACATCTGAAAAGGATGACAACTCCATTATCATGCTCGATGATGATAATGTGGTTGCTCTCTGACCCAAACCTTCTATGCCTGAATTTCTTGCTCCAAAGAAGGAAATAGGAGATCAACAAGAAGATGCTCAAAAGCAGAAGATGATCAAGAGAAAAATTGTCCCCGTAGTCAGTGACTCTGAGAAAACTTAATTCGAAGAATCATTTATTCCAACTCAAACTCCTCCGAAACAAACCCTAGTCAAGAAGATATCCAAACCTAGCATATGCATTAAGAAAACAATAGCCATCTCTGATCTATCCTCTACCCCAATTCCTTCTGAAAGTGATAATCTACCCCTTCACCAAGGTTTCAAACTTGTTGCTACCATTACACTAGCCCCAAAGCCCCTTTAACCAAAAATACTCAAGCTCCTACCTCAACACAAAAAATATTAGGAACTAGAAGTTTAAGTTCCTTTATTATTGCTCCCATACCAGCAGGGCAAGTGGTTATCCGAGATCCTTTTCCATAATCTACATGTTTTGGAATTAAGTCTCCAATATCAACTGAAAAAAACAAAGGAAAAATTTAAGTTCTCCTCAAGACCAAGTGAAAATTTGCCCCAAATTTTCTGTTCAGTCGGACATTGATCTCCACATGGAGAAAAATGAAAGATCTAATGAAGAAAAGATTTCATACTTTGATGACTAGTTAAATATTTTCACAATCCAGCATTTCTCAGCATTCAAGACCAAGGGTGCTTTCCCACGACCATAAAATATGAATGAATGGTATTTGCTACCGCAAAAATGGATTCGATAATTGAAGGGCTGATTAGAAGAAATTACATCTTGTTGAAGCTCAAGATTCAAAGGTTGAGTGAGGCATTGATTGCTCTTAATGCGAATTATGATTTTCAAGGTCCAACTGCTTTTAATGATCAAACAATGATCACTCAAATATCTTCTGATCTCAGAAATCTTTAAATTACACTCATGCTCATTGAGAAAAAATGAAAGAAGATCATGTGGTAGGGATTACAAAACCTTTTAAGGTCAAGACGGTTGAGGAATGAACCAAAATCCCTCCAACGTACGGTTTATGCTTAAACCCGTCGCTAAAAATTGCGACGGTTTCAACAAAAACTGTCGCTAATAGCAACGGTTTTTGCTTCATAGCGCTAGTTTAATAAAAAATAACGATGATTTTTGCTTAATAGTGACGGTTTAATATAACAAAGGTTCTACCCAAAACCGTCGTAAATTGTCTATAAATATCCGCATTTTCGTTCTATTTTCCTACACACAATAAATTTTTCTCTCTTAGAAGATTTTAGTTTCGATTCAGGGTAAGTTTTTTAGCTTCAGTTCTTGGTAAATTTCAAAGTGTTAGTTAAGGTCATTAATATTATTAACTTAGTCAGATTGTAAGTTTTTTTGGTAGATTTATTAAATTATAAAATTAATTTTTTATTAAAAAATTAGTGACGGATTATGTCTAAATCGTCGCTAATTAGAGATCGTGTTTCTCTAAACCGTCACTAATTAGCGATGGTTTAGTCAAAATTTGTCGCTAATTAGCTACGACTTAGTAAAAAACCATCGCTAATTTTAGCGACGGTATATCATAAACCGTCGCAATATAAACCGTTGTCGTTGAACGCACTTTTAACAACACTTTCATTTACAACAGTTTTAAATGACCTACGACAACAGATTTTATCCGTTGCCTTTTAGCGTTTTTGTTGTAGTGATTAGAACACGTAATTAATTCCATTGTTCAATAAGCTGATGTAGAAGCTCCTATTGCTACTCCATTTTCTGTTGTTGATGATATGATAGTTTCTGTTGAACCTCATACCGTGCTTGTCAATCTTGAAAATGAAGAACCGATTGTTGATGCTAATTAAAATCTCCAGGTAAAATAATATGTGCTTCCCGATCTTGACGAACATCAACAAGAAATGGGGGAAATTTTATCTGTTGATCCTGAACCTAGTATGCTTGAGAACTCATAAGTTGCTCGAGTGCCTACTGAAACAGAACTGAATCTTGATCCATCTTCTGCCCTGTTTCTGCACTCTGGACAACCACAACAAAACTCTTTGGTACAATATATGCGTGTTTCCCTCCTATCCGAGATCAAAGAATTAATGGATGTAGAATCTCCATCTGCTGATGATTAGAGTGATATATGATTTTAGATGGAAGATGTTAAGCGCAGCTCCACTAAAATCATTGAAGTTGTCAAAGGTATTATTTTGAGCAAGCTGGTGATAAATATGCTTTTAACCTATTCAAATATCATCTGGTCAAACAAATATCGTCCATAAGCGAAGATGTGACTAAGATAGCTTTTCAGTTTTGTGGTCTCAAAATCAAATTTTGTCAAAACTCAAGCACATGTTCTACTTAAACTAATATTTCATCTTCTACTAGTACACGCACCAATTCTCTTTGCTCCCTTGATTCCAAACTGAAGACCTGGATTCTAAACTCAGTGGTCAATCTAAATCTCATCAATATTTGGATAACCTAGTTGGCAACCTTTCTGAACACTTATTTTAATTCATTCAGTGAGTCAAATCTTGGGCTGGAAAAAAAAAAGACGATGCCAGAAAAATTGCAGAAACAGAAGCAGACCTTGCACAAGATCTAATTGCAAGTGAAGATGAGGAAATTAATGAAGAGGAGTAGACTAAACATCAGTTTTGTTTTTTTTAACTTTATTTAATAAATTCATCACTTTAATCTTGATATTTTCATTTTGCTTATCTCTAATCTTATCTCATATTATCTGCTTTATACTCTTCTCGGTTTTGGCATCATTACAAAAGGAGAAATTGTTGAGTTCATCTTAATTGTGGTGATGTGCTAGTTAAAAGAAAACCAGGATATTAGAGAAACCAGAATCCTTGCTGAGAAATACTCCAGTGGACAGTCATTATCAGACATTAAGTAAAGCTAGACAACAACACTTAATAACCAGAATCAGTAGACTTCGTACTAGTAATTACATATCAGAATAACATTATATCATATATTTCTTAATAAGAAGCTAGTGTGATACGAAACCTCGTACGAATGAAAGGCAAGCACGAATATAGAAATCGCACCCTCAATTCAATAACAAACAAGAAACGATTATGTTGTCCCGATCTTTTGAAACAAGTAACGATTTTGTGATATTCACCTCTAAGCGATTATCACTTAGCAACAAATATCAACGATAAAACAATTGAATTTCAAACGAACCTTCAAAGAACTTGTTTTGACAATCCGTGCGAGAAACAATCGACAAACGCCAAAAAGATGCAATCTTTGATAAGTTTGATTTGAATTTTTTCTTCTTGTGAAGAACAAAGCTAAAAGCTTTGGGAATTGAGATAAACTCAAGTTTTTCTTATATCATTCAATGGAATCTCGTTTAATGTTTACAATGATTAAATAGACAAAACAAAACAAGAAAGGTGTGTGAAAAGGCTTAAATAAGATAACTAGCAAATTTGACACGGAAGTGCGCCAAAGGACCGCGGGTGCGCTGCAGACTGGACCGCGGGTGCGGTACAGTCTCGGGAAATTTTTTTTTTTTTTAAGCAAGACCGCGGGTGCGGCCCTGTTTTGAGCGCGGGTGCGCTAGACCTTCGGAAATTTCACTTGAATTACATTCCAAAGACCTCCAATATTATTCCCATGAATCCCAACCTCCTCTAATTTAGAAATCCAACTTATAGGACTTCCTTGATAGCTCATCATGAGTCCTTGAAGTGCATCTTTAAACTTCTTGCTTCTTCCCCTCGTTATAGTTCCTTCGTTATATTCTTTGTTGAACTCCACCAATTGCTTGAATATGCTTGATTCATCATCTTTTATCACAATCAAGCTTGAAAGTCTGAAGCAACAACACATCTTAAATCTTCCCCCAAACGTTTGCACACGGTGCCTAGCCAGATTCATATCATACTCCCCTTTTTCAAAAAGATTTGTCCTCAAATCTTGTCTACCTATACAAAAACGAAGCAAGTTAGTAATAACAATAAGTATATTATCAATATGCTTACCTTTAAGCTCAAGAGTGTAGACGTTTTCATTTACTCGCTCCATCAGCACTAGAAACCACAACTTCACGGTCGCCTTCCATATGTATTCATCAAACTCAACATACATCAAATAACAAATCACACCAAATGATAAAATATCACTAAGGATCACAAATATCAGATTCCTCCCCTTCTTAGACCTAGTTAGCAACATAACGAATTCCATACACTTGTTCGACCATATTTCACTAGGAATAAGATGTAATTGATGCAACACATAAAAATCAAACTTAGATGCCCTTTTCTCATATCCACTGCTCCCTTGACTACACCACTTAACATGCTTCTTCATATGCAACCAACACATATAATCATGCATTTTATCAAAGATAAATACACCACTATATGCATTAACAGCGCGTAACTCTTGCAATGAATTTAGAATAAACAATTTATCCTCCTTAAAATTGTATTCATTATGATCATAAAAATTCTTACGTGCAATGCATGTTTCACAATTCCACTCAATATACCTTCTCATATGCAACCATAGTAAAAATTCATGCATCATATCTATGGCTCTAGTTACTTCATGGCTACAAATTAAACACATGTCATGTGCCTCAATATCAATCAACAACTCATGCAATGGATGTAGGATGAAAAATTTATTTTCTTTAAACAGATATTCATCATGAACAAAGTAATCATATTCATCCTTGCACATCTCAAAACCAACAAACAAGCATAATTCATGCAAATAAAACACACTAAATATACGATCCATGTCATCTTCACAACCATCACAAATCAAATATAAATCATGAAAATAGGACACGTCGCATGTACTATCAATGCAATATATTATCTCATCACAAAAATCTATGTCTAATGTATATAAACCCTTGTAGTAAACAAACCCCATCAACTTTGTAAATCGTAAGACATCAAAATTCATAGTAGGTACATGCAATTCATTCATGGTCTCAAATTCATAACAATCAAGGAATAAGGATAAATTTACATACGGCCCCTTAACCACCAACTTTGCAACTCGCTCTACACATTCTTGAAAACAAAACAACACAAAATTAAAGTAAGGAAGCAAATCATACCTCCCAATTGTTGCGTTGGCAACTAACCTTACCTCACCTTGATTAATTCTAACATCATGTTGATCAACATGTGGCCTTCCTCCACCATCAGTTCTTGCCTGCCTCCTCATCATGACATCTCCATAACCCTGCAAAGACAAAGTAGCAATGCTCGGGATTGAACCGGCTATATCCTCACAATGACAATAAACCACTTTGTACAAAGGTACTTTAAGGGGTTTATTCAAAAATTCATAATTCTCAATCTCACTCTTTTTACACTTTTGGGCCTTCAAATTATATTTCTTTTCTTTTTCTTTTTCTTTTTCTTTGGCCTCTTGTTCTTTTTCTTTTTCTTTTCTCTCTTCTTTCTTTTCTATGGCCAACTCACTCTTTTGTTCTCTCTTTCTTTCGGCCATTTTAATTTCTTTTTCACTCAATTCAAGGAATTTCAATTGATTCTCAAGAACAACATTTGGATTCAATTGAACACATAAAATATTTTGTTCCTCAACAAATTTATGCAAAACAATTTCTCCTTGCCTATTCTCCTTGTCCATAGTGCACAAAATAGACATTTCTCCTCCACCTAATAATTCACTTTCCACTGTACACAATTTAACATCATTCGACTCATCAACTAGTGGAATACTATCATCAACAACTATCTCAACCACAACCTCAAATTCAGGTTCTTCTACAACATCATCCTCCATTCGGGATTCAAACTCACCCACAACATCACCCTCCATTTGAGAATTAAGCTCAATTGGCGATTTTATTATGGTCACCTCATCACGTGGACATTGACTGATATCATGCCCAACCTCAAAACACCAACAACATATAACATCACAAGTACTAGAAATTGAGTTTTTAAATGTACCTTGATATTCATATTTGCTAGATTCACATCTCCGGCCACCTCCTCTATCCTCCTCACATCGCCTATCATTATCATGATGTAAATGCCATGTTCTACTTCTTTCAACTCCACTACCTCGACTACTCTCATCAACATGCCTATCATGCATCGTCTCTTCTTCACAACCCATATATTTTTTTCGTAGAGGCTTAAACTCCTTCTCCCACATTCTATCCAACCCTCTCAACATTGTTTGAAATTGACGATCGTCAACCATTATACCTGCAAGAAACGGTTAGTATAAAACAATACAAGATAAGTTTCCTCACCACGAATCCTCACTGATCACTCCAATGGAAATTCACTCGACTCACCTTTTTTTTTCTCACTACAAAATACTCACCGGTCACTCCAAAGAAATAACACTCGCACTCAAATGTTTTTCACTCGAATTTGATAGTTCTCTCAAAGGTGTGCTCAATCTTTATATTTTCTTTTTATCAAACTAACAAGATTCAACTTGTGAACACTTGCAACTGTCTCGCTTGGATTGCACAAAAACAAGAACGACAGAATAATCACAGAACAAAATTTTTTTCAAAAATTCTGGATTATCAAATAACAAAGGATGATAGAAATAACACAGATCTTGAAATAGAACAAAGGATAACACAAATCTGATAACAGAATGAATTTTTGTTTTGGTTTTTTTGATAGATAGGACAATAGAAACACAAGGATAACACAGATCTGATAACAGAATGAATTTTTTGTTTTTGTTTTTGATAGATAGGACAATAGAAACACAAGGATAACACAGATCTGATAACAGAACGGATATTTATATTTTTATTTGATTTTCTAGACAGATCTGAAAATGAAGATCAAGATACTTACTTGATTTCAATGAACCTGACTCTGATACCAAATGATACGAAACCTCGTACGAATGAAAGGAAAGCACGAATATAGAAATCGCACCCTCAATTCAATAACAAACAAGGAACGATTATGTTGTCCCGATCTTTTGAAACAAGTAACGATTTTGTGATATTCACCTCTAAGCGATTATAACTTAGCAACAAATATCAACGATAAAACAATTGAATTTCAAACGAACCTTCAAAGAACTTGTTTTGACAATCCGTGCGAGAAACAAACGACAAATGCCAAAAAGATGCAATCTTTTATAAGTTTGATTTGATTTTTTTCTTCTTGTGAAGAACAAAGCTAAAAGCTTTGGGAATTGAGATAAACTCAAGTTTTTCTTATATCATTCAATGGTATCTCGTTCATAATGTTTACAATGATTAAATAGACAAAACAAAACAAGAAAGGTGTGTGAAAAGGCTTAAATAAGATAACTAGGAAATTTGACACGGAAGTGCGCCAAAGGACCGCGGGTGCGCTGCAGACTGGACCGCGGGTGTGGTACAGTCTCGGGAAAAAAAAAATTTAAAAAATATATATATATTTTTTTTTAGCAAGACCGCGGGTGCGGCCCTGTTTTGAGCGCGGGTGCGCTAGACCTTCGGCAATTTCACTTGAATTACAATCCAAAGACCTCCAATATTATTCCCATGAATCCCAACCTCCTCTAATTTAGAAATCCAACTTATAGGACTTCCTTGATAGCTCATCATGAGTCCTTGAAGTGCATATTTAAACTTCTTGCTTTTTCCCCTCGTTATAGTTCCTTCGTTATATTCTTTGTTGAACTCCACCACTTGCTTGAATATGCTTGATTCATCATCTTTTATAACAATCAAGCTTGAAAGTCTGAAGCAACAACACATCTTAAATCTTCGCCCAAACGTTTGCACACGGTGCCTAGCCAGATTCATATCATAGTGTTATTTGTTTAGTTTGTACTTTTTATCAGAAAAATGTGGATATTTAATATGACCGTTATGTACAAAAGTACAATTCATTTAATGACATTAAATGAACCGTACTCTCCTTAACACAATCAACTCTTGAATTCAGGTACACTCAATGAAAAAAAGAGTCGTTCTTTATTTAACATCAGAAATCAACTATATAAAGTCTCTCGATGTTTCACAAAAACTCTCCAACTATGAAACTCTAGTTTTATTGTGAACAATAGGTAAAAAGATTCAAGATTTTTAAAGCCTCATAAAACAAAAGCACACCTTAAAGACATATCAGATTCAAAAGATCACTCCGTGCTTTATTAACACTTCTCATTGTTTCAATACTAGCGTTTTATTCACGCTTAATCATTGTTTCATCTACTATAAAATGTGAAGTATTTGTAATATTTCGAAATAGTCTTTTGCAAAACTAAATCAATTAAATTGTTGCATCGTAATAATTGGAGTCTAATTGGCGAGGGTAAGATATACTGAATTGGGTTTCAAAGTATTTTAATGATACCTTCAAGAAACAGAAGAATGGGAGGCTTAGAAGGGATTTCTCCTTCAAACTTACAGAAACAAGTTATGTGTCTTACTCACCTAATGCATTTAGTTACTACCTCGTGCCATCTCACGATATTCTCGAACCATGCCCGAGCCACCTCAATCCAAACTCTGACCAAACCCCTAGGGAACTTACTGACCACTCCTAGCCCATCTAACCAGCCCTTAGCCCACGCCACAGCTTCCTGCATATGAGAACAAGAGCCGCGACGGTCCTAGGAGTTTGGCGAGATAAGGACTCTTCGACTCGAGCCACCATCAAGCCCAGGCCCTCCTGACCGTCACCGTACCACCATCAGACATAGCCTAGACCAGCCCATACCTGCTTGGACCCTCCACGTAGCTGATGCTCGCAGCCGCACCAAAGACGCATGGGAAGAGTCCATGCGATCATGGACTCTTCCCTATCAACCTGCCATGGGTCCTAACCCTACTAGGACCCAACCAGACCCTTAACCATGTCCCTCATCGATCCCCAGCCCAGCCCGGCCAAGCCCCTGGTCCACAATCCTTATAACCGAATCAACAAGAACTCGGGTGGCTAGGGAAAAACCCTATGCGTGTGCTTCCATAGCCATCACATTTCCAACATTCATGTCAACCCTTAACGACTCTTTTCTCGTCCCTAAAAAATCTTCTAATGACAGCATGTCCTTAAGAATCATAGCATTTTTCAAATAAGCGTAAAATCATCCAAACTTTTAAAAATAATCGTCATGTCGTTAAACCATCGCATGTAATATTTTTCACGCAAAGATAATAAAAAAATGCATATTATGGTTTGAATTATGCGTCAAACGGGTTTAGAAAACGTGCCTTTGTGTTTTGAAACGCTCGAATACGCGATCGTCAGCGAGGGGCACGAGAAGGGAAGAATGGCGACAAAGAACCCTAGCTTTCTTCTCCTCCTTATTTTTCGAAATTTTAGTGTGTGTGGAGCGGCTGATATGATGTTTAGAAGCTAGGTTTTCATTTTTATAGATTTTATTTTTGCATGATAATGAGCTTGGGTTTTGGGCTTTCAAGTATATGAGCAATTGGACTTACTCATGTTAGTTAAATTGGACTCAATAACACTTATTTAATTGAAAAATAAATTTTTATAAAAATTAGTTTTCAAAAATAATGCCTTTGATTTTTGAAGGTCTCTCGTTTGCCCAAAACCGGCTTCCGGGATAAAATCGAGCTCGTCTCGTAAAATAATTCGAACTCTGATATTTTATTAAAAAAATGTAATCATTTTTTAATAATCTATACTATATTATTAAGTGTGAGGACATGATAATAACTACCTAGAGAGGACACCAATTTTTTTTTTCAATTTTACCCTTATATGATATTAGTATTACACTTTTGTTTTTTGTTTTTGTTTTTTTAAATTTCAACACACTTTTATTTTTATTTTTTTAATTTCAACCATTCAAATACCAATTTAGTACCTCCATAATTTGTCAAATTTCACTTTAGTCCATCGATAATGATAAAAAAACATTGTACACACAAGCAACGCGTGTGCAGAGTAACTAGTATTAAGAAGTCTTGAAAATATTTAATGAAAAATATTTATTTTATCTCCATCGTCCCCAGTCTCTTTCCCCCAGCCTATTATCGAATATTCGAATAAAATATACAATTTCATGAAATCATGTCATATAATCATTTAATCATGCAATCATACCTTAATCATATAATTTGCATCAAGTAAGCATTTAAAATCAATTAAATAAAACAATTATATATTTAAATACATTTTCATGCATGCAGTTTACGTGAACTGATTTTTCGAGCGTTTCATTTGTGTCATGAGAACATGCATTGTGGAGGGTGAAAATATCTTCTTCTCGAACCTAGAAAAATGTGAACTCGGGTTTGGATCACGTGTTTTTTCCGAGCTACACTCCTGGACATCCCTGTCCCAGGCAATCTTCAAAGGTACATGATGGGAAAATGCCTCGCATTCACCCTCTTATGTGCTCTCTCCTCGGGTCTGACCGCCCGATCACCTCTCTATCTCTTCAAATAATCTCGCTTCTGCTTCTGAGCTTCTTCCGTGTTAATATTCTTTTCTACCCGGGCCAGACGATCATCAAAGTCCCCAGTCAGTTTCTTGGTTAATGAGAGAAAAAACTCTCCCTCCCATAGTCTCTGTGTGAATGCACTGGTTTTCGTCTTAAGGGCGCAGGGGGGGACATCCAAAGCGACTCGATTAAATCTCCTGATGTATGCCCTTAGAAGAGTTTCTTCAGGGCTCTGCCTTACCTCGAACAGGCTAAAAGTGGTTTTCTTATATTTCTTGCTGCTACTAAAATGGTGTAAGAATAATTTCTGGAAATCTTCGAAAGACTGAATGCTCCGAGGGGACAATCCTTCAAACCATCTTTAGGCTGAGTCAACCAGAGCAGTCAATAACACCTTGCTTTTGATCCTGTCTCATAACAGTGCAACATAGCCATATTTTAGAACTTGGCGAGGTGTTCTTCCAGGTCAGAAATCCTGTCGTAGTCTTTTATCTTTGCAGATTTGAAATGCCCTGGCAAAGGCTCCTAGATGATGACATCAGAAAAAATGCATCCCTTAGCCATCACCCGAGTGCTGTCCCGAGCCCGAACTTGCCCCTCCAAGACCTTCACTTCCCTCCTTAACTCTTCCAGTTCTTCCGCTACAATAGGGGATTTCTAACCAGCACTCGAATCCTTTTCCTCCGCCCCTCCATCCTCTCCAATGCCCCCTTTCTCCCTTTCCTGCTCACTTTCTGGTCGGGTAGAATGATGGGAGGGGGCCCTCTTTGCTATGGCTTTCTCAACGGCATTGGATACAATCCGGGCCAATTCTTCGAGTGGTAAGATAATTTTAGGCTGAGGACCAGCGAGTAGCGGGCCAACTTGACCAGAGAGAGGTGGGTCGCCTCCAGGAACCTGAGAGTTTTCTTGGTTTGTTCTTCTGGTAAGATCCATATCCACGTCTTGAACTCAAATTCCCACACATGGCCCAATGTGTACCCTGGTGAAAATGGCTGTGAGATACGTGGGCAATTTCACCAGGTCGGGTTGTGAAAATGATAAGGAATGAGAGCCTAGTGAGATGTGTCCAAACCAGAGACTTCTTCTTCCTAGAAAAACCAGTAGTAACCTGTAAACACGAAGATAACCACGTGAATGGGCGCTGGAGGGATGTCTGAAGTGGCTTCACTGAGGCTAAAGTCAGCAAATGGGTGGGGAAAAAGCAATGTAGCAAAGAGAAAAATGTTGCAGAAATGGTGTGGGAAAAATACATATGTGAATGAATGTTTTAAATTTGAGCAAACCTGATATTTATAGCAAGAAAGTTGTTTTAAATTTGAGCAAACCTGATATTTATAGCAAGAGTCAATTATGATCTTGTTTTAAGTGTCCACTTACTAATTATCGCAAGATGATTTCCCATGCCTTACTTTCTAACAACTTCTCTGACACGCCAAATTCATGTGATTCTGACAGTTAATTTTTACCAAAATAAGGTATCACATACCTGTGCACTCGAGTGTGGTGCTACTATTGAGATAACTTGGGTAGAAATCCATCACCCGGGAGCTTGTCTGGAAGCCCGGGCTTCTTGTAGTCTGGTGTATAATTCTAGCTGCTAGTAGTCCGGAGAGATGATGTCTCAAGCATATATTTTCCCGGTTATCTGTCATATTGGCCCAAAACTTCTCAAAACCTGATTCATGACCCGGGATCATATGATACCCATGACCCGAGCCTCCCCGAGTGTATCATGCATCTTCCACGGAGATTTACCAAAGGTCGTTCTTGGTTTATATGCATGTAAAAGGACAAGGTTCATCAACAAGATGTTCATCAATACAAGTTTAGCATAAAAGATGTCATAATAAAACTCTCTACTCTTTTCTCCAAATCTTAGGTTGAACACGAACAGCGGTAACAATATTACATATAAAATATGGGGGTTGAATATATATATGCTTGAATTGTACATGAGTATAAACACAAAAACTTATGTGAGACTGTCTCATGTGTCAATTTTGTGTTACAGATCTCCAACATGATATATTTCATAAAAAATATTAATTTTTATACTAAAAATATAATTTTTTACTTTAACTATGGATCGGATTGATATATCTCAAAAAATAGATATAGTGAGATTGTCTTATAAAAAACTTACTCATAAATAAATGAGAGTAAATAAAACCAAATCCGTGTATTAAATTGGTTAGGTATATGTTATTAATGGGTTGAGTGACTGACTCACGTGATGAAGGAATCTGTACTTATATATATTTCTATCTTTTATCTATTCTGCCTTTGAGCTCAATCATATACATAATTTAATATAAACTATTAATATTTTTATTGATAAAGATTGATTTTACAGTATGTCACCCTCATATTAGAAAATTTACAATTATATCTTTTAACATTATTTTTAGTATTTTCAAATTATATGTGGATAAAAGGTCATGTGATCTTTTGACAGTTGAAATCTTTATTGAAAGAAATATTTTGTTTTTGAATTAATTTTTTTTTGTTGGTAATATTGATATATATAAATATGGAGTTTTGTCTTTCTAGAATAATTAGATTTTCAATTGATATTTTTCTTATTCAATAATATTATGATATTATTGATATTCGTGGCAAATCTCTAGATATCATATTACTATCCAATAGGTTTTATTTATTTAATAAAATTCTTGTTTTCTATTTGTGTTGAACTCTATACAAGGAATAAAATCTAAAGCAAAAGTAGGATATAAATAAGATATCATGACAGTAGCTCGGGTGCGTGACTTTTGTTGTTGATGGTCGAGAATTGAATGAAGAGAAAATAATTTATAAGTGAAGATTTCATTTGATTGACTCACACTATTTTATGTGTTGTCGTGAGGTGTTAGAGATACTCAAAGACAACAATCGTGTAAAGTGTTGATTGAAGAGTTATTTGTGGCTCCGAGTTTTGGCAATACGTAAAATTGTTGAATATGTGGTTTTGTTTGTTTATTAGGGATGCAATTTACTTCTTTAGCTAGTCAAAGAAGAATTTTTTTTGTAATTTCACCAGTTTTAATTTTATAAACTATTTACATTTTTTTAGTGAATATTTTGCCCTGAGGCACCACGTAAGTATAAAACTTATGCATGATTTATTATGTCTATTTTAATTAATTAAATTTTATTTGTGAGTTTAATAAATACATTATGCTGCATGTTATGAATAGGTGTTGACAGCACCTGCATACAATACTTAAATCTGATACACATAATTTAATTATTTTCTGTACTTTTATGATAAACAAATCAACTCTCAATTGATATCAGAGCTTACTCTTGATATACTAAGTGAGATTCTTGCGATTTTTGTTTAAACAGGTAAAAGTACAATGGACATGTTATTTATCAACATTGTGTTTCGAGTACTAATTTTGGATGGATCAAATTATACTCATTAGAAAGTCAAGATGAGGGTCTACATTAAATCCATAGAAAAGAGAATGGAAACACGTCTTAGATGGTTGGTCTCCACCAAGAACCATGGATACAGATGGTGACAGTCGCATCAAACCATAGAGTGCATGAATAACTGATGAAGTCCAAACTTCTAATTTCAATTCAATAGCAGTCAATGTAATTTTCACTTTGGCCGACATCAACATTTTTGTTTGATCACCAATTTCATCTCTGCCAAAGATGCATGGGAAATTCTTCAAAAGCACTGTAAATTATTCAAGAGTTTGCACAGAACTAAGCTAAGGATGCTAACCTCTAAATTTGAAAGCTTAAGGATGGAAGAAAAAAAGAATCATTGAATATGATCGTAGGCTGCGTGATATTGCAAATGAAGCCTACAGTCTTGGCAACCCAATGTCAAATGAAAGACTGGTCAGTAAGGTCTTATGATCTCATCTAGAATGATTCAACATAAAGATATGTACAATTGATGAGTCTAAATACATTACATGCTCAGTTTAAGGATTTGATTAGCTCTCTCAGAACCTTTGAGTTGAATCTGGATTACAGAAGAAAGACAAAAGGAAAAGAATTACCTTTCAAGTATTTGATGATTCATATTAAGATTTTTTTCAACTGTCTGATGAAGTCAACGAGTCTGATTTATGTGAAGATTCCATCTCATTGATTACAAAGAAATTTGGTGATTATCTAAAGAGGATGAGAGACAAGAATAAATATGTACAACCACCGAAACTGCCACCTTTTGTTGTTGCTGAGAAAATAAAAGGCCTGCACCTACGCAAAGATAGTTTAGACCACGATATGAATTGATTATTCAACCAGATGTCAAAATATTAGAATCGGTTCAGTACAAAAAATGTTCAGGATTCGGTCACTATGCCAATGAATGTGCCAATAGACTTCGAAGGAACAAAGTTATGACAGTATCCTTAAGTTACGAAGATTATGAAGAAGAGAAGGAATCCAGTAAAGGAGAAGATTATACCTCTTTGTCTGCTATTTTGAAGGAAAAACGCTGAATACAAATTAATCTGCTAGGTGTTGCCTCTGATATTGCAACACTGGCTCGCAACATCTCTTCAAAATCAGTATGTCTCAATGCAAAAACTCTCTGTGGTTCGAGTCTAGAAACCCAAAAAGTTGATCAAGATGAACTCACTCTAGAGAATGTGTAAATAATGTATGAAGAATCTCACGAGGACTAGATCAAAAGAAACAAGATAAATTCACTGTACATAAAATACAATATTGATTTGAAAGAATGTGTGTCACGATGGGAAGTTATGTTCAGTAAGAAGGACCTTGAATTGTTCAAATCAAGGATGATCTTGAAAAGGCTACAAAAACTCTTTCCAAATTTATGTCGAGTTATGAAAAACTTGACTTGATGTTGATGATCGGAAAAGATAGCAAAACTGGTTTTGGGTACATTAACGATGTGTTTGAGTATGAAGAATCTTCCAACTCTGGAACACAACCAACTATTTTTGCGAAGGAAAGTAAAGTTGCTTCAAACTCTCCAAGAGAAACTCCTTTTGTCAAATCATTATGGACTAAGAAGCTAGATTGTACTCAAAGACCAAAGCAAAGAAAGCGACGTTTCATTTGCCACTACTGTAGTAAGCCAGGCCACATCAAACCTTTTTGCTTTAAGCTGAAAGATGATTATACGAGCTGGAAAGCACATCGGATGTTGCATAAGGTGTTGATCAACAACAAGCGCAACATTGTCAACATGAAACATTCAGTAAAAAAATTGGGTGTTTAAGGTCGAAATTTGATGCATTGTTGTTTATAAATCTTTGAAAACTGACATTCCAAGCTGTTGGTATTTTGATAGTGGGTGCTTACACCACATGACAGGGCCTAACATCACCTCACTGACTATGTTGAACTAATAGGTGGACGTGTGACTTATGGAGGTTGTGTAAAAGAGAGAATTTTTGGTAAATGGACTTTGAATGTTGATGGACTTCTTCTAGAACTTCATAATGTGATACATGTTGAGAGACTCAACTCAAACTTAATAAGCATTAGCCAATTTTTGGACGATGACTTTCATGTTAAGTTTGATAGAAATAACTGTGAAATTTTTGAAAAATCTATTGTTTGTATCATATTAGGTACAAGATCTGGTGATAATCGCCACCAACTGGGTGAAGATCATGTTTGCCGACATACCAAAGTAAGTGAACTGAATTTGTGGCATCATATTGCGGCATGCAAACTTCAAGACATAAAAGAACCTTTATAGATACGATGTTATATGAGATATGCAAAATTTAAGCCCTGGAACTGCATATGTGTGTGGATCATACCAGAAAGTTAAGAGAACCCGTGTTCCAAACCAAGTGTTGCAACAATTGGGACAATACAATGTCTATAACTTTTATACATGGATCTTATGGGTCCAATGGAAGTCAAAAGCCTGGGTGGTAAGAAATATTTATTTGTTTATGTTGATGATTTCTCATGTTTCACATAAGTAATTTTTCTTATAGAGAAATCAAACACATTTGATGCTTTTAAGAAACTTCATGGTAGGATTACTAATCTGCGTAATTTGAGGATTGGTAAGATCAAAATCGACCATGTTAAGGAGTTTGAGAATTCACTTTTTGCATCTTTGTGTGATAAAAAGGGCATAACTCATGAATTTTCAGCCTTAAAGACTCCTCAACAGAATGGTATAGCCGAGAGAAACAATCGAACCTTGAAAGAGATGGCTCGGGTCATTTTAAGTTCTAAAAATATTACAAAACATTTTTGGGATATAAAATCATGTATATTTAAGGAGTGGTTACACTATGACCTCTTATGAGATTCTCATGGGAAAGAGGCCAAACCTTAAGTATTTTCATGACTTCGCGTGTGTATGTTATGTGTTGAACATCCGAGACCATCTTACTAATTGTGGTTCTAAAATGACAAATATTTGTTTCTTTGATATTATACTAGTAGTTTTGCATATTGAATGTTTAATTTGAGAAATAGAACGACTATAGAATCCATTAATATTGTGTTTGATGATCTTGCAGATCTGGCATATATAACAATCGAGGATGCTCTAGATGGAATGTTGGATACATCCGAGTCACTGGTCAGAACAAATGTTGAGCCAGATGTTGCAGAGGAAGGTGAACAATATGATGATACCGTGATCAATGATGGGAAACATATTCTCAGTAAAATTCAGAAAAATCATCCATCATCACAGATCATTGGAGAAGTACATGAGGACATATAAATTAGAAGAAAGGAGAAGTTGAGTTCCAAAAAATTATTGGTTTAGAATGCATGAGTTCTGTATACTGTCAGGTAAGACACTATTACTTTTTGTTCCACAATAAACCAAAAAATATTAATGATGCATTAAAAGATGAATCTTGGGTCAATGATATGCATGAAAATTTTGAGCAGTTTGCCCGGAATGATATGTGAGCTTTAGTTCGAAAACCTAAAAATGTGAATGTAATTGGACAAAAATGGATTCTTAAGAAAAAAACTGATTAATAATGGAATGCTGTTAAAAACAAAGCACGGTTGGTTGTTCAAGAGTACACACGGGTAGAGATGGTGGATTTTGATAAAACATTTTCTCGTGTAGCATGAATTGATCCTGTCTGACTATTACTTGTCATTGCATGCCATATGAGAATTAAATTGTATCAAATGGATGGGAAGAGTGTGTTTTTTGAATGACATTTTGAATGAAGAAGCTTATGTAAGTCAACCAAAAGTATTTGAGGATCCACATCACTTGGACCATCTTTACAAGCAGAAGAAAGCATTGTATGGATTGAAACAAACTCCACAAGGATGTTATGGTAGGTTGACAAAATATTTGCTTAATATTGACTTCAAACGAGGTAAGGTCGATAAAAATATTTTTATTCAAAGGTTAAATCATTATATTCTTATTTGCAAAGTCTATGTAGATGACATAATCTGTTGTGCTTCGTCACAAAGGCATGTAGATAATTTTGTTTAATGCATGGTGAATTAATTTTTTTTTCTTGAATTGCTGCAATTAGACAATTGGATGATTTTCTGTGTCAATCAAGTATGCTAGAATTTGATCAATAAATTTTCAAATGAGAATACTAAGCACATGAAAACTCCCATGGGTTCTAGTGAAAAATGTTCAGAGACGATGTGGCCGAAGGTGTGCACTACTCTTTGTACTGTATCATCATTTGTAGTCTTCTCTACTTAAGTGCTAGTCGACCTGATATAATGTTCAGTGTAGATTTATGTGCTAGTTATCAAAAGAATCTTAATATCACTCATCTAAAAGCTGTCAAAAGAATTCTAATATATATTGCAGGAACCATTGAACTAGGGTTGAGGTACACCAAAGGAAAAAATACCAATTTGGTGGGCTTTAGTGACGCTGACTACGCTAGTGACCTAGATGATAGGAAAAATACAAGTGGAGGTTGTTTATACATAGGAAATAATCCGATGTCATGGTACAGTAGAAAAAAAAATTTGTGTCGTTGTCTACTACTGAATATGAATATGTTGCAGATGTTAGATGTTTTTCACAATTTTTGTGGAGGAAAATACATTGACATTAGACATCATTTTATTCGAGATTTTGTTGTAAATGGCATAATTCGAATGGAATTTGTTGAAACTGAGAACCAACTGACTGATATTTTAACAAAACCCTTGGGTTTCGAGAGATTTTTCAACCTTCGAAAGTCTCTCAACTTGTGTGCATAATGATCACTCACACGTATTGTCATTGGTGTTGCAACACTTGTGACAACACGTTGCATGCATGTTTTTTTACAAGATGTTAGACATATCACAAATATCATACATCTTGTTTTGTGTAAAACTGTAAAGTGATGGCTATTTTTGGTGTACCCTCGGTTTGCATTCAAACTTAAAATGAAGTACTCGAGAATGGTTTATGTTTAATCTAAGTCATCATGTAGTTGAGGATGTTCGTGTATGTCATGATCTTGTGCGATGTGAAAAAATGACTTGGAATTTTTTTTAGCAAAAATGAGAAAAACAGAAAAGATGAGACAATAAAAAAAATATTATATTATAATAACATGGAAAAAAACTAACCAGAATCCTATGAAGATTGTTCTTCTAATGTGAGAGCTACCACTTCTAAATCAAAATACAGATGGGAAAAGCGTTCTTCTTGTGTGAGAGCTATCATTTTTGAATCAAAAGAATGTTCATGAAAGTTTGACATAAAATCAGGACTGTTTCCAACAAAAACTACATATATACTACAATTTGATCAATTTATTATACTTTCTTATTATATCATACTTGTATTACTAGGATATGCATTTTGATTGTTTTGCAAACTTTTCTTACGCAATAGGCTATCTGTTTTTAACCCATAACATTTGAATAAATATGTACTCTTCTTGTTAGGATCGGTTATTGACTAAGGAGTGTTTAGAAGGGGGGGGGGGGGGGGTTGAATAAACACTTCTAGAAATTTAAATGTTTTTCGAAAAAGGTAGTTCAGTTTTGTTACAAACTGAACTGAGTATCCCGTCTGTCAATTATCAATCAGTTAAACTGAATAAGCAGTTGCGGAAAATAAACTGATTGAAAGATAGAATATCTAACTGGAAGTAAAAAGCTGAAGTAAAGACAACACAATATGTTTCTGGATGTTCGGAGAATTGAATAACTCCTACGTCACCCCTTATATCACAAGGATAGGATATTCACTAAAAGACTTTGATCGAGTACAACGCTTGTACAGACCCACTTCAGTTAGGACTTATCTATTGCCTGAACTGAAACTCTTAGTATAATACAATGATCTCTGTAAGTAACTGAACTTAGCACTTATCGAGTTATCAATATTTCACAGTGCTAGATTGCTCAATATGTAGCCTTGATTTCTACGAATAGATCTGATAGGTGTGAGCAGAGATTTTTAACAGAGTAATGGCAAGTTTGAGATTGGTCAATCGTCTATTTTGTCAACTGCTCTTTAGTCATATTTATAGACTTATCTTTCAACGGTAATTTTGAATTCTCGTATCCGTTGATTGCCTCCTTATCATTTCTTGGACAGAGTTCTTGATTGCCGCTTCATCATTTATTGTAAGACGGCGTATTAATCTCAATAGCCGAAATACGTTTTTCTATGAAGTGCGGCTTTCCACATTCAGTTGCTGTCTGATAAGTCTTTTTGTCTGTTGAATGATCTTTCCCGAGGTATCATCAGTTGAGAAGCTTTAATGTTTTCGGCTGAATGTTTTAACTGATCAGTTCTCAACTGATCAGTTTGTGTCAACTGATTTTAGTTGAATGTTCAGCTGCCGAATATGCTTTCATGTATTAGTTGATTTTATGTTTTGTCAAACTCCAGAATTTAGTTTCCAACAATTTCCCCCTTTATGGTGTTTGACAAAACCAAGAGATTTAACTCAGCTCTTTGTTGATAATAGATTGCGCAACTAAATCATAGAATATTTGGATTTCTTGTAGAAGTCTGAGAAACTGGTATCAGTTGAAAATAATAGCTTGATTAATTCTTCTTCTAATTCTTTATCTTAACTGAATCATAAAATAACTGGTCAAATGATATCAGTTTTTGAAGAACCTAAGGGGGGGGGGGGGGTGAATAGGTTCTTTAAGGCCCTTTAGCGTTTTTAAAACGAGTTTGCAAAAATTGCAAGCGGAAGACTTGAGGGACAATCACAAATAAAAATGAATGCGTAAAGTAAGTGCATAAAATAAATGCGTAGTAAAGTAAAGAGGGATAGAGATGTTTATGGAAGTTCGACGAAGAATCGTCTGCGTCTCCCCTTCTCGATGAGGATCGAGGTATCGCTATGACGACTTGGCTTTAGGAGCTCCAAGCTAGCTTTTACAACCACGCCTTGCTGCGTCTACTTGGCCTTGAGGGCTCCAAGGATAGCCACGAACTTTACAACCCACTCGAGAGTATTACTTTCACTCTTTTTCTACAACTCTTTTGATATTACAACTCTTTTAATCAACGCACACAAGAGATAGTAGAAAGCTTTGTAAGAGACAAGAGAGAATGGAGTGGGATGATTGAGAATGCATCCTCAAAGGCCTATTTATACTAGTCTTGGACGCCAAGGTTCGGATCTTCTGTTTATACTTCGGAACGTCCGATGTGATTGAAATCAATTTGCGTAATTCTGGAATGACTTCGGATCTTCCGATCTTGACTTCGTAGGGTCCGAACATATGCTTCGGAGGGACCGATCAAACTCCGTTTCTTCCGAACAATTCTTTCAGACAGTGTATGAACAGCTTCGGAAGGTCCGAACTCCAGTTCGTACCGTCCGAACATTCCCGCGTTTCCGGAGATTTGAAATCTTCAAGACTTCGTAGCTTCCGATCATGTCCATCGTAGCGTCCGAAATCTACTCAATCAACAGTCAGATCAATTTGTCTCCGGATTGAAGCGATTTGATTTCTTGTGTTCGGAACGTCCGATCACGTCTTCGGACCGTCCGAACTAAATTTCGGATCTTCCGAACGTAACCTTGTTCTTAATTTCCTGCATGCCTCAATATAAAACATTAGTACATTTTTAATCCAAGCTTTGGTATCATCAAAACAAAAACTTTGGGATATGTTACAGCATTAAAAACATTAATCTCATCCTCGAGATTTGTATGCGTTTAAGGCGTAACAATCTCCCCCTTTTTGATGATCACAAAACTTGGTTAAAAATTGAGAAACAATAATCAACATAATCTAAATGGTTATTAAATAACTCCCCATTAATCAAATAACAAGTCTAAGAGGTTGAATTAATAGCAATTTTAACCAAATAAATTCTCCCCCTTTTTGCGATAATCAAAAAGACATAAGCATAAAGAGAGACAAATAAACAGGTAAAATATCCACTAATAAATGCAAGTCTTTTATACAATGATGCATAAAGATAAAATAAACAAAAATAACAAAAACATAAGCTAAGAATCCGCATCCCGCGACTCTCTATGGCTCCTCATCTCAGCCTCGATGGAATCAAGACGCGAGGAAGTCTCAGTATGATGGCGCTCTAAGGTAGACTCTAAAAGAGAGAAACGAGTGTCGAAACGAGTCTCCAATCGCTCGAGATACTCGAAAATCCGATCGTAGGGTCCAGAGGGAGCAGGCGGGGTGAAGCCATGAGGAAGGTCATCCATGGTCATCAAAGGAGTGCTAATGGGATCGGGACGACGCTGCTGGGATGAAGAGGGAATATCAGACGAAGGGGTAGGAGTGGTACCCGTAGTAGGAGGACCAGCGGGAAATCCTCTCGTCTGAACGTGAGGAGGAAGAAGACCGAAGGGAACATGAAAGTGTTCGGTCGGACGATAGGACGCAAAGATGCGATCCTTGTCAACGACCCAAGAGGATAAGACGGGATTCCAAGAGAGTCCCATCTTAACAACGGTATCATGGTCGATAGTCTCGCGGGGAGAAATAGACACGGATTCTTCATCTACAAA
Organism: Primulina eburnea; assembly: GCF_022965805.1. Taxonomy (NCBI): domain Eukaryota; kingdom Viridiplantae; phylum Streptophyta; class Magnoliopsida; order Lamiales; family Gesneriaceae; genus Primulina; species Primulina eburnea. The sequence goes on from NC_133111.1 coordinate 31,677,819, forward strand.
GTCAATGTCAAAATGGGCTAGAATCCGGTTAATGAACCGGCCAAACGGAAAAGAGACGCGAGTAGAAGTAGCCGCGTACTGCATGGCGTACATAAGAAAACGGTGAAGGTTAAAAGGACACTGGGAGACTAAGTAATAGAGAATGTATAGATCGAGATACTTGCAAGTGGAGAGGTCTCCACTGCGAGGAACAATGGAAGAAGTGATAAGCTTCAAAACAAGCTGAAGCTGAGGAGTAAGGTCCTTCGCATGAGGACGGTCATCGGCAGGAGTAGGCGGACGACCGAAGATGGTGGTCAAGGCAGTGACTCGATCAAAAGTGGGGTCATTCTCAGTCCAAGACTGAGAAAAGAACTCACTCGGTCCGTCTCGAGGAAGATCGAACCAAGTAGAGAGGTCGGCGGTAGAAAAAGAAATGAACCGTCCCTGAACAATGGTAACAACACGAGTGTCATCACCACCAAGAACTAAGGAAAAGTTCGCATAGAACTGATGCATGAGAGAGGGGTAGATGAGATCGGGTACGGAAGGTAGGAAAAAGTTTCCCCAACGTTGAGACTCAATAAGAGTAATCAACGTAAAGGAATTCGCACGAAGGTATTCGGTGTGAAGGGTACGACCAGGCAGAATGTTACGGGTTTCGAATTCAGGTGGGATAGGACGAGGGTTGGGTGGTTGGGTAAGATCATGGGGAAAGGCACCGTGACGAGGGCGAACATTTCGACCAGCTGCGTTACGGCGCGGAGGCATAGTGAGAAGTGAGTGTTTTGTGTGGGGTAAGAAAGAAGGATCTGAATTAGCAAATGAATCAGAGGATCCGAACGCCTATTTATAGGCCATGTTCGGACGGTCCGAACATGAGTTCGGAAGGTCCGGAATGTGAACGGAACGGTTATCTGGCAAGACGTTCGGACGATCCGATTAACAATCCGACAATCCGATCCTAGAACGGAGGCTACGATGAGTAAACGGAGGGTCCGAAGTCTGACAATCAGGCATGGGGAAGGCGCGAACATTAAATGACATCGGAAGGAGGTTCAGACGATCCGATGTGTGTTCGGATGGTCCGAAGAGTGAATCGGAGGTTCTGGAACCTATGGTCAGGGTCGGACGATCCGAACACGTTCGGTGGATCCGAAGTGAAACGAAGCATCCGAATAGGAACGGTGATTCCGAAGTAGCCAAGATGAGGAACACCTAAAATTTAAAATATTTAGCACATAAATGAATGTTGAGCCATAATTATGGATAAATACAATTAATTTGTATTATCCGACATTATAATGCTCACATTAATAATACTCCCCCTCAATTTAACAAATATGTACGAGAGTATTTGACTAATGTTTACAACTCAATCATGCCAAGTTCACCACGCAAACGAGTAAAAGTAGATTCATCTAGTGGTTTTGTAAAAATATCAGCAATTTGATTCTTGGTGTCAACATAGTGAAGTTCAACATCATTTTGCTCAATGTGATCACGAATAAAATGATGTCGAATGTCAATATGTTTTGTACGAGAATGTTGGACTGGATTCTTTGTTAGACATATGGTGCTTGTATTATCACAAAAGATTGGAATTTTTGAAAAAGTAACACCATAGTCGAGTAATTGATACTTCATCCAAAGAATTTGTGCACAACAACTACCGGCAGCCATATACTCGGCCTCGGTCGTTGAAAGTGCAACACAGTTTTGCTTTTTAGAAAACCATGACACCAAGCAATTTCCCAAAAAGAAACAAGTACCACTAGTGCTCTTTCTATCCACCTTATATCCTCCAAAGTCGGCATCACAGTAAGCTTTTAAATCGAAAAATGAGTTCTTAGAATACCATAATCCGAGATTTGGAGTATTTGAAAGATATTTGAAAATGCGTTTTAAGGCGAATAAGTGTGATTCCTTTGGACATGATTGAAATCGTGCACACAAGCAAACACTAAACATAATGTCAGGTCTACTAGCAGTCGCATAGAGTAGGGAGCCAATCATGCTACGAAATAATTTTTGGTCAACAGGTTTACCTCCCTCATCTTTGTCGAGTCTGACTGTCGTGCTCATAGGTGTGGATGAGGCTTTGGAAAACTCCATCCCAAACTTTTTGAGCATCTCCTTGATGTACTTCCCTTGGTTGACAAAGAAACCATCCTTGCATTGCTTGATTTGGAGACCAAGGAAGTAGTTGAGCTCGCCCATCATGCTCATCTCAAAGTGATCCTGCATAAGTTTAGAAAAATCTCTACACAAGTGTTCATTAGTAGCACCAAAAATAATATCATCTACATATATTTGTACTATCAGCAAATCATTATCTTTAGTCAAGGTAAACAAGGTAATATCAACTTTACCCCTACAAAAACCGTTAGACAGCAAGAAAGTAGACAATTTCTCATACCAAGCTCTAGGAGCTTGTTTCAAACCATACAAAGCCTTATCAAGTTTATACACATAATCAGATAAGTGCACATCTTCAAAACCAACAGGTTGCTCAACATACACTTCTTCTTTCAAATCACCATTAAGAAAAGCACTTTTAACATCCATTTGAAACAATTTAAAGTCTCTAGAGCAAGCAAAAGCAAGTAGCATGCGAATGGATTCTAGTCTAGCAACAGGGGCATAAGTCTCATCATAATCAATTCCCTCTTCTTGACTATATCCTTTAGCTACTAGCCTAGCTTTATTTCTAGTGATTGTACCATGCTCATCTAACTTGTTCCTAAATACCCATTTAGTTCCTATGACAGGTCTATCAGTGGGTCTAGGTACAAGATTCCAAACTTTATTCCTTCTAAATTCATTTAGTTCATCTTGCATAGCAATAATCCAAGAATCATCAAGTAAAGCTTCTTCTATGTTCTTAGGCTCTATGTGAGAAAGAAAAGCAAGATAATTGCACATATTTGAAGAGCGAGTAGATACTCCCTTCGATGGGCTACCAATGATGAGGTCCATGGGATGATCCTTGTGCGTAGTCCACTCCTTCGGAAGAGGTGCGTCCTCTTGATCTTTAGGAACATCCTCTAGGCTTGTGGACTCCAACTTTTCGCCAAGGATATCTATATCATTATCATCAGAAACAACAGGTCTAGGCAAGCAAGGGTTAGTTTCATCAAATATGACATGAATAGATTCTTCAACTAGTAAAGTGCGTTTATTAAAGACTCTATATGCTTTGCTAGAAGTAGAGTAACCAAGAAAGATACCTTTGTCCGATTTAGCATCGAACTTACCCAGGTTGTCCTTACCATTGTTGTGGATGAAGCATTTTGATCCAAAAGCGCGGAAGTAAGAAATGTTAGGCTTTCTCCCTCTCCATAGTTCGTATGGAGTTTTCTTGAGAATTGGCCTTATTGATACGCGATTGATGATGTAACAAGCAGAACTCATCGCTTCAGCCCAAAAATATTTTGGTAGAGAATGCTCACATAGCATGGTCCTTGCAATCTCTACTAAGGTCCTATTCTTCCTCTCAACGACACCGTTTTGTTGAGGAGTTCTAGGACAAGAAAAATTGTGACCAATGCCTTTGCTTTGACAAAAAATTGAAAAATTTCATTTTGAAATTCCGTTCCGTGGTCACTACGGATTTGTTTGATCAACAGATTTTTCTCATTTTCAACCTTTTTGACAAAAATTTTGAAATGATCAAAGGCATCACTTTTGTGGGCTAAAAACAATGTCCAAGTAAAACGTGAAAAATCATCCACAATGACAAAAGCATAGGATTTACCTCCTAGACTAGTTGTCCTCGAGGGACCACATAAATCTAGGTGAAGTAATTCAAGGGGCATAGAAGTGGATACAAAAGTTTTATTTTTGAAAGATTCCTTTGTGTGTTTACCAAGTTGACAAGCATCACAAAAAGAATCTAATTTTAAATTCAGCTTTGGCATTCCGGAAACTAGGTCAAGTTTTAAAAGTTTTTCTATGGTGCTCATCCCAACATGACCAAGTCGTCTATGCCAAAGAATGTTGTCATCAACATTTAATGTTACAAGGCTTTTTATTTTTGAAAAAGATGAAATCTTTAAATCGACCTTGTAAACATTTTCACTTCTATAACCTTTGAAACTAATGGATTTGTCAGTTGTGAGTGATACAGTGCAATCGTGTGGTGTGAATTTGACTTCATAACCCCTATCGCAAAATTGACTAATGCTTAGGAGGTTATGTTTAAGTCCTTTCACAAGAAGTACATCATCAATAATAGTAGAGTTAGATATACCTATTGAGCCGATGCCTTCTATGATCCCTTTGCTGTTGTCTCCAAAGGTCACCGATCCCTTTTCTTTTGGTCGAATGGATTGTAGCAGCTTCTTTTCTCCCGTCATGTGTCGAGAGCATCCACTTTCAAGATACCAAGTGCTCGATGACTTGTCTCCCCTTTGTCCCTACAAGATTGAGATACAGTTTGATAGTTGGTACCCGTTTCTTTGGGTCCATTGAGGTTAGTAGTAGTTGGGGATTTGGGGATCCATTTCCAATAACTATTCTTGTTGTGTTGGTGTCTAAGTTTCTTGCATTTAGGTCTTATTTGGCCTATCTTACAACAGTAAGTGCATGTTGGTGGTGTTCTTGGTTTTGCCTTTGCGATAAGACTAGCGAAGTTGACTGATTTCTTTTCATATCCTAGACCTCCTTTGTCGAAGTTACACCTTTGCATGCTCAAGAGGTTTTCTAGTTTACCGCTACTCACATTGAACTTGTTGAAGGCTTTCTCTAATTCTCTTAGGTTTGTCTTGAGCTTAGTGTTGTCATGCATCCTAGCTTCTAGTTCAGTTTTAAGTTGCTTATTCTCATTTCTAAGTGACTTAGCCTTATTGTACATACTAGTGTAAGCGGAGAGTAATTCATCGTAAGAGGGTACCTCGTCGTCATCCGAGTCGGTCAGATGATCTTCCTTCGCCATGAAGCATAGGGTAGACTCCTCTTCGTTGTCGCTGTCGCTCCACGTGGCTAGAAGGGCCTTCTTCTTGTCTTTGCCGGCCTTCTTCTTGGAGGGACACTCGTTTGCATAGTGACCCTTTTGTTGACAGTTGTAGCAGGTCACTTCCTTCTCAATCTTTTTGTCCTTCTTGTTGAAGTTGGAACTCCGCATGAATCTTTTGAACTTTCTAGTGAGGAGTGCCATTTCTTCATCGTCGCTATCTTCAAGTTGACTGGTCAAGGCGATCCCTTTCGCCTTTACTTTGTCGTCATCTTTCTTTGTCTCCTTTCGGGTAGATACTTCAAGTTCATGGGTCTTTAGGGTCCCATGAAGTTGATCAAGGTCGTAGGATGCCGCATCTCCCTTGTTGGATTCAATGATAGCCGTGCGCTTTGCATCCCATTCCGCCGGTAGTGCTCGCAGGGCTCTCCTCCACACTTGTTTAGTTGGGTAGTTCTCACCAAGTTGGGCAAGCTCATTGATGATTTGGGTGAGTCGCCGGAACATGGTGTCGATATCCTCCTTGGGTTCCATCTCAAAGGTCTCGTACTTGAGTTGGAGAAGATCTATCTTCGTTTCTTTGACTTGATTGGTTCCCTCGTGGCAAATCTCCAATTTGTCCCAAATCTCTTTGGCGGAGGTGCAAGCCGAGATTCGGTTGTATTCATTCATATCTAGGGAACAATGAAGAATATTCATAGCTTTAGCATTTTGAGAGATAAGTTTCATATCGTCCTTGGTGAAGTCATCCATTCCCTTAGGAATTTCCTTATCATCCACCGTTTTCATGGGGATATAGGGACCTTTCACCGTTATTTTCCAAAGGTCGTAATCGACGGATTGGATGTATAGAGATATTCTATTCTTCCAATATCCGTAATTAGTACCATTGAAAAGAGGGGGACGATTTGTGGATTGTCCTTGGGCATACTCGCTTGCTAGATTGGCCATTTAAAAGATTTTGAAAAATCTGGCTCTGATACCACTTGAAGAACCTAAGGGGGGGGGTGAATAGGTTCTTTAATGCCCTTTAGCGTTTTTAAAACGAGTTTGCAAAAATTGCAAGCGGAAGACTTGAGGGACAATCACAAATAAAAATGAATGCGTAAAGTAAGTGCGTAAAATAAATGCGTAGTAAAGTAAATGCGTAAAGTAAAGAGGGATAGAGATGTTTATGGAAGTTCGACGAAGAATCGTCTACGTCTCCCCTTCTCGATGAGGATCGAGGTATCACTATGACGACTTGGCTTTAGGAGCTCCAAGCTAGCTTTTACAACCACGCCTTGCTGCGTCTACTTGGCCTTGAGGGCTCCAAGGATAGCCACGAACTTTACAACCCACTCGAGAGTATTACTTTCACTCTTTTTCTACAACTCTTTTGATATTACAACTCTTTTAATCAACGCACACAAGAGATAGTAGAAAGCTTTGTAAGAGACAAGAGAGAATGGAGTGGGATGATTGAGAATGCATCCTCAAAGGCCTATTTATACTAGTCTTGGACGCCAAGGTTCGGATCTTCTGTTTATACTTCGGAACGTCCGATGTGATTGAAATCAATTTGCGTAATTCTGGAATGACTTCGGATCTTCCGATCTTGACTTCGTAGGGTCCGAACATATGCTTCGGAGGGACCGATCAAACTCCGTTTCTTCCGAACAATTCTTTCAGACAGTGTATGAACAGCTTCGGAAGGTCCGAACTCCAGTTCGTACCGTCCGAACATTCCCGCGTTTCCGGAGATTTGAAATCTTCAAGACTTCGTAGCTTCTGATCATGTCCATCGTAGCGTCCGAAATCTACTCAATCAACAGTCAGATCAATTTGTCTCCGGATTGAAGCGATTTGATTTCTTGTGTTCGGAACTTCCGATCACGTCTTCGGACCGTCCGAACTAAATTTCGGATCTTCCTAACGTAACCTTGTTCTTAATTTCCTGCATGCCTCAATATAAAACATTAGTACATTTTTAATCCAAGTTTTGGTATCATCAAAACAAAAACTTTGGGATATGTTACAGCATTAAAAACATTAATCTCATCCTCGAGATTTGTATGCGTTTAAGGCGTAACAGTTTCTTCAGCTGCTTTCCCCCTTTTTGTCAAATACATCCATCTTGTCAGATAGCTTGCGAACGTGAGAAGAGAGGACCGTGACAGATGATGACATATTTTCAATAGCAGTAGTCATTGTGACTTGCAGTAGTTCAATTTTCCGAGACACAAGCGATTCCACATTGTTGACGCGTTGGTTAATCAATTCTTGAGTGGCAGTCAGACTGGACATGATACCTCTATTTTTCTGAATATCACCAACTGCAAAAGAGAGAGCAGTAACAGTAGATTGAATATCCTTCAGTCTTTTCAAGGATTCCTGATTTTCTTCCAATTTCAGACTGTGCGAAAGTTGTGTATTTTGAATTTTGGAAATGGCAGTAATGATTTGATTCATGATGTCCTGCATATGTTGGACTTCTTCAAAAATGAGATCAAAATCTGCTGAAGATGGAGGATTGGATTGGCGAGAAGTGCTTGCATTACCCTTATCAAGTTCAGAAACGATCAAGGCTTGATCAGTTGAAACTATTTCAGTAACATTTCGAACTGAAATATCATTAGCAGGGATTTCTGCTTGATCCTGAGATTTTGAGGAAGGATTTTGTTCAGTTGATGGTGGCACAACCTGAACTGATGTCTCTAGGGAATGATCGATTGAGTCATCTGGCATTTCTGTTGGTATAACCTGATCAACAGATTGATCTGGTGGAACAATTTCCTCTGAAGGAATAGTGACCTCTGGATGGGTTTGATCAACAGAATGATCTACTTTATCATTAACTGGTTCACTAAGGTTGGATTCTTCTACCACGGCTTGAATTACTTCATCAATATGAGCGAAAGTCAGCTCAGCTTCAGTATATAGTTGTTGTTCAATAGGTGGTGAAGAAAGCTTATCAGAAATTGGCTCTTCAGTTGGAACAAGACTAAAGCTGATGATGATTCTGTAGTGTTAGAGGGTGCTTCTTCAACTAGTTCCACATCATCATCTGAATCTTCTTGGTAGACTACTAGCTCTTGATCCAATTCCCAAAAATTGATTCGAGAAAGTAGCCCTATAAGGTCAGTGTCAAGCTGAGTAATTACAGCTTGATCAGCATATGCAGTAGGACCAGTTGGCAAGTAATTGTTTTTAAGCTTAGCGACAAATTGAGCCAACTTCTTCGCTCTCATCTGATCAAAGAAATAACTTTTCCTCTCTAAGGCTTGAGCAATAGAGGCAGCTTTGACAGTTCGAAGAACAAAGGCCTCCAGCTTGATGAATTTTCGGAGCTCGGACTTTTCCTTCAGTTGCTTGGCAAAAACCTCAGTACGATAGCCTACCCAAGCATCATAGGACTTAGTTTTTGCAGCAGCAAAACTATTCACCTTTCCCCATACAAGATCAATATGAGTCTGAATCGGGTTGGAAGGTCAGGGTTCTTCAATCAATTTCCCTTTCCCTTTATCAGTACTCATGATATGAGGAATTTCCAGTCCAGTTCGAGTTGATTCAATTTGTTCTACAAATTTTATTCCTTTGGGTCTGGCAGGTGCTACACCAATTGGTCGAGGTATTTGAGTAACAGGAGCCTGGGTCCTAACTGATTTCTTTATGGTACTTACTGAATCAGCTTGTGGGATAATCTGTAGAGGAACTGCTTCTATAGGCTGCTGATCAGTAAAGGAAATAATTTTGTCAGTAGAAATGGATACCTCAGAAGTAGTTTTAACCCTTTGAGTTCTTGGCTTTTTCGCAATTTGAGGTGATGATGTCTTTTCTGACTCTGATGGACTCAAAATCAACTTCCTTTTGGCAGCCTTCAGTTGAGCTAACGTTTTGGTTTTCTTGACTGATTTGGTAGTCGCCTGATCAATTCCATTCTCCTTCTTAATCTTGACGAATTTGGCAGGAGAAATGTCCAGGTTGATTTTTGGTGGCATAGTGTTCTTTGCATTGAACACCTTGAATTTCGATAATCTTTCAGAATCAGCATCCACTAAACCTTTTACTTTCAAAAGATAACTGATTTGTACGGCAAAACCCTTGGATTGTTTTGACGACAAAAACATATTCTTCAGTATGTTGAAGATGAGTCGTTTCCAGTTGAATTTTTGATCAGTCATAATAGTAGTAATCGCTTGAAACTTTTCCAATGTAAGTGCAGCAAATGATCCTGCTTTTGCTAAGAGTCCTTTAGCAATTATATCAGCAAGCAACTGAATTTCATGTTTCAGTTTCTTCTTAGGATCGGAAAATTTAATTTTCCGTCCATCAGCAGATAAAAGGATTTGCATTTCATCAATATCAGATGCTTTGACATCCGAAAGTTGTGCTAATCCGTCACAAGGTAAAGAAAATAATTCCCCAAAAGAATCTTCAGATATAGTCAGCAACTGATCATTAACAGTAGAATTTATGATACCTTCTGAGTCAACTTTGCCAGAGGAAAAGAAATCTTGAAGTTCTTTTGGATATATATCCTGCGATGATTGTCCCAGAAATGTTCTCAGACCAGCATTTTCGAGTTTTTGAAACACCTTTTTGACCTCATCATCTCCGAAAGATAAAACGGATCCAAAATTTATTGTCATAGCATTAAGCATGTAAGCGGGAATCTGAGTCGTTATTTCGTACTGGGTGATTTGCTGAAAGAGAAATTTAGAGAAGATATTTGTTCTTAGTTTCGGCAATTTGTGAATAATCAAAAAGTAGAACTGAAATGAAGCGGGCAATTGTACATATGTTCGTGACTTTTCAAATTTTTGGACACGTGTCAGTCCGTAAATAATTTGTGTTTTTCAAAAAATAATGTACGCGTGCCATGTGTGTGCAATTTTGAGCGGTTAAAAACGTGTACACGTTGTAAACTTAAATTCATCATGATTTAGCAGATAGTCACGTCATTTGATTTTAACTTTGATGAGAAGATTAGTAAAATTTTCAACTGAACGATCAGTTAGGAAAAACTGAGTCCTTTCAGTTAGGAATTCACTAACAACTGTCTTCTCAGTTAATCTCTTAAACCATCATTCCCCCTAAATAAATGCATTAAAGAAAAATGATGGCAATAGACAGTAATGATTAAAGACGAGTATAGTGCTTGGCATATCAATCGTCACAGAGAGAAGCGTCCTTTCGTTTTCCATATTGATCCAATACTTGTTCCTGTTGCCTGCAATTAAACACAGAATAAGATTCTGGTACCCTTTTCTATTTGGGTCCATAGTTGATTAGTCCTTTTGGAATCCATACTTGAATCAGTTTAACTGACTGTCCTGTTGCTGTATTCCATATAGTCCTTCCCTGTCTGTGTGTGCTTGGTGTATAGTGTGTGGATGATGTGACATGTGTTTTGTTCTTTTTCAACTGATTGTTCAGCCGATATCTTTTCTGAACTGGCTTACTATTGTAGTAGTTTGAGTAGCCATATGAATATTTCCTGCTGAGAGTTTTCGGTTGCTGATTCCATGAGTCAGTCTTACCCTTTGGAGTATATCCAATTCCACATCTCATGCCTTTATTCATATTTTGAGATGGCTGTTCAGTCAGTTTGCTCGACTCTTCTTGATTTTGTACCATAACTGATTTTACAAAGTGAATATATTTCCCTTTGTTCATATTCAGTTTTGGTTGAGTATCTTGGGAAGACAAATCATCTTTACCACAGAATCCTAAACCAGTTTTATCATCAACTGATTTCTGAGAGTTCTGTATATTAGTTAAAGTTTTAGATGATTTGTTCCAAACTTGAATGAGCTCATTGAGCTTTGTATTTTCAAGCGACAATTTTTGAATCATTGATTGATTCCTGCTTCTTTCATCAGTGAGTTCAACAATCTCCCTTTTCAGACTCAACATTTCAACTGATTCATCAGTTTTTGTTTTATTGTCTTTGGGATCATTTTGCTTTGCTCTGAGTTTTTCAAATGATAAAGCAAGCTTTTGATACTCATTGACCATGTCATGAAGAGTTGAGATGAGTTCTTCTCGTGAAAAAACAATAGAGCTAAAATCAAATACCTGCTCGCAGCTTGATTGATCTTCTAGGTTGTCTGCCATTAGACATGTTACTTCTTCCTCATCCTCACTTGAACTGCAAGAGCTTTCTGGATCTGACTCTTCGCTGTCAGTTTCTGCCCATTTGGCTTTGCTGTCTTCAGCTAGAAGTACTTCATGTCTCTTCTTGTAAGGCTTCTTTTCGTCTTTAGACCTTCTTTTGTGCTCATACATCTATTTCTTTCTTTCAGTTGAGATTTGATTATCCTTTTTAGGCTTTGGACAGTTGGCAATAAAGTGACCGGATTTGCCACAGTTGAAACATACATTAATCTCTTCTCTGGAGTTGTTTCTTTGGTAGTTTTTCTGAAAATTTCCTTGATTTTTCCTCATGAATCTTCCAAATTTCTTAATGAATAGAGACATGGCATCATTGCTCAGCTGATCAGCAGTTTTCTCAACTGAACCAGTTGATTCATTTCTAACAGCAGTCAAGGCAGTAGTTGCTGCTGGAGTAGATGGTTCTCCTTCTCGAGTTTGAAGTTCAAACTCATATGCTTTTAGATCTGCAAATTAATCATGAAGTTCAACTTTGTTAAGATCTTTGGATTCCCTCATTGCCATAGTTTTGACATCCCATTCTTTGGGAAGTCCTCTGATTACTTTCAACGCTACTTCTTTATTTGTATACACTTTTCCAAGTGCATTTAGTTCGTTGATGATACAGCTTGTTCTTTCATCATACTCATCCATTGTTTCTCCCATCTTCATTCTGATGTTGTCGAACTTCTGCATAGCAACTGAAAGTTTGTTTTCTTTTGTTTGATCATTTCCTTCGCAAAGTTGAATTAACTTCTCCCAAATTTCTTTGGCGGTTTTGCACATTTTGATCTTACTGAACGTTACTTTGTCCAGTGTCTTATACAATATGTCTTTTGCAACGTTGTCTAGATTTGCCTTTCTTTTGTCCTCTGTAGTCCACTCATCTCGAGGCTTTTCAATTCGGTGAGGTGCCCCTTCAGTAATAACAACAGCTGTGTTTGCTTTCAAAATTTTCATGGGTCCGTCAGTTATGACGTACCACTTGTCATCGTCTTGCGCAGCTAGATGAGCCTGCATTCTGATTTTCCAATCATCAAAATCTTCCCTGGAGAACATTGGAATCTTATTGAATGAAGACATAGTGATTAGATTGAAGATAGATAATTCTTTGACAGGATATGCCTCGCTCTGATACCACTTGTTAGGATCGGTTATTGACTAAGGAGTGTTTAGAAGGGGGGGGGGGGGGGTTTGAATAAACACTTCTAGAAATTTAAATGTTTTTCGAAAAAGGTAGTTCAGTTTTGTTACAAACTGAACTGAGTATCCCGTCTGTCAATTATCAATCAGTTAAACTGAATAAGCAGTTGCGGAAAATAAACTGATTGAAAGATAGAATATCTAACTGGAAGTAAAAAGCTGAAGTAAAGACAACACAATATGTTTCTGGATGTTCGGAGAATTGAATAACTCCTACGTCACCCCTTCTATCACAAGGATAGGATATTCACTAAAAGACTTTGATCGAGTACAACGCTTGTACAGACCCACTTCAGTTAGGACTTATCTATTGCCTGAACTGAAACTCTTAGTATAATACAATGATCTCTGTAAGTAACTGAACTTAGCACTTATCGAGTTATCAATATTTGACAGTGCTAGATTGCTCAATATCTAGCCTTGATTGCTACGAATAGATCTGATAGGTGTGAGCAGAGATTTTTAACAGAGTAATGGCAAGTTTGAGATTGGTCAATCGTCTATTTTGTCAACTGCTCTTTAGTCATATTTATAGACTTATATTTCAACGGTAATTTTGAATTCTCGTATCCGTTGATTGCCTCCTTATCATTTCTTGGACAGAGTTCTTGATTGCCGCTTCATCATTTATTGTAAGATGGCGTATTAATCTCAATAACCGAAATACGTTTTTCTATGCAGTGCGGCTTTCCACATTCAGTTGCTGTCTGATATGTCTTTTTGTCTGTTGAATGATCTTTCCCGAGGTATCATCAGTTGAGAAGCTTTAATGTTTTCGGCTGAATGTTTTAACTGATCAGTTCTCAACTGATCAGTTTGTGTCAACTGATTTTAGTTGAATGTTCAGCTGCCGAATATGCTTTCATGTATTAGTTGATTTTATGTTTTGTCAAACTCCAGAATTTAGTTTCCAACACTTCTTCATTTTGAATTTCTTTGATTTTTAATGATAAGTGGGTTAAAACGATGTGGCTTTAAACCTTGATATTTTCTTGAAATAAATATTGCACCGGTTCAAATTTAATTTACTGTTGGAAGATGGAGTAAATTATGATTAGGGAATTGTGTTTGTTTCGGGAGATTATTACCATTGGTAAAAGCTGCACATTTTGTTTGATGCTGAAGGGCTATATCTACGAGAGTTTTGTTACCGTTGGGAGTAAGAGTATATATGTTTTTACCGTTGAATCCAACATTAATCACTGCTAATTGTTCTTGTTCTCAGATTTATTTGTTCGCACTTTTGCCCTCTGTGCGAATTCTTGATGAGTTTATCGAAGGTTTTATCTGTAACTCTTGTTTATATTTCATATATACTGAAACCAGTTATGACCCTCTGCATATTCGAAGTGTAATTGCCGCTAGTGCCGGTGTTCCACCCCATGTGACAACAACTCCTACAGAATCTCCTACTGATAATCTTCTTTAGATAGTTGTGGTTTCCGAGGACCCAATTCCATTTGAAACAATTGCCCCTGAAAAACTGGCTAATGAAATAGATGTTGACTATCCACCGGATTTTTAAGAACTGAATCGTATCTTCCCTGTTCCTCTGCAACCAAGACGGTCAAAAAGAGTCTGGGTACGACCTTGATTTGTCCCTTCCAAGAAGTTCCGAGCTTCCTCTTCCACTACAAATCTATTAGAACCTGATTTCTCGTCTTGGGATGACTCTAATGATGAAGATTTTGAGTTGGTCACTAGACCAAAACTTGCGGTTGCTGCGAAGAAAACAACGTCATCTATTGCTATTGTTCAATCATATTCTCCGTAGAACCAAAGGATATTCCATGACCTAGTGATCTTGATTATTCTACTGACGATGAACAATCCTTAGCTGAGTTTCTTTCTCACATAAAAGAAGAAAAAACGACAAAGAAAAACATCTCTGGTGATGATGAGCCTGACGAGGAGATGCTACAAGAATTTGATGACAATCCCCTTGACTCTTCTAACAGTTCCTCTTCTGAATATAATTTTGAGTCTGAAGAACATGCTGCTGATTATGAGTCAGAATATAGTGATGTGATGAAAGTGAGTTTAGTGATAATGTTGTTCATGCTACTGTCGATGTTGAGACGAATGTTGTCAACATCAAATACAATATGGAATGTGTACTATGATGTGAGCAAGTCCTTCTCAACAAAGTTTTACTGTGAAGCTGCTTTAGCTTTGTGGCCACTATACATCAAAAGAGAACTTATTGAAGAAACAAATCTTGATGTGGGGACTTATAGACAATAAAATCTGATTGTTTTCTTTAAATGCCGAGGAAGGATTGCTACTGTGAGCATTTCAACTCCCTATGCCAGAAGATATGTTCTGGAATTTTACTGCAATCTCCTATCCAGTATTGGAGACGAAAGATCTGTGAAGTTTGGCAGGGTGTTTGTCCGCGACAGGATTTTCAGTTTTAATCCCAAAGCGATAAATATTTTTTATAACACCCCTGTTGAAGAAGAATTTGAGGAAGTTACATCTGATTTCAATGGCATTGCTGATGTTCTCACTAGCGGACTAATCAAAGTTTTACCATATCATCCCAAAAGGTCGTTTATGGTGAACCTGACTTCATTTTATTCCGTTTCATAAGACAACAATAAGAAATTGGAATCCTTCAACCAACACCACAATGGTTACTAAACCACATTCCATAGTTCTTTACATGATAGGTAATGGCAGTGCCACTTTAAATTTTGGTTGGATGGTGTTTAATATAGTTATGTAGTTTGTGGATGGAGGATTCAAATCCACCGAGCCACCTTTTCCATCTTGATCTATGGGATTTTGGAATTCCAAGGATTTCTCAAGGACATAGATGAAGAAATGACTCATGCGGGTGACCAACAGAAGATTGAACTTGCATATTTCAAAGAACCAGGAGGTTGATATTCCCTGGCTTAAGCCTGGTGTTGCCCAGCATGTTGGCAACACAAGTGTGTCAACATCTGGAACCAAATCAGGCGAAGCTAAATCTATTTTGAGAAAAACAACTTCTAAGTATGTTATGCTCTCTACCTCCCATATCCAAGGCCAAATTAACTTTGGCCGACAACAAATTCAGAATTCACGAGAGATTATTGCATTCTGTGAAGCCCAAGTGGCAAAGTATGAGTTGTTGTTAGAAGTTGGGGTTCATTCCTTTGCTGAATAAAAAGGGGGTAGAAGAAGCCGAAGCCGAAGCATGAATCTGATGTTGCTGTTGATCCATAGTTTGTTTGATTTTTCTTGAATTATCTTTGAAGTTATTAGTTCAATTTGATTTAGTTATCTTGTCATGTTAATGAATTTTCTGAGTGTTCTATTTACGTGTTACAACAGCTATTTGACAACACCACACTAACTTTTTTGAATTCAGTGGAAGATAACTATCTAACTAACTATCTAATTCAGGGGGAGTTATTAGACAGGCGGAGATAATACATATCAGAAATATCATACTATTTTTGGAACTTTTGTCCAAAAAGACAAAAAAAGGGATATTGAAAGAATATTTTATTTCTTAATTAATTTTTTTCCTTGTTGATAATAATGGTATGTTTATATATGGAATTTTGCCTATCTAGACTAAATAGATTTTTTATTGATAAAAAAAATATTATATATATATATATATATATATATATATATATATATATATATATATATATATATATATATAATATTTTTTTGTCTTGCAACACAAATAACTCAAATATTATGATATTATCTATTTACAATATATTTAAATGGACTAATCAGATTATACCATATCCGGAATTGTTATATTATGCACATGCGATACTTCAAATAAATTTATCCTTGTAGATTCAATAAATTATATAAATTATAACTAACATAATTTATTTGAGTAATTATAATAGCACCAAAGGACCTGATCAAACCCAATTAAATTAAGTTTCAATAAATTAACTTGATATAATTAACTCATGATTAATCAATATATTGTATTAATCTTATTCTACTCCACTAAAAAAACAAGATTTATAGCTTGGTTGAGACCCTCCTACTAAATTCAATATATCTAGCAACTCATGCAATATTAATTTAGTGGACCCATAAAATTGGCACGAGTCATACACATATTCTTACTAATGGACTAATTAAGGGAGACTGCCTCTCACACTTAAAATTTTATTTAATTTTGAGTTTTAAGACATTAATAATATCCTAACTATTTTAACTCTTAAAATAGTTCAATCATTAATCACAATATTTACTCTATAAACTAAAAATATAATATCATTTAAAAGAAATTTCGTGCATGGCAATAAAGTATCTAAAATGGTGTTTATGCAATCTACATGACATGATACATGAATGACAAATAAAGAATATATAAATAAATATGAACAGAATTTTATGCCACATCCTAGACTCCAAATCAAATTTATTTAATTGGATTACAATTTGGTCCAATTATTCATGGCATATCTTCATGTGTATAGCCTAAGAGTCCATCAACCCAATTTTCATTTAAGCTATCTCCACTTCCGATTATGTTCTCCATTGTCCCCTCGTAAAAACAAAAACAAGACATCTGAAAAATGTGCCTCACAGCCAACTTCATTTAAACATTTCTATCCTCGAATAATAAAAACCAAATTACAAAAATGGCTTTAAGACCCACTTCAAGTAAAATATTGAAACAGAACATGAAATATATACAACAGTGGCTAGAAAGCATACTCTTATAGTAAAATAAAACTTTCATATCCTTATGTGGTTCGCATAGTGCTCTCATTTTGTTTTATTTTTTCTTTTCTTTGTTATCTAGCTCGACAAACGTGACTCCTGGTTCGCTGTCCTTATCTGCCACTCTTTTTAAGTGGCCCGGAGGCCCACATAAGGAATTTTCATTGCACAAATAAACAAAAAATTTATATTAATGGTTATATAGCTTACTTTATCAATAATTTTGGCATGCTCAAAAATCATAACAGAAACATCAATCAGAACGTATACACAGGTAGTCATAAGGCCAACTTCTCACATAACAAATATCTTTCCAAGTAGTCAGAAAACTACTATGGACTCATCATTACTGTTTGAACAAAAAGTTGACTCCTGAAAGTACCTGTAGAGCCAACTTTGTCCACCATAATTTGCAATACTAAATTAGTAAAGATAAAGATATATGTCAAAGTTTCAAAAAGGATAACTCCCCGCTATCTCTACTCACTCTCTCGTTTGTTTTCTTCTTTCATACTTGGAAATATATGGCTTTAGGTACTTGTCATTTATGCATCTTTTATGCGGTTGACCATCTAAACTTGATAAAAAATTTGGATTTCAATCCAAGACCTTGTGCATCTTAAATTGTCTTCCCCAGTTAGGGACCGTTTTCCCAAATCTATGTCATTTGTTCCTAATGGCAATATGGTTTTCCACTCGATCTCTCCTTCAAGAAGCCCTTCTTATTGATCCTCTTGTTATATATATTTTCCTCTTTCTGCTTCTGTAAAAATAAGGCATTATATGCTTGGATTCTTAGTTCATCTATTTTTTCTAACTCTGTGATAATCACCTCACTGTAATATTCATGGGATAGTTCATTCTGTTTTGCCACTCGCATTGATGGAATCATAATATCCAATGGTATAACTGAATCATGGCCAAAGGTAAGTGCAACTGAACTTATCCCAGTGGCAGTCCTTTTAGATGTTATATAAGCCCACAACGTCTCTCGTAATAGTCTTGTCAAATCCCTAGGATTCTCTTCCATCATCTTCTGTACAATCATTATCAAAACTTTTTTTGATGCTTTGGATTGTCCAATGGATCGTGGGTAATATGTGGACGAGTTTATCGACTTGATTTCGTAATATTCTGCGAACTCCCTTATATTAGAACCCATGAACATAATTTCATGATATGTGGTTAATGACTTCGGAATATCAAATCTATGAATGATGTTTTCTTTGAAAAAGTTAATGATATCACCTTATTCCACTTTCTTCAAAGGTGTTTCTACCCACTTGGTGAAAAATACGTGGACACAAGAATGAAAGACTAGCCTTTAGATGATGCTTGGTAAATTTTTCATATTAAGTCCATGGCCAAACCCTTGAATGGTCATGATTTGACCATGCTATGAAGCTCATCAACTAGAAATCTTTGAATATTTTCATTCTTTTGACAGGATTGACATCTCTTTGCATATTTGATTCAATCTTTCATATTTGTTGATCAATTGTAGCCATACCTTTTGATCAACTATCTCATCTTCAATCAGGATTGGTGCACTCCGCATAATCTATCGTGAAATTGCTTCATGATTTCCGGTGTTTCTGGAAAACATATGCATCTTAAGAGCAAAGCATCAAACTCTTTCCTGTACAAATCCCCTTCCGCTAAGACGTAGTTAAGAACTCTCATTTTCAAACCATTTGGAATATCTCTTCCAAGAGATTTCCGTTCCTGTTTTATGTCATCTCTCCAATCACTAGCTAAGTTTATATCCAAGTTAAGTATGTCTACTTGAATCCCTCTTTTCTAAATTGATGGATGGTTCCTTTTTTGAATCTTGACTAGTAGGTGTGTAGTTAATTTCAGGAGACATTCTTAATCTCGAGACTATTTGAGCTAATATATCTACATCCCAAATTTCTTATCTTTGTACATGCACCAATGACACTTCTTCAAAGTCATATAAAAGTGGAGACGCAGCGGTGTAATATGATGCTAATGATAAACTAGTGCATTTGAACTCCCTTGATAGTCGTTTATGTTGGAACTTTTCAAGTTCGCAATCTTGATTTTGATGTTAACAAAACTTGTTATTGTGTTTCTAACATATTTACTCTAGTGTGAAGTTGTTAGCACAAGAAGTAAGCTGAAACTGAATTCTGCACAAACTGAATTTCTGGCGAGCTTTGGTGTTTGGAAGATATCTCTAAGCTGGACAATCCAAATGACAATCCGCCAATAGTACTGATCAGAAAAACTCAATTTGGAACAAGTTGTATTTCTCGTCAGTTGGCCAAAATCGGATGTTATCATGGTCTAACCGATCGCTCAATTACCGAACTGATCACACAAAAACAAAAATCAGTTGGGTTTGAGCAGCTGCGGTATTTTGGTCATATCTCTCAGCATGGTTATCGAAATGAAGCGATTAAGTATGCGTTGGAAAGATAAGACAAAGATCTATAAATCATTTCAGAAGTCAAAGTCTGAATCGCAGCTTACGATGCTGATAAATGACGATGAAGCTACTGGTTCTGCACAAACTGAAATCAGCTAGGCTGATTTCAGCACACCAACTGAAACTGAACCAGCTGCTGACCAGCTGACTAACCAACTGAACTGAACCAATTGCTGACCAGTTGAACTGAACGACCAGTTGAGTTGACCAGAGTTGACCAATCGGGAAAATGTCCAGCAAGCTGAATTTGACCGTTGCAATTTTAGAAACAGTACAAAAACTTTCCAAACGGTCATATTCTTGTGTCTAACGTATATATCATTGTTGGGGGCTTATAAATACAACATATTGAAGATCAAACAAGAGCTTTTTAAGAGGATTCAAAGCATGAGCAGTTAGCATGAAGAAATCAGCTAGTTGAGAGCACAAAACCTTGTGTGAGGATACATTTGAGTTGTACACTGTAACTGATAAATTCCTCACACACGATCACTCACACATATACAAGAGAGTTGAAGTTCAAAGATTAGTTGAGTGAGTCTTGCAGAAAGACGTAAAACTTATGTATGTAGTCTTTGCATATGAGACATTAAAAAATATGCTGATTGTGAGGTACTGCCTGCAATCTTGAGTGCTAGGAGTTCAGTTTAGACAGTGGGTAAGTTCTAGCTGAATGGGTTTGTACAAAGTGTTGTATAAATCAAAGTCTTCTAGTGAATCCTTCCCAAGAGGAAGAAGGGGTGACGTAGGAGTATTTAAATCTCCAAACATCCATAAACAAATTCGTGTCTATTTGTTTATTACATTTACTTATCATTTCCATAGTTTTAAAGATGCATTGTTGCAGCATTTTATGTGTTCTTCAAATTGCAAAATATTGTATACCAAGTTTTCGATAAAATTCTTTAACTAAAATATTTTTTTCTCATTCAACTTGCATATATTTTAAATGTTTTACAAAATATTTAATCGGTTTCTACGAAGGATTATTTCGAGTATCTTCCGCTTGGTTTTTAACCAAACTCGATTTAATTCATCGGTGTTCAATATTTCAAGAACCGAGCTATTGTAGCTCAACGATTACCCTCCTAGTCGATCCCAACAGTTTAAGTACCAGTTGTGAAGCCCTTGATATCAACAACTCTTTTTCTCTCAAATATTTCATAATTTCCAGTCCAATGACCAGTCTCGTACTCCACTTGATTGTTGGTGCATCGAACCCCCAACTTACAAGATAGAGCAATTTTCACACCTCTTGGGAAAGTGATCACAATACCAGCTCAAGTTGTTGTTTCTGTATTAATCCATCGAATTTTAGTTCCCATGGTTGAATTCTCATTTCACAAACTGGAAATCCAATATGCTCTTCAATGAACTACACAGCGATGACCTAGCCTTTAATTGAATTTTGGGAATAATAGATCATGTAAACTCGGTCAATGCTAAATATCATTTACTAATTCTACAAGAGAGAATGGGTCTATTGAGCATGTACTTAATAAACTCAGTCTTAGCCACAACGAATACTCTTGATTGAATCAAATAATGTCCTAACTTAGTGCCTGTGTAATACAATGTTAAGCATAAATTTTCAATCACAGAATACTTCAGTTCTACAGGAGTAAGATATCTACTCAAATAATAAATGGTACGCTCATTTCCTTCTTGATTATTTTGAACTAGCAAGCACCCGATTGATTCATGAGAGGTAGAAAAATATAATTTAAGAGGTATTCAATACTTGGGTGGCGTAGGAACATGAGGATTTTATAGATATCCCTTGATCATATCAAAGTCCTCTAATGTGACTTTTCCCATTTGAACTCCCCACTATCTTTAATTTTCAACAACTGTGAGAACTCATTCGTTTTCCCAACAAATTTAAAGATAAAACGTCTCAAGTAATTTACTTGTCCAAGAAAGCGTTATAACTCTTTCTTGTTCTTCCGTAGAGTTGCATCCATAATAGCCTTGTCTTTGTTTTTATCCACCTTTACCACCCTCTCTAGCGTACTATAAGTTCCTGCTTTCACCCCAAATGTGACGACCCGTAACTTAAAAATAATACCAGTTTAGTATTTGCGGAAGAATAAAAAAAATTCTTACTACATAATTAATTATAATTTAGCTTTTAAAATAAAATATGATCACTATGCATTTTACAAAATAAATTTAATAATAAAACTCTTTGAATATCACAATCATTAAAAATCTCAAGTTGATAACGATTAATTAAATTTGGAAAAAAGTCTAACATAACATAATAAGTTTCAACATGCTAGTCACCAACAGTAATACATAAAAATTAGAATAAATAGTTTTAAAATGTGCATAAGTAAAATATAATGAACTGCAAGATCCTCGGGTTTGCATGCCACTGGTCCGAGTTTGCTCACTAGTCACCTGCCTCATGTATCATCATCTAAGTCATCTGTATCGATCAATTCTAGTGAATCTAATGACTCAACGTGAAAAAATCGTGAATAACAAGTCATACATAATAAAATTCATTAAATTTAAAAATAGCTTGTACATATCATAATGTAAGCACAAATATGTACAAAGCGACTTTTCGGCATTAACATTTTCATAAAATTATGTCTTCATGCCTGTCATACATAATCGTAATAATAAATCATTTTGCGTAGAGATCTGTTTAATGCAAGTGGCTCATAACATAAATCGTCTAATCAAACTAAACACAATACTAGGCCAGCAGGCATCACCACAGCTCTTGGACTGGATGTCCACTCCCTAACATATAACATAAATCCCCTGAACAGGTTGGATAGGTCCCCGGACACGTTCTCCGGATTCCAAACACATAACATAATTGGCCACAAGACAAATCACATACCTCAAAAATATTTATTTCTCACGTCATACATACTTACGAACATCGTGGATCTCGATGGATCGTCCTCGGACATCTGCCACAACATCCTCAAACAATAATCAAAACAGCCCCTAAAGATGCATTCGAATGTGTACGACTTCCAAATTAAATAGAACCACTTAGGATGTACCAATCGACTCGGGACTCGACCCACATGTGAACCACATCCCAACCTAGTGTCCAAGGCCCTAAACTGGCCCCGAACCATGATCAAACTCCTTAAACCATGTCCAACAATCTATAAACTGGCCTTGAACCATGATCAAACTCCTTAAACCATATCCAACAATCTATCGAATACAAGCTGCCAAAGAAATGAAACTTTGGCACATATGTGCTCCGCACGAATCCCTACAGATTCCAACTCGAACCAAGCCCTAGACTCGACCCTAAGACACCGTTTAAGACTCTGGTTTGCCCCTTTCCAGCCAAGGGTTCATGCACTAGCCTTGAATAACACTAGTCATGCGCAGCCCCCTGGATGCGACCCTCAACATGCGCGCGGCCAAGTTCTACTCTAACCTTCTTGTTTTCAAACCAGACACTAAGCGACTAAGACCAGGCTTACCTGAGAACCCTAAGACCCCTCATAGACCCTAGCCAGGAGCTTTGGTCTAGACATACACTGAAACACATGGCCGAAGTCGTTACCACCCTTACACGTCGAATTTTCCCTCTTGCGACTTTTTTTTGTACTAGCAGCATAACGACCCATCACAGACCACCTAATGACGTATAAACACACCCAATAACACAGCCATACGCTGCAGCAAGCCTTCGGATCGGTCCAGCAAAGTCTGCGATCAAAAATCTCAAGAAAACGTGGAATTTTATACGTATTTTGTATCGAAAACGATATTGATAACGTTCTACCACTCATATAACCAAACCAATGAATTTCATGCATATTTCATATCACAATACAATATATAACGTGATCGATGAGTCAAGAAATGTAACGCCCGAAAATCATTCATCGTAAACCGCATGCATGAAAATTATTTAAAATTTGCTTATTTATTTTATGAATACTTCAATGATATATTTTATATGATTAAATGTTTAAATTTCATGGTATCATTAAATTAAGGATTTCGCAAAGATATTCGATATTAGACCGGGTAAAAGAAATTAGGGACGGTCAAGATGAAAATATTTTTCAAAATTTTTTTTAAGGATGGATAATATGATTAAATAGGATGAAAATTTTCTGAAAATGCTGGAGTCCAAATTATTCCGCGAGTCGAGCCTTATTTCATCCGAGAAGCATGTTTTAGTCAAACAGAGACTTTAAAGGGACTGGAAGTTTCTATTTTTAAAAATTTTCTTTCATAAACTTTTACTTTTCAATTAATTGGGCCTTAATGAGCTTAATTCACATAGGATTAATGGGCCTAATTATTCATAAACCAAAAACCTTAAAACCCCAAACTTTTTAAACACAATTTTCGAAAATTGAGAAACCAAAACTATGGTTCTAAAGACTCCTAGTTGGCTGCTGAAAACAAAAAAACACACACTAAAATTTTAGAAAACTTCAAGGCAAAAATCAATCAAAGGCGAGTCGCTTCCCGTTCGCTCCTCTTCGCAACCCACGCCGATGATTGAATTTTCAGACGTTTTTAACGCAAAGGCACGCTTCTAAACTTTTTTTCTGCACCATTCAAAATCATATTAGACATGATTTATGTTTTGAAGCATGAAAAATTATTTAGATCAACTTAACGTTTATAGGTTATTTATCAAAACTTTTGACTTCTCGATGATCATAAAAGTCATGTTATGAGTTGTAATTGGTACTCCGCCTATATAAGATGTTAAAGGGATGGAAAAAGGGTCGTATAAGGACACGATGAAGGCTGGAAAAAAGCGGGAAACGATTCGGTATTGGGAGAAGCTAGTGAAAGGGGATCGGTTACGGTGACCGGAAGCGCAACAGAAGTTTAAAAATCGAATTTTTTATAAATATTTTCGGCCACCATAAATGTGTGTGTAGCAAATACAAAAATCTCAACTTTCATACATAGGGTGTTGAGAAAATCGTTACCTATCAACCTCTTGAGGTTGATGATGACACCAACTAAAGTGTAAACACTTTAGCTCTTGTATGGCAAGAAAAATCTACAAGCTTTCCTCCTTTACTTCAAGAATTAGGCCCACCACCAACTTTGTAGATCCACCTCACACTTGCACTAGAAAATGTAAGGTTTTTTTCAAAGAGAAGAGATAGTGTTTTCAACTATTGAAGAACACAAAAATGAGAGAAAAATTTTGAGAGAAAATTGCTCCTAAATTTCGGCCAAGGGGTGTAGAATGAGGGAGGGAAGAGTTGTCTTGGTAGTGCAAAAAGTTGATCCAAAAAGGTAGCATGCCATGCATTATTTTAATCAAAACTGTTCACCAACTCTTCACCTCCCAAGCATGCAATGTGAATTGGGCTTGTAACTATTACAAGGCCCATGGACTATTTAAATTGTCTCAAACATATTTGAGCCCAATTAGACTTTACTTGATTTTACTCAAGCCCACTAGTTAAATAATTTTTTTCAATTGGGCTCTACAAGGCCCAATGTTATTTAATTAATTCAACAATTGAATTAATTTAATTATTTGGACTCTACTAGGCCCACTAGTGTTTAATTAATTCAACACTTGAATTAATTTAATTTAGTCCATAATCATGTTTATGAAAATCACAATTTTCAAATACATTATTTACTTGGCCTATTTTTAATTTAGGAACACATTCATAAATTAAAAATTATATTTCTCTCATAGAAGTCATACTTCCATTTTTCTCTACGCTTATAAACTCATTTATAAGCCGTTCAACACATTGAACTATTTTTACTTCTCAACGGGATTTAGAAAGCTAGTACTTGTGTGGCCCTCAATGGTTTATTGATACAACTAGTCGTGGGTTCACATCTCAATGTGATTCGGACTAAACATGTCTTTATATGAGCATATCACAATTGCTCTATTCTTACTTATCAACTCCTTGATAACAAGAATGTCAGAACTCAAGTCTGATAGTACCCAACCAATCATGTTAAACGCCTAGCAGCATCGCTTACATGATTCCCTATGTATCAAATGATAGTGCCTGCAAGAACCATTCAATTATGGTTAGCATACAGTGCGGTCCCTTCAACTCATATATCCCGACCGATTCGACAATCATTGGTTTATCGAGAGTTGTCAATGAATCGATACTATGTGTCATGTCGTAGCTGTATCGATGGTGTAATCTATGAAACCCCTTTCATAATTACCACCATACTCTGATCAGAGATTTCAACCTACATACACATGAGAACACATAGGATATCCATACCCGAAGGTAAGCGGTGAATCCCCGACTACAATGCATCAACTCCTATATGTTTCGACAGAACACCGAACCTTGCCACCTTATGACCCCATGAGAGTCGGTAAACAAGTCAAAGTGTAATTCTAGCACATAGAGTCTCAATGTTGTCCCAGGTCATAAGTACCAATGGTGTACAACCATAAATTAGGACTTTTCCACTCGATAAGTGAGAACCACTTGGAAAGTCCTTTTATGGAGGGTTGTTCAGTGCACTCTACAAGGAGCACCTATCTGCATGTTCGGACATCACAATGTCCCCTACCAATGAAACATGGTACTCACATCGCAGATACTAGTCTCGAACTCGAGCGGCCTATATCCTTCTTAGTGGCGGCTGAATCGACTAGGAACCGTTTAGAATATACAATATTACAAATATGAGTTTCATGATACTCGTCATATGAGCATCTCATATTCTTTCTACTATTTGTATATTTAAGGGCTTTATCTATGCAACTAGCATGAGTATACAGATAAAGAAGTGCCAAAACGATAAATTCAAATATTATTAAAATAAAGACTGTTTATACATAGAGGTTAATCATGAACCCTCGGCCAGCACTTGGCTCGACGGGCACCTACTCTAACAATCTCCCACTTGCACTAGAGCCAACTACCCATATGCTTCAAACCCATCGATTCGTGATGCTTCTCGAACAATGGTCCAGGTAAAGGCTTAGTTAGTGGATCAGCAACATTGTCTACTGAGCCGACTGTGTCAATCGACACTTCTCCTCTTTCCATAATCTCTCCGAGTATGTAGTACTTTCTCAATACGTGTTTGGATTTTTTATGAGACCTGGGCTCCTTAGCTTGAGCAATAGCTCCCGTGTTGTCACACAACACCGGGACAGGAGCAACTCCATTAGGAATGACACCCAACTCTTGGACAAAATTCTTTATCCAAACAGCCTCCTTTGCTGCATCTGATGCAGCAATGTATTCGGCCTTTGTGCTGGAATCCGCAGTATTGTCTTGCTTGGAACTCTTCCAGGAGACAACAGCACCATTGAGCATGAATACAAACCCAGAGGTTGACTTCGAGTCATCGATATCGCTTTGGAAGCTAGAGTCGTATATCCTTCCAATTTCAGTTCTCCACCCCCATACACCAAGAACAATTTATTGGTCCTTCTCAAATACTTGAGGATGTCTTTCACATCTTTCCAATGTGGAAGACCGGGGTTCGATTGATATCTACTCACTACACTTAGTGCGAAAGCCACGTCAGGACGTGTAGGTATCATCCCATACATGATGCTACCAATCGCAGATGCATAAGGAATGCTTGTCATCGCCGCTATCTCTGCATCAGTCTTGGGAGACATAGACTTGGATAGGGACACGCCATGACACATTGGTAGATGTCCTCTCTTGGACTCATCCATCGAGAACCGCTTCACGATGGTATCAATGTATGTGGACTAGGTGAGACCAAGCAATCTTTTTGATCTATCTCTATAGATCTGTATTCCCAATACAAAAGATGCTTCACCCAAGTCCTGCATCGAGAACTTACTCGCTAACCATATCTTAGTTGATTGCAACATTCCTACATCATTCCCAATGAGTAGAATGTCATCAACATACAACACCATGAATGTCACAGCACTCCCACTGACCTTCTTATACACACATGGTTCCTCAGGATTCTTAGTAAAACCAAACTCTTTGATTGTACCATCGAATCTGAGGTTCAACTCCTAGATGCCTGCTTTAGACCATAAATAGATCTTTGAAGTTTGCATACCATATGCTCACTCCGATAGATGTAAAACCTTCGGGTTGAGACATGTAAATCTCTTCCTTAATATCCCCATTAAGAAATGCTGTCTTGACATCTATCTGTCATATCTCATAGTCATACCATGCAGCTATGGCTAGCAATATCCTTATGGACTTGAACAATGCAACTGGAGAAAAGGTTTCCTCAAAGTCAATTCCTTGTCTTTGAGTATATCCTTTTGCTACCAATCGCGCCTTGAAGGTCAATACCTTCCCATCCGCCCCAAGTTTCCTCTTGTAAATCCATTTACACCCTATGGGAACAATTTCCTCAGGTGGATCCACGAGATTCCACACTTGGTTCAAATGCATGTAATTCATCTCAGATTCCATCGCTTCAAGCCACTTGGATGAATCGGCGTCAGAAAATGTTTCCTTGAAGGTACTTGGATCACATCCATGGATAGGCTCATCATGGCCCTCTTCAAGAAGCAGACAATACCTCATAGGTGGTCTCGAGACTCTCTCGGATCTTCTAGGAGCTTGTATCTCCTCTCTTGGCTCTTCGGGTGTGGGTTCTATAATTATGGGTGTCTCTCGAACTCTTCGAGTTCAATCATCTCCTCTTTTCTATCCAATAGAAATTTCTTTTCTAAAAAGGTTGCATTCCTAGAAACAAACACCTTTGTTTCTTGGGGATGATAGAAACAACATCCAACTGAATTCCTTGGATATCCCACAAAGTAACATAAAATGGATCGACTATCCAATGTATCTCCCACTACCTGCTTCACATAAGCAGGGAACCCCCATATTCTAAGATAATAATATTTAGAAGGCTTACCCATCCATATCACATATGGTGTCTACCTTTGAATGGACATTTAGTGGAATATCTTTCAATTTTAAGTTATAGAGATCATTTTCAAGTTCACCAGTACCAATTAAACATTCATTCTTATAAATGTTGCAAACAGCTTTGCAAAAGAAACAAGAATATCCATCTTTATCAACATAGAAATGGAAACAATGTTTTTTTACAAAATCAAGTACACAAAAAAAACATCTCTTAAAATCAACTTAAACTCATTGTTCAATGACAGCTAAACATCTCTCATGGCCTTCGCAGCAACTCTTGCTCCATTGCCCATGCTCAAGAAGGTCTCACCTTCCCTGAGCCTCCTACTTCTTCCCATCAGCTGTAAATCATTACAGAGATGTGAGCCACAACCGGTATCCAATACCCAAGAAGTAGAGTTAATTGAAATGTTTACTTCAATGTAGAATATACCGTTTCCAGAACCTTTCTGGGAAAGATATTCTCTGCAGTTACGCCTCCAATGTCCAGGCTTCTTGCATTGATGACATTTATCAGCAGTCTTGTCAGCCTTAACTGGTGTGGCTGCCACAACGGGATTCAGAGATTGCCTCATCAAGGGCACGTTCTTTTTGGGACGTTGGAAAGAATGCTTCTTTCCCTTCCCATGTGGATCAATCTTCGTACCAGATGAAGAACCCTCATAAAGAACCAGCTTCTATTTCTTGATGGTTGATTCAAACGTAACAAGCATATTCACCAACTCCTCAAGGGTCGGCTCTAGCTTGTTCATGTTGAAATTCACCACAAAAGGATCAAATGAGCTAGGCAGTGACAAGAGCAACACGTCAGTGGTCAACTCCAAAGACAACATCAAATCCATACCAACGAGCTTGTCCACGAGCCCAATCACCTTTAGGTCATGCTCGTGGACCGAAGCCCCATCTCGCATGCGCAAATTGATCAGCTCCTTGACGGTAGCATGCCTAAGAGGACGTGTTTGCTCACCAAAGAGCTTCTTGAGATGCAAATCAATGTCAGCAGCACTCTTTGCATCCTCAAAACGCCTCTGCAGCTCATCATTCATAGAAGCCTGCATATAACACTTGGCTTTCAAGTAATGGTCACACCATTCCTTGTAAGTCTCCAATTCCTCAGGAGTGCAGTCTGTCGGAGCCTCAACAGGGGGCGACTCAGTCAGTGTATATGCTATCCTTTTCGAATTCAAGACGATTTTCAAGTTTCTTAGCCAAGTGAGGTAATTAGGTCCAGTTAATATGTGTTTTTCGAGTATTGTAGATAGCGGATTGCGAATCGAATACATTGTCAATTTGTACTGAAAAGTAAGAACAGATAAATGTTAATGACTATTTTAAAGTATTTAATAAGATATAAAGTTTGGACTTTTACTTTACAAATTTTCGCTCCCACTGTTTTGACATTTTCACTACCCTCTAGTGAAAACGGGAAACTCCTTTCCTCAGTAGGTACGTAAGGTCCAATTAGCGAATTATGATCCCGAATAATATCAGCCAATCATAATTCCTAAAAGGTAGTTTCCAATTGCATCCCTATGCAACCCTCTACGTAAACTTTTGTCTCACGTTTGATTAGAACCCAATAATATGACGTCGTTCATCTTTACGTGTCAAGCCTAACCCATCGATATTGAACCTTAATGGACGATCGCCATGAGTTCCCTCAATAATATGAGCCGAAATCATGGGAGTTCCATGTAGTTCACATCACCAGGTCAATGGATGTCACAGCTTTCCGGCGCCCAGAGCTCCCCCAATAATATGAGCCGAGCCCCGAGTACGGGTAGCGTTCATCATGCACCCATTGTCGATGGAAGACAAGGAAATTATAAACAAATTTATAATTCCCTTTTTCGGGCTTGATATTAATTTTGAATCTTATTCAAAATGAGGGTTTTTTAATTTTGAAAAGTATCATCATTAATTTTATTTTAAAATGCTCGCCATGTTTGATCGTATGTTTGCCGGATTCATGCAACTTTGTTATTATCATAATAATAACGCACATACTCATTATTTATAACATATCATGCATATATTATAAACAGTAAACAAACAAGGATAATCAATCGCCCCAATACTAATGGCCCGTGTGAGCTAAACACGGGCCTAGGTCCAATCCTAGGGTAATGCAAGGGATGCAAATGCAACTATTACATTAGCTTCGAATATTTACATGTCTTCGATCTTCATAATCATCACGGCCACCATCTTCCAACCTTGATCATCCACTATACTAATATTTACAAATAAATATCCATGGAAAATAGGGATACGTCTCATGGGGGGTGGGAACGGGCCATAAACCAAGCTCACTTTATAAATTGATAATTATTACAATCATTCAACACAAAATATCCTAGCATACACCTAAAAAATTGGGCTTGAGATTTTGATTATCCTTCATGCATAATATCACATATCATACACCATCAATTAATTATCACAATAATTAATTGATCCAATATTATATATCTTGATCCAATCACTAACCGCCACGATTATAAACTAAATTAACAAAGTATACAAACACCTTTGTCTACTTTCAAATTAATTTATTTATAACCGAATTTCTTGTAAATCACCGATTTACTATAAATATTTAAAGTCCAACTTAAAATATTTATTTCATGAGAAAATATTTTCAACTTTTGTAATTTTAAACTTAAGGGCCCAAAAAACTCATTTTTTACAAAAAACATTTTGGCCCATTTAAAATTCACAAATATGTTAGCCATCCAATGGCCCAACAACTCAAGGCCCATGACACTTTGATAATCCAAAACACTTTTGGAAATCCTAGTCGTCATCGCCGTCGCCGGAGCTCCGTCGCCGGATTCCGGTGACAATTTTTTTTTATTTTTTTAATTTTAAAGAGGCTTGGGCTGCCCTTGCTGCCTGTTTCGAGCAGCTTGGGCTGCCCGAAATGGGCAGCAACAAGCTGCCGAAATGTGCCCCAAGGTGGCCTTGATTTTGTTACAAAATTTTGTTCTCATGCGGTTAGAAATCGATCTCAACATAATATCTTGTAAATGCTACACAAAATCGTAACCATAGCTCGGATACCACTTGAAAGGGATCGATTTTAGGTACCCGAAATGCGCAATGGAAGCTACAAAATTTCGATTTTATAAGAAAATTTGAGCACCCCTTGTACTAGTGTGTAGCTAATACAAAAACACAAAAATATTTCATACATAGGGTGTTTTAGAAAATATACCTATCAATCACAATGGATTGATGATGGCTCCAACTTAGTTGTCAAACAACTAAGCTCTTCAAAGGATGACAATCTACAAGCTTTCTTCCTTTCCTTCAAGAATTAGGCCCACCACCAACTTCGTAGATCCACCTTACACTTGCACTAGAAAATGTAAGGTTTTTTCAAAGAGAGGAGAGAGTGTTTTCAACTATTGAAGAACACAAAAATGAGAGAAAAATTTTGAGAGAAAATTGCTCCTAAATTTCAGCCAAGGGGTGTAGAATGAGGGAGGGAAGAGTTGTCTTGGTAGTGCAAAAAGTTGATCCAAAAAGGTAGCTTGCCATGCATTATTTTAATCAAAAGTGTTCCCCAGCTCTTCACCTCCCAAGCATGCAATGTGACTTGGGCTTGTAACTATTACAAGGCCCATGGACTATTTAAATTGTCTCAAACATATTTGAGCTCAATTAGACTTTACTTGATTTTACTCAAGCCCACTAGTTAAATAATTATTTTCATATTTTCATTTGGGCTCTACAAGGCCCAATGTTATTTAATTAATTCAACAATTGAATTAATTTAATTATTTGGACTCTACTAGGCCCACTAGTGTTTAATTAATTCAACACTTGAATTAATTTAATTTAGTCCATAATAATGTTTATGAAAATCACAATTTTCAAATACATTATTTACTTGGCCTATTTTTAATTTAGGAACACATTCATAAATTAAAAATTATATTTCTATCATAGAAGTCATACTTCCATTTTTCTCTACGCTTATAAACTCATTTATAAGCCGTTCAACACATTGAACTATTTTTACTTCTCAACGGGATC
The DNA here is from genome assembly GCF_022965805.1 of Primulina eburnea. NCBI lineage: Eukaryota > Viridiplantae > Streptophyta > Magnoliopsida > Lamiales > Gesneriaceae > Primulina > Primulina eburnea. The sequence goes on from NC_133111.1 coordinate 31,710,130, forward strand.
TAGAAAGCTAGTACTTGTGTGGACCTCAATGGTTCATTGATACAACTAGCCGTGGGTTCACATCTCAATGTGATTCGGACTAAACATGTCCTTATATGAGCATACCCCAATTGCTCCATTCTTACTTATCAACTCCTTGATAACAAGAACGTCAGAACTCAAGTCCGATAGTACCCAACAAATCATGTTAAACGCGTAGCAGCATCGCTTACATGATTCCCTAGGTATCAAATGATAGTGCCTACAAGAACCATTCAATTATGGTTAGCGTACAGTACGATCCCTTCAACTCATATATCCCGACCGATTCGACAACCATTGGTTTATCGAGAGTTGTCAATGAATCAATACTATGTGTCATGTCGTAGTTGCATCGATGTTGTAATCTATGAAACCCCTTTCATAATTACCACCATACTCTGATCAGAGATTTCAACCTACATACACATGAGAACACATAGGATATCCATACCCGAAGGTAAGCAGTGAATCCCCGACTACAATGCATCGACTCCTATATGTTTCGACAGAACACCCAACCTTGCTACCTTATGACCCCATGAGAGTCGGTAAACAAGTCAAAGTGTAATTCTAGCACATAGAGTCTCAATGTTGTCCGGGGTCATAAGGACCAATGGTGTACAACCATAAACTAGGACTTTTCAACTCGATAAGTGAGAACCACTTGGAAAGTCCTTTTATGGAGGGTTGTTCAGTGCACTCTACAAGGAGCACCTATCTGTATGTTCGGACATCACAATGTCCCCTACCAATAAACATGGTACTCACATCGCAGATACTAGTCTCGAACTCGAGCGGCCTATATCCTTCTTAGTGGCGGCTGAATCGACTAGGAACCGTTTAGAATATACAGTATTACAAATATGAGTTTCATGATACTCATCATATGAGCATCTCATATTCTTTCTATTATTTGTATATTCAAGGGTTTTATCTATGCAACTAGCATGGGTATACAGATAAAGAAGTGCCAAAACGATAAATTCATATATTATTAAAATAAAGACTGTTTATACATAGAGTTTAATCATGAACCCTCGGCCAACACTTGGCTCGACGGGCACCTACTCTAACAGCTAGAACCTAAGGTTTCCTTGCTTGTTATTGGTTGTAGCGGTTGGCTATGGGCGCAACTTGGTCAGGGCTGGTCCAGTAGGGTCTAGTAGGGTCCTAGATGGGTCCCTAGGTTGTTGGGATAGGTTGTCTCAGAGGAGTAGCATAGCCGCGAGCCCTAGGCGCCCTTGCGCATGCGTGCTGCTGGCGGTAGGTGGCTAGGGGTTGGTGCACTGGTCTGGTTCAGATAGGGTCCAGGAGGGTCTGGACAAGGTCTTGTCTTAGGTGGCTCGAGGGTGGCTTGGGTAATTAGGAAACTGTGGCTTAGGGAGGGGATTATGTTCGAAAGTGGCTAGGGAAAAAGATGGGGCTCGAACCGTGGTTCACGGGGGCTGGTTCATGGTTCACTGGATCAATTTAGGGATGAAAAGCTTAAGTTTAAATTTTGAGATGAAAATATTTAGTTTGGCATTATTCGGGTTTTAAAATACTTCACGGTTAAGCTATTAAGTCGTTAAATTGAAAATCTCGGGTTTACATCTAAGAAAAATATTAGAAGTCAAATTTAAGCTTATACGATGGTTCAGGATAGGTTCGAGACAAGAAAATTAAGAAAAAGGCAAAATTGAGAAGTTCGAGATCCAGGGGTAAAATGGTTATTTTATGTCCCGGGTAGTTAGAAAAGTCTGGCAGTGTCCTAAAGAATCATAATACATGTTAAATGATAATTTAAAATGTTTGGCCTAATGTGCTTGGTCATTTCTATTGTAGGCTTCTCGAGTAGCACTTGTTTGGGTCTATTTGGGTGATCTTCTTTAATATCACTCTTGAACTTCATGTGGGGAGTTTTCTTGTGTTACCTTAATTTGGCACTGATTCTTTCGGCCCCAACTCCCATGCTCCTCGTCTAACATTTTAAACTTTTCTGCTAGTATCACCGCTCATGTGGCACAATCCACAGTGATATGAAAATTTTCCACACAAAAGATGATTGTTTTTCTTCTTTGATCATCGTCTTCACCTAATAAATCATCACCGTCGTCCATAAATTTATCATTAGTAGCTGATCTGCCAAACTTGAGCCTACTCCCCTATAAGGCCCGAGATTTTATATAATGTTAAGCTGATATTAGTGATTTGGAATTGATATGATTATAGACGGATCACTCCGAGACCAGATTGGGTGAAACATACGAATTGCGTAAAATCGGGCAGAACATTCCGCGCCCGAGCGGCACTTTCTTACCGCCCGAGCGCCGACTGAATATATATATATATATGAATCTTTCATTCCTTTAGATATATTTAGCAGAAAGAAGAACGAAAAAGGTCACGGGAAACTTCAAAGAAATCCTTACGCCTTTTCACCTTGTATATTTGTGATTTGTGCAAGATCCGCTTGTTAGATTTTTCATCCGACTTCAGTACTGAGTTTTAATCGACGAGGGCTTCAATTGGACGTAAGTTTCTCTACGTTTTATTATGATTTGAAATTATGGTACTGCAAGAATCAGATATGATTAATATATGTTGTTCTTGCGATATCAGACATCGTATAATCGAAACCGGATCGAAGAACAGATACCGTAGGAAAATATTATGAATTTCAGAGTTGATTTGATTGTGATTAGATTGGATTGATATCAGATTTGTGTTGTTATTGATTATGAGGTGTTGGGATTGATATCTGACTGATATTGTATTGCTGGGTATATTGATAATATTCAGACTTGGGTCAGATGAGTTGTTGATTCGTATATTCTGATATTGTATTGCCGGTATTGCAAGATTGTACAGATTTGATATTATAATCTGTAATTGTTAAGATTATGGGTTGTACTGATATTTATTATGAGCCGTGTTATTATATTTGTGATGTGGAAATTTACGGGGTTATTGAGAGTGTATTGTTATGCCGTCGAAACATCAGTAGATTGATATTAATCATATTCGTTATTGATTGAGATTGTATCGTTGTATCGTTGATATTGATCAGATTTTGTCTTGATTTGAGTATTGATCAGAACATGCCTTGAATTGAGCTGTATATTGACACAGTCTATTCGATATGGTCATTTCAGATTGGATATGGACAGATTTGACTTCGAGACTTCGACTTCGTCAGACCGAGAAGAGAAAGGTATAAATTGATGTTGATGCGGGATTGCACAACTCGAGTTTGACATGACTTGAGTTTCCCAAAATCACATACTTTACCTTATTGCATTGATATTTGCTTGAATGAAATTGATATTTTGATCTATTGATTTATGTATTGATTCATAGGCGGATACGCCTAGTCGTAGACGGTTGATCTTGTGACTGGGGTGCTTGATAGTGATGGAATCGTCACAGGCACATTGCACATTGTCACAGGATAGTGATTTGGCGAAAGTGTCAAAGTCTGTGACGGATTGGTTAAGACACCGGATTTTTGTTCATATCGAAGTGGATAGAATTGGAGTTTCTTCTATTACTGATATTCGATATGGGAAGGGCCAAAGTCCACGAATAAGAACGTACCACCACCCCGATCAAGAGTGTAGGTGTATGTATGTTCTTGTTCAGACCGGGATCCCTATATTAGGATGAGTCGAGTCAGAGTCTAAGAATCACAGAGTGTGATTCAGGGTTGTATTGATTCATGTTTCTGATTTTCATACATGTTATGAATATTTGTTTCATGATGTTATATTTGTTTATATGAAATGCATGTATACATGATTTATACTGGGAATGCAATTCTCACCGGAGTTATCCGGCTGTTGTCTTGTTTGTATGTGTGCATGACAACAGGTAGGACAGGATCAGGATCAGGAAGAGGATGAGAGATTATAGGTAGCGTGGAGATCCGGGCCCAGAAGCAGAATATGAATCAGCACTTGATGTATAGCTGTTGAACCTAGTTGAGATAGAGACATGTAGTACATGATTGTACTTTTATACTGGCATGTATATGAGATAGATTACATTACGTTTCCGCATTTGTATTTCAAAAAAAATTTAATTAATTAGTCCCACTTTTCTTAAATATTATATTTGACATTAATAATGATTAAGACATGAATTAGCGTCCAGGTCCCCACATCCCCGCTTGATCGTCAATGACTGGAGTAACAAGTGTGGATGGTCCATTTTCCAACTCAGCTAACTCCTTTTTGCGGTCGTTAAACAACCTTATTTTCTATGTCCTAGTGAGTGGCCTTGGGAAAGTTTTGTGTTAGGCCACTCTCTAGGACTCAATGAACTCGTTCCTAGTAGGAAGGACATACATGATCTTTCCTCCCCTGCCCTCAATAGTCTTTCATACTGGAGCTTTTATGTTTCTCTTACCCCAAGTATTTTTTGGGCTGATGGTGAGATGACTCTCCTCTAAACCACTTATTCTCATGCGCTGATCTATCAAGGAAATGTTGGTTCCATGGCATGGAGGCCGCATATGAGGCCCGGGGCCGAAGAGGGCGGGGGGTGATCGCCGGTGCCATGAGATGGCGCGGACAATGATCGGCTCCTGGCAGGGTTCTAGGTAGAGGGAACATGAATGAACCGTTCTTACACCGGAAGGAGAGGGATTCCGAGACTGTTCAATGTAATGGACTGTACAGTTGAACAGGGCTTAAAAGATTTGATTGGTACTACTCATATCACGAAGGTGCATCTTCTTTTCGGTAGCTCATCACATAAGAACTCCGAAGTTAAGCGTGCTTGACTTGGGGCAATTTTGAGATGGGTGACCTCCTGGGAAGTTTCCTAGGGTGCGTGTGAGTGAGGACATAAGCACGCTGGAAAGACTCGTCTTGATACAGTGAGGACAGTTGTCGAATCCGGGACGTTACAAGTGGTATCAGAGCCGACCTCTCCGAGTATGGTGTGGTTCGGGGACGAACCAAGCGGAAGCTGGTGGGCATGTGAGGCCCGGGGCCGAAGAGGGCGGGGGGTGATTGCCGATGCCATGAGGTGGCATGGACAATGAGCGGCTCCTGGCAGGCTTCTAGTTGGAGGGAACATGAATGAACCGTTCTTACACCGGAAGGAGAGGGATTCCGAGACTGTTCAATGTAATGGACTGTACAGTTGAAGAGGGCTTAAAACATTTGATTGGTACTACTCATATCACGAAGGTGCATCTTCTTTTCGGTAGCTCATCACATAAGAACTCCAAAGTTAAGTGTGCTTGACTTGGGGCAATTTTGGGATGGGTGACCTCCTGGGAAGTTTCCTAGGGTGCGTGTGAGTGAGGACATAAGCACGCTGGAAAGACTCGTCTTGATACAATGAGGACAGTCTTCGAATCTGGGACGTTACACCGCATATCCGCCAACATTTTTTTGGGAATTGTTGTTGAATTGGTCTCAATCGATCAACACTATATTTTCCAATAGCCTCAAACATTTGGACCCTTGGGATTCAGAATTTTTTAATATTTCTATCAATCACTCAAGGATTCAGCCTCCTTTTATCATCAAGAAGATCCTTCAAATATGTAATGTTCACATTGATATGAGTTGCTGGGACAAATGGATCATAAACGGCCATCGACTCTCGTCCCGTAAGCTCTTCTTTACATGAAACTTTGTGATCTAGTGGGAAAGTGATAAATTTCTCTTCTACCAAAAAATTATAAACATCATTAGTATTTGATACATCAAAAGTGTACGACATATCTTTGGGGAGATGGGGATCTATTCTTCTTATGTAGCTCGGACAGTTTCTTTTTGAGAAAATGAACAGTACATGAACCATTTGATCGAATCTCAGCCAATGCAACGTCCTCCATTTATTGATAATAGGACCCCATAGTTTTTTAACTTCTTGTATGAATCTTCCCTAAGAAATTCCCCATATTCAGAAACTTTTGCAGCTAACTCAAATAAATCCCCGAACTTCATGCCTTGGAATTTCTTCCTCAAATTGAAATCCAACCCCTTTTTTTGTCATTTTCATGAATTCGTTCTCAGGTAAAAACATCTTTCACATATTCTTCATCTTTTTGAACCTATCGATAAACAATTCCATAAATTCTCCTTTATTTTGAGTGATTCGGGATAAATAGGCAATACATACATCTGGTTAACTTCTGTAGAACTGAGTGTGAACTTTCTTTCCATTTCTTGTCAATTCATCAATGAATTCCTAGGGAGTGAGGCATACCAAGCAAATGTTGTTCCTGTAAGGAATTTGGGAATAATCGCAGCTTTAAGTTGATGTTCTATGCTAGATTGGTTCCCCCTCATAGAATAGGTTAAAGTCATGAACTCTATAACCCATCGGATAAGGGTTATTCATATATATCTAGTTTGTAAAGGGCTTATAGAACTCTGGGCGACTTATTTGTCTCAAGGTCGACCCCCATATGACTTTTGAATAGTTTATCGCACTATTTATGGGTATATCACTGGGATATTATCGGCTGAGATTGGATGATAATAATAATAATAATAATACTGTGCCCCCAAGCTTTAAACCCTGTATTAAAACCACCATTACCACATGTAAAACCCTCATCCACTCCCTGATAATCCATGTGTGTCATGTCATCATAAGCTCTTGGTTGGTAAAGAGGGTTTGTCACGCTGTACACTTGATTACAGGATGTTTAGAGCACCTCACTCCATGAGCATGTGGATATGGATGGTAAAACGTCCACTACTCGTTTTTCTTTAAAATATACTAGAAATTTTTTTTTACCCAACCATTCGGCCGAATTTACTATGTAAATTCATATATATTTTAAAATAATTTTTCCCTATTTAAAAATAAACCAACCAACTATTATTTAAAAATCCAAAAGAAAGTAATTCAAAACATAAATCATAAAATATCAACCAATTTAAACTAACATTGTTTCAAAAATAAACTTTACTCTAACATTATCTCAAAAAACACTCAAAAGCATCATAAGAAATAAAATCTTAAAAGTAACTTAAATCATTAGCATAAGTCATAAATATAATTACGGAAAACTAGCGATGGTCCTCGGGTTATGTTCACCTTCAGACCAGCTAGTTCAACCATCAAGTCCTCCATCAACATCAATATCATTATCACCTGCATCAATCACACATAGTGAGTCTATGGACTCAGCAACCCTAACCATGATAACAAGTAGTACATATACAATCTATAAGCAACAGTAAAAATACTTTTACTTAAAATAGCTTTTCATTAACATGCATAAACTTAAACATTTTTCTTTTCATCATATCGTATCATATTTCCCCTCATCATATATGTATACGTTATCCTTTTATTAAATTCGGATTGTTAATTGTGACTTTCATATCGGCTGAAGGTCGATGGATCCATCTACGTGTAACCACAGTACTGGGCGGCGGGGACATTAGCGACACTCTCACCCGTCAACTGAGCCTTGGCCTTGCATTTTATCGTATCATCATAATCATCGTTTCATCGTATTAGTCACAATCAGTTTACCTCCTTCAACGTTTCATATTTCCATCATTTATAAAAATTCATCATGAAAATATAAATTATTTTCCTTTTAAACCAAATATGCAACATGTCTTTTAGTATTAATGCTTCATCCTATAATTTCATAAACATTTAAAATAAACAGATTAATATTTATAGCATTCAGGGCACTGCTAGGACGTCTAACAATTTTAAGTGTGAAACGACCATTTTATCCCTAGATGCATAATATTCATAATTATCCATAGACCTAGTTACGACGCACCAAATAATTACAAACTTAACTTAATACCTTAAAACACTCCTTTAAATATTCCTTAGGCTTAAAATTTAGGTTTTTGATAATTTCCTCGATTCGTTTTTAAACTTAGACATAAATCCGGTTTTTGACTCGTATTGACTCGAAATTTAACCAAACTTTACCAAAATTGAACCAAATCTTAATAAAACCTCAATAAACCATATTCAACCCAAACCAATCAAATCAAGTCCCATGAACAAGCCTAGAAATCCTACTGAACTTCAACCCTATTTTCGGAAGAAACCCTAATTCCTATGGCCATGCAAGCTTCGGCTCTTGCCCTTATCCAACTAGACCAGCCCCTAGCTAACCCTCCTTAGACCATGTCCGAACCCCAGGGACTTTGCTGGATCGAGCCTACAAAAACATAGAAGCCTCAGCCTCTCAACCCGTCAACTATATCATGTGCACAGCTCTTCCTCTCACTTGATATCCCTATCCCTCAGACCGACCCTTGTGCAGCCACCCTAAGACAATCATGCAGCCCTTTTAAGTCTCCTGGTCAAGCCCTAAATGGCAGCTAACAACCGTGGCCCTCAAAGTGTCCTAGCCGAAGAGTCCTTGTCCCACAAGAGTTCAATTTCGAGTAACCCCTTCCTCCTTCATGTCCAGCCCTTGTGTCAGCTTATCTAGGCCCTTAAACTCTCTTAAAATTGTCTCTTCCCATAGCCCTATGATTCAGCTCCTTCATGCACCATTAACACAAGTTTTGGATCATGAATTCATGAATTTTTTGACATAGCATGGCATAAAATCGAAAAATAAATACAAGGCCACATATTTTTTCATGCAAATATACATCAAATCCATAATATGGTGTGATAGATGAGAAAAAGGATATTAAGGCATGCCTTTGCATATGTTACGCTTGAAAACAATTTGGCGATGCGAGGACGTCGACGAGGAGAAGACCCTATGCTAATTTTCCTTCCAAAGCTCACGAGTTTTTCCTTCAAATTTTGTGTTGTGTGTGCTTGGTGTGCTGCCGAAGAGTCCTTGTATTGTTGTGTGATGTGTGCGTATGTTTTGTGTGGGTCGCGGGAGGATTTTTGGATTTAATTTTTAGTTAAGACACATGGTACAAGCTTGGGCTCATTAGTCAATTATAATAGGCCCATTATTTATTATTTAATATATTTTCTTTAGGAAATTTTGTGAACATATTAGCCGAGTCTCGGAAAGTTCATATTTTTGTTGAAAATGGAATACCGATTAAAAATACACTCGATGTATAAATTCACCTCAAAACACCTCATTTTCGAAAATTTCATTTTAAATATACCAAATTAAACAATTAAAAATAATTATTTAGTAAAAATATTTTCCCTCATATTTTCCTCAGTCTCCGTTTCTCGATCGCGACTTGAATAACCTTTAAAATACAGTTTTAAGCATTCTAGCAGAAAATCCTATTTTAAACATGTAATAATGCCGATAAAACCATTTCATTAGTCATTTTCCTTTTTCCCTAGATTTGCATGTGGTTGGATTGTGTTATCGTATTTTTGGACCCTACATTTCCTTCCTCCCTTAAAAGAAATTGTGTCCTCGAAATTAAAACTTACCGAATAACTCCGGGTAGCGGCTCCTCATATCCCTTTCAGTTTCTCAAGTAGTTTCTTCCTTCGACTGATTTAGCCACTTGACTTTGATCATTGGAATAACCTTGTTTCGAAGTCTTCTTTCTTGTCTACTTAGGATTTCTGTAGGTCTTTCCTCGTATGATATATTCGGAGTCAAATGTAGCGGCTCATAATTTAGTACATTTGAAGGGTTCGACATGTACTTTCGCATCATTGAGATGTGGAACACATTATGTACTCCGGCTAGAATTGGTGGCAATGCCACTCTATAGGCTAGTGTTCCAACCCTCTCCAAAATCTCAAACGACCTTATGAACCTCGGACTGAGCTTTCCTTTCTTACCAAATCTCGTAACACCCTTCAGGGTGCTACTTTCACAAATACGTTGTCACCCACTGCAAACTCCAACTCTCTTCGACGCTTATTGGCATAGCTTTTCTGTCGGCTTTATGCAGTCTCAATCCTATCTCGGATTTTGACTACTAGCTCCGTTGTACACTTCCTCCCATATAGTGCCTTGTAAGGAGACATCCCAATTGACGATTGATAGATATTATTATAGGTAAACTCCACTAGGGGTAACTTAGGTTCCCAACTTCCTTGAATATCAATCACACAGGCACGAAGTAGATCCTCCAAAATTTGAATCACCCTTTCTGAATTACCATCAGTTTGAGGATGGAATTATGTAGTGAACAACAAATTAGTTCCCATTGCTGCATACAGACTCTTCAAAAAGACGATGTGAACATCGGATCTCTGTCAGAAACAATAGATACTGGAATCCCATGCAGTTGAAATATCTCTTGTATATACAGCTATGCATACTGTGTTATGGTCAATGTCGTCTTGATAGGTAGAAAGTGTGCTGATTTCGTAAGACGAGCAACTATCACCCAAATGGCATTGACTCCCTTGAGAGTCCTTGGCAATCCGACAGCAAAATCCAAAGTGATATTTTCTCATTTATACTCGGGGATAGGAAGTGGGTTAAGTATTCCAGCTGGCCTCTGATGCTCAGCATTAACTTGTTGGCATGTCAAACACTCGGACACAAATCGTAAGATGCCACGCTTCATGCCCGGCCACTAGTATAATAACTGCAGATCGTTATAAATCTTCGTACTTCCAGGATGAATGGAGTACAGAGTATCACGAGCTTCTTTCATAATGAATTCTCTCAAAGAATCGCCAGTAGGAACCCAAAGTTGATCTCGATATGGAACTATGCCATACTCTTAGCTTCATCTCTTAGTCTCCACTTTTGCTTTTTCTCATCACAAGATTTCCCCTCTCGGATTCTATCCCTCAAAGTCTACTGAAGTGTCATGGTAGAAAGATTAGGGGCCTCTCCCATAGCATACACTGCAAGCTCGAATCGCTGAATCTCGGACTGCAGTGGTCTTTGAAGTTATAACTGACTAATGACTGTTGTCTTCCTACTCAATGCATCCGCTACTACATTAGCTTTTCTCGGATGGTATCTATTATCGCTGTTGTAGTCGTTTACCAACTCTGACCATCTTTGTTGCCTCATATTCAACTCTTTTTGGGTGAAGAAGTATTTCAAACTTTTATGGTCGGTGAAAATCTTCCACTTTTCCATGTATAAGTAATGTCTCCAAATTTTTAATGTGAATACCTCTGCGGCGAGCTCAAGATCATGTGTGGGGTAATTTTTCTCATGTACTTTCAATTGTCTAGACGCATAAGCCATAACTAGGTAATTTTGCATCAGAAGTGCGCCCAAACCAAGTTTCGAAGCGTCCGTATAAAGAACATACTCTTCTTGCCCCGATGGCATCGATAATACTGGCGCTAAAATCAAAGCTTGCCTCAACTTGTCAAAACTTTCTTGGCATTCGGATTCCCATATGAACTTTGCATTCTTCTTTGTTAAGGCGGTCAAGGGTACCGCAATAGAAGAGAATCCTTGTATGAACTTTCGGTAATAGCGAGCTAGTCCCAAGAAACTACGGATCTCGGTTACACTCTTAGGTACCAGCCATTATTTAACTGCCTCGACTTTGCTCGGATCAACCTCAACCCCATCTCTAGTAATGATGTAGCCTAAGAACGCCACTCTCTTGAGCCAAAACTCGCACTTGCCAAACTTTGTATATAATTTCCTATTTTGCAGTATTTGCAGTGTTGTCCTCAAATGATGATTATGCTCCTCTTTTCTCCTTGAATAGATCAAAATATCTTCGATGAAGACTATAAAAATTGATCCAGATACGGCTGAAATACGTGATTCATGAGATCCATGAAGTTCGCTAGTGCATTGTTTGTAACACCTCGAAAATTTTAAGGTCCACGTGAACCACAAGCATACAAGTTATTAAATTCCTTGTGTATTTCAATTAATTGTTTTAATTGCATAAATTAATTATGTTGTGCATATTGACATGTTTAAAATATATTTTTCTACATGGTTGCATTGAAATGTATTTTTAAAAGTTTTTCGAGTTGCGATCAAGGAACGGAGACTGAGAGCTGAAATATAGAAAATGTTTTCATTGTATAATTGTTTTTAATTATTTAAATGAAGGGTGATGTTTTTTCTTATTTTTGAAAATAAGGAGTTTTGAGGTGATTTTATACGTCAGGACGAAAATTTTATCGATGTTGGTTTTTCAACAAAAATACGAACGTTTTGGCAATCCGGCTAATAAATTCACAAACTTTATTAAACAAAATATTTTAATTAAGCACTAATAGTAGTAATGAGCCTAATTAACTTTCCTAATTGGCCAAGGCTTTTTTAGTGGGTTAATTATTATTTAAAGTATTAATCTACCACATAACCCTTACCATATCACACGCCCACCTCCCTTACTCAATACAAACTCTTTCTTCCTTGCAAGTTACACATCACACACATCATATTCATCAAGAAGTGTTCGAATATTTCATAGAAAAATCAAGCCAAGGTCGTTCGTCACTGTTCTTCGCAATCGCCAACGTTTATCTGTGCGTTAAACACGTAAAGGCACACATATTTCTTTCCTTCAAACATCTATCAAACCATAATAGGAATTTAATCATGTGTTGCATGAAAAAAAGTGACGTTTTATTTATTTTCGTTTTTTTCATAAACATGAATTTTTAAATCTTGGCTTTTGTTTCAAAATCATGTTTGCATCATGTTTAAGGGGCTGCCATGAGTTAGGAATTGAACAAGCTTGTTTTTACACGAGTTAAGGTCCTAGGAACACCACCCATATGCGGCACAACATGAAAATATGAAAGCTGGCACCACGTTGTTGTCATGGTGTCGTGGAGGGGTTCGGTTGTGGTCATTAGGGCTTGACTTGGTCTTGTCTTGGTGCCTGGGCTAGCTAGGGTCAAGGTTGAGTCAAGGGTGTAGTCCTAGCCACGCTAGGACTCGAGCACCAGGGGCTGTGAGGAGTCCTAGCAAACTAGGACTCCCACCCGAGAGATACAATGGAGACGCGCAGGGCTCAACGGCTTGTACAGGGATATGGGCTCGGCCAGGGGGCTTTGGGCTGGGAAAGGTTAGGTCCTTAGTGTCCTAGGAAGGTGCACAAGAGGCTGGTTTAGGGCTGCTTGGGATGGCTAGGTTCTTGGCAAGTAAACAAGAGTCCTTGCTAAGGTAGGAGTCTCGGCCATGCAAGAGCTGGAGTTGGGGCTTTGATTTCTGTGGCTGGGGTCGAGTCCGTGGGTTCCAAGGGTCAAGGAGGGTTCCTAGAGAGGGCTGACCAGGGTTGGGTTTAGCATGGTTCGAGGGTGGCTCGAGAAAATCAGACCATGGCTCGGGGTTAACACTTATGGGTCAAGTTAGGGTTCTTCTTAGAAATCAATTCGAAACATGACTCACGGAGCTCTAGTCGTGGTTCACAAGGGCTAAAATAAAAAGTCTATATTTTGAATTTATGAATTTTATATTAAAGTTTGAAATTTTTTTCACGATTAAAACGCCTGAAAAATGGATAATTAAATATTAATTATAAATCCTAAATAAAATTATGGGAATTTTATTTTAGGCTTAAATAATTATTTGGGGCATGTTAGAGTCAATGAAATTAAGAAAATGTTAAAAACGTGAAATTTTACGTCTAGGGACAAAACAGTAATTTTACACCGAAATAGTAAACGTCATGGCGGGTGCTCTGAATGTTGTTTTATATGCTAATATGTTTATTTTAAATGTTTGAGGATTTTTAGATGTTAAAATGTTTATTTCAAAAGTTTATGGATTATGATGATGAAACGATAACGTTAAAAGATATGTTGCATGCTTGGTTTTACAGAAAAACGTTATATGTATGTTTAAAATTTTTAAATTGATGATAATATGATACATTGAAGGAAGTGAAGTAATTGTGACTAATACGATGACATGTTGGAGATATTGTGAGGGTGACAGTCCCAGTGGGATCCCGACGATCGTATTTCAATTTATACGAATATGAAGATATGATTATATGAATGGGAATATCATGAGAGAAAAGTCCCAGAGGGAGCCCATTATGGGAGAAGGCTCCAAAGGAAGTCCGTCTATGAGAATATGATAGGCCAATGCTCAGTTGATGGGTGAGAGTGTCGTTGATGTCCCCACCGCCCAATATTGTGGTTACATGTAGATGGATCCATCGCCCAATACGTAGACGAATATGAAAGTCACAATTATCGATCTGAATTCAACGAAAGGAATATGAATATGAATATGTTGATACGAATATGGATATGGATACGAATATGGATATGGTTATGATATTAATATGTTTATGATGATATGAAAATTTTTACAAAATTTTTATGAAAATGTTTTTGTTTAAAGTTCATGCATCTTTATGAAAATTTTTATGTTTAAAGTTTATGTATTTTCATGAAAACGATATTTTAAGTATAAGTATTTTCACTGTTGTATTTGATCTGTATATGTAGTATTTGTACCATGATTATGGTGTGTTGAGTCTTTAGACTCACTAGATGTGATTGATGCAGGTGATTATGATAATAATAATATTATTGGAGGTCTTGATGGTTGACTTTGTTGGATTGAATGTGCACATAACCCGAGGACCGACGCTATTTTTCTGCACTAGTTATGATTTATAATTTTAAGATTATGATAAAGATATTTTATGACTTTTTATTTATGTTATGAGAGGTTTTTGAGATGTTATAGTAAGTGCTATACTTTTCAAATAATGTTTTTAGGTTTGGTAAAATGTCTGACGATTTTACGATTTGAACTATGTCCTTTGAGTTTCAAATGTTAGTTGGTTGTTTTATTTTTAAAATGATGTCAAGGTATTTTAAAGTATATATATGTATATTTCAAATTATGGATTTTAGTAGAGAAAAAAAATCTAGTATTTTTAAAGCAAAACGAATAGCAGACGTTTCATTGGTCAACCCAAATGGCATGAACATGAACTTGTAATGACCATATTGAGTCCTAAACGTTGTCTTATGAACATCTGACTCCTTAACTTTTAACTGATGGTGTCCAGAACGAAGATCTATTTTTTATAATATGGATGCTCCTTATAATTGATCAAATAAGTCTTCAATTCTAGGCAATGGATACTTTTCTTGATGGTGAATCTAATCATCTTTTGATAGTCGATACAAAGTCGCACACTACCATCCTTTTTCTTCACGAATAACACTGGTGTGCCCCATGGAGAACAACTAGGGCGGATAAAACCTTTTTCCGACAATTCTTGAATTTGATCTTTCAAATATTTCATTTTGGCGGGTGCTAAAAGATAGGGTGCTTTAAAAATTGGTACTGTGCACGATATCAACTCAATAGAAAATTATACCTCTCTGTCTGGTGGAATACCAGAAACGTCCTCAGGAAAGACACTAGGGAAGTCTCTGACGACCTCAACATACTCTAGCTTCTAACTGGCAGGGGCATGTGCTGTAGTAACACATGCTAGAAAAGTTTGGCATCCTCGTCTCATAAGTTTCCTCACACACATATAAGAGATAATGTGTGGCATTTGCTTGTTCATCGCTGCCTCAAAGACAAAATATTTCCCGTTGGGCGGTCGAATATACACTGACCTCTGTCGAAAATATATCGAAGCTCCATCCAATGATAGTCATTCCATGTCAAATATGATGTCTACTTCAAGAATTGGGAGTACAATAAGATCTGTCCGAACCACATCTTTTTGCAAACGAAGCTCTAGAATCTTCACAATGCTCGAAGCGACCATTTGAACACCAGAAGGAATAGAAACTTTGAAGCTCAATCCCATATCCTTGGGTATAATATTTAGTCACTTGATGAATGAATCGGATATGAATGAGTGTGTGGCTCCCGAATCCAGCAATACACAGGTAGCTACACCTAGAATGAATATCTTACCTACGATGAATACATCGTCAAATCTATTTGTGTTGAAACTTAAGGAATTTCTATCTTTATTTTCCCAATGTTTTTGAAAATTAAATGTTTGGACCCTAGTATTTCTCGAAAAATAGCACTTTCAACCCCCTTAAATTTTCGAAATTAGTATTTTAATCCTTAAAAGTTTCGAAAATTGTATTTTAGCCCCCATAAACTTTGAATTTTATCAAATTAGACCCTGTACTTTCTGAATTTATTGTTTTAACACTTATAATTTCAAAAATTGCAAAAACAACCTCAAATTACCTAAGATTTGCAAAACAGCCCCTAGACTTTTGAAAATTTGATATTTAATCATGTATTTTTGAAAATTCCATATTCATCCTAGAATTTTCGGTTTATCTCAATTTCAGTCCTTGGATTTCTAAAAAATTCGGATAATCCCCTTAAAATTTTGTTTTGGTCATTAAAATCTTGGCCAAGTGCAATTTTGCCCCTTAAGTTTTTCAAATTTGCCATTATGTCCTCATAGATTTCGAAAATATCCCTACATGCCAAAATTCTTGATTTTATTCTCAATTTTAAGCCTTAAAGTTCTTATTTGGATTAAATTATCTCCCTTGCATAATTAAGGCTAATTATTCATGCTCGATTTATATAGTTTCTATTGTCATCTCTTAAGTTCAACTATAGTAGAGTAGGCAACCTAATTTTCTATAGGTTCTTCTTAGTCCCAAATCAATTCTCATAACCAATTTAACATTTCATTCAATAAAAGCAATATAAAAATATTAAATAACTAGGTTACCAGTGATTAGAGTCGTGTCTGGCTCCTCCTCAGCTTCTTTAGCATGCATCACATAAGTTCTACCCACAGTAGTTCCTTTCTTATTCGGGAAATCAGCAGCTTTATGTCATTCTTCTTTGCATATGAAGTACTTGTATGTCCCCCACATGCATTTTCCAAAATGTAAGCGATTGCACTCTTTGTACAGTGGTCTCTCTACAGGTTTTGGTGCCACATGTTGTGGTTGCTTTTATTGCCCTAGCTTCTTCACTTGCCCTTGCGGCTTTTGCTGCCCTTGAGCTCTAGGAGGTCTCGTGAATTGCTTCTTATTCAGCTGGGAGTTCTGCTGATGTTGCTGCCTTTTGCGGTGCATCTCAAAATCAATGTCCTTCAGGGCTTCCTCAACTTGGAAAGCGCAAGCAGCGGCAACTGCATAGTTCGTCGGTCGCATCATCATCACATCATGCCTTAATTTTTCAGCAGAGTCTCTAGCAATGAGGGGCATAAAGTGACAACCCTTATCAAACTTCCTCACAAACTCAGCCACAATCTTTTCCCCCTAGCGGAGACTCACGAATTCCCTCTTCAGGCGCCCTCGGATGTCGGCAGTGAAGTATTTCTCATAGAATATTTCCTTGAATCGTAGCCAGTTAAGTGTAGCCAAATCAATCCCATTTTCTGGCCCTTCTCACCAAAGCAAACATAATCTCTAAGCATATAAGTAGCACACCTAACTCGATCAGCGTCTCCCATATTCAGATAAAGAAAGTGCACCTCAAGTGATCGAATCCAACCCTCAGCAGCAAATGGGTCGGTGGGGTCTGAAAATTCCTTCGGACCTAACCTCTGGAACTAAGCCTCGGAGCCTGCTAAAACTGCTGCTCAAATAAATGTGTCATGCCTTCCAGTGCACGAATAGCAGCATACCCATTAGAAGGTGTTGGTGCATTCCCTTGACGATCCCCGTTAGTCTCGACTTGCCTATCAGTACTAGGTGCACGTCTAGGAGGCATTATATCTGAACATTTTCCAAATTCTAAACGTAAACAACATATATTTAAAACTAAGGTTTCTAATCATGCAACATGTAAATTTCATTTATCGTTCGACTTAAACATGAATATCATTACATTTCAATAAGCATGCAACTTAAACATATGGATCATGTGATCATGCAGATGCTAACAATAAAATCAGATAAAACATTTAAGCTTCCAAACTTGAGGCTTGACGACTGAGCTTTCCGGACTGGCAAGGCACAACCCTTTGCAGGAACCTTGCTCTGATACCAATTAAAACGTAAACTACTTGTTTTTCTTTAAAATTTACTAGAAATTTTTTTTCCCGACCATTCGGTCGAATTTACTATGTATATACATATATATTTTAAAATACTTTTGCACCATTTAAAAATAAACCAACCAACTATTATTTGAAAATCCAAAAGAAAGTAATTCAAAAAATAAATCGTAAAACATCAACCAACCTAAACTAACATTGTTTCAAAAATGAACTTAACTCTAACATTCTCTCAAAAACCCCTGAAAAGCATCATAAGCAATAAAATCTTAAAAGTAACTCAAATCATTAGCATAAGTCATAAACATAAGTGCGGAAAACTAGTGACGATTCTCGGGTTATGTTCACATTCAGCCCAACTAGCTCAACCATCAAGTCATCCATTAACATCAACATCAACATCATGCTCACCTGCATCGATCACACCTAGTGAGTCTATTGACTCATAACCATGATAAGAAGTAGTACATATACAATCCACATGCAACAATGAAAATACATTTACTTAAAATAGTTTTTCATGAACATGTATAAACTTAAACATTTTTCCATTCATCATATCATATCATATTTCCCTTCATCATATACGTATAAGTTTTCTTTTTATAGAATTCAAATATTTAATTGTGACTTTCGTATCAGCTGAAAGTCGATGGATTCATCTATGTGTAATCACAATACTGGGTGGCGGGGACATCAGTGACACTCTCACCCGTCAACTAAGCATTGCCTTACATATCATCGTATCATCATAATCATCGTATCATCGTATTAGTCACAATCAGTTCATGAAACGTCTACTGTTTAAAATACTACAGGAATATATTTTTTTTAAAGCTAATTTTCGAAAATGAACATTTCAAGCATGCCTGCAATAACTCCTGAAACTCACACATTTAAAATAAGATGAATTCCATACTGAAAAATTACTGTAATTAAAAATATTTCCAAAACCCCTGTCAGACCATCAACATATAAAAAGACAAAGTATGAAAATATCCAAAACACTCCCATCTCATAAACGTGACGTGCGGAAGAAATAAGGTTCTCGGGTTAGCGTGCGCACATCCAGCCCTGCCTACTCATTCTTCGGCACCTCCAGTCTCCTCAACAATATGCCTTCATACATCATTCACACCTAGTGAGTCTAAAGACTCATCGTACCTGTAGTTTTATGGCAATTACATATACATAACAAGCAACAGTGAAAAATACTGTAGTGAAAATACATTTCATGATCGTAAAAAATCGTATGCATAATCATAACCTGTCGAAGCATAAATATTTTCATAACATATCACTTCATGTCAGCATATACATGATCGTTTTCTTAATTTGAATTCCGTTCATTAGTTGTGACTTTCGTATTATCATGTCAACTCGATGGATTCATCTACGTGTAACTGTGGTACCTAGCGGAGGGGACATCAGCGACAGCATTACCCGTCCACTGAGCCCTGGCCTTACATGTCATCGTGTCATCATATTAGTCACAATAAACTCCCATCCTTCAAAATCATGACATCATATTCATTATTTGATAAAACCATGCATATAAGTGAATTTTCTTAAAATCAAGCATGCAACGTAATTTTCATAGTTACATAAAAATTCATGTTCATGATACTCCAAGCATTTAAAACATGTAAAAATGTGTTTAGGGCGCCGAAAGGACTAAAAACTCGACCCAGATGCAAAATGACTATTTTGCCCCCGTAACCCAAAATTACCATTTTTACCCCCGAACCTCTTAATTTCAAGCCGAAGCCAACCAAAATCCTTAAAACACCTCAAAACATATTTATAAACATTTCTTAGACATAGAATCGAGTCCATTCAAAACTTACACGATTCGTTTTAAAACTTGGAATGGGTCCTGGTAATAAAACGAATCATCCCGAAACTTAACCAAACTTTCTCAAATTTTAACCACTACTTATACACACCCTACTAGCACCTAAACAACCTAAACCAGCCCACCTAAGGGCCTCAAACACAAATGAACAGCTGCTGGACAATTCCTACACAAAGAAGGTCGAACCCTAATTAACCTTAGGCTACCATTTTTCTACTCTAGGAATATCCAGCTCAAACCAGCCTTGAACCAGCACCCACTAGGACCAATATTAGACTGTGTACACCCTATTGGACCAGTCCTAACCACGCTTACAGCCCCAAGCTCGCTCATTACTCGGCCTTGCCAAGGAGTGCCTCGTTAAGCCCTTAAACCTTCTCGTCCTCTCTACTCTCACGTCCAGCTGCCCACGGCTCTTCCCCAGCCCTGTCACAGACCCATTAGGGTCTGGTCCATGGCTGGATTTAAGCCATGCATGGCTACACCATACCTTCCACCAAAATAGCCCCAGGAATCCCTAGCCGCTCAAAGGAAGCGATCTGTCCTTACTCAAGCACAACTAAGTCCTGACTCCAGCACGTCTACGCCTTCATTCTCGACATATACAGCCCTCTAAAACCACAATTCGGCAGCCCATTGCACAAGGACATGAAAACCGTGAGTTGCACACAAGATATACGCATGTACGTGTCAAAACATTTGCAAAAACGATGCTATGAGATTCACCAACGAAATTTCATTCAAAAACATAAACAACAGCATATAAACATGGTGTAAATGATGAGAAAGGAGATACATGGAGTGCCTTAATGTATACGAGCCCAAAAACGTGAAGCTAAGCACGTAGGGCTTGCTCCAGAGAAGCGTGGATGAGTTTTTCTTGAAAACTAGGGAGGATTTCGAAGGAGACTGCTGGTTTTTCTTTTGAAAAGCTGCTGAATGAGAGGGAGGGGGTGGCCACCTTGAGGGATTAGGTTTTGGGTTTAGTTGGCTAGTGTTTAAGTTAAATAAACATCCACTAATGTGCCCATAATTAAAATTTAAAAGGATTAAAAGGGTTTTTGGCCCAATAAGCACTAATATAAACCCAACATGCCCAATAACACTCCCGAAAAATATTTTGTTTTGGTATATTTTTGAAAATATCGCCCAAAACCTCAAAAAGTCCTCTGAATCGATAAAATTTGCATACGAGTTTAAAATATAGCTCGACGAGTAAAAATACCCAACCAAGACCCATTTTTGAAATTCTCCCTTAAAAAACCTTATATTAAATAATTAAAATTAATTATTCAGTAAAAATATATTTCCTGATTATCCCCGGTCTTCGTTACCCGTTCGAGTGCGAAATGCAATTTAAAATCCTAATTAATGCATTAAACTTTAAAATAACTAAGAAATAACACTTGTCCATGAAATACTCATGAAATAAAATGCATAAAAATCTTTAAACACATGTTTTAAATAAAATCCTAGATTACATGCAGTCGAGTTACGTCATTCGAATTTTCTAGACCTTACAATTCTCCACATCTTAAATTGAATTTCTACCTCAAAATTTAAAACGTACCGAATAATTCCTAATAGAAACTCCTTATCTCAATCTTCGTCTCACAAGTAACCTCCTCATCGGAATGATTCAACCACTTGACTTTGACCATGGGGATCACCTTGTTCCGAAGCCTCCTCTCCTGCCTATATAATATCTGAGTGGGTCTCTCTTTGTAAGGCAGGTTCGATGTCAATTGTAGTGGCTCATAATTAAGCACATGTGAAGGATTCGACATGTACTTCTGCAGCATGGAGACATTGAACAAATTATGAACTCCCGCCAGTTCGGCGGTAATGCAACTTTGTACGCGAATGTCCAAAATCTCTCTAGGATCTCGAATGGTCCTATAAATCTAGGACTGAGTTTGCTCTTCTTCCGAACCTCATCACACCCTTCATCGGTGCGACCTTCAAAAATACATGATCCTCTACGACAAACTCAAGATATATGTGCCGCTAATCTGCGTAACTCTTCTGCTGGCTCTCAGCTCTGAGCGGTCTTCATCCTGTCTCGGATCTCGACCACTAACTGTGTAGTCTGACTGACAATATCCGGCCCCAACTTTTCTCTCTCTCCTACCTCATCCCAATACACTGGGACCTACACTTCCTCCAATACAATGCCTCATAGGGAGCCATACCGATAGATGAATGGTAGCTATTGTTGTACGTGAACTTCACAAGAGGTAACTTCGGTTCCCAACTGCCCTGGAAGTCGATCATGCAAGCCCTAAGTAGGTCCTCCAAAATCTGAATCACCATCTCTGACAGTTCGTCGGTTTGAGGATGGAAGGTAGTACGAAACGCAGAATATCCCGCTTCATGCACAGCTACCAATAAAGAGACTGGAGATCCTAATACATCTTCGTACTCCCTGGATGAATGGAGTACGGGGTGTTGTGGGCCTCTCTCAAGATACCTGCTCTCAGGGAATCAGTACTAGGAACCCATAGTCGGTCCCTATATCTGATTATTCCATCCACCACTGTATACAAACTCCGGCCCTTAGCCTCATCCCTCTGTCTCCACTTCTGTAACTGCTTGTCAGAAGTCTGTCCTGTACGAAATCTGTCTCTCAGTGTCGCCTACACTGTCAGGGTAGATACATTAGGGGCACTGCCCTTGGCATAAACTACAAGCTCAAACCACTCAATCTCTGCCTACAACGGTATCTGTACTGATAACTGAGCAATCATTGCGGTCTTCTTGCTCAAGGAATCAGCAACTACATTAGCCTTACCCGGATGATAACTAATGTCACAATTGTAATCCTTCACTAGCTCTAGCCATCTCCTCTATCTCATTTTAGCTCTTTCTGTGTGAAGAAGTACTTCAGTCTTTTGTGGTCAGTGAAAATCCTGCACTTCTCCCCATACAGATAATGTATCCATATCTTCAAGGCGAAACCACTGCCGCTAGCTTTATGTCATGAGTCGGATAGTTTTACTCATGGACCTTCAGCTGTCTGGACGCGTAGGATATAACTATGTCATGTTGCATCATAATTGTGCCCAAAATGAGCTTCGAAGCATCTTTATAAACCACAAACTCTCTTTGCCCTGATGGCATAGCTAGAACTAGTGCAGTGTTCAATCCTTGCTTCAACCTGTCAAAGCTCTCCTGGCACTTAGATCAATAAAATTGGCATTCTTCTTCATCAAAGCAGTCATAGGCACCGCAATAGAGGAGAATCCCTGAATAAACTTCTTGTAATATCCAGCCAATCCCAAGAAACTACGGATCTTTGTCATGCTCTTAGATACTGGCCAATCTCTGACTGTCTCAAATTGACTGGGTCGACCTCTATACCATACCCAGATACAATGTGGCCCAAGAATGCCACTCTGTCTATCCAGAACTCGCACTTACTAAACTTGGAATACAGCTATCTGTAATGTAAAGTTTGCAGTACGGTCCTCAGATGTTGACTGTGCTTCTCTCTGCTCCTTGAATAAATCAATATGTCATCTATAAAAACTATGACAAACTGATTCAAATATGGCTGAAACACGCGGTTCACGAGATCCATGAAGATATCTGGCACGTTCGTCAGACCGAAGGGCATCACCATAAACTCATAGTGCCCATAACGCGTCCTGAATGTCATCTTATGCATGTCAGACTCTCTCACCTTCAACTGGTGGTATCCTGATCGGAGATCTATCTTCTAGAATACTGACGCTCCTTGAAGCTGATCAAATAAATCCTTGATCCTGGTCAGTGGATATTTGTTCTTGACCGTGACTCTGTTCAGCTCCCGGTAGTCAATGCAGAGTGGCATGATGACATCCTTCTTCTTAACAAACACTACTGAAGCGCCCCATGGAGAAAAGCTAGGGCGAATGAAACCCTTATCTAGCAAGTCCCGAATCTGATCTTTCATCTCCTTCATCTCTACAGGTTCTAGACGGTAGGGTGCCTTAGAAATCGGCATTGTACCTAGAATGAGCTCGATAGAAAAGTCCACCTCTCTGTCTGGTGGAATGCTTGAAACATCGTCAGGGAAAACATTGGGAAAATCTCTGACAACATCGATGTCCTTTAGCCTCTGACCAACTGGCTCTGACACTGTCACAATACTGACCAAAAACGCCTGACAGTCTCTCTTCATAAGCTTCCTTGCACACATGCAAGAAATGATGTGAGGCATCTGCTAGTGTCTGGCTGCCTCAAATATAAACAGCTTACCGATGGCTGGTCAGAAAGATACTGACCTCTGAAGAAAGTCTATGATAGCTCCGTTCAAGGAAAGCCAGTCCATACCAAGAATAATATCAAAATCCGACAACGATAGCACAATAAAGTTTGCCTGCACCGCATATTTCTGTAACCAAAGCTCCAATTTCTTCACTATCAGAAAGGTAAACATTTGATCCCCGAATTTAATCAATACTTTGAAACCCAAATCCATCACCTCTAGTATGATTCCTAGTCGCTTGACGAAATATTCGGATATAAACAAATGTGTAGCTCTAGAATCTAGCAATGCATGCATGGCTACACCTAAAATATATATCCTTCCTGCGACAAAACATACCATCAAATCTATTCGCGTTGAAACTTACAAAATTTCCTACCATCAATTAACCCAAAATCTTCAAAAACGAAGTGTTCCTCGAAATTTCGAATTAAATCCTCCAAATTTTTGGTAATTACAATTTGACCCTTAAAGTTTTCGATAATTATATTTTGTCCCACAATATTTTGAAATTTAGCCCGAAATAATTCCTTAAAAATTTTTGAATTTTAATAATTTGATCCCCCAGAAATTCGAAAAATATGATAACAACCCTTAAAAATTTTGATTTTTTGATTAGGTCCTTAAAATTTCTAATTCATGCAATTCAATCCTTAAATCCAATTAGGCAGAGCATGAACCTAATTTATTCTAGGTTCTCCATTCCAAAGTAACTCAAAAACCCATATAATAATACATGCATTCGAGGCAGTAAATCAATGAACTTTTAAACGTAAAGATTACCGGTGATCAACATAGAGCTTGGCAGCTTCTGCATCCTCGGCATGCATCAAGTAGGACCTGCCAGTAGTGGGGCCCTGATTCCTCGGGCAGTCAGCTGCTTTATGGCCCTTTTATTTTCATATGAAGTACCTGAAAGTCCCCCACATACACTTGCCATGGTGAAGTTTGTTGCACTGTTTGCATGGCAGTCCTCCTCCCGGCTTAGAAGCCCCTGGTGACTGAGGTGGACGTTGTTGTCCCAGCCTCTTGAACTTACCCTGGGGCTTCTGCTACCCCTACTGCCTAGGTGGCCCTGTAAACTGTTTCTTCTGTGACTGGAAGCTACGCTGAGCTTGATGCCTCTTCCGCTGCATCTCGGCATCAATATCTCGGAGGGCCTGCTCCGCCTGAAAAGCACAACCAGTTGCCTCCTTGTAACTAGCCAGTCTCATAAGCATCACATCCCGATGCAACTTAGGCTTGACGCCATCCATGAAATGCCTCAACTTCTGGACGGCATCTCTAGCAATGAGGGGCACAAAGTGATAGCCCCTGTCGAACTTCTGAATAAAATCGACCACAAACGAGTCCCCCTGGCGGAGACTCATGAACTCCCTCGTCAGGCGACCCCTGACATCAGCTGGGAAATGCTTACCATAGAACGCCTCCTTGAACTGATCCCACGTGAGGGTAGCCAAGTTCAGCCTGTGCGCTGCTCCTTCCCACCAAAGGGATACATCATCTCTCAACATATATGTGGAGCAACTGACTAGGTCTGTGCGCTGCTCCTTCCCACCAAAGGGATATATCATCTCTCAACATATACGTGGAGCAACTGACTAGGTCGCCATCAATCATATACAGGCGCTGAAAATATAGCTCCAATGATCGAATCCAACCCTCTTCCCAGAATGGATCAGTGGTACCCCAGAACTCCTTCGGGTTGAGCCATCAGAACTGCTCATAAATTTATGTCTGTAGTCGGGGAGCCTGCTGTGCCTGCTTCAAAATTCTGGCCATGCTCTCGAGAACTCGAGTAGCTGCATCCAACGGCGGTGGTGGTGGAGGTGGAAAGTCTTTATCGCCTCCAGGAGTATCATCATGACGATATGTGCTAGGGGTGCGTCTGGGAGGCATGATATCTGAATACAGTCCAAATTCTTAATGTAATCCATCATGCAATTTAATCTAGTTTTCAAAACATTTCAATTCTTAATCATGAAAGCAACTAAACATGTATTGTTCATAAATCATGTAATCATGCAGGTGATTGCATTAAAACATTTAAAACATGTAAAACTTACAGACTTGAGGCCTGAAGACTGAGCTGCAGAAGCTGGCGGTGACATAACCCTACACAGGACCCTTGCTCTAATACCAACTGAAATGTCTGTTGTTTAAAATACTACAAGGAATTTTTAATTTTTTTAAAGCTAATTCTCGAAAATGAACATTTACAAACATGCCTGCAATAACTGCTGAAACACACACATTTTAAAATAAGATGAATTCCATACTGAAAAATTACTGCAGTTAAAAATATTTCCAAAACCCCTGTCAGACCATAAACATATAAAAAGACAAAGTATGAAAATATCCAAAACACTCCCATCTTATAAACGTGATATGCGGAAGAAATAAGGTCATCGGGTTAGCGTGCGCACATCCAGCCCCGCCTACTCATTCTTCGGCACCTCCAGTCTCCCCAACAATATTCCCACCTGCATCATTCACACCTAGTGAGTCTAAAGACTCAACACACCTGTAGCTTTATGGCAAGTACATATACATAACAAGCAATGGTGAAAAATAATGTAATTAAAATACATTTCATGATCGTAAAAAATCGTATGCATAATCATAACCTGTTGAGGCATAAATATTTTCATAACATATCACTTCATATCAGCATATACATGATCGTTTTCTTAGTTTGAATTCCGTTCATTAGTTGTGACTTTCGTATTATCACGTCAGTCGATGGATCCATCTACGTGTAACTGTGGTACCCAGCGGCGGGGACATCAGCGACAACATTGCTCGTCCACTGAGCCCTGGCCTTACATATCATCGTATTATTCACAACCAACTCTCATCCTTCAAAAACATTACATCATATTCACCACTTGATAAAACAATGCATATAAGTAAATTTTCTTAAAATCAAGCATGCAGCGTATTTTTCATATTTACATAAAAATTCATATATGATAAAAACAAGCATTTAAAACATGTCAAAACGTGTTTAGAGCTCTGCCAGGACTAGAAACTCGACCCAAGTGTAAAATGACCATTTTGCTCCTAGAAACCCTTAATTTACCCTTTTTACCCCTGAACCTCAAAATTTTGACCCAAAGCCAACCAAACTCCTTAAAACACCTCAAAACATATTTATAAGAATTTCTTAGACGTAGAATTGAGTCTGTTTCAAAACTTATACGATTCGTTTTAAAACTTGGACCCCCATCCCGAAACTTAACCAAACTTTACCAAATTTTAACCACTACTTATACACACCCTACCAGCGTCTAAACAACCTAAACCATCCCACCTAAGGCCCTCAAACACAACAGAACAGCTGCTGTAAAATTCCTACACAAGGAAGGACGGACCCTAATTCACCTTAGGCTACCATTTTTTATCCTAGGCCTATCCAACTCAAACTAGCCTTGAACCAGGACCTACTAGGAACAATATTAGACTGTGTAAACCCTATTAGACCAGCCCTAACCACTCTTACGTCCCCAAGCTCGCTCACTACTCGGCCTTGCCTAGGAGTTCCTCGTTAAGCCCTTAAACCTTCCCGACCTCTCTACCCTCACGTCCAGCGGCCCACGGCTCTTCCCCAGCCCTGTCACAGACCCATTAGGGTCTGGTCCAAGGCTGGAGTCAAGCCACGCTTCCACAAAACTAGCCGCGGAAAACCCTAGCCGCTCAAAGGAAGCGATTGATCCTCACTCAAGCATGACTAACTTCCGACTCCAGCACCTCTACGCCTTCGTTCTCGACATATACAGCCCTCTTACACCAAAATTTGGCAGCCCCTTGTACAAGGACATGAAAAAGTGAGTTGCACACAAGATATACGCATGTACGTGTCAAAACCTTGCAAAAACAATGCTATGAGATGCACCAACGAAATTTCATGCAAAAAAAATAAACAATAGCATATAAACATGGTGTAAATGATGATAAAGGAGATACATGGCATTTCGTAATGTATACGAGCCCAAAACAAGAAGCTACGCGTGTAGGGCTTGCACCAGAGAAGCGGGGATGAGTTTTTCTTGAAAACTAGGGAGGACTTCGAAGGAGGCTGCTGGTTTATCTTTTGAAAAGCTGATGAATGAGAGGGAGGGGGAGGCCACCTTGAGGGATTAGGTTTAGGGTTTAGTTGGGTAGTGTTTAAGTTAAATAAACATGCACTAATGGGCCCTTAATTAAAATTTAAAAGGGTTAAAAAGTTTTTGGGCCGAATAAGCACTAAAATAAACCCAACAAGTCCAATAACACTCCAAAAAAATATTTTGTTTTGGTATGTTTTTGAAAATCTTGTGTGAACCCTCAAAAATTCATTGAATCGATAAAATTTGTGTACCGGTTAAAAATACGGCTCGGCGAGTAAAAATACCCAACCAAGACCCATTTTCGAAATTCTCCATTAAATAACTAAAATTAATTATTCATTAAAAATATTTTTCCTGATTATCCCCGATCTACGTTATCCGTTGGAGCACGAAATGCAACTTAAAACCCTAATGCATGAAACTTTAAAATAACTATGAAATAACACATATCCATGCAATACTCATGAAATAAAATACATAAAAATCTTTAAACACATGTTTTAAATAAAATTATAGATTGCATGCAATCGGGTTACGTTGTTCGAATTTTATAGACCTTACACTTCACCTCCTTCAACGTTTCATATTTCCATCATTTATAAAAATTCATACATATATAAATAATTTTTCTTTTAAACCAAGCATACAACATGTCTTTAGCATTAGCGTTTCATCATATAATTTTATAAACATTTAAAATAAACATACTAACATTATTTACAGCAATCAGGAACTGCCAGGACGTCTAAAAATTTTAGATGTAAAATGACTGTTTTATCCCTAGATGCATAATTTTCCATATTTATCCCTAGACAACGTGACGAAGTCCCAAATAATTCCGAACTTAACCTGTTACCTTAAAACACTCCCTTAAATATTCCTTAATCTTAAAATTTAGTTTTTGATAAGATTCGTTTCAAACTTATAAGTACATTCCGGTTTTGACTTGTATTGACTCGAAACTTAACCAAACTTGAACCAAAGCTTAATAACACCTAAATAAACCATATTCAACCCAAAACAAGCCAATCAAAACCCATGAACACACCTAGAACTCCTACTAAACTTCAGCCCTATTTTCGAAAGAAGCCCGAATTCCTATGGCCATGCAAGCTCGGCTCTTGCCTTTATCCAACTAGACCAGCCCTTAGCTAACCCTCCTTAGACAGTTCCAAAACCCAGGGACCCTTCTGGACCGAGGCTACAAGACCTAGAAGCCTTAGCCCCTCAACCCATCAACTATATCATGCACACGGCTCTTCCTCTCACGCGATTCCCATAGCCCTCGGACCGACCCTTGTGCAGCCACCCTAAATCATCATGTAGCCCTCTTAAGTCTCCTGGTCAAGCCCTAAATGGCATCTAACCACCTTGGCCCTCAAAGTGTCCTAGCCGAAGAGTCCTTGTCCCACAATAGTTCTATTTTCGAGCAACCCATTCCTCCATGTCCAGCCCTTGTCTCAGCTTGTCTAGGCCCTTAAACTCTCTTAAACTTGTCCCTTCCCATATCCCTATGATGGAAGCCCCTTCATGCACCATTAACACCAGTTTTGAATCATGAATTCATTAGTTTTTGACATAGCATGGCATAGAAATGAAAATAAATGCAAGGCAACATATTTTTTCATGCAAATATACATCAAATCCATAATATGATGTGATAGATGAGAAAAATGAGATTAAGGCGTGCCTTTGCATATATTACGTTCGAAAACAATTTCACGATACGAGGACGTCGACGAGGAGAAGACCCTATGCTGATTTTCCTTCCAAAACTCACGAGTTTTTCCTTCAAATTTTCGTGTTGTGTGTGCTTGGTGTGCTGTCGAAGAGTCCTTGTATTGTTGTGTGATGTGTGCGTGTGTTTTCTATGGGTTGTGGGAGGTTTTTTGGATTTTTATTTTATTTAAGACACATGATGCATGTAATCTTGGGCCCATTAGTCAAGTATAATAGGCCCATTAAGCCCATTAGTTATTATTTAATATATTTTTTTTAGGAAAATTTGTGAAAATATTAGCCGAGTTCTCGAAAAGTTCATATTTTCGTTGAAAATGGAATACCGATTAAAAATACGACTCATCGTATAAAAACACCTCAAAACATCTCATTTTCGAAAATTTCATTTTAATACACCACACATTAAACAGTTAAAAATAATTATATAATAAAAATATTTTACCTCATATGGTCCTCGGTCTCCGTTCCTCGATCGCGATTCGAATAACTTTTAAAAAACAGTTTTAAGCATTCTAAAAGAAAACCCTATTTTAAACATGTAATACTGTCGTTAAAACTATTTAATTAGTCATTTTCTCTTTAATCTAGATTTGAATGAAGTTGGATTATGTTATCGTATTTTTGGACCCTACAGATAGACTCTCCCCCTAAGGTCTCTTCTCTCTTGTAGTGGTGTATACCTCCTTTCTTGTTCGTTTGGGAGTGCGAACTCTAGGCGGTGAAGATCTTAGCCCTTCAATTCCCTACTCTCTGGTCAAGCTTATTTAAGTGGTTGCTTCCCTGGTTCCCTTCCTTTTCACTTGTGTTTTGCTCTTCATGGGTTGAATGATTTGGTTTGCCCAGGACTGTCTTCAAGCACTCAGACATAGCTTTAGACACTGGTGGTGAGCATAGACCTCTAGATTATGACATGGATGCAAATCCAACTCCCTAATTAGTTGTTCAATAACAGATTGTTTTGTTAGTGGAACTTTAATATTTTTCTAGTTTGGTAAAGACTCCTCATGCTCTT
The DNA here is from genome assembly GCF_022965805.1 of Primulina eburnea. Lineage (NCBI taxonomy): Eukaryota > Viridiplantae > Streptophyta > Magnoliopsida > Lamiales > Gesneriaceae > Primulina > Primulina eburnea. The sequence continues at coordinate 31,740,905 of NC_133111.1, forward strand.
GATAGACGTTTCTTTTCTTCACGGCGGCATATCTGTGTTTCATTAGGCGTCCCAAAAATTGTTTGCATAATATTTTTGTGACGTTGGCTATATTTTTGAAAAAAAAATATAGTTTTAACACTTTAAAGTGTGTGTTTGAAAAACAATATACTTAATTTTTGTTTTTAGAACTCACCTTAAATACATTTAAAAAAATGGAAATTGGTTTTAAATCACCAAACCCAAAATTATCTTTATCCTAACTCCCTATACCTAAAAACTTTGTCCAAACTTCCTAAAAAGTTTGAAGTTGACAAAAATACCCTTACATATTTTAAAGATAGATTTTCCGGGGGAAGTGATATTAGAGTCTAGGTAAAATTATTTCAAACATATAAATTTATTATTGTTAATTAATTAAATGTTTGAGGAGGATATTTTCTCAATTAACATAAATTCGAACGCAGGTTCGAGATTAAGTATTACATGATATATTCCAAATCGTTGGAATATTCGAAGCAGGAAGATCTAACTAAGGTTAGATATCAAGAAGGAACTTGTCAGAATCCTAAGGTAAAGTTATGATTCAAAATAATAGGTTTTTAGAATAGTACCGGATTCCTCTAAACTCTCCGGAGATCTTAGACAAATTCAAAAGACGGTACAAAACTATAGCAATATGCTTTATTATATACACAGAATTTGGAGAAAACCCTTGAAAACCATGAAGAAATTTTTGGAATATTAAAGGATATTCGAACAAGAATTCAGAACCTATAACAACAATCAAGTTCTAGTAAGAGGATTCAGAAGGAAGTTTACCACCATCATTTGGTACTGAACCCTTATTACAGATGGAAGGCCAAAGTGATGCACAAACCTTTAACTAAGAAGAAAAAATGATCAATCTGATTAAAACCGTCTGAGAAAAGAAATTAATCTGATGACAATTTTAGGAAGGATTGTTCTAGAGGATCTACAAGTGCTTGCAAAATCATTTTCAAATATTAAAGTTGTAGATCTAAAGATGAACATGATTGGAGGTGAACAACCTACCATAACCTGGTCATCTTTGCAGGACCCACCAAGAGAAAGTATGTGATCTCAGAATATAAATAAAAGAGAAACCCAACCAGACTTTTATACTTGTAGAGAAGCACACCCAGCGGGAAAAAGGTCAAGCAAGAATCAAATTCCTGTGTACCAAACACCCTATGGGAAATCTGTTTTAGAACATATACATCTTTATGGGGTTATGCTTAACCTAGATGTATTAAATTTCAAAAACAGAGAAGATCTCATAGATGATTGGACATTACCTATGAGAATCGCAGCAGGAACACTAGATCTCAATAGAGAAGAATTAATTAAATCTCTGGAAATGAGTCTTATGGGATCAGTTAAAATTGCTTGCGACCTTACTTTGGTAGAAAACAAAGAGTCAGTCCTAGCCGGAGAATCTCTTAGCGAGATAGCCGGAAGAATGACTACCCTGTTTAAAGCACAATTTATAGTGTTAGACTATTTTAACAGTCAAGATACAAAGAAGAAAAAGAAATATACTCAATCTCTGTATAGTCTTGACTTACATGATATATGTTTAGTGGATGAATATATTATGTTATTCACTAAATATAGATGATGAAAGGATTGGTTACAAAGGTGATATGTGTTTAGAAGGGGGGTTGAATAAACACTCACTGATTATGTATTCTTTTCGAATAATGGGTTCAGTTTAGTTACAAACTGATACTCGGTATCTCGTCAGTCGATAACAATCAGTTTAACCGGAAAACAGTTGCGTAAGTAAACTGACTGAAAGATAGAATAACTGAAAGTAACTGAAATGAAAAACACACGATATGCTTCTGGATGTTTGGAAAATAGAACAAGTCCTACGTCACCCTTTCTATTACGAAGATAGGATATTCACTAAAAGACTTTAATCGAATACAAACGTTGTATTGACCCACTTCAGTTTGGTCTTAAAACTGCCAAACTGAAAAACTTAGTACACAAAAACTTTTACAGTGCGTGACTGAATACAACACAACTGAATAAATCTAACAAAGATTTCAAAGTTCTAGTAAGCTCGTAAATGTAGCATTGATTGCTACTGATAAAACTGATAAGAGTGAGCTTTGATATCTAAATGCGAGTTGTGATTTTAGCACAGTAACAGCAAGCTTGAATATGATAGTAGTTTGCGTGTTATATTTCTCAGCTGCTCTCTTCACCTATTTATAGGCTTCCCTCTCAACGGTAATATTAAATATCATTTGAATCTTTATATCCGTTGATATCCACTTCGATATTCTCTGACAATCGTACACTGCAATCTCTGAAATGCGGCGTTCTACTGCTAGTTGCAATCTGTTGTACTATTTGTCAATTGTCGTTCTCAACTGATGATGTGTACAGTTGAGGGACCGGCTGAAAGAATATTCTGCTGGAAAACTCATAACTGATTTATTTCAACTGATCAATTCCCAACTGATCAGTCAGTTAGATTTGTGCTTCAACTGATGACGTGTATACTAATTAGCTGGTACGCATTAATCTTCAGCTAGTGGCAACTATCAGTTGTAATTCTTTGATCAGTTAAGCTCGATGCTTTTGATAAGTTATTCAAATACGTTTCGAAGCTTAGTTTGTCAAATCACTGAAATTAAGTTTCCAACAATTTCCCCCTTTTTGGTGATTGACAAAACTCAGAATATAATAAGCTGATCATTGTAGTCAAAGAATCCTTTGAATCAATGTAGATAAAATAATTTCTAATGTACAGATTCATACAAAGAAAACAAATAATCTTCAACTAATAACTGACAAAAGAATGTCTCTTCAGCTGTATCCTCTCTTATTCTTTCATTAACCTAGCTACTTCCCTCTTTTTTTCAAGTACATCGACCTTGAGAGATAGAATCCTAACATCAGCTGCAATTTCTTTGACAGCAGTCAATACAGTAGTCTGCAGCAAATCAATTTTCTTAAAAACATATAGCTCCATGGATTCAACTCTCTTGTTGATTGAGTCTTGAGTAACAGAAAGACTTTCAGCTATGTCTCTGTTCTTTTTGAGCTCGTCGATGCAAAGGTGATGGAAGTCACAGCGGTTTGAATGGATTTCAATTCGTCTGAATTAAATTCACTGGAGGAGTTCAACTTCAGAGAATGAGAAAGCTGTGTGCTTTGAATCTCCTTTATTTCTTGCATTATTTTGGACATGTTGAGTTGAATGTCCTGAATTTCTTCAAGGACCAAATCCATGTCTGAATAAGGATGAGGAGATACTGGTCCAGACGTCCCTGGTTCCTGTTCCTTGGTAGATTGATCAAATATCACCAAAGTTCGGTCAGAAACATCTGTTACCTCTTATGTCATTTCTGGCAGATCTTCCACATTGACTTCTGGTTGGACTGGAGGAGAAGATTGATTGGGAGCAGTAGGTGGACTGCCTTGGTGAATCAGTTGCGTATCAGCGGTAGTTTCAGTTGGAGGCTCAGTGACTGATGGTTCTGACTGTTGGTTAACTGAATCTTGTTGTGGTTCTTCAACATGCAGCTGAGCTTCCTCAGTGACAACATTTTCTTCAGTTGGCTCAATGTTTGATTGAATGGGCACATCAGTTTGAACCTCTTGATCAGAAGAGACAGGGATAAGAGTTTCTGTAACTGCTTGATTAGTTGGGAGATCAACTGATTCTATGGAAGGCGCATTTGCTTGAAATTCTTCTACCACTGACTGAATAATTTCATCAATATTTGCAAGTGTCAAGTCAGCTTCTGAATATATTTTATGATCAGCAGCAGTAGATTGAGGCACATCCTGAACTGGCTCTTCAGTTGTAGTAGTAGCTTGTTCAGGGGATGGTTCTCTGGGCTGAGAAAGCGAATTATCTTCGTCATCTTCTGGAGTGCCTTCATGATTGACCAGTTCCTGATCCATCTCCCAAAATTTTATTTGAGATTGCAGAGCCATAAGATCATTTTCCAGCTGCGTGAGCACAGCTCGATCATTCTAGGCAGTTGGACTTGTGGGAATATAGTTGGCTTTCAATTTCTCAATCAGTTGGCCCAACTTCTTGGCTCTGATTTGATCAAAGAAATAGTTCTTTCGCCCCAAAGTCTGAATGATTGTAGCAGCCTTGACCATTCTTAGAACAGTTGCCTCCAGCTTGATGAATGTATTTGGCTTTGACTTCTTTTTCATCTGCTTGGAAAAGTATGTGTTCTAAACCTCGTCCAAGCTTCAAAAACTTTCATTTTTGATGCAGCAAAGGCATTGACCTGTTCCCATATGAGGTCAATATGAGTTTGAATAGCATTTGAGGGCCTTGGTTCTTCGATCATCTGGCCCTTTCCTCTCTCATCAGTAAGAATATGTGGAATGTTCAGTCCAGAGTGAGTAGCGTCCACTCTTTCTATAACTGATTGAAGGTCGTTTGATTTGGATCAAAGGAGCTGAATATTTTGCTGACTTCTTCTTCTCATCAGCTAGAATAGCTTTCAAAGGAACAACCTGAATAGGCTGTTGAGCATCTGATGGCTTCAGTCTCTCAGCAGGGATAGATGTCAACGAAGCCACATGCTTTGTCTTCTGAGTTCTTTGCTTCTTGGTGATCAGCTGAAAGGGTGTTTCCTCAGAATCTGATCCACTGACGATCAGTTTCCTCTTTGTAGTTTTCAGTTGAGCCAGAGACTTAGCCTGTTTAACTGACTTGGGAGTAGCTTGTTGAGTCCCAATCTCCGTCTTGATTTTCACAAACTGATCAGGAGACATGTCCAGTTTGGTCTTCGGTGGCTGAACATTTTTGGCATTGAAAACCTTGAACTTTGATGATCTCTCTGAATCATCAGCCACCAACCCTTTGACTTTCAGCAAGTAGCTCAGCAGAACAGCAAATCCCTTGGATTGCTTGGAGGACTGGAACAAATTCTTCAGAATGTTGAATATAAGATGCTTCCAATTAAGTCTTCGCCCAGCCATTATGACAGTTATGGCTTGAAATTTTTCCAAAGTAAGAGCAGCAAAAGATCCTGCCTTTGCTAATAGTTCTTTGGCCACAATATTGGCCCGCAACTAGACTTCATGCTTTAGTTCTTTCTTTGGATCGGAAACCTTGATTTTCCGTCCATCAGCAGAGAGAATGGTTTGAATTTCTTCAATATCATATGCTTTCACCTCAGCAAGATGTGACAATCCATCAGAAGGCAACAAGAAAAACTCTCCAAAAGAATCTTTAGAGATGGTCTGTAGTATCCCGATGCCTAATTTGAGTTAATTATTGGATTAATTATATTTCGGTGGGATCGGAAGGACCGAACCGGGTTCGGATCGTCCGAAGAGGGTTCGGATCGTCCGAAGACAGGTGGCTGGACACGTGGAAGACATGCAGAGTTCGGATCGTCCGATCAGGGTTCGGATCGTCCGAAGACAGGTGTCTGGACACGTGGAAGACATGCAGGGTTCGGATCGTCCGATAAGGGTTCGGAAGGTCCGAAGGGTACAGGGTTCGGATCGTCCGAAGTGGATCGGATCGTCTGAAGAGGATCGGATCGTCCGATCGTTGTCTATAAATAGAGGCGCGAGGCTTCACTTTTTACTCGCCAATTCCGAGTGTTACAGAGCGTTTTAGTCGTTTCTGATGGGTTTCTAGTCTTTTCCCGAGGTTTAGGCACTAGCGGGGAGCTACTGGTTTTGTAGCGGAGCTGTGCTCTAGTTGGGAGCTAGCGGCATCAGTGGGCTGACTACGGACGCAGGCTTGATTCTAGGGCTGATTTCTAGGATCTACTGGTTTGAGGTACGAAAGTACTATCCGAGATAGCAGGATTGAGTATGCTTTACTATGTGTTGCATGTTTATATGTTGCATTATTATCTGTCATATGATGCATGGTTTATTATGCGGCATTTGCATAATCATGTTGAGCCTGATTATCTTTGAGATAGCCTGTTGAGAGGGTGCTCAGCCCTCGTTTATTGTGGATGGTTGGACCCCGTTGGCCGACGGTGGTCAGGTCACCGGTATATCCACAGGTTTATTTCGGTATGGGAGCCACCTCCTGGTGCGACGGCGCAGAGTGCTACATACCTTGACGTCATTTACCTGAGCAGTATTTCGATATACCCAGATCCTGGTATCCAGTACATTTTGCATACATGCATGTCATAGTCTTGTATACTCATGCTTTCGGTGCTGAGCGTTTTATGCTCACGTCCTCGGTTTATCTCTGTTTTGGACACCCTATTCGATGGGGCAGGTCTCAGGTTGGACGGTCCAGGAGGGAGTGGACAGGGAGCTGGCAGAGGTTGACTTGTAGTTATTGGTATTTGTTCTTGGAATTTAGTTCGATCTGGTTGTTTAAGTATTTTGTACTTACAGATTCGATTGGGTTGTATTACTGTTTTTCCGCTGTTTTACCTGATTCAGTTTTAATGTTAATTTTGCATGCTTAAGTTCTGATTAGTAGGTGATTCTGGAACGGGTCACTACATTTATGGTATCAGAGCATGCATTAAGATTTTGGGATTTAGAACTGATCTTTTGGGTTTAATCTCTGGTAACTTTTGTAGCTAAAAGATGTCTGGTTTTGACGACGATGCTAGTAGTCATGGCAGCGTTGGACGCTGGGGAGACCACGACGATCGGGAGCGTCGTCGAGAGCATCGAGAACGTCGTCAACACCGTCGTGATGAGCCTCGGAGTTTTAGTATGCATCGGTTCTTGCAGATGGGGCCGAAACCTCTTTCGGGCGGTGAGACTCCGGATGTTGCGGAGAACTGGCTTGAGAGGATGGAGAGCTGCTTCAAGACTTTTCAGTGCTCGGCGGAGCAGCAGATTGATACCCTTGATTTCTTGCTGGAGGGTGGTGCGCGCAAGTGGTGGAGGTCTACCTCTGCACCGATAGTTCTGCGACAGGGTCGAGTTTTGGGCCGATTTCCGAGCCGCTTTCATGTTGCTTTACTTTCCGCCAGCTCTTCTGCAGACCAAGGCGATTGAGTTGATCAATCTGAAGCAGGGAAGTTTGTCTGTTGATGAGTATCAGCAGAAGTTCTTTGAGTTGCTTCCGTATGTTCCGCATGTCAGTGACAATGCTAGTGCCAAGTATAACCATTTTCTTCAGGGCCTCAATCAGGAGATTTATGATCGGGTTGTTGTCTGCGATGATCCGACATCGTATGAGGGCCTTGTGAATCGTTGTCGCCAGGCTGAGGGCAGTTTGCTGAGAGGTCGAGCCATGCAGTCTGCTCGTCCTACTAGTTCTTTGGGTCCCCGCGCCCAAACATTCAAGAAAGCTGGATCTACTTCTTCTTCCTCTGGATCTGGAGGAGTTCACCATTTTGGGAAGAAGAAGGGCCCGTGTCAGCATTGCGGGAAGGATCATCCGACGGAACGTTGTCGCAAGGTTGCGGGTGCTTGTTACAAGTGCGGTGAGTTGGGCCACATGAAGAGAGATTGTCCACAGACGGGCGGAGGATCAGGATCTGGTTCTCAGGCTTCAGTTCATCAGAGGCCACAGCAGGGACAGTCTACTCAGGGTTCTAACCTCCGACCGCGTACTCAAGGGCAGGTCTTTGCTCTTAACCAGGATCAGGCTGCTGAGGAGAACGAGAGAGTTATCGCAGGTTTATTTTTATTATGTGGATTACCTGCTTACGTTCTCATTGATACTGGTGCATCTCATTCATTCATATCTGCGAGATTTGCTAAGCGTCATGCATTACCCTTCACTTCTTTGGGCGTTGTGGTATCTGTTTCCACACCGATGGGTCATTCGGTGTTAGCTAAACGTCTAGTTTTGGGTTGTCCTCTAGAGTTTGAGGGTAATGTTTTAACTGCTAATTTGATGATTCTTGCGATGGAGGATTTTGATTGCATTCTGGGAATAGATGTGCTGACTGTGTTTAGAGCTACTGTGGACTGTTATCAGAAGTTTGTGCAGTTTCGTCCAGTTGAGGGCGACAGTTGGTTTTTCTATGGAGAGGGAGCGCGACCCCCGATGCCCGTGGTTTCTGCTCTGAAAGCCTGTCGTGCTTTAGAGTCGGGCGGGGAAGGCTACCTTATCTATGCTATTGATTCGTCCGCAGTTAGTGTCGGTATCAGTGACATTCCAGTGGTTTGCGATTTTCCGGATGTTTTTCCCGAGGAGATTCCTGGTTTTCCTCCCGTTCGGGAAGTGGATTTCGGCATTGATTTAGTGCCAGGCACGGCACCAATCTCTAGAGCTCCTTATCATTTAGCTCCATCAGAGATGCAAGAATTGAAACAGCAGTTGCAGGATCTTCTTGACAAGGGGTATATTCGACCCAGTGTGTCCCCGTGGGGAGCACCAGTTCTTTTTGTCAAAAAGAAGGATGGTTCTATGCGGCTCTGCATAGATTATCGGCAGTTGAATCGTGCTACGATAAAGAATAAGTATCCGTTGCCACGGATTGATGATTTAATTGATCAACTACAAGGTACCTCTGTGTATTCCAAGATTGATTTAAGGTCTGGTTATCATCAGCTTCGAGTTCATCAGGGAGATATATCGAAGACTGCATTCAGGACCCGGTATGGGCATTATGAGTTTCTGGTTATGCCTTTTGGGGTGACGAATGCACCAGCAGTTTTTATGGATCTGATGAATCGGGTTTTTCGGGAATTCTTGGATAAGTTTGTTGTGGTGTTTATAGATGATATCTTAATCTATTCGAATGATCAGCAAGAACACGCACAACACTTAAGGATTATTTTACAGACACTTCGCGAGAATCAGCTTTATGCGAAGTTGAGTAAATGTGAGTTTTGGATTGACAGGGTTGTATTCCTTGGTCATGTCATTTCTAGCAAGGGAGTTTCAGTTGACCCAAACAAGGTGGAAGCGGTATTGAACTGGTCGCGTCCGACGACAGTAGCCGAGATCCGCAGTTTTCTGGGATTGGCTGGGTATTATCGCCGTTTCATTGTCAACTTCTCTCAGATTGCTAAGTCACTCACTCAGCTCACTCGGAAAGATGTTTCATTTGAGTGGACATCAGAGTGCGAAGAGAGTTTCTTGGAACTTCGCAGACGTTTGACATCTGCGCCTGTTTTGGCTTTACCGTCTGGATCTGGTGGTTTCATTGTTTACACCGATGCCTCTTTACAGGGACTAGGATGTGTTCTGATGCAGAATGAGCATGTGATTGCTTATGCGTCGAGACAGTTAAAGCCTCATGAAGAAAACTATCCTGTTCATGATCTGGAATTAGCAGCGATCGTTTTTGCTTTGAAAATCTGGCGCCATTATCTGTATGGTGAGCGATTTGAGATCTTCACTGATCATAAGAGTTTGAAGTATCTGTTCACTCAGGCTGAGTTGAACATGCGTCAGCGTCGTTGGATGGATCTACTCAAGGATTACGATTGTGAGATCAAGTATCATCCAGGATCTGCGAATCTCACGGCCGATGCTCTTAGTCGCAAGGTGAGAATGTCTGCTCTTCAGACTTGTGCTGTATCTGAAATTATTCAGGATTTCTGTTCGATGGGATTCAATTGTAAGCATCGGAAGGGAACAGAGAGTATCCGTATAGCTACTATTTTGTCCGAGCCAGTTTTGTATTCTCGGATTAGAGATGCTCAGATGTCTGATTCTAAGGTTCAGAAATTAGCTCGGTTGGCTGATGGAGATAATACTTCTGGATTCCACTATCAGTCCGAGGGTCTTTTGTGCTTATCTGGTCGTGTTGTTGTACCGGAAGATGACACTTTGAGGGAGGAGATTTTGTCCCAGGCTCATCGTAGCAAGTTGAGTGTTCATCCAGGGAGCAACAAGATGTATAAGGATTTGAGGACTCGATTTTGGTGGAAAGGTATGAAACGTAATGTTTATCAGTATGTCTCCAAGTGCCTAGTCTGTCAGCAGGTGAAGGCTGAGTATCGACGACCTGGAGGTTTGTTGCAGAATCTTCCTATTCCGGAGTGGAAGTGGGAGCATATCACGATGGACTTCGTGACTCACTTGCCTATGTCTGTGGGGAATAGAGATGCTATCTGGGTGGTAGTGGATCGGCTTACTAAGTCTGCCCATTTTCTTCCATATAACAGAGATTTCACTTTCGATCGGATGGCACGGTTGTACATTCAGGAGATTGTACGGTTTCATGGTGTGCCCGTGAGTATCGTTAGTGACAGAGATCCTCGATTTACATCTAGATTTTGGGGCAGCTTTCAGCAAGCTTTGGGCACTACCTTGAGTTTGAGTACTGCATATCACCCAGAGACTGACGGTCAGTCAGAGAGGACTATTCGTACTCTTGAGGATATGTTGAGATCTTGTGTGATGGATTTCGGGCCAGCTTGGCAGGATCATCTGCCACTGATAGAGTTTGCATACAACAACAGTTTTCATAGGAGTATTGGTATGTCTCCGTTTGAAGCATTGTATGGTCGACGTTGTCGTACTCCTCTGTTCTGGGAAGAAGTCGGAGAACGACAGGTCGAGGGTCCAGAATTGATTCAGCAGGCCATGGACAAAGTTCTTGTGATCAAACAGCGGATTAAGACTGCTCAGGATCGACAAGCGAGTTATGCGAACTCCAAGCGCAGACCTCTTCATTTTGATGCAGGCGAGAAAGTGTTTCTCAAGGTATCACCTTTTCGGAGGATTCTAAGATTTGGACTCAAGGGTAAGCTATCTCCGAGATTCATTGGTCCTTTTGAGATCTTAGAATGTGTGGGAGACTTGGCCTACAGATTAGCTTTGCCACCGTATCTGTCTAGTGTTCACAATGTGTTTCATGTGTCCTTGTTGAGACGATACGTAGCGGATGAGTCTCATGTTTTGCATCCAACAGAAGTTCAGCTGAATCCGGATTTGTCTTTTGTAGAAAGACCGGTTTCGATCTTAGACCGGAAGGATAAGGTACTGCGGAATAAGACTATTCCTCTTGTCTTAGTGCAGTGGCAGCGCCGAGGTACTGAAGAAGCTACTTGGGAACTAGAGAGTCGCATGCGGTCAGAGCATCCAGAGTTGTTCTAGTTGTAGTATTTTCAGTTATGATTGTAATTTCAGTTGTGCTTTCAATTGTAATTCATTCTTAAGTTGAATGTATTGTTGTTCAGAATTGTCATTCTTCAGACTCGATTTCGCGGACGAAATCCTTTTTAGAGGGGGAGAATGTAGTATCCCGATGCCTAATTTGAGTTAATTATTGGATTAATTATATTTCGGTGGGATCGGAAGGACCGAACCGGGTTCGGATCGTCCGAATAGGGCTCAGATCGTCCGAAGAGGGTTCGGATCGTCCGAAGACAGGTGGCTGGACACGTGGAAGACATGCAGAGTTCGGATCGTCCGATCAGGGTTCGGATCGTCCGAAGACAGGTGTCTGGACACGTGGAAGACATGCAGGGTTCGGATCGTCTGATAAGGGTTCGGAAGGTCCGAAGGGTACAGGGTTCGGATCGTCCGAAGTGGATCGGATCGTCCGAAGAGGATCGGATCGTCCGATCGTTGTCTATAAATAGAGGCGCGAGGCTTCACTTTTTACTCGCCAATTCCGAGTGTTACAGAGCGTTTTAGTCGTTTCTGATGGGTTTCTAGTCTTTTCCCGAGGTTTAGGCACTAGCGGGGAGCTACTGGTTTTGTAGCGGAGCTGTGCTCTAGTTGGGAGCTAGCGGCATCAGTGGGCTGACTACGGACGCAGGCTTGATTCTAGGGCTGATTTCTAGGATCTACTGGTTTGAGGTACGAAAGTACTATCCGAGATAGCAGGATTGAGTATGCTTTACTATGTGTTGCATGTTTATATGTTGCATTATTATCTGTCATATGATGCATGGTTTATTATGCGGCATTTGCATAATCATGTTGAGCCTGATTATCTTTGAGATAGCCTGTTGAGAGGGTGCTTAGCCCTCGTTTATTGTGGATGGTTGGACCCCGTTGGCCGACGGTGGTCAGGTCACCGGTATATCCACAGGTTTATTTCGGTATGGGAGCCACCTCCTGGTGCGACGGCGCAGAGTGCTACATACCTTGACGTCATTTACCTGAGCAGTATTTCGATATACCCAGATCCTGGTATCCAGTACATTTTGCATACATGCATGTCATAGTCTTGTATACTCATGCTTTCGGTGCTGAGCGTTTTATGCTCACGTCCTCGGTTTATCTCTGTTTTGGACACCCTATTCGATGGGGCAGGTCTCAGGTTGGACGGTCCAGGAGGGAGTGGACAGGGAGCTGGCAGAGGTTGACTTGTAGTTATTGGTATTTGTTCTTGGAATTTAGTTCGATCTGGTTGTTTAAGTATTTTGTACTTACAGATTCGATTGGGTTGTATTACTGTTTTTCCGCTGTTTTACCTGATTCAGTTTTAATGTTAATTTTGCATGCTTAAGTTCTGATTAGTAGGTGATTCTGGAACGGGTCACTACATGGTCACTGACTGACCATTGACAGTGGAGACGATGCTTCCATCAGAATTAATCTTCCCAGTAGAGTAGAAGTCGTGAAGTTCCTTTGGGTATATCTCCTGTGAATATTTCCCCAAAAACGTCCTCAATCCAGCTGATTCGAGTTTCAGAAACACGTTTTTGTTATTGGCTTCTCCAATTGATAGGACTGATCCAAAGTTGATAGCCATTGCATTCAGCATGTGTGCGGGAATTTGATTTGCCATTTGTCGTGAATGATTTCCTGCGAAAAAGAAGGCTTGATTTTGCTTTTGCTTTGAGAATTTGTTGTAAGCGTAAGGAAGAAGAACTGAAATGGAGTTGGTAAAGCACTAATGTACGTGACTGTTCGAATTATTGGACACGTGTCAGTCCATGAAAAAATTGAGTTTAAAAAATGTGTGTACGTGTGCTGCAAGCGTGTTAAGAATACGTGGATTAAAGGGGTCCACGTTTCAACCTGTCATATGAAGAAAGATAGCATTTAATGCTTGATAATCAGTCAAGTCACTTGATTTGGAATAATAAAAAATGGTTAATTTGTTAACTCAAGTGAGAAGATTAGTGAAATAATCAGCTGAACGATCAGTTTATAAAGCTGAATCTTTTCAGTTGAGGATTTACTAACTGCTGGCTTCTCAGTTAACCTTTTAAACCATTATTCCCCTTAATAAATGCATATAATGATTACGGAAAATTTAAGCAACACGAATTAAATGAAATCTTATGCTTAGAAGGTTAATCGTCTTCCGTAATAAAAGTCTCCTTTCATCTCCCTCGTCCTTGTGCTATAAATAAGAGTAGCTCAGTTAGTTTTAAATATATCAGCAATTAATATTCAGCAAATAAAATGGCAGGTGCAGGTAGCTCAAAGGCTCCAGACATGGCTGAAGAATTCATGATCTCAGCTCTGGAGAAACGAAAAGTTGAGATGGAAGATGAAGTCTTTCATCAAATCTTTTGCTACTGGGAGGAGCTGCAAGGACTCCAGTTTCTTTGGGAGAATTAGATGGCTACCACCCCCATCCTGGTGGAAAAATTGGAGAAATCCCGTGAACGCTTGCACGTAGCTCATACGGTGAACATTTTCGAACAAGACAATGTCTACCAGCTGATGCTCTACAAGAAAAGGAGGATCCTAGAGCTCATAGCTGAGTCTGACAGCTTCCTCAAGAATTCCACTGGAGATTTAAGACAGTGGATGGCTAAGTGGAGGGCTTTTGTTCAGGAAGAATTGTACGATGTAATTCGCACCAATTTCTAAAAGTGAATAAAATGATATTTCAGTTTATCTTTGCCTTTTATTTTCCTGCATTACTTAATCTCATCAGTTGACAAGTAAATCACGAACTGAACAAATTAAGTTATAAAAATTAACTAACAAATGATTAACTGATATCAGTTGAAATTCAAACAGATGAAAGACTAACTGAATGAACAGTAACTGACAAATTAACAACTGATATATCAACAACAAAAACTGATTAGGATAAATCAATTAATCCTAGTATATTGCGAAAGTGAGAAAACTTAGTTTCGGGCAATGGTTTGGTGAAGATATCAGCTGCTTGCTGCTCAGTTGAGACGTATTCCAGTCGTATGTCATTCTTCAAGGCATGATCTCTAATGAAGTGATGCCTGACATCTATGTGCTTGGTCCTGGATTGTAGGTAATAGCAATTGTACTCGTATTATCACAGAATATGGGCGATTCTTTAGCGTCAACTCCATAATCTCTCAATTGTTGCTGAACCTAGAGCAGTTGAGCACAGAAGCTTCCAGCAGCAAGGTATTCTGCTCTAGTTGTGGAAGTTGCTATGGATGTTTGCTTCTTGCTGAACCAAGAAATCAGTCTGTCTCCTAGAAACTGACATGATCCACTTGTACTTTTATGATCAAGCTTACATCCTACATAATCTGCATCTGAATATCCAACTAGATTGAAAGATGAGTCTTTAGAATACCATAACCCAACATTTTGTGTGCCTATAAGATATTTTAAAATACGCTTGGCAGCTGAAAAATGTGATTGCATAAGATTTACTTGAAATCTAGCACACATACAAACCACAAATACAATATCAGGATGACTAGCAGTTAGGTACAATAATGAACCTATAAAACCTCTGTAAAGTGTCGTCTCGACTGATATTCCCCCTTGATCAGCGTCCAATTTTACTGATGAGTTCATGGGATTACTTGCAGCTGAACACGATTCCATGCCAAATTTCTTCAGCAACTCCTTCGTGTATTTAGTTTGACTGATAAAAGTGCCTGTCTTCAGTTGCTTCACTTGTAATCCAAGAAAGAATGTCAGTTCACCCATCATGCTCATTTCAAATTTTTCATGCATCAACTTAGCGAATTTCTAGCATAATTTGGGGTTAGTTGACCCAAATATGATGTCATCAACATAAATTTGAACGAGTAAAATATGATCATTCTTTGAAAATTTGAACAATGTCTTATCAAATGATCCAACAGAAAAATCGTGATCAGTTAGAAATTTTAAAAGAGTTTCATACCAAGCTCTTGGAGCTTGTTTAAGACCATATAAGGCTTTGTTCAAATAGTAGACATGATCAGGAAAGTGATGACTGACAAAACCTGGAGGTTGTTCAATGTAAACTTCCTCTTGCAACTGGCCATTTAGGAATGAAATCTTTACATCCATCTGGTAGACTTTGAAATTTTTGAAAGATGCGTAGGCAAGGAATATTCTGATAGCTTCCAATCTTGCAACTGGTTCATATGTTTCATCATAATCAATTCCTTCTTCTTGCATATATCCTTGTGCTACCAGTCTCGCCTTGTTGCGCACAACTGAACCATCTTCGTTCAGTTTATTCATGTACACCCATTTTGTACCTATAACAGTTTTTGAAATTGGTCTTGGAACTAGGTTCCAGACATTGTTATGGGTAAATTGATTTAGCTCTTCTTGCATTGCATTTGTCCAGTTTGGATCAGCAAGAGCTTCATCAGTTTTCTTCGGTTCCAATTGCGATACAAAATCTGAATGAATAAATAAATTGAGCATTTGATTTCTTGTTCTTACCGAGTCAGATGGATTACCTATCACCAATTCTAGAGGATGTGATTTTTTCCATTTGAGTTCAACGTTTGTTGCTTCTGTATCAGCAATTTCTTCAGTAGGTTACTGAACATCTTCATTTTCAGTTTGAGCTATTTCAGTTGGTAACTGAATATCATTTCTTTGCTCTTCCAATTGATTTTCAGGAACTACTTCATGTTCAACTGATTGATCTACAATTTCATGTTCTGGTGTTTGAAGGATGTTATGATTGATATAATTTTCTTCTTCATGATCATCCTCCAAACTGATATTTGTAAATCTATCAACTAGCTCAACTGGATCAGTTGGCTTATCAGTTAGAACAGTTTCATCAAAAACAACATGTATAGACTCTTCAACATTCAGTGTGCTCTTGTTAAAAACTCTATACGCTTTGCTAACTAAAGAATATCCTAAAAATATTCCCTCTGCAGATTTAGCATCAAAGGCTTTTAAATGATTTTTGACATTGTCAAGAATAAAACATCTGCAACCGAATATTTTGAAGTAGGAAACCACACTTTTACGTCGATGTCAGATCTCATAAGGTGTTTTCAAATAATTTTTATTAATCATTGATCTGTTCTGAGTATAGCACGCAGTGTTTACTGCCTCTGCCCAAAACCTTTGAGAAATATCAGAATCAGCAAGCATCGTTCTAGCAGCTTCTTTAAGCGTTCAATTTCTCCTATCAGCTACACCATTTTGCTGAGGAGTTCTCGTTGCTCAGAGCTCATGCTTAATTCCAGCATTTTCTAAAAAAATTGAAAGAACTTGATTGATAAATTCAGTTCCTCGATCGGATCTGATTCTATCAATTTCAACTGATTTCTCATTTAATATTCTTTTGAAAAGCTTGATCAGTTGAGCAGCAGTTTGGTCTTTTAATTTGAGAAAAATAACCCAAGTAAATCTTGAAAAATCATCTACAACCACCAAGGTGTATTTCATTCCCCCTAAGCTCATGACTGGTATTGGACCAAATAGATCCATATGTAACAGCTCTAAGCATCGGGAAGAAGATTTACTGCCCTTGCTTTTAAAAGAAGATTTAACTTGTTTAACAAACTGACATGCTGAGCAAATTTTATCTTAGGTAAAATCCATTTTGGGCAAACCAGTGACAAGATCGTGATTACTCAGATATGCAATTGATTTGAAGTTCAGGTGGTTTAATCTCTTATACCACAACCAATTTTTAGAAGATTTTGAGGCAATAAAATATACTGGTGCATAAGGTTGATCATTCCAACTAACTTTGTAAGTGTTTCCACACCATTTGCCAGTTAATATGACCTCATTAGTTGCATCTTTGACTGAACAAGAATGTTTGTCAAACTGAACTGAGAATCCATTGTCGCATAACAGACTAATGCTAATCAGATTATACTTGAGATTCTCAACTAATAAAACATCATTAATGATAAAGTTACCATGGATAAGCTTACCCTTACCCACAATTTTACCTTTGGAATTATCTCCGAAACTGATGTTTGGTCCAGTGTACTTGATTAGTTGAGATAGCAAATTTGCATCTCCTCTCATATGTCGTGAGCATCCACTATCCAAGTACCAGATTGATTCTTTCTTGTACCTATTACCTACAATCACACACAAGATATAATATTGGTACCCTTTTCTATTTGGGTCCAAAATTGATTAGTCCTTTAGGAATCCGGATTTGTATCAGTCTAACTGACTGTCCATTTGCTATATTCCAGATGGTCTTTCTCGATTTGTGTATGCTTGGTGTATAGTGTGCAGGTGTGACAACATGTGATTTGGCTATATTAAACCGATTGTTCGGCCGATATCTTTTCTGAACCGGTTTGTTGTTATAGTAATTGGAGTAGCCATTTGAATAATTCCTGCTGAATCTTTTTGACGACTGACTATGTGAGTCAGTTAAAAATTTTAGGCTATAACTAATACCAAATCTTTTAGCCTTGTTCGTACTTGCAGTAGGCTGTTCAATCAGTTTACTTGGCTCAATTTGTTCTTGTGCCGCAACTGATTTGACAAAGTGAATGTATTTCCCTTTATCCATATTCAGTTTCGGTCGAGTATCATTGGAAGACATTTCATCTTGGTTACTGAACCCTAAACCAGTATTATCATTAACTGATTTCTGTGAGTTCTGTATATCAGTTAATGCAACAGATGATTTGTTCCAAGCCTGAATAAGCTCAGTTTGCTTTGAATTTTCAAGCATCAACTTTTGAATCATTGATTGATTCCTGCTTCTTTCAGCATTGAGCTCAGAAATTTCCTCTTTAGACTCAACATATCAACTGATGCATCAGTTGTAGTTTATTGTCTATGGGATCATTTTGCTTTGCTCTAGCCTTTTCAAATGATAAGGCAAGCTTTTGGTACTCACTAACCATGTCATGAAGAGTTGAAATGAGTTCTTCTCTAGTGAAATCAGTGGAGCTAAAGTCAAATACATGTTGACTACTTGACTCCACTTTTGTATCACCAACCATTAGACACTTCACTTCCTCTTCACCATCACTGGAACTGCATGAGGTTTCTGGCTATGACTCTTCGCTGTCAGTTTCTCCCCATTTTGATTAGCTTTCTTCAGCTAAGAGCACCTCATGCTTCTTCCGGAAGGACTTCTTATCATCTTTGGGTCTCCTCTTGTGCTCATATGACTTCTTCTTCCTTTCAGTCGAACCTTGACTGTCCTTCTTGGGTTTGGTACTGTGGGGACCCGGACGCTAATTCATGTCTTAATCATTATTAATGTCAAATATAACAATTAAGAAAATTGGGACTAAATTTTTTTCTTTTTAAAATATAAATGCGGAAACGTAATAGTAATCTATTTGATATAAATATCAATATCAAAGTACAAATCATATACTACATGTCTCTATCTCCACTAGATTCAACGACTATACATCCAGTGCTGAATCCTATTCTGCTTCTGGGCCCGGATCTCCATGCTAACTATAATCTCTCATCTTCTTCCTGATCCTGATCATGTCCCACCTGTTGTCATGCACACATATAAACAAGACAACAGTCGGATAACTCCGGTGAGAATTACATTCCCATTATAAATCATGTATACATGAATTTCATATAAACAAATATAACATCATGAAACAAATATTCATAACATGTATCAAAATCAGAAACATGAATCAATACAAACTCAGAATCACTGTGATTCTTAGATTCTTATCCGACTCATCCTAATCTAGGGATCCAGATCTGAATAAGAACATACACCCACATAAACTCCCGATCAGGGTGGTGGTACGTTCTTATTCGCGGACTTTGGCCCTTACCATATCGAATATCAGTAATAGAAGAAACTCCAATTCTATCCACTTCGATATGACCAAACATCCGGTGTATTGACCTATCCGTCACAAACTTTGGCACTTTCGCCAAATCACTATCTTGTGACAATGTGCAATGTGCCAGTGACGATTCCATCACTATCCAGCACTTATGTCACAAGATCAATCATCTACGACTAGGCGTATCTGCCTATGACTCAATGCATAAAGCAACAGACCAAAGATATCAATCTTATTCAATTTCACATATCAATGCAATAAGGTAAAGTATGTGATTTTGTGAAACTAAAGTCAAATCTAACTCGAGTTGTGCAATCCCGCATCAACATCAATTTATACATTTCTCTTCTCGGTCTGACGAAGTCGAAGTGTCAAAGTCAAATCTGTCCATATCAAATCTGAAATGACAATATCGAATAGACTGTGTCAATATACAGCTCAATTCAAGGCATGTTCTGATCAATACGCAAATCAAGACATAATCTTATCAATGTCAACGATACAACGATACAATCTCAATCAAACGAATCTGATTAATATCAATCTACTGATGTTTCGACGGCATAACAATACAGTCTCAGTAACCCCGTCAATCTCAATATCATAGATATAATAACACGACTCACAATCAATATTAGTACAACCCATAATCTCAACAATAACATATCATAATCTCAAATTTGTACAATCTCGCAATACCGGCAATACAATATCAGTATATACGAATCAACAACTCATTTTATCCAATTCTAAATAATATCAATATACCCAGCGATACAGTATCAATCAAATATCAATCCCAACATCTCATGATCGATAACAACATAATTTTGATATCAAATCGGTCTAATCACAATCAAATCAACTCTGAAAATTCATAACAATTATATAAACAGTCCGTTCTTCAATCTGACTTCAATTATATACTAGTCAGTATATCTAGAACACATAATATCAGTCAAATCATAATTACCCCAATATCATAATTTCAAAGCATGTCAAAACGTAACAAAACTTACGTCCAGTTGAAGCTCTCATCGATAGAAACACGGTATTGTACTCAGATTCAAAATCAGACGGACGGATCGTCACTAGGTCAAATTTCCAACGTGAAGCTTACAATTCCTCCAGAGCTTCGGTTCCAATCTTCTTTTTGTTTCATATATATATATATATATATATATATATATATATTATATATATATATATATATATATGTTGCTCTGGAGGAATTGTAAGGGCAAGCGGCTTGTTTTCGTTTTGCATGTCGCACGCATATGCGCGCCCAAGGTCCGCGCATATGCGCCGGAAATTCTGTCCAGCAATTCTTTTCTCGGCAGCTCGCGCATATGCGCGCACCATCACCGCGCATATGCGTGAGACCTACTGTCTCGATGCACAACCCCTCGTGCATATGCGCGCCTCCACGCCGCGCATGTGTGCCAACTCTCTGGACTCGATACTCACCTTATGCACAGCTCGCGCGCGAGGTCTTCTGTAATGACCCGAATACTTGTTTTGAATGAAGTATTAATTAAGACATAATCAATGAGTAGTTAATTAAGTATTATTAAGGAATTTATAAATCAAGATCAAGTTGTTGGGATCCACTGAATTTTAAAAGGGATAAACTGACCTACTTCGGATTACATTATCTCGAGAAATCCAACTAGACAAATGAGATTATGAAACGTGGCAGATAAGATTGGTTCGGATTTTCTGAAATAGTGCGGATGCAGCCTATAAATGGAAGTCGATTCTTTTGTTTCCTTCAACGCATTCTTCAGAGAGAGTTCTAGTTGTACCTTAGGTTTTCTAGCCAGTTTCTAAGGCACTTTGGTGTCGGGAAGTTTCGGAGCTAGTATCGACTCGAGAAGGGGTCGGTGAACTGAGATCGAGACATCATCAGCGGGCTGACGACGGACCCAAGTATAATCCTAAATCATTAGATAGTGATTTAAGGATCATTAGGGAGATCTTTGTAGCATGTTTGATCTGGTTTGTTAGTGATTTCATTATGTTGGTATTGTCTAGGTTCAGAGCTTTCTGTCAGATTGTTTTAGTGAGGTACGTGATGTACTGACTGAGATATCCAAGCGTAGTATACACACTTATATGCTGCATATTTATCTGTTGCATGATACATGTTTTACTGTTTGGGCATATTATGCATGACATATCATGTTGAGCCTGATATCTTTTGAGATATACTTCGTTTGTTGGGGCCGCTCAGCCCTATTCTGTATTGTGGACGATGGAGCATCGAGAGCTACAGTGTCCGACAGGACCCGCGGGCTTTGATGACCTGGACATTGCAGGTCCACGTCTTGATGATGAGTGTGGGAGCCAAAACATGACTAGGGCAGATCAGAGACTACACACTCAGGCGCCTCTAGACTGAGCATGAGATTCTTGACTTGATCCTTTATATCCGAGCATATTGCATTTTGCATGCATCATATCAATTTGTATACTCGTACATTCTCGTATTGGACGATTGTCGCTCACGTCCTTGTTTTCATCTTGGGCACCCCATTCCACGGGGTAGGTCTTAGGTTGGACGGTTCGGACGACCAGGGCAGTGGCTAGAGCAGTTGGGTTTTCGTTGGTGATCCAGTAGAGGTTTTCTGTGGTTTACCATATTCTCGTTTAGAATTAATTTTTCGTTATGGTTGTATTAATTTTTAAGACTGCTGTTATTGTTATGTTTTCGTTTGGGTTGTAAGATGATTAAGTATTTGGTTTCCGCTGTTTAATTGTTATTATTAAGTTTAATGTTGCATATTTATTAGTCTGTTTAGTAGTGGCTCGGGTAAGGACGCTACATCTTCTGCCCCTGTCGCGCATATGCGCGAGGTGTTCTGCCCTCGCACATATTCCGTGTTTTCTTTCGTCTTTCCCGGTCCAATCCTTTCCGTCTATAATCATATCAATTATCACCAAATCATTTCAGATTACGGTAATCAAAATCTTGAGCCTTACATTTCTCCTCCCCCCCTCCCCAAGATATGATTTCGTCCCCGAAATCACAGGAAATCAATTCCGAAATCACAGGCAATCAAGTCAGATATCAAATCAGATACAAGAAGGAGATATACAGAAGTTAAGAAGAAAACTCATCTTAATGAAACAATTCTAGAATCTTTGTCTCATCTCAACTTCTGTCTTCCACGAGTAATTTCTTCAATGCCCTAACAACTCCACTGAACTTTCAATAGCGGAATAGTCTCCGTTCTGAATTATCTTTCTTCTATTGATTCTGATTCCAATCTGGAATAATAATTCACGAACTATAATGACATAATACAACTCGAAGTGGCTCTGATCGAATCAAACTCAAAATACTGGCTATACAATATCCGTATATACCAATCCAGAGCTCATAACAAATCAACATCGTCATCTGCCATCAAATCTGTTTAGGCTAAATCAATTTAATATTCAATCTCCTATATCAAATACCATCGGTCGTCGTCTGATGTTGGCATATTCAATCTGTCTATTCAGAGCTGTCGTAATTCTTTTCTGAATCAGCTTCACTTCTTCAGTCATATCTCTGATCATGTCAGGTCCAATATCAGGAACCTCAGAGATATCATCTCAAGTACAAAAAGGGAATCTGCCCTTCTCATCGTACAATACCTCAAATGGAGCTATCTCAATACTCGTCTGATAGTTGTTGTTGTACGAAAACTCACGACATGACATAAATCCTGCCAACTAGTGCTAAAATCAAGCACTACAACTCTAAGCATATTCTCCAAAATCCGGATAATCCACTCTGACTGTCCGTCAGTCGGTGAATGATATGCAGTATTCAGATATAATCTAGTATCTAAAGTTTGTTGTGAACTCTGTCAAAAGTGCAAAATAACCAAAAATCGCGGTCTAAAATAATCAACTTTGGTACTTCATGCAATCTGATCACTTCTTTGGCAACGGTCTCAGTAATATAATCATATTTGTACGTCTTCATGCACTAACTAGCACCCGCAGACTTGGTCAATCTGTCACTCTTAACTCCGATTAATGCTCAATTTCGGGAGGAATGCATTAGCTTCGTCACGAAATCCCTGGAAATGTAATTCTATTTCCATTCAGGAATGGATAAGTTATATAACCAATCTCCTGGTTTCATTCTTTCAGTCTTTCTCGGTCGAAAATTCAGACATTTCAGTATAAGCTCTGCCATATCTAATCTCATCTGTTTTTATCAAAATTGTCTTTTCAAATTACCATGCCCTTCTGCTATCAGGATGAATGATGAATCAATTATGGTGCATATCTGATAACATCAGTCATTTCAAATTCGAAATATCTGGCACACCCAAATCGGTATTAACATCTAACACGCGGTCAGAAACATGTTATTCTGATCGATGCCCTGCTCTGACTGTCGATATCTAGTTCTGAACATTCCGATCAACTTTCTGAACTGCTTTAATTCTCAAAATCAGCTCTGATTCGGCCTATACAATATAAATTCCCCAATGTCTACTATATATTTCAAACATGGATTCAGAACAACAGCAATATTCAATCAGATTCAAAACATCAGTCATCGATATTGATCTGCTAAACTCATAAAACTGTAATTTCTGACAATGCTATCGGTTTTAGCCAACTAATCACGACTTCACTATGCTAGATCAATAGATATATCATCTTCAGATATAACAAACCCTGAATACAATCTGTCTCAGTCAAGATGTACATTTCAACAGTTTTTGTTTACAATTTTCCGGTTCTCAAAATATTCAATACAATACTCAGACATTTAATAAAATCAATCATATTCTTTGAATATACCAGAATATCATAGATCAACTAATCAGAGAATCATCAAAACATTCTGAACACAGAGTTTATCAACTCACCAACATAGCTGATACATCCCTAACGAGAAACGCTCAATTAGATGTAACTCTCGGTTAGTAAATCTGAAATCTGATCTTTCAAATCCTTCGATTCAATCAGTATCATTCGGTACGGTGTTATAAAAAATAAAACAGTACATGGTATCAAGTCAAGGCGGAAATCAATCTCCCTGGCTAGAATCAAACTCGGAGTCTCATCTGGGAAAAAAACATTATCACTCTCATGTCACTGGCAAATCAGTCAATGATGGACTCAACTTCAGTAAGTCAACTGAATACATAAGGAGTCCCTCTGCTCCTTTCTGTAATAATCGAGTCATAGATAGTACGGATATCAAGGAATTCGCAATCCAGAATCCTTACCGTACAATATACATTCTTCGGCCATTTCAGGTCCGAATCTTACCATCTTCCGAAATCAGTTTATGGTAACTCTGTACCTGATCAGTATATCAATATCAATAATGCAGTCATACTCAGACAACACAAGTACAATACAAGCTAACTCAGCCTCATTCTCATCTCACTGTAGTACAGAGTTTACTGATATCAAACCGCTCCCCAAAACTGAAGAGATAAAATACTACAGTAAACACTGACTCAACAGATAAAGCATACATCAATGCAGTTTATTCAGGAATCATACATAATATGTACTAGAATCTCTCAATACATGCACGGAATAATCATAAAAGAACAGTTACCTGCCACTATATCATCAAGTGTATCCTGGGTCTGTTCCTCGGTCACTGTCACCACTTTGCCTTCCTTCTAGCTCGGGTTGTGTCTGAGTAGGGGGTGGTTGGAAAGAGTGAACAATAGATGATGGTCTATCAGTCTGAGTCAATGATCCAGATGACTCGGCACCTTGTGACCTCTGATTATCTCTCTGGGGAAAAACTCGCGCAAAATTTCTCGGTTGTCTACAAATACGGCAAGTGCTAAATACTCTTCGGCATTGCTATGTGGAATGTTTCCCTCCACAAGTGCTGCAATAGACCCCGGTGTAACTCTGACTAGAACCACTGGAACTAGACGAACCGCTGCCTAACTTCTTGAACTGTTTCTTTCAAGCTTTCAACTGTTCTTTCTTCCCAATACTACTACTACCAACCTCCAATTTCAAAGGGGACTGCAGGAATTGGGCTGGATATTGTTGTTGTTTCTGAGATTGGATCACATACAGCCTTTCTTGTTGTCGAATCAAACTTGCCTTGGCTCTTTTTGCTCTATTCAAGGCGTCATCAAAAGTATAGGGTCGCTCCACATTTACCAATGCAAGTATTCCAGGATTCAATCCATTAATAAACCGGTCAGTTACAACTTCATCATTCCTAGCCACGTGAGGTGCAAAACGTAGCAAAGTAGAGAATTTAGCAACATATTCTTCAATGTGTAGCTGACCTTGTTTCAAATTTTCAAACTCTGCCCTCTTGTCCTCTCGGTACGAACCTGGGAAAAACCTTTTATAGAATTCGACTTTAAAGATTTTCCACGTAATCACTGTACCATGCTGTTCTAGGGCTTCTTTGGTTGCGATCCACCAACTCTTTGCGACTTCTCGTAACTAGTGCCCAATCAGTTTAACTCTCCGTTCACCTGGGTAATCGAGTGAATCAAACAGTATTTCAATATCATTCAGCCAACTCTCACAATCATCAGACGTCTTAGTACCCCTCAGAATCGGTGGTTGAAATGACTGAAACCTCTTCAACATTGTTTCCATCGGAGTTTCTGACACATCCATCTGATAAACTGAAGTACCACCTGATTCTGTAATTCTTCGAGGATATAGATCTGATCATCAAAGGGCATAGCAATCACATGAGACAAATCCGTCTCAGTCCCTTTCTGATCAGCTTACCTCTGATCAAGAATAAGTTCTGATTCATTCTCAAATAATACACATTACCAAATCAAATCAAATCATTCAGGTAAACATGTATTAAATAAAGCAGTAAATCATGCTAGCATTCACAAGCAAGGAAAGAAAATTCATTCTACCCCGCTCACTAGCTTCTATCAATTCTAAGTTACCTACAATTCTAGAACCTACGGATCTGATACCACCTGCTATGGGGACCCGGACGCTAATTCATGTCTTAATCATTATTAATGTCAAATATAACAATTAAGAAAAGTGGGATTAAATTTTTTTCTTTTTAAAATATAAATGCAGAAACGTAAGAGTAATCTATTTGATATACATATCAATATCAAAGTACAAATCATGTACTACATGTCTCTATCTCCACTAGGTTCAACGACTATACATCCAGTGCTGAATCCTGTTCTGCTTCTGGGCCTGGATCTCCACGCTAACCATAATCTCTCATCCTCTTCTTGATCTTGGTCATGTCCCACATGTTGTCATGCACACATACAAACAAGACAACAACTGGATAACTCCGGTGAGAATTACATTCCCATTATAAATCATGTATACATGAATTTCATATAAACAAATATAACAGCATGAAACAAATTTTCATAACATGTATCAAAATCAGAAACATGAATCAATACAAACTCTGAATCACACTCCGCGATTCTTAGATTCTGACTCGACTCATCCTAATCTAGGGATCCTGATCTGAATAAGAACATACACCCACCTACACTCCCGATCGGGGTGGTGGTACGTTCTTATTCGCGGATTTTGGCCATTTCCATATCGAATATTGGTAATAGAAGAAACTCCAATTCTATCCACTTCGATATGACCAAACATCCGGTGTGTTGACCTAACCGTCACAGACTTTGGCACTTTCTCCAAATCACTGTTTTGTGACAATGTGCAATGTGCCAGTGATGATTCCATCACTATCCAGCACTTATGTCACAAGATCAATCATCTACGACTAGGCGTATCCGCCTATGACTCAATGCATAAAGCAACAGACCAAAGATATCAATCTCATTCAATCACACATATCAATGCAATAAGGTAAAGTATATGATTTTGGGAAACTCAAGTCAAATCTAACTCGAGTTGTGCAATCCGCATCAACATCAATTTATACCTTTCTTTTCTCGGTCTGAAGAAGTCGAAGTGTCAAAGTCAAATCTGTCCATATCAAATCTGAAATGACAATATCGAATAGAATGTGTCAATATACAGCTCAATTCAAGGCATGTTCTGATCAATACGCAAATCAAGACATAATCTTATGAATTTCAATTATACAACGATACAATCTCAATCAAACGAATCTGATTAATATCAATCTACTGATGTTTCGACGGCATAACAATACAGTCTCAGTAACCCCGTCAATCTCAATATCATAGATACAATAACACGGCTCACAATCAATATCCGTACAACCCATAATCTCAACAATAACAGATCATAATCTCAAATTTGTACAATCTCGCAATACCGGCAATACAATATCAGTATATACGAATCAACAACTCATCTGATCCAATTCTAAATAATATCAATATACCCAGCGATACAGTATCAATCGAATATCAATCCCAACATCTCATGATCGATAACAACATAATTCTGATATCAAATCGGTCTAAGCACAATCAAATCAACTCTGAAAATTCATACCAATTATATAAACAGTCCGTTCTTCAATCTGACTTCAATTATATACTAGTCAGTATATCCAGAACATATAATATCAGTCAAATCATAATTCCCCCAATATCATAATTTCAAAGCATGTCAAAACGTAACAAAACTTACGTCCAGTTGAAGCTCTCGTAGACAGAAACACGGTACTGTACTTAGATTCAAAATCAGACAGGCGTATCGTCACCAGGTCAAATTTCCAACGTAAAGCTTACAATTCCTCCAGAGCTTCGGTTCCTATCTTATTTTTGTTTCTGAAGAATTCACGTTGCTTATTTTATATATATATATATAAATATATATATATATATACATGTTGCATGTAAGGTAAAGTGGCTTGTTTTCGTTTTGCATGCCGCGCGCATATGCGCGCCCAAGGTCCGCGCATATGCGCCAGAAGTTCTGTCCAGCACTTCTTTTCTCGGCAGCTCACGCATATGCACGCACCATCACCGTGCATATGCACGAGACCTACTGTCTCGATGCACAACCCCTCTCGCATATGCGCGCCTCCACGCCGCGCATGTGCGCTCAACTCTCTGGACTCGATACTCACCTTATGCACAGCTCGCGCGCGAGGTCTTCTGCCACTGTCGCGCATATGCACTGCTCCTTGTCGCGTATATGCACGAGGTGTTCTGCCCTCGCACATATTCCGTGTTTTCTTTTGTCTTTCCCGGTCCAATCCTTTTCGTTTATAATCATATCAATTATCACCAAATCATTTCAGATTACGGTAATCAAAATCTCGGGCCTTACAGGTACAATCAGCAATGAATTGACCGGATTTGCCACAGTTGTAGCAATCGTTTGATTTCTCTTTGGAATTGTTTCTTTGATACTGCTTCTGAAAGTTCCCTTGGTTTTTCCTCATAAATCTTCCGAATATTTTGATGAACAATGACATGGCATCATTGCTTAGTTGATCAGCAACCTTCTCGACTGAACCAGTTGGTTCTATTCTAACAATAGCTAAGGCAGTTGTGACTGCTTGAGTAGAGGGTTCTCCTTCTCGAGTTTGCGGCTCGAACTCATATGCCTTCAGATCAGTAAATAGATCATGAAGCTCAACCTTGTTCAGGTCCTTGGTTTCCCTCATTGCCATGGTCTTTACGTCCCACTCCTTGGGAATACCTCTGATTACCTTTAAGGCAACTTATTTGTTTGAATACACTTTTCCAAGTGCATTTAATTCATTGGTGATGCAGCTTGTTCTATCATCATATTCATGCATCGGTTCACCAGCTCTCATTTTGATATTGTCAAACTTCTGAACAGCAACAGAAAGTTTTTTCTCTTTGATTTGTTCATTCCCTTCGCAAATCTGGATCAGCTTTTCCCAAATCTCTTTGGCTGTCTTACACATCTTGATTTTACTGAACGTTACTTTGTCCAGCGTTTTGTACAGTATGTCTTTTGCTACATTGCCCAGATTTGCTTTTCGTTTGTCCTCAGCAGTCCACTCATCTCCGGGCTTTTCAATTCTATGAGGTGCCCCATCTGTGATTGCAACTGCTATATTGGCTTTCAGAATCTTCATTGGTCCGTCAGTGATGATGTACCACATATCATCGTCTTGTGCAGCTAAGTGAGCCTGCATCCTGATTTTCCAATCATCGAAGTCCTCTCTGGAAAACATTGGGATCTTGTTGAAGGAAGACTTGATCAATAATTTGAGTAAAAATATTCTTAGACAAGATACAACCACTCTGATACCACTTGAAAGAATCGGTTACAAAGGTGATATGTGTTTAGAAGGGGGGATTAAATAAAAACTCACTGATTATGTATTCTTTTCGAATAATGGGTTCATTTTAGTTAAAAACTGACACTCGGTATCTTGTCAGTCGATAACAATCAGTTTAACTGAAAACAATTGCGGAAGTAAAGTGACTGAAAAATAGAATAACTGAAAGTAACCGAAATGAAAAACACACGATATTTTTCTGGATGTTCGGAGAATAGAATAATTCCTACGTCACCCCTTCTATCATGATGATAGGATATTCACTAAAAGACTTTGATCGAATACAAACGTTGTACTGACCCACTTCATTTTAGTCTTAACACTTCCAAACTGAAACTCTTAGTATACAAAAGCTTTTACAGTGCGTGACCGAATACAACACAACTGAATAAAGCTAACAAAGATTTCAAGGTGCTAGTAAGCTCGTAAATGTAGCCTTGATTGCTACTGATAAAATGGATAAGAGTGAGCTTTGATATCTAAATGTGAGTTGTGATTTTAGCAGAGTAACAGCAAGCTTGAATATGATAGTAGTTCACGTGTTATATTTCTCAGCTGTTCTCTTCACTTATTTCTAGGCTTCCCTCTCAACAGTATTATTAAATATAGTAGAAATAAATCAGTTATGAGTTTTCCAGCAGAATATCTTTCAGCCGGTCCCTCAACTGTACACATCATCAGTTGAGAACGACAACCGACAAATAGTACAACAGACTGCAACTAGTAATGGAATGCCGCATTTCAGATATTTCAGTGTACGATTGTTAGAGAATATTGACGTGGCTATCAACGGATATAAAGATTCAAATGATATTTAATATTACCGTTGAGAGGGAAGCCTATAAATAGGTGAAGAGAGCAGCTGAGAAATATAACACGCGAACTACTATAATATTCAAGCTTGTTGTTACTCTGCTAAAATCACAACTCGCATTCAGATATCGAAGCTCACTCTTATCAGTTCTATCAGTAGCAATCAAGGCTACATTTACGAGCTTACTAGCACCTTGAAATCTTTGTTAGATTTATTCAGTTGTGTTGTATTCAGTCACGCACTGTAAAAGCTTTTGTGTACTAAGAGTTTCAGTTTGGCAGCGTTAAGACCAAACTGAAGTGGGTCAGTACAACGTTTGTATTCGATCAAAGTCTTTTAGTGAATATCTTATCTTCGTGATAGAAGGGGTGACGTAGGAGTTATTCTATTCTCCGAACATCCAGAAACATATCGTGTGTTTTTCATTTAAGATACTTTCAGTTATTCTATCTTTCAGTCAGTTTACTTCCGCAACTGTTTTCCAGTTAAACTGATTGTTATCGACTGACGAGATACCGAGTGTCAGTTTGTAACTAAACTAGATCCATTATTCGAAAAGAATACATAATCAGTGAGTGTTTATTCAACCCCCCACCCCTTTCTAAACACATATCACCTTTGTAACCGATCCTTTCAGATGGAATTCACGGGTCGAGGAATATATGACAATGCAGCTCTTCTTCGCCAACATGCCAAGTCCTTGGAGAGAAATGATAATAAGAGAATATGTCCCTGGCAATCCAGATACATTGACACAAAGAGCCTATTTACTTAAAGGAAAACTGGCAGAATGGTGTCATTTGGCAGCATTACAGAAGAATTACAAATTTTTAAGGGGTATTAAAAAACGTACTCCTTTGTGTTGTAAGGAAAATGATCTTCCAACAATTATTGGAAGTAAACCATAGAAGCATAAGAGGAAAAGTTTTAAGACTCATCCTTATGCTAGATGTGGAAGAAGTTCTTGGAAACCGAGAACAGTTTGGTCTAGACAAAAGGTCATATCTTATAAATCTGGGCAAAGAAGTGGACCATCAAGAAGAAGGATATCATCCCAAGCCTCGAGTATATCACGAAGCACAGGAAGAACACCTAGGAAGAAAACTTTCAGAAGAACTCATACTCGAGCAAATGAAAGTTCCAAGGATTGTAATTGTTGGACGTGTGGAGGAAGAGGTCATATCTCAACCAATTGTCCTAAATGAAAAAAGAGGTATTAAACACTTTGAACCAACCTTGGATATTGAGGAAGTAGTTTATTACCAAGATCTTATTCAGGTATACCGATTTGAGGACATTGCCTCAGATGAAAGTATATATGAAGAAGAAGAAGTATTAAGTCAGGAAGAATCTGATATAACTGAATCGGAAACTGACTGAAGACGAGGTGTTTCAACAAGAAACACATGAAGATTTGTGTGGTTTCTTCAGTCAGACAACAATATATCATAACATGGTCCAAAGGATCATGAGATAAAATCCTAGTCTACAGAGATATCAATATTCTCTGCAGGACAGGTAGAAAAATTCTTAGGAAGCTTTGGCCTAAGAAAAAGAAAGCATCATCTAATCTATAAAATTTCCAGAAGGGAAATGGAAATCCAATGGAACTTACATGAAATAAAATAGAGATGCTATTAATTCCTTCTGAAGAAATTAAGAAGGAATTACAAAAACTAAAAATGGAAGTATCACGGACCATGTCCTGGATTCATATTGAAGCAATCCAAATTATAATAAAATCTACTTTCAAAGAAGGAATATATTCACTAATTGATATTGCTATATGCGATAAACGAATGGGAAACGTTCAAGATACAGTACTGGGAACTATCTCAGGAAATCTCTGTGCAGGAAATATTGTAGGAGTAATCTATCCGAGAATTGCCTACAACTTAGCAGATCGAGATTTCAGTGGAGCCTTGACATTACATCAAAATTTCAAGGAAAAAGACTGATGAAAGAAGGTAATAAGCCATATTCTATTACCTATAAAATTTCATATGCTATATCTAAGACACATCATTCAGAATTGTTTATTAGAAATGAGTCCATTAAAATACCTGAGATATTTGGAAAAGTTGCTCAGGTAATTTATCCAGAAAGAGTTGAGATTCTCTTAATACATGAAACATATATCCAAATACAAGACAAACCGATTCTACACAGGAATCAAAGTCTTAGATTGGAGTCAAGAAGACTATCTTTTCAAGGGGATAGAATTACAAGTTACGGGTGGAGAAAAGAACATGTCCAAGAAATCCAACAGGAGCTAAAAAGCTTTTCCACAATAGGAAAGCTCAGATGCCCAGAAAGATGGAAAGAAGTAAAAATAGCATTTGATATTACGAAACAAAGGAATCAATTCTCTTCTTATACCATATAATATTTAGAACAACCCATTATAAGAACTTACCACGGAATGATCAATATCGGAGAATTTGAAGTTCATATCAAAGGAATTTCAGGGAAAGAACCGGATCGATTTGTTCTTGGACTAGAGTTTCTCGATGAACATAAACTTTGGAAACGTCTAGAATATGGAATGGAGTTTATGGAAAAAGATAGGATGTGGAAAATCCAATGATCACAAGTCATTTCTCGATATACATTCTAGCAGGGATGTTATATGAACAATATAAAGCAGAATACTTTGCTGCTTATATTGACTCAGGTGCTGGAATTTGTACAGAAAAAAGAGGAGTTCTTACAAATAATTTGGAAGAAGAACTACCAAAGATTGCTGGAAGAGATTTCTCCAGAATAATCTTAATCTTATTCAAAGGGATTAATGACTGAAATTGTGATCGGAGGTGCTGGACAAACACCTTGGTATAAGGTAAAAAGACTACCGATTTTTTTTTCATGATACAGGTGCTGACATTTTGCTAGGAAACAATTTCCTACAAATGTTTAAGTCATATATGCAAGAAAATGAGACTAGACGATTAGTGTTCACAACACCATGTAATCACAAAATCATAGTCCAAAGACTCAGAGATGAATTTTACAAAAAAATTTCAATCCAGTTTCGCAGCAAACATGGTGATGAAGGGAAACTTCTAAACCCAAAAATGAAGGATTCTAGACGGTTTGGAGAAACAATGCTCCAACTAAGAGCAAATAAAGAGCTCCAACCAGAAGAAATAGAATGCCTTAAATAGCTCTACATAAGAATGAGATAGAGTTTGAATCCACGGTTTCCTTAGAAGATGTCAAGAAAATTACAATGAAGATCCCCTGGCATGGTGGAATAAAAATCAACTCAAAGTTTGCCTTAAAATTAAAGGCAAAGAATATGAATTTGTTCGTTGCAAGCCTATCCCAATGAACATAATTGATCAAAGGGATATGCAGATTATAATCAAGGAACATCTGGATCTTGGTTTAATCAAAGCAGGAATTTCACCATATAGTAGCCCGGGATTTCTAGTAAGAAATCATGGTGAGATAAAAAGAAATAAACCATTAGTTATTAATTACCAAGAAATTAATAAGATTCTGGAGTTTGTTGGGTACTTCATACCTAGCAGAGAACATCTAATCAGTTGCATACGTAATGTAAATATTTTCTCTAAATAAGATTGCAAATCTAGATTTTATCAAATTCGGATGCAGGAGGAAAGCAAGAAAATCACAGCTTTCTCCACCCCACAAGAACACTATATTTGAGAAGTATTATCAATAAGATTGGCTAATTCACCCTAGATATTTCAAAGGAAAATGGATAATATATTTAAAGATTATTTTCGGTTTATGTTTATCTATATTGACGATGTGTTAATTGCATCTAAAAATATGGAGGAACATATTAAACATTTAGAGATTTTCTCTGATGTTTGCAAAAAAAAAAAAAAAAAGAATGGTTCTATCATAAAGAAAGCAGTCATTGCCACAAGAAAGATTGAATTCCTTGGAATAGAAATCGATGAGTCAGAAATAATTTTGCAGGATCATATAGTAGAAAAAGTGCAAAATTTTCCAAACGAGTTAAAAGAAAATAAACAACTTCAAAGTTTTATAGGAGCTGTTAATTTTACTGGGATGTTTATTAAAAACCTAGCAAAACACAGGAAAGTGTTTAGTTCATTACGGAAAAAAAGATGCAAAATTTATACGGACGAAAGAACACACACAGGGACTTAGTCAACTAAAGGAGATTTGTAAAAAATTTCCGAAAATGGCTATTCCTCAGGATGAAGATGATCTGGTATTGTATACAGATGCCGGTGATCATTGGTGGGCGGCAGTGTTAACCAAGCTCACACCATAAGGAGAACAACCATGCAGATATTGCAGTGGACTTTTATCGGATGCAAAAGCCATAAGATAACATATCAATGAAAATGAATTATATGCAGTAAAAAGGGCTTCTGAAAAATGGCCATTATTTTTACTTGCGAAGAAATTTACTTTAAAAGTTGATATCACATATGTGGAAACTTTCGTAAGGAATATAATAGAATCCAAATCTGAGAATGCAAGATTATTAACATGGCAAGCTCTATGTCAAAATTATATTTTTGATAATATGATTATAAAATCTAATGAAAATATTCTTGCAGATTTTTTAACAAGAGATGGACAACGGTGATATCGATGCCATCATGAAAATGCAGATGCATTTGAGGGAACACCTTGAAATGCTTCAAACCGAGTTCAACAAGCCGGCTTTAAACGCAGAAGTTGTGGGAAGGCTACAACAAGCCGATAAGAGAGTTGTCTATGATCGAATTACATGATGTTTACAGGCTTATACTCAGTTATGGTCTGTAATACAAAGACCTATCCTCCAAAGGATTGAAAAGTCATTGGTTTCCCAAATAGAGAGTTTTTGAGTACAAGACTCTATACCTGGAGCAGGGGATTCAAATACCCTTAGCACCAATGTTAAGTCGGGATCATCTCTAGATGAGTCGGCT
Source organism: Primulina eburnea (assembly GCF_022965805.1). Lineage (NCBI taxonomy): Eukaryota > Viridiplantae > Streptophyta > Magnoliopsida > Lamiales > Gesneriaceae > Primulina > Primulina eburnea. The sequence goes on from NC_133111.1 coordinate 31,775,649, forward strand.
GAAACAAAAATTAAGGCTCCAGATCCCTATCTCGAGTCTTCAAGTCAACCCTTCACCTCGGAGATTGGAGATGGAAAGATCAACCTTAGACCCAATACTGACAAGGGTAAATCTAAGGTTGGTACTAATGAAGTTAAAATTTCTCCATTTCATGTGTATCAAAAAAACTGGGAGAAATTAAAAACAAGAGTAGGCATTAACCCCGCACCACTATCAGGGTTGATGTTTCAAGGAAATGTCCTAGGGTACGGATGAAACCAAATTCCTACCCAAAGGAAGTCAAAGCTTGGTATAAATTCGGGCCTCTTGCCTCAGTTTATACCATATCACCCAGCTTCCCAGCAATTTCAGGAATACCTAAATGGATTCAGGAAGTTGTTCGTGAAACTTGGGCGAATAACGATTATTTGTCCAGAGGAGACATTCTAGAGCTATAATTTTTCAGTACAACACCAGGACCAGCAGAAAAAGGCTTTCATGAAGCCTTTCATTTCATCAAGTTAAAGAGGCTGGATGTTAATGTTCAAAAATTTATTAAAGACCCTTCAACAGAAGATACACCCCTTGTTGCTTCAATAACTAAAGATGACATTTCAACCAGAAGAGCATGGGTTTATGCGTCTGTCTAATTGAGATGGACAAGGTCAAGTTTCCGTTTAAATTTTATCACAACTTAGTAAGCGGATCATTCCTGTTAAATACCATGACAGGAAAAACAACATGTTTTGCAGAAGATTTATTCAAAAAGAAGAGAAATCTTTTGTGGAATAGCAAGCTATCGGAGAGTAAAGAAACTCGTCGGAAATTCTGCAATATGGCTCATGTGGGAAGATGGTCAGAACAGATCTGCCCAGAATTTCCAACTCAAAAGGAGCCAGAATTTGTCAAGGGCTTCAAATATAGATTGGACAGGAAGCGTCTTGCAGAGACATGACCAAGTGGTGAGGGACCGCAACCACGTTTTCCTCGGAGACATCAAAAGTTAAAGATTCCTCGACAAAAATAAGTGGACATATGAACCTAATCACGTTTACTTGAGGATAATAAAAAGAAAAGATTCCCAGACAAAAGCAAGTGGGCATGTAAAGTTCCCACTAACAAAAAGAATTCGAACCCAATTACACCTATAAATAAGGAGTAAATGGGGACAATAAAAATATACCATACTTAAAACGAAGTTGGAAACAAAAGAAAATGTATTACACATATCTCAAAGTTTTCTAAAGACGGATTAAGGCAATAAGAAAGCAGCTGATGAATTTCAAAGCCTACTACAAAAGGCTAAAAGGGTTAGGAAATGAGATATAAAAAGGTTAGGAAATGAGATATCAGCTGATATAATCCAGACACATATCTACTGGTTATGCCAAAAGATAATATTAGAAGAACAAGTTGTTTCTAGATTAATAATCTAGGAAAGAAGACAACTCAAGTGGAGGGACCACTCAATCACTCACTCGACCCACTCAAGAGATAATGCCAACAACAGCTGGAAGGCATTAAAGAAAAGTTAGGCCAAGAATTGAAGTTCGAAAATTCAAATCCGCAAAGAGCTTCTATAAATAAGAAGACAGAAGGAAGATGAAGGCATCACTCAACCTCTTCTTTTTTTTCAAAAATAATTTGTAATATTTTCTCTTTCAAGTTTATGTATGCTGTAAGTTCGGCTACTATTAGTACCTAAACAAGTTTCTCCTCCTCTACAGGAGGTTAATATGTAATAATATTTTGTATGTTTGAATAAAACAACCAAGGCTTTGGCCCTCACATATATTGGTTTCAAATTGAACTATTTTACTATACACCTAAGGTAGGAAACGAAACAGGGTTGTGCTAAGTGTTGTTGAAAGAATCTGCGTCAGAAACCATCGGTTGCGATTGTGTGGTTGGACTGTGAGGAGAATTTCGTAAAACTCGGTGGATATAACCCGACGACACTCTAATCAAAAAGGTAAACTGTTCAATTTTTTATACGGAAGCATGAAAAAAATCAATCTTTTTAGAATGGTATATAGACTGGAAAACTTGCGTAGCTGCATGTCTTGGGGCTATATGCCTTCAAGAACAGACTCGATAGGTATAACAATGTCACGTACCAAAATCAAAGGAAAAAAAAAAGGATGTTTTTGAAAATTTTAGAAAATTGTGGAGTTAAAACAAAGAAATAAAGGGATGGAGAGTAAGAAAAAAATTTAGAATGAAAATGGAGAGTAAATACAAATTTGTCCTTAAAAAAACGGGATTTTGACCAACGTCTTTAGGATTTCTTACGGATAAACATGGATTTCTTCATATTTTATTATTATTATTATTATTTTAATAAAGTCACATTTGGCCTAAATCAATCATGTGTCGAAAACCTTTGGATCCATTATAATTAAATTCGGTCTTACAAATTACCCAAATTTTAATTATTCAAATTTTAATATCAATGTAATAATTGTTTTTTTAAAATTTTAAACATTTTTCGAACGTACAAACTAGTCAACTTATCTGTGAATAATTTGATAGTGATTCGTTTAAAATTCGACTCAAATTATATCACTCGACTCTATTCGATTACATCTCGTATTACAACCAAAGTAAGTATATTGAGAGAAATCAAATTACTTAGAAAGCCTATGTTTAACAATCACAAGATCCAAATTCTTGATATATAAATCGAGATTCTCTCTTTGAAAATATATTAATATATAGAATTGGATATCTTGTTCCTTTGTCAAGCTCGTCGCTCTTCCAGTTCCTGACACAATTTCATACCTCTCTTTAAAAAAATCAACATAAAAAGCACGTGTCTGTGCGCCGGTCCCATGAAACTGCCACATAATTTCCTTGCTAAATGATTTGTTTACTGTTAAATCCCTCCAAAGAAAAGGATAAATTCCTCAAATTTATTTGTGAATAAATAACATCCCTTGTGACGTGGGTCTGATCTTCGACTAAGCAGCCCCACCGATCTTAAAAGTGCATTGTTTGTTGGTGTTTGGTGCTTACTAAATATCGTCTTCTCATTCTATCCCTTCTTCTCTCACTTCCTTTTTCCTCAAATTATCCCGTTTCTTGTATTAATAAACAGATATTAGAAAAAGGTATCATATCCAAGAAACTACACTTGCCTCCATTTTTCTTGCACTTTCAGAGTTTTCCCTTTATGGCAGTTGATTAATCTGGGTGAGTTTCTAAAACCCTTTTCCCAAATATTGATTTTCCTATGTTTCTATTTAGAAAGATATTTTCTTTTCTTGTTTCTCGATGAGCCAAGTGTTTCTTGCTTGTGAGTTCGTCGAAGCCTTGTGTTTTCATGTTAACAAGTTGATGGGCTTCTTACACGAGACATGACTGTGTTTAAAATATTGCCATATATAAGATTCGAAATGATCGAAGAATGCGCTATTGTTTACTTTTCTATGCTAAATATTTTTTAAGGTGTTTGGTTCTCAAAAGTGTGAATTGTGGGAGTAGAGATAATGAATGAAGTGTGAATTTTGCGAGAAAGTTGCAAGATTTTTGCTCTCCTTATGTTTGACCATTGTTGGTTTAATTTATTGTTTTGGTTTCATCTGTATTTCACAGGTTTGATTAGTAAGCAACATGAAAAGAGTAATCTAGACTCAACTCTTCCTATCCGAGATCCGATACTGATTCATAGAAGAGGCCCTTTTACACGGGCTTTCTGTTATGTTGATTTTGACAATTTCTTGTCCATTTTTCTCTATTTTTAGTCATCTCCTTGATTTTAGCTCAGCCTTTGGCCTCGCCTATCCCTTTTTCCTTTGTGATTAATTTACTCACTTGATATTCTGTGATCATCAAGCCATGAAGCTCGAATTGTTTGCATCAAGTGTAGATTTTGCTTCTTTAGTGCCATCGTCTCTTTTCAACTCTTATTGTTCGAAGAAGTACCCCGGCACGGATAGTGCTGTCTCCCTTGTCGTTCTTTCCACCTCCTTTGTATCCAAGAATTTTGGTAAGTCACAAAGTTTCAAAAGTTCAAGATCTCGACCGGTCCAGCGATCTTGTAGTTTAAATTTGGGTGAAATATATCATGAGGAATCACCCCTGCATGTGCAAGGATTGGGTAAGAACTATGGGCAGACTGGTAGCCAGGAGAATGAAGCAGGTATGAATAAGAATGTGCATTACACGATATCTAAGAGAGACCAGATTGTTGGGAGGGATAAAGATTCGTTCTCGGATTCACGGTTTGATTTCTTGGAGCCAATGATGCTTGGCATTAGGCTTGAGTTCACCGATCGGCCAGATCAAGAAACGGCTGTGTGGGCCACTATTGAGCAGAAGGCTAAGAGTTTGGAGATTCCCTTGTCTTTGAGGATGATAAAGAAGAAACTACAACGTGAAGAAGGGTTCACAGAGCCTAAAGAGTCGGTCTATTGCTCGATCAAGGCCGTGTTTGCCTCGATGGTTTTCATCATAGTTGAACTTCAGAGCTATGCTCTGCAGATGAGGGAAGCCTTGTGCAATGAAGATTTAGAAATTATCATATCCAAAGTGCAGAAAGAAATGAATTCTTCATTTGTTTGGCTTTTTCAACAAGTATTTTCGAGGACACCGGCTTTGATGCTTCATGTGATGATTCTTTTGGCAAATTTTGGCGTGTACTCTGCTTTCCATGATGTTGCTGCTGCCAAAGCCTCTCGATCGACCAAGGCCTATCAATCGAGGGTGGCCATCTGCGAATCCACAACAGATGCACTGTGGACCGAGGAAAAACAAGTGGTCTTGGCCTCAGGAAATGGCAGAGAAACCCTTGTTGGAAAGGCACCAATGACTGATCATGAGTTGGGGACTGTAACTGAAATGAATCTATGGAACTCGATGTTGGATGAGGCGACTAAGATGCGAGAAGGGATCGAGGATGAGACCATCGATCAAGAAACAAAGCATAGTTTCATATTACCCTTGTCGGTTGATCTTGAACGTCATGAAGAGTACCTAAGGACTGATCTTCTATATCAGATGAACTTGTCTTATGAACCTGACAATGCACTCTTGCTTTGCAACTATGCACAGTTCTTGCACCTTGTTGCTCGTGATTATGACAGGTATAACACTTCTAAATCTATTGCCCTAGTATCTATTTAGCTAATTGTAGTACAAAATATGTTTCCAACTCGTAATATAGATGTTAGAACATCTTAGAGTGGTGACACCTATATTCATATAGAATGGACTTAAAGTTCTTGAGCTCGACGCTAATGCACGATGCTTAACAGAGCCGAGGAATGCTTCAAACGAGCAGTACAGATACCCCCACCGGATGCAGAATGTTTGAGCTTATACGCCAACTTCTTGTGGACGGTCCGTAGGGACATCTGGGGAGCCGAGGAGATATTCTTGCAGGCTTTGGCGGCAGAGCCGGAGAACTCTTACTACGCTTCGAGATATGCCAATTTCTTGTGGAACACCGGTGGCGAAGAATCTTGTTTCCCTTCGAACAAGCCCCATAATCCAAACTTGTAGTGTATCATCACTTGTTATTTAAGAGGAGAATTTTCCATTGAACAGTCGATGTGCTCCAAGAAGGGGCAAAGTATACATATTTTGTCTAATCAAAACATGATGAAATAGTGTCAGTATTTTAAGTAATCATGAATTATGGCGTACAGACTGGAAGGGGATAAAAGAACCTAACTCATCTTCTATCTTAAATCATGCATATTTCCTTAATAAACTTGGAACTTGGTTATTGCACATATATAATTTGCTAAAGTTTATGGAATATAAATCGAATTTCATCAGAAGAATCCGTGTTGGGTAAATTCCAAAACTCTCGCTCATATTTAAATTTATAGGATTCTGGCCTTCTAATAAATCAAAATTTGGTATCATGCATGGTAAAGGTTTAGATTTTGGCCTTTAGCAAAATTTTGGTTTCGTCAGTTTTTTTCGTTTATTTTTATGAATGTTCAAGACATCAGATATTATTAATATGTTTGAAAATGAGAATTTTGGAAAGGAAGACTAAATGTAAAAAAATAAAGTGTGAAAATGGGGGGGAAAATAGCCTTGGAGTATATATGTATATTTATATAAGACATTCTATTTAAGCAAGAAAACCATAATTATATTTCTCACTCAAATTATCATATCACAATCTACCCTTTGGTTTATCAAATAAAATGATAAAATAAAATGATAAATTAAAATGACCCACTTCTAAATTCATTTAATTTACATTATTTTTTTTTTACTAAACCATGCATAATTAATTCATCATTAAATAAACTAGCGTAAATAATCAAATAAATGAATTTCATAATATCCAAAATCATTCATGTAGAATAAGTAAATAATAAAATAAAATTTTAAAATTAATTTCAATAAATTCTAGCATTTTATCATATAAAAGCAATATTCCATAAAGTCATCAATATCTTTAACATATGTGGAATTTAAAGGTTTTCGGGTATGCATTGCGCCTCCCGGATGACTCGATAGTTTGCATCTCACGACTCAACATCGTCATCACCTGCAACCATTCAAACCTAGTGAGTTTAATGACTCAGCATGCTCAAACCGAGTATAAAAAGTACATAAATATACAATCACATGCATGGAAATTACATTTACTGAAAATAGATTGTTTTCATGCAACCTCGAAAGCTCCAAAAATATGCAACTTTTGAAACCATGCTTAAGTATGAAATTTTCCATTTAAAATAACATTTTTATGTGAAGTCTGATCTTCGAAAGTGACAATATTCAGTTGATTTATCAATATATAAATCATAGTGTTAGGCCACTAGGTTCAACGTTTACTTCTTCGACGATCTCTCCGACTCTAAAATAAAATAAATTTACGTTAACTTCTTCAATGGATCCATTATTATTGAGATTCTCGCCCCCGTTTTCGACGGTTCACTCCCTTTTCATTGCAAGTTCATTGTTCTCGTTTTCAACAGATCTCTTACTACTTTTACATCACGATCAATTGACATTCCTATAAAATATTTCCTTTACTTTATCATTTCATAAACAATCATGTATAACTTTCCATATTCTTTTGAACTTCCAAAAATGGATTATATCATTTGTATACTTCGAGATTGCTAAAATAGCATAAACATACGTATACGTCTAAAACTTTTGAAAATAGCATATATACTTTAAAACTTCAAAATAGAACATTTAACATGATATGAAATTGTTTAGGACGTTGAAAACCTCCCTAGACTTTACTAGAACCGACCGCACACGATTCAAAGATATTCGTACCCGGACGCCTCAGACTTTGACTCAACGAGAATGACTCGATTTCAAAACTTTAAAAACACAAAAAATATCCAGTAGCTTGCTGAAAATTCAATCTTAGGATTTACGTTACAAAAACGACTCAATTCGCTTACCAGATGACTCGTTTCCCACCGTTTTTGCGTTTTTGGTTAAACAAATTATCAAACTACCCTTCCGACTCGAACCAACTAGAGACCAGTCCTAAGACCCAATTTGAGCTGCTGGAACCTCCCAAACTCAAGCCAAAACCGAAACTTGAATCCAAATTTTTACCTAGGCTCTTTTCGTCCCTATTTTCACATGTTCGAACAATTTACGATTCCGAACGGACCACGGATCGAAACGATCCCAAACCAGGCCCTAGCCCTCTTCCTTAGACCCCAAACAAAACCATGATCAGGCCCTTTAGGACGCAGACCAGATGCCCAAGGCTCTAGTTCTCTTGCACGGCAGCACACCAAACACGCTCTCTCACGTGTAGCGGCTCTCTCACGAGAGTCAAGTTAAACGTTAAGAGTAAGTTTTGGAAGGGATAATAGCCGCAGGAGGGTCCCCCAAGGGCAGCACCAACCTGCATTCAAATAGCGTGAAAGCCGTGAGGGTGAGGGTGAGGGTGAGGGGGGGTGGCTTGGGTTCTATCGGCCATGGGGCTGCATAAGACCCTAGCCGTGGTTTTGAGGGAAGGATAAGGGTTCTAGGAAGGTCAAGGGAGGGTTCGTTCAGGGCTTGGATGGGCTGGTTTAGCGCTGGAACCGAAACTCCACAAACATGCACTTGTTGGGTTGTTTTGGTGCGTGTGGTTCCTGGGCTAAAGGGATGGTGTAAGTGCTGGACCAGGGGCTGGGGACATACCTTAGGGTCCTAGTGAGGGTCTGGTATGAGCCAAAGGGCGAGCCAAGGGTTGGGACAGCTTCTAGGAGATTCACATATAGGAACTTGAAAACCATCATCCTTATAAACTTTTCACACAAAATCAAATACATGAAATATTATGGATTGGACATGTCTTGTTCCTTTATTATTACGAAATACGAACTACGTCGCGACTAGAGACGAACGGGACGCAAAACTTCCTTCCTTCATCTCCTATAGGATTCGGCCTCCTTAGGGTTTGAATGAGTCTGTGTGTGTGTGTGTGCTGATGGTGAGAGGCGTGTGATATGGGTGAAGGGTGGCTACGGTTATTTAATTAAATCATTAGGTTGCTAAATGGGCTTTAGGTTAGATTAAAGGCCCTAATTCTTTTAATTAAATCCTTGTTAATCTAGGCCAATTAAGGAATTAATTAACTCCATAAATAATTCACTAGAAGTCCAAGCAATATTTAAAAATATTTGGCGCAGCTCGTTTCTAGTATCGTAAACCCAAAACTTCTCATTTTATAGTAAAAGTTTGTTACCTATTAAATTTGTTCCTCACTAAAAATAAATTTGTCGCTTTCCTAATTTGGATTGCTAACTCTGGAGTTTCCATTTCCTAAACTTCTAAAAATAGAAACCTTATCAAAATCGTCTCCGGTTCTCTCGCATTTGTCGCACATCGCGTATTTGACTACAAAAAGTTCACATTCATAACATTTGGATAAATATTCATTCAATCGTACTGATATTTAAACATACCTTTAAACCACTTATTTGAATACACTTCTAATTAATTTTCATGCATGCATGTGATTAATGTGTTTGAGTTTTCGAGCTTTACATAAATTAGGTATAATATAATGATAATAAATTGAAATATACGAATAATCGAAGAATACATGAAATAGAACTTGTGTCAAATATTTGTGTACACAAAATATTTAATATCAAAAATAAGTCAAATGTTACATACACAAAAGCGTTAAAGTAACAATGTCCAAAACAATTCTTTTACCAGAAAATACTCAACAATAAAACATAACTCCACTTATCTGCATCCATTTCCAAATAAACTCGGTATCTTTTGAAATCAAGCTATACTTTATTTGTAGAGCTCGAAATCAGTACACGTAAACACATGCCTTTATTAAATTGTTGAATTATTTATTTAAATTTTTTAAATGATTTTAAACGATGCATGATTTATGATTTGCATTATTTTTAAATTATTACAAGTTTATTTGATGAACATTAAAAAGTTTTCTTGAGTTTTATGGTTCAGACGAATATTCGATGTGGAATCGGGAAAAGAGACCGCTGACGATTTATGCGATACATAAAAATGTGGTATTTTATTTCATGCAAATAAAATTGGTGTAATGCCCGGAAATTTAATCCTAATAATCTGTAATTATTGAATTATAATTTGATATGATTATGAGAGGATTAATCGGGACACGAAATAAGAATACGTGTGGAAATGTATGTGCGAGGACAGTAGCATCGGCGCACATGCGCGACAGAACGCGCGCACATGCGCCAAGCAGACAGTAGGCCTCGCGCATCTGCGCGGCGTGTATTCGCGCATATGCGCGACACAACCCGAGAGTTGTGAAGAAATCCTCGCGCATATGCGCGGAAGAGTGTCGCGCATATGCGCGAGTCCCCGTGAAGCTACGTGCCGAGACAGAATGTCTCGCGCATATGCGCGGAAGGTGGTCGCGCATATGCGCGAGACGTGCAGCAGGCACACCGAGCCACTTGGCCTAACGCATGTGGGAGATGTATATATATATATACACACATGCATTTCATTCTCCCGGGGAAAGAAAAGGAGAATCCGGGGAAAGCTTTGATCCTTGATTCCAGAATTCGATTTGCGATCAATCCGTTCGTCTGAATTGTAATCCGACTTCGGTACCGAGTTCCTAGCAACGTAGACTACAACTTGACGTAAGTTTTACTACGTTTTGACATGCTTTGAAATTATGATGTTGTCAGAATTGAATGGAATTCATATATGATGTTCTCGACATATTAGACATCATAGAATCGAAGTCAGATTGAGAAACGGACTGATTATGGAATTGTTATGAATTTTTAGGATATATTGATTTATACCAAACAGATTTGAATTGTGATTGAGTTACAGATTGTAATGGATATGAGTTATGATTTGTAATTGATGTCTGTTGATCTTGTATTGACGGGGATATTGAAATTGTACCGTTATGTCGTTGATTTTGAATTAAATCCAAATTGATCAGATTGTTACTGATTGGAAAAGTATATTGACATGAGATTATTGATATTGTCATTGCCAGACAGACTGTGAATTCAGGACTTCGATTGAGCCAGAAACCGAGGAAAGAAAGGTATAAGTCAATGTGTATTGGGGCATCGACTCAAGTAGGATGTACTTGAGTTTCCCTAAATCACATACTTATTATTTGTTTATCATTGTATTTAATGATTTGATTTAAATGCTTGTTCTATGGAGTTATAGGAGCATGCATTAGACGAGTAATCTTGTGACAGAAGTACCTGATAGTGGCAGGTAACCACGGGTACATTGCACGATGTCACAAGATATGGTGATAGACCATAGTCTATGACGGATGCGTCTGGACACTGGATGTTTGGTTATATCGACTTGGATAGAACTGGAGTCTTTTCTATTACTGTTTGTCGATATAGGAATGCCACATCTGGACACCGGGGTCCCTAGGCTAGGATTGAGTCTAGTCTGAATCGTGGAGTCACGAGTATTGTCGACAGATTGATATTGTTTACATTTCTGATTTTGATATGTATTATTGTTATCTGTTTCATGATTTGTATTGAACATATGACTGCATGTTCTTTGATTTATACTGGGATTTATTCTCACCGGAGTTATCCGGCTGTTGTCTTGATTGTATGTGTACATGACAACAGGTGGGACAGGTTCAGGGTCCAGGAGATGAGGAGAGATCGTGATTAGAGTGGAGGCTCCGGACTTGGATTAGATATAGGGTCGAACACTTGATATTAGATGTTTAAACCTTGGTTAAATAAATGTTTGTGGTACAGGACTTGTACTTTTATTTTATACTGAGTTGTATCTTAGTTTGATTTCACTACGTTCCGCATTTAAAAAAAAAAATTTTAGACCCTGTTTTATAATTGATTAATTAGTCCCAATGACGATTATGATTATGATTAGCGTCCGGGTCCCCACAACAGGTGGTATCAGAGCGATAGATCCTTGAGATTGAGTATGAGGAACTAGTGAGCGGGGTAGAATGAGATTTCTTTCCTTGCTTTTGATTGCTAGCATGATTTACTGCTTTATAATACATGTTCATTTATTTATCTGATTTGATTTGAAAACATGTGTTATTGAATATGAATTGGAGCTAATTCTGGATCAGCAGTGAGATGATCGGAAGAGGATTGAAACCGGATTTTGTTTGGGATTGCTAACCCTTTTGAGTTTCAGATATGCCTCCGAGAAGAGTACCGGAGCAGGGTAGTACATCGAACCCTCCCATGGATGTTACAGCCACTCCAATGGAGACCCTTTTGAAAAGATTTCAGTCTTTCCATCCACCTACTTTGAAAGGAACCGAAAATTCAGTGGATTGTGAAAGTTGGCTGGATGATATTGAAATGATGTTTGATTCGTTGGAATATACTGATGAGAAGAGGGTGAAACTGATAGGACACCAATTGCATGACATTGCCAAGAACTGGTGGATCAACACAAAAAGGGCATTGGAACACCGAGGTACGATTATTACCTGGAGTGTATTTAGAACTGAATTCTATCAGAGGTTCTTTCCAGTGTCATACAGAAAGGACAAGGGAGCCGAGTTTGCGAACTTGAGACAGGGCCAACTTAACATCGAGGAATACGTGGCCAAGTTCTCTTCCCTGTTGCGCTTTGCTCCACATGTGGCGGATCATGACGAGGCTGTGGCGGATCAGTTCATTAACGGCCTGAATCTGGAAATATTTACGTTGGTGAACACGGGAAGACCGAACAACTTTACCGATGCTTTGAATAGAGCCAAAGGAGCCGAAGCCGGTCTGATGAGACAGAGAGGAGTTTCGTTTATGCTTCCAGCACCGGGATCACATCAACCACCTCCTTGATTTGAAGGTGGCAGCAGTAGTGGCGGAAAGAAGGACTTCTTGAAGACGAGAGGAAAGCAGTTCAAGAAGTCAGGGAGCAGTTCTTCTAGTTCTGGGAGTCCTCGACAGAGCCAGAGCTATACTGGACCTATTTGCAATACTTGTGGTGTAGTGACCCGTTCCAGAATCACCTACTAGGCAAGAACTAAGCATGCAATTAACCTAATTAACAATAATCAGAGATAACAGCGGAAATAGTCAACAAAATAATGGTTATACAACCCAATCGAAGTCTAAACAATACCGATAAACTAAACCAACCAGCTACTCAACGTCCTCCTCCTGCTCCTCCTGAGCTGTCCAACCTGAGGCCTGCCCCGTGGGAATGGGGTGTCCAAGAATAAACAAAACCGAGGACGTGAGCGATAAGAACGCCCAGTACAAAAGTATGAGTATACAGACCTATATGAAATGCACATGCTATGATCATGATACCGGGGTAGTCAAGAAACAGGAGTCACAAAAGGATCTCAACAATGCTCAGTCTAGAGGCGCCAAGTGGATAGTGCCGCGCGGTACACCTCTGGGTCACTGCATCCACTACAAGACAGACGTGAACCTAAAATGTCCCGGACCACCGAAGCCCTCCCGACCCGTCGGCCACTGTGTACTCTCGGTGTCCATGCGTCCACAAGACAGGGCTGAGCGGCCCCAAGATATAACTTATCTCGAAAGAGATACAGCTCAACAGTAAAGGCTATCTCGAAGGAGATACGGCTCAACATGATATGCAATATGCATCATAACTCGTGACATAATAGCATGCATCATATGACATATAACAATGCAGCAAATACTCATGCAACACATATATGAATGTATACTCAACCAGGATATCTCGGATAGTACTTTCGTACCTCTATCACAGCAAGCCTAGCCTTACGCAACACCGCTAATCAGGTCTAGAACAAGCCTACGCATCAAAAGCATACTCAATCAATACTACCATGCTCGACTAGCAAAACCAGTACTCCCTAGTACTACCAAAGGTTTAGGGTTTACCTTCGTCCGTCGACAGCCCTTTGATGTCGATTGCCTTGAAACTCAGGCGCCGCTACGCTACTACTCCTGGCAGCTCTTGGCTATCGCTCGACCAACAACTAACCCTAGAAACCTTCCAAATCCTCTCAACTATGAGGCAAAATCATGAATTGGCAAGTCACAAATGAGAAATCCGAGCACTATTTATAGGCCATGTTCGGATCCTCCGAACAACACTTCGGAACGTCCGAACGCTACGTGTCCATTGGCTCTTGACAGCTCATGATCGGATCCTCCGATCATACACTTCGGACCGTCCGAACATGCATGGAAAATGACGTGTCGATCAACACTTGACACCTATGATCGGATTCACCGAACTACACTTCGGATCGTCCGAACTCTTCGGTGCTTCCGAACCCTCTTCGGTCCGTCCGATCATGACCATAGCCAAAATTACACCTTAAACCTTCTTAATCACCATTACTCCGTTAATTACCCAATTTGGAATTCGGGCTACTACATTCTCCCCCCCTTAAAAAGATTTCGTCCTCGAAATCTAGGCAAGAGAATAAAACACCATTGTAATACACTGCAAATATTCTTCATTACAACTGTATAACAATTACATCCCAGGCTGATCCTGGTTCAGCGCAAAAACCTGACCTTGGGCACGAGGTCGAAGATTCGAACTACCCACTGCCTGACCCTGTCTCCTCTGCTGAACAGTCGTCTGGGATCCAGAACCAGATCCTGCTCCACCTCGCAGCTGAGGACAATTCTTCTTGAGATGACCCATCTCTCCGCACTGAAAACAAGCTCCTGCTGCTAATCGGCATTGCTCCGATGGATGGTTCTTCCCACAATGCGCACAAGAATCCTTCTTCTCACCAAAGCGAACAACACCGCTAGACCTTGATCCAGATCCAGAAGAAGAAGAACCAGATTTCTTGAAAGACTGAGGTCGAGGGCTCAAAACACTCGGAGGTCTAGAAGAAAGAATAGCCCTACCACGCTGGAGACTGATCTCTGCTTGACGACACCGGTTCACCAACCCATCGTACGAAGTAGGATTATCACAGACAGTGACTCGATCAAAGATCTCCTGGTTAAGGCCCTGAAGGAAATGATCGTACTTGGCTTCAGAACTGCCACTGATATGAGGCGCAAAGGGTAACAACTCGAAGAATTTCTGCTGATACTCATCAACAGACATACTCCCCTGCTTAAGGTTCAGGAGCTCAATCGTCTTGGCCTGGCGAAGGGCTGGAGGAAAGTACAGCTGCATGAACGCTGCACGGAAATCGACCCAAGTCGCTCTACCCTGCGACTGAACTATCGGCGCAGAAGTTGATCGCCACCACCTGCGAGCACGGCCCTCGAGAAGAAAACTAAGGGTCTCCATCTTCTGCTCATCGGTGCACTGGAATGCGCGGAAACAACTCTCCATGCGCTCTAACCAATCCTCCGCATCATCGGGAGTCTCACTGCCAACTAAAGGCTTAGGCCCCATCTGCATGAAACGATGCATATCGAAACGCCTAGGACCATCCCGACGATGACGATGTTCACGGTTACGATGACGCCTACTATCGTCCTGATCACCCCATCGACCTACACTCCCCTGACTACTCCCGTCACCAAAGTGGTCAGCCATCACTACAACATAGAATGAGGAACTAGTAAATTGGTCAACGGAAATCCCGAAACAGAAATCTATATCCCAAAATCGTATGCATGCTCTGATACCATAAATGTAGTGACCCGTTCCAGAATCACCTACTAGGCAAGAACTAAGCATGCAATTAACCTAATTAACAATAATCAGAGATAACAGCGGAAATAGTCAACAAAATAATGGTTATACAACCCAATCGAAGTCTAAACAATACCGATAAACTAAACCAACCAGCTACTCAACGTCCTCCTCCTGCTCCTCCTGAGCTGTCCAACCTGAGGCCTGCCCCGTGGGAATGGGGTGTCCAAGAATAAACAAAACCGAGGACGTGAGCGATAAGAACGCCCAGTACAAAAGTATGAGTATACAGACCTATATGAAATGCACATGCTATGATCATGATACCGGGGTAGTCAAGAAACAGGAGTCACAAAAGGATCTCAACAATGCTCAGTCTAGAGGCGCCAAGTGGATAGTGCCGCGCGGTACACCTCTGGGTCACTGCATCCACTACAAGACAGACGTGGACCTAAAATGTCCCGGACCACCGAAGCCCTCCCGACCCGTCGGCCACTGTGTACTCTCGGTGTCCATGCGTCCACAAGACAGGGCTGAGCGGCCCCAAGATATAGCTTATCTCGAAAGAGATACAGCTCAACAGTAAAGGCTATCTCGAAGGAGATACGGCTCAACATGATATGCAATATGCATCATAACTCGTGACATAATAGCATGCATCATATGACATATAACAATGCAGCAAATACTTATGCAACACATATATGAATGTATACTCAACCAGGATATCTCGGATAGTACTTTCGTACCTCTATCACAGCAAGCCTAGCCTTACGCAACACCGCTAATCAGGTCTAGAACAAGCCTACGCATCAAAAGCATACTCAATCAATACTACCATGCTCGACTAGCAAAACCAGTACTCCCTAGTACTACCAAAGGTTTAGGGTTTACCTTCGTCCGTCGACAGCCCTTTGATGTCGATTGCCTTGAAACTCAGGCGCCGCTACGCTACTACTCCTGGCAGCTCTTGGCTATCGCTCGACCAACAACTAACCCTAGAAACCTTCCAAATCCTCTCAACTATGAGGCAAAATCATGAATTGGCAAGTCACAAATGAGAAATCCGAGCACTATTTATAGGCCATGTTCGGATCCTCCGAACAACACTTCGGAACGTCCGAACGCTACGTGTCCATTGGCTCTTGACAGCTCATGATCGGATCCTCCGATCATACACTTCGGACCGTCCAAACATGCATGGAAAATGACGTGTCGATCAACACTTGACACCTATGATCGGATTCACCGAACTACACTTCGGATCGTCCGAACTCTTCGGTGCTTCCGAACCCTCTTCGGTCCGTCCGATCATGACCATAGCCAAAATTACACCTTAAACCTTCTTAATCACCATTACTCCGTTAATTACCCAATTTGGAATTCGGGCTACTACATGTGGAGGGAAGCATCCCACTGAGCAGTGCTGAGGAGTGTTTGGCAGCTGCCGTATTTGCAAGCAAAAGGGACACTTTGCTCGAGTGTGTCCCCAGAGAGGTGCCCAGGGATCCCAGGCAGCTGAGTCATCTGGATCAGCGGCTCAGGCAGGTAGACGACCATCTGCTGTTCATTCTTTTCAGCCAGCACCGTCTACCCAGTCACAGCAGAGGCCAGGAGGAAGCCAGGCAGTAAGCCAGCCTCCGAGACAGCAGGCCCGAGTGTTTGCTCTGACCGAGGAGCAGGCACAGGATGCACCTGATGATGTTGTGGTAGGTAACTGTTTCATTTCTGGTTATCCTGCATATGTTTTGATTGATACTGGTGCATCGCATACATTTATTTCTGAGAGGTTTGCATTGAGTCATGCATTACCTATTGAGTCATTATCTGCGGTAGTGTCTGTCTCTTCTCTGTTAGGGACATGTTTGATATCAGTAAAGTCGGTGAAACCTTGTATACTGCAGTACGATGGACATAAGATTGAGTTGGACTGTATTGTGCTTGGGATATCTGACTTTGATTGTATTATCGGTATTGATACATTGACCAAGTACAGGGCTACAGTCGATTGTTTCCACAAGATAATGAGATTCAGACCTGAGATGGCTGAGGAGTGGAAATTTTACGGTAAGGGTTCTCGAGCCAGAATTCCTTTGATATCTGCAATGAATATGACACGATTATTGCAGAAAGGAGCGGATGGATTCCTGATATATTCAGTTGATTTACTGAAATCGAGCCCATCATTGGCGGACTTGTCGGTGGTGTGTGAGTTTGCTGATGTCTTTCCGGATGAGATTCCTGGATTACCTCCGATTCAGGAAATAGACTTCAGCATCGAGTTGATGCCAGGAACAGTTCCGATCTCGAGGGCTCCTTACAGGATGGCACCGATCGAATTAAAAGAATTGAAAGAACAGTTGGAGGATTTACTTGCCAAGGGGTATATCAGACCGAGTGTTTCTCCTTGGGGTGCTCCAGTACTGTTCGTGAGAAAGAAAGATGGGTCGATCAGACTTTGTATAGATTACCGGCAACTGAATAAGGCAACGGTAAAGAATAAATATCCATTGCCTCGTATTGATGATTTATTTGATCAGTTGCAGGGTTCTTCGGTGTATTCCAAGATCGATCTGAGATCTAGATACCATCAATTGAGAGTAGGGACTCTGATATCTCTAAGACTGCATTCAGAACCAGGTATGGACACTATGAATTTATTGTCATGCCATTTGGTTTGACGAATGCACCAGCAGTATTTATGGGATTGATGAACCGCGTCTTTCAGAAATATTTGGATGATTTTGTTATCATATTCATTGATGATATATTGATTTATTCAAAGGATATGATTGAACATGCTAATCATCTGAGGATTGTGTTGCGAACTTTGAGGACGGAGAAACTGTATGCTAAACTGTCGAAATGCGAGTTCTGGTTGAAACAGGTAATATTTCTGGGACATATTATATCAGGAGACGGGATATCTGTTGATCCCAGCAAGGTTGAGGCAGTGATTTCTTGGCCAAGACCGACATCTGTACCAGAGATTCGCAGCTTTATGGGTTTGGCAGGATATTATCGCCGATTTATTAAAGATTTCTCGAGCATTGCCAAAACGATTACGCAGTTGACTCAGAAAAATGCTCCATTTGTTTGGTCTGAGGAATGTGAGACCAGTTTCCTCGAATTGAAAAAGAGATTAACCAGTGCACCGGTGTTGACTATCCCGTCAGGTACTGGTGATTTTGTTGTTTATTGTGATGCATCTCACCGAGGATTGGGTTGTGTTTTGATGCAGCGAGGGCATGTGATCGCTTATGCCTCAAGACAACTGAAACCCCATGAATCTCGATATCCAATTCATGATCTTGAATTGGCAGCCATAGTCTTTGCGTTGAAAATATGGCGACACTATCTGTATGGTGAGAAGTTCGAGATTTATTCTGATCATAAAAGTTTGAAATATCTCTTTTCACAGTCAGAATTGAATATGAGACAGCGGAGATGGCTGGATTTATTGAAAGATTTTGATTGTGAAATCAAATACTATCCGGGGAAATCTAATGCAGCAGCAGATGCACTAAGTCGAAAGTTATGTTCTCTATCCTTATCGACTATGGGAGTTTCGAATTTGATTGAGGACTGCTGTTTGTCTGGATTAGTATTTGAGACAGATAAGAGACCGATGAGATTATATACTATTCAAGCGGAACCGGAGCTGATTGTAAGAATTAAAGCGGCTCAGAAAGGTGATCAGAATATACAGAAGTCGATTGCTATGGTTAGAGCTGGACATCGATCGGAATATCAGGTTCAAAATGGTATTTTGTATGTGAATAATCGTCTTGTGGTGCCGAATGTTTCGAATTTGAGACAGCAGATACTGACAGAAGCGCACAACAGTCGATTTAGCATTCATCCTGGTGGCAGGAAAATGTATAACGATCTGAAGACACAATATTGGGGGAAACAAATGAAATCAGATGTCACTGAATTTGTAGCCAAGTGTCTGAATTTCCAACAGGTGAAAGCTGAGAGGAAGAAACCAGGAGGATTGTTACAGAGTTTGTCCATTCCTGAATGAAAATGGGATCACATTTCTATGGATTTTGTGACACAATTACCGAGATCCTCCCGAGGTTATGATGCGATTTGGGTCGTGATTGATCGATTGACCAAATCTGCATGTTTTATTCCATACAAGATGACCTATAGATATGATCAGATGGCCGATATCTATGTTAAGGAAGTGGTTAGACTGCACGGAGTGCCGAAGTCAATTGTTTCAGACCGTGATCCTCGGTTTACATCGCACTTTTGGCAGAGTTTGCAGCAAGCTCTTGGTACGAAGTTACATCTAAGTACCGCATATCATCCACAGACTGACGGATAGTCAGAACGAACGATTCAGACATTGGAAGATATGTTGAGAGCTGTAGTGCTTGATTTCAGCACTAATTGGCAAGATGCATTGCCACTTTGCGAGTTTTCGTACAACAATAGCTATCAAACGAGTATTGAAATGGCACCATTTGAAGCGTTGTACGGAAAGAAGTGTCGATCACCTCTTTATTGGGATGATATCTCTGAAGTTCCTGAGACTGGACCTGATATGATCAGAGATATGACTGAAAAAGTGAAATTGATTCAGAAGAAAATGAAGGCAGCCCAGGACAGACAAGCCAAATATGCCAACCTTCGACGTAGACCGTTGGTATTTGAGGCAGGAGACCGAGTGTTCCTGAAGATTTCACCTTTCAGGGGTGTTGTCCGATTTGGAAAGAAAGGGAAGTTGTCTCCACGATACGTCGGTCCTTATGAGATTCTCGAAAAGATAGGAGATCGTGCCTATCGACTAGCATTGCCGCCTTCGTTATCTGGAATACATTATGTCTTTCATGTATCAATGCTGCGGAAATATCTCCCTGATGATTCTCATGTTATTCAACCAGACGAGACCGAGCTGGACGAGACATTGAGTTATGTCGAGAAACCGATTCGGATTATCGATCGTAAAGAAAAACAGCTCAGAACAAAGACAATTCCTCTGGTGCAAGTGCAATGGACTCGTCATGGTATCGAAGAAGCTACTTGGGAGACTGAGTCTGATATGAGACAAGAATTCCCAGCATTATTTCACTGATGTAAAATTTTCTTATACAGTTCTTGTATATATCCTCCTTGTTAATACGAATAAAATGCCTGTGATTTCGAGGATGAAATCGTATCTTAGGGGGGGAGAAATGTAATGCCCGGAAATTTAATCCTAATAATCTGTAATTATTGAATTATAATTTGATATGATTATGAGAGGATTAATCGGGACACGAAATAAGAATACGTGTGAAAATGTATGTGCGAGGACAGTAGCATCGGCGCACATGCGCGACAGAACGCGCGCACATGCGCCAAGCAGACAGTAGGCCTCGCGCATATGCGCGGCGTGTATTCGCGCATATGCGCGACACAACCCGAGAGTTGTGAAGAAATCCTCGCGCATATGCGCGGAAGAGTGTCGCGCATATGCGCGAGTCCCCGTGAAGCTACGTGCCGAGACAGAATGTCTCGCGCATATGCGCGGAAGGTGGTCGCGCATATGTGCGAGACGTGCAGCAGGCACACCGAGCCACTTGGCCTAACGCATGTGGGAGATGTATATATATATATACACACATGCATTTCATTCTCCCGGGGAAAGAAAAGGAGAATCCGGGGAAAGCTTTGATCCTTGATTCCAGAATTCGATTTGCGATCAATCCGTTCGTCTGAATTGTAATCCGACTTCGGTACCTAGTTCCTAGCAACGTAGACTACAACTTGACGTAATTTTTACTACGTTTTGACATGCTTTGAAATTATGATGTTGTCAGAATTGAATGGAATTCATATATGATGTTCTCGACATATTAGACATCGTAGAATCGAAGTCAGATTGAGAAACGGACTGATTATGGAATTGTTATGAATTTTTAGGATATATTGATTTATACCAAACGGATTTGAATTGTGATTGAATTACAGATTGTAATGGATATGAGTTATGATTTGTAATTGATGTCTGTTGATCTTGTATTGACGGGGATATTGAAATTGTATCGTTATGTCGTTGATTTTGAATTAAATCCAAATTGATCAGATTGTTACTGATTGGAAAATTATATTGACATGAGATTATTGATATTGTCATTGCCAGACAGACTGTGAATTCAGGACTTCGATTGAGCCAGAAACCGAGGAAAGAAATGTATAAGTCAATGTGTATTGGGACATCGACTCAAGTAGGATGTACTTGAGTTTCCCTAAATCACATACTTATTATTTGTTTATCATTGTATTTAATGATTTGATTTAAATGCTTGTTCTATGGAGTTATAGGAGCATGCATTAGACGAGTAATCTTGTGACAAAAGTACCTGATAGTGGCAAGTAACCACGGGTACATTGCACGATGTCACAAGATATGTGGATAGACCATAGTCTATGACGGATGCGTCTGGACACTGGATGTTTGGTTATATCGACTTGGATAGAACTGGAGTCTTTTCTATTACTGTTTGTCGATATAGGAATGCCACATCTGGACACCGGGATCCCTAGGCTAGGATTGAGTCTAGTCTGAATCGTGGAGTCACGAGTATTGTCGACAGATTGATATTGTTTACATTTCTGATTTTGATATGTATTACTGTTATCTGTTTCATGCTTTGTATTGAACATATGACTGCATGTTCTTTGATTTATACTGGGATTTATTCTCACTGGAGTTATCCGGATGTTGTCTTGTTTGTATGTGTACATGACAACAGGTGGGACAGGTTCAGGGTCCAGGAGATGAGGAGAGATCGTGATTAGAGTGGAGGCTCCGGACTTGGATTAGATATAGGGTCGAACACTTGATATTAGATGTTTAAACCTTGGTTAAATAAATGTTTGTGGTACATGACTTGTACTTTTATTTTATACTGAGTTGTATCTTAGTTTGATTTCACTACGTTCCGCATTTAAAAAAAAAATTTTAGACCCTGTTTTATAATTGATTAATTAGTCCCAATGACGATTATGATTATGATTATCGTCCGGGTCCCCACAATTGGTATTTTAAATGATTTATGAAAGTTTTAGCATTTCAAAGTCTAAGTTAATTTATTAGGTGATTTTGATATTTTAAGCTTTTCAAAAACACTAATTTGAATAGTTAGGATTTTTAAATCTTGTAAATTAGATTATTAAAACTTTGAGTGAGATTAAATAATTAGATTAATATTATTTTTATCCCTAATTATTTAACTAAGCTTGTCTTTAGCCCTTAATTAATTAATTAAGCACAATTTTCACCTAAATTAAACCCCACTCACGCATACACACAACACACACGTTGCAGATTTTGGAGAATAGCTAGGGTTCTTGAGTTCTTTCAGCAGCCACCCTTCCCTTTGAAAATTTTTGGAGATTTACTCCCCTTTTTTTCCGAGCAAGAATCGTGTAGCAAAGCATCTCCCGGTCATCTCCCGTAGTCCACCGCGTCGGTAGTCGTTATCTTCGAGCGTTTAGACGTAAAGGCATGTATAGTCTTTGTTTTTCGCATCAATCTTATCATAATAAATATTTTGATGCATATTGTATGAAAAATTTGTGTATGTTTTACAAAAGTGTGCGCAAAAATATTTGAAACAATTTTGGATCAAAATTTTAGATCTCAAAACCAAATCTGCTGTCATTTCGAGTACTAGGAATTTTCGGTCGACTTTCTGGGAAAAAAATTTCAACATATAAAACCTAGTACTCTTCAATACCTTTGATTTGACAGTAAATTCGTAATTTCTGGACAAGAAACGAATGAGTTATGATCATTTTCGTGTGGCTGCTCAAATTATCACAGTTTTGAGAAAATGTTCTTCATGTTTCTTGAGTTTATTGGGTTGCAGGTAGGAATGTAAATGAACAAACTGTTTGTGAGCTATTCGAAGCTTGATTCGTTAAAAGCTTATTTGAGATCGTTTAGTGAGGCTGGTTAAGATAAACAAACCAAACTCAAGATTTACTGTATTCGGCTCGTTAGTTCGTGAACATGTTCGTTGGTAAGTTCATGAGTAATCTTTTAGATGAAAAAATAGTAGTTTTGATATTTGATTTATTGATTTTGAATATTATTTATGAAATATATAAAAAAATTTATTAAATTTTATTTATTATAATAAATTTACAAATTTTAATAAAAATAATATATTTTTCTTTAAATATATAATTTACTTTTTAATTAATTTAATGAAAATTGAAATGTATAATTCATATTTATTAAGCTTGTTGAGGCTCGATAAAGGTTTGAATAAGCTCGTGAACCATGCATATATTCGTTAAATAAAGCTCGAGCTCGGCTCGATTATAAATGAACCAAGCTCAAACAATCAAGAGCTCGGCTCGGCTCGGCTCGATTACATCCCTAGTTGCAGGCTTCGTCGGGAATCGCCGAGTGGTCATTGTTGCGTTAGGACATGTCATGTGTTGCGATCAGACGTCCTTCGGTGTTTTGTTTCGAGTAGGTATGGGTTTGGTTCCATTAGAAGTCACAGGGGAGCGAATGGGTAGAAGATGAGGTTTGGTTCACGCAGAGTGAGCGCCGCAACGTTGTAGTTTCGTGCTGACAGCGCCGGGTAGCGCCTAGGCGCTGCAGCGCTACTCCTCAGCGCCTAAGCGCTGGTTCAGGGGCCTACGAGCTTCAAGTTTAGGTGCTACTGCTTCATTTGAGTATTGATACGTTGTTATGTCCAAGCTTGATGAGGGTTAGACTAGTCGTTACGAGTCTTGAATGGGATTCTTTCAGGCACGGTTTAAACGGGGTTCAAGTTTTTCCATTGCTTGGGAAATGTTCATAATTCACATTAAGATTTGGTTCAGGGTTCGATGTCATGGTTTAGCATGATGTTTAACTTGGTCAAGTCCCGAGTGGTCTAGAAATTCATAAGTTATTTATTTACTTCGGTAGTCAGTTTGATTGGTATGATTAAGTTATGAAATTTGAGTTTCTTGAAATACGTGTTAGCATGTGCAGCAGTAGCCCAAGCAAGATCCAACGAATCCCTCAACGCTATGTAAGTATGTTTGATGTGCAAAAGAAAATATTTTATGTTTTTTATGTATGCTAATTACCTTGTGACCGAATATGAACGAGTTTGGAAGCCGGAAAACGTGTCCGGGGACCTCTCCACCCCAGTAAAGTATAACCGAGTTTTGATCAGGATTGGAAAGCGGTAAAGTATGACTGAGGATCTTATGTATGTGGTATTGGACATCCCTGCCAGCCCAGTATTGTGGTTTAGTCTGATCAGGCGCACTATGTTATGAGTCACTTGCTTTGAAACATATCTCTACGTAAAATGATGATGATTATGTATGTTTAAGTATAAATGTTGCAAGCACGTTTATGAAAAAGATTATGCAATGATGGCACATCTATGGTTATGTAAGTATGTTTAGGTTTTAAGTATGTATGAGCTACTTTAAAATGCATGTGATTTATTACGTATTACTCGTTATTCTCAGTTTATACATGTTGAGTCTTTAGACTCACTAGACTTGATCGATGCAGGTGAGGACGAGTTTGAGGAGACGAGAGGTGGAGACCAGTGAGATGGCTTGGACTGGGCGGAAGACTAACCCGAGGACCGTTTAAGTTTTAAGAACTTTTATGCATGTTGAACTCATTTACTTTGATTTTAACGAATTACTTTATGTTGTTTAAAACAAGTACTTGTTGCAAGTACGTTTACATTTAAACATTTTATTTACAAGTGTATTTTCAGAGATGTTTAATTATTTAAGAAAAAATTTTATTTTTCCACAAATTTAAATATTTCAAAAGCACGGTACGTTACATTATTCACTTTCTCTGAAATCACCCCGTTACCAACAACACGCATTATAGCTCTCTTCTTGGTTCGTGAATTCACCATAGTTGCAAATATTTTTAAATCATTGATTGAATCGATTAAATTATTGGATGTGTTATTTTGTTGTCTCTGATTTATAAATATATATATATATATATATATATATATAATGAAACCAATATTAGTTCCATATATATGTGACACACGCACACGCCTGGTGACTAATTCTTTTTTCCCAAGATAGTAGTAACTTATGATCCAGAAATTATCAACTTCTTCATATATAGAAGAAGAATATGTCGACCATTTTTAAATTAAATCCCCAAAAAGGAAAGGCTTGTTATTTATTTATTTTATTTTGGTAATTTATGATGTGTAAATAAATAAATAAATAAATAATAGATGATAAGTTCATACGAACGAGTGATCCTTATTATTTATTTTAATTAAAAAATCATTCGATTCAAAGACAAAATTTATAAATTTTCTTATGATTCCTTCCATCAAATTTGATGCTACCATGGTACAGGCTGTCTCATAATCTCATGCAAGGAGAAGATGCGACGTGGTTTCCGTGATCTATATGGGACGAAAACCCGCTGAAGAATTTCCAGAACAATAATAGCATATCCGTTCATGCTTCCGAGACACTTTAATAATCAAGACTTTTGGGTTTATTTTCCGCATAAATTTTCAAGGATTCTGAGGAAAAACCACAAATGAGTTCAAGTGCAGTGTATGGTAATCCTCAGTTTATCATTGTTAAGCTCCCAAAATCGCGACGAAGATCGCTGATCAGAGTAAATATCGGGGGATTTCGGAGATGGGAATCATCTGGTTTTTGTTTTTCTGCGTCTTTTTCCTGCCAAAAACCCAGCTCGAAACTGAAGTTTCTCGCAAAAGCCGCTGCCTCTGCTTCTTCTTTTCCTCCGGTCAGCGGCGCCGGCGCCGGATATTGGGGTAACATTTCAATGAAATTTCAATTCCCATTAAGGATTTTCTCTTCTTGAGCTAGAATCCGTGGCAACGGCGCCGGATAATTCTCATGTGAAATTGATTTGATATGCAAGATTTGTCTTTTAACAACTTATTTATTTTATTAGTTTAGGAAATAGTTGCATAAGTGCTTGCTATAGCTTGAACTTTGAGAATTATGCAAAGGAATAACTGAACTTTGTTGTCCTCATGTTAGCCACATACAAGATTATAAAGGGTGGGTGAAGTTTTGGATTTCGATCTATGAGTAAGAATTCTGTCTCTAAGTGATGAGTATTATTCGATTTTTCCGATGGTTATTCGAGAGGATGGGATGATTAGAACTACACGAAACAGAAAATCACTACTTCAGATTATTTGTTTGATGCACATTGACTGGTGTTAATTTTATGCTAAAGGGTGTTTCCTGAATGTTTCTAGAGCAACTGATTGGAGCAAAACCAAATAAAAAAACACAAAGAATAGCTGGCACGGATCAGGAGGAAATAGAAGATCCAACACTTTTAGCTGATCCGGATAGTTGTTTCTGTGAATTTAATGGGGTACTGTTCCACCACAAAATTTGTGATTTTGAGTTTCCCTCTTTAAAAACATTAGAAGAAGGGACAAGTAGTGAAAGGGTCAGTTTTCCTTTGATTATGTTACATGGGTTCGGATCCTCAGTTTTTTCTTGGAGTCGAGTAATGAAACCTTTAGCCCAGATCATGGGATCGAAGGTTCTCGCCTTTGATAGACCAGCTTTTGGATTGACATCAAGGGCAAATGCTATCAAGCATTCATCTATGTATAACAAAGATGGGACACCTTTAAATCCTTACTCAATGATATTCTCCGTGTTGGCGACACTCTTCTTCATCAATTTCTTAGCTGCTGAGAAGGTCATTCTTGTGGGGTATGTGCTATCGGAAAGTGAACTGGAGGCTTCTATTTTTATTGATACCAATTAAATATTTAATCACCCTTCCCCTATCCTATCCGAGTGTTTTATTGAGTGAGCGTGCTAAAGATAACATAGCTTTTAGCTTACTGATTTTAAAGCTCTGTTACTTTGTCCGAGACTCCGAGTAAGAAATACATAAATTAAATGTAACAGTACTGTCGGATCAAATGAATAATCTTTAATTTTACATATATTAAGTTGAGATCTCTGGTACTTACTGTATTTACTGGGAGAAGTACAGGCACTCTGGTGGTTCCCTTGTTGCTGTAGATACATATTTTGAGGCACCAGAGCGTGTAGCTGCTCTAATCCTTGTTGCCCCAGCCATTGTTGCACCATTTTTCAAGAGGAATGTTAGAAAATATGATCATGCTGGGATAGATAGCCACATGAAGGGAAACAACTCAAATTCAACAACTCCAGTGACTCTATTTCTAATTCTTTGCAATATTTTAGTAAAGTTTACTAAATACATTGCTGACACAATTGCGAGCATTGTAAAATGGATGGGAGTCATGGTAAATTTTCTGTGTAAGAAAGCTCTTTCAGCATTCCTGCGCTCTTCAGTCGGCGTGATGTTGGTAAGAACTTTTTTTTAACTCTGGATCGAGTAATAGTCGATTTCCGAATAGTTTTGAAATATGTGCTATTGTGATCATGAATTTTTTTTGTATATATCTATATCTCTAGTCAAGAGTTCCGTTTCATGATTTCAGATAAGGATCGTAATCAATAAATTTGGAATACCTGCCATTCGAGCTTCATGGTGTGATCCAAATCAAGTTTCTGACACTGTTTTACGGGGCTATACAAAGGTGAATACTTGCTATTCCTCTCGGCTGGACAACGAAGCTGACCCCTTTTCCCCGAACATTGAGTAATCAAATGTTTTTCATGATGAAGCCGCTGACAATTAAGGGCTGGGACAAGGCTCTGGTGGAATACACAGTGGCTGTGCTAACAGATGAGACATCTAATCAAAAGCCGCCACTGGCGGAAAGATTGAATAACATCTCCTGTCCAGGTTTTAAAGTTAAAATTTCTTTTTTTTCTTTACTTATAAGACTTTTCTCTGTCTATTTTGATAATGCAACTACCTGTTGTCTTTTCTTGCTTTGGAAGAGAGCAAATATCGAAGAAACAAGGATATGAAGAAGAAAAATGACATCTTTCAAAAGAAAACCGCTATTTCTTCAAGTATTGAAAAAAAGTTACAGATTTTCAATTTTTTGGTCATGTAACTGTGAAGCGTGCAACATTTTAGTCCTTAATATATCATCATCATCGTAGCATATTCCCGCTAATTGCAGGGTCAGCAACATGGATATGTTGCATCTGTTCAACCAAGATCTAAAATATCATCTTTAACTATCCTTATTCAAGTTTTCAATGGCTTACTCATCATTCTACTCTTTTCATTTATCTGTCAATCTAAGATATGTTGGATTGAAGCCGTGTTTGGTCTCCTCTTCGCATGACAAATCATGTTAGACATCTCACCCTAATATTATCCTCTATGGGGGCACACTTAAATAGCTCTTAATCATTTCATTTCTAGTTCCATCCTTTGCGCGTTTTGCCACACATCCATCTTAACATACGCATTTCTACTAATGTCATCTTATGCATAGGTAATCCTGTAGTGACCCAACACTCCGAGCCATAAAGCATAGCTGGTCGAACAATAATCTTGTAACATTTTCTTTTTAATTTCACAAACATCCTTCTATCGCATAAGACTCTTGATGTCATCCTCTATTTCATTCACCTTCATTAATCATATGGTATCCTCTCCAATGTCCTCAGTCTTTTAAATTATAGATCCTATACCATAACTTCAACGTGTGACTCATAAGTTTAATCGCCCTATAGTTTGAGTACTCATGTATATCGTCTTTATTCTTATAAATTGGTATTACAATACTGTCTCCATGATTCTGACATTTTCCTAATATCTAGAATCCTATTAAATAGCCTAGTCAGCCATTGGAATCCAACTTCCCCTAGACACTTCCATACCTCATTTGGTATCTCATCCGGTCCAACTGTTTTTCTTGGTTTCAGCATCTTCAATGGCTCTTATACTTCCTTAGCAATAGCTCTATGATGGAACACCATATGTCTTATGTAGATTAAAGTAATATTCTTAGTCATAGGTTGTTAATAGGTTGTTAGTTTGTTACCTTATTCTTAGGGCCGTTTAGTTAGGTTGTTTTCTTGATCCCATTTTCTAGCATTTGTAACTCTATTTAAAGGTTTTCTACTGATAAGTAAAGTAAGCTATTTTTATTCTCCAAAACTACATGATATCAGAGCCCACAAACTAGGGTTTCTATCCTATGGCTGACAAATCAGATTCTGGAACCACATCTATCTCTACACCTGTTCAATCGAGTGTGATGAGTGAGTCTGTTCATTCATCTATGCAAGTCACTGTGCATAAATTGAATGGTCAGAATTATCTTGAATGGTCCCAGTCTGTGAAACTTGCCATTGATGATAGGGGAAAATTAGGATATCTAACAGGAGAAACCAAGGAGCTGGAGTCTAAAGATCCTAGCTACATATTATGGCGTTCAGAAAACTCCCTTGTTATGGCTTGCCTGCTCAATTCCATGGATACCTCAATTGCAAACCTCATCTATTTATGAAGTCCGCTCAGGAGGTATGGGACTCTGTCCGTGAAACTTACTCTGACTTGGAGAATTCCTCACAGATCTTCGAGTTGAAGACTCGACTGTGGCAATCCAAGCGAGGGAATCGTGATGTCACCAGCTACTATAATGAGATGGTGGCATGGTGGCAAAAACTAGATCAATATCATGATGATGTATGGGAAAGCCAAGCGGATTTTCTCCGACAGAAGAAGCGTGAAGAGAATGATCGAATCTTCATGCTGCTCGCCGGGATTCATCGCAACCTCGATGATGTTAAGGGAAGAATTCTCGGCCGCCGTCCTCTTCCTTCCATCTGAGAGGTATTTTCTGAAGTTCGACTGGAGGAGAGTCGCAGAAAGATTATGAACAACAGTGATCCTTCCGCAGCAGATCCCAGCTCCGATATGTCTAAGGTTCCTGGATCCGATATGTCTGCACTGTTTATCAAAAGAGGTGAAAAAGGGGTTGAGTCCAGTGGAGACAAAAAAAGGAAGCCGTGGAGTGACTTCTGCAAAAAATTCTGGCATACTCGTTAAACTTGCTGGAAAATACATGGGAAACCACCTGGTGGGAAGTCACCTCGTCTTGAGCGAGGCCTTCAACCCATGGCTGACCCTCCTCAAGAGCATTTTATCAACTCTGGGCAGTCTCCATTCACGAAGGAACAAATAGAGAAATTGTTGAATTTATTGCCGTAATCTCAGGATAAATCTTCCTGCACTTTTGTTCACAATGGTAACACTAAGCTCTTGTCATCCTTTGTTTGTTCCCAATCTAAGACCACCTGGATTATTGATTCAGGGGCCTCTGACCACATGACTAGTTGTTCTAGCTTTTTCTTCTCATATAAACCTTTTGCAGGAAATCGCAAAGTTAGGATAGCAGATGGTTCTTTTTCTGCTATTGCTGGTATAGGCGATATAAAAATTTCTGATGTGCTAACCTTGTCTAATGTTCTGCATGTGCCTAAATTATCATATAATCTTGTCTCTATCAGTAAACTAACATCAACTCTTAATTGTTCTGCCACTTTTCTCTCCTCCCATTGTGAATTTCAGGATCTGGTCTCGGGAATGATGATTGGCAGTGCTAAGGAGTGTGATGGTCTTTACATTCTAGATGAGGGAATGTACTTAAATAAAGAGGCTCGGCAGAATTCTTGCCTGCAAGTTGCTTCAGATTTCAGTAATGACGAGATTTATCTATGGCATTTTAGACTAGATCATGCAGATTTCCATTATTTAAAACAATTGTTTCCTGCTTTATTTCGTCATAAAAATCCTTCTTCTTTTCAGTGTGAAATTTGGGTGTTATCCAAGCATCATCGCAGTACATATCCTCCACGAGTTTATACACCTTCAAAACCTTTTGCACTAGTTCATAGTGATGTTTGGGGTCCTTCAAAAGTGTCTACTTGTCATGGAAAACGTTGGTTTATTACTATAATCGATGATCACTCTAGAGTTAGTTGGGTTTATTTACTCAAAGAAAAATCTGAAGTAGAAGATGTTTTCAAAAAAATTTATCATATGGTTCAAAATCAATTTAATACGAGTATACAGATTTTAAAAAGTGATAATGGTCGTGAATATTTGTCCCAAGTCTTAGGAAAATTTTGTGACGAAAAAGGAATTGTTCAACAAAGTTCTTGTAATGACACTCCCCAACAGAATGGCGTTGCCGAAAGGAAGAATGGACACCTTCTTGAGATAAGTCGAGCTTTACTTTTCTCTAATAAAGTTCCTAAATATTTGTGGGGAGAGGTGGTTTTGCATGCCACTTATCCGATGAATAGATTGCCATCTAAAATCCTAAAGTTTCAAACACCAATCACTTGCCTTCAAAATCTGTGTCCACAATCTCGATTGTTTAATAACACTATGTCCTTGAAAATATTTGGATGCACTGTATTTATTAGGAATCCTATCAGGAATACTAGTAAACTTGACCCAAAAGCCCGAAAATGTGTGTTTGTTGGGATTGCTCCGAATCAAAAAGGGTACAAGTGTTTTGACCCCACTCTTAAAAAAATGTTTGTCTCAATGGATGTTAAATTCTTTGAAAATATTCCGTTTTTTAATCCTACTCTTCAGGGGGAGAACTTGGTTGAAGATTCAAAGTTGAAAAATCTAGGAATATCTAATAATAGGTTTAATCTTCATCACAACCTCAGGAACATTGCTAATAACAAAAGTTGTGATCCCTTATTTAATTTAGATTTTCTAGAATCTGATTTTAACAGAGAAAGTGAAAATATAAGGCAAAAAGAAGAGATAAATGTGAAAGAAAATCTAGAGTTAGCTAACCAAAGTAACACTTCCTCAAGTCTAGATCATAGTGAATCTCAACAGCTATTGGAAGCAGAATGCGATGATCAGAATAGAAAACTATTTGGGCAGATATATGAAAGGAAGTTCCCTCATCGACAAATTGAAGCCACTGCACCCTTGCCTTGTCAAGAATTTGAACCAAGACCGGAAAATGAAATAGGTAACTCTTCTGTCTCTTCTAACTCTGAGTTTGATCTGCCAATAGCTCTTAGAAAAGAAAAAATGAAGAACCTAACGGGGGGGTGAATAGGTTCTTTAAGGCCCTTTAGCGTTTTTAAAACGAGTTTGCAAAAATTGCAAGCGGAAGACTTGAGGGACAATCACAAATAAGTACGATAAATGAATGCGTAAAGTAAGTGCGTAAAATAAATGCGTAATTTAAATGCAATAAAGTAAATGCGTAAAGTAAAGAGAGATAGAGATGTTTATGGAAGTTCGACGAAGAATCGTCTACGTCTCCCCTTCTCGATGAGGATCGAGGTATCACTATGACGACTTGGCTTTAGGAGCTCCAAGCTAGCTTTTACAACCACGCCTCGATGCGTCTACTTGGCCTTGAGGGCTCCAAGGATAGCCACGAACTTTACAACCCACTCGAGAGTATTACTTTCACTCTTTTTCTACAACTCTTTTGATATTACAACTCTTTTAATCAACGCACACAAGAGATAGTAGAAAGCTTTGTAAGAGACAAGAGAGAATGGAGTGGGATGATTGAGAATGCATCCTCAAAGGCCTATTTATACTAGTCTTGGACGCCAAGGTTCAGATCTTCTGTTTATGCTTCGGAACTTCCGATCAATTTGCGTAATTTCTGGAATGACTTCGGATCTTCCGTTCTTGACTTCGTAGGGTCCGAACATATGCTTCGGAGGGACCGATCAAACTTCGTTTCTTCCGAACAATTCTTTCAGACAGTGTATGAACAACTTCGGAAGGTCCGAACTCCAGTTCGTATCGTCCGAACATTCCCGCGTTCTCGGAGATTTGAAATCTTCAACACTTCGTAGCTTCCGATCATGTCCATCGTAGCGTCCGAAATCTAATCAATCAACAGTCAGATCAATTTGTCTCCGGATTGAAGTGATTTGATTGCTTGTGTTCGGAACGTCCGATCCAGTCTTCGGAACGTCCGAACTTGCTCCTCGCAGCTTCCGAACAGCTTCTATTTTGCTTCTGATTGGCACAATTTCGGAACGTCCGAACCAAATTTCGGATCTTCCGAACGTAACCTTGTTCTTAATTTCCTGCATGCCTCAATATAAAACATTAGTACATTTTTAATCCAAGTTTTGGTATCATCAAAACAAAAACTTTGGGATATGTTACAGCATTAAAAACATTAATCTCATCCTCGAGATTTGTATGCGTTTAAGGCGTAACAATCTCCTCCTTTTTGATGATCACAAAACTTGGTTAAAAATTGAGAAACAATAATCAACATAATCTAATGGTTATTAAATAACTCCCACTTAATCAAATAACAAGTCTAAGAGGTTGAATTAATAGCAATTTTAACCAAATAAATTCTCCCCCTTTTTGCGATAATCAAAAAGACATAAGCATAAAGAGAGACAAATAAACAGGTAAAATTTCCACTAATAAATGCAAGTCTTTTATACAATGATGCATAAAGATAAAATAAACAAAAATAACAAAAACATAAGCTAAGAATCCGCATCCTCGAACGATCCGAACACGTTCGGTGGATCCGAAGTGAAACGAAGCATCCGAATAAGAAACGGTGATTCCGAAGTAGCCAAGATGAGGAACACCTAAAATTTAAAATATTTAACACATAAATGAATGTTGAGCCATAATTATGGATAAATACAATTAATTTGTATTATCCGACATTATAATGCTCACATTAATAATACTCCCCCTCAATTTAACAAATATGTACGAGAGTATTTGTCCAATGTTTACAACTCAATCATGCCAAGTTCACCACGCAAACGAGTAAAAGTAGATTCATCTAGTGGTTTTGTAAAAATATCAGCAATTTGATTCTTGGTGTCAACATAGTGAAGTTCAACATCATTTTGCTCAATGT
The DNA here is from genome assembly GCF_022965805.1 of Primulina eburnea. Lineage (NCBI taxonomy): Eukaryota > Viridiplantae > Streptophyta > Magnoliopsida > Lamiales > Gesneriaceae > Primulina > Primulina eburnea. Next base: position 31,809,485 of record NC_133111.1, read on the forward strand.
GATCACGAATAAAATGATGTCGAATGTCAATATGTTTTGTACGAGAATGTTGAACTGGATTCTTTGTTAGACATATGGTGCTTGTATTATCACAAAAGATTGGAATTTTTGAAAAAGTAACACCATAGTCGAGTAATTGATACTTCATCCAAAGAATTTGTGCACAACAACTACCGGCAGCCATATACTCGGCCTCGGTCGTTGAAAGTGCAACACAGTTTTGATTTTTAGAAAACCATGACACCAAGCAATTTCTCAAAAAGAAACAAGTACCACTAGTGCTCTTTCTATCCACCTTATATCCTCCAAAGTCGGCATCACAGTAAGCTTTTAAATCGAAAAATGAGTTCTTAGAATACCATAATCCGAGATTTGGAGTATTTGAAAGATATTTGAAAATGCGTTTTAAGGCGAATAAGTGTGCTTCCTTTGGACATGATTGAAATCGTGCACACAAGCAAACACTAAACATAATGTCAGGTCTACTAGCAGTCGCATAGAGTAGGGAGCCAATCATGCTACGAAATAACTTTTGGTCAACAGGTTTACCTCCCTCATCTTTGTCGAGTCTGACTGTCGTGCTCATAGGTGTGGATGAGGCTTTGGAAGACTCCATCCCAAACTTTTTGAGCCTCTCCTTGATGTACTTCCCTTGGTTGACAAAGAAACCATCCTTGCATTGCTTGATTTGGAGACCAAGGAAGTAGTTGAGCTCGCCCATCATGCTCATCTCAAAGTGATCTTGCATAAGCTTAGAAAAATCTCTACACAAGTGTTCATTAGTAGCACCAAAAATAATATCATCTACATATATTTGTACTATCAGCAAATCATTATCTTTAGTCAAGGTAAACAAGGTAAACTTTACCCCTACAAAAACCATTAGACAGCAAGAAAGTAGACAATTTCTCATACCAAGCTCTAGGAGCTTGTTTCAAACCATACAAAGCCTTATCAAGTTTATACACATAATCAGATAAGTGCACATCTTCAAAACCAACAGGTTGCTCAACATACACTTCTTCTTTCAAATCACCATTAAGAAAAGCACTTTTAACATCCATTTGAAACAATTTAAAGTCTCTAGAGCAAGCAAAAGCAAGTAGCATGCGAATGGATTCTAGTCTAGCAACAGGGGCATAAGTCTCATCATAATCAATTCCCTCTTCTTGACTATATCCTTTAGCTACTAGCCTAGCTTTATTTCTAGTGATTGTACCATGCTCATCTAACTTGTTCCTAAATACCCATTTAGTTCCTATGACAGGTCTATCAGTGGGTCTAGGTACAAGATTCCAAACTTTATTCCTTCTAAATTCATTTAGTTCATCTTGCATAGCAATAATCCAAGAATCATCAAGTAAAGCTTCTTCTATGTTCTTAGGCTCTATGTGAGAAAGAAAAGCAAGATAATTGCACATATTAGAGGAGCGAGTAGATACTCCCTTCGATGGGCTACCAATGATGAGGTCCATGGGATGATCCTTGTGCGTAGTCCACTCCTTCGGAAGAGGTGCGTCCTCTTGATCTTTAGGAACATCATCTAGGCTTGTGGACTCCAACTCTTCGTCAAGGATATCTATATCATCATCATCAGAAACAACAGGTCTAGGCAAGCAAGGGTTAGTTTCATCAAATATGACATGAATAGATTCTTCAACTAGTAAAGTGTGTTTATTAAAGACTCTATATGCTTTGCTAGAAGTAGAGTAACCAAGAAAGATACCTTTGTCCGATTTAGCATCGAACTTACCCAGGTTGTCCTTACCATTGTTGTGGATGAAGCATTTTGATCCAAAAGCGCGGAAGTAAGAAATGTTAGGCTTTCTCCCTCTCCATAGTTCGTATGGAGTTTTCTTGAGAATTGGCCTTATTGATACGCGATTGATGATGTAACAAGCAGAACTCATCGCTTCAGCCCAAAAATATTTTGGTAGAGAATGCTCACATAGCATGGTCCTTGCAATCTCTACTAGGATCCTATTCTTCCTCTCAACGACACCGTTTTGTTGAGGAGTTCTAGGACAAGAAAAGTTGTGACCAATGCCTTTGCTTTGACAAAAAATTGAAAAATTTTCATTTTGAAATTCCGTTCCGTGGTCACTACGGATTTGTTTGATCAAAAGATTTTTCTCATTTTCAACCTTTTTGACAAAAATTTTGAAATGATCAAAGGCATCACTTTTGTGGGCTAAAAACAATGTCCAAGTAAAACGTGAAAAATCATCCACAATGACAAAAGCATAGGATTTACCTCCTAGACTAGTTGTCCTCGAGGGACCACATAAATCTAGGTGAAGTAATTCAAGGGGCATAGAAGTGGATACAAAATTTTTATTTTTGAAAGATTCCTTTGTGTGTTTACCAAGTTGACAAGCATCACAAAAAGAATCTAATTTTAAATTCAGCTTTGGCATTCCGGAAACTAGGTCAAGTTTTAAAAGTTTTTCTATGGTGCTCATCCCAACATGACCAAGTCGTCTATGCCAAAGAATGTTGTCATCAACATTTAATGTTACAAGGCTTTTTATTTTTGAAAAAGATAAAATCTTTAAATCGACCTTGTAAACATTTTTACTTCTATAACCTTTGAAACTAATGGATTTGTCAGTTGTGAGTGATACAGTGCAATCGTGTGGTGTGAATTTGACTTCATAACCCCTATCGCACAATTGACTAATGCTTAGGAGGTTATGTTTAAGTTCTTTCACAAGAAGTACATCATCAATAATAGTAGAGTTAGATATACCTATTGAGCCGATGCCTTCTATGATCCCTTTGCTGTTGTCTCCAAAGGTCACCGATCCCTTTTCTTTTGGTCGAATGGATTGTAGCAGCTTCTTTTCTCCCGTCATGTGTCGAGAGCATCCACTGTCAAGATACCAAGTGCTCGATAACTTGTCTCCCCTTTGTCCCTATAAGATTGAGATACAATTTGATAGTTGGTACCCGTTTCTTTGGGTCCTTTGAGGTTAGTAGTAGTTGGGGATTTGGGGATCCATTTCCAATAACTATTCTTATTGTGTTGGTGTCTAAGTTTCTTGCATTTAGGTCTTATGTGGCCTATCTTACAACAGTAAGTGCATGTTGGTGGTGTTCTTAGTTTTGCCTTTGCGATAAGACTAGCGAAGTTGACTGATTTCTTTTCATATCCTAGACCTCCTTTGTCGAAGTTACACCTTTGCATGCTCAAGAGGTTTTCTAGTTTACCGCTACTCACATTGAACTTGTTGAAGGCTTTCTCTAAGTCTCTTAGGTTTGTCTTGAGCTTAGTGTTGTCATGCATCCTAGCTTCTAGTTCAGTTTTAAGTTGCTTATTCTCATTTCTAAGTGACTTAGCCTTATTGTACATACTAGTGTAAGCGGAGAGTAATTCATCGTAAGAGGGTACCTCGTCGTCATCCGAGTCGGTCAGATGATCTTCCTTTGCCATGAAGCATAGGGTAGACTCCTCTTCGTTGTCGCTGTCGCTCCACGTGGCTAGAAGGGCCTTCTTCTTGTCTTTGCCGGCCTTCTTCTTGTCTTTGCCGGCCTTCTTCTTGGAGGGACACTCGTTTGCATAGTGACCCTTTTGTTGACAGTTGTAACAGGTCACTTCCTTCTCAATCTTTTTGTCCTTCTTGTTGAAGTTGGAACTCCGCATGAATCTTTTGAACTTTCTAGTGAGGAGTGCCATTTCTTCATCGTCGCTATCTTCAAGTTGACTGGTCAAGGCGATCCCTTTCGCCTTTACTTTGTCGTCATCTTTCTTTGTCTCCTTCGGGTAGATACTTCAAGTTCATGGGTCTTTAGTGTCCCATGAAGTTGATCAAGGTCGTAGGATGCCACATCTCCCTTGTTGGATTCAATGATAGCCGTGCGCTTTGCATCCCATTCTGTCGGTAGTGCTTGAAGGGCTCTCCTCCACACTTGTTTAGTTGGGTAGTTCTCACCAAGTTGGGCAAGCTCATTGATGATTTGGGTGAGCCGCCGGAACATGGTGTCGATATCCTCCTTGGGTTCCATCTCAAAGGTCTCGTACTTGAGTTGGAGAAGATCTATCTTCGTTTCTTTGACTTGATTGGTTCCCTCGTGGCAAATCTCCAATTTGTCCCAAATCTCTTTGGCGGAGGTGCAAGCCGAGATTCGGTTGTATTCATTCATATCTAGGGAACAATGAAGAATATTCATAGCTTTAGCATTTTGAGAGATAAGTTTCATATCGTCCTTGGTGAGGTCATCCATTCCCTTAGGAATTTCCTTATCATCCACCGTTTTCATGGGGATATAGGGACCTTTCACCGTTATTTTCCAAAGGTCGTAATCGACGGATTGGATGTATAGAGATATTCTATTCTTCCAATATCCGTAATTAGTACCATTGAAAAGAGGGGGACGATTTGTGGATTGTCCTTGGGCATACTCGCTTGCTAGATTGGCCATTTTTAAAAGATTTTGAAAAACTTGGCTCTGATACCACTTGAAGAACCTAAGGGGGGGGGGGGGGGGGGGGTGAATAGGTTCTTTAAGGCCCTTTAGCGTTTTTAAAACGAGTTTGCAAAAATTGCAAGCGGAAGACTTGAGGGACAATCACAAATAAGTACGATAAATGAATGCGTAAAGTAAGTGCGTAAAATAAATGCGTAATTTAAATGCAATAAAGTAAATGCGTAAAGTAAAGAGGGATAGAGATGTTTATGGAAGTTCGACGAAGAATCGTCTACGTCTCCCCTTCTCGATGAGGATCGAGGTATCACTATGACGACTTGGCTTTAGGAGCTCCAAGCTAGCTTTTACAACCACGCCTCGATACGTCTACTTGGCCTTGAGGGCTCCAAGGATAGCCACGAACTTTACAACCCACTCGAGAGTATTACTTTCACTCTTTTTCTACAACTCTTTTGATATTACAACTCTTTTAATCAACGCACACAAGAGATAGTAGAAAGCTTTGTAAAAGACAAGAGAGAATGGAGTGGGATGATTGAGAATGTATCCTCAAAGGTCTATTTATACTAGTCTTGGACGCCAAGGTTCGGATCTTCTGTTTATGCTTCGGAACTTCCGATCAATTTGCGTAATTTCTGGAATGACTTCGGATCTTCCGTTCTTGACTTCGTAGGGTCCGAACATATGCTTCGGAGGGACCGATCAAACTTCGTTTCTTCCGAACAATTCTTTCAGACAGTGTATGAACAACTTCGGAAGGTCCGAACTCCAGTTCGTATCGTCCGAACATTCCCGCGTTCTCGGAGATTTGAAATCTTCAACACTTCGTAGCTTCCGATCATGTCCATCGTAGCGTCCGAAATCTACTCAATCAACAGTCAGATCAATTTGTCTCCGGATTGAAGTGATTTGATTGCTTGTGTTCGGAACGTCCGATCCAGTCTTCGGAACATCCGAACTTGCTCCTCGCAGCTTCCGAACAGCTTCTATTTTGCTTCTGATTGGCACAATTTCGGAACGTCCGAACCAAATTTCGGATCTTCCGAACATAACCTTGTTCTTAATTTCCTGCATGCCTCAATATAAAACATTAGTACATTTTTAATCCAAGTTTTGGTATCATCAAAACAAAAACTTTGGGATATGTTACAGCATTAAAAACATTAATCTCATCCTCGAGATTTGTATGCGTTTAAGGCGTAACAAAAAAGGTCTTGTGTTAAATATCCTATGTCTCAGTTTGTATCTAACTCAAAACTCTCATCCTCGTTTGCTGTTTTCACAACAAATGTCTCAAGTGTTCAGATCCCAAACAACATACAAGAAGCTCTAAATGTACCAGAGTGGAGACAGGCTGTTCTTGAGGAGATGAATGCTCTTGAGAAAAATCAGACATGGAAACTTAAAGAACTTCCAAAGAATACTCCCACAGTTGGCTGCAAATGGGTTTGCACACCAAAATTCAATGTCGACGGAACACTTGAAAGACACAAAGCTCGACTAGTAGCCAAGGGATTTACACAAACCTATGGCATTGACTACACGGAGAATTTTGCCCCAGTAGCCAAACTTAACACCGTTCGAATATTGTTATCTATTACAGCAAATTTAGACTGGCCTTCACGACAGTTCGACGTAAAAAATGCATTCTTGAATGGTAGATTGGAGGAAGAAGTCTACATTCTTCCACCACCAGGTTTCGAAAACAAATTTGGAGCTAAAGTATGCAAATTGGAGAAGGCGTTGTACGGACTCAAGCAGTCCCCACGCGCGTGGTTTGAAAGATTCACGCAAGTGGTGAAGAAACAAGGCTATTCTCAAGCATAATCAGACCATACTTTGTTCACTCGCTAGTCGAACAATGGACAGATTGCAATCTTGATTGTTTATGTAGATGATATACTTCTCACTGGAAGTGATCAAGAAGAATTGGAAGCAATGAAGAACAAACTCTCCAAAGAATTTGAGATCAAAGATCTAGGAGAAATGAAGTATTTTCTGGCTATGGAGGTTGCACGGTCTAAACAGGGAATTGTTGTTTCCCAACGGAAGTACATTATGGATCTCTTAAAGGACACAGGAATGAGTGGTTGTCGTCCTATAGATACTCCTATAGATCCGAACAAGAAGCTTGGTAATGTCAACCAAGGCAACCTGGTGAATATTCAGCAATACCAGCGACTTGTTGGAAGACTTATATACCTCTCTCACACACGACCTGATATTGCATTTGCTGTGAGCATGGTGAGTCAGTTTATGCACTGTCCTTATAATGAACACCTTGAGGCCGTATATCGAATTTTGAGGTATTTAAAGAGTAGTCCTGGTAAAGGTCTTTTTTTCAGAAGGGGAGATAATAGGAGCATTGAAGTCTTTACGGATGCAGACTGGGCTGGTTCCATCACAGACAGAAAGTCAACTTCGGGATATTGTACCTATGTATGGGGAAACTTGGTAACCTGGAGGAGTAAAAAAACAAGATGTGGTTGCTTGGAGTAGTGCAGAGGCTGAATATAGAGCATGGCGAATGGAATTTGTGAAATTCTATGGATAAAACGAGTTCTCAAGGAGCTGAAACTTGAAGCCAACCTCCCTATTAAAGTTTTTTGCGACAACAAGGCTGCAATAAGCATTGCACACAACCTAGTTCAACATGACAGGACCAAACGTATAGAGGTTGATCAACATTTCATAAAGGAGAAGTTGGAAGCAGGAGTCATTTGTATTCCTTTCTTGAAGTCTGAAGATCAGACCGCAGACATATTAACAAAGGGGTTATTCAAACCTACATTTGATTTTCTTGTAAACAAGTTGGGCATGTATGATATTTATGAACCAACTTGAGAGGGAGTGTAGATTAAAGTAATATTCTTAGTCATAGGTTGTTCGTAGGTTGTTAGTTTGTTACCTTATTCTTAGGGCCGTTTAGTTAGGTTGTTTTCTTGATCCTATTTTCTAGCATTTGTAACTCTATTTAAAGGTTTTCTACTGATCAGTAAAGTAAGCTATTTTTATTCTCCAAAACTACATCTTACTTTCTGCATCTCATGTCTACCCACGCTTAACTCCTCTGTACTTGTCTCATTGAGTAAGTTTATAAATTAATTCCTCCACCTATCTAGGATAGTTTTATCTTGCATTAAAACTCTATCATCTTCACGGTTGATACGCCTGGCATGTGTCAAGTCTTTAGTCTTCCAATCTCTAGCTTTCGCTATCTTAAAAATATTTGTCTCTCCTTCTGTACCTAACCTATCGTACAATCATCATAAGCTCTTTTCTTAGCATGTCCTACTGCTCTATTACTGAGTCTCTTGGCTTGTTTCTGTAGCTCATATGATCCTTGGTATCTACCTTATTGCCCGTTCTTGAACCTTATTTTCTTTTCCCTAATGACTTGTTGCACCTCATTGTTCCACCACCATTGCCCACTCCTAAAACTTACTAAATAACTCTCCCTCTTCTTAAAGAAAGTTCTTACTATCCCAAGATCAATAGTTAAAACAAAGTCTAGAATAGAAACTCTTGTGTTATTTGAACCCCAAAGCCTTGACCTCCATGGACCCTCTCATACCCAACTATATCCTTACTTACATAGCCATTTAAATCTCTGCCTAAAAAGATATTTTCCTCACTGGGGATTTTACTGACTACATCTCCTAGAGAGTTCCAAAATTCCTTCTTAGTCTCATCATCTAATCACACCTGTGGTGAAATCGCACTAATAATATAAACGATCTCTGGTTCTAAGGCTAAAGTGATCTTCATAATTCTATCCCCAAACCTCCTAACCGCAACAATACATCTCTATCCACCACTATTCTCACTCCATTTCTAATTTTATTTGTTCCTGAATAGAAAAGTTTGAAACATTATCCTAATTCCTTAGTCTTGCTTCTCTTCCACTTTGTCTCTTTAAGACAAGCTATGTTTACCTTCCTTCTTTGCATGACATCCACCAACTCTATTGACTTGCCCGTCAATGTTCCTATGCTCCAAGAGGCTAATCTAATCTTCCTAATCTTAGTCTGAACTATCTTTTTTCCTAGTCCCTGTCCAGTAAGGCGTGATAACCCTTGCCTATTTATCACGGCAACAAGGTGCCGTTGCAGTGCGCCTAGCTCATTTGACACTATCCCAGAGCATAGGTGAAACGCGTCTCTTAAAGCGGGCGACGACCTAGCATTTCGCTTTAATCTGTTAGAACTAATATCCATGTGAAGTGGTGTGCGCAATAGTTGGTTGGCTGTCACAGGCCTAACACCTAAGGTAATATTTTTGCGGTGCTAGGCTATCACTGACATAGCACCAACACTCTTCTATCCGGGCTTGTGACCGGCTGTCTCAACGGACGGATTTTAGTCCGTAATATATGATATATCAGTTTTAGTTTTGTAAACTGTAGGACAATTTATTATTGTACTTGTCATCATTTTCTGATTTCCATAAAAAGAATTCCAGCTTATGGCATTTAGACAGGAATTAATAAATTGATTACTGAAATATATTTATTCGACTAAAATTGATATTCACATATATTTCATATTAAACTTTACAGGAACGATCAAAATATGACGGTTCGGTTGATGAACGTTTTAAAAATATTTGAGTTGTACAGTTACTTGCAGCTATAACTTTTAGTTAAAAAAACATTAGATATAAAATTTCACGCCCCGAACCCGGCATATGACACCAACGTTGCTTTCAAATAAAATATGAAAATGACATGTCTCGTAGTACATAATTTAACCAAAACTAGTATATTATTTCATAACAAAATTTGTGCTTACATCCCAAAATGCAAAACATAAATTAAGTATATCAGTAGAAGCTAAAATTTATCAATATAACAGCAGCGGAAATCGAATAACAACCGCAATTTTAAATTTCTCATTTTAACCCGTCCTATAACTAGGTATGCTCTTCTTCAAGTTCCTCTTCATTCTTATTTGGGGAGGGAATGTAAAGGGAGATTGTTTGGTGAAACATTAAGCTAATTGGGCTAATTGAACATGATATACAACATGATTTATATAATATATGGACATGATTTTCGAAATCAGATCATAAGACTTATCATAACAGAATGTATCTTTCATGCAGAAAATTTCATAAACCAGGCAAACTTATAGCATTGAAATTCCTCTCATTTCTCCATGGATATTGATATCAGGCTGCATATGTTACTCCAATAAAGGATGAGATCATATTATCAGTTATCATCCCATTACATCAGGTCCATAAAACATAAAAAATTTGGAAATTTTTTTCCACTTAGATTTCGATTCATAAAAGTATTTAAAAACATATTTTTCAATTCAGAAACCGTATATACAGGTCGGTTTAAAACACATACATACTTTTAAAACGATAAGCCCAATCAAATTCATATAGTGGAAAACTAGCACGGATCATCCTATATCATCGATTTTATGACAAAGCTTAAGAATTATATGTCCGAAGAAACCTTAAATAACTACATGTGTAAAATATTATGTTTCTCTGCTCGAAAGGAGAGTATCTCCGGTGGTTGTTGATCTTTCTATGGTTTTGCTCTTCGTTGTCCTCAACTACGAGTTCTACAAAATATTCACAATAGAAGTTCCATCGTAACATGGGACAAACACTAACGTGATTGCCTATGAAGAAATAGATGCTAAAATTCAAAGACTTTCAATTTGGAAAAAGAATGCGGTGGTGGATAAAATATGTAACAGAAAATGTGTGTGGATTCTTGATGAATTAGGATGATGACAAGTTAGGGTTTATAAGAAATTGGAGCAAAATGTTCTATGTGTTCTGTTGTGTAAAGTGACCGCATTTATGGTCATAATCTCAATTTCAATCCTGTAACTATAATACAAGGATCGATTTGGTCATTCCTGCCGAATCAAATGGGAAAATGTTAACCAACTTCCAACGTTTCTGCTGAATAACTTAAGTCGATTGCCTGAGAATAATTACTGAATCAGTTAGTAATCACATTCATATTTAAAATGTCTCAGCAAGGAATTGAAGAGCTGATCTTGTGCTTCACACATAAACTTATGCAACAACTATACTTGTTCATGTAAAGCAGAATTATACTTGTCGATGTCCTCCAGAGGTTGGTTCCACATTTTATGATCGAGGCTTCCCCGGTTTAGTTATTTACTTCTTCTGATTCTGCTGATTCAAGTTGTAATTGTGCAGGGATTCGGATAGTGTATTTGCACTGGCTTCAAACTAATTGATATTATATTCGAATGATAAAAATATGGTTCTTACTGTCTCGATTTACTTGATGAACAACAGTACTGATCATTACTGGTGACACGGATCGACTTGTCCCGGCTTGGAACGCCAAAAGACTCTCACGGGCCATTCCTGGATCAAGCCTAGAGATAATCAAGAACTGCGGGCACTTGCCTCAGGAAGAAAAGGCTAAAGAATTTGTATCTATTGTTGATAAGTTCCTCCAAAGAGTATTTGGAGCTGCACAAGCGCCTCGTTTGCAAGTCGTGACTTGATAGTTGCCTCCTCGATGATGCAGATGGGAAGGCAAGAATATCGCTTTCTTCATCATTGCTAAAGAAACTGAAAGAAGCTCATGTACTAAGGTGTGGTGATATTTTTCCACCAGAAGGGAGTTTACCGCTGGAGGTAAGTCAGGCAGTGGAATATAAGATATGATAAAAAAAAATTTGATTGTGGTTATGAGTGTAAAAGTCTTCATTTTCCCATTACATTATCAGGAGAGGTTTAAGGATATGTTTGGATCGAACTATTTGAAATGTAAGACTTTAATATTTATGTGCAAATCCATCTCACCTACTTGGTAATTTAATTCCATTCTTTTGAAATTCATTACCCTTCATTTTTAGTTTGTGAATCAATATAATAGCTTTCAAATTCTTTCAACACCTATTAAATCTTGTCTTCAAATTCAATTTACACCATCCAAATACAACCTTAGTGACATGCCAAGTATGGGCAGTGATTCATTCTCCTTACCAGAATAATTCCAATCAAAAGATGAGTGCCCCTTCTTCAAAATAAATTACATTGTTCATTCTCAACAAAACAACACTCCCCTGAATATATTATTCTTAACCCAAAATATTACACAAACTATTCAACCAACACGGTATTCTACTACACCTTCTTCGTCTAACGTTTACGAATGCATAAATGAACATCCTGTCCAGGCTCGACAATCATCCTAAAAGCAGGTGAATGCCTATACTTGGGTGACAAGGAGAACGTGAACTTCGAAACGATGAGAAAAACAATGATTTTGAGCTGAACGAGTGCGAAACTCTTGCCCAAGCACAACCTAGGACCCAACCCGAACGGGATATAAGCATTGGAAATCCCATTCGTGAAGCGTTGTGGGTTGAATTCGTTCGCATCGGCTCCCCAAATATCAGGGTCTCGGTGTAGAGTAGGGATTAAGGTCCACAGACACACTCCTTTGGGCACCACAATGTGGGCAATTTTAGTTTCTTGAAGTGCCTCTCTTGATACAAATGCTGCCGGAGGATAGAGCCTTAGCACCTCGTGGATCACCATTGTTGTCTGCATCCATTGGGATGGAGTCAGTTTTTTATGTTCAAAAAATAGAAAGTAAAAGGAAAAAATATAAACACATTTCAAGTTTTGGTCATGGACAGATGATATCTTTTTTCTTTCATTATTATTACAAACAACTCTCAAAGGTTATAATAAGTTTCATCGACGATGACTTATCACACCAATGTATCAAGTTTGAGACGAGCTCTGAGATTGTAATACCCTCCACTCAAATTATAAGTTTCATCGGAATAGAAGAGGAGGAGAGTAAAGTGCTATGAATTTTGGAAAACAACTATAAGATTTACTTTGGAAAATCATCAAAAGAAAATCCATTTTACAAAATTTCATATCTAGAGATAATTTTTTTAAAAAATAAAAAATAATTTCATCAATCTTTCATGCTAAAAAGACTGTTTGTTAATTAAACTTCAAAAGTTTTGACTACAAGTACCGTTAAGATACTTCAAAAGGAGTGATCTTTAACTTAATCTAATTTGAAACATCTTTTAATTTAATTGTTTTTACAAACAAAAAATTTCTTGGACAAGTTCGTAGATAAATATGTACTAATTATTAAATATTTTACGCCAAATTTCAATATATTGATAATCGAGTCTTTTTTTAAAAAAATCTTAAATAGTTCGATTCATGGTTAAATATTTAACCAAGAGTCAAAAATATATATACTCGAGAAAATATCTTATTTCACTTGTAAAAAGTTCGATTCATTAGAGTTTAATGTTAACATAATTAATTTTATATATTATTATGATGTATAAGTTTAGAAATTATTTTGAAACACTATTGCAAATAATAATAATAATGTAACATTTATAATTTATGAATCCGTCCACCATTAAAATTAATATTTTAATTCAATAATTACTGCATTAAGAAAGCAAAGAAAATATATAAAAAAATTATATTTTAACCACATGAAATTTTGATTTAGAAATGGGTAAATTTTCTTTTAGTTATGCATGTTTGTTTCTTTACGATTTTAACATTCTATGTTATCAAATTGGTGTCATGTTAATGTCACGTCAAGTTTAAAATTGATTTTAAAATAATATAGTAAGACAGGACCAAAATTAAAACAACATAAAGTAGCAAAAATGTAATTTAGAAAAAAATTAGTAAAAAAACTTTTTAGATAATAATTTGATTCCATAAATTAAAAGAACTGCATGCTTACCGTTTTCAACTTATGCAATGAGTCCGCATCCAAGCTTCCCCCATTGGCACGGCAGACCTCGTCCACCTCCGCGCGTATCCGAGCCTGCCACTGCGGGTGCAACGCCAGCAGCATGAGGCACCATGACGCTGCAACAGCGGTGGATTCATGGCCAGCAAAGTAGATGTTCTTGCAGTTGTCAACTATGAATTTCTTGTAATTCGAAACATGATCATCATCATTAACATTGTTCATGGCTCCTTCTAGAATCAGCTGCATCAGATCTTTGTTTCCGCTAAAGCATTCTCCGTCGCGCTCCTTCACGGCGTCCCATATCAGCGACTCTATCTCCTTCTCCAGTTGCTCTATTTTCTTCTGCTGCCCCGTCGAGAAAATTCTGCGATTGCGCAGTTATTTTTCGAGATACAACCTTTGTTTTATGCAACTTCAAGCAAGTCTACTTATCCAGGTGCATTATATTGATATTACTCGCTATCTAGCAGTTTGGTTCTTCGAATAAATATAAAGATAATCTCATCGACCCAAAGAAAAATCAAACTGAAAAAGAAATCCATGAGAATTTTATATTATATATGTTATAAAATATCGATCGACCCAATGAAAAGGGGAAAAAAACATAATTGTTCATGTAAGTGGACTATTTTGTGTTTTTGATTTTTTAAAACATGCAATTAATATTCAATTAAAATAGTAAATGCTTTTGAATGACTTTTCCAGATTATATATTCCCATATTAAACTTCTCCTTTTTTTTTTTTTTAATTTGAAAGAGGGTTACTTTCTTTTAGTAATTGTACATTTTGTAAATTAAAATAATAAATACAAAATGGGTTTAAAAAAACATACCCAAACGTATGGGAACCAAAAAGGAAGTTTTGGCTAGACATGAGTTTTTGAAGGGTCCTGAGCTTTGTGAAAACCCGTTTTCCATTCAGAAACGAACTACCGAAACACGCTTTTGAGATCACATCCGCAGAAACGCATCTCAAATCCTCTTCAACTTGGATTTCTGCCATGTTTCCACCTTGGCTTTCTATATATCCCTCCCATTTGCCAATTAACGACTCCACAGATTCAACCATCAATCCCACCATTCCCTGCAGTATTTAATTTCAAATATAATATTAATACAATATCTTTTTTTGTTTACTGTGGTATTTGATAATTTAATATATAAACATCTTTATGTTATAAATTCTGGCCCGGAGCAGATGCCTCATGGACCCAATAACTTTAGAAAATTACCTTGACCCTGTGCATGAAAAATTGAGGTGCGACAATCTTCCTTTGTCGTGCCCATAAGTGCCCATTGGACCTCAAAATCCCATTGCCAAGCATTGGGGCAAGTCTCTTTGTGATGTACGAAGGCTTGCCCAAGTGCGAAGATAGGCTGTGATTGTTCATTTCCTTCACCATTTCTGGGTGGGTCACGTATAGATGTTGCTTGTTCACTGTCGAATATGTGTATATTGGACCTGCAAACAACGTTAAATCATCAACTAATTAACTAAATGTAATTTTGTAATAGGATCGAAATCAGTCTCGTTTACTAGAAATAATGTCTTTCAACTTAAATATTGGTTATAGGCCTATTAATCATGATTCTTAATCGAAGGTGTTCCGGTTCCGATGAAAGTAATTGAAACCGTAACAAAATGAAACATTTTTTTTAGATTCTGGTTCTCAATGTTGTCAAATTTAAGCCTAAATAGTCATGATTCTTAAATTTTTGATAATTTTAGTTTTTTTCCATCGAGATGTTGATGTGATACTGTACGTACCAACGCTCGTCTCGTCAGAAAATAGCTAAAATTCTCTATTTATATAAACTTAGTAATTAATTAACAGCAAGAATTAAGTCATCTATGTATAGAGAACTTAAAATCAAATATTAATGTATGATTCCATACGGTTCAGATTCTAGTTTCATATTTTTAGAAACAAGAACCAAACCGCGGTCTTCCGGTTTTGAAACATGGGAGACAGTTTCTCTTTTGGTCCACTCGGGTTTTGATCGACATATATATGATGCATGGAGTGAGTAGTACTCAGGTGATCATTAATGTTGTGGGCAGTGGAAGACCTAAACACATGCATAGATTGTACCGGCCTGTCTGCGCGAGTCTCGTGGGAAAACTGGGGTGTTCCTGCAATGCATGTGCGGTGCTATCATTAGCAAAATTTCAGGATTTTTGGGACATCCAAGTCCTACGTGTGCCATGCACATTGACCTGTCTGAGTATCGTCTCAATAATTTGTCCTTTCTTTTCCCTACTTTTTCGGGCGTATGTGTGACATTTTTGTACAAAATGACCCCTTTTCGACATGGGATTGTCCTAATGTCGATGGCGCTTTTCAAGTCTCTCAAATGAACCAAAAATCATTTAGGTCGGAGAAGGTCTCTTGTGAGACGGTCTCACGAGTCTTTATCTGTGAGACGAGTCAATTCTACCGATATTCACAATAAAAAATAATACTCTTAGTGTAAAAAGTAATATTTTTTCATAGATGACTCAAATAAATATCTGTCTCACAAAATACGACCCGTGAGGACTACATGTAGATCTTGACATGATAACGTCTGAAATACATGTACGGTTATGAAATTTAAATTTTAATTAACAATAATTTTTTTAAAAGAAAGAAAATAAGTTTAAATATTTTTTAATACTTAAGTTTGCAACTCTAAATGCCAATCTTTCATTACCATGGCATAAGAATATCGTATCGTACCAAAAATTTTGATATACCGATTTTGGGCATACCAAAAAACTTCGGTACATATAACTAACATATTGATTAAACCGAAATTGTACAGTACCAAATATTCCGTTTTATACTGAAAAATCTTATATTTTTAAAATTTTATAAATTTATTGTTTTAAAATATTATATATTTTTAAAAAATTTATATATTTTATTGGTATTCCAGTATATACCGTAAATTTTCAAATTTCAAATCATTACCGTACAGAAAAATTAGGTATCATTATCGTACCATATCGAAATATTCGAAAACTCGGTAAATTTAACATTTTTTCTATACCAAAATATCGGTATATCGAAATTCGATATTTTTTCTTACTTCTAGGATAACTAATCCCTTATTCCTATTGAATCGGCCCGCATGATCCAAATAAGTGAATCCAACGACCCTAATTCATCGTTGCATTGGGTTCTAATTTTTCGATCTCTATGCATCATTGACATTCCAAGCCAATTATTGAGTTTTCATTGCATTCATGACCCAAATCTTTCTTCGAGTATATAAAACTCACACTTTACCAAATCAGTATATAAAAAAAAAACAACCGCGAGATAGAGATTAAAATTACAAAAGAAATTACTATTATAAAAAATAAATATACAAGATTAATAAGACTGAAATTCGACAACTTAGATAATCAATCACAAATAGACAAATATACATGATCAAAACGAAACTTTCAAATCACCCACGTAGCAAAAAGTGTAATAGCTAGATCAATCCAAGAAAGGTGTTTAGTGCAATGTATTTTGGGTGTTCTTTTTCCATGAAATTAAAGGTTCCCGGCAATACTAACACAAGATGGAACTTTGAAGAAATGAAACTTAGTTTGGGAAGTGGTTGTCGTTTTCGGGGGCCAAGACTTAGCCTTGAACGTTCAAAAAAATTCACTTTAATTAGATCAATAATATTCGGATCTTATCTTAGACTTGTAGCCATCATAATCTTGCGCATGTTTATTTTTTATCTTTCCTCTTGATTGTGACTTTTGAATCTAATGCAACCATATTGACTTAATAAGTTGAGTGTGTATCATGTGAGACCGTCTCATAGATCTTAATTTGTGAGACGAGTCAACCCTACCCATATTCACAATAAAAGTAATACTCTTAGCATAAAAAGTAATAATTTTCCATGAATGAGCCAAATAAGAGATCTGTCTCACAAATACGACTCGTGGAACTGTCTTATACAAGTTTGTGTCTAATAAATTAAATTGTGTTTGGATCGATAGAAACATATATATTATCGTATCAATTTGACTCAAACTTAGAGATAACGATTTAAAATCTCTTCTGTCACTCTTCAATCTAGTCACTTGAGAAAATCTATAATCTATCTTAAATCCATATATTCGTTATCCTACATATTAAATAGTTCTGATTTCATGCAGACATGAATCTTTTCAACTAAATTTGTTTTCCACGATTAAATTTACCAAAAAAAATCATAAATAACTCAATATATATATATATATATATATATACACACACACATGCAAATATCAACTCATAAATGGCATAAATATTAATATTAAAATCAGGTAAACAAGTAAAAGAAAAAAAACTTTACCATATTCTTTCCTCCATTGCTCAAAGTATGGGAAGAGTGTGGAAGTATAATCATGAGCCACAAATTCTCCATCAGTTTCACCCTTCTTCGCATCCGAATTCACTTGAATTCTCTGCATCTCCCTAACATTTCCATATAGAAAACGAGGCTTAGGCCCTTTGATACCTTGTAGCTCGAGCTTCCTTCGAATCCTCCATGGATCAAACCACGCGATCTTCACGAAACACGACGATGCTACGGATAAGATTACGACAAGAATGTGGAGACCGTGCTTGGTTATTGCGACGGGAACAAGAGAAAAGAAGAGAATAAGAAGAATGGAGAGAAAAGGGAGTTTCATTTCTCGATCGGATTTTCTTGGTTTTAATGTGGAGTCTTGAAGGTATTTTATAGAGTACTAGGACTGGTAATCTTTTCATTATTATATTGGGTTTTCAATAAATTCACGTGGGGTCAAGATACATTGAATAATTTTAACTATTTAATGTATATGAGATGTGATCACATATATATTATAATAATATAATTAATGTTCGCATATATGATTCCTTATTACTTGGTCAATTATAAAATTTTGACGGCACTAGTGGAAGACGGTTGATGCATACATCTCACTTGGGGGCCATACTATGATGTCTTAGATGTGATGACTTTTGTGTTTTGTTCTCTTTTATTCGTCTACGTTTCAAATTCCGAGCAACAATAATAGTCGACATGAGAATTGTATTCTTTCTTTGTAAGACGAATTTGTCCCGTATCCAGGGGCGGATTTAGTTTAGGCCGAACGGGGGCCACGGCCCCCCAAAAAATTTAAATTTTTTTTTTAGTATATAGCGATATAGGGACGGTTAGGTTAAACACGTCGCAATATAGCGACGGGATAGCAAAATCCGTCGCCGATCCAGATCGGCGACGGTTCTTGTCAAAACCGTCGCTATATTGCGACGGGCTTCTCATCACTGTCGCTATATAGCAACGGTAACATGCTTTACCGTCGCTATATAGCGACGGTTCTTAATAAAACCGTCGCTATTTTTCTACATATACCGCCCTTGCCGAACATTTTCTTAAACGATTTCGTCCATATCAGGTAGTTGTTATACTCTTATCAATTTTTTCGGAGTATCGATTTTTTTTATTTTGTACTGACATTGTTTCGTATTTATCTCGTAGATTTGCTCGTCGATGTGATCTTCCATCTGGTTCTTCGTGGGCTGTATTGCTGTAATTAATTAGTTTGTTCCATCTTTTAATATTTTGCTCTTTGTTTTATTGCTGTAATTAACTAGTTTGTAATTTGTTCCACCTGTTTCCAGATTGATTTCCTCACTATTTCCAGTCACCGGCAAAGCTCCGGCGTCTTCTTCGGCGAGCGCTGTCCCGGGTCAGCTAACAACTGGATTCAGCTGCGTTTTTGGTAATTATTGCTGGAAATAATTGACAGTACTAATACTTATTTTCAGAAAGCAGGTAATTCTACATCCTCTTGAACTTTTGAATTCATGCTTGATTTATGAGATTTTATTGTGTTATGATGTTAGTTGATTTAAACGATCAGATTTTATTTATTGTTTCAGGTGTAGTTTTTTTTTCATAAATGGGAAAATCTGGTACAATTGATAAATTCTTTAAGAGGAAGATACCAAATCAATTAGATTCACCCAACTCTACAGCTCAGTCCATAGCCTCGGATGATAATCTTCCACCTGAGGTTGAGTCTCAAAAGTTTAGAAAGGTTGAAAATATCGGGGTTGATCTTGACTTGTTAGAGCGTGATCCAGGATTGCGTCGACAAATATGGGAATACTCTCCCAATGAGCAAGAGGAAATTCGTCGAGCTTATCTAAATCTGAAAGCATTTCAGCCAATACTTTCAGAATACCCACTAAACAAAAACAGTCTTCATCCTCGCAGGTTTCAACCGTCCTGGTATGAGCTTTTTCCTTGGTTAGAGTATTCCCTAGCAAAAGATAAAGCTTTCTGCTTTCCATGCTTTATCTTTAACAAGCCATCTGGTTGTCCGAAGCAAACTGCATTTACAGTTGATAGATTTGATAATTGGAAGAAGGTTCGAAGTGGAAAAACATGTTCTTTCCAATGCCATATTGGAAAAGATAATGTATCATCACCCCATCGTATTGCAGAAAAGGAATGTGATGATTTAATGAACCAACATCGACATATAGTTTGAAGGCCATAATTTCTACGATACAATAGCTAGGATCTAGATAATACAACTCACCTCCAGATATCGACGAACCGAATATATATGGAGAGCTCTCAAGTCAGGGAAGGGGATAGAGAGAATACGAGTGCAGGATAATTATTTCTCATCAATCAAATGTATATCGACATGAGATATTATTTACACTAATCCAAATGTTGCAAAGAAGTATCTCAATCTCTTGAAGAAGCCTTGGCCAATAGACATGTCCATTCTTCATCTGGGGTGTCTCTTGGGTCTATAGGCAGCCTTAGGAGCGCTCGGGAGCCTTGTTTCCTGGAATTTTCCAGGTAGCACTCATCGGGATATGTATCTTGTGACCTCGAACCTTCCTTAGTATGATATCATTGGATTTATTAGTTGTTCAGTGACGCGATGTCTTGAACTATTCAACCGATTTATTAGTTGTTCAGTGACGCGATGTCTTGAACTATTCAACCGTTTGTGTAAAACAATTCAACAATATCTATACAATAATAAGTCTGACAATTTTTTCTTATGTTGTGTCCATTTTGATCCTGGATCATATCTTAATTTCATAAGTGTTCTTATTGAAATAGTCCTTACTTCACACTAACATAGATGATCTCCTATTTAGAATCTCCTATAATACTCTACCTTTGGGTACATGAATCTCCAAAAGATAACTTATCATCACCACATATTGTAGGTTTTGCATACTAAAAGGTTTAGGGAACGGTTACGGTGCCTGGATACGCAACAAAACTTTCGAAAAATATATTTTCATAGCAAAAACCGAGCACCCCCTTCACTTGATGTGTAGCAAATACAAATAAACAAAAATTTCATACATAGAATGTTTAGAAATTTACTTATCAATCACAAGGATTGATGATTTGGCTCCAACTAAGTTGTAAACAACTTAGCTCTTGAGGGTAGACAATCTACAAGCTTCAAAGAGCACTCCTTGCTCAAATGAGCTTCTTTCTTCAAATTAGCTCCACCACTAACAAGGAAGATTTACTCTAATTTTGCACTAGAAAATTTGTAACATTTTTCATTCATCAATGAAATGAAGAAGCAAAATGTTGAAGAAAATGGCAGAGAATTTTTGGCCAAGGTAGAGTGTAGGAGAGAAGAAGGAAGCCTATTTGTGGTTCTTTAAAAAATTATTTAAAAAAAGTGTTTTTCAAAGGTATGCTTGCTTTTAACTCAAAAATTGGCTTCCAGCCTTTAATTTCCATGCATGAAATTTTATTTGGGCTTTTAACAAATACAAAGTCCATTGACTTTTATTTAAATTTCTCAAACACATTTGATACGAATTAAACTTTGCTTGAATTTACTCAAGCCCACTAGTTAAATAATTATTTTCAATTAGGCTCTACAAGACTCAATGTTATTTAATTAATTCAATACTTGAATTAGTTTAATTTAGTCCATAATAATGTTTATGAAATTCACAATTTTCAAATACATTATTTATTTGACCAATTTTTAATTAGGAATATTTTCACAAATTAAAAGTTACATTCCTCCAATAGAAGTCATACTTCTAAATTTTCCTTGTGCTTATAAGCTCCTTTATAAGACGTTCAACACATTGAACTAATTTCCTTCTCAACGGGTCTAGAAAGTTAGTACTTGTAAGACCCTCAATGGTTCAATGATACAACTAGCAGTGGGTTCACATCTTTATGTGATTCGGGACTAAACATGTTTTTATATGAGCATACTCCAATTGGTCTATTCTTATTTATTAACTCCTTGATAATAAAAACGTCAGAACTCAAGTCTGAAAGTACCCAACCAATCATGTTAAATATCAAGCAGCATCACTTACATGATTCCCTAGGTATCAAATGATAGTGCATGTAAGAACCATTCCATTATGGTTAGCATACAATACGGTCCTTTCATCTCATATATCCCGACCGATTCGACAACTATTGGTATATCGAGAGTTGTCAAAGAATCGATATTATGTGTCATGTCGTAGTTGCATCATTGGTATAATATAAGAAACTCATTTCCTAATTACCACCAACACTTTGATAAGAGATTTCAAACTACATACACATGATATCACATAGGATATCCATACCCGAAGGTAAGCGGTGAATCCCCGACTACAATGCATCGACTCCTATATGTTTCGACAAAACACCCAACCTTGCCATCTGATGACCCCATATGAGTCGGTAAACAAGTCAAAGTGTAATGCTAGCACATAGAGTCACAATGTTGTCCCGGGTCATAAGGACTAATGATGTACAACCATAAACTAGGACGTTTCCACTCGATAAGTGAGAACTACTTGGAAAGTTCTTTGTGGAAGGTTGTTCAGTGCACTCTACAAGGAGCACCTATCTGCATGCTTGGAAATCACAATGTCCATTACCAATGAAACATGATACTCACATCGCAGATACTGGTCTCAAATTCAAGCGGCCCTTTATCATTCTTATTGGCGGCTGATTCGACTAGGAACTGTTTAGAATATACAATGTTCCAAAAATGAGTTTCATGATATTCATCATATGCGCATCTCATATTCTTTCTACTATTTGTATATTCAAGGACTTTATCTATGCATCTAGCACGTGTATACAGATAAAAATATGCCAAAACAATAATTTAAAATATAATTAAAATAAATATTTTTTATAAATAGAGTTTCAATGTGAATCATCGGCCAACATTTGGCTCGACGGGCACCTATTCTAACAATCTCCCACTTGCACTAGAACCAACTACCCATATGCTTCAAACCCATCGATTCGCGATTCTTCTCGAATAAAGGTCCATGTAAAGGCTTAGTTAGTGGATCAACAACATTATCTGCGGAGCCGACTTTATCAATCAACACTTCTCCTCTTTCCACAATCTCTAGGAGGATGTGATACTTTATCTATACATGTTTGGATTTCTGATGAGACCTTGGCTCCTTCGCATGAGTAATGGCTCCGTGTTGTCACAAAACACCGGTACTGGAGCAACTCCATTAGGAATGACGCCCAACTCTTGGATGAAATTCCTTAAACAAACAGCCTCCTTTGCTGCATCTGATGCAGCAATGTATTCAACCTTAGTGGTGGAATCCGCAATAGTGTCTTGCTTGGAACTCTTCCGACAGACAGCAGCACCATTGAGCATGAATACAAACCCAGAGGTTGAATTTGAGTCATCGATATCGCTTTGGAAGCTAGAGTCGTAGCCTTCCAATTTCAGTTTTCCACCTCCATAAACCAAGAACAACTTATTGGTCATTCTCAAATATTTGAGGATGTCTTTCACAGCTTTCCAGTGTGGAAGATCAGGGTTTCATTGATATCTACTCACTACACTTAGTGCAAAATCCACGTCAGGACGTATAGATATCATCTCATACATGATACTACCAATTGCATATGCATAAGGAATGATTGTCATCACCGCTATCTCTGCATCAGTCTTGGGAGACGTAGACTTGGATAGGGACACGCCAGGAAACATTGTTAGATGTCCTATATTGGACTCATCCATCGAGAACCTATTAACGATGGTATCAATGTATGTCGACTGGGTGAGACCAAGCAATCTTCTTGATCTATCTCTATAGATCTGTATTCCCAATACAAAAGATGCTTCAACCAAGTCCTGCTTCAAGAACTTACTCGCTAACCATATTTTAGTTGATTGCAACATCCCTACATCATTCCTAATGAGTATAATGTCATCAAATTAAAGCACCAGGAATGTCACAACACTCTTACTGACATTCTTATACACACAGGGTTCCTCAGGATTATTAATAAAACAAAACTCTTTGATTGTGCTATCGAATATGAGGTTCCAACTCCTAGATGCCTGCTTTAGACCATAAATAGATCTCTGAATTTTGCATACCATATGCTCACTTCCAATGTATGTAAACCCCTCAGGTTGAAACATGTAAATCTCTTCCTATATATCCCCATTAAGAAAGATTTTCTTAACATCCATCTGTCATATCTCGTAGTCATACCAAGCGGCTATGACAATCAATATCCTTATAGACTTGAACATTGTAACTGGAGAAAATGTTTCCTCAAATTCAACTCCTTATCTTTGAGTATAGCTTTTTGCTACCAATGGCGCTTTGAAGGTTAATACCTTCCCATCCGCCCCAAATTTCCTCTTGTAAATCCATTTAAACCCTATGAGAACAGTTCCCTCAGGTGGATCCACAAGGTTTCACACTTGGTTTGATTGTATGGAATTCATCCCTGATTCCGTTGCTTCAATCCACTTGGATGATTCGGCATCAGATAACGATTCCTTGAAGGTGGATAACATCCATAATTAGGCTCAACATGGCCCTCTTCAAGAAGCAGACCATAACTCATAAGTGGTCTCGAGACTCTCTCGGATCTTCCAGGAGCTTGTATCTCCTCTATTAGCTCTTTGGGTGTGGGTTCTACAATTGTGGGTGTCTCTCGAACCTCTTCGAGTTCTATGATATCCCCTTTTCTATCCAAGAGAAATTCATTTTCCAAAAAGGTTGCATTCCTAGAAACAAACACATTTGTTTCTTGGGGATGATAGAAATAATATCCAACTGAATTCCTTGGATATCCAACAAAGTAACATAAAATGGATCGACTATCCAATTTATCTGCCACTGCCTTTTTCACATAAGTTGGGCATCCCCATATTCTAAGATAAGAATATTTGGGAGGCTTACCCATCCATATCTCATATGGTGTCTTATCAACTGCTTTTTAATGGACATTGTTCAACAACAGTGTCACTGTCTCAAGCGCATATTCCCGAAAGGATGGCGACAACTCCGTGAACCCCATCATAGACTGAACCATGTCCATCAAAATCCAGTTACGACGCTCCGAAATAGCATTCAACTACGGCGTAGCAGGCAGAGTCCACTGCAAGAGAAACTCATTCTCCTTAAGATACTCTTGGAACTCAGCACTCAAGTATTCACCACCTCGATCCAATCGAAGTGACTTGATGCTTTGTTTCAATTGTTTCTCTACTTCACTTCTGAATTCTTTGAACCTTTCAAAGGCTTCAGATTTTTATATCATCAAACACACATACCCATACCTCGAAAAATCATCGGTAAAGGTGATGAAATAGGCATGTCCATGCTTATTGGTGATGCTAAGAGGACCGCATACATTGGTATGGATCAAATCCAATAATCCTTTGGCTCGCTCCACATGGCCCTTAAAGGGAATTTTGGTCATCTTTCCTTTTAGACAGGATTCACAAGTCGTGAGAGAATTAATATCAGACATATCAAACATGCCTACTCCCACTAGCTTGTTCATCCTTTTTAAGAAAATATGTCCTAGTCGAACATGCCATAATTGTGCCGAATTTAGAGTATCTTGTTTTCGCTTGTTTGTTGTTGTTATTATTTGGACATTGTTTAGTGAAATATCTTTCAATTTTAAGTTATAGAGATCGTTTTCAAATTCTCCCGTGCCAATCAAACATTCATTCTTGTAAAGATTGCAAACACTTTTGCTAAATAAACAAGAATATCCATCTTTATCAAGCATAGAAATATAAACAATGTTTTTCACCAAATCAGATACAAATAAAACATCTCTTAAAACTAACTTAAAATCATTGTTCAAAAGTAAATAAACATCTCCAATCGCTTTGGCTGCAACTCTTGCCCCATTGCCCATCATCAATAAGGTCTCACTTTCCCTTAGTCTTCTAATTCTTTTCATCACCTGCAAATCATTACAAAGATGTGAGCAGTAGCCGATATCTAATACCCAAGTAAAGTTAATTGAAATGTTTACTTCAATATTGAACATACCATTTCCAAAACCTTTCTAGGCAAGATATTTTTTGCAGTTACCCCTCTAATGTCCAGGCTTCTTGCAGTGATGACAGATATCAGCAGTTTTGTCAGCCTTAACTTGTGTGGCCGCCATAGCGGGACTCGGAGTTTGCCTCCTCAAGGGCACGTTCTTCTTGGGATGTTGGAAAGAACGGTTCTTTTCCATCCCATGTGGTCCTTTTTTCGTACCAGATGAAGAACCCACATAAAGAACCGACTTCTCTTTCTTGATGGTGGACTCAAAGGTAACAAGCATATTCACCAACTACTCAAGGGTAAGCTCCAGCTTGTTCACGTTGAAATTCATCACAAAAAGATCAAATGAGCTAGGCAGCGACAAGAGAAAAACGTCAGTAGTCAATTCCGATGGCAATGTAAGATCCATGCCAACGAACTTGTCCACAAACCCAATCATCTTTAGATCATGTGTATGCGTAAAGTGATTAGCTCTTTGATGGTAGCATTCCTAAGAGGCCATGTTTGCTCACCAAAGAGCTCATTGAGATGCAAATGAATATCAGCAACACTCTTAGCATCCTCAAAACGTCTCTGCATCTCATCATTCATAGAAGCCTACATATAACACTTGACTTTCAAGTCATGGTCACACCAATCCTTGTAAGTCTGCAATTCCTCAAGAGTGCAGCTAGTAGAAGCCTCAACAGGAGGCGACTCAGTCAGTGTATATGCTATCCTTTCCGAATTCAAGA
This sequence comes from Primulina eburnea, assembly GCF_022965805.1. Classification (NCBI taxonomy): domain Eukaryota; kingdom Viridiplantae; phylum Streptophyta; class Magnoliopsida; order Lamiales; family Gesneriaceae; genus Primulina; species Primulina eburnea. The sequence continues at coordinate 31,835,734 of NC_133111.1, forward strand.
CGATTTTTAGGTTTCCTAGCAATTGAGGTAATTAGGTCTGATTAAAATGTGTTTGTCGAGTGTTGCAGATAATGGTTGCGAATCGAAGACATTTTCAAATTTGTATTGAAAAAAACAAAAAAAAAGACAAATAAATGTTAATGACTATTTTAAAATATTTAATAAGATATAAGGTACGGATTTTTACTTCATAAATTTTCACTCCCACTGTTTTGAAATTTTTTACTACCCTCTAGTGAAAACGAGAAACTCCTTTTCTCGGGTCCAATTAGCAAATTGTGATCCCCAATAATATCAGCCAATCATAATTCCTAAAAGGTAGTTTCCAATTGCATCACCATGCAACCCTTTACGTAAATTTTTGTCTCACGTTTGATTAGAACCCAATAATATGATGTTGTTCATCTTTACATGTCAAGCCTTACCCATCGATGTTGAAGCTTAATGGACGGTCGCCATGAATTCACTCAATAATATGAGCCGAAATCATGGAGGTTCCACGTAGTTCATATCACCATTTCAATGGATGTCACAGCTTTCCGCTGTCCAGTGCTCCCTCAATAATATGAGCAGAGCACTGGTGGCGTTCATCATGCATCCATTGTCGATGGAAGACATAGAAATTATAAACACATTTATAATTCCCCTTTTCGGTCTTGATAATAATTTTTAATCTTATTCAAAATGGGGGTTTTTAATTTCGAAATTTCTCGTCATTAATTTTATTTAAAAGCTCGTCATGTTTGATCATATCTTTTCCGGATTCATGCAACTTTGTTATTATCACAATAATAATACCCATAATCATTATTTATAATATATTATGCATATATTATTAACACTAATCTTAACAAGGATGATCAATCGCCCAACACTAATGGCCCGCGTGAGCCAAACACGGGCCTAGGTCCAATAATAGAGAATATATGAGATGCAAATTCATAATTACATAAGCTTCCAATATTTACATGTCTTCGATCTTCATAATCATCAAGGCCCACCATCTTCTAATCTTGATCTTCCACTATACTAATATTTACAATTAAATATTCATGGCAAATAGGGATACATCTCTGGGGTGGGAACGGGCTATAAACCAAGCCCACTTATAAATTGATAATTATTACAATAATTCAACACAAAATTTCCTAACATACACATAGCAAATTGGGCTTGGGCTTTTGATCATCCTGCATGCATAATATCACATATCATATACATCAATTAATTATAACAATCAATTGATCCAATATTATATATCTTGATACAATCACTAACCGTCACGATTATAAATTAAATCAACAAAGTAAACAAACTCTTTTTTTTACTTTCTAATTAATTTATTTATAACCAAATTTCTTGTAAATCACAAATTACTATAAAGAATTAAAGCCCAACTTCAATTATTTATTTTATTAGAAAATATATACAATTTTGTAGATTTAAACTTAAGGGCCCAAAAAGACATTTTTCATCAAAAATAATTTGGCTCATTTAAATTTCACAAAATACGTTAACCATCTAATGGCTAGACAACTCAAGGCCCATGACACTTTAATATTTCAAAATATTTTTGGAAATCCTTGTCGTCATTGTCGTTGCCGGAGTTTTGTCGCCAGATTATGGCCAACTCAATTTTTTTTAAATGGGTGGGCTGTTTCGGGCAGTTACTACCCAAAATGGGCAGCCGGCTGCCCCAACATGGCCCCCAAAAATAGCCCATGTATGGCCTTTGATTTGTTGTAATGATTATCTCATGCGGTTATAAATTGTACTCAATATAATATCATGTATTTGCTACACAAAAAAGTGACCTAAGCACTTGATACCACTTGCAAGAGGATTGGTTACGGTGCTCGGATGCGCAACGGAAGTTTCAAAAAATATATTTTCATAGCAAAAACCGAGCACCCCCTTCACTTGATGTGTAACAAATACAAATAAACAAAAATGTCATACATAGAGTATTTAGAAATTTAACTATTAATCAAAGGATTGATGTTTTGGCTCCAACTAAGTTGTAAACTTTTTACAACTTAGATCTTAAGGCTAGACAATCTACAAGCTTCCAAGAGCACTCTTTGCTCAAATAGACTTCTTCCTTCAAATTAGGTCCACCACTAACAAGGAAGATCTACTCTAATTTTGCACTAGAAAAATTAGAGAAGTGTATGTTTTCATCAATGAAAATGAAGAAGCAAAATGTTAAAGAAAATGGGAGAGAATTTTCAGCCAAGGTAGTGTGTAGGAGAGAAGAAGGAGGCATATTCTTGGTTCTTGAAAAAATTAAAAAAAGTATTTTTCAAAGACATGTTGCCTTTAACTCAAAAGTTGGCTTCCAACCTTTAATCTTCAATTTACTCAAGCTCACTAGTTAAATAGTAATTTTCATTTAGGCTCTACAAGACCCAATGTTATTTATTAAATAATTATTTCCATTTGGGATCTACAAGACCCAATATTATTTAATTAATTCAACACTTGAATTAATATAATTATTTGGATTCTACTAGGTCCACTGGTATTTAATTAATTCAACACTTGAATTAATTTAATTTAGTCCATAATAATGTTTATGGAAATCACAATTTTCAAATAAATTATTTATTTGACCAATTTTTAATTAGGAATACTTCCACAAATTAAAGTTACATTTCTCATGTAGAAGTCATACTTCTAATTTTTTTCTTGTGCTTATAAACTCCTTTATAAGTTGTTCAACACATTGAACTAATTTCATTCTCAACGGGATCTAGAAAGTTAGTACTTGTGTGACCCTCAATCGTTCAATGATACAACTAGCAGTGGGTTCACATCTCTATGTGATTCTAGACTAAACATGTCCTTATATGAGCATACCCCAATTGATCCATTCTTATTTATCAACTCTTTGATAATAAGAACGTCAGAACTCAAGTCTGAAAGTATCCAACCAATCATGTTAAATTCCTAGCAGCATCGCTTACATGATTCCCTAAGTATGAAATGATAGTGCCTTCAAGAACCATTCCATTATGGTTAGTGTATAGTAGGTCTCTTCATCTCATATATTCCGAACGATTCGACAACTATTGGTATATCGAGAGTTATCAAGGAGTCGTTATTATGTGTCTTAATTGCATCGATGGTGTAATCTAAGAAACAACTTTGTTAATTACCACCAACACTCTGATCAGAGATTTCAAACTACATACACGTAATATCACATAGGATATCTATATCCGAAGGTAAGCAGTAAATCCCCGACTACGATGTATCGACTCCTATATGTTTCGACAAAACACACAACATTGCCACTTCATGACCCCATATGAGTCGGTAAACAAGTCAAAGTGCAATGCTAGCAGATAGAGTCACAATGTTGTCCCAGGTCATAAGGACTGATGATGTACAACCATAAATTAGGATGTTTCCACTCGATAAGTGATAACCACTTGAAAAGTATTTTATGGAGGGTTGTTCAGTGCATTCTACAAGGAGCACCTATCTGCATGCTCGGACATCACATTGTCCCTTACCAATGAAACATGATACTCACATCGCAAATACTAGTCTCAAACTCAAGCGATCATTTATCCTTCTTAATGGCGGCTGAATTGACTAGGAACTATTTAGAATATACAGTAATCCAAATATGAGTTTTATGATACTCGTCATATGAGCATCTCATTTTCTTTCTAATATTTGTATATTCAAGGACTTTATCTACGCATCTAGCATGGGTATACAGATAAAGATATGCTAAAACAATAATTTCAAATATAATTAAAGTAAATATTTTTTATACATAGAGTTTCAATGTGAATCCTCGGCCAATATTTGGCTCGACGAGCACCTACTTTAACACATACTTGGATATTCTAGGAATGAGCCAATGCAAGTTACAAGTACTCAACTCAATATTTATAACTTAGTTTTATCATTGAACCAAAGTCTTGAGAGCTCCAATTCTCAATATTGGGTTGCCGCTGTAAACATTTTATTTTGTGGGTTTTAGGCTCATTCCTCTTAACAACTTATACATTTGATCTCGATTTATTCATTTAGTAAATAGATTCACTAGGTTTTCCTATGACTTCACATATTCAATAGAAATAACATCATTTAAGATCAAGTGTCATATGGTATTATATATTATAAGAATATGTACTCTTGCTTTGGCATATTTACTATCACATTGAATCATAATAGAAGACATAGGTTTATTCCAACAAGGAATACCTTCCAAGAAATTTCTAAGCCGCTTAGCCTCTTTTTCAGCTTTGTCTAAAGCAATAAACTCGAACTCCATAGTAGATCAATCTATACACGTTTGTTTAGAATATTTCCATGACACTGCTCCTCCACCTATTTTAAATATATATCGGTAGTGGACTTGGAGTCATTTCTGTCATATATCCAGTTTGTATTGCAGTATCTTTTTAATACAGTTGGATATTTAATATAAAATAACTCGTATGTCATTGTGTATTTTAAATATCTAAACAATCTTGTTAATGCCTTGCAGTGATCCTAACTAGGATTACTTTTACTTACTGAATATTCAAGGTGTGGATGCGTACAGTTAGTATAATACATTATACTACCAATTATCCTTGCATATTCCAGCTGAGAAACTGGTCTCCGTGATTCTTTCCAAAAGTGAGATGTGGCTTATAAATAGGAAGATGAGGAGATAATGGTCAAAAGATATTCCTATTAGGTTGGATTTTTTGTTGTTCATTCGCTCTGCTCGCGGAGTGGCATACCGAAAAAAGAAAGAGGAAAAAGCCTTTATTCAGATTCTTGATGCCCAAGTATATAGGTGTACTTGCAGGAAGACTTTCTAAGGCATTAAATCTTGTAAGAACATTTTCGATATACTAAGTTTGTGAAAGTACAATTCTCTCATATGTTCTTGAGATTTTGATTCCAAGTATTATAACACACAACCTTATATATTTCATATCAAAATGTTTTTTCAACATTTTCTTCGTATTCACGATTAAGTCATGATTACTTCCCATAATTAACATGTCATCAACATAAATACAAACAATTACGTAATTATTAATTGTGCCTTTTTCGTAGACACACTTGCCACGTTCATTTAATTTGAAACCATTTGACACCATTGTAATATCAAGCTTTTCATGCCATTGTTTAGGTGATTATTTGAGTCGGTATAGTGACTTGACAAGTTTGCACACCTTCTTCCCTTGTCCGGGTGCAACAAATTCCTTTGGTTGTTCTATGTATATTTCTTTTTCTAATTCTACATTCAAAAAAAAAATTATATCCGTTTGGTGAATCTCAATGTTGTGAAAAGCAACAATAGCTATGAGAACACGTATGCATGTAATCCTAGTGGCTGGAAGTGTCAAAGAAATCATGTCCTTTTCTCTGTTTGAATCCTTTAGCTATCAAGTGATCTTTGTATTTATCAACATATCCATCTTTTTATATTTTATTTTAAAGATTTACTTGCTACTTAAGGTTTGCAACCTAGAGCGAGTTCAACCAACTCCCAAGTATTATTATACATGATGAAGTATATAATTCATTGTTGATAGCTTCTTTCCTTAAGGAACTTTAAGACTAGATAGAGCTTCTTGAAAAGTTCTTGGTTCATTATCTAATATGTATATTAGAAAATCAGTACCAAAAGACCTTTCCACTTTTGCCTCTTTACTACGCCTTTGTTCCTTATTGCTTTGGTAGGAATCAATCGCAGTCGATGCAAGAAATGTATTCTTTTTTTTTTTTTGTGTATTTAGTCAACACTTTTGTTTTACGTTTTTTTTTTTTTGTGTTTTTGTTCTCCGTTCTTCATGATCTTTCCATAGTCGATGCAAGAAATGTGTTCTTTCTCCGCAAGACGAAATTTCCCCATATCAACATGCTTACGGTTTGAAGGCAATCGTCTATAAGATATAACAAATAGGATCTAGCAAATGTACAGCACGCAGATTCTCCATATATCAACGAATAAAATATATGTTGAGAGGACTCAAGTCAGAAAAGAGACTAGAGAGACAATATGAGTATAGAAGAATTATATTTCTTCAATCAAATGAAATCACGCATGATGAATTATTTATACTAATCCAAAGGTTATAACAAAGAGTCTCATCATTTTTAGGAAGCCTTAGCCAAAGGACATGTCCATTCTTCATTTGGGGTGTCTCTAGGGTCAAGAGACTTGAATGGATCACCAACAATCATCAGTTAATAAAATAATGTCAGATAACTCAAAAACACATCACAAATTTTCGTGAAATAGATTTTCGGGCGTTGGTGCGACCATTTTTGGCCCTCCAGCATTCACTTTACTGCCTGGGACGTCGGGCACTGGGCAGCCATTTCTGGCCAATCCAAGCAGTAAGTCTGTGCTGGGGTGACCATTTGCTTGTTTTTTAATATGGCCACCCCAACGCATTTGGAGCACGAGTTTAGCATTCTGGAGCTATCATCTCTATTTTCTTTAACTTCCTTGTTTTATTTCTTATTCATTAAGCCTATAATACCAACAATGACTTCAACTAATTTAAGTGAAATATGTCCATCGATAGAAGATTAATATATTTTTAGTCTAGTATGTATAGTTGGTTGCTTCTCTATTTTTCAATGCAAATTTTTTTTAGAAAATCTACATTAATAAAATTGTTTATTTGATTCGGAAAAATTTTAATTTTAGCCACAAAAAAAAAGACATGTTTTGGATTTTATTCTTGTAACTCGTCGGGCACTGGGCAGCCATTTCTGGCCGATCCAAGCAGTAAGTCTGTGCTGGGGTGACCATTTGCTTGTTTTTTAATACGGCCACCCCAGCGCATTTGGAGCACGAGTTTAGCATTCTGGAGCTATCATCTCTATTTTCTTTAACTTCCTTGTTTTATTTCTTATTCATTAAGCCTATAATACCAACAATGACTTCAACTAATTTAAGTGAAATATGTCCATCGATAGAAGATTAATATATTTTTAGTCTAGTATGTATAGTTGGTTGCTTCTCTATTTTTCAATGCAAATTTTTTTAGAAAATCTACATTAATAAAATTGTTTATTTGATTCGGAAAAATTTTAATTTTAGCCACAAAAAAAAGACATGTTTTGGATTTTATTCTTGTAACTCGTCAATGTTTGATTTTCATCCATTAACATTGAATGTTTTTGTTTGTTCTTTTTTTTCGTCCCAAAACACTGAATACATCATATATTCCCCATTTGACATCAACGCTCTCAAACTAGCTCATGATGTGACGAGAATAAAACTTTCATATAAAACTGTTGTAACTGAGGGTGTTTTTGAAAATATATATGTTCAACGACAACAGTTTGAAAATCGTTTTCGTAGCTAAATATTGCGACAGTTTATTTTTGAAAAATTGTCGCTAAATATGATAATAAAGACAGTTTAAGATATACCGGCGCTAAAATTAGCGATGGTTTCTCACAGTCGCTATTTTTTTACGTAAAATTTTTTAAAAAACTTTTATAACTTAATAAATCTACCAAAAAAAACTTACAATCTGACTAAGCTAATAATATTCATGATCTTAACTAACACTTTTAAATTTACCAAAAATTGAAGCGAAAAAACTTATCTTATTTTGAAATTAAAATCTATTTAGCGACGGTTTTTGATAAAACCGCCGCTAATTTAAAAATGCGATGGTAATATAGCGACGGTTTAAGCAAAACTGTCGCTATATATTGCAATAGTTTAAGATAACCATTGTTGTTTGTCCCGAAACACGCTAATCCACAACGATTTTCTAAAACTGTTGTCGTTTGTCCAAAAAAACACGCTAATAGACAATGGTTTATCTTTGACCAAAAAAAAATTATAAAAGACAACGTTTTTCTCGTTTATCCAAAAAAACACGCTAATAGACAACGATTTATAAAATCGTTGTTTTTGACCCCCAAAAAAACGCTAAAAAACAACGGTTTTTAGAAAACCGTTGTTGTAGACACATCAAATGCAACAATTTTTAGAAAACTATTATCTATGAACAGTTTTTTTAGGCTACGACAACGGTTTTTGATGAAACCGTTGTAAAAAAAAAACACAACAGTTTTAATAAAAAACCGTTGTCTTTGACATGTTGTTGACTGCCTATTTCCTTGTAGTGAACAAAAGAAAATGAAAATTTTTCTCTCCGTTTTGAAATATTGAGTTGTGTTTTGTTTTATATTTTTTTAGATGAATTTTAATATGTGTTTTTATCATTTTTGCCACATTAACCACGTAGAAGATCATTTGTAGCAGCTACAAATAAGAAATATTCAATGAGTTTATAATGGCTTATGGTGAAAAAGGGATCTAAATATAATAAAAAATCCATATTAGTGGTTAAAATCAAACTTTGAGAAGTCACATGACTAAAATATAAAACGAGTTCACTTACGATATTTGGTTTTATCTCGGATGTATCTTGATTTACATATATTTTGTTGAGGATTTTTATTTATATTTTTTGACGAAAAATATATTGTTATAATAGAATGTTTATAGTAGTTATATATATACATATTATTAATACCTAAGTACAATATATCAGTTTACATGTACGGATGAGTAGTAAATTCAATAAAAGATGAGACATGTAAATTGACTGATGATAAAAAGAGGACGATAATTTGTTTATGGAAGTCCGAAGACTCGGATTCTATGCATCTCTTTCTTCTGTTCCCATAAAGATTTTACTAGAAATTTTGATTGGTACAACTCTTGTACAATCCCACTTTAGCTCGGTTCACCAAACCTTATTAAGCCTAAACTCATAGTAATTATTTCTTAACTCAATCTGTTCAGAAACAGGTTTCTCAAAGTTTTCAATGATTCTCAATAAAAATTTAAGTTGGTGTAAACAAATGATAAGTGAGAACTAAGTGTGTCAAAAATGATCCTTAATAGATATGATATAGCTTTGTACATGTGAAAATCAGCTTATGATAAATCTGTTTGAGAGATGCTGAGTATTTTGATAATGCTTTATGATGAACAATGTAGCAATATCTTTCTTCAATCTTGATGCATCCCATTTTATAGGTGTTGGTACCCACCATTAATAAATAGAGTTGGTAAACACGAATGCACTGGATACCAGACATTTATACAGAGTGTACTACGTGTCATCGTTGCACTTTTGAAAATAGAAATATCCGATTTAAAATTCTTGAACACCAGATGAAAGGTAACAAATGGATTTGTTATCATGTCCTTGCTGATGACAGTTCAATCTTTTTAAGATATAACCAATAGTTGTCTTAAGGAAATATCGTGAGATCAGTTCGTGGATCGGTGTGTTTTAATCTTAGTTCAGAGTGACATATATATCATATCAACTTAATTAGACAAATCGGTTGCCTATCAGTCTCAACTTGTATCAGCATAGTTGATCAACACATGTTTGATTTAACTTGATGGTCTTCAACAATAGTGTTTTCAGTTCAATAAACTTTCTGCATTTATGAATTTTAACTACATTAGATCAGTTTATTTTATACTTATCAAAAACATAAATTCAAATTTTTATCTTATCATGACTTGATAGTAAAGTAGCAATTAAATAAATAGAAGTATACTACTTTAGTTTCACCTATTATTTCATTATTTATTATGGGAATTGAAAATATTTAAATTTTAGCAAACAAATACATTTCAATTTAAGGATATTTCATAAGACCTTTCACGATTTTCTCAAAAGAGATATTTTATATGTATACTTATTTCGGTTTGGGAAGTCGTCGCTGAAATTTGACTAATTTTTTATTTTTCCTACCGAATCTTTGTGTCAGCTGAATTATGAACCTTCCATATTTGGAAAAAATTTATCTTCAGCAAATCATATGATTCAGATAGTGTTTTGGGCATAAAGACAAATTTATTATAACTTTTTATGTCAGTATTCTAAATATTTATTGTCATATTCTATTTCAAAAAAAAAATAAATGACATTTATTGTCATATCTCATATCTATATAAGGAAAATTCAAGATTCAAAATCTCCTCTACACTCCATGAACGGCCTACATCATTTATCTCATGTTAACATGAAATATCAAGCTCTACTGGTATCTACAAGACACTTTGTGACGTCTTAGGTTGAAGAAGACGGGGAGAGTGATCGCTCGTACCAAGAGGTTGCACAGACAATGAACGGCTCTTGACAAGCTTCTAGACGAAGGAGAACATGAATGAACCGATAACATACTGGAATGAGAATGATTCCAAGACTGTGCATGTATGAGAATGTATAGTTCATATAACTTAAAAATATTTGACAGTAGCTACTAATATCACAAGGTGCATATTATTTTCGAGTAGCTACAAAGTTAAGCATGTTTGACTTGGGCTATTCTAGGATAGATGACCTCCGTAGAAGTTTCTCAGGGTGTGTAATGAAGATATAAGCTTGCTAAAAAGACCAGCGTTGGTACAATGAGGAAGTCGTCGAATCTAGTCGTTACACACTCATAAAGATTATATCTATCTATTTTTATGATAATATGTGCTGAGATTTCTCTACTCACAAAGTGTATCAAAACTTTAGGGATTTTTGTGTGAGTATTTGTAACAGATAGAAATAATCTTTCTATACAGATTTGTTTAAGTTGTGTTTGAGTTGTATACTAAGAGTTTCAATAAGACAATTGGTAAGTTCTGCTGAAGTAGGTAGTTGCATTTTTTGTAACTATCAAAGACTTATAGTTGATTTTTTTGGAAACAGAAGAAGGGAAGACATAAAAAGGTTTTGTCATTCGAACTTCCATAAATAAATCTTTGTGTTATTGTTTTTCTGCATTCATTCACTTCAATTGTTTACTGGTTTAATCAACTGATTTCGAGAATCTTTATTTCACCAAGTTCAATTGGACTTAATTTTTCCACACTGATTATTCAAGTTTTCTGTTGCACGTAGATGATCGAGATGATCCTGACTGTTAACACCAATTGAGTTCTCCTTAGGTTCAAGAAAAAAAAATTGTCTAGTGTTTATTCATCGTCTCCCTTTAAACACATCCATTTATCATAAAACAAATGTTAATATATTAATTATTAGTTTGTTTCACCCTTCTTTTCCTTGTGATTAAGTAAAAAACATAGCTTTTTAATTATGTCATGATGTCATTGATTTATATTCATCTTCTTTCAAATAAGAGGACAGAGATAAAAAAAAATATAGGCCGATACTTATTCTACCCCAACTTATTAGCCAAATAATTAAGAATCCTTAAGTATTATTGAAATATCTATACTATAAAATTTTTAAAATAGAATTAAGTTCATAAAATTGGAAGTTAGAAATAGATGTAAAATGAACCTAATAAATTGTACAATCGATTTTATTAGAACGTATGTTCCTTTCTTTATTTTTTAGAATGGAAGTTACATCAAACAGTCAATGTATTATTAGGTTAAAATTACTGGACATCAAAGTCATGAAATAAAGTGAAGGTTCTCAATGAAACTACCACAAATACCACTTGATAGATCAAAGAATTAAATATGCGAAGGGTAGGGTATATATGTTCGTTCATTCACAGTTTTTCATAAATATATAGATATAAATATAAATTATTGAAATCAAGTATTTATTCTTACATAACTGGACCATGTATTCAAGATTCTTTGCTTTCATGTCTTGTCAATGTCCTAAATAAAAAAAATAATAATAATAATAATAATAAAATAATAATAATAATCATAATTTTTTTTAAAATAATAATAATAATAATAATAATAATAATCATAAATTTTTTTTTTTTAAAAAAAAGAATATATATACCTCACATTGTGTGTAAGAAAGGGATCGTTTTATCTTATCTCGGATCGAGCTACAACTTCATAATATTGCATATACTTTAAACTATCCTGCCGACAAGTTATAAAGATTTACGTCAAATGATTCATACTATATATAATTATTTGTTATCAGTTACGATGGTCGAGACATATATATAATATGTAGACAAAAACTACCGTGAGGTTGTCACATTAACCAATCAATTTTGTGAGATGAACTCTCGGCCCAACCCAATTAATAAATATTATTATTTTATGTCCAAATTATTATTTTTCACTGCAAATATATTATTTTTTGTTAGTTGGGTTATGAAGATACATTGTTTAATATATTCTGATTTGAGTTAAAAATCTTTGATCCATGAAAAATATTATTTTTTTCTAAAATATTATTTTTCACTACATAAGTTCATAATTTTGTTAATTGTATTATGAAAAATGAGATAATGCTAAAGGTACAACTAAAATGTCGTAGCGATATTTACAACAATTGTACCATGAAATTTTGCTATTATTTCATGAGATTTTGTATCGAATTAATCATGATATTTTTTTGAATAATGAAATTTTTGTATTGAATTTTTTGTGTTGTAAGAATTGTTATACAAATTTGGTTGTACATATAGCATCACTCTGAAAAATATTATGTAATACATGATAATTTAAGTGAAAAGTATTATTTTTTATATCAAATATATATTATGTAGAATATGTTGATTTGATTGAAAATATTATTTTTTATATAAAAAATATTATTTTTTATTAAAAATATGAAATGGATCTATCAGACAGTTGCACCAAATACTTATTCTAATATGTATTTAAGGAAATCGAAAAAACAATGTTCCTCATATACATAATTTTTCCAACTAAAAAAAAGGGCAATATAATTTTCCAAAAAAGTCGCCAGAATTCTTACAACCAAAAAGGGCCATGGCTCCTTGTGAATTTTAGCACAACTTTTGTTGTAATTAACATTATTTAAAATATTTATAAAAATTATGCAATATAATTTTTTTGGCAAAATTGTGTTATGTTTTTAAATCTTAAAGGTATGAATATATAGCGCATATTTATAGGCAAACATAAAATGTGAAACGTCCATTACTTGTTTTTCTTTAAAATGTACTAGAATTTTTTCCAAGTATTCGGTCGAAATTACTATGTATATACATATTTATATTTTTAAAATACTTTTGCATCATTTAAAATAAATCAACCAGCTATTATTTAAAAATCCAAAAGAAAGTAATTCAAAGCATAAAGTCGTGAAACGTCAACCAACCTAAACTAACATTATTTCAAAAATAAACTTAACTATAACATCCTCTCAAAAGATATCATGAGTCATAAAAATCTTTAAGTAATCATAAATCTTAAACTTGTTTTATTTGCGAAAAACTAGTGACGGTACTCGGGATGTGTGCACCTTTAGTCCAGCAAGATCAACCATCAAAACCTCCATTAACATCAATCGCATGCTCACCTGCATAGATCACACCTAGTGAGTGATCTAATGCTCAGCAAACCTTAGTCATAATAACGAGTAATACATATACATTCACAACCAACAATGAAAATACTTTTAATAAAATATCTTTTCATTAACATAAACTTAAACATATTTTCTTTCATCTTATACTTATACATTTCTCTTTCATTAAATTCATATCCTCAATTGTGACATTCGTATTAGCTGAAGGACGATAGATCCATCTACATATTACCACAGTACCAAGCTGTGGGGACATCAGCGATACTCTCACCCGTCAACTGAGCCTTGGCCTTACATATCTTCGTATCATCGTATTAGTCATAATCAATTCACCTTCATCAACTTTCCATATTTTCATCAATTATAAAAATTCATGCATAAACCAAGAATGTAACATGTCTTTAGCATTAACGTTTCATCATAAAATTCCATAAATATTTAAAATAAACATTTTAATAATTATTACAGCATTCATGGCACTGCCAGAACGTCTAACATTTTCCAATTGTAAAATAATTTTTTTCCCCTGAAACCCTAACTTTCCATATTTATCCTTAGACCTTGAAACGACGATCCAAATCATTCCAAACTTAACATAACACCTTAAAATACACCAAAAATATTCTTTAGATGTAAAATTTAGCTTCTCGACAATTTCTCAATTCGTTTTTAAACTTAGACGCACATCCCGTTTTTGACTCATATGGACTCGAAACTTAACCAAACTTGAACCATAGCTTAATAACACCTAAATAAACCATATACTACCCAATTCAAGCCAAATAAGACCTTCTAACCAGCCTAGATCGAGTACTGAATTTTCTGCCCTACATGGATCGAACCCTAGCTTCCCTTTCCATGCAACCTTCGACTCTAGCCCTTAGACAACCAGACCAGCCCCTAGAACACCTTCCTAGGACCATGGCCGAACCCATATCAAGCTAATGGACTGAACCTACCAATCCTAGAAGCCGCAGCCACCAACCCGCGATCCACGCCTCACGTCTCCACCCTAGGCTTCGTTCTAGCCCCCCTTGCACTACAAAAAAAAGGGCAAACGACAACGGATAGCCTTTTTAAAACTATTGTAACTGAGAGTATTGTTGAAAATCCGTTCAACGACAATGGTTTTTATTTGTTGTGGTAGGTAGAATTTGCGATAGTACGGTTAGCAATCAAGACTGTCGCTAATTTTAGCGAAGGTTAGTAATCAAGATTTTCGTCACTAATTTTTTTCAAAAAATAAAAAAAATACTTTTAATAATTTAATAAATCTAAAAGAAACTAACAATCGAAACTAAGATCGTGTAAGAGAGAAAAATTTTAAATGTTGGAAGTAGTAAAATAGTGTAAGAGAGAAAAATTTTAAGTGTTATGAAGTGTTGAGAAAAATTTTAAGTGTTGTGTGAAGTCGTGTAAGAGAGAAAATATTATGTGTTGTGAAGTGTTGTGGAGGAAAATGGACCGAAAATGGTGTTATTTATAGAAAGTTTGCGATGGTTTTTGGTTAAACCGTCGCTATTGGCGACGAAAATGGAAAAACCGTCGCATGTTTTAATTTTACGATGGTTTGGCTTTAAACCGTCACTAAATTTAGCGATAGGATTTGTAAAACCGTCGTTAATTTTAAACATGCGCTGTTTTATTTTAAACCGTCGCTAACATTAGCGACGGTTTATACAAAATTGTCGCTAATTTTAAATGAGCTTTCATAACACCGTCGCTAAATTTAGCGACGGTTTTAGAAAATCCGTCGCTAAATATGGCAACATTTTTCAAAAGCGTTGTTGTTTGTCCAAAGACCACGTTAATCGACAACGATTTCTTAAAACCGTTGTCGATTGTCCAAAAAAAACACGCTAATCGACAACGGTTCTTAGAACCGTTGTCATTAACCCTAAAAAAATGCTCAAAGACAACGGTTTTATAGAACCGTTGTCATTGACCCTAAAAACGATTGTCTTTTATCCAAAAAAAACAGCGGTTTTTAAAATCGTTGTCTTTGAAAAACGGTTGTTGTATGCAGAATTTCTTGTAGTGTTGAACCATCTAGGGCCATGACTCAACCCTTTTAGGATCCATGATCATGTCTCTATAGCTTCACACGACCTAAACCTTTTTATACCCCCAAAACCAAAACCCTAGTTACATGAAACCCAAATTTCGTTCAGCATGCTTCTCCATCTTGTCCAGTCTTTACACATGCCTATGAGGTTCCTTAAAAAAGAAAATTCTACTTTTATGCATGTATAGCGGCTTAGAAAAGAAAATTCTACTTTTATGCATGTATAGCCATAAAAACGAAAATATATAAAGTGTATCATGTTTTTCATGCAATCATGTATCAAACATTTTATATGGTGTGATAGATGACAAAAAGAAAGATTAAGGCGTGTCTTTGCGTATTTCACGCACGAAAACAACTTGCAATGCGAGTGACATCGACGAGGGGAAAACCTTGCTGAAATTTTCTTAAATATTCACATGAGTTTCCTTCCAAAATCATGGGTGTGTCATGTGTGCATGTTTTTTGCTACTAGGAAGAGTCCTAATAATATTTAGAGGGGAAGGGGCTTGTATTTTGGAGTGTTTGGGGAAGGTTTATTCGCTTTTTATTCTAGTTAAAACACATGGTACAAGCTTGGGTCTATTAGCCAAGTGTAATAGGCCCATTAAGTCCATTAGTCCTTATTTAAAATATTTTTTTAAGAAAATTTGTGAAAATATTAGCCGAGTTCTCGCAAAATTCATATTTTCGTCGAAAATTGAATAACTTTTAAAAATACGACTCATCGTATAAAAGCACCTCATTTTCGAAAATTTCATTTAAAACACACCACACATTAAACAATTAAAAATAATCATTTAATAAAATATTTTCTCTCATATGGTCACTGGTCTCCGTTCTTCGATCACGTCTCGAATACCTTTAAAAACACAGTTTTATGCATTCTAAATAAACTATACTTTATACATGTAAACATGCATATCATAATTAATTCGTGCAACTAAAACCATTTAATTAGTTATTTTCTATTTTCCCTAGATTTACATGCTGTTGGATTACGTTATCGTATTTTTGGACCTTACAAAATGTATCAAATTAAATATCATGATCTTTTAAGAAAACATAAACTCAATTAGTTACACTTGGGTTGAGTTATTTGATTTCTATGATTTCAAATTTACTTTATTGTTAAATAAGTTAAATATAAGAAACTCAAATATATTTTCTACTTAATTTACATTATAATTATATTGATCATAATTGATTTCAATGTCTCTAATACCATAAAGATTTCGAAATTCATTGTTATTAGTATGAGGATATATGTTTCAGAAATTAACTCATTAAACCGTCTCACAAAAGTTTTGTGTTAGTTATAATTATAGTATGAATAATTAGGGATTTGGATTGAACTTATTTTGTAAAAATTATTTAAACAATGAAAATATATTTAAATCTATTGATTTCAAAACATTTTATCCTAGCATAACCTCACAGCAACACAAACCCATAGCATCTCTAAAATAGTTATTAAAAAAATATAGTAAAAATTATATTTTTTGTCTTATATGTCTGTCTCTTTGTGATTTTATCTTCTATATTATCAAAATTTATTCTTACTCTGATGTCTTTAATTTTTTTTTTTTTGAGAATTTTATTCATTTTTTACACATGATGATAATGTGTATAGAGTCATATCAGCATTTCCAAAAATGAAAAGATAGAATATTAATAATAAAATTTAATATCATATATGACCAAATTCGCAAAAAATCAAACATAAACGACCAAACACTCGGTTTTCTCAAAAATATATATTTGAAGTTTTTGTTGCTACAAGCTTGACGATTCCACTATTACAACACTTATATCACGAAATTTGTGGCTTCTTTGAAATTTTAACTTCTCTAAATTTTAATATCGATTTGAAACTTTACCAACCGTATTAGCTTAGGCGCATTAATATTTCCATTGTAACGCCCCATATTTGACGACTGTCCTCACTTTACCAAGACGGGTCGTTTCAACGTGCTTATGTCCTCACTCACACGCACCTTGGGAAACTTCCCAAGGGTCGCCCATCCAAAAATTGCCCCAAGTCAAGTAAGCTTAACTTTAGAGTTCTTATGTGAATAGCTACTGAAAAGAAGATGTACTTTCTTGATATGAGTAGTACCAATCAAATATTTTAAACCCTCATCAACTGTACAGTCCATTATATTGAACATTCTCAGAATTCCTCTCATTCCGGTGTGGGATCAGTTCATTCATGTTCCCTCCACCTAGAAGCCTGCCAGGATCCGCTCATTGTCCGTGCAACCTCATGGCACCGACGATCATCTCCCGCCCTCTTCGGTCCCGGGCCTCACATGCCCACTAGCTTCCGCTTGGTTCGTCCCCGAACCACACCGTACTAAGAGAGGTCGGCTCTGATATCAACTGTATCGCCCCATATTTGACGATTGTCTTCAGTGTACCTAGACGGGTCTTTCCAACGTGCTTATGTCCTCACTCACAGGCACCTTGGGAAACTTCCCAGGGGGTCACCCATCCCAAAATTGCTCCAAGTCAAGCACGCTTAACTTTGGAGTTCTTATGTGAATAACTACTTAAAAGAAGATGCACCTTCTTGATATGAGTAGTACCTGTGGGGACCCGGACGTTAATTCATTCCTTAATCGTCTTTAGGAATAAATAATCAAATGTAATAAACAGGGTCTGGTCTAAATTTTTTTTTTTTTAAATGCAAAGCGGAAACGTAATGTAATTAAATTCAAATTACATATTATACATAATCTAACAATTATTGTATGATCTACATAGTCCAACTAGGTTCAACTACATGTTCGTGCTGAATCCTAAGTTGCTTCTGAAGCCCGGATCTCCACGCTATCTAGTCCAGCCTCGTTATCTTCTTGACCCTTATCCTGTCCCACCTGTTGTCATGCACACATACAACCAAGACAACAGCCGGATAACTCCGGTGAGATATAAATATCCCAGTATAAATCATGTATACATGCAATCATATAAACAATATAAAAGCATAATACAGCAACTCATATCCTATATCAAAATCATGATATGAATCAATAACAAGAATAAGTCGTATTCTAAACATGTACCCTAATCAGGAACATAAATCAATATCAAGAATAACTCCTATTCTAAGCATGTACCATATCAGGAACAGCAAGAAACATGAACCATATTCAGGAACATAATCAACATCAATAAATATAAATCAATATAATCGTCACTCAGACTCGTGACTCCACGTTTTAGACCAGACTCAATCCTAGCCTAGGGATCCCGGTTTCCAGATGTGGTATTCCTATATCGACCAACAGTAATAGAAAAGACTCCAGTTCTATCCACGTCGATATAACCAAACATCCAGTGTCCTGACCTAATCGTCATGGACTGTGGTCCTATCACCAATATCCTGTCCTGTGACAAAGTGCAATGTGCCAGTGACGAGTCCTCACTATCCGATCCTTCTGTCACAAGATGAAATGTCTACGACTAAGCATATCCGCTTATGACTCAAGACATACATTGTCTATAAATCCATAGACCAAAAATATCAATCGTATTCAATTGCAAATAACAATGCAATAAAATAAAGTATGTGATTTAGGGAAACTCGAGTCAAACCTCCCTCAAGTTGTGCAATCCCAACTCAACATTAATTTATACCTTTATCTCCTCCCTCAGAAGAAGAAGAATTCCCGACTCTATCTCGGTCCATTCTCAATCTGGTAATCACAATATCGAACAGATATAATATCAATAAACAATTCAATTCAGAATCTGTTCTGATCAATACTCAAATCAAAACACATAATCTGATCGATGTCACTTGAGATACAATCTAATCCATATCGACGATATCACGATATAATCAAAATCACTACCGAATCTGATCAATATCAATTAACTGATGTTTCAACGGTATAACAATACAGTCTCGATAACCCCGTCAGTCCAAACATCACAGATATAATACCAGAACTCATAATCAATATCGACGCTAGTCATAATCTCAATAACAATACATATCTGATATGAATTCTCAGTCAAATCGATTCCAGAAATCATAACAATTACATACTCAGTTTGTTTCTCAATCTGACTTCAATCCTATGATGTCTAATATGACAAGAACATCATATATGAATCCTATTCAATTCTGACAATATCATAATTTCAAAACATGTCAAAACGTAGCAAAACTTACGTCCAGTTGTAGCCTACGTTGATAGGAACACGGTGTTGTACTCGGATTCAAAATCAGACGGCCGGATTTTCTCACAACCTCAATTTCACCCGAAGCTTCCCTCGGTTTTCTTCTTTTAATTCTGAATAAACGTTTGTATGTATATATATATATATATATATATATATATATATATATATATATATATACACATCGCACCTTACAAGACAAGTGGCATATTCTCGTTCTGCATGCTTGGCGCATATGCGCGCCCAAGATCCGGGCATATGCGCCGGAAGCTGTATTCGGATACTGGAGTGTTCGCGCGTATGCGCGCAAATCGTCGCGCATATGCGCGAGACCTACTGCCTCGTGCCATCGATCACCCGCGCATATGCGCGTCCATCTAGGCGCATATGCGCCCAAGGTTCTGGACCTCCCGCGCATGTGCGCGCTTACACTCGCGCATGTGCGCGAACTTCTCTGGACTCGCTGTTGAACATTCGCATGGCTCGCGCATATGCGCGAGACCTTCGGGTCACGCACACCCAGCCCTTCCATTTCGATTTTCTTTCGTCTTTCCCGGTCCGATCCGTTTCATTTATATTTACCGTAATTACTCAATAAATCATTTCAGATTAATTCCAGATTACGGTAATATACGCAAATCATTTCAGATTACGGTAATCCAATTCTCGGGCCTTACATTTCTCCCCCTCTAAGATATGATATCGTCCTCGAAATCACAAGCAATCCACTCGTGTAATACAGATAATCATATCATATCTCAAATCAGAGATAAGAAGGAGATATATAGAACTGCAATAAGCTTATATCATAATCCTACTCGAAATAACTTGTGATAGAATCAATCACAATTATTGGCTATACAACATCCGTATATGCCAATCAACAATTCCATAGCAATTCAATATCCCAGTCAGAGATATACTCAATCTTCGGTTTCAAATACCAACAATCATCGTCCGACATTGGCTTAATAGTCTATGTATTCTGAGCTATCCGCATTGCTTCTAAATCCGTTTCATTTTTCTGATCAGATTTCTGATCCTATCAACTCCTATCGCAGGTATCACTGCCATATCATCCCCATATGAAGGAAATTCACAGTTCTCACTGTACAATACCTCGACTAAAGCTATTTTAATATTCATCTGGTAGCTATTATCGTACAATAGTTCAAGAGTGACAAGGAATCATGTCAACTAATGCTATAATCCAGCACTACATTTCCTGGATATCCTCCAGTATCAGGATAGTTCACTCTGACTATCCGTCAATCTATAAATCATAGATGAAAAATCATGTTATACTTTCAGCCAAAAGTATAAAATCAAACGAAAATCACAGTCTGATAAAATCAACTTTGGCATTCAATACAATCTGACTCCCGTTTTTGACATACCTCTCAGTCGTCTGGTCATATTTGTAAGTCATCCTGTACAATATAACCTATGCAGATTTGAACAATCGTTCATTCATAACCACTATTTTGGCAAGATTATAGTAGTGTCATCACACCATCCCTAGAAATGTACTCCCATTTCTATTTAGAAATCAATAATCAAAATAATCAATCTCTTGGTTTCTATCCTTCTGTCTTTCTTTGTCAGCGATGTAGCCATTTCAATACAAATTCTGACATAACTGATTCCATCTGTTTACGTCAAACCTGTCTATTCGAATTATCACACATTTCCTGTTACCAGAATAGTACTGAATCTACTACTGCGTGCAATCTGACAATACCTGTCATTTCACATTCGAATATCTGGCACAAACAAATCAGCTAATAATATAAATTAAAGAAAAATACCTACCCGGTATTCAGTTCTGACTATCAAAATCAAGTTCTGAACAGTCTGATCAAACTTCTGAACTGCTTTAATCTTCAAAATCAGTTCTGACTCGACTGAACTGTATATAAACTCAACGGTTCATATCAATCGGTATCAAACACGGATTCAGAATGATAACAATATCAGATCAAATTCAGAATATCAATACACAATACTGATTTAATAACTGCATAGAATGCAATTTCTGACATTTCGAAAATTCTGCCATATTCACTGTCGTTCTCAGCCACTGATCATGGTCTCACAGTGCTACAATCAATCAGGATACTATCTTCAGATATCATAGACTCTGAATACAATCTGTTACAATCAAAATTCATATCCGAGCAATTCTGTATACAACACTCTCAGTACCCAGAATATTCAATACAACTATCACTGTCCGATTCAATCAATCATACGCTCCGAATATATCAAAATATCATAGATAAAACGAGCATATAATCATCAGAACACTTCTAAGCACAGGATTTATCAACCCATAAACGGAACTGAAGTACTTTACAGAGAAACATATAATCAGATGTAACTCTAACTCTTCAGGCAATAAATCTTTCCACTGATATCTCAATTCTCTCAATTCAATCAGTATCAGTCTATAAGAAATTTCTAAAATGAAACCAATACCTGAAATCACATCAAGGCTGAAATCACTCTCCCTGATACAGGACAACCTGAAATCTCATCAACAAAATTATAGCAACTTCCTGCTACCAGTAAATCAATCCCTGATTGGCTCATCTTCAGTAATCAACTGAATATATGAGGAATTACTCCATTCCTTTCGATAATCATCGAATCTTATATAATACGGACATCAAGGAATTTAAAATCAAGAATCCTTACCGTATATCATTCATTCTTTGGCCATTTCAGGTCCAAATCTTACCATTTCCTGGCAAGACTCTAGAATAGCTCTGTACTTGTTCGATATGTCAATATCAATCATGCAGTCATCATCAGACAATACAAGTACAAGCTAGTCTAACTCAATCTCATTCTCAACTTACTGCAGTATATGATATATCACAGAATATCACTGATATCAAATTTCTTTTCCCAAAAAAATAAGGAATCAAGACTACAGTAAATACAGACTCAACAGGTACAATGTATATCAATGCAACTCAGTCAAAGATAATCGTAAAGAATGCATTAGTATATATCAATACATATGCAATCTAATCATAAAAGATCAGTACCTGTCACTGTATCATTCAGTATGTCCTGGGTCTGTTTCTCGATCACCACCCCCAGATGATCCTGCTCCCTTAAATCTTCGGGCACCTTTCTGTGGACAGACTCTAGCAAAGTGTCCTTGCTGTTTACAGAAGTTGCATCGACCAGTCACTCCGTGGCATATTCCCGGGGAATGTCTCCCACCGCAATTCCTGCAATAAACTCCAGTTTAATTCGGACTAGAGCCACTGGAGCTAGATGAACCGCTCCCAAACTTCTTGAATTGCTTCTTTTGAACTTTCAACATCTCTTTCTTTCCACCACTGCTACTGCCAATCTCGATTCTGGAAGGCAGTTGTTGTGGTATCGGTGTTGGAAGAACATATGAAGCTTCCTTTTGTCTCATTAGAACGGTTTCTGCTCTTCTGGCTCGATTCAGAGTATCAGTAAAATTACTCGGTTGTTTCACAGTTACCAAGGTGCGTATTTCTGGATTCAAGCCCTTGATAAAATGATCAGCTACAGCTGTATCATTTCTAGCCACTTGCGGACCAAACTTTAACAAGGTGAAGAAATGGGCCAAATATTCATCAATCTTCAATGGACCCTGCCTCAAATTTGTAAATTCTGCACTTTTGTCCTCTCGATATGATAGAGGTACAAACCTTTGATAAAATTCCTCTTTGAAGAGTTTCCATGTAATCGTGAAACCACGCTGTGCTATGGCTTCCCGGGTTATCAGCCACCAACTCCTAGCGACTTCACGTAGTTGATTCCCAACCATTTTAATTCTGCACTCATCTGTGAATCCCAGAAATTCAAACATCATTTCAATCTCCTCCAGCCAAGTCTCACAATCAGCTGGTGCCTCAACACCCCTCAAAATCGGTGGTTGAAACGACTGAAACCTTATCATCTGTGTTTCCATCAGAGTTTCAGACACATCCATCTGATCATACGATGTACTACCTCTTTCTGGAATCCTTCTAGGAGGAATATCTGATAATCACAGACGTTAGTAGTAACAGGAGACAAATCCGTCTCAATCCCAATCCTGATCAGCTTACCTCTGATCAAGAATTGGTTCTGATCCAGTTTCAAATAATACATATTACCAAATCAACTCAGATAGTCAGGTAACATGTAGCTTAATAAACAGTAAAAACATACTGAAATCTTAGCATATACAATGTAATTTCAACATTATATTCAATCATATGCCATATAAATCCAGGCAGTAAAGCATAATATCATGCTAGCATACACATGTAATTCAACATTACAATAAGCCACATGCTAGCAATCACATGCAAGGAAAGAAACTCATTCTACCCCGCTCACTCTTCTCTATCTCAGTGCTAAGGAACCTATAGTTCAAGGACCTACAGCTCTGATACCACCTGTTGTGGGGACCCGGACGTTAATTCATTCCTTAATCGTCTTTAGGAATAAATAATCAAATGTAATAAACAGGGTCTAAATTTTTTTTTTTTTAAAATGCAAAGCTGGAAACGTAATGTAATTAAATTCAAATTACATATTATACATAATCTAACAATTATTGTATGATCTACATAGTCCAACTAGGTTCAACTACATGTTCGTGCTGAATCCTAAGTTGCTTCTGAAGCCCGGATCTCCACGCTATCTAGTCCAGCCTCGTTCTCTTCTTGACCCTTATCCTGTCCCACCTGTTGTCATGTACACATACAACCAAGACAACAGCCGGATAACTCCGGTGAGATATAAATATCCCAGTATAAATCATGTATACATGCAATCATATAAACAATATAAAAGCATAATACAGCAACTCATATCCTATATCAAAATCATAATATGAATCAATAACAAGAATAAGTCGTATTCTAAACATGTACCCTAATCAGGAACATAAATCAATATCAAGAATAACTCCTATTCTAAGCATGTACCATATCAGGAACAGCAAGAAACATGAACCATATTCAGGAACATAATCAACATCAATAAATATAAATCAATATAATCGTCACTCAGACTCGTGACTCCACGTTTTAGACCAGACTCAATCCTAGCCTAGGGATCCCGGTTTCCAGATGTGGTATTCCTATATCGACCAACAGTAATAGAAAAGACTCCAGTTCTATCCACGTCGATATAACCAAACATCCAGTGTCCTGACCTAATCGTCATGGACTGTGGTCCTATCACCAATATCCTGTCCTGTGACAAAGTGCAATGTAGCCAGTGACGAGTCCTCACTATCCGACCCTTCTGTCACAAGATGAAATGTCTACGACTAAGCATATCCGCTTATGACTCAAGACATACATTGTCTATAAATCCATAGACCAAAAATATCAATCGTATTCAATTGCAAATAACAATGCAATAAAATAAAGTATGTGATTTAGGGAAACACGAGTCAAACCTCTCTCAAGTTGTGCAATCCCAACTCAACATTAATTTATACCTTTATCTCCTCCCTCAGAAGAAGAAGAATTCCCGACTCTATCTCGGTCCATTCTCAATCTGGTAATCACAATATCGAACAGATATAATATCAATAAACAATTCAATTCAGAATCTGTTCTGATCAATACTCAAATCAAAACACATAATCTGATCGATGTCACTTGAGATACAATCTAATCCATATCGACGATATCACGATATAATCAAAATCACTACCGAATCTGATCAATATCAATTAACTGATGTTTCAACGGTATAACAATACAGTCTCGATAACCCCGTCAGTCCAAACATCACAGATATAATACCAGAACTCATAATCAATATCGACGCCAGTCATAATCTCAATAACAATACATATCTGATATGAATTCTCAGTCAAATCGATTCCAGAAATCATAACAATTACATACTCAGTTTGTTTCTCAATCTGACTTCAATCCTATGATGTCTAATATGACAAGAACATCATATATGAATCCTATTCAATTCTGACAATATCATAATTTCAAAACATGTCAAAACGTAGCAAAACATACGTCCAGTTGTAGCCTACGTTGATAGGAACACGGTGTTGTACTCGGATTCAAAATCAGACGGCCGGATTTTCTCACAACCTCAATTTCACCAGAAGCTTCCCTCGGTTTTCTTCTTTTAATTCTGAATAAACGTTTGTATGTATGTATATATATATATATATATATATATATATATATACACATCGCACCTTACAAGACAAGTGGCATATTCTCGTTCTGCATGCTTGGCGCATATGTGTAATGCCCGAGAATTTAATTACCGTAATCTGGAATGATTTGGATACGATTACTGTAATCTGAGATTAATCTGAAATGACTTATTGAATTAATCGTGATAATTATAGACGGAATGGATCGGACTAGAACACATGAGAAAGGTGTAAATGTGTGTGCCAAGAAAGAGCCCCGCGCACATGCGCTGTTTGGATGGGCGCACATGCGCGGAGCTGGCCGAAGCTTGCGCGCACATGCGCGAGATAATGCACGCACATGCGCGGCAAGGCCAGAACCAGTGGCGCATATGCGCGAAGATGTTGGCGCATATGCGCGGGAGGGCCAGTAGGGGTGGCGCATATGCGCGGAAATATTGGCGCATATGCGCGAGAAGGAAATTGCTAGTTCGAAGGAACTGGCGCATATGCGCAACTTTGTGCGCGCATATGCGCGAAACGTGCAAGACATGCACCTTGCCACTTGCCTTGCATGCATGAAATGTATATATATATGTATGTAAGAATCGAATTCTCCTCAGATTTCATTCAGAAACCGAGAGGTTAGGGGGAAAGCGTTGTTCTTCATTTTAAATTTGATTTATGAGCGATTCGTCTAGCTGAATTGAAATCCGACTTCGGTACTGTGTTTGTATCAACACAGGCTACAACTGGACGTAAGTTTTGTTACGTTTAAACAAGATTTGAGTTTATGATGTTGTCAGAATTGAATAGAATTCAGATATGGTGTTTATACTACCGTAGATATTATAGAATTGAAGTCAGATTTAGAAACAGACTGTTTATGGAATTTGTACGATTTTTAGAAATGATTTGATTTAGATTTGATATCAGAATTGTGTTATTATTGATTCAGAGTGTACAGATATTGAGTTATAGATTGTACTGAGATATATTATGAATTCTGTATGATATTGTGATGTTGAGAATGACGGGATTACAAGATTGTGTGATTATGCCGTTGAAACATCAGTTAAATTAGATTGATCAGATTCAGATATGAATTAGATTATATCAAGAGATTGTTGGTATGAATCAGATGGTATTTTGTTCAGATATTGATCAGATTATGTACTGAGTCGAGTATTGATCAGAACAGAGTGTGTCTTGAGTTATGCACTGATACAGCGTATTGATATTGTCATTTCAGATTTGATATGGACAGATTTGGATACAGGTCATCGTCTTCGTCAGATAGGGACGACAAAAGGTATAATTCATGTGATATTCGGGAAGCATAACTCAAATTAGATTAATTTGAGTTTCCCAATAAAATCACATACTAGATTATTGTTTATATTGTTACCTGATTATGCTTTGATTATAGAATTGTATTCAAGCATGTAAAATAATTGTGATATTCAGTTATGAATATGATTATGCTTTGTTTACAGATTGTTATTCATTGCAGTTAAGATAGGAAAGTCTTGACAGTCATTGTCAGACTTCTAGACGTTCGGTGTATCGTACATAGAGCAGACATTGTCCTATTGTAGCACCACGATACAGCCATGGCCGAAGTCTAGGAAGAAGACGTACAGTTACCACGATCGGTTGAGTAGGTAACAGCCATTGACGTCTTATTCATTACGGGATCCCTAGAGTTATAGATCGAGTCAAGTCTAGACATGATTTGATTAGAACTTCATGCTTATATGGATGTGGCTCCTAGATCATGGAACCCATCGTTATTGCTTTCAGTTGTGCTAGCATGTTTTATGATTTAGATTGTTTAAATGCATGTTTATCTGATTTGAGTTGCATGCTTAATTTCATAGATTATGAAATATATTGTGTTACACATGATCGCATGTTTTATGAATTAGTTTGTTTATATACATGCTTACCATGTTTTATACTGGGATTTATTCTCACCGGAGTTATCCGGCTGTTGTCGTGTTTTGTATGTGTGCATGACAACAGGTGGGGCTGGATCAGGGTCGAGAAGATGACGAGAGAAGATGAGTTTAGCGTGGTGATTCCGGACTTACAGTAGATTGGATTTTACTACTAGAACTTTAGTAGTGAACCTTAGATTAGAAGGTTGTACATTATTGTAATTTAATACTGAATTTGTATTTTTATATACAGACATGTATAGTATTTAGAGTCCATTACCTTTCGCAGTTATAATTTAAAAAGAAAAATTTTTAGACCCTGTTTTATCTTAATTGATAATTAAATCCCAAAAAGATGATTAAGAAGATGATTAGCGTCCGGGTCCCCACAACAGGTGGTATCAGAGCTGATAGTTCCTTTAGACTTAGATTATCAGAGCGATAGATCCTTTAGATTAAGATAGTCAGAATTGATAGATTCTTCAGACTGAGATAGCTGAGAATGAGCGGGGTAGATTGAATTTTCTTCCTTGCATGTGATTGCTAGCATGAGATTTACGTCAATGTTGATTTGCATGATGTGTGCTAGCATGATTTACTGTCTTCCCTATTACGTGTTGTTTGTATCTGAGTTGATTGCAGCATGTACTTACTAAGCCTGGATCAGAACCGAGTCTGAATCAGAGGTATATGATCAGAGGAGGGCTGAGATAGATTATACAGATTGTATATTGATTTGTTTGGTATTCAGATATACCGCCTCGGAGATTTCCAGAAAGGGGTAGTACTTCGTCTGAACAGAGAGATGTATCAGAAACTCAGTTAGAAGAAAAGATGAAAGAATTTGAGTTATTACAGCCGCCGGTTCTGAATGGTACCGAGACATCTGAAGATTGTCAGAACTGGTTCGATGATATAGAAATCTTGTTCGATTTACTGGACTGCACAGATGAGCAGAGGGTTAAAATGGTGCCTTATCAGTTACGAGAAGCCGCCAGGAGTTGGTGGATTTCCAGTACAAGAATGTGGGCACTGAGAGGTACAGTGATTTCGTGGGAAATATTCAGAACTGAATTTTATCGACGATTTTTCTCAGTCTCGTACCGAGAGGACAAGAAAGCAGAGTTTGAGAATTTGAGCCAAGGGCAGCTGAATATTGACCAATATATTGCTAAATTCTCTACTCTACTGCATTTTGCTCCTCATTTAGCTGGGAATGATGAAGCTGTAGTGAATCAGTTCATCAGAGGGTTGAATTCGGAGGTAGTTGCATTTATGAATTTGCAACGACCTTATCATTTTGCTGATATCTTGAGTAGAGCAAAGAGAGCGGAGATGAGTCTGATTAGACAATTGACAAGGTTGTGCGTGAAGCCCCTTCAGACACAGCAATCCCCTCTTCGATATGATCACGGCAGTACGAGTGGGAAGCAAGATTTGCTGAAAGCTCGAAAGAAGTCATTCAAGAAGTTGGGAAGTGGTTCCTCTAGCTCCAGTGGTTCTAGCCCGAGTTATACTGGAGTATATTGCAGTACTTGCGGAGGGAGACATCCCACCGAGCAATGCCAGGGAGTGACTGGTAGATGCAATATTTGTGGACAACCGGGACACTTTGCTAAAGTCTGTCCCCAGAAGCGTTCCCGAAGATTGTAGGGAACATAGTTCAATTGCAACCACAGATCCAGAATTCACAACAGGTACTATTCTTTATGATTCTATTGCATATGTATTGATATATACTAATGCATTTGTTAAGAATATCTTTGACTGAGTTGTATGGAGATATGTTGTATCTGTTGGGTCTAGTGGTACTGTAGTATTGATTTCCTAGCTTGTTGAGGAACTGTTGATATCAGAGATTTCTGTGACATATTATATACTACAGTAAGATAAGAATGAGATCGAGTTAGATTATAATGTACTTGTGTCTTCTGATTCGACCGCATTATTGATGTTAATATGCTAAACAAGTACAGAACCAGTATAAATTCCAGTCAGGAAAGTACAAGATTCAGACCAGATATGGCTGATGAGTAGAGATTTCACAATAAGGATTCTAGATTTAGAATTCCTTTGATATCTGTATTGTATCTGACTCGATTAGTACAGAAAGGAGCAGATTGCATCCTTATGTATTCAGTAGACCCACTGAAATCGAGTTTAGTATTGACAGATTGGTCAATATTATACAAGTTAGCTGATGTTTGTCAGATCGGATTTTAGATTTGCTTTATATCAGAAAGATAGATTTCAGAATTGAATCTAGAGCTGATACTGAATGTTGTTTTAGAATTCAGTACAGAATGATATTGAAGATTAATAGAAGGGTACAGATTGCTAACTCTTAGATTCAGGGATATTGTGATGAGTTTATGCTTGTTATATCCATGATATGTGATATGTTAACAGAATCTGATTGATTAAATTGAATATTTGAAGATTTTATTGAATATTCAGAGAACCATGATTATTGTATACAGAAATTAGGCAGGTATGAATCATAATTGAAACAGATTTTATTCAGAATATGTGATATCTGCAGTGGTATACCGAATTATTTGCACAGTTGAGACAGAAATCAGGAACTGTAAACGACACAGGTAACAGATATATCAGAATTAGTAGAAATGTCAGAAAGTCAGAATTTCTGAGTTTTACAGATTTCCTTATTCCCTTATTATGTTATATTTACTTGCGTATTGGGATTGATCTAAATCAGTATTTGAGACATCTTATATTGTTTGGGAGTATATTCTATTTGCAGATGAGGTATGACAGATGATTTGGGCACTGTGAAGATTGATCAGTAGTCAGAATCATCAGTGTTGCCGCAATCTTTGTTTTATGAGTACTAGATCTGTATCGGTTCTTTCTATTCTGAATCTGATGTAATATTCCTGTTATTGTGAATCAGTGTTTGATACAGATTAGTGTAAACAGTTAGACATGGGATCAGAATGTTCAGAATTTGTTTGTAATAATCAGAACAAAACATCAGTCAGAATAACAGATATTTGATTTTGTGTTATATGGGACTGATTATGTTATGATATCAGAATGTTTCAGAATTGGTTACAGATTTTGATATTGATAGTCAGAGCTGAATACCAGGTAGGTATTTCTTCCTTATTTTATGTTATTAACTGAATTGGTTATACAGGATGGTTCGAATCTGAATTCACAGGTAACGTCAGAACCGAACAGTTATGGATTCAGTTTCATTCAGATAGTTGTGAATGTGCGTTATTCGAACAGATAGTGGTGATATAGACAGATCAGATCAGTTGTCACAGAATTTGTACAGAAATGTTGGCAGAAATTGTACTGACAAGTCTGAATTGCTAACAGAAGAAGACAAAAGATATAAATCAGAAGATTATTACAGATTTTGTGTAGTTCTGAATAGAAATGGGAGTACATTTCTATGGCTTTCATAATGAAATTACCGCCATTTCTTTAGATTATGATATGATATGATTATGATTGACAGATTACTCAATCTATATCTATCAGTTTGTACCAGATTACGTACAAACAGAACTAGATGACATAGATCGATGTCAAAGAAATAATCAGATGGATTAAATATTGAATTAGATGATATCAGATTGTGATTTTGATGGAGTTGTACTTGTGATAGACTATATCATAAGCTCTCTTGTGCAAATTTATTACAGATTGGCAGATAATCAGAAAGATTGACAGATAGTCAGGGTGTAGTTACCAGATATTGACAAATATTTGTGGAGCTTTAGTACTGGATGTTAGTACTAGTTTATATAGATTATTGTCATTGTGAGTGACTTACTGTATGACAATAGTTATTGAAATAGTTCCGAAGGGACAGATTTAAGAAACCAATGTCGGATGATGACGTTTGGTATTGGAAGATGAAGATTGATTATGTCCTAGATTGGGATAGACCGATGGGATAACAACTACAGGTGGTGTTGTTGGTTATAGACTGCAGATTGGCATATACGGATGTTGTATAGCCAGTAATGCGGGATTAATTCGGCTAGAACGAGTTGAAAAAGGATTATGATATTATAATTCTTGAATTTTGATTTCAGATTGGAATCAGAAATATACCTTATAATGATGTTAGTGAAACGAGTTTGGATGTTAAACTCTGTTATACAGTTCTTCTGATAGATTTGGTTTGATGATTGGTGAGTTCGAGGACGAACTCAGATCTAAGAGGGGGAGGAATGTAATGCCCGAGAATTTAATTACCGTAATCTGGAATGATTTGGATACGATTACTGTAATCTGAGATTAATCTGAAATGACTTATTGAATTAATCGCGATAATTATAGACGGAATGGATCGGACTAGAACACATGAGAAAGGTGTAAATGTGTGTGCCAAGAAAGAGCCCCGCGCACATGCGCTGTTTGGATGGGCGCACATGCGCGGAGCTGGCCGAAGCTTGCGCGCACATGCGCGAGATAATGCGCGCACATGCGCGGCAAGGCCAGAACCAGTGGCGCATATGCGCGAAGATGTTGGCGCATATGCGCGGGAGGGCCAGTAGGGGTGGCGCATATGCGCGGAAATATTGGCGCATATGCGCGAGAAGGAAATTGCTAGTTCGAAGGAACTGGCGCATATGCGCGACTTTGTGCGCGCATATGCGCGAAACGTGCAAGACATGCACCTTGCCACTTGCCTTGCATGCATGAAATGTATATATATGTATGTAAGAATCGAATTCTCCTCAGATTTCATTCAGAAACCGAGAGGTTGGGGGGAAAGCGTTGTTCTTCATTTTAAATTTGATTTATGAGCGATTCGTCTAGCTGAATTGAAATCCGACTTCGGTACTGTGTTTGTATCAACACAGGCTACAACTGGACGTAAGTTTTGTTACGTTTAAACAAGATTTGAGTTTATGATGTTGTCAGAATTGAATAGAATTCAGATATGGTGTTTATACTACCGTAGATATTATAGAATTGAAGTCAGATTTAGAAACAGACTGTTTATGGAATTTGTACGATTTTTAGAAATGATTTGATTTAGATTTGATATCAGAATTGTGTTATTATTGATTCTGAGTGTACTGATATTGAGTTATAGATTGTACTGAGATATATTATGAATTCTGTATGATATTGTGATGTTGAGAATGACGGGATTACAAGATTGTGTTATTATGCCGTTGAAACACCAGTTAAATTAGATTGATCAGATTCAGATATGAATTAGATTATATCAAGAGATTGTTGGTATGAATCAGATGGTATTTTGTTCAGATATTGATCAGATTATGTACTGAGTCGAGTATTGATCAGAACAGAGTGTGTCTTGAGTTATGCACTGATACAGCGTATTGATATTGTCATTTCAGATTTGATATGGACAGATTTGGATACAGGTCATCGTCTTCGTCAGATAGGGACGACAAAGGTATAATTCATGTGATATTCGGGAAGCATAACTCAAATTAGATTAATTTGAGTTTCCCAATAAAATCACATACTAGATTATTGTTTATATTGTTACCTGATTATGATTTGATTATAGAATTTTATTCAAGCATGTAAAATAATTGTGATATTCAGTTATGAATATGATTATGCTTTGTTTACAGATTGTTATTCATTGCAGTTAAGATAGGAAAGTCTTGACAGTCATTGTCAGACTTCTAGACGTTCGGTGTATCGTACATAGGAGCAGACATTGTCCTATTGTAGCACCACGATACAGTCATGGCCGAAGTCTAGGAATAAGACGTACAGTTACCACGATCGGTTGAGTAGGTAACAGCCATTGACGTCTTATTCATTACGAGATCCCTAGAGTTATAGATCGAGTCAAGTCTAGACATGATTTGATTAGAACTTCATGCTTCTATGGATGTGGCTCCTAGATCATGGAACCCATCGTTATTGCTTTCAGTTGTGCTAGCATGTTTTATGATTTAGATTGTTTAAATGCATGTTTATCTGATTTGAGTTGCATGCTTAATTTCATAGATTATGAAATATATTGTGTTACACATGATCGCATGTTTTATGAATTAGTTTGTTTATATACATGCTTACCATGTTTTATATTGGGATTTATTCTCACCGGAGTTATCCGGCTGTTGTCGTGTTTTGTATGTGTGCATGACAACAGGTGGGGCTGGATCAGGGTCGAGAAGATGAGTTTAGCGTGGTGATTCCGGACTTACAGTAGATTGGATTTTACTACTAGAACTTTAGTAGTGAACCTTAGATTAGAAGGTTGTACATTATTGTAATTTAATACTGAATTTGTATTTTTATATACAGACATGTATAGTATTTAGAGTCCATTACCTTTCGCAGTTATAATTTAAAAAGAAAAATTTTTAGACCCTGTTTTATCTTAATTGATAATTAAATCCCAAAAAGATGATTAAGAAGATGATTAGCGTCCGGGTCCCCACAATATGCGCGCCCAAGATCCGCGCATATGCGCCGGAAGCTGTATTCGGATACTGGAGTGTTCGCGCATATGCGCGCAAATCGTCGCGCAGATGCGCGAGACCTACTGCCTCGTGCCATCGATCACCCGCGCATATGCGCGTCCATCTCGGCGCATATGTGCCCAAGGTTCTGGACCTCACACGCATGTGCGCGCTTACACTCGCGCATGTGCGCTTACTTCTCTGGACTCGCTGTTGAACATTCGCATGGCTCGCGCATATGCGCGCACACTTTCCGCGCATATGCGCGAGACCTTCGGGTCACGCACACCCAGCCCTTCCATTTCGATTTTCTTTCGTCTTTCCCGGTCCGATCCGTTTCATTTATATTTACCGTAATTACTCAATAAATCATTTCAGATTAATTCCAGATTACGGTAATATACGCAAATCATTTCAGATTACGGTAATCCAATTCTCGGGCCTTACAGTACCAATCAAATCTTTTAAGCCCTCCTCAACTGTACAGTCCATTACATTAAACAGTCTCGGAATCCTTCTCATGCCGGTGTGGGATCACTTCATTCATGTTCCCTCCACCTAGAAGCCTGTCAGGAGCCGCCCATTGTCCGTGCAACCTCATGGCACCGACGATCACCTCCCGCCCTCTTCGGCCCCGAGCTTCACATCCATGATGCTAAATTGATTTATTTAAAATTAACTAGTATATTGGAGTATATCGTATTTAGTATGTGTATGATTCTCAACTATTCAGATGTAACATAAACATGATAACACAAGTTTTCGTGTATTTTTTTGTCATAACAATCTTAGGTGTCAATCTTCAAATTATATACAACCTGAAAGTACATGGTACAAATGCTAGCATAGGTGGAGATGTTTAGATGAAGGTGAATAAACATTTTACAAATTTTTTTTCTTCTTTGAACAAAGAAGATCTCAACTAGTGTTAGCAGTCGAAATCAGATCTCGGTCTTCTAGATTCAGTGGACAACTAAAGAAATCAGTACAGAAAAACTCCAGTCAAACTTTGTATACCAAATGAAATCAATAGATCACGATCAATAAAATGCTAAAAAAAATATATTTCAACTGAAAATAAATTACACAGAAATTGTTTATGAAAGTTCAAATGATTTACATCTCTTATTCTTCTGTTTTCAGAAGGATCTACTAACAGACTTTGACAGTTACAAAAAGACTATTTCTATCAGTTACAAAAACTTACATAAAAAACAATATAGATTTGATAAACTTGTGAGTAAGAATAAACACAGATGATCCTTGAAATAGATAGGATAAAACTTTATGCATTTTTTTGTAAATTACAAGAGATCTTGCAAATCTCAGATATAAAATACAACATATCATAAAGTGTGTATCCAGAATATTTTTGGATCTTTATATAGAGAATTTGGCACGTTCAGATTTGAACCACTATAACCCAAACGTACTAAGACCATAGCAGAAATATAACTAAATGTCACGTGTCATTTATTTTATTCCCAAAAATATTATGGAGCAATAAATACAGGGAGAATTGGAGAAAAATCCCCATTCAAAAACTCGAACTTGTTTTCAGTCCCTACGTCAGAAATTCTTGACCTGCACTCCCTGACCCATCAAAAGTTTTATTAAGCAGTTCCTGGCCGAAAAAAAATTCGTATTCAGCGACGGTTTAAGAAAACCCGTCGCTATTTAAATATAGCGACGAATATAATAAACCGTCGCTAAGTTATGCGACGTTTTTTATTTTCCGTCGGTACTAGCGACGGTTTAAACCAAAACCGTCGCTATGTTATCCAATTTTTAAAATTTTTCTCTTACACGATTGGATACATAACTTGAGAATTTGAGCATATATTCTAAGAGGAACTACTAACAAAACAAAAAAAATGCAAAATCATGTCTCGATTTAATGAAGTAAGAGTTGAGAAATCAACTTTTTACCATGATTTTAATCCACCTACCACAAGTCAGTAACATAATAATTTCCAGCACAAAATAGGTTAATTCAAGCGTACAATCACAATAATTTCAGTATATTTCATACACAATTGAGCACATAAATTGGGAATTTGAGCATATATTCCAAGGAGAACTACTAGCATAAAAAATCAAACTCATATCTCAATTTATTGAGTAAGAGTTGTGAAATCAACTACTTACCATGATTTTAATATACCTAACAAAAGTTCTAATCATAATAATACTCAGCACAAAATAGGTTAATTTCACCACACAAACACAACAATTTTAGTATATATCGTACTCTATTACATACATAAATTGAGAATTTGATTCCGAGGGGGACCACTAGCATAAAAAAGTAAACTCATATATCAATTTATTGAGTAAGAGTTGGGAAACCAACTCCTTACCATGATTTTAATCTACATAACAAATTCAATATCATAATAATATTCAACACAAAATAAGGTAATTTCATCATACAACCAAAACAATTTCAGTATATTTCATATTATATTAGGTACACAAATTGGGAATTTGAGCATAAATTTCGAGGGAAACCACTAACATAAAATTGCAAACCCGTGTCTCAATTTAATGAGTAAGAGTTGAGAAACAGCTCATTACCATGAATTTAAGCTATTTAACAAAAGTAAATATCATAATAATATTCAGAACAAAATAAGTTAATTCAAGTATACAACCACAACAATTTCAGTATATTTCGTACTCTATTGGGTACATAAATAGAAAATTTGAGCATATATTACAAGGGGAACCAATAGCATAAAAAAGCAAACTCATGTCTCGGTCTATTGATTAAGATTTGGGAAGTCAACTCAGTATGATTCGTGATTTCCGTCGCTTAAAATCATGGTAATGAGTTGACTTCCCAAATCTTAATCAATAGACCGAGACATGAGTTTGCTTTTTTATGCTACTGGATCCCCTTGTAATATATGCTCAAATTTTCTATTTATGTACCCAATAGAGTACGAAATATACTGAATTGTTGTGGTTGTATACTTGAATTAACTTATTTTGTTCTGAATATTATTATGATATTTACTTTTATTAAATAGCTTAAAATCATGGTAATGAGTTGTTTCTCAACTCTTACTCATTAAATTGAGACACGGGTTTGCAATTTTATGTTAGTGGTTTCCCTCGAAATTTATGCTCAAATTCTCAATTTGTGTACCTAATATAATATGAAATATACTGAAATTGTTTTGGTTATATGGTGAAATTACCTTATTTTGTGTTGAATATTATTATGATATTGACTTTTGTTATGTAGATTAAAATCATGGTAAGGAGTTGGTTTCCCAACTCTTACTCAATAAATGGATATATGAGTTTACTTTTTTATGCTAGTGGTCCCCCTCGGAATCAAATTCTCAATTTATGTATGTAATAGAGTACGATATATACTAAAAATTGTTGTGTTTGTGTGATGAAATTAACATATTTTGTGCTGAGTATTATTATGATATCAACTTTTGTTAGGTATATTAAAATCATGGTAAGTAGTTGATTTTATAACTCTTACTCAATAAATTGAGATATGAGTTTGATTTTTTATGCTAGTAGTTCTCCTTGGAATATATGCTCAAATTCCCAATTTATGTGCTCAATAGTGTATGAAATATACTGAAATTATTGTGATTGTATGCTTGAATTAACCTATTTTGTGCTGGAAATTATTATGCTACTGACTTGTGTTAATAAATCAAATCTTACTTCATTAAATCGAGACATGAGTTTGCATTTTTTGTTAGTAGTTCCTCTCAGAATATATGCTCAAATTCTCAATTTATGTATACAATAGAGTACGGAATATAATTAAATTGTTGTGGTTGTATACTGAAATTGTTATGTTAGGTGGACTAAAATCATGGTAAAAAGTTGGTTTCTCAACTCTTACCTATTAAAATTGAGCCATGAATTTGCATTTTTATGCTAGTGGTTTCTCTAAAAATTTATGCTCAAATTCTCAATTCATGTACCCAGTATAATACATAAAAAAATATTGAAATTGTTGTGGTTGTATGGTGGAATTACCCTATTTTGTGCTAAATATTATTACGATATTGAATTTTGTTCGGTAGATTAAAATCATGGTAATGAGTTGACTTCCCAAATCTTAATCAATAGACCGAGACACGAGTTTGCTTTTTTATGCTACTGGTTCTCCTTGTATTATATGCTCAAATTTTCAATTTATGTACCTAATAGAGTACGAAATATTCTGAAATTGTTGTGGTTGTATACTTGAATCAACTTATTTTGTACTGAATATTATTATGATATTTACTTTTGTTAAATAGCTTAAATTCAAGGTAATGAGTTGTTTCTCGACTCTTACTCATTAAATTGAGACACGGGTTTGCATTTTTATGTTAGTGGTTTCCCTCGAAATTTATGCTCAAATTCTCAATTTGTGTACCTAATATAATATGAAATATACTGAAATTGTTTTGGTTGTATGATGAAATTACCCTATTTTGTGCTGAATATTATTATGATATTGACTTTTGTTATGTAGATTAAAATCATGGTAAGGAGTTGGTTTCCCAACTCTTACTCAATAAATTGATATATGAGTTTACTTTTTTATGCTAGTGGTCCCCCTCGGAATCAAATTCTCAATTTATGTATGTAATAGAGTACGATATACTAAAATTGTTGTGTTTGTGTGATGAAATTAACCTATTTTGTGCTGAGTATTATTATGATATCAAGTTTTGTTAGGTATATTAAAATCATGGTAAGTAGTTGATTTTATAACTCTTACTCAATAAATTGAGATATGAGTTTGATTTTTTATGCTAGTAGTTCTCCTTGGAATATATGCTCAAATTCCCAATTTATGCGCTCAATAGTGTATGAAATATAATGAAATTACTGTGATTGTACGCTTGAATTAACCTATTTTGTGCTGGAAATTATTATGTTACTGACTTGTGGTAGGTGGATTAAAATCATGGTAAAAAGTTGATTTCTCAACTCTTACTTCATTAAATCGAGACATGATTTTGCATTTTTTTGTTAGTAGTTCCTCTTAGAATATATGCTCAAATTCTCAAGTTATGTATCCAATCGTGTGAAAGAGAAAAATTTTAAAAAATTCTAAAGTTAAGCCAAAACCGTCGCTATTACCGACGGCAAATAAAAACCATCGCATAATTTAGCGACGGTTTATTATATCTGTCGCTATATTTAAATAGCGACGGGTTTTCTTAAACCGTCGCTTAATACGAATTTTTTTTCGGCCAGGTACTGCTTAATAAAACTTTTGATGGGTCAAGGAGTGCAGGTCAAGAATTTCTGACGTAGAGACTGAAAACAAGTTCGAGTTTCTGAATGGTGATTTTTCTCCAATTCTCCCATAAATACATGGAGCACTGCAACGTTTTTTTGTCCTTTAATCCCAGAACATTAATCATAATTGGGTTTGGTGAT
Organism: Primulina eburnea; assembly: GCF_022965805.1. Taxonomy (NCBI): domain Eukaryota; kingdom Viridiplantae; phylum Streptophyta; class Magnoliopsida; order Lamiales; family Gesneriaceae; genus Primulina; species Primulina eburnea. The sequence goes on from NC_133111.1 coordinate 31,875,228, forward strand.
TATAAGTTTTTCACTATTGAAGGAAACAAATCAGAGATGATTGGACAACAAAACGATTTAGTAGGATGTAGAGATAAGTGGATAAATCGGTACAGACTGCATTTTTCTTAATTTAATAGACCCTTAATAATTTAAAAAATATATTCTGAAATATGTACGAGAGATCTTCTAAAATGTGATTTGCTGAAATTTAATATTTTTTACTTTTATAATTATAACATATCACCAAAACTTATAAATATTAAACAACAATATGCAAGCAAAATTCAGTTCAGTTATTATTCAACATGTTCCTTTTAGTTCATAAATCTCAATGGGATCTATAGGGCATTAGCTCATCGAGGTCAGGTTTGAATTAATCCAATAACTACATATGTATTTCAAAGTGATATAATCCATTTGTACAAGATTAGGGAAAAAAAATCCATTTTACCTAAAACACGCATCTTGTTCGGGTAAGAAATCCATAGGTTTCGCCTATCAAAACATATGAAAGATCCACATAGATATATTATGGCAAATTCCTAACTATAATGTTCAAGCTCATGAATACCTGTTGAAAGAAATATTTTATTCCTAAATATTTCTTAATTAATTTTTCCTTTGTTGATAATATTGATATATTTAAATATGGAGTTTTGCTTTTCTAAACTAATTAGATTAACCTTAATTTTTCCCGATGAAATTCTTTGTTTCCTATGTGTGTATGGCTCTATACAAAGAATAAAATTTAGGTGAAAAGAAAATAAAAGTAGAGAGAATAGTAGAGCGACAATGTACACAGAGTAGTGTGCGAAACTTTTGTTGTTGATTGTTGAGGCGTGCAGAAAAACTAGTAAGTGGAGATTTCATGTGATTAACTTATGTTGGTTTTGTTGTATTGTTGTAAGGTATTGGAGACACTTGTAGACAATACTCGTGTAAAGTGTTAGTAGATAGCTACGTGTGGCTACGGATTTTCAGCAATACAATCAGTGCATCTGTAGTTCTGTAATTGTTTGTTTGGATGCAATTTACTTCCTTGACCTATTAAAGAAGAATTTTCTTGGTTTCATTGGTATTAATTTTGCAAATTATTTATAATTTTCTAGTAAATATTTTGCCCTGAGGCACCATACGTGTGCATGATTATTCTGTCTTGTTTTAATCTTAAAACTTTATTTGTGTCGTTAAAAATTTATTCCGCTGCATGTTGTGGATAAGTATTACAACACCTGTACACAACATCTAAAATTTGATACACACAATCTAAATATTTTATATACTTTTATGTTAAACAAATCAACTTTCAATTGGTATCAGAGCCTACTCTTGATATATTATTTGTGATTCAAGCTATTTTTGTGTAAACAGGCAAAAGTACAATGGACACGTTATCTGTCAATGCTGCGTTTCGACCACATGTTTTAGATGGATCCAATTATTCTCTTCGGAAAGTCAATATGAGGGCCTACATTAAATCCATAGAAAAAAAAAAGCATGACAACGAGTCCTATATGGTTGGTCTCCGCCAAGAACCATGGATACAGATGGTGACAGTCACGTCAAACCAGAGAGTGCATGGACAATTGATGGAGTTCAAACTTCAAATTTCAATTCAAAAGCACTCAATGTAATTTTCACTTCGGTAGAGATCAACATGTTTAGTTTGATCACCAACTACACCTATGTCGAATACGCATGGTAAATTCTTCAGGAGCATTGTGAATGATCTCAGGGTTTATGCAGAATCAAGCTAAGAATGTTAACCTCTAAATTTGAAAGCTTGAGAATGGAAGAAAATAAGACAATCATCGAATATGATCGAAGGTTGCGAATATTGCAAATGAAACATTTAGTCTCAATGATCCAATGTCAAATGAAAGACTGGTCAGCAAGGTCTTAAGATCCCTACCAGAACGATTCAACTTAAAGATATGTGCAATTGATGAGTCTAAAGACACTTTCACGCTCAGTCTGGAGGATTTGATAAGCTCTATCATAACTTTGAGATGAACCTGGATGTATATAAGAAAGACAAATAAAAAACATTTGCCTTTCAAGTTTCTAACGATTCATATAAAGATTTGTTTCAACTGTCTGAGGAAGTCAACAAATTTGATTTATGTGAAGATTCCATCTCGTTGATTACAAAGAAATTTGATGATTATCTAAAAAGGAAGAGAGACCAGAAAAATTCAGTACAGCCTCCAATAATGCCAACTTTTGTTGTTCCTGAGGAAAATAAAAGACGTGCACTTTCTCAAGGACAATTCAGACCAAGGAATGAATTGATGATTCAAACAGAACTCAAAACATTATAATCGGTTCAGTGCAGAGAATGTTCTAGATTCGGTCACTACACCAATGAATGTGCCAACAAACTCCAAAAGAACAAAGTTATGATAGTCTCCTTAAGTGACGAAGATTTTGAAAAAGAGCATGAATCTAGTAAAGAAGATCACACTTCTTTGTTTGTTGTTTTGAAAGATAAATGCTGGTTGAAAGTCAACCCGCTAGGTGTTGCCTCTGGTGTTTGAACACTAGGTCATAACGTTTGTTCAAAGTCAGTATGCCTCAATGCAAAAACTCTTCGTGATTCGAGTAATCTAAAAGTCTAGGAAGTTGATCAAGATGACCTCACTCTAGATAATATGCATACAATGAATTGTACAAGGATTGGATCAAAAGAAACAAGAAAAATTTGATACCTTTAAAAGAAAACACTGATTTGAAAGAATGTGTGTCACGGCTTGAAGTTCTGTTGAGTAAGAAAGACCTTGAATTTGTGCAAAGTCAAGGATGATATTGAAAATGATACAAAAACTCTTTTCAAATTTAACTCGATTTCGGCAAAACTTGACTCAATTTTGATAATGGGAAAAGATAGCAAAGCTGGTCTTGAATACATGAATAGCGTGTTTGAGTGTGGAGAATCTTCCAACTCTGGATCACAACAAACTACTTTTGTGAAGGTAAGTAAAGTTACTTCAAACTCTCCAAGAAATACTCCTTCTGTCAAAACATTACTGAATAAGAGACAAGATTCTACTCAATGACTATAGCAAAGAAAGCGACATTTCATTTGCTCCTACTGCTGTAAGCCAAGTCACATCAAACTTTTTTGCTTTAAGCTGAAAGATGATTTTATGAGCTGGAAAGCAGACCTGATGTTGCACAAGGTTTCGCCCAACACCAAGTTCAACACTATCAACAAGAAACCTCCAGTAAAGAAAGTTTGGGTGCCTAAAGGCGGAATCCGTTGCTCTGTTATTTATACATCCTTGAAAACTAACATTGTCTATGGTTTGTATTTTGACAGTGGATGCTCGCACCACATGACAGGTCTAAAGATCACCTCACTGACTATATTGAACTAAAAAGTGGACATGTGACCTATGGAGTTGGTACAAAAGGGAGAATTGTTGGTAAATGGACTTTGAATGTGGATAGACTACAAGAACTCCACAATGTGTTACATGTTGAGGAACTCAATTTGAACTTAATAAGAATCAGTCAACTTTGTAACGATGACTTGCGTGTTAAGTTTGACAAGAATAACTTTGAAGTATTTGACAATGATAATGTTATGTCATGTCATGTACAAGATCTGCTGATAATTTCTACCAACTGGTGAAGATCATGCTTGGAGACATACCAAAGTAAGTGAACTAAATTTGTGGCATCAAAAACTGAGAAATCCGAACTTCAAGACATTGAAGAACCTTTGTAACTATGATGTTATATGAGGTATGCCAAATTTAAGCTCAGGAACTGCATATGTTTGTGGATCATGCTAGAAAGGTAAGAAAACCCGTGTTCCAAACCAAGTGTTGCAACACTTTAGGATAACACGATGTCTAGAACTTTTACATTGAATCTTATGGGTCCCATAGTAGTGGAAAGCATGAGTGGTAAGACATATTCATTTGTTTGTGTTGATGATTTCTTACTAAAAGGATCGGTTAATCGAATAAAGAGTGTTTAGAAGGGGGGGTTGAATAAACACTGCTCGAATTTAAATATTCTTCGACAATATGAGTTCAGTTTTGTTACAAACTGAAACTAGATATCCCGTCGGTCAATAACAATCCGTTAAACTGAATAAAACAGTTGCGGAAAATAAACTGACTGAAAGATAGAGTATCTAACTGAAAATAAGGACTGAAGTAAAAACAACACAATATGTTTCTGGATGTTCGAAGACTTGAATAACTCCTATGTCACCCCTTCTATCACGAAGATAGGATATTCACTAAAAAACTTTGATCAAATACAAAACACTGTACTGACCCACTTCAGTTTGGACTTATCACTTTGCCAAAACTGAAACTCTTAGTATGCAACACTTTTACAGATCGTAACTGATCTTAGCACAACTTAGAAAATCTATCAAGGATTACAAAGTGCTATTTAAGCTCGAGAATGTAGTATTGAATACTACTGATATAACTGATAAGCGTGAGCTTTGATTTCTGATTGTAAGTAGAAATTTTTGCAGCGTAAAAGCAAGTAGAATGAGATAACTGAAAGTCGGGGGTGATTCTTCAGTTGCTGCCTTCGACTATTTATAGGCTTCTCTCTCAATGGTAACATTAAAGGATATTTGAATATTCTAACCGTTGATTGCCACGTCGATATACTCTGAAATTCGTACACTGCTTTTCTGAAATGCGGCGATCCAATACCAGTTTCAGATAGTTGTACTATTTGTCCGTTGTCGCTTTCAACTAATGACGTGTACAACTGAGAGATCAGCTGGTAAAGAATCAATTGACGAGAATGAACTTCAGCTGTATCAATCAGTTAACTGAGTTCAGCAGATGACATGTTCAGTTGATGATCAGTTCAGCGGCTTAGTTCAGTTGGTTAGTTCAGTTGGTTCATCTTTTGTCAAAACACCGGAATTAAGTTTCCAACATTTTCCCCCTTTATGGTGTTTGACAAAACTTAGAGTAAAATATAACTGAATAACTGAACTTTTGTAGATAAAATAAGATGCAGATTCAACTGAACTCATATTCTTCACAAATACAAGAATTTAAGATTCTTCTGCTTTTCTAAAATCAGTTTAAGGCTCTTCCCCCTTTTTGTCAAACAGCTCCATCTTAGTAGATAATTTCCGAACGTCAATTGATAGGAGCTGAACAGAGTCGGAAATATTGCTGATAGTAGTAGTCATTGAGACTTGAAGCAAATCTATCTTTCTTGAGACAAGAGACTCCACACTGTCAACTCGTTTGTCGATAGAGTCTTGAGTGGCAGTGAGACTTGAAAGTATCCCTCTGTTTTTCTGTATATCTTCAACTGCGAATGACAGAGAGGTAACAACAGTTTGTATGGGTTCAGTTTTTCTAAGTTGAACTGATGAGAATGGTCCAACTTCAGAGTGTGTGACAGTTGAGTGTTCTGAATCTTTCAGATGGCAGTAAGCATTTGTTGCATACTGTCCTGCGTATTCTGCACTTCTTCAAAAATAAGATCAAAATCTGATGAAGATGGAGGAGGAGTCTGATGAGAGGTTCCTGGTTCTCTTGAAGTGTGTTTAGAAATGACTAAGGCTTGTTCAGTTGAGACTGTAGTAGCAACATTCTGAACTGGAATATCAGTTTCATTGATTTCTCCTTGAACTGGAGGCGTTGATGGTGGATCCTGATCAGCAGATGAGCTTGCTTGAGGAATAGCAGATGGTGAAGAAACCAAAACTGGTGCCTCTAAAGGATTAAATTGAGAATCAATCGGCACATCAATTGAAATAGCTTGTTCAGCAGATAGATCTTTCTGAACTGGTTCTTCTGAAGAGATGGTGACCTCTGGATTGATTTGATCAGCAGAGTGATCGGCTGGATTAGACATAGGTTCACTCAATTTGGTATCCTGCACCATTGCTTGGATAATTTCCTCAATGTTTGCAAAGGAAAGCTCGGCTTCAGTGTATAATTGCTATTCAACAGGAGGTGGTTGAGGCATATCCTGAACTGGCTCTTCAGTTGAAACAAGAGCCTGTTCTGAGGATGGTTTTTGCTGCTCAGAAGACGGTTCTGCAACTACTTCCTCTTCATCATCATCTGAATCTCCTTGATGAAGTACTAACTCTTGATCTGTTTCCCAAAATTTTATCCGAGATTGCAACCCAAACAGATCAGTATCAAGCTGAGTAATTACTGTTTGATCTGCATAGGCAGTAGGATTTGTGGGAACATAGTTGGCCTTCAATTTGCCAACAATTTGAGCCAACTTCTTTGCTCTCACTTGATCAAACAAATAAGATTTTCTTTCCATAGCCTGAGTAATTGTGGCAGCTTTCACCGTTCTTAGAACATAAGCTTCCAATTTGATGAAGGTGTTCAGCTGTGATTTCTTCTTCAGTTGCTTGGCAAAAACTTGTGTTCGAAAAGCTGTCCAAGCATCATAGGCCTGAATTTTTGAAGCTGCAAAACTATTAACCTTTGCCCAAACAAGGTCAATTTGTGTCTGAATGACATTGGAAGGTCTGGGCTCTTCAATGAGCTTACCCTTGCCTTTATCAGTACTCAGAATGTGAGGGATTTCCAATCCTGTTCGAGTTGATTCCACCACCTCTATAAATTTTATGCCTTTGGGTCGAGCAGGTGCCACAGCAGTAGGACGAGTGATTTGAATCAGAGGAGCTTTGGTCCTAATCGATTCCTTTTTGGCACTAACTGAAGCTTCTGGTGGAATGATTTTCAAAGGGACTGCTTCTATTGGTTGCTGAGCATCCGAAGAAATTATCGTATTAGTAGGAATGGATACCTCGGTAGTTGATGGTTTAACCCATTGGGTTCTTGGTTTCTTGGCAATCTGTGGAGATGGAGTTTTCTCTGAATCAGATGCACTCAAAATTAATTTCCTCTTTGCTACCTTCAGTTGAGCCAAAGTTTTGGCCTTATTCACTGATTTTGGGGCCGCTTGATCAGTCCCAATCTCCTGTTTGATCTTGACAAACTGAGTAGGAGAAACGTCTAATTTGGTCTTGAGTGGCTGAGTGATCTTCGCATTAAAGACTTTAAATTTTGATGATCTTTCTGAATCATCAGCCACTAACCCTTTTATTTTCAGCAGATAGCTGAGTTGCACAGCAAAACCCTTGGACTGTTTGGAAGACAGAAACATATTCTTCAGAATATTAAATATGAGATGCTTCCAGTTGAGTTGATGATCAGCCATAATAGCAAAAATGGCTTGAAATTTCTACAAAGTAAGAGCAGCAAACGATCCAGCTTTTGCCAAAAGCACTTTGGCAACTACATCAGCAAGTAATTGTAATTCATATTTCAGTTTTTTCTTTGGATCGGAGACTTTGATCTTCCATCCATCAGCGGAAAGTAAAATTTGCATTTCTTCATTATCAGAAGCTTTAACATCCGAGAGTTGTGCCAATCCATCAGAGGGTAGAGAGAAAATTTCTCCAAAGGAGTCTTCAGAGATGGTCAGAGATTGATCATTGACAGTAGAAACTATGTTCAGAGATTGATCATTGACAGTAGAAACTATGTTGCCATCAGAGTTTACCATACCGGTGGAGTAGAAATCCTGAAATTCTTTTGGGTAGATTTCTTGAGATGATTTTCCCAAGAACGTCCGTAATCCAGCAGTTTCAAGTTTTTGAAAAACTTGCTTGACATCATCATCGCCGAAGGATAGGATTGACCCAAAATTGATAGCCATAGCATTTAGCATATAAGCGGGAATTTGTGTTGCCATTTAGAACTGAGTGAATTCCTGAAAAGAGATTGAAGGATGAAATTTGTTCTTGCTCTCAAAATATTGTGGATAAGCGTAAATAAAAACTGAAATGGAGCGGGGAATGGTACATATGTACGTGACTATTCAAATTCTGGACATGTGTCAGTCCATAGAAATTTTGAATTACAACGTGTGTACGTGTACTGTAAGCGTGTGTGATTTAACGGTTTCAAAGGTGTCCACGTTGACACTAATCATATACTGAAAGGCAGCATTTAATGCTTGAAAGACAGTCACGTCGCTTGATTTAGAATATAATAGGTTTAATCAGTTAACTTATATGAGAAGATTAGTGAAATATTCAACTGAACGATCAGTTTGCAAAACTGTGTCCTTTCAGTTGAGAATTTACTAACAATTGTCTTATCAGTTAACCTCTTAAATCATTATTCCCCCTTAATTAGTGCATAAAATAATTAAAGCGAATAAATAAATATAAGAGATATTATTTTTTGCTGAAACGTTGATGACCCTTCGGCTTCCTTGATAGTCTGCTATAAATAGAAATAACATTTGTTAGTTCCAGTCATTTTGGTGAAAGAGAGAGAAGATATTCAAGACAAAAGAAATGGCAGATGCTAGTTGCTCGAATGTTTCGCCATTTTTGTTGGAAGCTAGAAAGGCGGCTATCGAAGATGAATTCTTCTACACTAGTCTTCCTTACTGGGAAAAATTACAGGAGCTTGCGTTTCTGTATAACTCTGGAGAGGCTACCACTCCCAGACTGGTTGCACAGTTGACAGAGGTGCGGGAGCTCCTGAATATAGCTGTCTGGGAGGACGTCTTTAAAGAGGGTCACATCTATCAGCTGATGCTTCAAAAGGAACTAGAGATACTTAATCGCATAGCCTCTTCTCATAGCTTTTGTAAGACGTCTTCCTCAGCTCTCTCCGTTTGGTTGAAAATGTGGATAGCCGATGTAGAAGAAAAATATGAAAGTGTAATCGAAGGAATGTTTAATGTTGAATGAAAAGTTTATTTTGATGCAACTTTGTTTTTCTTTCATCAGTTGAGAGTCATATGAATAAGAAACTAACTGAAGAATCAGTAAATGACAGTAAAGATGAAAGATAATTTAAGAATTAAGACAACAATAAAAACTGATTAGGATAAATCAATTAATCCAAGTATATTGCGAAAATAAGAAAACTTAGTCTCAGCCAGTGTTTTGGTGACGATATCAGCCGCTTGCTGCTCAGTTGAGACGTATTCCAGTCTGATGTTCTTCTTCAGGGCATGATCTCTGATGAAGTGATGTCTGAAATCTATGTGCTTGGTTTTGGAGTGAAGAACTGGATTATAGGTGATAGCAATTGTGCTTGTGTGGTCACAGAATATGGGAGATTCCTTTGCATCAACACCATAATCTTTCAGTTGTTGCTGAATCCAGAGCAGTTGAGCACAACAGCTTCCAGCAGCAAGATATTCCGCTTCAGTTGTGGAAGTTGCTATAGATGTTTGCTTCTTACTGAACCATGAGATCAGTCTGTTCCCTAGAATCTGACATGATCCACTAGTATTTTTACAATCAAGCTTAGATCCTACATAATCTGCATCTGAATATCCAACTAAATTGAAAGATGAATCTTCAGAATACCATAACCCAACATTTTGTGTGTCCTTAAGATATTTCAAAATACGCTTGGCAGCTGTAAAATGTGATTGCATAGGGTTTGCTTGAAATCTAGCACACATGCATAAAACAAATACAATATCAGGACGACTAGCAGTTAGGTACAATAAAGAACCTATTAAACCTCTGTAAAGTGTCGTCTCAACTGATATTCCCCCTTGATCAGTGTCTGATTTAACTGATGAGCTCATGGGAGTGCTTGCAGCTGAACATGATTCCATGCCAAATTTCTTCAGCAATTCCTTAGTGTATTTGGTTTGACTGATAAAAGTTCCTGAATCCAGTTGCTTCACTTGTAAACCAAGGAAGAATGTCAGTTCACCCATCATGCTCATTTCGAACTTATCCTGCATTAACTTAGCAAACTTCTCGCATAATTTGGGGTTAGTTGACCCAAAAATAATGTCATCAACATAAATTTGAACGAGTAGAATATGATCATTCTTGGAAAATTTGAACAAGGTCTTATCAACTGATCCAACAGAAAAATCGTGATCAGTTAAAATTTTTAAAGAGTTTCGTACCAAGATCTTGGAGCTTGTTTAAGACCATATAAGGCTTTGTTCAAATGATATACATGATCAGGAAGGTGATGATTGATAATACCTGGAGGTTGTTCAACGTAGACTTCTTCTTGCAACTGGCCATTCAGAAATGCACTCTTCACATCCATTTGGTAGACTTTGAAGTTTTTGAATGAAGCATAGGCAAGGAATATCCTGATTGCCTCCAGTCTTGTAACTGGTGCATATGTCTCATCATAATCAATTCCTTCTTCCTGTCTATAGTCCTTGTGCTACTAGCCTTGCTTTGTTACGCACAACTGAACCATCTTCATTCAGTTTGTTTCTGTACACCCACTTTGTACCTATAACATTTTTTGAAATTGGCCTTGGAACTAAGTTCCAGATGTTGTGATGGATAAACTGTTTCAGCTCCTCTTGCATTGCATTTATCCAGTTTGGATCAGCAAGAGCTTCATCAGTCTTCTTGGGTTCTAATTGTGATACGAAAGCTAAATGAATGAATAGATTGAGCATCTGATTTCTTGTTCTTACTGGATCAGATGGATTACCTATTGCCAACTCTGGAGGGTGTGATTTCTTCCATCTGAGTTCAGCATTTGTTGTTTCTATATCAGCAATTGCTTATGTAGGTAACTGAGTGTCTTCAGTTTCAATTGGAGCAGTTTCAGTTGGTAACTGAATGTCATTTGGTTGCTCTATTAATTGTTCTTTCTGGTTCTTCTGGTCGATCTAAAACTTCTGGTTCAGGTGTTTGGAGGTTGCTTTGATTGATATGGATGTCTTCTTCATCATCATCATCCAAGCTTATATCTGTAAATCTATCTGCTAGCTCAACTTGATCAGTTGGCTTATCAGTTAGTACAGTTTCATAAAAAACAACATGAATAGATTCCTCAACGTTCAAAGTATTTTTGTTGAAGACTCTATAAGCTTTACTCACTGAAGAATAACCAAAAAATATTCCCTCTGCAGATTTAGCATCAAAAGCTTTTAAATGAGTTTTACCATTGACAAGTATAAAACATCTGCAGCCGAATATTTTAAAGTAGGAAACCTTTTTCTTCCATGCCAGATCTCATAAGGTGTTTTCATATGATTCTTATTAATCATTGATCTGTTTTGAGTGTAACATGCATTGTTCACTGCCTCTGTCCAAAACCTTTGAGAGATACCAGAATCAGCAAGCATTTTTCTAGCAGCCTCTTTGAGGGTCCGATTTCTCCTTTCAGCTACACCATTTTGCTGAGGAGTTCTAGCTGCTGAAAGCTCATGCTTGATTCCGGTATTCTCTAAATAATTTGAAAGAATTTGATTGATAAATTCAGTTCCTCGATCGGATCTGATTCTGTCAATTCCAACTGATTTTTCATTTAATAATCTTTTGAAAAGCTTAATCAGTTGAGCAGTAGTTTGGTCTTTGGAATTGAGAAATATAACCCAAGTAAATCTTGAAAAGTCATCTACAACCACCAAGGTGTATTTCATTTCACCTAAGCTCACGACTGGTATTGGACCAAATAGATCCATATGTAACAGCTCTAAGCATCGGGAAGAATATTTACGACACTTGTTTTTAAAAGAAGATTTTATTTGTTTACCAAACTGACATGCTGAGTAAATTTTGTCTTTGATAAAATCCATTTTGGACTGTCCAGTAACAAGATCGTGGTTACTCAAATATGCAATAAATTTGAAGTTCAGGTGGTTTAATCTCTTATGCCACAACAAGTTTTTAGAAGATTTTGAAGCAATAAAACAAACTGGTGCATAAGATTGATCATTTCAACTGACTTTGTAAGTGTTTCCACACCTTTTGCCAGTTAGGATGATCTCTTTAGTTGAGTTTTTGACTGAACAAGAATGTTTGTCAAACTGAACTGAGAATCCATTATCGCATAATTGACTGATGCTGATCAGATTATACTTGAGATTCTCAACTAATAATACGTCATTAATGATGAAGTTACCATGGATAAGCTTACCCTTACCCACAGTTTTACCTTTAGAATTATCTCCAAAACTGATGTTTGGTCCATTGTACTTAACCAGTTGAGATAGTAATTTTGAATCTCCTGTCATGTGGCGTGAACATCCACTATCCAAGTACCATATAGATCCAATGCTTGTACCTGTTACCTATAATCACACACAAGATAAAATTCTGGTACCCTTTTTCTATTTGGGTCCAAAGTTGATTAGTCCTTTAGGAATCCAGACTTGGATCAGTCTAACAGACCGTCCAGTTGCTGTATTCCAGATGGTCTTTCCTGGTCTATGTGTGCTTTGTGTAAGGTGTGCAGGAGATACAACATGTGATTTGCTCTTTTTCAACTGATTGTTCAGCCGGTATCTCTTCTGAACTGGCTTACTGTTGTAGTAATTTGAGTAGCCATTTGAGTAATTTTTGCTGAAATATTTTGGTTGCTGATTTCGAGAGTCAGTCACAACTTTTGGGCTATAACCAATTCCACATCTTTTGCCCTTGTTCATACTTTGAGTTGGCTGTTCAATCAGTTTACTCGGCTCAGCTTGTTCTTGTACTATAACTGATTTTACAAAGTGAATGTATTTCCCTTTGTTTATATTCAGTTTTGCCTGAGTATCTTTGGAAGACGAATCATCTTTACTACAGAATCCTAAACCAGTTTTATCAGTAACTGATTTCTGAGAATTCTGTATATCAGTTAAAGCATCAGACGATTTGTTCCAAGCTTGAATAAGCTCAGTGTGCTTTGAATTTTCAAGCAACAACTTTTGATCATTAATTGATCCCTGCTTCTTTCATTTTTGAGCTCAGCAATCTCCCTTCTCAGACTCAACATGTCAACTGATTCATCAATTGCAGTTTTATCGTCTTTGGGATCATTTTTCTTTGCTTTGGCTTTTTCGAAAGATAAAGCAAGCTTTTGATACTCATTAACCATGTCATGAAGAGTCGAAATAAGTTTTTCTCTTGTGAAATCAGTTGAGCTAAAGTCAAATACCTGTTGACTGCTTGATTGATCTTCTGTGTCATCAGCCATCAGGCACTTTACTTCTTCCTCATCTTCACTAGAGCTGCAAGAGGTTTCTGGTTCTGACTCTTCGCTGTCAGTCTCTGCCCATTTGGCTTTACTATCTTCAGCTAGGAGTACTTCATGTTTCTTTCTGTAAGGCTTCTTGTCGTCCTTAGATCTCCTCTTGTACTCATACACTTTCTTCTTTCTTTCAGTTGAAACTTGACTGTCCTTCTTATGCTTGGGACAGTCAGCAATATAATGACCTGGTTTGCCACAGTTGTAGCATGCATTTGACTCTTCTCTGGAGTTGTTTCTTTGATAGTGCTTCTGAAAATTTCCTTGATTTTTCCTCATGAATCTTCCGAATTTCTTAATGAACAATGACATGGCATCATTGCTTAGTTGATCAGCAGCTTTCTCAACTGAACCAGTTGGTTCTGTTCTTACAGCAGTTAAAGCAGTAGTAGCTGCTGGAGTAGATGGTTCTCTTTCTCGAGTTTGTAGTTCAAACTCGTACGCCTTCAAGTCAGCAAATAGATCATGGAGTTCAACTTTGTTTAGATCTTTAAATTCCCTCATTGCCATGGTCTTCACGTCCCACTCCTTGGGAAGACCTCTGATTATCTTCAATGCAACTTCTTTGTTTGAATACACCTTTCCAAGTGCATTCAGTTCGTTGATGATGCAGCTGGTTCTTTCATCATATTCATGCATTGTTTCTCCAACTTTCATTCTGATGTTGTCGAACTGCTGCACAACAACTGAAAGTTTGTTTTCTTTGGTTTGTTCGTTGCCTTCGCAAAGCTGAATTAACTTCTCCCAAATCTCTTTGGCTGTCTTGCGCATCTTGATTTTACTGAACGTTACTTTGTCAAGTGTTTTATACAATATGTCATTTGCTACATTATCTAGATTTTCTTTCCTCTTGTCCTTAGTAGTCCACTCATCTCTGGACTTTTCTATACGATGAGGTGCCCCATCAGTAATGGAAACAGCTGTATTGGCTTTCAAAATCTTCATGGATCCGTCAGTTATAACGTACCACATATCATCATCTTGTGCAGCTAGGTAAGCCTGCATCATGATCTTCCAATCGTCAAAGTCTTCTCTTGATAACATAGGAATCTTGTTGAATGAAGACATAGTGAACAATTTGAGTATAAATATCTTTGATAGGATATAACTCGCTCTGATACCACTTGAAAAGATCGGTTAATCGAATAAAGAGTGTTTAGAAGGGGGGGTTGAATAAACACTGCTCGAATTTAAATATTCTTCGACAATATGAGTTCAGTTTTGTTACAAACTGAAACTAGATATCCCGTCGGTCAATAACAATCCGTTAAACTGAATAAAACAATTGCGGAAAATAAACTGACTGAAAGATAGAGTATCTAACTGAAAATAAGGACTGAAGTAAAAACAACACAATATGTTTCTGGATGTTCGGAGACTTGAATAACTCCTACGTCACCCCTTCTATCACAAAGATAGGATATTCACTAAAAGACTTTGATCAAATACAAAACACTGTACTGACCCACTTCAGTTTGGACTTATCACTTTGCCAAAACTGAAACTCTTAGTATGCAACACTTTTACAGGTCGTAACTGATCTTAGCACAACTTAGAAAATCTATCAAGGATTACAAAGTGCTATTTAAGCTCGAGAATGTAGTCTTGAATACTACTGATATAACTGATAAGCGTGAGCTTTGATTTCTGATTGTAAGTAGATATTTTTGCAGCGTAACAGCAAGTAGAATGAGATAACTGAAAGTCGGGGGTGATTCTTCAGTTGCTGCCTTCGACTATTTATAGGCTTCTCTCTCAACGGTAACATTAAAGAATATTTGAATATTCTAACCGTTGATTGCCACGTCGATATACTCTGACATTCGTACACTGCTTTTGTGAAATGCGGCGATCCACTACCAGTTGCAGATAGTTGTACTATTTGTCGGTTGTCGCTTTCAACTGATGACGTGTACAGCTGAGAGATCAGCTGGTAAAGAATCAATTGACGAGAATGAACTTCAGTTGTATCAATCAGTTAACTGAGTTCAGCAGATGACGTGTTCAGTTGATGATCAGTTCAGTTGCTTAGTTCAGTTGGTTAGTTCAGTTGGTTCATATTTTGTCAAAACACCGGAATTAAGTTTCCAACACTTACGTTTTACATGGCTAAGCTTTCTTAGAGAGAAATCAGACATATTTGATATTTTTAAGAAACTCCATGCTAGGATTACTAATCTGCATAAATTAAGGGTTGGTAAGTCATAATCGACTATTTTAAGGAGTTTGAGAATTCAATTTTTGCATCTTTATGTGAAGGACATAACTCATGAATTTTTTTTCAGCCCCAAAGACTCCTCAACGGAATGGAATAGCCAAGAGAAAGAGTCGCACCCTGCAAGAGTGACTCAGGTCATGTTAAGTTCTAAAAATATTACAAAACGATTTTAGCCGAGGCCTTAAATACAACATGTCATATCTCAAATCGTGTATATTTAAGGAGTTATTCCACTATGACCTGCTGAGGCCTTAAATACAACATGTCATATCTCAAATCGTGTGTATTTAAGGAGTGGTTCCACTATGACCTCTTATGATATTCTCATGGGAAAAAACTTAACCTTTAGTGTTTTCATGTCTTTGGGTGTGCATGTTGTGTGTTCAGCGACCGAGAACATCTTGCTAATTTGATTCTAAAAGTGGCAAATGTCTGTTTCTTGGATATTCTACCAATAGTCGTACTTATCGAATGTTTAATTTAAGAACAAAGATGCATATATAATCTATTAATGTTTTGTTTGATGATCTTGCAGATCTAGCTGGAAAGACAATCAAGGATGGCATAGATGGGCTGCTGGATACATCTGAGCCTCTGGGCAGAATTGATACTAAGTCAGATGTTGCAACATCCAGCACAACACTGCCTCCGACTGAGACAGAAACAGAGAAACAAGAACGAGATAATGATACCATGATCAATGATGGGTAAGATATTCCCAGTAAAATTCAGAAGAATCGTCCATCATCACAGATCATTGGAGAAGCACATGGGGACATGCAAATTAGACAAAAGGAAAAGGTTGACTAACGAAAAATGATTGGGTTACTATGCATGAGTTTTGTATACTGTCAGGTAAGACACTCTTGCTTTGTGTCACACATTGAACCAAAAATATTAATGATGCATTAAATGATGAATTTTGGGTCAATGCTATGCATGAAGAACTTGTGCAGTTTGTCCACAATGATGTGTAGAATTTAGTTCCAAAACCTGAAAATGTAAATGTAATTTGAACAAAATGGATTTTTAAGAGCAAAAGTGATGAATAAGGGAATGTAATTAGAAACAAAGAACAGTTGATTGCTCAAGGATATAAACAGGTTGAGGGGGTGGATTTTGATGAACCTTTGCTCCTATAGCTCGAATTGAGTCTGTCTGATTGTTACTTTCCATTGCATGTCATATGAGAATTAAATTGTATCAAATGGATGTGAAGAATGTGTTTTTAAATGGCATTTTGAATTAAGAAGCTTATGTAACTCAACCAAAAGGATTTGAGGATCCACATCACTTGGACTATGTTTACAAGCTGAAGAAAACATAGTATGGACTGAAATAGCCTCCACGAGCATGTTATGACAGGTTGACATAATACTTGCTTAATATTGGTTTCAAAAAAATGAAGTTGACAAAACTCTTTTTATTCAAATGTCAAAGCATGATATTCTAATTTCTCAAATCTATGTGGATGACATAATCTTTGGTGCTTCTTCACAAAGGCATGTAGATAATTTTGTTGAAAGCATGTCTTCACATTTGAAATTAGCATGGTAGAAGAATTAAGTTTCTTTCTTGGATTGAAAATAAAACAATTGCATAATGGTATCTTTCTATGTCTATCCAAGTTTTCAAATGAGATAACTGAGCACATGAAAACTTCTATAGGATCTAGTTAAAAATATGTCTTGAGATGGTGTTGCCGAAGGTGTTGACAACACTATGTATCGTAGCATCATTGGTAGTCTTCTCTACTTAAGAGCTAGTCACCCTGATATAATGTTCAATGTATGTTTATTTGCTAGATATTAAGCGAATCCTAAAACCACTCGTCTAAAGGTATTCAATTGAATTCTGAGATATATTGCAGGGACTATTGAACTAGGGTTGTGGTACACCAAAGAAACAAATACCAATTTGGTGGGACTTAGAGATGCTGACTGGGATGATGACCTAGTTGATAAGAAGAATACAAGTGGGGGTTGTTTCTACCTAGTAAATAATCTGGTATCATGGTATAGTAGAAAACAAATATGTGTGCCCTTGTATACTGCTGAATCTGAATATGTTGCGGCTTGTAGTTATTGTTCACAAATTTTGTGGATGAACCAAATGATTGGGGATTATTGTTTTCATAGTGAGACCTTGATAGTTTACTGTGACAACTCAAGTGCTACAACACTCTCGAACAAAACACATTGATATTATACATCATTTTATTCGATATTTGGTTGAGAAGAGTATAATTTGAATGGAATTTCTTGGAACAGAAAATCAAATGGCTGATATTTTCACAAAACCATTAGATTTCAAAATATTTTCCAACCTTCGAAATTTTCTCAGTTTGTGTGCATAATGATCGCTCACACATTGAAACGTCAACTACTTTTTAACTTAAAATCCTACGATTTTTTTGAAAAAAAAATTGAACACCAAATTCGAATTTCATAATTAAACTAACTTAACATTTCCATAATCCAAAATAATTTTACATCTACGAATTTAAATTACATAAAATCCCTAAATCATCAAAGAACAAAATTCCTATGTGAACCATTAACATGATCAAAACTAACTTCAAAATAAATCATGAAAATCACTAATAAATCCTTAAAAAAATCTTTATTTCAAAATTTTACTAGCAAGCTAATGCGGAAAATAAATGTCCCTCGGGAGTGTACTGCCGGGCTCGGTCCACTCGAGAGTCAGCGTCTCCCTCACTCTCATCCTCACCTGCAACATTCAAACCTAGTGAGTCTAATGACTCAGCAGGTTCTAAACATGAGTAAAAAATAATATATATACTAGCACATGCATTAAAAATCATATTTTTATTTAAAATAAGTTTGTAAGCATAGATAGATCATAAATCATTTCATCATAAAGCTTTCTTTCATCATATATGGTTTTATGTGCCTCTGGGGCCTTCTCCCGTAAAAGGGCTCTCTCTGGGGCCTTCGCCCTCACGATATTCCCAATAATCATGTCATATCATATCTTTTTTGTCACAGTCAATTCACATACTTCAAAATAAATTTCCTTCGTTTTTATTCATAAAATATCATATCCTTTCCATATTTGTAAAATAGCATTTTACATATTTTCATCATAAATGTTTTAAAATATAATTTAGCATGTGTTATGATTCTTGGGGATATTTCCAGATCTTTCGTACTACCCGGGATGCAAAATGACCATTTTGCCCTTGGACCCTAAAATTCTCGATTTTGACTTTTTCTTACTTTTTTGATTCGATCATATCCCAAATAATTATATAAGCTTAAATTTGACTTCTAATATTTTTATTTAACGTAAAATCGAGCTTTTTGATTTAATTCTTTAATTACTAAATCGTGAAGCGTTTAAATACCGAATTAATTCAAAACTTAATATTTTCTTCACAAACTTTAAACATAGACTTTTCATACCAAAAATACCCTCTTGAACCATGAATCACCCCTGAGGACTATGGTTCGAAACCCTTCTCTTCCCAGCCTCAAAACCGAAACCTAGCCTATGTATGTAAAGCCACGGCTCGATTCCCTCGAGCCACCACCAAGCCATCTTGGACCTATACCTGACCCGACCTTCATGGACCCTTCCAGAACTAATCTAGCCTAGCGCACCAGGCCCTAGCCACACGACCAACTGTGCGCTCCTCTCCTTAGATTCCATAGTCGCGGCCCCTCTCCTACCGAGCCACCAGGGACCACGGCTGCACCAGACCAATCCTAGACCCCAATACATGTTCTCTAGACCATCCTAGACCACCCTAACTAAGCTCTGACCACTCCTTCAGAATCCATCCAAGGCGCGTGCATGGGAAGAGTCCTTACACTTGTGGACTCTTCCCTACCTGTTGTCCATGTGTCCTAGCCATGCTAGGAATCTTCCTAGCACCGAACCACATCCATCACAGCCCCTACCCAAGCCCTAGCTGAGCCGCACACGAGCCCCTCCCCTAGCCGACCCCTTGAAGCCCGACCACTCCTTGAAAACCCTAGGTTTTCGCCTTCCTTGCCAAGCTGGGTTACATCATGCATATTGTCCCCTAACGACTCTTTTCTCGTCCCTTAAATACATCATATTGGTAGCGTGTTCTTAGGAATCATAACGTTTTTCAAACAAGCGTAAAATCAACAAAACTTTGAAAATAATCATCAAATGTTAAGCGATTTGTATTCAAATATTTTTCATGCTAAACTACGTAAAACATGCATATTATGATTTGAATGATGCATCAAAAGAGTTTACAAATGTGCCTTTGTGTTTTAGAACGCTCGAATATGCGATCATTGGTGTGGGTTGCGAAGGAGGACGAACGAGCGACGAATACTCCTTGATTCCCCTCTCTTAATTTTCGAAAATTTATGTGTGTGAGTGTGTGTTCCACGGCTGAATGGGATGCCAAAATCCCTAGATTTCTATTTTATAAATGCTGAAATTTGAATGTTAATGGGCTTAGGATGTGGGCCTTTGTATTTAGAAACAATTGGGCCTACTAATCTTAGGTAAATTAGGCCTAATAACACATATTTAATTGTAACATAAAAGTTTCCAAAAGTTGTTTTCAAAAATAGTAATTTTTGGGCTTTTAAAAATCCCTCGTTTGCCAAAAACCGGTTTCCCGGGTAAAATCGGCTCGTTTCATAAAATAATTTGGAATCTATTATTTTTAGAAAATTTTCATCATTTTTAATCATAGTAAAAAGTCTAAAAATATTTAATGATAATATTTTATCTCGGTCGTCCCCTGTCTTCTTTCCCCGGCCTATTATCAAATATTTGATTAAAACTTCAATTTTAATGAAATCATGCAATCTAATCATTTAATCATGCAATTAGACATTCAATATATAATATGATCAAGTAAACATTTAAAATCAATTAAATAAAACAATTAAGCAATTTAAAGCATTTGCATGCATGTGGTTTACGTGGGTTGGATTTTGGACGTTCCCCTCCTTAAATAAATTTCATCCTCGAAATTAAAACTTACTGAATAGTTCAGGGTAGCGACTTCTCATCTCTGACTCGATCTCTCAAGTGGCTTCTTTCTCCGAGTGATTCAGCCACTTGACTTTGTCCATCTTTATCCCTTTGTTCTGCGACCTTCTCTATTTACCGAGTGATTCAGCCACTTGACTTTGTCCATCTTTATCCCCTTGTTCTGCGACCTTCTCTATTTACTGTCCAAGATTTGAGTTGGCATCTCCTCATATGACAGATTTAGTGTAAGTTGCAGTGGCTCAAAGTTCAGTGCATGTGAAGGTTTTGACATGTACTTGCGGAGCATCGATATGTGGAAAACATTGTGGACTCCCGCGATATTAAGTGGTAACGTCATCGATAAGCTAATGTTCCCACTCTTTCGAGTATCTCAAATGGTCCGATGAATCTTTGACTAAGTTTGCCTTTCTTGACAAATCTCATAACACCTTTCATAGGTGCTATTTTTATAAACACGTGATCACCTACTGCAAACTCGAGATCTCGTCTCCTTTTGTCTGCATAGCTCTTCTGTCGACTCTGAGCATTTTTCGTTCTGTCTCTGATCTCGGTGACCATTTTTGCGGTGTTTTGAACTATCTCGGGTCCCATCATAGCCCTTTTTCCTACCTCATCCCAATGGATAGGCGATCTACATTTTCTTCCATAGAGTGCATCGTATGGAGACATTCATGTATATCACTAATACTTGTTGTTGTAAGCAAACTCCACTAGAGGTAGTTGCAGTTCCCAATTCCCTTGGAAATCAATCACACAAGCTCGGAGTAGATCCTTTAAAATTTGTATGACTCTCTCAAACTGACTGTCTGTCTGAGGATGAAATGTGGTACTGAAAATTATTTTGGTTCCCAAGGCTGCATGCAGAGTCTTCCAAAATGATGAAGTGAATCGTGTGTCTCTATCCGATACTATAGAGACAGTAATTCCATGCAGCCTGACTATCTCTCGAATATATAGCTCCACATACTATGTCATGGAAAAATTCGTCTTCACTGGTGGGAAATACGCTGACTTTGTAAGGCGGTCCACTATTACCCAAATGGTGTTGAGTCATTTTGCCTTCTTTGGCAATACTACCGCGAAATTAATAGTAATGTTCTCTCACTTCCACTCAGGAATGGGAAGTGGTCTCGCTGGTCTTTGATGCTCTGCTTTCACTTTTGGCATGTCAAGTGTTCGGATACAAAGTGCATAATATCACGTTTCATTCCCGACCACCAGTATAAAAGTTGCAAGTCCTTGTACATCTTTGTATTTCCGAGATGAACATAATAAAACTCTAGGCCTCTGTCATAATGTCAACTCTAAGTGAATCTCCACTAGGAACCCTTAGTCCACCTCGATACATAACAATGTCATCCTCGACTAAATATAACATGCTTCCCTTCGATTCATCTCGTTGTCTCCATTTCTGCAATTTCTCATCATTCGACTGTCCGGCTCGAATTCTATCTCGTAGAATGGACTATACTATCAAGGTAGCGAGAGTAAGGGCGTCTCCCTTAGTTTAAACTTAAAGATCAAACCGCTGAATTTCCACTTGTAGAGGCTTCTGCACTAGTAATTGGACCAAGATTGTTTATTTCCTACTCAAAGCATCCACAACTACATTAGCTTTGTCGGGATGGTAGCTAATGTCAATTCCTAATCTTTTACAAGTTCTAGCCACCTTCTTTGTCTCATGTTCAAGTCCATTTGAATGAAGAAATACTTAACACTTTTATGATCCGTGTAGATTTTGCATTTCTCACCATACAAGTAGTGCCTCCATATTTTCAACGCAAATACGACTGATGTAATCTCAAGATCATGCGTCAGATAATTCTTTTCATGTACTTTCAGCTAACTAGACTCATATGCTATGACTCTCTCATGTTGCATGAGCACTGCTCAAAGTCCAAAATTAGAAGCATCGGTGTACAACACATCCCCTTGTTCTGTCGGCATAGCTAGAACTGGCGCGATAGTGAGTGCTTGCTTCAACTGATCAAAGATATTTTGACACTCCGGTCCCCATACAAATTTCACATATTTCTTTGTCAAATATGTCAAGGGTATTGCAATGGACGAAAAACCCTTGATGAACTTACAATAGTAGACAACAAAACAAAAGAAATTGCATATTTCCGTCACATTTTTAGGCACTGACCACTGATTAACTGACTCGAGCTTAGATGGGTCGACCTCTACTCCCTCTTTTGACACGATGTGGCCTAAGAATGCCACCCTCTCTAGCCAAAACTCACACTTGCTGAACTTTGCATATAAATTTCGATATCGTAATACTTGCAAGGTCGTCTTCAAGTGCTGATCATGCTCCTCTCTGCTATTGGAATATATCAAAATATCATCGATGATGACAATAATAAATTGATCGAGGTACGGCTGAAATACGCGATTCATTAGATCTATGAAGATTGCGGGAGCCTTAGTCAATCCAAAATGCATCACTAAAAACTCATAATGCCTGTAACCCGTTCTGAAAGCCATCTTGTGCGCATCCGCCTCTTTCACTCTCAGCTGGTGATATCCAAACCGTAGATTTATATTTGAAAATACCGAAGCTCCTTGCAATTGATCAAACAAATCTCCGATTCGGGGTAATGGATAATTATTCTTCACTGTCACTCTATTCAGCTCTCTGTAGTCGAAACACAGTCTCATGCTCCTATCTTTTTTCTTCACAAACAGTACCAGTGCGCCTCATGGAGAGAAACTAAGGCGAATAAATCCCTTGTCTAGCTGCTCTTGAATTTGATATTTTAATTCATTCGTCCCGGCAGGTGCTAGGCGATATAGTGCCTTAGAAATCGGCACGGTACCATGCATCAACTCAATAGAAAATTCCACCAATCTCTTGCATGGGATACCAGAAACATCGTCGGGGAACACGTCAGGAAAGTCCTTGACAATCTTCACATCCTCGATCGATCTACTGTCAATGTTGGATATAGATATAATACTAGCAAAAAAACATTGACAGCCTCTCCGGATAAGCTTCTTTGCACGGATGCATGAAATGATATGCGTCATTTTATTGTTTTGTGCAGCCTCAAAGATGAACACTTTCCCATTGGATTGTCTAATAGATACCGACCTCCGCTAAAAATCCATAGTAGCTCCATTCATGTGAGTCAATCCATGCCAAAAATAATGTCAAACTTAGTCATTGGTAATACAATAAGGTCTGCTTGAACGGCATTTCTCTGCAATTTGAGCTCCACATCCTTAATCATGCTTGTAGAGACCATATGTTCGCTAGAAGGCACTGTAACTCTAAATCCCGAGTCAACGTCCACTGATAAGATTCCCAATTGTTTATCGAAGGATTTAGATATGAAAGCGTAAGTATCTACGCCTGCTAATAAAATTCTGCATGTAATAAGCGAAGTGTCTGGCTCTGTTCGCTCAGCGTGCATCACATAGGCCCTTCCAGTCGTGGGTTGCTTAAGCTTTGGGAAATCAGCAGCCTGATCGGGCAAAACTTGCACTGTGAAATCCTTAATAAAAATATGATTTTGTATGCTCAAAAATTAATCGTAAGTGCACGATGTCAAGTAATAGTATAATGTACGTGAGTACGATTGTCGTTCCACTGGAGACATTATTTGACAATTATTATTTTCAGTTATTAAATCTTTAGCAACGAAAATTGGTTGATTGATTATTACTACTATGATCAAATAAATATGCAAATAAAATTATTCAAGAATTGATTAATGAAATCTAATATCTAAAATAGTTGATTAAAAATTCAATGAGAAATGAATTTGTTGGGAATATCGGTTCACTAACCCCTCGTTAATTAATTAATTCGTTCGATAATGATTGTATGCTTCCGACAGGATTTCCTATTCAGTTGAACACACTCTCTCGAGCTATGCCAAACTAATTCTGCTCAATGAAGTAATTAAATGTCTTTAATTATTTATCAAGAGTGAATTGCATGTCGATCTATGAAATCCCCTAGTTTTCGCCCTACCGGACTATTACTATCGGCGCGTATCCAATTTCATATGTCTATGTAAATTGTAGATCCACGGATTATACCAGTCGTTCCTATCACAAGTTATTCTCTCGAACTCACTCGCAATATAAAACGTTGCTAAAATTAGCTACGCTCTAACAACAAGATAAAACAATAGTATAATAAAAAATAACGCAACAATCGAAATATAAATTAACTAAATCAAAGTTTGGGGTAGGATCCCCTTAAATTCCAGCAAATATTAAAGTTTAGCTACTCGAATTCATATTAGAAATAAACAAAATAAAGTTCAAAAGATGAAAACTAAATTAGAAATACTAAATTTGACGAAAAACACGAAGAATGGTGTCAGGAAATCTTCGATTCTGGAATCCAAACACTTACTCCAAGCTTTTTCTCTCCTCCTTCGCTCCTTGGTGGCTGCTGAATGGTCCAATTTTCATTCCTAGGGTTCCTCTTTCAACCTCCTACCTTCCAAATTGAATAAGAGATAAAATGGGAAACTTACCTTGTTGAGTCGTGCTGGGGAGGTCAAGTTTCACCACCCCAGCGCGTAGTCTTCTGCCCTGATGTGTTCTTCGCAACATCTCGCGGTGGGGTCAAAATATACCGCCCGAGCGCGAGGTCTTCTGTCCCGGCTACTCTGCCTCTCGCGCTGGGGCGGTAAAATTTCACCGCCCTAGCGCGGGGTGTTCTGTCCCTATCCTTCTCTTCCAATTGCTTTTTTCCATTTTTTCTGCACATTAACATACTTAAGTGAGCGGTGATCCAATGTAATAAAATAAGAAGAAATAGACAGAATGTAGAATCTAAATAACTTAAAACGATGCAAACTAGACTCACACAATGTATTAAAAACACGTAAATATTACCTCTATCAACCCCCTCATACTAACATTTTGCTTGCCCTCAAGCAAAATAGGTTACAGACCACAAAAAAAACACGAAACAAACACAAAGTGAAAGTATTAAAATAACTAGACGGATGGCGAAGTAGCAAACTGACATCTCCTGCCTCAGTGAGTTTGTGAATCACATCCAATTAGTCAAAACACAACATCCGTTAATACTTCCTTTTCAAAACATCACAAAACATTTGTATTTTTTCAAAAAATGTGGTCGTGTGTGCTGTGGATTTTTCTAACTTGTGGTTCAGATATTTTTATTCGCAAATCATGTGGGTCGCCGAATCAACAAGTCAACACAATTTTCTCTTTACTGAGTTCTACTTCCATTTGGGACCAACCAGTAAACACAAAAAGTGGTAGAGTTTCGGTTGAACAACAAAGTGTAGGGAGTCAATAGCCATAATTTCTCAAGTGGTTCAGACAGATTGGGAGTATGTAGATCATTTTCACTATGCACTTGTCAGAAATTTTCTCTGACATTCCTCAACGCCTTACATCTCCATCTTTTTAGCCTTGAGATAGGATATCATCCCTTTTTGGCTCCCCCACACCTTACATCCCCCTTTATTATATTTTTTTTCCTTTTTATTTTTCAGGTGCATAGTTTTCTCATGCATACTCCCTAGGCTTGGAATATAGGGTATGTTTATTTATCTGGCCTAGAGATGAATTTTTAGGTCCTATGCACGATTGGGATGAAGATAATTGAGGTATATTTTTTATTTTCTACTCGAGTTCATGCTACTGGTCAGTCACTCATTTCAACAGATATTCATTCAAGTTCTAGTCGCATGTTATGTTTCTCCAGTTCCCCTCACAGATTATTTTGGACTTAACTGTCATCGACACTACTATCAAAATCAACTAAATGTGCATAAAAAATAAATAAATAAAAATTTCAATTCACCGGGGGATTCATAATGAGTGATAAGACTAAGCAACATGCAATTCATTTAGCCCAAAATTATCATTGGCTACCAATTTACTTGTTTCACCATCAGTTGATACACATGCACGACACAACTAAGTGACCACCCCCTCGTACTAAGATTGTGCCATGTTCCCATGGCACAAAGAAGAACAAACCGAAACGCATAAACGAACATATGAATGGAGAACATAGGGACAAATGCAAAACAAATGATGGAAGGAAACAATCAATAAGAACCAAAAATAACATGCAGTAACAAAGGAAAAAATAAAAGAAGAGGACACAGTGAACTCCCCTAATCACATCTCATCTTCTTCGTCCTCGGGTGGTACCATGCCAAGCTCCTCATCGTCGGCCTGGGGATAAGCATACTAGAATGGGAATGGAGGCGGGAACGTCGGTGGTGGTGGGTAAGTGGCAGTGTCAAGGCCCATGTGCGATGCCATCCCGCGTACTAGAGACTCCATCGATGCCATGTGTGCACTGTTGACAGTGTTGTACTGGTCTTGATGGACCGCAAATGCACATAACTCATCAACCTTATCTATAATGGACCGTCGGCGGGGCTGTGGGGTTAGTGGTGGGTGGTTGGCGGCTGCCTCCTCCAAAGGTACCTCTGGGAAGTCGATAGCACGCTTTCCTCTCTTTGTCTTCACCCACGAGTCGTCAATGGGTCTCATTGGTTGTAGCCATTCATCCTCCACATTAACAACTACCCCGGCTCGTACACACAGCTCGGTGATAATAGTAGGAAAGAATAGGGCGATGCTCGAGCTGTGTATGGACTGCTGTATCTGAGAAAAGATCACTCGGCCCACATTAATGGGAATCCTCTCCATTAATGCGTACACCATGATGGCGCGGTCTTTCTGAACATCACTGGTATGTGACACTGGCATCAATCGTTTTGATAGGAATGCATACTACATCGCGGGTTTGAACAACAAATATTTTTCCAGAAAGCAACTCGGAGTCTTCCACCTAGCCCTCGAGTAACATATAAATTGCAAAATGACTTCGAAATTTGGATTGGCGATTAGCGCCTATAAATCAGACTCAACAACTACAGGGGTAGCTAATAATTCATTTAACGTGGTTGAGTCGAAAGAAACTAGCTTGCCCCGTACCATAGCCGCTCCATCAGTTCTCTCGACGGCGTTGGCATAGAATTCTCGCACAAGCGGAACCACCGCAGCCTTAGGTGGCGCACAAAAATATTTCCATCACCGGTTCGCAATAGCACACATCAAACCTAATGACCGCGAAGATAATTCAAACCCCCACTCCGGAATGGGTCGCCTATGAACTTTGGCATGTTCATATCTCTGTCGAGCTTCCTTAGTAACAAATTTATCTCGAGTACCAGACGACGAGGAAGAAGAGGTGTGTGTTACCTTTGATTTATTTGTGGCCATGAATGAACGTGGGTGTTTAGAGATGCCAAGGTTAATCTGCGTTGTTGTCCAGAATTTGCGTGAAGAATGGAGTCACCGCCGGTTCGACTGCTTTGGGAGAGGAAGAACCCAAGTACCTGCAAATCAAGAGGGAGAAATTCGAAAGTGAGGGGTGATTTTTTCAGAGAATTCGGTGTGAGGAAGAATTGGGGCGCGCAGAATGAAAAGTGAAAGGGGAGGGTGCGTTTAAATAACGCGGCGCGCTGGGGCGGTCAAGTTTGGCCGCCCTAGCGCGTTGCGTTCTGGTAAAAATCAACAAGGCTCGCGCTGGGGTGGTCAATTTTTACCGTCCTAGCGCGATACCCTCTGTCCCCAGCGTGTCAAGGGCTCGCGCTTGGGTGGTGCAGTTTGACCGCCCTAGCGCAATACCCTCTGTTTATTGCAAATTTTTATTTTTTTATTTTTATTTTTATATTTTTTTAAGTAAAACAATAAAAAAAATGAACTAAAAATCGAATTAAATGCAAGATAAGAGAAAGAGAGATAGTTCTCAATTTATAGTCAAGAGCTTGACTAACGGTTAGTTTCAGTTCGGATTGTCTTAGAACCGGGTGATTCCAAGTTATGGCTCGACTGTGCCACCCATATAGTGCTTCAGTCGCTGGGCATTGACCGTAAATGTCCTCTCCTTTCCATCTTTCAATTCTACAGCTCCCGATGGGTAAACTTTAGAAATCACGAATGGACCAGGCCATCGCGACTTCAATTTTCCTGAGAAACAATCGCAACCGGGAGTTGTAGAGTAGCACATTTTTGCCTTCTTTGAATTTTCTTTCGATGATCCGCCTATCATGAGCCCTCTTTGTCTTTTCCTTGTAAGACAGTGCGAGATCATATGCCAGATTCCGGAATTCCTCCAACTGGTGTAGTGCCTATAGGTGTTTTGAACGCAGTCCTATATGCCCAAAGAGCATCATCTAACCTTACAGACCAATCTTTTCGACTGACACCTAACACTTTTTCTAAAATCCTCTTGATTTCTCTGTTAGACACTTCCACTTGACCACTCGTTTGGGGTGATATGGGGTAGAGATCTTGTGTGTGACACCGTATTTGTTCAAAAGTTTTTCAAATAATTTGTTGCAAAAATGGGTGCCAATAAGTTTTTCAAATACTTTTTTAGAGATGTTACTTGTCCGCTGGCATTTATCACAAGTAATCATATAAGAACGAGCATCCTTAAAGAGTGTTGGCCAATAAAAGCCACATTCGAATACCTTGGATGCCGTCTTGGTTGGTCCAAAATGACCACCTACCTCACGGTCATGGCAATGGTTAAGTATTTGACCAAACTCCTCCTCTGGAACACACCTTCTGATCATAGAATCTGCACAGATCTTAAACAAAAATGGTTCCTCCCAAAAATAATGTTTAACGTCAGAGAAGAATTTCTTTCGTTGGTGAAACGATAGATTTGGTGGTGGTGTGTCTGTGACAAGAAAGTTAGCAAAATTTGCATACCAAGGACAGTGTTTCACCTTAAACAGTTTCTCATCAGGAAACCAATCATTAATAGTGTGATCTACACATTCATTACTAATAAGCTCTAGTCTAGACAAATGGTCCGCCACCACATTCTCAACACCTTTCTTATCTTTTATTTCCAAATCAAATTCTTGCAACAATAAAATCCACCGAAGTAGGCGTGGATTTGCATCATTCTTAGCAAGTAAATATTTCAGTGCAGAGTGATCGGTGTAAATAATGACTTTGGAAAAAACAAGATATGCATGAAATTTGTCAAGCAAAAACACTACTGCAAGTAATTCCTTTTCAGTTGTTGCGTAATTCAATTGAGCCTCATCTAAGGTCTTACTTGCGTAGTAAATTGTATGAAATACCTTGTTTTGCCGCTGGCCAAGCACAGCCCCCACCGCAGTATCACTAGCATCACACATGATCTCGAAGGGTAGATCTCAATCTGGTGCCACCAAGACAGGAGCCGTCACCAAGCGCTCCTTCAAATCCTTGTACGCCTGTAAGCAGTCAGAATTAAAATTAAAGGGCACATCTTTCATAAGTAAGGAAGATAGAGGTTTGGAAAATTTAGAAAAATCTTTAATAAAACGCCGATAAAAACCGGTGTGGCCCAGAAAACTTCTAACTCCCTTTATGGATGTCGGAGGTGGTAAGTTCTTGATAACTTCCACTTTTGCCTTATCCACTTTCATCCCATGCGGTGATATCTTGTGCCCCAACACTATGCCTTCTTGTACCATAAAATGGCACTTTTCCCAATTCAGCAGTAAGTTTGTCTCCTCGCATCTCATCAACACCGCCTTCAAATTCTGCAAACAGTTATCAAAAGAAGAGCCAAAAATCGAGAAGTCGTCCATAAAAATTTCAAGAAATGTTTCAATCATATCATGGAATATAGCAATCATGCAGGGCTGAAATGTAGCAGGGGCATTACACAAACCAAAAGGACATCCGACTAAAAGCAAAAGTGCCATAAGGATAAGTGAAAGTGGTTTTCTCTTGGTCCTCAGGCGCAATCATAATTTGGTTATACCCTGAATACCCATCCAAAAAAAATAAAACTCATGACCCGCTAACCTCTCAAGCATTTGATCAATGAAGGGCAGTGGAAAGTGATCTTTACGGGTAGCATCATTTAATTTTCTATAATCAATGCACACACGCCATCCCGTAACTGTCCTAGTGGGTATTAATTCATTTTTTTCATTTGTGATCACAGTAATCCCACCTTTTTTCGGCACACATTACCCATGCACTATCAGATATAGGATAGATAATATCTGCATCAAGGAGTTTGATAGTTTCTATTTTTACTACCTCTTGCATCATTTGATTCAGTCTTCTCTGAGGTTGCACAAGAGGTGAGTATTTGTCTTCCATCAATATTTTGGGCATGCAGACTGATGGATTGATCCCTTTGATATCCGCCACTTTCCATGGAAATGCACTTTTGTGTGATTTTAAGACTTCCAGCAATTTGTCCTCCATTACATCTGTCAAAGAAGAAGAAATGATGACAGGTAACGTGTTATTCTCACCTAGGTATACGTATTTTAGGTGTGGAGGCAGTGGTTTTAGCTCAAGCGTCGGTGGCTCCTCCAGGCTTGACTTCTAAGGGATCAAGCCTCTTCGATCTCCCAAGTCTTCTAATCTCATTCTCATTGGCCTCTTCCATGGCTGGTTAGCATTGAGGTATGCCGCTATTTCGGCTTTCTTTACATCCAATTCATCTTCTCTCAATTCGGTAGTGAGAGTGGCTTCCAAAGGGTCCATAAGAGCATCCTGCACATAATTAGACACAAGAGCACCAAAAGCATCAATTCTATAACAACTATCAGAATGCAGTGTGTGCTTAAGTGCATTAAAAACATCAAAAGTAATCTCTTTTTCTCCCACTCTCAATCTCAATTTCCCTTCTTGCACATCAATTCGGGCCTTGCTAGTTGCAAGGAATGGTCTCCACAAAATCAAACGCATCTCTACATCCTCCTCCATGTCAAGTACCACAAAATCTGCAGGAAAAATAAATTTTTCCACATTCACTAGCACATCCTCAATCACTCCTCGTGGATGCTTAACAGATCTGTCAGCTAGTTGTAAAGACATCCTCGTTGGCTTAGGCTCTCCTAATCCGAGTTTCCTGAATACAGATAAGGGCATAAGATTAATACTTGCTCCTAGATCACACAAAGCTTTATGGAAAACAACATCACCAATCATGCAAGGAGTAGAAAAACTCCCTGGGTCATTTAGTTTCAGTGGGATTTTGTTTTGCGCCAAAGCAGAGCAATTTTCAGTTAAGTTCACCGTCATGTGATCCTCCAACTTCCTCTTATTAGCTAATATGTCTTTCAAAAATTTAGCATAACTAGGCATTTGCATCAAAGCATCGGCAAAAGGAATATTGATATGCAATTTTTTAAATACCTCAAGAAACTTACCGAATTGTGCATCAAGTTTTGCTTTTTTCAGTGCTGCAGGGAAAGGAGGAGGGATAACAATTTTAGATTGTGCAGTGGGTGCTGGTGTAGTGTTAGAAGGCTTACATTTAGATGTCTCAGTCTGTTCATCCGGCACTTGCTTTTTTTTCTTTTTCTCTCGACTCTAAAATTTTTCCACTCTTCAACTCAATGGCCTTCACTTGCTCTTTTTGATTTGTCTCTGTGTTACTTGGCAAAGTGCCTAATTCTCTACTTTCTATCATCTTCGCTAACTGTCCAATCTGATTTTCTAGCCCCTTTATCGATGCATCTTGATTTTGGAGTCTAGTTTCAGTAGATGAGATGAACTTGGACATCATCTGCTCCAAATTGGACTTCTCTTCTCTAGGAGGATCAGATCTGTACATCGGTTGTTTCACATATGGTTGCGCTCCTTGAGGTCGATTCTGACTGTTTTGACCACCCCATGAGAAGTTTGGATGTTGCCTCCATCCGGGATTGTATGTGTTCGAATAAAGGTCATTCGTTGGACGGTTTTGGAATCCCACTTGATTCACAAGTGCCCCTTCTGGCACATAAAAGGGATTTCCATCTTGACAGTCCTTAACATAATGTTCTCCTCCGCATTTTTCACAAAATATCTCTTGAAGCCGCATAGCCGTGCCACCCATATTCAACCCGTCCAGTTTCCTGTTCAAGACATCAAGTTGTGCAGTAATAGCGGAAAGGTCAGTTACCTGGTGAACTCCTGTACTTCTTCGTTGGTTGTTCATTTCGGATTGAGGATGATAGCTGCTAGCAGCCATCTCCTCCAATAACTCGTATCCTTCCTCAACAGTTTTTCTCAAGAGTTTTCCACAAGCAGCAACATCTATCATAGTACGATTAGGAGTAAGCAAACCATAGTAAAGGTTTGAACAACTAACCCAAGTGGTAGTTCGTGATGAGGACATCTTCTTAATAAATCTTTGAAGTGCTCCCATGCCTCATATAAAGACTCCTGCTCGAATTGAGCAAATGTGGTGATGTCTGCCCGCAGCTTCATGGTCTTAGATGGAGGAAAGTATTTAATGAGAAACGCTTTCGCCATGTCCTCCCATGTGGTGATCGAACCTACAGGCAAACAATTCAACCATGCTTTAGCTTTATCACGTAAGGAGAAGGGAAATAAACGCAATCTAACAGAATCATCAGAAACTCCATTAAATTTAAAAGTATCACAAATTTTGAGAAAATCTGCGATATGCGTGTTTGGGTCATCTACTGCAGATCCTCCAAACTGGACTGTGTTCTGAATCATCTGAATTATGGCTGGTTTGATTTCGAAGTGGTTTGCCCGTACAATAGGCCTCACAATGCTGGTGCGTGCTCCATCCAAAGAAGGTTGGTCATACTCCAGCATCGGTATGCGGCATGACATCTCAACAAGTTTAGCATCATGGTGTTCCTCCTCACGATCGTTCTCGTGCCTCTCCATCAGTTCCTTCAGTCTCTGCTGCTGTGTGGGGACCCAGACGCTAATTCATGTCTTAATCATTATTAATGTCAAATATAACAATTAAGAAAAGTGAGACTAATTTTTTTTCTTTTTGAATATAAATGCGGAAACGTAATAGTAATCTATCTAATATGCATGTGAATATAAAAGTACAAGTCATGTACTACATGTCTCTATCTCAACTAGGTTCAACATCTATACATCCAGTACTGAATCCTATTCTGCTTATGGGCCCGGATCTCCACGCTAACTATAATCTGTCATCCTCTTCCTGATCCCGAATCATGTCCCACCTATTTTCATGCACACATACAAACAAGACAACAGCCGGATAACTCCGGTGAGAATTATATTCCCAATATAAACAATGTACGCATGCAGTCATATAAAACATATATAAAAGCATGAAACACATATCAATAACATGTATCAAATCTGAAAGACATGAATCGATATAAAATTGTAAATGAAACTCTAGACTCATCATCTCAGGCTCGACTCATTTCTAATCTAGGGATCCCGATCTGAACAATAACGCAACGTTCTCCCATCTACTTTACCCCAGCTAGATGGTGGTACGTTCTTAGTCCCAGACTTTGCCTATCTATATCGAAGATTTGCAATAAGAGTCGGTCTTCTCCCCAGTCTATCGATATATATCCAAAAGTCCAGTGATTTGGCCGTTCTGCCATGGCGGTTCTGCCAGAGACTAGGCGGATCTACCCAACTCTAACTCATACTTTGATATAGATCAATGGACTAAACATATCAATATTAATACTTGCAAATATCAATGAAATAATCATTCAGTATGTGATTTTGGGAAACTCAAGTTAAATCTAACTCGAGTTGTGCAATCCGAATCAACATTGATTTATACTTTTCATTTTTGTGTGTCGATCTCACTCTGTCGAAGTCTCGAACTCACTGCCTGTCAAATCAATCTAGCAATAACAATATCGAATACACTGTATCAATGTATAACTCAATTCAAGATCTGTTCTGATCAATATTCAAATCAAACGTAATCTGATTCATATCAACAATATCAGAATACAATCTCAATCATTACTGAATCTGATCAAAATCAATTTACTGATGTTTCGACGGCATAACAATACAGTCTTGATAAATTCGTCAATCTCAACATCACAGATATAATAACACAACTCATAATCGATATCAATACGAATCATAATCTCAATTCTGTACAGTCTCGCAATACCGGCAATACAATATCAGTATGTACGAATCAACAATTCATCTGATCCAAATCTGAATAATATCAATATACTCAGTAATACAGTATCGATCCCAACATCTCATAATTGATGACAAAACAATTCTGATATCAAATCGGTCTAATCACAATCAAATCAACTCTGAAAATTCATAATAATTACATACGGTATCTGTTCTTCAATCTGATTTCGATTATACAATGTCTGATATCGCAAGAACAACATATATGAATTCTATCTGATTCTGGCAATATCATAATTTCAAGACATCAAAACGTAGTAAAACTTACGTCCAGTTGTAGTCGGTGTCGATATGAATACGATACCGAATTCGGATTCAAAATCGGATAACTGAATCTTTCAAAATCACAATATGAGGCTATGAGGATTTTTAAATTTCCCTGTAGCTTCCCTCGATTTCCGCTGAAGCAAATGAAGACATTCAGACACATATATATCAAGATACATGCTAGAGGTACGTGGCTCAATGTGCATACTGCACGTCTCGCGCTCGGGCGGACATAAAGTTCCGCCCGCGCGCGGAACTCTCGGCCCTCGCAAATTAAACAATCGCGCTCGGGCGGACATAAAGTTCCGCCCGAGCGCAAAACCTTCGGCCCTCTTCGCGCGACATTCGGCCCAAATCTTGTGCTTTTCATATGCTTTTCCCAAATCTGATCTCGGAATGGCCCGGCTATAATTACATCAGTTCACAATCAACAAATCATATCAGATTACAATAATCAAATTCTCGGGCTTTACATTTCCCCCCCCCCCCCCTAAGATCTGATTTCGTCCTCGAATTCACAAGCAATCAACTCGTATATCACAGGTAATCATATCAGATACCACATCAGATACAAGAAGGAGATATATACAGAGACTAAAAGAAAACTCACCTCAATGAAACAATTCTGGAATCGCTGTTTCATTTTGGATTCTGTCTTTCAACTAGCTTCTTCGATATTCTAACATTTCTATTGAACTTTCAACAGCAAAATAGTCTTCATTCTGAATTATCTTTCTTTTACTGATTCTGATTTCAATCTGGAATAGTACTTCAGGAATTATAATATAATAATATAACTCGAAGTAACTCTGATAAAATCAATCTCAAAATACTGGCTATACAACATCCGTATATACCGATCAACAGCTCATAACAAATCAACATCAACAGCTGTTATCAAATCTGTTTAATTCCAGTCAATTCAATATTCATTCTTTGGCCTCAAATATCAAAGGTCATCGTCTGACGTTGGCATATTTAGTCTGTCTATTCTGAGCTGTCTTCCTTTCTTTTCTGAATCAACTTCACTTTTTTAGTCATATCTCTGATCATATCAGGTCCAATCTCAGGAACCTCAGAGATATCATCTCGATAAAGAGTGAATCTGCACTTCTTACCGTACAACGTCTCAACTTGTGCCATCTCTATACTCGTCTGATAATTGTGGTTGTACGAAAATTTACCATATGGCAATGAATCCTGTCAATTAGTGCTAACATCAAGTACTATCGCTCTAAGCATATCCTCCAATGTCTGGATAATCTGCTCTGACTGTCCTTCAGTCTGTTGATGATATGCGGTACTCAGGTATAACCTCATACCTAGAGCCTGCTGCAACTCTGCCCCAAAGTGCGAAGTAACTGAAGATCACGATCTGAAACCATCAACTTCGACACTCCGTGCAATCTGGCCGCTGTCTGACATAAATCTCTGTCATCTGATCATATCTTTACATCATCTTGTACAGTTAAAACATGCGGATTCGGTCAATCTGTCCCTCACGACCCAATCACATCACTACCTCGGGAAAATTTCGGTAGCTTCGTCACAAAATCCAGGGAATTGTGATCACCCTTTCCATTCAGGAATAAACAAGATCTATAATAATTCCCTGGGTTTCTATCTTTCTGTCTTTACCTGCTGGCATTTCAGACATTTCGATACAAATTCTGTAATATCTGATTTCATCTATTTTTATCAAAATTGTATTTTCAAATTATCATACATTTCTGCTATCATGATGAATGCCGAATCATCTATTGTGCATTTCTGACAACATCAGTCATTTCAAACTCAAAATATCCAGCACAAACAAGTCGATTATTCATATACAATACAGTATCCCATACCTGATATTCTGATCGATACACTGCTCTGACTATTGATATCGAATTCTGCCCATTCTGATAAACTTTCTGAAACTGTTTTAACTCTCAAAATAAGCTCTGATTCGGCTTGAGGGATCGAGTCTCAACTGTATACAATCTATATCAAATACTGCTTCAGAAAATAACAATTCTCAATCAGATTTAAAACAACAGTTAGATATAATAGCCTGCTAAACTCATGCAACTACAAATGTCTAACACTGATATCAATCTCAGCCAACTAATCACGGCTTCACTGTGCTAGATCAACCGATATATCATCTTCAGATATCACAACCCTGAATACAATCTGTCTCAGTCAAGATGCGCATTTCAACAGTTTTTGTTTACAATTTTTCCAGTTCTCAGAATATTCAATAAAGTACTCAGATATTTAACAAACTCAGTCATATTTTTCGAATATGCCAGAATATCATATATCAACAATCAGAGAATCATCAAAATACTCTGAACATAGAGTTTATCAGCTCATAAACATAACTGAAGCATCCCAAAGAGAAACACTCAATCAGATGTAACTCTCGGCTAGTAAATCTTCTATCTGATTTTTCAAATCCTTCAATTCAATCAGTATGCACGAAGTTCAAGAAATAATAACAATACCTGATATCGAGTCAAGGCTAAAATCAATCTCCCTGGCTAGAATCAAACCTGGGATCTCATCTGAGGAAAAACATTAGCAACGCTTCTGTCACTGGCAAATCAGTCAATGATACGCTTCATCTCAGTAAATCAACTAAATACCTAAGGAATCACTCCGTTCCTTTCGATAATCATCGAATCATTAACATCACATATATCAAAGGTATTCTAAATCCAGAATCCTTACCGTACCATGTTCATTCTTCGGCCATTTCAGGTCCGAATCTTACCATTTCCTGGAATAATCTGCGATAGCTCTGTACTTGGCCAACACATCAATATCAATAATGAGATCAGAATCAAATGACACCAAGTACTATATCATCTAACTCAATCTCATATCTGTCATACTGTAGCATACAAGATCCAACAAATGTCATTGATACAAAACCTCTCCCCAACAGAAAAGAGATAAATACTACAGCATATAATAACTCAATACTCAAAGCATATATCAATGCAATTCATTCAGAAATCATATACATAGGATGTACGAGAATCTCTCAATACATACACTAAAAAATCATAAAAGAACAGTTACTTGCTACTATATCATTAAGTGCATCCTGTGTCTGTTCCTTGGTCACTGTCACTACTCTGCCTTCCTTCTGGCTCTGGTCGTGTCTGAGTAAGGGGTGGTTGGAAAGAGTGAACAACCGATGATGGTCTATCAGTCTGAGTCACTGATCCAGATGACTCGGCTTCCTGGAATCTTCAAGAACCTCGATGTGGACATACTCTTGCAAAATGTCCTTTCTGTTTGCAAATACGGCAACTACCAAATACTCCTTGGCATTGCTCAGTGGGATGTCTCCCTCCGCAAGTGCTGACATAAACTCCAGTATAGTTCTGGCTCGAACTACCGGAGCTAGAAGAACTACTGCCAAACTTCTTGAACTGTCTTCCTCGGGCTTTCAAATAGTCTTTCTTTCCACCACTGCTACTCCAATCTCAAGTCCGAGAGGTGGTTGCTGTGGTCTCGATGCTGGAGGCACAAACTAAGCTTCTTTCTGTCTCATCAGACTGGCTTCGGCTCTCTTGGCTCTACTCAGAGCATCAACAAAATTATAGGGTCGGCCTATGTTTACCAAGGACAATATCTCAGAATTCAATCCCTTGACAAACTGATCAGTCACCGCTTCATCATTTCCAGCCACGTGAGGAGCAAAACGTAGCTAGGTAGAAAATTGAGCAACATATTCTTCAATGTTTAGCTGACCCTGTTTCAAATCTTCAAATGCTGCCCTCTTATCTTCTCGGTACGAACTTGGGAAAAATCTTCGATAGAATTGAGCTTTGAAGATCTTCCACGTAATCACTGTACCACGTTGTTCTAAGACTTCTTTGGTTGCAATCCAGATTGTCTCTTTGCAACCTCCTTTAACTGATTTCCAATCAGTTTAATTCTACGTTCATCTGAATACTCAATTGAATCAAACAATATCTCTATATCATCTATCCAGTTCTCACAATCAACAGTCGTCTCAGTACCCTTCAGAATCGGCGGTGTCAATGATTGAAACCTCTTCAACTGTGTTTCCATCAGAGTTTCTGACACATCTATCTGATCAGTCACCCTACTTTCTCGTTCTGGAATTCTTCGATGAGGGATATCTGATGATCACAAGGGTTAGCAATCACATGAGACACATCCGTCTCAGTCCTTTTCTGATCAGCTTACCTCTGATCAAAATCGGTTCTGATTCATTCTCAAATAATACACATTCCCAAATCAACTCAGATATTCAGGTAACATGTATATTCCAAAAACAGTAAACACATACTGTAATATTAGCATATACAATGTAATTCAACATTATCATAATCACATGCTAGCAATCACATGCAAGGTAAGAAAACTCATTCTACCCCGCTCACTAGCTTCTATCTCAGTCTCAAGAACCTACAGTTCTAGACCTATTTCTCTGATACCACCACCTGTGGGGACCCGGACGCTAATTCATGTCTTAATCATTATTAATGTCAAATATAACAATTAAGAAAAGTGGGACTAAATTTTTTTCTTTTTGAATATAAATGCGGAAACGTAATAGTAATCTATCTAATATACATGTGAATATAAAAATACAAGTCATGTACTACATGTCTCTATCTCAACTAGGTTCAACATCTATACATCCAGTGTTGAACCATATTCTGCTTCTGGGACCGGATCTTCATGCTAACTATAATCTGTCATCATCTTCCTGATCCCGAATCATGTCCCACCTGTTTTCATGCACACATACAAACAAGACAACAGCCGGATAACTCCGGTGAGAATTATATTCCCAGGATAAACAATGTACGCATGCAGTCATATAAAATATATATAAAAGCATGAAACACATATCAGTAACATGTATCAAATCTGAAAGACATGAATCGATATAAAATTGTAAATCAAACTCTAGACTCAACATCTTAGACTCGACTCATTTCTAATCTATGGATCCCGATCTGAATAATAACGCAACGTTCTCCCATCTACTTTACCCCAGCTAGATGGTGGTACGTTCTTAGTCCCAGACTTTGGCTATCTATATCGAAGATCTGCAATAAGAGTTGGTCTTCTCCTCAGTCTATCGATATATATCCAAAAGTCCAGTGACTTGGCGGTTCTGCCAGAGACTAGGCGGATCTGCCCAATTCTAACTCATAATTTTCTATAGATCAATAGACTAAACATATCAATATCAATACTTGCAAATATCAATGCAATAATCATTCAGTATGTGATTTTGGGAAACTCAAGTTAAATCTAACTCGAGTTGTGCAATCCCGAATCAACATTGATTTATACTTTTCGTTTCTTTCTGTCGATCTGACTCTGTCGAAGTCTCGAACTCACTGCCTGTCAAATCGATCTAGCAATAACAATATCGAATACACTATATCAATGTATAATTCAATTCAAGATCTGTTTTGATCAATACTCAAATCAAACGTAATCTGATTCATATCAAAGATATCAGAATACAATCTCAATCATTACTGAATCTGATCAAAATCAATTTACTGATGTTTTGACGACATAACAATACAGTCTTGATAACTTCGTCAATCTCAACATCACAGATATAATAACACAACTCATAATCGGTATCAATACGAATCATAATCTCAATTCTGTACAGTCTTGCAATACCAGCAATACAATATCAGTATGTACGAATCAACAACTCATCTGATCCAAATCTGAATAATATCAATATACTCAGTAATACAGTATCGATCAGATATCGATCCCAAAATCTCATAATTGATGACAAAACAATTCTGATATCAAATCGGTCTAATCACAATCAAATCAATTCTGAAAATTCATAATAATTACGTACAGTATCTGTTCTTCAATCCGGTTTCGATTATACAATGTCTGATATCGCAAGAACAACATATATGAATTCTATCTGATTCTGGAAATATCATAATTTCAAGACATATCAAAACGTAGTAAAACTTACGTACAGTTGTAGCCGGTGTCGATAGGAATATGATACCGAAGTCGGATTCAAAATCGGATAACTGAATCTTTCAAAATCACAATATGAGGCTACGAGGATTTTGAAATTTCCCTGTAGCTTCCCTCGATTTCCGCTGAAGCAAATAAAGACATTCGGACACATATATATCAAGATACATGCTATAGGTATGTGGCTCAATGTGCATACTGCACGTCTCGCGCTCGGGCGGACGTAATGTTCCGCCCGCGCGCGGAACTCTTAACCATCGCACATTAAACAATCGCGCTCGGGCGGACATAAAGTTCCGCCCGAGCGCAAAACCTTTGGCCCTCTTCTTTTAAACAGGGGCGCTCGGGCGGACAAACACTTCAGCCCGGGCGTGCGACATTCAGCCCAAATCTTGTGCTTTTCATATGCTTTGCCCAAATCTGATCTCGGAATGGCCCGACTATAATTACATCAGTTCATAATCAACAAATCATATCAGATTACAATAATCAAATTCTCGGGCATTACATGCTGTCTTCTCCTCCGGAAAGTTCTTTCAATTTCAGGGTCAAACTGCTCAAGCTCCACGTCAAGTGACTTTGGCATGCACTGGACGAGATATCTGTAACAGAATGTGGAGTGTTAATTTAATAAAATGAAACAATGCTAACAAAAATAACTAAAAATAAAATTTTGAATTAACAGTCCCCGGCAACGGCGCCAAAAATTTGATCGATCAAAACTTTCATTGTGAAATCCTTAATAAAAATATGATTTTGTATGCTCAAAAATTAATCGCAAGTGCACGATGTCAAGTAATAGTATAGTGTACGTGAGTACGAGTGTCGTTCCACTGGAGACTGTATTTGAAAATTATTATTTTCAATTATTAAATCTTTAGCAACGAAAATTGATTGATTGATTATTACTACTATGATCAAATAAATATGCAAATAAAATTATTCAAGAATTGATTAATGAAATCTAATATCTAAAATGGTTGATTAAAAATTCAATGAGAAATGAATTTGTTGGGAATATCGGTTCACTAACCCCTCGTTAATTAATTAATTCGTTGGATAATGACTGTATGCTTCCGACAGGATTTCTTATTCAATTGAACACACTCTCTCGAGCTATGTCAAACTAATTCTACTCAATGAAGTAATTAAATGTCTTTAATTATTTATCAAGAGTGAATTGCATGTCGATCTATAAAATCCCCTAGTTTTCGCCCTACCGGACTATTACTATCGGCGAGCATCCAATTTCATATGTCTATGTAAATTGTAGATCCACGGATTATACCACTCATTCCTATCACAAGTTATTCTCTCGTACTCACTCGCAATATAAAAACGTTGTTAAAATTAGCTACGCTCTAACAAAACGATAAAACAATAGTATAATCAAGAATAACGCAACAATCGAAATATAAATTAATTAAATCAAAGTTTGGGGTAGGATCCCCTTAAATACCAACAAATATTAAAGTTTAGCTACTCGAATTCATATTAGAAATAAAAAAATAAAGTTCAAAAGATGAAAACTAAATTAGAAATACTAGATTTGACAAAAAACACTTGCTCCAAGCTTTTTCTCTCCTCCTTCGCTCCTTGGTGGCTGCTGAATGGTCCAATTTTCGTGCATAGGGTTCCTCTTTCAGCCTCCCACCTTCCAAATTGAATAATAAATAAAAAGGGAAACTTCCCTTGTTGAGTCGCGCTGGGGCGGTGAAAGTCTTCTGCCCTGATGTGTTCTTCGCAACCTCTCGCGCTGGGGCGGTCAAACTTTACCGCCCTAGTGCGAGGTCTTCTGTCCCGGCTACTCTTCCTCTCGCGATGGGGCGGTAAAATGTCACTGCCCTAGCGCGGGGTGCTCTGTCCCCATCCTTCCCTTCCAATTGCTTTTTTCCATTTTTTCTGCATATTAACATACTTAATTGAGCGGTGGTCCAATGTAATAAAATAAGAAGAAATAGACAGAATGTAGACTCTAAATAACTTAAAACAATGCAAACTAGACTCAAAAATGTATTAAAAACACGTAAATATTACCTCTATCACAGCCTTATACCACATTCCTCCACACTTAAAGCACTTGTAGGTGCCCCACATGCACTTGTCGTAGTATTGGCGATTGCACTCCTTGTAGAGTGGCCTTTCCTCAGTCTTTGGGACTCTTTTTTTAGGTGGCTTTCCTTGTGGTTTGTGTTGTCCTGGCCGCTTCGGTGGTCCCGTAAACGGCTTCTTGTTCTACTGACTTGATTGTTGGGCACGGTTCCTTTTGCGCTACATCTCCAACTCAATGTTCTTCAGAGATTTCTCGGCTCGAAAGGCTTTAGTAACGGCAGTAGTATAGTCAATAGGGTCAATGAGCATTATATCTCGACAGATCATCGGCCTCAATCCATCCAAGAAATGACGTAACTTCTCCGCAGCATCATTGGCAATCAAGAGCACAAAATGACAACTCCTATAAAACTTCTGCACAAACTCGGCAACAGTTAAATATTTATCATAGAATATTCTCTAGGAATCTTCCCAAGACAGAGTTTCTAGATTCACTCCTGCTTCGCTCCCTCCCACCATAAAAAAAACATCGCCCTTCAGCAGATAGATGGTACAACGAACTGGGTCAGCGTCCACCATATCTATATATCTAAAGATCACCTCTAAATATCTAATCCATCTCTCAATCATGAATGGATCAGTAGTGCAAGAAAAATCCTCGGGGTCATCCTCCTAAATCGCTCATAGACTGCTTCCGGTCGGACCCTCACACCATTTCCCACGTGTTGCTCTAGTAAACGAGAAAAACCGCCTAGTACACAGGCACTAGCATCCTGATTAGGTGGAGGCTATGTAATCTCCTCTTCCTACCTATCTTCATTATCCTTACTAAAAATCCGTCTAGGAGGCATCTATGTACAATTCGTACAT
Source organism: Primulina eburnea (assembly GCF_022965805.1). Lineage (NCBI taxonomy): Eukaryota > Viridiplantae > Streptophyta > Magnoliopsida > Lamiales > Gesneriaceae > Primulina > Primulina eburnea. The sequence goes on from NC_133111.1 coordinate 31,918,593, forward strand.
ACCACGTAAATAAAGCATGAAAATCTCTAATAAATCCTTAACAAAATCTTTATTTCAAAACTTCACTATCAAGCTAATGCGGAAAATAAATGTCCCTTTTGAGTATACTGCCGGACTCGATCCAGCGTCAGCGCCTCCCTTAATCTCATCCTCACCTGCAACATTCAAACCTATTGAATCTAATGACTCAGCACGTTCTAAACATGAGTAACAAATAATATATATACAAGCACATGCATTAAAAATCATATTTTTATTTAAATAAGCTCGTAAACATAAATAGATCATAAATCATTTCATCATAATGATTTACCTCATCATATATCGTTTTAGGTGAAGTTTGATCCTTGAAAGTGACTAGCTGTATCATGTGGTCGATTGATCAGTTTTAGCTCGCCATTGCGCAAGGGGACGGGCACTAGGCACCACCGTAAATGGAAATACGATTGTTGGGCTCCCTCTGAGGCCGTCTCCCGTAAACGAGCTCCTTCTTAGGCCTTCTCCCTCACGATATTCTCAATAATCATGTCATATCACATCCTTTTTGTCACATTCAATTCACATCCTTGAAATATTTTTCCTTCCTTTTTATTCACAAAATATCATATCATTTGCACATTTGTAAAATAACATTTTAACAATAAAAATTACACAACTTTATCATAAAACATGAAATCTCATATTTTCATCATATATGTTTTAAAATATCATTTGAAATGTGTTATGATTCTTCGAGACACTGCCAGACCTTTCGTACTACCCAGGAGACAAAATGACCATTTTTCCCTTGGACATTAAAATTCTCGATTATGATTTTTCCTCACTTTTATTTATTCGATCTTATCCGAAATAACTATATAAGCTTAAATTTGACTTCTAATATTTTTATTTAACGTAAACTCAGGCTTTTTTATTAATTTCTTAATTACTAAACCGTGATGCGTTTAAATCCTGAATTAATTCAAAACTTAATATTTTCTTCACAAGCTTTAAATATAGACCTTTCATACCTAAAATACCCTCGTGAAGCAATAATCGACCCCAAGGACCATGGTTCAAACCGATTATCTTCCTAGCCTCAAAACTGAACCATAGCCTATGTATGTAAAGCCATGGCTCGATTCCCTCGAGCCACCACCGAGCCATCTTGGGCCTACCTCTGACCTGTCCTTCATGGACCCTTCCAGACCTAGTCTAGATTAGCACACCAGCCCCTAGGCAGAAGACCAACTGTGCGCTCCTCTCCTTAGATTCCATAGTCGCGGCCCATCTACCACCGAGCCACGAAGGACCACGGCTGCACCAGACCAATCCTCAACCCCAAGCCATCTTCTCTAGACCCTACTGAACCATCCTAGACTGTCCTAACTGAGACATGCTCCACCCCTTCAGAATCCGTCCAAGGGTCGTGCATGGGAAGAGTCCTTGCACTTGTGGACTCTTCGCTACCAGTTTTCCATGAGTCCGATCCATGTTAGGAATCTTCCTAGCACTGAACCACTTCCATCACAGCCCCTACCAAAGCCCTGGCCGAGCCGCACACGAGCCTCTCCCCTAGCCGACCCCTTGAAGACCAACCACTCCTTGAAAACCCTAGGTTGTTGCCTTCCTTGCCAAGCTAGGTTCCAGCATGCATATTGTCCCCTGACGACTCTTTTCCCTTCCTTTAAACACATCTTATTGGCAGCGTGTCTTTAGGAAGCATAACGTTTTTCAAACAAGCTTAAAATCATCAAAACTTTGAAAATAATCATCAAATGTTAAGAAATTTGTATTCAAATATTTTTCATGCTAAAACACGTAAAACATGCATATTATGATTTGAATGGTACATCAAAATAGTTTAGAAGTGTGCCTTTGCATTTTAGAACGCTCGAATATGCGATCGTTGGCGTGGGTTGCGAATGAGGACGACCAAGTGACGAAGACTCCTTGATTCTCCTTTCTTAATTTTCTAAAATTTATGTGTGTGTGATCCACGGCTGAATTGGGTGCCAAAAACTCTAGGTTTCTATTCTATAGATGTTGAAATTTGCACGGTAATGGGCTTAGGTTGTGGGCCTTTGTGTTTAGGAACAACTGAGCCTACTAATCTTAGGTAAATTAAGCCTAATAACACATATTTAATTTTAAAATAAAAGTTTACAAAAATTTGTTTTCAAAAATAATAATTTTTGGGCTTTTAAAAATCCTTTGTTTGCCAAAAACCGTTTTCCCGGGTAAAATCTAGCTCGTTTCATAAAATAATTTAGACTATATTATTTTTAGAAAATTTTCATTATTTTTAATCATATTAAAAAGTCTAAAAAAATTTATTGAAAATATTTTATCTTGGTCGTCTTCGGTCTCTTTTCCCCGACCTATTATCGAATATTCGTATAAAATCTTCAATTTTAATGAAATCATGCAATCTAATCATTTAGTAATTCAATTAGAAATTCAATCATACAATATACATCAAGTAAGCATTTAAAATCAATTAAATAAAAAAATTAAGCAATTTACATCATTTGCATGCATGTGGTTTTTGTGGGTTGGCTTTTGGACGTTACACATGTGTTGTCATGGGTGTTGCAACACCTGTGTCAACACCTTGCATGCATGTTCTTTTGCAGCATGCTAGACATATTGCATATATCATGCATCATGTTTTGTGTAAAATTTTGTACAGTGATGGCTATTTCCTGATGTACTCTCAGTTTGCAATCAAACTTCAAATCAAGTACTATAGAGTGGTTTGTGCTCAATCTAATCATCAAGTACTGGAGGATATTTGTTTATTTCATGATCATCTCTAATGTGAAAAAGTGACTTAGAAAAATTTGATCAAAAAGAAGAAAAACAGAAAAGAGGACAAAATAAAAAATATAAAAGAAAATGGAAAAAGCTAACTAGATGAGTCTATTGAAGACTCGTTTTTTTTTAGTATGAGAGCTACCAATTCTAAATCAAAATACAGAAGGGAAAAACTTACCTAGATAATTTTATTGAACCGTTATTCTAGTGTAGGAGCTACAATTTTTAAGTTAAAAGAAAGTTCACGAAAGTTTGAGTCAAAATCAAGAGTGTTGCCAACACTAAGTACATGTATACTACAATTTGTTTATTGCCTGACACTTCCTTGTTATATCATACTTGAAGCATAATTAGAACATGCATTCTGATTGTTTTGTGAATTTTTTTATGCAGTGGGCTATTAGCTTTTGACCTATAACATTTGAAGAAAACTCTAAATCTTCTTTTCTTTATTTTTAATGGTAAGTGGGTTAAATCGACGTGGTGTTAAACATAAATTTTTATTTGAAATAAAGATTGCACTGGTTTAAATCTAATTTACCGTTGGATGATGGTGTAAATTGTGATTAGGAAATTGAGTCTACTTCGGAAGATTATTATTGTTGTTGTGCAGCTTGTTCGAAACTGAAAAGACAAATCGGCGAGATCTTTGATACCGTTGGATTGAGAGTATATATGTTTTTACTGTCGAATACTCATTTCATTACTGTTAATTGCTCTTACTTTCCTCTCAAACCTTCTTTGCTCTCATTTTTCTCCCTGAGCGAAATTGTGTTTAACTGTTGTTGTTATATGTTATTTTCGCTTAAATTTGTTAGATGGCTAGAAGGGGATACAAGCTTCTGGATATTCGAAGCAAAATTGCTGCTAGTTATGGTGTTCCACCCCATGCGACAACACCGTCTACAGAACATCCTTCTGATAGTCTTCTGCAGATAGTTGTGGTCGCAGAGGACCCAATCCCTCTTGAAACCATTTCCCCTGGAGAACCAGGTAATGACATAGATGTTGATAATTCACCAGATTTCGAAGAGCTGAATTGTGTATTCCATGTTCTTCCGCAACCCAGATGTTCAAAGAGACAGGCAGGGTATGACCCTGATTTCGTGTCCTCCAAGAAGTTTCGAGCTTCCTCCTCCACTACAAATCTATTGGATCCTGATTTCTCATATGGAGATGACTCCAATGATGAAAACTTTGAATTGGTAGCAAGACCAAAACCTGTTGTTGCAACGAAGAACACCACAAATCTACTCCTATTTTTCAATCATCTTATATAGCAAGACCACTCTACTGATGATGAACAATCCTTTGATGAGTTTTTTTGACACCGAAAATAAGAAAAAAACGGAAAATAAAATCATCTCTGATGATGAGCCTGATGAGGAGATGATACAAGAGTTTGAGGATAATCGCCTAGACCCGTCTGACAGTTCCTCTTTTAAATCTGACTTTGAGTCAGAAGAACATGATGATGATGATGAGTCCGAAGAAACTGATGGTTATGAGAGTGAATTAGTGATGATTTTGTTGATGTTGTTGCCGATATTGAGTCCAATGTTGACAATACCGAAGACAACATTGACTTTGAGGACTATGACGTGAGCCATTCCTTCTCGAAAAAGTTCAATTATGAAGCTGTTTTAGCCTTATTAGAGAATTTATTGAAGAAAGACTGATAATACACATCACCATTTTTTGGATGTTTTGTTCAGAAAAGCAAAAAAGAGTTATGAAAAGAATATTTCATTTCTAAATATTCTTTAACTAATTTTTTCGAGGGTTTAATGTTGATATATTTAAATATATAGTTTTGCATTTCTAAACTAATTAGATTTTCTTTATTAATTTTCTCTTTATTTGATAATATTATTGATATTAATAATAATTTCTCTAGATATGTTATTATTACTCAAAAGAAATTTTTCCTAATGATATTTTTTGTTTCTTATGTGCGTAAGACTCTATACAAAGAATAAAATCCAAGGGAAAAGAAAATAAAAGTAGAGAAAATATCATAGCAGCACTGTACAGGGAGAGGTGTGCGTAACTTTCGTTGTTGATTGTCGAGTCGTGCAAAAAAACAGAGAAGTGAAGATTTTGCGTGATTAACTCACGTTGGTTTTGATGTGTTGTCGTAAGTTGTTGGAGACACTCGCAGACAACACTCTTGCAAAGTGTTGGTCAAAGAGTTATACGTGGTTCCGGGTTTTCCGTAATATAATCATTGGATATATGGTTTTGTAATTGTTTATTTGGATGCACTTTACTTCCTTGACCTGTTAAGGAAGATTATTTTTATAGTTTCATTAGCATTAGTTTTGTAAATTATTTGAAAGTTTCTAGTGAATATTTTGCCCTGAGACACCGTACAAGTTTTATACTTATGCATGATTTATTCTGTCTTATTTTAATCTTAAAACTTTGTTTGTTTCGTTAACTAATTTATTCTTCTACATGTTGCAGATAAGTGTTACAACACATGTACACAAAACCTAAAATCAGATACACACAATCTAAATAGTTTATGTACTTTTACAAATCAACTCTCTTATTTTTCTTTTGAAGAAGCTCATTCTTGGTTTACAATTATCAGATAGCGTAGAACCAATGACGGAGCCAATGGACCCGCCCCTCAATTTTTTCATTTGTTGTCTAGGAGTCTAAAAATAATTATATTTATTTCACTCTCCTCCCCGATAAACTTTAATCATAAATTATCTGCTCTATCAGTATAATTATTGTAAGAAAACTTAGCGTTGATACAACCAGAATTACAGTATATAGTGAACAAGTCATTGTCATAAATAATTTTATATAATTAGCACGATTAAGAACCTAACATCATGTTTAATAATTTCGTGGCAACCTTTTTCTACGATAATAATCATTGTAATTTCCCAATAATAAAATACAAAAAATTAAAATAAAAAAACAAAAAATTTATATAACTGGCATCATTGTCTATGTCACTGACATAGAGGAACTGTCAACGTAAAACCATCACTGACTTGTAATTTTCAGTAAAATATAAATATTTAAATAATAAGTAATTTACGGATTACAAATATATTTCTTTCTCCATCTATTCCCTCCTGGTTAACAAGATTAATCGATACCGTTGTCATATAGCTAGCTGTGTATTTGAGTGAAAATATTGTAGAGTTGTAAATTTTTTATGTCTCTATTTTCGCAAATTTCTCTTCCATCGGGAAATCGGAGATCCGTGGCGATGTGCATAGATACTCAGTTATTATAATCTATTTTTATTTTATTTTTTTCAATTTCGTTTTGCATCTTATATTTGATTTGATCTCTTGATTATTGAGTGGGAAAGATGAACATTCAATATTTGAGTCAAGCAAGTTGTCGACAAAATATTTTTGATGATTTTGAATGATTCCCTTCAACGCGACATGTGATTTTGGTCAGTTGAGTAGTACTCATTTATTTTAGAAGACAAGTCCTTGGTCCAATTTTTTTTTCTGCAGACTTCTGAATTTTTTATGGTGCAAATAAGAAATCATGCGATTGACCAAAGGATAATATCCAAATGTTTCCATTTGCATCCGAAAAAATTCGAACATAAATGTTTTGGAGCTGATGTATATCGACTTAGGCAAAAACTTTATGTGAGACGGTTCACGGGTCGTATTTGTGAGACGGATCTTTTATTTGGGTTATCCATTAAAAAGTATTACTTTTTATGCTAAGAGTATTACTTTTTATTGTGAATATAGATAGAGTTGACCCGTCTCACAGATTAAGATCCGTGAGACGGTTTCACATGAGACCCGCTCTCGACTTAGTGATAAGGATGATGTCCCAAGACCAAATCAAACCCCATTTTTGGGATAATTTAGTTAGGACAAAAACTTGTATCAGACGGTCTCACATGTCGTATTTTGTGAGACAGATCTCTTATTTGAGTCATCTATGAAAAAATATTACTTTTATTTTGAAATATCGGTATGATTGACCCGTCTCACAGATGAAGATTCGTAAGACTATCTCACAAGAGATCTACTCTTTAGTTAAATTAGATAGAAAATTCATCTATATATAATTTTTTTTTAATAGATTTTGAATATCGTCACTCAAGTACACAGATGAAGTATACAAGCTGAATTTTTAAATACAAATCAAATTTGTTAGAGTCAATTGTGCCCCAGCACATTAATGAAAGAGCAGAGTCATATGGGCCGGTTAGCAATAGCTTTTCGCAGCAGCTTTTACATTAGTGTCGGATTCAGATCACCCAACCAAAAATACGGTTTGGTCGACGCTGGGTGTGGGGGCAGTGCCCCACACCCAATCAATGGTCCAGATCATTTCATGGGGGGGGGGGGAATTTTTTAAAAAAAAAAAAAACCAAGGGCCAGAAAAATTCTGGCCCTTGGATCTGCCCCTGCAGGCACTGCCTGCAGGGGCAGGGTCGAATTTTCCCAAAAATACTCCTAATTCATGTGTCACGTTCTGTCTTTTAAAGTGAAACTAGCATTATTTTTTTTTCAAGTTTTGCTTCTTGCAAGAAATTTATTTTAAAGTTGCATATGCTGTAATAATTGTGAGGGACGGCCCAGAGAAAAATGAGGCAATAGACCAAACTTAAATTATAGGTCATCGTGCATTAATTTGAAATGTCAAATATATATTAGAAATGTAATTGAACATCATACTTCATAATCAAAGAAAACCAACATGTCTCAGCTGATGCAGTCACACAAATAGTCAATAAAATTTGATTGGCAAAGAAAACCATAAAAAAAAATTTCATTTTCGATGAAAATTTCAAAATTTTAATTGGGGTCCGAGATTTATTTGTGTCATATTCTTCCAAGTAGCATCTCTTTCAATTTCGTAATTCTGAAAGCATATCATGACCATCAATATCGGACACATCGTCTTTTTTCAGAGATTCACACAATATTTTCTCAATAGTTAATCTTCATCCAATGCCGTTAACTTTCATCCATCCAACAAGAATCCAAACACCTCTTCGAAAATATTCGATTGCTCAAAAGTCAAAGCTACTCCTCAACTCCAAAAGAGCAATATGTACCACAACATGAAAATAATTAGTTCTAAAGCATTTTTCATTTGTCTTTGGTTCTCTTCCAATATTAGCAACAAATTGTGTCTTTCTAGAAGTTTATTGTCGCTTAAGAAATATACGGTCAACTCCTATATTAGAAGCAAATCCTTCTTCCCTGTAATTCTTAAATAAAAAAACCATTTCAGTTGTTTCACCGCCGGTTTAGATTTATATCATACCAAATTACCAAGCTTAACAAAAATTCAAAGCTACTAAGTTGATGTGTTGCTAACAATCTAAAATCTCTCGATAATCTTTGCATCATCAGTTAAATTTGATACCTTAAGTAAAGGTTCTCTGACTTGCGACTTAATAGGCTTGACACTTTCGATATAACTTTCCCACCTCCTGGTACACAATGACATGAGTGTTGACAATTACCCTAACAATCAAGTAGAATATTCCTTCCATTTCAGTTGTGTCTGTTTTGGCCATGGAACACATCTTGACTTCATACGTGTTTCATCATGGTTGCTCGTCCTCACACGTACATAGGTGATCTCCTTGTAAAAAGGGTATCCTACTTACCCCGCTTTTGCAAGCTAAGAAATCATTAAAAATATAATACTTAACTTCACTACCTTTGTAGGCAACTTCACTCATCGTCTTAGGAAAGAGGAGTGATTCCGCAAGTTCTCATAACTTAATTGTCTCATTGAACCAAGATCTTGGGATCTCCAATCAACAAGGTTGGGTTTCTACTATGAAACTTTATTTGGTAGGTTTTAAACCCATTTCTATTGACAGATAGTACATTTGATATCTATTTAATGATTTTGTAAGCGGATCTGCTAAGTTATCCTTTGATTTAATATAATCAACGGATATAACTCTATTAGAGATCAACTGTCGCACAGTATTATGTCTTCGACGAATGCGTCAAGACTTGCCATTGTACATAAGTATTTTGTGCCCTTGCAATTGCCGACTGACTGTCGCAATGTATCAAGATTACTGGCACTGGACTTGTCCAACACGGAATGTCCTCTAGAAAGTTGCGAAGACATTCAACTTCTTCCGCAGCTTTATCTAGCGCTATGAACTCCGATTCTATAGTAGATCTAGCAATGCAAGTTTGTTTCGATGACCTCCAAGAGACTACTCCTCCACCAATGCCAAATACACAGCCGCTGGTGGATTTGGAGTCCTTGGTGTCAGAAATCCAATTTGCATCATAATATCCTTCAAGTACTGCATGATACCTTGTGTAATTTAATCCATATTCTGATGTGTACTTTAAATATCTAAGCACCCTTGTCAGTGCCTTCCAGTGTGCATCACTAGGTTTACTTGTAAACCGGCTTAACTTGTTAACCGCACAAGCGATGTCAGGTCTAGTACAGTTAGTGATGTACATAAGGTTTCCAATAATGCTGGAGTATTCCAGTTGGAAAACTGGTTCTCCACGATTCTTCGCCAAATGGACATTCACGTCTAAAGGCATTTTTACTGAGGTAGAGTCATAAGCGTTAAACTTTTTCAACACTGTTTCTATATAACGAGACTGAGATAGGACTATTTCTTCTGGAGTTCCAAATATTTTAATCCCTAGAATTACATCAGCAATACCCATATCTTTCATATCAAAATGTTTTGTCAACATTTACTTTATACCCTCAATCAACTATTGGCTATTCCCCATTATTAGCATGTCATCCACTCTCGAGTGCTTTTAATGTAAACACATTTGTCACACTCATTAATCTTAAATCTATTTGACAATACTACCTGGTCAAATTTTTTGTGCCACTGCTTGGGCGCTTGTTTAAGTCCGTATAGTGACTTAATTAAACGGCAGACCTTTGTTTCTTGTCCTTTAACTATGAAGCCTTCAGGTTGCTCCATATTTCTTCTTCAAGTTCAGCATTTAAGAATTTTGTTTTGATATCCGTTTGATGTATCTCAAGGTTATGAAAAGATTCCATGGCAATAAGCACACGAATGGATGTTATTCTTAAAACTGATGAATACGTGTCAAAGAAATCATCACATTCTCTTTGAATATAGCCTTTTGCCACAAGCCTGGCTTTGTATTTTTCAATACTTCCATCAATTCTAGTTTTCTTTTTCAATATTCATTTGCATCCCAATGGCTTGGTACCTGGTGGAAGATCCACTAGTTCCCAAGTATGGTTTTGCAAAATGGAATCCATTTCAGCGTTGATGGCTTCTTTCCAATAAGGAGCTTCAAGGCTAGCCAGAGCATCTTGTATGTCATTTGGTTCATTTTCCAACATAAAAGTATGGAAGTCTGGATCAAAGGACTTTGAAATTCTAGCCCTTTTTCTTCTTCTTGGCTTTTGCTCCTTTGAAGAGCCTTCTGAAAGGGGATCGGTTACGGTGGCCGGAAGCGCAACGGAAGTTTAAAATTTTTAATTTTCTTGAGAAAATTTCGGCCACCTACTAGTCTTGTGCAACAAATACAACAAAAATCCAACTATGTCATACATAGGGTGTTTTAGATATATACCTATCAATCTTTAAAAGATTGATTGTGGCTCCAACTTTGTTGTTAAACAACAAAGCTCTTGAATGGCATGAAGATCTACAAGCTCTCCTTGAACTCCTTTCTTCAAAATTAGGCCCACCACTAACTAGGAAGATCCCCTCATATTTTGCACTAGAAAAATATGAGGATTTTTCAAAGAGAAGTGTAGTGTTCCTCAACAAATTGAAGAACAAAAATGGAGGAGAAAAATGAGAGAAAAAATGGACAAGAGTTTCGGCCATCATGCTTGGAGAGGAGAAGGAGAATGACTTAATTTCTTGTCTTGGTGTTGCAAAAAGCAAAAGTCAAAAAGTTGCATGCCATGCAATTTTTTTTTTATTCAAAAGTATTCTCCAACCTTTCACCTCCCTAGCATGCTTTTCTAAGTGGGCTTGTAACATTTACAAGGCCCATGGACTATTTAAATTGTCTCAAACATATTTGAGCCCAATTAGACTTTACTTGATTTTACTCAAGCCCACTAGTTAAATAATTATTTCTAATTGGGCTCTACAAGGCCCAATGTTATTAATTAATTCAACACTTGAATTAATTTAATTATTTGGACTCTACTAGGTCCACTAGTGTTTAATTAATTCAACACTTGAATTAATTTAATTTAGTCCATAATAATGTTTATGAAAATCACAATTTTCAAATACATTATTCTCTTGGCCAAATTTTAATTTAGGAACACTTCCATAAATCAAAATTTACATTTCTCTCATAGAAGTCATACTTCTATTTTTCCTTTACGCTTATAAACTCATTTATAAGCCGTTCAACACATTGAACTATTTTCTCCTTTATAGAAGTCATACTTCTAATTTTCCTCACGCTTATAAACTCCTTTATAAGCCGTTCAACACATTGAACTATTTTTACTTCTCAACGGGATCTAGAAAGCTAGTACTTGTGTGGCCCTCAATGGTTCATTGATACAACTAGCCGTGGGTTCACATCTCCATGTGATTCGGACTAAACATGTCCTTATTCGAGCATACCCCAATTGCTCCATTCTTACTTATCAACACCTTGATAACAAGAATGTCAGAACTCAAGTCTGATAGTACCCATCCAATCATGTTAAACGCCTAGCAGCATCGCTTACATGATTCCCTAGGTATCAAATGATAGTGCCTGCAAGAACCATTCAATTATGGTTAGCGTACAGTACGGTCCCTTCAACTCATATATCCCGATCGATTCGACAACCATTGGTTTATCGAGAGTTGTCAATGAATCGATACTATGTGTCATGTCGTAGTTGCATCGATGGTGTAATCTATGAAACCCTTTCATAATTACCACCATACTCTGGCCAGAGATTTCGATCTACATACACATGATAACACATAGGATATCCATACCCGAAGGTAAGCGGTGAATCCCCGACTACAATGCATCGACTCCTATGTGTTTCGACAGAACACCCAACCTTGCCACCTGATGACCCCATAAGAGTCGGTAAACAAGTCAAAGTGTAATTCTAGCACATAGAGTCTCAATGTTGTCCCGGGTCATAAGGACTAATTCTGTACAACCATAAACTAGGACATTTCCACTCGATAAGTGAGAACCACTTGGAAAGTCCTTTTATGGAGGGTTGTTCAGTACACTCTACAAGGAGCACCTATCTGCATGTTCGGACATCACAATGTCCCCTATCAATGAAACATGGTACTCACATCGCAGATACTAGTCTCGAACTCTAGCGGCCTATATCCTTCTTAGTGGCGGCTGAATCGACTAGGAACCGTTTAGAATATACAGTATTACAAATATGAGTTTCATGATACTCATCATATGAGCATCTCATATTCTTTCTACTATTTGTATATTCAAGGGCTTTATCTATGCAACTAGCATGGGTATACAGATAAAGATGTGCCATAATAATAATCTCAAACATTATTAAAATAAAGATTGCTTATACATAGAGTTTCATTGTGAACACTCGGCCAACACTTGGCTCGACGGGCACCTACTCTAACAATCTCCCACTTGCACTAGAGCCAACTACCCATATGCTTTAAACTCATTGATTCGCGATGCTTGTCGAATAATGGTCCAGGTAAAGGCGTAGCTAGTGGATCAACAACATTATCGGCGGAGCCGACTTTGTCAAAAGACACTTCTCCTCTTTCCACAATCTCTCCGAGGATGTGGTACTTTCTCAATACTAGTTTGGATTTCTGATGAGACCTAGGCTCCTTTGCTTGAGCTATAGCTCCCGTGTTGTCACACAACACCGGGACAGGAGCAACTCCATTAGGAATGACGCCCAACTCTTGGACGAAATTCCTTATCCAAACAGCCTCCCTTGCTGCATCTGATGCAGCAATGTATTCGGCCTCTGTGCTGGAATCCGTAGTATTGTCTCGCTTGGAACTCTTCCAAGAGACAGCAGCACCATAGAGCATGAATACAAAACCAGAGGTTGACTTCGAGTCATCGATATCGCTTTGGAAGCTAGAGTCGGTATAGCCTTCCAATTTTAGTTCTCCACCCCATAGACCAAGAACAATTTATTGGTCCTTCTCAACTACTTGAGGATGTCTTTCACAGCTTTCCAGTGTGGAAGACCAGGGTTCGATTGATATCTACTCACTACACTTAGTGCGAAAGCCACGTCAAGACGTGTAGATATCATCCCATACATGATGCTACCAATTGCCAAAGCATACGGAATGCGTGTCATCGCCACTATCTCTGCATCAGTCTTGGGAGACAGACTTGGATAGGGACACGCCATGACACATTGGTAGATGTCCTCCCTTGGACTCATCCATCGAGAACGGCTTCACGATGGTATCAATGTATGTGGACTGGGTGAGACCAAGCAATCTTCTCGATCTATCTCTATAGATCTGTATTCCCAATACAAAAGATGCTTCACCCAAGTCCTGCATCGAGAACTTACTCACTAACCATATCTTAGTTGATTGCAACATTCCTACATCATTCCCAATGAGTTGAATGTCATCAACATATAACACCAGGAATGTCACAACACTCCCACTGACCTTCTTATACACATAGGGTTCCTCAGGACTCTTAGTAAATCAAACTATTTGATTGTACTGTCGAATCTGAGGTTCCAACTCCTAGATGCCTGCTTTAGATCATAAATAGATCTCTGAAGTTTGCATACCATATGCTCACTTCCGATAGATGTTAACCCTTCAGGTTAAGACATGTAAATAACTTTCTTAAAATCCCCATTAAGAAAGTCTGTCTTGACATCCATCTGCCATATCTCATAGTCATACCATGCAGCTATGGCTAGCAAAATCCTTATGGACTTGAACATTGCGACTGGGGAAAAAGGTTTCCTCAAAGTCAACTCCTTGTCTTTGAGTATATCCTTTTTCCACCAATCGCACCTTGAAGGTCAATACCTTCCCATCCGTCCCAAGTCCCTATGGGAACCTTTCCCTCAGGTGGATCTATAAGATCCCACACTTGGTTCGGATGCATGGAATTCATCTCAGATTCCATCGCTTCAAGCCATTTGGATGAATCGGCATCAGATAACGCTTCCTTGAAGGTCCTTGGATCACATCCATGGTTAGGCTCATCATGGCCCTCTTCAAGAAGCTGACCATACCTCATAGGTGGTCTCGAGACTTTCTCGTATCTTCTAGGAGCTTGTATCTCCTCTCTTGGCTCTTCGGGTGTGGGTTCTTCAATTGTGGGTGTCTCTCGAACCTCTTCGAGTTCTATCATCTCCCTATTTCTATCCAATAGAAATTCCCTTTCATAAGGGTCACATTCCTATAAACAAACACTTTTGTTTCTTGGGGATGATAGAAGTAGTATCCAATCGAATTCATTGGATATCCCACAAATTAGCATAAAATGGATCGACTATCCAATTTATCTCCCACTACCTGCTTCACACAAGCAGGGCTCCCCATATTCTAAGATAAGAATATTTGGGAGGCTTACCCATCCATATCTCATATGGTGTTTGCCTTTGAGTGGACATTTAATGGAATATCTTTCAATTTTAAGTTATAGAGATCGTTTTCAAGTTCTCATGTACCAATAAAACATTCATTCATGTAAATGTTGCAAACACCTTTGCAAAATAAACAAGAATATCCATTTTTATCACAATAGAAATGGAAACAATGTTTTTACAAAATTAGGTACAAACAAAACATCTCATAAAATTAACTTAAAACTATTGTTCAACAATAAGTAAACATCTTCAACAGCCTTGGCAGCAACTCTTGCTCCATTGCCCGTCCTCTAGAAGGTCACACCTTCCTTAAACTTTCTACTTCTTCCCATCACCTGTAACTCATTACAGAGATGTAAGTCACAACCGGTATCTAATACCCAAGAAGTAGAGTTAATTGAAATTTTTACTTCAATTTAGAACATACCGTTTCCAGAACTTTTCTGGGCAAGATATTCTTTGCAATTACGCCTCCAATGTCCAGGCTTCTTGCAGTGATGACATACATCATCAGTCTTGTCAGCCTTAACTGGTCTGGCTGCCTCAACGGGATTCGGAGATTGCCTCAACAAGGGCACGTTCTTCTTGGGATGTTGGAAAGAACTCTTCTTTTCCTTCTCATGTGGATCAATCTTCGTACCAGATGAAGAACCCACATAAAGAACCAACTTCTCTTTCTTGATGGTGGATTCAAACGTAACAAGCATGTTCACCAACTCCTCAAGGGTCGGTTCCATCTTGTTCATGTTGAAGTTCACCACAAAAGGATCAAATGAGCTAGGCAGCGATAACAGCAACACGTCGGTGGTCAACTCCGAAGGCAAGATCATATCCATGCCAACGAGCTTGTCCACGAGCCCGATCACCTTTAGGCCATGCTCATGGACCGAGGCCCCATCTCGCATGCGCAAAGTGATCAGCTCCTTGACGGTAGCATGCCTAAGAGGACGCGTTTGCTCTCCAAAGAGCTCCTTGAGGTGCAAATGAATGTCAGCAGCACTCTTTGCACCCTCAAAACGCCTCTGCAGCTCATCATTCATAGAAGTCAGCATATAACACCTTGCTATCAAGTCATGGTCACACCATTCCTTGTAAGCCTGCAATTCCTCAGGAGTGCAGTCAGTCGGAGCCTCAACAGGGGGCGACTGAGTCAGTGTATATGTTACCCTTTCCGAATTCAAGACTATTTTCAAATTTCTTAGCCAAGTGAGGTAATTAGGTCCAGTTAATATGTGTTTGTCGAGTATTACAGATATCGAATTGCGCATCGAAGACATTGTCGATTTGTACTGAAAAGTGAAACAGATAAATGTTGATGACTATTTAAAATATTTGGTAAGATATAAAGTATGGACTTTAACTTTATAAATATTTACTCCCACTGTTTTGACATCTTTCACTACCCTCTAGTGAAAACGGGAAACTCCTTTCCTCAGTAGGTACGTAAGGTCCAATTAGCGAATTATGATCCCGATTATACAGCCAATCACAATTCCTAAAAGGTAGTTTCCCAATTGCATCACAATGCAACCCTTAACGTAAACTTTTGTCTCACGTTTGATTAGGACCCATTATAGACGTCGTTCATCTTTACGTGTCAAGCCTTACCCATCGATGTTGAACCTTAATGGACGGTCGCCATGAGTTCCCTCAATTATCTGAGCCGAAGTCATGGGAGTTCCACGTAGTTCACATCACTATGTCAATGGATGTCACAGCTTTCCGGCACCCAAGGCCCCCCCAATAATATGAGCCGAGCCCCGAGTACGGGTAGCGTTCATCATGCACCCATTGTCGATGGAAGACAAGGAAATTATAACCAATTTTATAATTCCCCTTTTCGGGCTTGATATTAATTTTGAATCTTATTCAAAATGAGGGTTTTTAGTTTTGAAAGGTCTCATCATTAATTTTATTTTAAAAGCTCGCCATGTTTGATCGTATGTTTGCCGGATTCATGCAACTTTGCTATTATCATAATAATAACGCACATACTCATTATTTATAACATATCATGCATATATTATAAACAGTAAACAAACAAGGATGATCAATCGCCCCAATACTAATGGTCCGTGTGAGCTAAACACGGACCTAGGTCCAATCCTAGGGTAAATGCACGGGATGCAAATGCAACATTTACATAAGCTTCCAATATTTACATGTCTTCGATCTTCATAATCATCATGGCCACCATCTTCCAATCTTGATCATCCACTATACTAATATTTACAAATAAATATCCATGGCAAATAGGGATACATCTCATGGGGTGCGAACGGGCCATAAACCAAGCCCCCTTTAAATTTGATAATTATTACAATCATTCAACACAAAATATCCTAGCATACACCTAGCAAATTGGGCTTGGGCTTTTGATCATCCTTCATGCATAATATCACATATCATACACCATCAATTAATTATCACAATAATTAATTGATCCAATATTATATATCTTGATCCAATCACTAACCGCCACGATTATAAACTAAATTAACAAAGTATACAAACACCTTTGTCTACTTTCAAATTAATTTATTTATAACCGAATTTCTTGTAAATCACCATTTACTATAAATAATTAAAGTCCAACTTAAATTATTTATTTCATGAGAAAATATTTGCAACTTTTGTAATTTTAAACTTAAGGGCCCAAAAACTCATTTTTCACCAAAAATATTTTGGCCCATTTAAAATTCACAAAAGTGTAGGCCATCCAATGGCCCAACAACTCAAGGCCCATGACACTTTGATATTTCAAAACACATTTTGAAAACCCTAGTCGTCATCGCCGTCGCCGGAGCTCCGTCGCCGGATTCCGGCCAACTTAAAAAAAATTTTTTTTTTTATTAAAAGGATGGGGCGTTTCGGGCAGCCCTAAGGGCTGCCCTTGCCCGTTTCGGGCAGCCCTTCGGGCAGCTTGGGCTGCCCGAAATGGGCAGCAACAAGCTGCCGAAAAAATCCCCAAATGTGGCCTTGAAATTTGTTGCAAACTTTACACTCATGCGGTTAGAAAACGATCTCAACATAATATCTTGTATTTGCTACACAAAAACGTAACCATAGCTCTGATACCACTTGAAAGGGGATCGGTTACGGTGGCCGGAAGCGCAACGGAAGTTTAAAATTTTTAATTTTCTTGAGAAAATTTCGGCCACCTACTAGTCTTGTGCAACAAATACAACAAAAATCCAACTATGTCATACATAGGGTGTTTTAGAGATATACCTATCAATCTTTAAAAGATTGATTGTGGCTCCAACTTTGTTGTTAAACAACAAAGCTCTTGAATGGCATGAAGATCTACAAGCTCTCCTTGAACTCCTTTCTTCAAAATTAGGCCCACCACTAACTAGGAAGATCCCCTCATATTTTGCACTAGAAAAATATGAGGATTTTTCAAAGAGAAGTGTAGTGTTCCTCAACAAATTGAAGAACAAAAATGGAGGAGAAAAATGAGAGAAAAAAATGGACAAGAGTTTCGGCCATCATGCTTGGAGAGGAGAAGGAGAATGACTTAATTTCTTGTCTTGGTGTTGCAAAAAGCAAAAGTCAAAAAGTTGCATGCCATGCAATTTTTTTTTATTCAAAAGTATTCTCCAACCTTTCACCTCCCTAGCATGCTTTTCTAAGTGGGCTTGTAACATTTACAAGGCCCATGGACTATTTAAATTGTCTCAAACATATTTAAGCCCAATTAGACTTTACTTGATTTTACTCAAGCCCACTAGTTAAATAATTATTTCTAATTGGGCTCTACAAGGCCCAATGTTATTAATTAATTCAACACTTGAATTAATTTAATTATTTGGACTCTACTAGGTCCATTAGTGTTTAATTAATTCAACACTTGAATTAATTTAATTTAGTCCATAATAATGTTTATGAAAATCACAATTTTCAAATACATTATTCTCTTGGCCAAATTTTAATTTAGGAACACTTCCATAAATCAAAATTTACATTTCTCTCATAGAAGTCATACTTCTATTTTTCCTTTACGCTTATAAACTCATTTATAAGCCGTTCAACACATTGAACTATTTTCTCCTTTATAGAAGTCATACTTCTAATTTTCCTCACGCTTATAAACTCCTTTATAAGCCGTTCAACACATTGAACTATTTTTACTTCTCAACGGGATCTAGAAAGCTAGTACTTGTGTGGCCCTTCAATGGTTCATTGATACAACTAGCCGTGGGTTCACATCTCCATGTGATTCGGACTAAACATGTCCTTATTCGAGCATACCCCAATTGCTCCATTCTTACTTATCAACACCTTGATAACAAGAATGTCAGAACTCAAGTCTGATAGTACCCATCCAATCATGTTAAACGCCTAGCAGCATCGCTTACATGATTCCCTAGGTATCAAATGATAGTGCCTGCAAGAACCATTCAATTATGGTTAGCGTACAGTACGGTCCCTTCAACTCATATATCCCGATCGATTCGACAACCATTGGTTTATCGAGAGTTGTCAATGAATCGATACTATGTGTCATGTCGTAGTTGTATCGATGGTGTAATCTATGAAACCCTTTCATAATTACCACCATACTCTGGCCAGAGATTTCGATCTACATACACATGATAACACATAGGATATCCATACCCGAAGGTAAGCGGTGAATCCCCGACTACAATGCATCGACTCCTATGTGTTTCGACAGAACACCCAACCTTGCCACCTGATGACCCCATAAGAGTCGGTAAACAAGTCAAAGTGTAATTCTAGCACATAGAGTCTCAATGTTGTCCCGGGTCATAAGGACTAATTCTGTACAACCATAAACTAGGACATTTCCACTCGATAAGTGAGAACCACTTGGAAAGTCCTTTTATGGAGGGTTGTTCAGTACACTCTACAAGGAGCACCTATCTGCATGTTCGGACATCACAATGTCCCCTACCAATGAAACATGGTACTCACATCGCAGATACTAGTCTCGAACTCTAGCGGCCTATATCCTTCTTAGTGGCGGCTGAATCGACTAGGAACCGTTTAGAATATACAGTATTACAAATATGAGTTTCATGATACTCATCATATGAGCATCTCATATTCTTTCTACTATTTGTATATTCAAGGGCTTTATCTATGCAACTAGCATGGGTATACAGATAAAGATGTGCCATAATAATAATCTCAAACATTATTAAAATAAAGATTGCTTATACATAGAGTTTCATTGTGAACACTCGGCCAACACTTGGCTCGACGGGCACCTACTCTAACACCTTCCAATGGTAGAGTATTTTCATTTAGAATTGGCGCATGTGTAGGTACTTGAACTGCATGCTCCGTCTCAAGTTTTTGCTTGCTAGAACCATTTTCTTTCCTTTCTTTACAAGAAAATATATTTTCAAAAAATACTGAATTTCATGACTCAATTCTCATGCCCATATTCATTTATGCATTTTCAGATTTGTGTACTATAAACCTATATGTACTACTATTATGGGCATATCCGGTGAATATGCAATCGACCGTCTTTGGTCCAATTCGCTCTTGTTTAGGCTTTGATATTTCAACCTTAGCTAGACACCCCCATACTTTAAGGTATTTGTAGGAAGGCTTATGACCTTTCCACAATTGGTAAGGTGACTTGTCATTTTTCTTGTGGGGTATCTCGTTCAGGATGTGATTAGCCGATAGTATTGCTTCGCCCCACAAGTTTAGGGGTAGTCCTTAACTTATTAACATAGCATTCATCATATATTTTAGAGTTCGATTATTTCTTTCGGCAATGCCAATCAATTTTGGTGAATAAGGAGCAGTCGTCCATGAATTATGCCCACAGATGTGCAAAATTCATCAAACGGTGCTCCATATTCACCCTCTCTATCGCTTCGAACTCTCTTTATTTGTTTGCCTAGTTGATTCTCAACTTCGATCTTATAACCTTTGAATGCTTCAAGAGCTTCATCTTTCGACCTCAAAAGAGATACGTATCAGTATCTTGTATGATCATCAATGAATAGTATCTTTTCCCTCCTTTAGTTTGTACAAACTTTAAATCACCAAAATCGGTGTGTATTAGTTATAGAGGAGTTGTACATCTTTCAATCGAGTGGTAAGGTGCTTTGTTCATTTTTTATTCAACACATATCTTGCATTTTTGTTTTGGATTGATGTTGTGTTTAGGCAATAATTCCAGTTGTTAAACGTTGCAAGATATTAAAATTTACGTGTTTTAAACGAACATGCCATAAATAAGAACACTCAAGCAAGTAAATAGAACTTTTGTCTTTATTACTTTCAAAAACATAAGCCATTACATTCAACTTGAAAAGGTTCTCATCGAGATATCATTTTCCAATAAAATGGCCATTCTTGGTCAATATTACCTTTTTAGACTAAAATACTAGTCTAAACCCGTGTTTGACCAACAGAAACCCCAACATGAGGTTCTTTCTTATGTCTGGTACATGAAGTGCATCAACAAGTGTTACTTCCAAACTCGATGTCATCTTCAGTACTACATTTCTGGTGCCCACCACCTCAGATGTAGCGAAATTTCCCATGTATAGTTTTCTCTCGGTAAATAGAGTGTATGTGGAGAACATCCCCTTGTTGGAGCATATGTGTCGAGTTGCTCCAGTATCAACCCACCACTCGTTAAGGTTTTCCACAAAATTTTCTTCCAAAATAACTGCAAATAAATCAAGTTCAGAAAAATCAAATGGTTCCGACATTTCTTGAAATACTTGGCTTGAAGATTTCTCTTCTTTGGCTTCCTACAATCCTTAGCCATGTGATTCAGTTTTCCGCAGTTATAACAAGTGCCTTTGAACTTCTTCTTATTGGGTGCTTGTTGGACTTGTTGTGGTTGCTTCTCAAACTTCCTTTTATTCCCTTTGAAACTCGATTCAACAATGTTCACCCTTGCTGTCATTTTACTTGTCTTGGCCTCGATGCTCTTATTGTCCTCTTCTATCCTCAATCTCACAATGAGATCCTCTAATCTCATCTCCTTTCTTTTGTACTTCAAATAATTCTTGAAATCATTCTACAACGGAGAGAGTTTCTCGATCAAAGCAGTAACTTGGAAGGACTCGCTTAGACTCATTCCTTCTGCATGAATCTCGCGCAAGAGAAGTTGAAATTCTCGCACTTGACTCATCACGGATTTAGAGTCCAACATCTTGTAGTCCAAAAATCTCTCAACAATAAACTTCTTCAAACCCACATCCTCCGCCATGTAATTATTATCAAGCATATCCCAAAGTTTCTTGGCGGTCTTGACTTGACAATACACATTGTACAATGCATTTTCAAGTCCATTGAGAATGTAGTTCTTGCACAGGAAATCACTTTGGTTCCATACATCCAAAGCGGCCTCTTGTTGATGTCTGTCTCGTCTTCAGCAACGGTGGGAGGATCCTCCTTCAAGAACCTTGACAAACTCAAGGTTGTGAGATAAAAGAGCATCTTTTGTTGCCATCTTTTGAAATCTGCACCAGAAAACTTTGTAGATGATGATGCCATTGAGATTCTTCTTGCAAGTGATTACAAATCCAAAATTATTCTTAAGATTGTTGTTTATGGGATTGAAATTTGATAGGAAAAATAAGAAAAAAACAAAGAAAATGGCTTGTAGAGGAAAGTGTTGAACACTTTCTCCTTAAGAAGAATTTACCACTCACAAAGTGCTTAAGGTTTGTGACAATCATCTCCCAAGATACAACTACAACTCTTGGATAATGAACACTCAAATATCCAAGTTCTATAACAAGGAAATGAATGGAACTCTCTCTTGTTGAAGAAAGAAGAAGAACAATATGCAAATGAAAATTATGTGTCATTCATTTTCAATAAATCAAGCATTTAATGTTTTTCATGTGAAAAGAAGCGACGTTTCATTCATAGGAGTGTCTTTTGGCCATTGTAACTGACCGCAATCATCAAACAATGCCAAAGAAATGAAAAAATGCCAGAAAAATCCGAAGGGACATGAACTTGGGCGCTCTATGCACGCAGGCGCGCGCCTACTACTGTTCACCGAATTTTTTTTTAATTTGGTTTCCGTCCCTTACATGTTCCGACTACTCGTTTGAAGTTTTTTCAACATTCGATGAACTCGTTTCGATTTTAACTCAGAACCACCGAACTTAATATTCGTTCATTAATATTCGTTCTTCGTTTCAAATTTTTCTAATCAAACACATTGATTAATTTGCTTAATTTTCATTCATTAAGCATAAAAAATATCCAACATAAAATATATAATATTTTTATGGTACTATATGTACGAATATTTATTTATGACACTTTAACATATTATTATGGGCAACTTACTTATCAGTACAAGAATCTTTCAAACTTTGAATTTAGTACCTAGCTTCCCATAATACCCTTCATGCTTTAATTTTAAATAATTGATTTTTTTTAATAAATAAAGGCCCATCATGCTTCCGTAAAATAAAATAAAATCTTATACCTCTTTGACCGGAGTACCACAGGGTTATATCCATCGTATTTTACGAACTGCTCCTCACAGTCCAACCACGTGATCGCAACCGATGGTTACTGACGTAGATTCCTTCAGCAGTACTTGGCACAACTCTAATTCGTTTCCTACCTTAGAGTGTACAGTATAAAATAAAATTTTGAAAATAATGCATGAGAGGCGCTAAGAGCAAAGATCTCTTTTATTCAAACACAGAACATTTATTAATACATAGTAACCACCTGTAGAGGAGGAGAAACTTGTTTAGCTACTCACAGTAGCTGAACTTACTACACACATAAACTTGAAAGAAAATATTAGAAATGTTTTGAAGAAAAATGAAGAGGTTGATCGATGCATTCATCTTCCTTCTGCTTCTTTATTTATAGAAGGCTTTCTTCGGATTTGAAACCCAGACTTCAAATCTTGATAAGCCTTTACAGCTTGCATATGGACCATGTAGTGGTTGAGTGGTCCTTTTAAGATGGTCCTTCCATCTTTCTTGATTTGTCTTCTTCTAGATTATTAATCTAGAAACAGTCATTTCTTGCAATTTTATCTGTCTGCATAAATAGTTTATATGCACCTGGATCAGATCAGCTTGTATTTCTTTTCCTGTTTCTTCGAGCTTCTTTTGAAATTCTTTGAAATTTTTCAGCTCTTTTCTTGTTCCCTTAATCCTTTTCCTGGAAACTCTGAGATATGAAAAATACATTTTGTTTCCAGTTTCGGTTTAAGTTTGGTGTGAGTTACTGGTTCCCGTTTGATCTTATTTATAGATTTATTTGGGTCCAGTTTCTTGTCTATTTATTAGATTTTCCTTATCTTTAAAGCTAAGGAATCCAATGTCCTTTGTCATTTTCCACCGATTATTGGTGGTCCTTGTTCTTTTTCCACCGATTATTGGTGGTCCTTGAATTCCACTCACATGATTTTTCACATGGTGGCCCTTCTTTTCATGGTGGGATGCTCACATGTTCCTTTTAACTTTGTCGAGGAATCTTTGGCTTTCGGTTTCCTCGAGGAAAACGTGAATGTGGTCCATCCCCACTTGTACTTGTATCGGTAAAGTGTTTCCGATCAGATCTCGGCTTGAATCCTTTACCGAATTCCGGTTCCTTCTGATTTTGGCATTCTGGACAGATGTTTTCAGACCATCTTCCTACATGTGCCATGTTACAGAATTTTCGGCGAGTCTCTTTACTGGCCGGCAGCTTGCTGTTCCACAAAAGATTTCTATTTTTCTCGAATCTTCTGCAAAACTTGTGGTTTCCCTGTCATGGTATTTAACAGGAATGATCCGTTCACTGAATGATTATAAAATTTGAACGGAAACTTGACTTTGTCCATCTCAGTGAGACAGACCCATAGACCCCCAGCTCTTCTGGTAGACATGTCATCTTCAGAAATTGAAGCAACCAGGGGTGTTTCTTCTGTTGGAGAATCCTTGATAAATTTTTGGACATTTGTATCCGGCCTCCTTAGCTTGATGAAATGAAAGGCTTTATGAGAACCTTTTCCTGCTGGTTCTGGTGCTGCACTAAAGAAGTATAGCTCCAGAACATCTCCTCTGGACAAATAATCATTATTCGCCCAAGTCTCGTGAACAGCTTCCTGGATCCACTTTGGTAGACCTGAAATTTCCGGAAATCTGGGTGATATAATATAAACTGAGGCCAGAGCCTTGAATTCATACCATGCTTTAACCTCCTTTGGATATGAATTTTGTTTCATCCATACCCTTGGATATTTTCCTGAAACATCAACCCTATTAGTAGCTGGGTTAATGCCAATTCTTGTTTTCAATTTCTCCCAATTTTGTTGATAAACCTGAAATGGAGAAATTACACCTTCATTAGTACCAAACTTAGCTTTGCCTTTGTCAATATGAGGCCTAAGGTTGATCTCTCCCTCTTCAATCCCCGAGGTGAAGGGTTAACTTGAAGACTCAAGATAAGGATCAGGAGTCTCAATTTTTGTTTTAGCCGACTCATCTGGTGATGATCCCGACTTAACACTTGTGCAAGGGGTATTTGAATCCCCCGCTACAGGTATAGAGTCCTGTACTCGAAAACTCTCCATTTGGGAAACCAATGGCTTCTCAATGCCCTGGAGGATAGGCCTTTGTCTTACAGACCATAACTGAGTATATGCCTGTAAGCATCCTGTAATGCGATCAAAGACAACTCTCTTATCTGCTTGTTGTAGTCTTCCCACAACTTCTGCGTTTAAGACCAACCTGTTGAACTCGTTTTGAAGCATTTCAAGGTGTTCCCTCAAATGCCTCTGCATCTTGATAATAGCATCAATGTCAATGCCGTCCATCTCTTGTCAAAAAATCTGCAAGAATATTTTCATAAGATTTTATTATCACAATATCAAAAATATAATTCTGACATAGTGCTTGCCATCGTAATAATCTAGCCTTCTCAGGTTTAGACTAAATTCTATTCCTTAAAAAAGCTTTAACTTGTGTATTATCAACTTTCAAAGTGAATTTCTTTGCATGTAAAAATAATGGCCATTTTTCAAAAGCCTTTTTTACTGCATAAAATTCTTTCTCGTTGATATACCATCTTATGGCCTCTGCATCGGAGAATAAATCACTACAATATCTGCATGGTTGTTCTCCCTCTGGTGTGAGCTTAGTAAGAACTGCTGCCCACCAATGATCACTGGCATCTGTTTACAATACCAGATCATCTTCGTCTTGAGGAATAGCCATTTTTGGAAGATTTTTACAAACCTTCTTTAAATGGATGAGTCCTTCTGTGTGTTCTTTTGTCCATATAAATCTTGCATCTTTTTTCAATAATGGACTGAACACCTTCCTGTGTTTTGCTAGGTTTTTGATAAACATTCCAGCAAAATTAACAACTCCTAAGAAACTTTGAAGTTGCTTCTTGTCTTTAAGATTTTCTGGAAAATTCTGCACCTTTTCTACTATGTGTTCTTGCAGAATTATTCATGTCTCATTGATTTCAATTCCGAGGAATTCAATCTTCCTTGTAGCAATGACTGCTTTCTTTTCAGATAAAACCAGTCCT
Source organism: Primulina eburnea (assembly GCF_022965805.1). Lineage (NCBI taxonomy): Eukaryota > Viridiplantae > Streptophyta > Magnoliopsida > Lamiales > Gesneriaceae > Primulina > Primulina eburnea. The sequence goes on from NC_133111.1 coordinate 31,944,444, forward strand.
TCTTTCTTGCAAACATTAGAGAAAATCTCCAAATGCTTGACATGTTCATTCATATCTTTAGATGCTATTAAAACATCATCAATGTAAACAAACATAAACTTAAAATAATCTTTAAAAAGATTATCCATTTTTCTTTGAAATATATGTGGTGAATTAGCCAATCCCATTGGTAATACCTCCCAGATATAATGTCCTTGAGGTGTGGAGAAAGCTGTGAATTTCTTGCTTCCTTCCTGCATCCGAATCTGATAGAATCCAGAATTGCAATCAAATTTAGAGAATATCTTGGCATTGCGTATGCAACTAATTAGATGTTCTCTGCTTGGTATAAAATACCCATCAAACTCCAGAATTTTATTAATTTCTTGATAATTAATAACTAATCTGGGTTTTTCTCGTTTAATCTCACCATGATTTCTTACCAGAAAACCTGGACTGCTATATGGTGACATATCAGCTTTGATCAAACCAAGGTCCAAATGTTCCTTGATTATAATTTGCATATCCCTTTGATCAATGATTTTCATTGGGATGTGTTTACAACGGACAAATTCATACTCTTTGCCTTCCTTGATCTTAAGGCAAGCCCTGAGTTGATTTCTGTCCCACCATGCCAAGGGATCTTCATTGTAATTTTCTCTGATCCTCTTCTTGACATCTTCCAAAGATACCTTAGATTCGAACTCTACTTCATTTGTTTGTAGAGTTATCTTAAGGCATTCTATATCTTCTGGTTGGAGTTCTTTATCAGCTCTCAACTGGAGCATTGTTTCTCCAAACCGTCTTGAATCCTTCATTTTTGGGTTCAGAAGTTTTCCTGAATCACCACGCTTGCTGCGAAACTGGATTGGCAATTTTCTGTAAAATGCCTCCCTAAGTCTCTGGACTATGATTTTGTGATTACAAGGAGTTGTAAACACTAGTCTTCTAGTCTCATTTTCTTGTGTATAGGATTTAAACATTTGTAAGAAATTATTTCCTAACAATATCTCAGCTCCTGTATCATGAAAATAAATTGGTGGTGTCTTTACCTTATACCAAGGTGTTTGTCCAGCACCGCCAATCATAATTTCAGTCATCTTAATCCCTTTACATAAGATTAAGATTCTTCTGGAAAAATCTCTTCCAGCAATCTTTGGTAACTCTTCTTCCAAATTATTTGGAAAAATCCCTCTTTTTGCTGTGCAGATTCCAGCACCTGAATCAATATATGCAGCAAAGTATTCTGCCTTATATTGTTCATATAACATTCCTATCGGAATGTATATAGAGAATGGACTTGTGGTCATTGGATTTTCCACATTTTATCCTCTGCAAAAAATTCCATTCCATACTCTAGACGTTTTCAAGGTTTGTGTTCCTCAAGAAACTCTAGTCCAAGAATCAGTCGATCTGATTCTTTACCTGGAATCCCTTGGATATGGACTTTCAATTCTCCGATATTAATTAGTCCTTGATAAGTTCCTATTGTAGGCTGTTCCAAATAGTATATTGAATTACAAAGAAATTGATTCCTTTGCTTTGTAATGTCAAATACTATTTCTACCTCCTTCCACCCTTCTGGGCATCTAAGCTTTCCTATTGTAGAAAAACTTTTCAACTCCTGTTGGGTTTCTATGATAGGCTTTTTGTCCCATCTATAGCTTGTAATTCTATCTCCTTGAAAAGATAGTCTTCTTGATTCCAATCTAAGACTTTGATTTCTTTGTAGAATCGATTTGTCTTGTATTTGGATATCTGTTTCCTGTATTAAAGGAAACTCAACTCTTTCTGGATAAATTGCCTGAGCAACTTTTCCAAATATCTCAGGGATTTCAATAAACTCATTTCTAATAAACAGTTCAGAATGATGTGTATTAGATAAAGCATATGAAATTTGATAGATAATAGAATATGGCCTATTACCTTCTTTCATCAGCCTTTTTTCCTTGAAGTTCTGATGCAATGTCAAGGCTCGGCTGAAATCTCGATCTGCCAGGTTGTAGGCTATCCTTGGATAGATTACTCCTACAATTTTTCCCGCACAGAGATTTCCTGAGATTGTTCCCAGTACTGAATCTTGTAGATTCCCCATTCTTTTATCACATATAGCAATATAAATCGGTGAATCTATCCTTTCTTTGAAAGTAGCTTTTATCATAATTTGGATTGCTCCGATATGAATCCAGGACATAGTCCTTGCTACTTCTATCTTGAGTTTTTGTAATTCCTCCTTAATTTCTTCGGAAGGAATTAACTGCATCTCCATTCTATTTCATGTAAGTTCCATAGGGATTGCCATTTCCCTTCTAGAAACTTTATAGATTAGATGATGCTTTCTGTTTCTTAGGCCAAGACTTCCTAAGAACTTTTCTATCTGTCCTGCAGAGAAACCTTGATATCTCTGTAGACTCGGATTTTCTCTCATGATTCTTTGAACCATGTTATGAGATATTGTAGTCTGGCTGAAAAATTCAGACAGATCTTCATGTGTTTCGTGTCGAAACACCTCTTCTTTAGTCAGATTCCGATTCTATTCCATCAGATTCTTCCTGACTTAATACTTCTTCTTCTTCATATATACTTTCATCTGAGGCAATGTCCTCAAATCGGTATACTTGAATAAGATCTTGGTAATAAACTGCCTCTTCTATATCCGGGGTAGGATCAAAGCGTTTAATACCTCTTTTTTCATTTTCTGGACAGTTGGTCGAGATATGACCTCTTGCTCCACATGTCCAGCAATTACAGTCTTTGAAACTTTCATTAGCCCAAGTATGAGCTCTTCTGAAAGTTTTCTTTGTAGATGTTCTTCCTGTACTTTGAGATGAACTCGATGCTTTGGATGATATCCTACTTCTTGATGGTCCACTTCTTTGTCCAGATTTGTAAGATCTGGCTTTCTGTCTAGACCAAACAGTTCTTGGTTTCCAAGAACTTCTTCCACTTCGGGCATAAGGATGAGTCCTAAAATTTTTTCTCTTATGCTTCTGTGGTTTACTTCCAATAATTGTTGGAAGATCATTTTCTTTACAACACAAAGGAGTTCTTTTGTTGATACCCCTTAAGCGTTTGTAATTCTTTTGTAATGCTGCCATATGACACCATTCTGCCAATTTTCCTTTAAGGAAAGAGGCTCTTCGTGCCAGTGTATCTGGATTTCCAGGTACGTATTCCCCTATGAGCATTTCTCTCCAAGGGCTTGGCATTTTTGCGAAGAAAAGCTGCATAGCTATATCTTCTTCGACTCCTGAATTCCATCTATATTTAGTGAATAACATGATGTATTCATCCACCAAACATATATCATGTAATTCAAGACTATACAGAGCTTGAGTGTATTTCTTCTTCTTCTCTGTATCTTGACTGTTGAAATAATCTACCCCTATAAAATGTGCTTTAAACAGGGTAACCATTTTTCCAGCGATCTCACTAAGCCGTTAAGACTGACTCCTTCATGTCCAATGAAGTCATGTCCCAAGCAATTTTCACTGATCCCATAAGACTCATTTCCAAAAGTTTAATGAATCCTTCTTTGTTGAGATCGAGTGTTCCTGCTGCAATTCTCATAGCAGATGTCCAATCATCTATGAGATCTTCCCTGTTTTTGAAGTCTAATACATCAAGGTTAAGCTAAACCCTTAAGGATGTATAGGATCTAAAACAGTTTTCCCATAAGGTGTTTGGTGCAAAGGAATTTGATTTCTCCTTGCCCTTGTCCCTGCTGGGTGTGATCCTCCACCAGTATGGAAATCAGCTTGAGATTCTCTCATGTTTACATTCCGAGATCCCACACTTTCCCTTGGTGGTTATTGAGAAGATGACCAGGTTATAGCAGGTGGTGTTTCACCTACTGCTGTGTTCATCTTTAGATCTACTACTTTGAGATTTGCGAAAGATTCCGCAAGCTCTTGTAGATCCTCTAAACCAATCCTTTCTAAAGTTGTCATCAGATAAATTTCTTTTCTGAAACAGACTTGATTAGATTGATCATCTTTTATTCTTCAGTCAAAGGTTTTGACACCACTCTGGCCTTCCCTTGTTGATGTAACAAAGGTTCAGTACCAAAGGATGGTGGTAACCAACCTCCTGAAGTTCGTCTACTAGAACTGGGTTGTTGTTCCAGTTTCTGAATTCTTGTTTGAATATCCTTTAATATTCCAAGAGTTTTTTCCTGGGTTTCAAGGATTTTCTCAACTCGTTGCGGTACAAAATATAGCATAATTTGGCAGAGATGCTTAGGGCTCGACAGTGGGAAGAATTTGGCAGGCAGCCACAAGATGCTGTCATTTCATTGGTGAGAGAGTTCTATGCTAACCTCAGGGTTAGGTAAGATCGGTTGACGGTGTTTGTGCGGGGAAAATGGGTAGCATTTGATGCACATACGATTAACACGATATATGGCTTCCCTCAAATCATGCACGACGAGTATGAAGAATACAGAAATGAGCATGTTGATTATAACAGTATTCTTCAAACAATATGTATACAGGGAGCCGAATGGTGAATGAGGGACGATGTGCACTTGAGCCTAGCAAAGTCTGATCTGAAGACTGTTGCTAAAAATTGGTATTCATTCATTTCTGCTAGGATCAAGCCTACCGAACACACCACTACCGTCATCAAGGAGAGGGCTATCCTCACATTTTGCATTATGACAGGGAAAGCAATTGATTTAGGTCAATTGCTTCAGAATTCGATTCTCGACTATGCAAGAGGTAACTCTCCGAGTGGACTTCTCCACCCCTCTCTCATCACTGTTTTATGCCAACATGCGGGGGTTACTTGGGCACCAAATGAAGAGTTGTTGAAGCCAAAGAATGATATTGTGATAATTCAACCACATGGGGGCATCAGAAATGACCAAGCTGCAGCACGTATAGCTGAAAGGGAATTTAATAGAAGAGCTGCAGAGAGACGTGACCAAGCCCAAGCCCAAGCCCAAGAACAACCACCGCAGCACAGGCACAGGAGAAACAGATTGACTATGTTGGAAGAGGACATGCGAGCTCAACGCCAGAAGATGGATGCGTTGAGGTATAGGGCCGATACATTCATGGATTACATGATGGATTTCACTTAATTTTGGACTGTCTTCTGAATTTCTTGGGTTACATGCGAGCTCAACGCCAGAAGATGGATGCGTTGCCATAATTTTGGACTGTCTTCTGAATTTCTCTAAGATCTAAAGAGAGCTTAGAGGAATCTGGAACTATCTCCAGAAACTTATTATTTTGAATCATAAGTTTACCTGAGGGTGCAGTAGCTTCCCTTGCTGTTTCTGATATCTAACAATAGTTAGATGACCTTGTTTATATTCCAAAATATTGGAATATTCCTTGTAAATTAGTTTTCTCGAACCGAAGTTCGGATTCATAATTTTTTCGAAATTCTCCTTCTCATACAATTAGTTACTAGTAATAATAAAATTTTTGTCTGAAATAAATCAACCTTAAGCTCTGATACCATTTTCGGGAGAGCGGGGATCAATTAAAATCAATTAAAGACTAAGGGTATTTTTGGCATTTTCAAAGAAGATTTCTCTCTCCATGTACTAAAACCAAAACTCTTTTTCAAAATGTACTGATACCTAATTAACCCTTTTATTTTCACATATTTATGATGATATTTTATAATCTATATTACATTTCAAGTGAAGTAAAACATTCTTATTTCTGAAAAAATCAATATACGTGTGACAAAATATATCAACTGTGTTCTTTCACTTCAGGGAATGAATCATATCAATTAGACGACTTTCCATATTAGTCGCTGGTTATGTACTCATGTTTTTGAAAGAATTGAAATTGAAAAATTAGACATACATTTCTTTCGGTATCTTTTACTTGAAATATAAGTAGTGATATGTACTAGAAACAACAAATTCAGGTTGACGCAGCTATCCAAATTTCACATTTGGACAAAGAAAACAGAAAACATTTGGGAATTAGAAACTTGAATGCAACATATAATAATTACAATTGCACGGATTTTATTATTAAATTTCATGGTTGAGACCAAATTCATTTAACAAAGTTCGTCAAAACTCGATGTCATCTTCAGTACTACATTTCTGGTGCCCACCACCTCAGATGTAGAGAAATTCCCCATGTATATTTTCTCTCGGTAAATAGAGATTGTTGGAGCATATGTGTCGAGTTGCTCCAGTATCAACCCACTACTCGTTGGGGTTTTCCACAAAATTTGCTTCCAATATAACTGCAAATAAATCAAGTTCAGAAAAATCAAATGGTACCGACTTTATTGAAATACATTGGCCTGGAGATTTCCCTTCTTTGGCTTCCTACAATCCTTAGCCATGTGATTCGGTTTTCCGCAGTTATAACAAGTGCCTTTGAACTTTTTCTTATTTGGTGCTTGTTGGACTTGTTGTGGTTGCTTCTCAAACTTCCTTTTCTTCCTTTTGAAAATCGATTCAACAATGTTCACCCTTGCTACCATTTTACTTGCCTTGGCCTCGGTGCTCTTATTGTCCTCTTCTATCCTCAATCTCACAATGAGATCCTCCAATCTCATCTCCTTCCTTTCGTGCTTCAAATAATTCTTGAAATCATTCCACAACAGAGGGAGTTTCTCGATCAAATCAGTAACTTGGAAGGACTAGCTTAGACTCGTTCCTTCTGCATGAATCTCGTGCAAGAGAAGTTTAAATACTCGCACTTGACTCATCACGGATTTTGAGTCCACCATCTTGTAGTCCAAAAATCTCCCAACAATAAACTTCTTCAAACCCGCATCCTCCGCCCTGTATTTATTATCAAGCATATCCCAAAGTTTCTTGGCGGTCTTGACTTGACAATACACATTGTACAATGCATTTTCAAGTCCATTGAGGATGTAGTTCTTACACAGGAAATCACTTTGGTTCCATGCATCCAAAGCGGCTTCTTGTCGGTGTCTGTCTCGTCTTCAAGAACGGTGGGAGGATCCTCCTTCAAGAACCTTGACAAACTCAAGATTGTGAGATAAAAGAGCATATTTTGTTGCCATCTTTTGAAATATGCACCAGAAAACTTTGTAGATGATGATTCCATTGAGATTCTTCTTGCAAGTGATTAAAAATCCAAAATTTTTCTTAAGATTGTTGTTTATGGGATTGAAATTAGATAGGAAAAACAAGAAGAAAACAAAGAAAATGGCTTGTAGAGGCAAGTGTTGAACACTTTCTTCTTAAGAAGAATTTGCTTCTCACAAAGTGCTAAAGGTTTGTGGCAATCTTCTCCCAAGATACAACTACAACTCTTGGACAATGAGCACTCAAATATCCAAGTTCTATAACAAGGAAATGAATGGAACTCTCTCTTGTTGAAGAAAGAATAAGAACAAGGCAAAAACTTATATGAGACGGTCTCACGGGTATAATTTGTGAGACGGATCTCATATTTGGGTCACCCATAAAAGAGTATTACTTTTTATTCTAAGAGTACTATTTTTTATTGTGAATATGGGTATTGTTGACCCGTCTCACAGATTATGATCCGTGAGCCGGTCTCACATGAGACTCACTCTAAGAACAATATGCAAATGAAAATTATGTGTCATTGATTTTCAATAAATCAAGCATTCAATGTTTTTCATGTGAAAAGACATGACATTTCATTCATACGGGTGTCCCTTGGTCATTGTAACTGACAACAATCATCAAACAATGTCAAGGAAACGAAAAAATGCCAGAAAAATCCGAAGGGACACGAACTTGGGCGCTCTGTGCACGCAGGCGTGCGCCTACTACTGTTCACCGATTTTTTAAAAAATTTGGTTTCCGTCTCTTACATGTTCCGACTACTCGTTTGAAGTTCTTTCAACATTCGATGAACTCGTTTCGAGTTTAATTCAAACCACCGAACTTAATAATTATTCATTAATCTTCGTTCTTCGTTTCGAATTTTTCCAATCAAACACAACGATTAATTTGCTTAATTTTCATTCATTAAGCATAAAAAATATCCAACATAAAATATATAATATTTTTATCGTACTATATGTACGAATATTTATTTACGACACTTAAACATATTATTTTCACATATTTATGAAGATATTTTATAATCTATATTACATTTCAAGTGAAGTAAAACATTCTTATTTCTGAAAAAATTAATATACGTGTGCCAAAATATATCAACTGTGTTCTTTCACTTCAGGGAATGAATCACATCAATTAGACGACTTTCAATATTAGTCGCTCGTTATGTACTCATGTTTTTGAAAGGATTGAAAAATTAGACATACATTTCTTTCGGTATCTTCTACTTGAAATATAAGTAGTGATATGTACTAGAAACAACAAATTCAGGTTGACGTAGCTATCCCAATCTCACATTTGGAAAAAGAAAACAGAAAACATTATGGAATTAGAAACTTGAATGCAACATATAATAATTACAATTGCACAAATTTTATTATTAAATTTCATGGTTGAGACCAAATTCATTTAACAAAGTTCGTAAAATCTATCCTTTTATCAAATCTTAAATCCTTCAATCGAAAACAAATCAAATTAATTTTATTATATTACTAATAAATAGTATATCATGTTTTTCCAAGATAATTAACAAAAATATATAAATTCTAATTTGATATCAAACCAATATTATCTAAAATTATTGGTAGATATTAGTTCATATTAAAACAACAAATATTCTGAATATTCTTCGAGAATATTGATATATTTTATATCTTAATCAATTTTCTTTTTGAACATTGAAAAATATTAAATAAATATTATTCAGTAATATTTAAGATCATCATTTTTAAAAAAATATCAATAAGCCTTAAATTTTGATCAATATTCATCGGGAATATCAATAAAATATTATATCATATTCATCCGGAAGCTTAACGAATCTTAAATTCATATCAATGTTCTCCATAATATTGATAGATAATATTGTAGATTTTATATTAATTTTCAGAAATATTAAGATCGATATTCTTCGGGTATATTAACAGATTCTGTATGCTAGTTCATGTTATTTAAGAATATTGTCAAATATTATATCAGGATAAATATTCTTTAGCAATATTTACAAGTCTTTTATCTTATATCATGATTTTCGAGTATATTGATGAATCTTATATCTTATATCGACATTCTTCAAAAAGGTCGATATATATATAAATAAATAAAATAAAATCTTATCTCGTTGATCGATATTTATTAAGAATAATGACAAATCTTAGATCTCAAATTATTGTTTTTCATGAATATTGAAAAATATTTGATATTACATTAATATTAAAAAGAAATATTGACAGATCTTATATTTTATTCCCAATTTCATCATTAATATCGATGAATGTTTTATTTAAGATCATTATTCATCACGAAATTGATAATCTTATATGTTATATCAATATTTTCCGATAGATCGATCTTAGATCTTTAAACTCTAGGTTTAACATTATTCAGAAATATAGACATTTCTTATATCATATATCTGACTAAATTTCTAATTTTCAAATCAATATTCTTCAAGAATACTGATAGATTGATTTAGCTAATTTTTAAATAATTAGGCACACCTTGGGTGGAACTCTCGGCGCGTGCCCTGCCTACGCTGGACAAATGCCGGTATTGATAATTGTGTCCCTTAGGTTATGTTTGGTGTGTAGGATGGGATAAATAATTGGATTGATGACAAAACTCAAGGTAAGGATATATAATATGTAGTGATAAAGAATGTTTTGTTTGGTAAGATTTTAATGAGTAGGATAAATTTTACATTTTTTTTATTGTTGAGACAAAAATACCCTAAATTAATTGATCCAATATTCACCACTTATGTAATATTATTTTTTTTCAAATTATGTAATTTATTTTTCATTAAATTCACTTTAAATTATCCGAACTAGCTGTTTCATATATTTATTTCCTAGTTTTTAGCTTATATTTATCGAATTATTATTTTTTAAAATAATAATTCATAAAATTTTAAATACTAATTTAATTACAAATCTTAACTAAATATATTAGTTAAGATTATGTATAACGCATGAACTTATAAAATAAACATAAATGAAAAATATTTTATGGTGATTAGCAATCAAGAGAAGACGAAAGGGTAAATTGGAATTTATGGTATGTTTTAGGATTGAGATTGACAATCCTCTCAAACCAATGGGTTGCCTTATCAATCACTTAGGTTTTTTTAATCATGAGCTTCTTGATTAATTGGGCCCATAAAAAATGAGACAAAATGGGACTAAGAATCTATCCTTTCCTTATCACCCCACACCAAACATAGCCTTACAGTTTTAGAATGGATGCTTAAATGGTTTATAAGGGATAATGTCATATTTTTTGTTGGGTATAATAATTATAATTGTTAGAAGAGCAATCGAATCTTGACGTTTGGTCTTTAAGGTTTACAAGGACGAAGCGAGTGAAGACTGGTGGACATGTGTGTTCCTTTTCCGAGGTCGAGGATGACCGGGAGTGATTGTCAGGATAAATGTGGCTTAAGCCCATCTGAAAGCTAATGGGCTGAATAAGGAGAATATTGGTTTTGGCCCAACTAATTCAGCTCGGATTTGATGATCTATTAACCAATGAACTCACGGACTTATGTTGACATTTAACAATTGCAACCTCACTTTTTTTTTTTTTAGAGATTACAAACATTTCTTTGATGGTCGACTTTAGATTTTTAATCCGATTTTTTTTTTCAAATTGCAAATTGATGAACTGTGAATATGTAAAGTTTTTTTTTTACCAAAAATATTACTTCAGTATTATTAAACTTTCATATATAAAAAGTATAGTCAATGTTACAATTTTATGCATGTGATTAAAACTTTTTAAGAGATGTTTTTGTGATGTTTCTTCATGAGATATACTTCAGAATCTCAGATATCATCAATATATATGTAGAAATGTGGAATTTAATGGTCAAAAAATTCCAATTACAGTAACAATAATGATAATTTTAATATAAAGTAATCGACTAATTTTGTCTCTAATTTATAATCAAGGCAAAAACTTGTATAAGACGGTCTCACGGGTCGTATTTTTTGAGACAGATCTCTTATTTAGGTCATCAATGAAAAAATATTATTTTATGCTAATATTATTTTTTATTGTAAATATCGGTAGGGTTGACTCATCTCACAGATAAAGATTCGTGAGATTATCTCACAAGAAACCTACTCTATAATCAAAAAGCACAAACTGTTTTGTAATTGACTTATATTCTATTATCTATTTATTTTCCTTTCATTCAAATTGAATTAAGTATAAATTAGTTAATCTATTTTATTTTCCTTTCATTCAAATTGAATTAAGTATAAATTAGTTAAAAATATTATTTTATAAATATAAATATTATACTCATGTAACACGTGTACTGACAGCTAACATTAACGATTAATGTTACTTTCTTGAGTCCCCAATTTCACACGTATGTTTGGACACCAAAAATAGGAGGCCGTCAATAATTTGTTGCTTCAAGATTTCCCAACTTTTGGATCTTCTGCCAGTACTAAAACTTTAAAGGGAAGAAAAACTCTTTAGCATCCAACAAAATTTACTCAAAAAATATGAATGAATCATTATATTTGTTATGCTATATTATATAAAAAAAATCTCGTGAAATTATCTTATAAATCAATTTCGTGAGATATTTTTTCGATTTAACATGATCTTATTTGACCAAAGAAAAGTATTATTTTTTTACTGCATAAGTATTTGTTTGGATCGAACGCTTACCACTAGCCCAATTGCTAAAAAGTTAGTCAAAATGCAATTTTATTTTCTTATACTTGTGGAAATACATAGTACAACTACTTGGTTGCTAATGGATCGAGCTGTTAGCAGTAGGGATAATATTACCCGAAGATCTGACGTCACATTTTTACAGCCTATCTAGCCAACCAAATCAAGTATTACAGCTTCAGTATCTTGATGCATGAGAAATTCTAAGGAGATCATTCATATCAATAATACTCTCTGCGTTTAACCCCACATTACCCCATAGAAGTATAGAAATATGCTTCTTAGGATGTTTGAACTCATGACCTCGTTCTCATACCAATTGTTAGGATCAAGTGTTTACAACAAATCAAACACTATAGTCGTTAACCAAGGCACACTTTTATTTTTTTTATAATTGTGGTAGTGGAGAGTGCACTTACTTGGGTATTAATGGGTTAGGTTGTTAGGCACATGAGTCCGGAAGGTGCGTCTACCTGCTGGTATTGTCTCATATCTCTTTGAGGTCGGTCTTACTCTTTGCTTACTGCTGAATTTGTCCCCATCAGAAACAGCATTACCCATTAAGATCCGGTGTCATACTTTTTGTTGGAAACTTAATTTCAGAGTTTGACAAACTAAGCGTGAAAAGAATGAACAATTGATCAAGAAAAGACAACTAAACTAAAAGTAACTGAAGATTAATGTGTATCAAGTCAACCGAACTGATAGAAGCTAACTGAAAGTTGTGCAGTAAACTGAACAATCAGTTGAGAACTAATCAGTTAGTCGACCATCAGCTTATCCTATCAGCTCATCAGCTTTACACGTATTCAATGAAAATGACATGACCCAACAACCGACAGATTGTACAAAGAGTAGCAGGAACGCCGTATTTCAACAATGCTATAGTGTACGACTCTCGGATGAATGTTGACGTGGATAACAACGGATATAAAGATTCAAAATGCATTCATTGTTACCGTTGGAAGCAAAGCATATAAATAAGCGAGAAGAGCAGCTGAGAAAAGAGATCACGTACTCAATCGACCAAGCTATTACTCTGCCGAAATCTTTACAAACTTTATGTTCATATTCAGAGATTTCAAAATCTCTCAATTAACATATACATTCATATCATTCATGGCTATACTTTGAGCTTACAAGCACAAACATGTACTGTTATATTATTTGATCTTATAGAGATCAGTTGTGCTTAGTAGTTTCAAATCAGTTGAGTACTGATAAACTTTATTGATACTAAGAGTTTCAGTCTTGGCAGTGGTAAGTCCAAACTGAAGTGGGTTTGTACAAATCGTTGTATAGATCAAAGTCTTCTAGTAAATATCATATCTTCGAAATAGAAGGGGTGACGTATAAGTGTTTGAAATCTCTGAACATCCATAAATCTTGTGTCTCTTATTTTCAGTTTTATTCTATCTGTCATTCCATTTATTTCCGCACTTTCATTAGTTAACTGATTGACATTGACATAACAAGATTCCCGAGTTCAGTTTATTAATAAACTGACTCATTATTCGATAAAGTGGTAAAATTGTCGAGTGTTTATTGAATCCCCCCTCTAAACACTCTTTCACCTACCAACCGATCCTATCAAGTGGTATCAGAGCAGTTGAATCTTGTTCCTGAATATTCCTACCTACAAAATATGATCATCATCGTGTCTTCCTTCAACAAAATTCCAATGTTCTCTAGAGAAGATTAGGATGCAAGCTCATCTAGTTGCACAAGATGATGACATGTGGTATGTCATTACTGACGAACCCATGAGAATACTGAAAGCAGATACTGTTATTGCCATAACTGATGGTGCACCCCATCGCATTGAAAAATCAAGAGAAGAATGGACAGTAGAGGACAAGAGAAAAGTCAATCTGGACAATGTTGCCAAAGACATCTTCTACAAAATGGTGGATAAAATCACTTTCAGCAAAATAAAGATGTGCAAAACTGCAAAAGAAATCTGGGAGAAGTTGATTCAGCTCTGCGAAGGCAATGAGCAAACCAAATAGAACAAACTTTTAGTTGCTGTTAAAAAATTTGACAATATTAAAATGAAGATTGGAGAATCTATGCACGAATATTGTTGGAACATTTCATGTTCGCAATCTTGATTTTGATGTTAACAAAATTTGTTATTGTGTTTCTAACATATTTACTCAAGTGTGAAGTTACAAACACAAGAATCAAGTTGAAACTGATTTCTGCAAAAACTGAATTTCTGGCAAGCTTTGGTGTTTTGATGATATATCTTAACTGGATGATGCAAATGACATTCCGTCAATTGGACTGATCAGAAACTCAATTTGGAACAAGTCGTATTTCATGTCAGTTGGGCAAAATCGGATGTTATCATGGTCTAACTGATCGTTCAATTACCGAACTGATCATACGAAAACAGCAATCAGTTGAGTTTGAGCAGCTACGGTATTTTGGTCATATCTCTCAGCTCGATTATCGAAACGAAATGATTCAGTATGCGTTAGAAAGTATGAATCGAAGCTTACGATGCTGATAAATGACGATGAAGCTACTGGTTCTGCACAAACTGAAATCAGCTAGGCTGATTTCAGCACACCAGCTGAAACTGAGCCAACTGAACCAGCTGCTGACCTGCTGACCAACTAACTAAACTGAACCAGCAGTTGACCAACTATACTGAACCAGTTGAACTGAACGACCAGTTGAGTTGACCAGAGTTGACCAGTCGGGAAAATGCCCAGCAAGATGAATTTGACCGTTGCAATCTCGGAAACAGTACAGAAACTTTTTAAACGGTCATATTCTTGTGTCTAACATATATATCATTGTAGGGGCTTATAAATACAACATACTGAAGATCAAACAAGTGCTTTTGAAGAGAATTCAAAGCATGGGCAGTTAGCATGAAGAAATCAGCTAGTTGAGAGCACAAGCCCTTGTGTGAGGATACATTTGAGATGTACACTGTAAAGGATAAATTCTTCACACACAATCACTCACACTTATACAAGAGAGTTGAACTTCAAATATTAGTTGAATGAGTCTTGCACAAAGACGTAAAACTTGTGTATGTAGTCTTTGCATATGAGACATTAAACAATATGCTGATTGTGAGGTGTTGCCTACAATCTTGAGTGCTAGGAGTTCAGTTTAGGCAGTGGTGTAAGTCCTAGTTGAATGAGTTTGTACAAGGTGTTGTATAAATCAAAGTCTTCTAGTGAATCCTTCCCAAGGAGAAGAAAGGGTGATCTAGGAGTGTTGAAATCTCCGAACATCCATAAACAAATCTGTGTCTATTAGTTTATTGCATTTACTTATCATTTTCGTAGTTTTTAAAGAATGCATTGTTGAAGTATTTTATGTGTTCTTCAAATACCAAAATATTGCATACCAAGTGTTTGATAAAATGCTTCAACTAAAATTGTTTTTCTCATTCAACTTGCATATATTTTAAATGCTTTATAAAATATTTAATCGGTTTCTACGAAGGATTATTTCGAGTATCTTCCGCTTGGTTTTTTAACCAAACTTGATTTAATTCATCGATGTTCAATATTTCAAGAACCGGGCTATTGTAGCTCAACGGTGATCCCCCTAACCGATCCTAACAAGTGGTATCAGAGCGGGTGTTCTTGAAATAACATTGAAACTGATTTTGATGTTTAAAATTCGAAATTTCAGATTTTTTACACATATATATGCAAAACTGAATTTTCGTACAGCTTGTAGCGACCATGGGAAAAATGGCATCTCCCTGCTCGAGTGTCCAAACGACGAACTGCTTTTTGCGTTGCAAACTAGACTTGTAGAGGATTACAGCGGAATAAATTTTTCAGCCTAATTATGCACGAGAAAATACAGTTTATTCGTTGAAGGCAAAGCATATGTGCTGCAACAGAAAATGAGCCATGGAGAAAATTGGTTAGTTATCCCTCTTCTTTTACATTTTTCAAAATTTCAAAAATATAGGGGGAGAACTCATTAAAATTTTAATGGAGTTATTATTTTTAAATATTGAGGGGGAGAAAATTTTGTTTAAAATGTTTTGAAAATATGACTTTTTGATTCACACAAAAAGGGGGAGAAATATGTTAGTTGAGTTGATTGTTTATCCAAGTTTTGTTATCATGAAAAAGGGGGAGATTGTTGGAACATTTCATGTTCGCAATCTGGATTTTGATGTTAACAAAACTTGTTATTGTGTTTCTAACATAATTACTCAAGTGTGAAGTTGCAAACACAAGAAGCAAGTTGAAACTGATTTCTGCACAAACTGAATTTCTGGCAAGCTTCGGTGTTTTGATAATATCTCTTAACTGGATGATGCAAATGACATTCTGTCAATTGGACTGATCAGAAAACCCAATTTGGAACAAGTCATATCTCACGTCGGTTGGGCAAAATCGGATGTTATCATGGTGTAACTGATCGCTCAATTACCGAACTGATCACACGAAAACAGCAATCAGTTGGGTTTGAGCAGCTGCGGTATTTTGGTCATATCTCTCAGCTCGGTTATTGAAACGAAGCGATTCAATATGCGTTAGAAAGATAAGATGAAGATCTACAAATCATATTTAGAAGTAAAAGTCTGAATCGAAGCTTACGATGCTGATAAATGACGATGAAGCTACTGGTTCTGCACAAACTGAAATCAGCTAGGCTGATTTCAGCACACCAGCTGAAACTGAACCAACTGAACCAGCTGCTGACCTGTTGACCAACCAACTAAACTGAACCAGCAGTTGACCAACTGAACAGAACCAGTTGCTGACCAGTTGAACTGAACGACCAGTTGAGTTGACCAGAGTTGACCAGTTGACCAGTCGAGAAAATGCACAGCAAGATGAATTTGACCGTTGCAATCTCGGAAACAGTACAGAAACTTTTCAAACGGTTATATTCTTGTGTCTAACGTATATATCATTGTAGGGGCTTATAAATACAACATACTGAAGATCAAACAAGTGCTTTTGAAGAGAATTCAAAGCATGGGCAGTTAGCATGAAGAAATCAACTAGTTGAGAGCACAAGCCCTTGTGTGAGGATATATTTGAGATGTACACTGTAAAGGATAAATTCTTCACACACAATCACTCACACTTATACAAGAGAGTTGAACTTCAAATATTAGTTGAGTGAGTCTTGCACAAAGACGTAAAACTTGTGTATGTAGTCTTTGCATATGAGACATTAAACAATATGCTGATTGTGAGGTGTTTCCTATAATCTTGAGTGCTAGGAGTTCAGTTTAGGCAGTGGTGTAAGTCCTAGCTGAATGGGTTTGTACAAGGTGTTGTATAAATCAAAGTCTTCTTGTGAATCCTTCCCAAGGGGAAGAAGGGATGACCTAGGAGTGTTGAAATCTCCGAACATCCATAAACAAATCTGTGTCTATTAGTTTATTGCATTTACTTATCATTTCGTAGTTTTTAAAGAATGCATTGTTGAAGCATTTTATGTGTTCTTCAAATACCAAAATATTGCATACCAAGTGTTTGATAAAATGCTTCAACTAAAATTGTTTTTCTCATTCAACTTGTATATATTTTAAATGCTTTACAAAATATTTAATCGGTTTCTATGAAGGATTATTTCGAGTATTTGGTTTTTTAACCAAAAACTTGATTTAATTCATCGATGTTCAATATTTCAAGAACCGGGCTATTGTAGCTCAATGGTGATCCCCCTAACCGATCCTAACAAATATGATGAAAGAATCAGTGGCATAATGAACGAACTGAATGCACTTAGAAATGTGTATTCAAATAAAGAAATTGCATTGAAAGTTGTTCGAGGTCTTCCCAAAGAATGGGATGTAAAGACCATGGCCATGCGAGAATCAAAAGAACCTTCCATACCAGCAACTACAACAGTTCTTAGTGCTGTCAAACTGGAACCAACTGGTTTAGTTGAGAAATCTGCTGATCAGCTAAGCAATGAAGCAATGTCATTATTTGTAAGGAAATTTGGAAAATTCATGAGGAGAAATCAGGGTTCTTACCAACAAAGCTAACAAAAGAATAACTCCAAAAAAGAACCAAATGCTTGCTACAACTGTGAATAAACTGGATACTTCATTGTTGACTGTTCAAAGCCAAAGAATGATAGTCGATTGTCAGCTGAAAAGGGAAAGAAATCACATGAGCACAGGAGAAGAACCAAAGATGATAAGAGATCATTCAGAAAGAAACACGAAGTTCTTCTAACTGAGAAAAGTAAGTCCAAATGGGCTGGATCTGACAGCGGTGAATCAGAACCTAAGAGTTTGAGCAGCTCCAGTGATGATGAAGAAGTCGAGTGTCTGATGGCGGATGACACAGAACTAGAATCAACTAGTGAGCAGGTATTCGATTTTAGTTCAACTGACTTTACAAGTGATGAACTTATTTCTACATTACATGAAATGGTCAACGAGTATCACAAGCTTGCTCTCTCAGTTGATAAGGGCAAAGCAAAGCAAACTGATCCCAATGACGATAAAACAAAAAACTGATAAATTAGTTGAACTGTTGAGTCTTAAACGAGAGATTGCTGAGTTGAATGCTGAAAGAATCAAGAATCAATCTATGATTCCGCAATTAACGCCTAAGAATACAAAGCGAACTGAGCTCATTCAAGCATGAAACAAATCATCAGTTGCACTAGCTAAAATGGAAGATATGCAAAAATCACTTACCGATAAAACTGGTTTATATTTTAGCAATCGCGATGTAGCTTTTACGAGTGATACTCAGCCAACACTGAACATGGGAAGGCAAATATATTCACTTTGTCAAATCAATTGTGGTACAAGAACAACCTGAGCCAAGTAGATCGTTTGAACATCCTATTGAAAATAAGAACAAGGCCAAAAGGTATGGAATTTGTTATACCCCTAAAACTTCAACTGATTCACGTAGCTGGCCACCTAAAAGGTTCAGCAATAAACACACAATTTCTCAAAATGGATATTTTAATTACCATAACTGTAAGCCAGTTCAGAAAAGACATCGACTGAACAACCAGTTGAACAAGTCTAAAACACATATTGCTTCATCTGCACACAACACACAAAGCACACACACGCCGAGAAAAACTATTTGGAACACAACAAATAAAAAGTCAGTTAGACTAACTTTTTAGTTCAACATACACACTTGCACGGTTAGAAACTCAACTGATGAGATCATTTTAAGTGACAATCGGTGTGGGAACACCTACAAAGTTAGTTGGAGTGATCAATCTAATGCACCAGTTTGTTTTATAGCTTCAAAATATTCGAAGAACTGGTTATGGCATAAAAGGTTGAACCACCTGAACTTTAAGTCTATTGCTTATCTGAGTAACAATGATATTGTAACTGGTTTGCCCAAAATAAATTTTTTAAAGGATAAAATTTGTTCAGCATGTCAGTTTGGTAAGCAAATAAGATCCTCATTTAAAAACTAGGGAAGTAAATCATCCTCCAGATGCTTAGAACTACTGCATATGGATCTTTTTGGTCCTATACCAGTCATGAGGGGGAATGAAATACACCTTGGTAATCATTGATGATTTTTCAAGATTTACTTGGGTTATCGTTCTAAAATCTAAAGACCAAACTGCAGCACAACTGATTAGACTTTTCAAAATATTATTAAATGAAAAAATCAGTTGGTATTGATAGAATAAGGTCTAATCAAAGGACTGAAATCATCAATCAAAATGTTTCACAATTTTTAGAAAATATTAGGATCAAGCATGAGCTCTCAGCATCTAGAAAACCTCAGCAAAATGGTGTAGCTGAGAGAAGAAACCGGACCCTTAAAGAAGCTGCTAGAACAATGCTTACTGATTCTGGTATTTCTCAGAGGTTTTGGGCAGAAGCAGTAAACACTGTGTGTTATACTCAAAACAGATCGGTGATTAATAAAAATCATTTGAAAACACATATTGAAATATCTTAAAGGCACACAAAATGTGGGCTTATGGTATGCTAAGGACTCATCATTCAATTTAGTTGGATATTCAGATGCAGATTATGCAGGATGTAAGCTTGATCATAAAAGCACAAGTGGATCATGTCAGTTTCTAGGAGACATACTGATTTCATGGTTCAGCAAGAAGCAAACATCCATAGCAACTTCCTCAACTAAAGCAGAATATCTTGCTGCTGGAAGCTGCTGCACTCAACTGCTCTGGGTTCAGCAACAACTGAGAGACTATGGAGTCATTGAAAAAGAATCACCAATCTTTTGTGATAATACAAGCACAATTGCAATTACATATAATCCAATTCTTCACTCAAAGACTAAGCATATCGATGTCATACACCATTTCATCAGAGATCTTACTCTAAAGAAGGCAATCAGACTAGAATACATACCAACTGATCAACAAGCACCTGGCATTTTCACCAAACCATTACTCGAGACTAAGTTTTCTCTTTTTCGTAATATTCTTGGTTTAATTGATCTATCTTAATTATATATGTTAATGCTGATATGTCAGTTATTGTTCATTATTATTCAGTTAATTACTTGTCAGTTAGTCTATTACTAGTTAGTCAATTGTTAGTTAGTTAATTGATATCAGTTAGTATCAGTTAGTACGAAGAAAAGAAACAGTAATGAATCAAAACATTAATTTTCTAGATAATATCTTTCAAATACTACACGATTCAGTTCTCGTTCGATGGCATCTAGCCAAGGGGACATCCAACTAAACAATTATTTACAGGAAATTCTCATGTAGTCTTCCGAGAAGACAATCTTCTCTAGAGTTCTCTGCTCCTGCACCAGCATCAACTCCAACAGACCTTCATCAGTAGCAAGATATGAAGTGTGGATCACATTAATACGTTTCTTATACTTTATTTCGGTTGCTCTCTGTTTATCAGTAGCAACCAATCCATCTCTCCGTCTTCTTCTTCTTTTCAGTAAGAGTCTGTCTATAAATGAGATTACTGTCATTAGATAATAACAACAGTAGTTAAACAGATGGATAGAGGAAGCAGTTCCAACAAAACTCCTTCTCCAGCAACGCTTCGCCGTTTGGAGAGACAGAAGGAAGCTATAGAGAGTTATTTCTTAGAGAATTACATGAATTTATTGAGGGGGAATATCAAATTTAAAAATGGTTAACTGATAAAACAATATTCAGTTGGTCTTCAACTGAACTGACTCAGTTTTTAACTGATCACTCAGACACTGACCCAACTGATCTTATCCAAAAATTTAATTGATTAATTGATAAATATTTTATTTTAAGTTATGTGACTGTTAAAATTATACTTTCAATGTCATTCGTTGAATAGTAATTTGAAGTGTGGCCTCACATGATCCATTAACTTCTATTCACATTTTCACCGCACGTACACACGATTTTATCTTGGACTGACATGTGTACAAAAAATTTGAACAGTCACAAACATAAGAAATTGAACCCGCTTCATTTCAGTTTCTTTACGCGCACTACAACTCTCAGAGCACATCCAATACACAAGATTTTTTCTCGCAGATATTCCAACTATCAGCAATGGCAAATCAAATCCAAGCAAACATTCTCAATGCAATGGCTATTGATTTTGACTCAGTTCTGTCTGTCAAAGATGAAGCTATCAAGGCTGTCTTTCTCAAACTGGAAGCAGTTGGACTGAAGAACTTTCTGGGACTATCGTCTCAAGAAATCTATCCCAAAGAAATTCAAGATTTATATGCCAATGGTCTCATCTCTGCTGACGACAAAATCACTACAACTGTCAACAGTCACCTGCTGACTATTGAAGAAGATTCTTTCATCAATCTTTTCCAACTATCTTCTGACCTAAAAATATCTTTAAGGTCAAAGCATCTGATGTGGAGGAAATGCAGACGTTATCTGTAGAAGGACGGAATATCAAGGTCTCTGATCCAAAGAAATATATGAAGCCTGAGATTCAGTTGTTGGCTGAAATCATGGCCAAAGGACTGCTTGCTAAAGTCGATTCATTTTCTTCACTCACCTTGGAAAAATTCCAGGTGATGACTACGATTATGGCTGGAGGCAGACTAAATTGGTCAGTCGTCATATTTTCCATTCTAAAGAACATGTCTCAAACATCCAAACAGTCCAAGGGATATGTTGTACAACTTAGCTATCTGTTAAAGAACAACGGTTTGGTAAATGAATCGTCTGAGAAGTCATCCAAATTCAAGATTTTCAATGTCAAGAGTGTTCAACTGCCAAAGGTCAAGATGAACATATCATCTGAGCAGTTTATCAAAGTGAAAAAGAGATTGGGACACATGATGCTCCCAAATCAGTCAAGAAGACAACTCAGAAGAAGACAATCAAAAGGAAACTAATTGTCAGTGAGACTGATTCTGAGAAAACTCATTCTCCCAAAATCCTGAAGAAGCCAAGAACTCTCAAGACCAAATCGGCAGCTACCCTGCACACAATCCTAGCTGATTGATTGACACTGACTGGAGCTGAACAGCCTATCAGCGCCTTATCCTCTAAGGGAAGTTCCAATCGAGTCTTCAACTGAGGGTCAGTTAACTCCACCAACTGATCCATCCAAGAAGATTATCACCAAGTCTGGTGATAAGAGAAAATCAGAAGGAGTCCAAGCTCCAATTATCTCCATCAATGCTCCAACTACTCTCCCATTTGCTACACCAAAAGGAGTTGTCATCAGGGAGAAAATATATTCAACTACATCTGGTTTGAGTATCTCTCATGTCCATACTGACTTAAAAGGGAAGGGAAAGTAGAATGAAAAGCCCCGACCAACAAACTTCAAACTCACATCGACCGGATTTGGAACGAGGTTAATGAGTTTGCTGAATCAAAGCTGAAAACTTACAATGTGGGTCAGATTTTGAACTGAAGTTTTTGCAAAGCAGTTACAGAAGAAAGCAGTGATGAAAAATTTGTTGCTTTGGAAACTGTGGTCTTGTAGGTGGTCAAAGAGACATCAATTGTTCAAGCACTGGAAAGGAAGACGTACTTCTTTGATTTGGTGCATGTCAAGAAGCTTGCCCAACTGATCACTCAGCTCCGCCAAAACTATGATCCAACCAGCCCGACTGCTTTCAATGACAAAACAGCGCATGATCAACTGGACACAGATCTTCGATCACTGCAAATGAAGATAAAGAATTGGGAAATGGATCAGGAGTTGATTATTCATGCAAATGCTCTGAGTCCTTCATCTGAAGAGAAAGCTAAAAAATCAGTTCCACATCCAGAGAAATCCCAGGAACCAGTTCCTGAATCAACTGAGACAGCAACTGCTCCGCCCTCTAAGGATGATCAACATTTATCTTCAGTTCCTCCATCCTATAATACAGATCTTCCTCTCTACACTGATGCTGAGTTGTAATTGGCGAACATCGATGAAATAATACAATCAGTCGCCACTGATATTGAGCTGAATATTTTATCTACAGTGACAGCTGAAGAACTAAACGTATCTAAACAACCAACCGCAGAGGCAGTTTTGCAACAAACTGAAGAACCAGTTCAGTCGACCGCCACGACTGAACAAGAAGTTCTAGCTGACACTGACGTGGCTCAGATGCACATGGAACAAACTGAAGAAGTGCAAACTGAACATCCACCTATAGTTTCAGTTGTTCAATTAACTGAAGAACCAGCTACAGTCTCAGCTAATAAGAAAACTGACGAGCCTTCCAGCTCCATTGATCCTCCGACTCTCTTCCTTCCTCCAGAACTACAACAAAAAGCAATACCAGAAGATGCATAAAAAATGGTCACTGTTGCGACTGAATCACATGATAGAGCTTTGGTAATCTTTCATCAAGAAGAAAAGGAGCAAGAACCTGAATCCTCTGCAGCTTTGTCTCTTTATATACCAATGGCCACTGAATCTATGATTGAAGATATTCAGTCCAACCTTCACGATGTGATCTCCTCCATCTATGACATCAAATCAACTCAGCTGCTGCACACCTTAAAGATTGATTCTATAAAGGAAAAGACTCTCAAGAATTTACAACAAGTCATGAAGGATATTACTTCACTGTTTTTCCAAATATATCAATTAAAGAAAGACTGGTGATGATTCAAGCCCATTTCCAAGCTCAATAAGTGTTCACAGACCGCATGGATTTCCTCCAGAATGTGATCACCAAGAGAATGGATTCGTTGCAAGAACATATGGTGCATGCCTTATCAAATGTCACTTCGGAGTTCCGTGCTTTATCCAGCAGAGCTGACAAGTTTGACAAAAAGGGGAAGAAGAAGAAAAAGAAGAAGATCAGCAGACCTAGTCAACTGACTGCTCAAGGACCAGCTGATAAAAGCGCAAAGAGTTATAATAGAGATCCAGATTAGTTAGAAGACAATCTCTATTTTCTTATTCAATTGAAGAGTTTTGGCAGATATTTTTTTATCAGGAGATTATTTTATTCCTTCATTCTTTGTATGAATTTGTATATTGAAAATAAAAGATTATTTTATCTACAAAGCATTCAGCTTGATCAGTTCACAATTTCTAAGTTTTGTCAAACACCTAAAAGGGAGAAATTGTTGGAAACTTAATTTCGGAGTTTGACAAACTAAAAGTGAAAAGAGTGAACAACTGATCAAGAAAATGCAACTAAACTGAAAGTAACTGAAGATTAATGTGTATCAAGGCAACCAAACTGATATAAGCTAATTGAAAGCTGTGCAGACAACTGAACGATCAGTTGAGAACTGATAAGTTAGTCGACCATCAGCTTATCCTATCAGCTCATCAGCTTTACACATATTCAGTGAAAATGACATAACCCAACAACTGACAGATTGTACAAAGAGCAACAGGAAAGCCGCATTTCAGCAATGCTACAGTGTACGACTGTCAGAGGAATGTTGACGTGGCTAACAATGGATATAAAGATTCAAAATG
This sequence comes from Primulina eburnea, assembly GCF_022965805.1. Lineage (NCBI taxonomy): Eukaryota > Viridiplantae > Streptophyta > Magnoliopsida > Lamiales > Gesneriaceae > Primulina > Primulina eburnea. Next base: position 31,968,995 of record NC_133111.1, read on the forward strand.
CATTCATTGTTACCGTTGGAAGCAAAGCCTATAAATAGGTGAGAAGAGCAGCTGAGAAAAGAGATCACGTACTCAATCAACCAAGTTGTTACTCTACCGAAATCTCACAAACTTTCTGTTCATATTCAAAGATTTCAAGAGCCCACGCTTATCATATACATTCATATCATTCAAGGCTATACTTTGATCTTACAAGAAGAAACACTTACTGTTGTATTATTTGATCTTATAGAGATCAGTTGTGCTGAGTAGTTTCAAATCAGTTGAGTACTGATAAATTTTATTGATACTAAGAGTTTTAGTCTTGGTAGTGATAATTCAAAACTGAAGTGGGTTTGTACAAATCATTGTATAAATCAAAGTCTTTTAGTAAATATCATATCTTCGAGATAGAAGGTGTGACGTAGGAGTATTTGAAATCTCCGAACAACCATAAATCTTGTGTCTCTTATTTTCAGTTTTATTCTATCTTTCATTCAGTTTATTTCCGCACTTTCATTAGTTAACTGATTGACATTGACATAACAAGATTCTTGAGTTCAGTTTATCATTAAAATGACTCATTATTCGTTAAAGTGGTAAAATTGTCGAGTGTTTATTCAATCCCCCCTCCCCTTTAAACACTCTTTCTGAAACGTTTACTCTTTTTATTGCTTTAAAAGTACTAGAAATTTTTTTCTATCAAAGTTTCGGCCATAAAATATTTTACCCATTAAAATAAAACATCCACCAACTAGTATTTTAAAAATCAAGTGAAATAGTCATAAAATGAAATCGTCAAATGTTTTACCCAACCTAAAAAGCAATAAATTTCAAAAGTATAGCACATACTAAACCTCTCAAAAATCTCTCAAAAGCATAAATAAATAGTCTTAAAATCCTTAACGTAAGTCATGAATCATAGATCATAAATGTGGAAAAAGTAGAAGCGTTGGTCCTCGGGTTGTGTTCACCTTCAGCCCAGTTAAATCATCCATCAAGACCTCTGTCAAACTCACCTGCATCCATCATGCCTAGTGAGTCTAAAGACTCAACACATCATAATCTTTATAACAAATAATACGTATAAAATCACATGCAACAGTGAAAATACTTTTACGTAAAAATAACATTTTCATGATATGCAAACATAAACCTTAACTTTATCCTTTCTTTTTCCTCAACATGATATAACATAAAACCTTTTTCACGATCATAAACATTTTCCTTTTTTCCTCTATTGAATTCAGATCGTTAATTGTGACTTTCCTCAAATCTTAAAAATTCGATGGATCTATCTACATGAAACTGTAGTACTGGGCAGTGGGGGACACCAGCAACACTCTCACCGGTCAACTGGGCCCTAGCCTATCCTCTTTCGAATAGAATACGAAAGTCCGGGCTCCCTCTAGGGCTTTTTCCCATAAATGGGCTCTCTCTAGGGCCTTCTCCCCTCACGATATTCTCATTCTTACCTCAAACCTCATACCTCAATAGTCACAATTACTTCACTTTCTTCAATGTTTACATTCTCTTTACTTTATAAAAACCATGCATAACATAACTTTTTTGTTTTTCAAAACCAAGCATTCAACATGTCTTTTAAATGTCTTCCTTAAATCATAAAAATCCAATAGACATTTAAAACTCATAATTTAATCATGTAAAATTTCATAAACATTCACAAACAATCATAATATCACACAAACAGCATTTAGAGCACTGTCATGACGTTTACTAGTTTTTAGGTGTAAAAAGACCGTTTTACCCTTGGACTTGACATTTTAAGTTTTTGACTTTTTCCTTGATTTCATGACTCTAACATATCCCAAATAGTTATTTAAGCTTAAATTAAAATTTCCATAATTTTATTAGGCTTAAAAGCGAGACTTTTTTTATTAATTCGTAGTTAGACGTTTTGAAGGCGTTTTAATCCCGCAAAATCTCAAACCTTAATATAAAATTTCTAAATTCAAACTTAGTCTTTTATATTATTTTAGCCCTCGTGAACCATGACTCGACCCCCGTGAGCCGTATTTCAATTTATTTTAGCTATTAAAACCCTAACTAGACCCTTATTGGTTAGCACCGAGCCATCTTTCGATTTTCTCGAGCCACCCTCAAACCATGTTGAACCAAACCCTGACCAACACCCTTAGACACCCTACTGGACCTTAGGAACCCCTAGGAACCAGTCCCAAACCAAAAACATGACCCTCTTACCAATATCATGCAGTAGCCGAGAGATTCAATTTGTGTGGACTCTAGTTTTGTGGACTTAGGAACCTAGCCGACACCCCAGCACCCAAACCAACCTCTAGTTCACCTACCTAGGATCCTAAAGACTTGTCTTAACCCAGCCCTTGAGCCCTGGACCTATCTCTTGCTCCCCTGCAAGCCGCGCAACCCCTGCGCAAAAACTGCACAAGGTTCTCAGGTAGGAGTCCTTGTGTGCAAGGAATCCTCCCAGCCTTCTAACCTGAGTCCTAGCCAATCAAGCCCCTGGACAGCCCTGAACCCAAGCCAAGGCCAGCCCTCCCCTTAACCATGAAACCCGAACCCATAAACCCTTGACAGCAAAAATGATTCCATCATGTTGGGTGTTTTAGGCGTGAGTATATGACTCTAAAATAGGTGTAAACCACTCTTGATCTTAACTTACGTCATGGCAGCCCCTTAACCAAATAATATACAAGTTATTTGAATCAAAAACCATGTTTTAACATCACATATGCTTGCAAAACGAAATATAATCAAGTGCTCTTTGTTTATTCATGCAAAAAAATTTCAAATATTTCCTACGGTGTGAAAGACGAGAAAAGGAAGAAGTATGGCGTGCCTTTGCGTTTTAAACACACGATTAAACGTTGACGATGTGAGGAACTTTGACGTAGGAGACCCTAGGATGATTTTCTTCCAAGCCTTGATTGTTTTCTCCCTTACAACTTTCGTGTGTGTCGTGTCTATGGTGGGGGAGAGTTTCTGAATTTTAATGAGTGAGAGGCGTGTACAATGGTAGGGTTTTGAGATGATTAATGTATTATATATACTAATCAATTCTCTAAGCAAGGCTTTAGGCCCATTAGGTAGGTAAATAGGCTCATTAGTGCTTAATTAGACTTTAATTAAAAATATATAAATAGTTTTGTTAAAATAAGTTGGTGAATTTATTAGTCCGGGTTGCCAAAAAGTTCGTATTTTTGTTGAAAATCCAACACCGATAAAAATTACGTCCCGCATATAAAATCACCTCAAAAACCATATTTTCAAAAATAAGAAAAAGCATAACCCTTAATTTAAATAATTATTTAATAAAAACACTTTTTATTTTTCAGTCATCGGTCTCCGTTCCTCGATTACAAATCGAATAACTTTTAAAAATACATTTTAATGCAACTATGTAGAAAAATATATTTTAAACATGCAAATATGCACAACGTAATTAATTTATGTAATTAAAATAATTAATTGAAATAAATAAGGAATTTAGTAATTGCATGCATGTGGTTCGCGTGGACCTTTAAATTTTCGAGGCGTTACACTTTCACCTACCAACCGATCCTATCACTTTTACGGCTCATCTAGCCAATTAGATCAAGCAACGCAACATCAGTATCTTGACGCACAAGAACTTCCAGGAAGTCACTTATCCTAGTATTACTCTCATTCATGGACATTTAACCCAACAATATATATTTTTGTTAGTCATGAAGAAATATTATGTAATATATGCTTATTTGAGTGAACAGTATCCGGCCTATGAAAATATTATATTTTATGTCCAAATTATTATTTGTTTACTACAAAAGTATCATTTTTGGTTAATAATATTATGAAGAAATATTATGCAATTGTTAGGATCGATTAACGTATCAAGAATGTTTAGAAGGGGGGGTTGAATAAGCACTCACAACTAAAACTGATCTTTTCGAATTTTGAGTTCAGTTTGGTGACAAACTAATTCTCGGAATCTTGTTGATCAATGACAATCAGTTAAACTAAAGTAGTTGCGGAAAGTAACTGACTGAAAGATAGAATACGAAACTGAAATAAAATACACAAGGATTGTTTCTGGATGTTCGGAGATTTCAATTACTCCTACGTCACCCCTTCTATCTCAAGGATAGGATTTCCACTAAAAGACTTTGATCGAATACAAGATTTGTACCGACCCACTTTAGTTTGGACTTATCACTGTCAAAAGCTGAAACTCTTAGTATTAAAAAATGTTCTCAGTGCGTAACTGATCTTAGCACTATCGATTCTTGGGCATTGTTGGCTTCATTTATTGTAATACAACGTCTTAACTGCTTTAGCCGAAATGCATTGTTCTAAGCTGTATTGATTGAAGTGCGGCGTTTTCATATTCAGTTGCAATCTTCTATGTATCTTTGTCGGTTGAATGTTCTTTCCCGAGACATGTTTAGTTGAAGGATGCTTAGCTTAAAAGCATACGGCTGAATGTATTATCTGTCGGTTGACGTGTTCCAGATTTGCTGGTGAGGAGAATAACTGAATTTCGTTTCAGCTGCGTAGATTAGTTTACTAGATTCAGTTTTTGAGTTCAGTTTACTCGATAAGTTGCCTGAGTTCAGTTTAATCGATCAGTTGGTTCAGTATTTTCAGTTGGTTCATATTTTGTCAAACGCCGGAATTTAGTTTCCAACAATTTCCCCCTTTATGGTGTTTGACAAAACTAAGTAAATAATAACTGAACGTCTGAACTCATTGTAGATAAAATAAGAGATTGAATTTCTTGAACTGATAGAGGTCTTGATTCAATAACAACTGAATCTAATAATCTGATTAAACAACTGAATCTGTTAATCTGATTAACTTCTTTTTAATGAGATGGTTTCTTCTGTTGTTTCTCAAGATGCTCTTTGATTTCTTCCCCCTTTTTGTCAAACAAATCCATCTTCCCAAATAATCTTTGAACGTCAGTGGAAAGAATTTTGACATTTGAGGAGATACTTGAGACAGCAGATTGTAAAAAAAAAAGTCTGCAGCAATTCCATTTTATTAGAAACAGAAGTTTCCAATCGCTCAACTCTTTGACTGATTATGTCCTGAGTTGTATAGAGACTTTGAGCTAGACCTCTGTTATTCTTCATCTCAAGTACAGTTTGGTTAAGAGACTCCATGTTTGCTTGAATGACTTTTAGTTTTACTGAATCAAATTTAATTGAAGAATCCAATTTGACAGTATGAGACAATTGTGTGGATTGAGTTTTATTGATTTCAGTAATCATCTGCTGCATATTGTGCTGCATATTCTGGATTCTTCAAGGACAAGATCCATTTCTGTGGATTGAAGACGAGGTGACTGAGCAGATGTTCCCTGTGTTTGATCTTTAGAGGCTTGATCAGAAATTACTAGAATCCTGTTCTGGACTTCAGTTCAGCAGTTGTAAGATCAGGGACTTCTGATTCAATGACTTCTTCTGCAGTCTGAGTTGTAACTACAAAAATTTGTGCCTCTTGTTGTTCTTGCACCAAATCTGGGGCTTGTTCTTCAGTTGAAAAATTTTCAATGATTAATTGAGTTTCCTCCGATTCAGTTAGTTCTTTTTCTGAAGTTTGGATGGGCACTTCAGTTTGTTCTTCAGTCTCAGCAGATATTTCTTGTTGAATTAATTCTTCAGCAACAAGAGGCTCAACTTGTTCTTCAGATGATATCAGAATCTCTTGTTCTGGTTTCTCAGTTGAAAGAGCAACTGATTCAGGATTTATTGCTTCTAGCTGAGCTTCCAGGGCTACTGTCTGAATGATTTCATCAATATTGGCAAAAGTTAATTCAGCCTCGGAATACATGTGTTTATCAGCAGATGATTGTGGCATATCATGAACAGGTTCTTCAGCAACCGGTTGTGGAGGTGGCTCTTTCTGCTGGGAGGAGAATGTATCTTCTTCTGTTTTTGAACATGAGGATTTTTCAGGAAGAACCAATTTCTGATCCTATTCCCAAAATCTGATTTCCCTTTGTAGGCCACTAAGATCTGAGTCCAGTTAGAAAAACACAGCTCTATCATGATATGCAGTTGGACCTATGGGATTGTAGTCGGATTTCAGCTTTTCAACCATTCTAGTCAGCTTTTTGGCTCGAATTTGATCAAGGAAATATTTTTGCCTCTCCAATTCCTGGGCAATAATAGCAGCTTTGACTATTTTTAACACAATCGCTTCAAGTTTAATAAACTTTTTTCAGTTGGGATTTGTGCTTCAGCTCTTTGGAAAAATCTCACTCCTAAAACTCTTCTAACTATCAAAAGATTTTAGTTTCGATGTGGCAAATGCATTGACCTATTCCCAAACCAGGTCAATGTGAGTTTGGATGGCATTAGATGGCCTTGGCTCTTCAACTAGCGTGCCCTTTCCTTTTTCAGTAGTGAGAATGTGAGGAATATCCAAACCAGAGTGAGTGGTGACCTTTGGTTCCCTCAATATAATGCCTTTAGATCTGGCCGGAGGCAAAATGGTAGGGCGATTTACATGAGTCAAGGGAGCTCTTACTTTAGCGGGTGCCTTTTCTTCAGTAACTAAATCATCAGGTGGAACAACCTGCAAAGGGATAGCCTGAATAGGCTGTTGGGCAGTTGATTGAGTCAATTTCTCAGTTGGAATGAATTCCACCGCTGTTATTGGTTTAGTTCTTTACGTCCTAGGTTTCTTGACAAGCTTAGGAGAAGGAGTTTTCTCCGAATCTGATTCACTGATAATCAGTTTTCGTTTTGCAGTCTTCAGTTGGGCCAAATTTTTGGCCTTCTTGACTAGTGTTGGAGAAGGTGGTTGCGTCCCAACATCCTGTTTGGTTTTTGGCGGCAAGATGTTCTTGGCAGTGAATACCTTGAACTTTGATGATTTTCCAGCATTGTCAGCTACCAATCCCTTTAGTTTCAGAAGATAACTGATTGGAACAGCAAAGCCTCTTGATTGTTTGGTAGATTGAATCATATTCCTCAGAATATTGAAAATAATATGCCTCCAGTTAGCTTTCTTCTCTCCCATGATGATGGTCATCACTTGGAATTTTTCAAGAGTAAGGGCAGCATAAGAGCCGGCCTTAGCCAATATGCCCTTCGCCACAATGTCAGCTAATAACTGAATTTCTGATTTCAGCTCTTTCTTTGGATCGGAAACTTTGATTTTCCGCCTATCAGCAGACAGCAAAGATTGCATTTCCTCAATGTCAGATGTTTTGACTTCAGAGAAGCTGACGTACCCATCAGTTGGCAAAGAGAAAATTTCTCCGAAGGTCTCTTCAGATAGAATCAACAGCTGATCATTGACAGTTACAGTGATACTTACATCAGTAGTGACAAACCCCTTTAGATAGAATTCATTTACTTCCTTGGGGTATATCTCCTGCGAAGATTGTCCCAAAAACATCCTGAGACCAGCAGATTCTATCTTCAGAAAGACGTTCTTAACTTCAGCTTTTTGAACTGATAAAACTGAGCGTTCAACAAGTGCACTGGGATTTGATTCGCCATTTCGAAAGATAAAATGATCTGAAATTCGTAAAAGATAAGCTCTGGAATTAGTATGCTCTTAGGAACTGATTGTATTCGTAAGAAGAAAAAGTGAATTGAAGCGGGCATAGTATATTTGTACATGACTGTTCAAATTCAGGACACGTGTCAGTCCATGAAAAAATTTGAATAAAAATATGTGTACGTGTGCTGTAAGCGTGTGTACAATTTAAACTGGTTCAAATGCTTCCACGTTTTTAAAATAAGATACATCATTAGATAGCAGACAGTCACGTCACTTGATTTAAAATTTAATATGGTTAATTAGTTAACTTATATGAGAAGATTAGTGAAATACCCAACTGAACGATCAGTTGTAAGACTGTGTCCTTTCAGTTGAGAGTTTACTAACATTTGTCTTCTCACTTAACCTCTTAAAACCATTATTCCCCCTTAATACATGCATATGATAATTAAAGTGACGATATAAAATAAATTTAAAGGTCAGAAAGATTATCGTTTGCTGAAACATTGACGGCCCTTCAGCTTCCATGATTTTCTGCTATAAATATAAGTAACACGGTTAGTTTCAGTCATATTGGTGAAAATATTCAAGACAAAAAGAATGGCAGATACGAGTAGCTCGAGTGCTTCGCCGTTTGCTCTGGAGACCAGGAAGGCTATTATAGAAGATGAAGTCTTCTATAAGAGTCGTCACTACTGGGAAAAGTTACAGAAGCTTGAGTTCCTGTATAATATTGGAGAGGCTACCACTCTTGAACTGGTGGCAGAGTTGAAAAAAGTGCGGGAGCACTTGAACAAAGCTGTGTGGGTGGACATCTTTAAGGATGGTCATATCTATCAGCTAATGCTTCGAAAAGAACTGAAAATCCTTAAGCGCATAGCTGTTTCTCAGATCTTTGTCAAGACATCTACCGCACCTTTATCCACTTGGTTGAAAATGTGGATAATTGTTGTAGAGGAAAAATATGATGATGTAATCCGTGCAAACGTTTATGGTTGAATGAAGTATTTATATGAACTTAACTTTGTTCTTCTCTTTCCTGCAAATGATAAATTTCATTAGTTGTTATATATGAATTGCCAACTTAAACAGATGAACTGATGAAAGACTAACTAATATAAGTTGACTATGAACTGAAATCGGTTAAGCATTAAGTAATAAATGACAAACTCATATCAGTTAATAATGAACAATTGATAAATAAAAAGGCTGGGTAAATGAGAAAAACGCTTCGGTTGACTTGAGACTCTTTGGTTTCTTCAACATTTAGTCATCTGTCTATAAATAAGACGAGAGAGATAAAATGTGAGACAATAACAGTTCAATATGTCGGATTCAAGTAATTCTCATGCATGCAGCAGTACGCATATTCAAGTTACTGAACAATTAAGTCCTTATTTAGAAGAGTTGAAGAAAACGATGGAGGAATATGTCTTGACGGAAGTGATGTCAACATGGTTCAAAATTCATGATTTGCAGAGGATAAGTAGTAGTGGTGCTGCTCTTCTCGTGCTCAAGCAGCAACAGCAAGAAAATACATTAATCGTTTTGAAGTCAGGCATGTTACAGACCTGGTTGATGACAATGTTCTTTTACATGCAATGCTATGGAAGAAATGGCATGTGATTGAGAAGATTTCTACATCTGAATCATTTTCTAGAATCCGAATTTATGAGTTGAATAATTTGATTACAGAATGGCAAGATTCAGTTGGTTCTAAGTTATCTTATGTAAGATGGAATCGATTTTATTCTTAATAAAGTATCATTTCCAATTTGTTGTTGTGTTCTTATTTTCTGCAAATAATTTTATTAGTAAAACAACATCAATAATAATTTTAAGATAAGTCAATTAAACCAAGAATATTGCGAAAGTAAGAAAACGTAGTCTCGGGTAATGGTTTGGTGAAGATGTCAGCTGTTTGTTGCTCAGTTGAAATATACTCCAGTATAATGTCCTTCTTCAAAGCATGATCTCTAATGAAGTGGTGCCTGACATCTATATGCTTGGTCCTTGAGTGAAGAACTGGATTATAGGTGATGGCAATTGTGCTCGTATTGTCACAAAATATGGGCGATTCATTTGTAATTACTCCATAATCTCTCAGTTGTTGCTGGATTCAGATCAGTTGTGCACAACAACTACCAGCAGCAAGGTATTCTGCTTCATTTGTTGAGGTAGCTATGGATGTCTTCTTTTTACTGAACCAAGAGATCAGTCTGTCTCCTAGAAAATGACAAGATCCACTTGTACTTTTACGATCAAGCTTACATCCTGCATAATCTGCATCTGAATATCCAACTAAATTGAAAGTAGAGTATTTAGAATACCATAACCCAACATTTTGTGTACCCTTAAAATATTTCAAAATTCTTTTAGCAGCTGAGAAATGTGATTGCTTAGGATTTTCTTGAAATCTAGCACACATACAGACAGCAAATACAATATCAGGACGACTGGCAGTTAAGTACAACAATGAACCTATTAAACCTCGATATAATGTCGCCTCAACTGATATTCCCCCTTGATCACTGTCCAATTTTACTGATGAGCTCATGGGAGTATTTGCAGCTGAACATGATTCCATGCCAAATTTCTTCAGCAGCTCCTTTGTATATTTATTTTGACTGATGAATATACCAGTCTCCAGTTGCTTCACTTGTAGTCCGAGAAAGAATGTCAGTTCACACATCATGCTCATTTCAAACTTATCATGCATTAGCTTAGCAAACTTTTCGCATAATTTGGGATTAGTTGACCCAAATATGATATCATTAACATAAATTTGAACTAATAAAATATGATCATTCTTATCAACTAATCCAACAGAAAAATCATGATCAGTTAGAAATTTTGAAAGAGTTTCATACCAAGCTCTGGGAGCTTGTTTAAGACCACATAAGTCTTTGTTCAAATGATATATATGATCAGGAAAGTTGTGAGTTACAAAACCTGGGGGTTGTTCAACATATACTTCCTCTTGTAGTTGACCGTTCAGGAATGCACTATTTACATCCATCTGATAGACCTTGAAGTTCTTGTCTGATGCATAAACAAGAAAAATTCTTATTGCTTCCAGTCTTGCAACTGGAGCATACGTCTCATCATAGTCAATTCCTTCTTCTTGCCTATATTCTTGTGCCACTAATCTTTCTTTGTTGCGTCCAACTGAACCATCTTCGTTCAGTTTATTTCTGTATACCCATTTTGTACATATAATAGTTTTTGAAATTGGTCTTGGAACTAAGTTCCATACATTGTTATAAGTGAACTGATTTAGCTCTTCTTGCATTGCATTTACCCAGTTAGGATTAGCAAGAGCTTCATCAGTTTTCTTCGGTTCTAGTTGTGAAACAAAAGCTGAATAGATAAATAAATTTAGCATTTGATTGCGAGTTCTTACTGGATCAGATGGATTTCCTATTACCAGTTCAGGTGGATGTGATTTTCTCCATCTGTACTCAGTATTTGTTGTATAAGCAATTTCTTCAGTTGGTAACTGAACACAGTTTTCAGTCTCAGATGGTGCTTTGTCAACTATTATTTGAATGTTATCATTATGCTCTATCAACTGATCATCAGCAACGACTTCCTGCACATCTGATTGGTCCAGTACTTCTGGTTCAGGCGTTTGAAGTATGTTTTGATTGCCATGACTTTCATTTTTGTCATCATCTTCCAAACTGATATCTGTAAATCGATCAACTAGCTCAAGTTGATCAGTTGGCTTATCAGTTAGTTCAGTTTCATCGAAATCAACATGAGCATATTCTTAAACATTTAGGGTTTTCTTGTTGAAGACTCTATAAGATATACTAACTGATGAATATCCAAGAAATATTCCTTCTGCAGATTTAGCATCAAATGCTTTTAAATAATTTTACCATTATCAAGAATAAAACACCTGCAGCCGAATATTTTGAAATAAGTAATTATACTTTTTCTTCCATGCCAGATCTCATATGGTGTTTTCATATGATTTTTATTAATCATTGATCTGTTCTGAGTGTAACACCCAGTGTTTACTGTCTCTGCTTAAAATCTTTGAGAAATACCAGAATCAGCAATCATTGTTCTAGCAGCTTCTTTAAGAGTATTATTTCTTCTCTCAGCTACACCATTTTGCTGAGGAGTTCTGGCTGCTGAGAGCTCATGCTTAATTCCAGCATTTTCTAGGAAATTTGAAAGAGTTTGATTGATGAATTCAGCTCCTCAATCAGATCTGATTCGATCAATTCCAACTGATTTTTCATTTAAAAGTCTTTTGAAAATCTTTATTAGTTGCGAAGCAGTATGGTCTTTAGATTTGAGAAAAATAACCCAACTAAATATTGAAAATTCATCTACGACTACCAAGGTGTATTTCATTCCTCCTAAACTCATGACTGGTATAGGACCAAAGAGATCCATGTGCAACAGTTCTAAGCATCGGGATGAAGATTTACCGCCCTTGTTTTTAAAAGAGGATCGTATTTGTTTACCATACTGACATGCTGAGCAAAGTTTTTCTTTTGAAAAGTCTATTTTGGGCAAACCAGTTACAAGTTAATGTTTACTCAGATAGGCAATGGATTTGAAGTTTAAATGATTTAGTCTCTTATGCCACAACAAGTTTTTAGATGATTTGGAAGCAATAAAACAAACTGGTGCATAAGTTTGATCATTCCAACTGACTTTATATGTGTTTCCACAACGTTTGCCAGTTAGTATGATTTCATCAGTTTAAGTTTTGACTGAACATGAGTTTTTGTCAAATTGTACTGAGAATCCACTGTCACATAACTGACTGATGTTAATCAAGTTATACTTCAGGTTTTCTACTAATAGAACATCTTTAAAAGTAAAGTTACCATGGATAAGCTTACCTTTACCCACAGTTCTACCTTTGGAATTGTCCCTGAAACTGATGTTTGGACCACTGGATTTGATCAGTTGACATAACGCACTTGCATCTCCTGTCATATGTCGCGAACATCCACTGTCCAAATACCATATTGAGTTCTTGTTTGTACCTGTTACCTGCAATCACATACACAATATAACTTGGTACCCATATCTATTTGGGTCCTGAGCTGATTAGTCCCTTAGGAACACACACTTGGATTAGTCTAACAGACTTTCCAGTAGCTGTATTCCAAATTGTTTTTCTCGGCTTTTGTGTGCTTGGTGTGTAGTGTACAGATGATACAATATGCGTTTTAGCTTTATTCAACTAATTGTTCATTCTATATCTCTTCTGAACAGGCTTGCAGTTATAGTAATTGAAATAGCTATTCGAATAGTTCTTGTGAAACCTCTTTGATGACTGACTTTGTGAATCAGTTGAGAATTTTTTCTATAACCAATCCCATATCTTCTAGCCTTGTTCATATTCTCAGTAAGTTGCTCAATCAGTTTACTGGGCTCAATTTGTTCTTGTACCACTGTTGTTTTGACAAAGTGAATGTATTTCCCTTTGTCTATTTTTAGCTTTGGTTGAGTATCATTTGGATACATTTCTCCTTGAGTGTTGAACCCTAAACCAGTTTTATCAGAAACTGAATTTTGTGAATTCTGCATCTCATTCAGTGCAGTAGATGACTTTGTTCCAAGACTGGATGAGCTCAGTCTTTTTTGAGTTTTCAAGAATCAACTTCTGGATTAATGACTGATTTTTGTTTCTCTCTGCTTTTAACTCAGCAATTTCCCTTTTTATACTCAACTCATCAACTGATTCATCAGTTTTGTTTTTATTGTCTGTGGGATCAGTTTGCTTTGCTTTGATTTTTTCAAATGATGATGCAAGCTTTTGATACTCATTTACCATGTCATGTAGTGTTAGAATGAGTTCTTCTCGTGTGAAATCAGTTGAGTTGAATCAAATACCTGTTGGCTAGATGATTCTTCTTCTGCATCATTAGTCATCAAGCACTTGACATCCTCATCATCACTAGAGCTGTATGAGCTTTCTGGTTCTGACTCCTCACTGTCAGTTTCGGCCCATTTAGATTTGTTTTCTTCAGCAAAGAGTACCTCATGTTTCTTTCTGAAGGACTTCTTATCTTCCTTGGGTCTTCTTTTGTGCTCATATGATTTCTTTCTTCTATCAGTTGAGCCTTGACTGTCCTTCTTGGATTTAGGACAATCAACAATAAAGTGACCTGATTTGCCACAGTTGTAGCAGGCATTTGATTCATCTTTGGATCTGTTCCTTTAGTATGGCTTCTGGAAGTTTCCTTGATTCTTTCTCATGAACCTTCCAAATTTTTTGATGAACAATGACATAGCATCACTGCTCAACTGATCAGCAGATTTCTCGACTGAACTGATTGGTTCTGTTCTGACAGCAGCTAGAGCAATTGTTGAAGCAGGGGTAGATGATTCTCCTTCTCTGGTCTGCAGCTCAAATTCATAAGCCTTTAAATCAGCAAACAGATCATGAAGTTCAATCTGGTTCAGATCTTTGGACTCCCTCATTGTCATGGTCTTGACATCCCATTCCTTGGGAAGACCTCTCATTACCTTCAGTGCAATCTCTTTGTTAGTATTCACTTTTCAAGTGCATTTAACTCATTGATGATACAGCTTACTCTTTCATCATACTCGTGCATTGATTCTCCTGCTTTCATTTTGATGTTATCAAACTTTTGAACAGCAACAGAAAGTTATTTTCTTTGGTTTGATCATTTCCTTCACACAGCTGAATCAGCTTTTCCCAAATTTCTTTGGCTGACTTACACATCTTTATTTTGCTGAAGGTTAATTTTTCCAGCGTTTTGTACAGAATGTCTTTAGCCACATTATCAAGATTTGCTTTTCTTTTATCTTCAGTTGTCCATTCAGCTTTTCTATTCTTTGTGGTGCATCTTCTGTTATGGCAACGTCATGTATTTGTTTTTAGAATCTTCATGGGTCCATCAGTTATGACATACCACATGTCATCATCTTGTGCATCTAAATGAGCCTGCATTCTGATTTTCCAATCATCAAATTCTTCTCTGGAGAATATAAGAATTTTGTTGAATGAAGTCATGCTAGCAAGTTTATAGACCAAAAGTATTCAATAACAAGATTCAACCGCTCTGATGCCACTTGATAGGATCGATTAACGTATCGAGAGTGTTTAGAAGGGGGATTGAATAAACACTCACAATTAAAACTGATCTTTTCGAATTTTGAGTTCAGTTTGGTGACAAACTGATTCTCGGAATCTTGTTGGTCAATGACAATCGGTTAAACTAAAGTAATTGCGGCAAGTAACTGACTGAAAGATTGAATACAAAACTGAAATAAAATACACAAGGATTGTTTCTGGATGTTCGGAGATTTCAATTACTCTTACGTCACCCCTTCTATCTCAAGGATAGGATTTCCACTAAAAGACTTTGATCGAATACAAGATTTGTACTGACCCACTTCAGTTTGGACTTATCACTGCCAAAAGCTGAAACTCTTAGTATTACAAAATGTTCTCAGTGCGTAACTGATCTTAGCACTATCGAATTTAACGATTATTACAAAGTGCTAGTGGGCTCAAATTGTAGCCTTGACTGCTACGAATAAACCAAGTAAGAGTGAGCTAAGATTTTGGCAGAATAACAGCAAGCTTTGAATGGAGTGATCTTATTATTATTCAGCTGTTCTTCTGTCATATTTATAAGATTCCCTTCCAACGGTAACTTGAGATATATTTGAATCTTTGTATCCGTTGATTGTCATTTCATTATTCATTGGTCATTGTTTGCTTCATTTATTGTAATGCGGCGCCTTAACTGCTTTAGCCGAAATGCGTTGTTCTAAGCTGTATTGATTGAAGTGTGGCTTTCATATTCAGTTGCAGTCTTCTATGTGTCTTTGTCGGTTGAATGTTCTTTCCTGAGACATGTTTAGTTGAAGGATGCTTAGCTTAAAAGCATGCGGCTGAATGTATTATCTGTCGGTTGACGTGTTCCAGATTTGCTGGTGAGGAGTAACTGAATTGCGTTTCAGTTGCATAGATTAGTTTACTAGATTCAGTTGCTAAGTTCAGTTTACTCGATCAGTTGGTTTGTATTTTCAGTTGGTTCATATTTTGTCAAATGCCGGAATTTAGTTTCCAACAGTAATATATGCTGATTTGAGTAAATTGAATTAATTTTTATGTCAGAAGTATATTATGTAATTTATGTTGGTTTATATTTAAAATATTATTTTTATTTCAAAAAAATTATTTTTCACTTTAAATATGCAATTATCGATCCATCTTACGAATATATACGAATAAGACTACTTCACAAAAAACTACTCATTTTATATATGAAGACTTTGTTTTGTGAGTTTTTACAATAATATTGCTTCAATTTTTTAATAACAAAATCTATAATAGTAAATTGATTTAATTTATTAGTTTATTTAATAAGTAACCTATTTTTATATAAGTAAATAGAGAAAAAAATTATTTAAGTTTCAACTTAGGATTTACTTTTTAAAACCTAAAATTTTAGTCTGAACTCCCCAATTTTGACAAAATGATCAAATATATTTGATGTCATAATTGGGTTATAAATGATATCAGAGTCGAGTTAAAATTACTTCAAATATACATTGTTATTATTACGCTGTAATTAAATATTTGAGGATGATATTTTCTCAAAAGTTATGGATCCAAACATATGTTCGAGATTAAATATTTACAAGATTTATTCCAATACTTTGTAATATTTACAAGAAGAGCTAATCAAGATTAAACATCAGGTGCAAAGAAGAACACATCATAGTCGTAGGATAAAATTATGATTCAAAATAATATGTTCTTAGAAATAGTCCCGGATTCCTCTAAACTCTACGAAGATCTTAGAGAGATCTAAAAGACAATACATAATTATGGTAATCAGATATATTATGTACCACATAAAATTGATGAAATCCTTAAAAACAAAAAGAAATTTTTGGAAAATTAAAGGATATTCAAACAAGAATCTAAGCTCTAGAATAAAAATCAAATTCTAGTAAAAGGATCTCGGAAGGGAGGTTACACCATTTGGTATTTAGCTCTTATTAAACCAAAAAAAGAAGACCAAGGTAATACCGAAACCTTTAACCGACGAATAAATAATAATCAATCTGATAAAAACTGTCTCAGAAAAGAATAAACCTGATGAAAACTATAGAAATGATTGGTCTAAAAGATCTTCGAACTTGCAGAATCTTTTGCGAATATCAAGGTCGTAGATCAGAACATGAATACAATAGGGAGTGAAATTTCCTCAATAACTTGGTCATCTTCCCATGAACTGCCAAGGGAATGCATCGCATCTCATTATACAAATATAATATAATCCCAAACTGATTTCCAATGGATAAACACTCCAAGCAGAAGCAATGTCGAAAAGAAATCAAATTCATGTGCACCAAAAACTCTGTGAATTCTATTTTAAAATTGATACATCATTATGGGGTTATGATTAACCTTGATATACTGGATTTCAAAAACAGAGAAGATCTTATAGATGACTGGACATCTATGAGAATCGCAGTAGGCACACTTGATCTCAACAAAAAAGGATTCATTAAACTTTTATAAATGAATCTGATGGGATCCGTTAGGACATGACTTCGGAAAAAAAATAAAGAGTCGGTGCTAGATGGAGAATCTCTTAGTGAGATAGCTGGGAGAGTGGCTATTTTATTTAAAGCACTATTTATAGGGATGAATTATTTTAACAGTCAAGACACAAAGAAGAAAAAGAAATATACTCAAACTCTATATAGTCTTGAATTACATGACATCTATTTGGTGAATGAATATATTATGTTATTCAATAAATATAGATGAAACTCAGAGTTCGAAAAAAATATAGCAATTAACTTTTTTTTTTCTAAAATGTAAAGTCCATGAGGGAAATGCTAATTAGAGAATATGTCCCTAGTGATCTGGATGGGTTGGCACGAATGGCCTTTTTTTTCAAAGGAAAATTGGAAGAATTGTGTCATATGACAACATTACAGGGGTATTGATAAATGTACTATTTTACGTTGTAAAGAAAATGATCTTCCAACAATAATTGGAAATAATTCACAAAGGAAGGAAAAAAGAGCTTTAGACCTTATTCTTATGCCATAACGGCAGGAAGTGGAAGTAGTTCTTGGAAACCAATAACAGTTTGATTTAGAAAAAAATACATATCTTATAAATATGTGCAAAGACTGGATTATCAAAAAGTTTAGGATATCATCCAAATCATCGAACTCATCTCGAAGCACGAGGAATACACCAACAAAAAAAACTTTCAAAAGAACTCAAACTTGAGCTACTGGAAGTTTTAAATATTGTAATTGTTGGACATGTGAAGCAAGATATTATATTTTGACCAACTGTTAAGAGAATGACATAAAAGAGATAAAAACGCTTTGAACCAAATCCAGATATAGAAAAACGATTTATTACTAAGATCTCGTCCAAGTATACCAGTTTGAAGATATTCCTTAAGACGATTTTATATATGAAGAAGAAGAAATATTGAGTTGTGAAAAACATGATGGAATAGAATAAGAATATGACTAAATACGATGTGTTTCGACATGAAACACAGGAAGACTTGTCCGGTTTCTTTAGCCAGAAACAATATCTCATAACATGGTCCAAAAGATCATGGGGAAAATCCCACCCTACAAAAATATTAATGATTCTCTGTAGGACAAGTATAAAGTTCTTAGAAAATCTTGGACTAAAAAACAAAAATCATCATCTAATCTATAAGTTTTTCAGAAGAGAAATGGCAATGTCTGTGAGAACCCAAATTTTTGGGCATGTAACTAATTAAATATAGACATGTATAAAAATTTATTTTCGAGTTATAATAAATTGGAAAATATTAAATAATACATGGTATTGTAAATTTCAAGTCAATAAATACATGAAATTCAAAATTCAGTACAAATCACGTATTAATTTCGAAATAAGACTGGATATCAATCAAATTTGGAAGGAAATATTACATACAAGGCCAGCTTTTCTCAATAAGGAAGCATATCAATGTTTATGGAAGGAGCATCTCCAAATTTTGGAAAGAATATCTATCGAATTATGGTAGGATTTTTACCTCACCTCTATAAATACCGCCCTATACCATTCAACATTTACACCATTCTAAACACTGTAAAATTCGAAAATTGCTCTCGACCTGCTGCCGAATTTTCGAAATTTTGTTCTTCAAAAAAATTCTGCATGTGTTATCAAAATTCTGTCCATCGTTCATAAATTTGTTTCTCTTGATCGGGTGCTCGGAATCCGATCTTCGCCGTTCAGAATATGCTTTCAAATGTTTTGGATAAAATATCCAAATTTCAGCAAAATCCAACGGTTAGTTTTTCTTTTATAGGCTTTGCAAGAAACCTGCTCAGATTTTAGGCGGGAATTCAGCATACCTTCGGTTTTTGTCCATAAGCAGATAAAAAAATTGTTCGAAACTCAATCTTCACCGTTCATAATTTGTTTGACGTAATTGTGAACGTACTGTCCAAGTTTGAGCCCGATCCAACAGTGCAATAGGGCGCATGAATTTTTCAAGACGACTGATTTTCCGGTAAATGTGTTGCTGCGTTTTCGAAGTGTCGGTTGGGTGATTCTTCTACGATTTTATAATTCTTCACGTTTTATTCCAGTCTAAGGTAAGTGGACTTGTTTTAAAGATTAAATCTCGTTATGCATTTATCTTATTCGTTTTTGAAAATACGATCGAGTGCATTCTTCACCTACTCATTTCTTGTGTTGATTGTCATACGATTTTGAGCACTGTGAGGAGTCGGCTGGATATGGGTGGGAATCCCAACCATGACGTACCCTTACGCGGTGAGGGATATAACCGCTATACGGCCTCGCCCCCTAAGAGGAGTAAAAAATAGGGACTGAGCATCTCCAAATTATGGAAAGAATATCTATCAAATTATGGTAGGATTTTTACCTCACCTCTATAAATACCGCCCTATACCATTCAACATTTACACCATTCTAAACACTGTAAATTTCGAAAATTGCTCTCCACCTGCTGCCGAATTTTCGAAATTTTGTTCTTCAAAAAAATTCTGCACGTGTTATCAAAATTCTGTTCATCGTTCATAAATTCGTTTCTCTTAGTTCAAGAAACACGTTGAACAGAATTTTTCGAGAAAGTTTCCTAAAGTACAAATTTTGGACATTGACCCATGGATAGAAAGAATACGCCGAGAAGATTCTAGAACAGTTGACAGAATTAAATTCTGAGTTTCCTACGAAAAGTTATGAGTTCTACGAAACTTTCCTAAAATAGCAAAAACGCGATTTTCAGAGGTCTAAATGAAGGAATTTCTCTTTTTCGGACCACGCCTCACGACAAAGTTGTAATATTACTCGTTGGTCGTTGCGAAGAGGACTGCATCAGCCATTTGCCATAATCTGGCAAATTTTTCTTCCCAACTGGATTATGAACCTGGCGGCTCTGATACCACTTTAATGTCACGCCCCGTAACGAGGGTTAGTCGACACCGGCGTTGTTTTACAACCACACAATTAAAAACAACAAGCCTCGTAGTATAGTATAAACCAAAAACCAGTTTATTACTCATAATCAATAAAAATATTGTCTTTACAACGTAGATTCTTAAAATGATAAAAAAATATGCGGAAGCGTTTATAACTTACTAAGCCAAAACTAAAATAAACTTCTTGAATCATCGTATTAGCAGCCCCAAAACTGGTCTTGTTCATCTTCTTCGATTTTCTTTTCTGATTTATCTGGGGAGAGTAGAGTAAGGGGTGAGTATTTTGGGGAAATACTCAGCAGCACAATATAACAATACGCATAATTTCGAAAATCACATGACTTGCACTTGCATAACATCATTCATATCACTTGCATAACATTTACCAGCACTGAGATTCGTCTACTTTCTATGGTTTACTGATATCAGTCCCTAATTTTTACTCCTCTAAGGGGGCGAGGCCGTATAGCGGTTATATCACCCACCGCCCGCGTAAGGGTACGTCATAGTTGGGATTCCCACCCATATCCAGTCGACTCCTCACAGTGCTCAAAATCGTATGACAATCAACACAAGAAATGAGTAGGTGAAGAATGCACTCGATCGTATTTTCAAAAACGAATAAGATAAATGTATAACGAGATTTAATCTTTAAAACAAGTCCACTTACCTTAGACTGGAAGAAAACGTGAAGAATTATAAAATCGTAGAAGAATCACCCAACCGACACTTCAAAAACGCAGCAACACATTTACCGGAAAATCAGTCGTTTTGAAAAATTAATGCGCCCTATTGCACCGTTGGATCGGGCTCAAACTTGGACAGTATGTTCAAAATTACGTCAAACAAATTATGAACGGTGAAGATTCGAGTTTCGAAACATTTTTTTATCTGCTTATGGACAAAAACCGAAGGTATGCTGAATTCCCGCCTAAAATCTGAGCAGGTTTCTTGCAAAGGCTATAAACGAAAAACTAACCGTTGGATTTTGCTGAAATTTGGATATTTTATCCAAAACATTTGAAAGCATATTTTGAACGGCGAAGATCGGATTCCGAACACCCGAGCAAGAGAAACGAATTTATGAACGATGGACAGAATTTTGATAACACGTGCAGAATTTTTTTGAAGAACAAAATTTTGAAAATTCGGCAGCAGGTGGAGAGCAATTTTCGAAATTTACAGTGTTTAGAATGGTATAAATGTTGAATGGTATAGGGCGGTATTTATAGAGGTGAGGTAAAAATCCTACCATAATTCGATAGATATTCTTTCCAAAATTTGGAGATGCTCCTTCCATAAATTCGAGATAATCATTCCATAAACATTGATATGCTTCCTTATTGAGAAAAGCTGGCCTTGTATGTAATATTTCCTTCCAAATTTGATTGATATCCAGTCTTATTTCGAAATTAATACGTGATTTGTACTGAATTTTGAATTTCATGTATTTATTGACTTGAAATTTCTAATACCATGTATTATTTAATATTTTCGAATTTATTATAACTCGAAAATAAATTCTTATACATGTCTATATTTAATTAGTTACATGCCCAAAAATTTGGGTTCTCACAATGTCAAGACAAACCGATTCTACAAAGGAATCAAAGTCTTAGACTGGAATGAAGAAAAATATTTTTTTTAAGGAGATAAATAATAAATCACAGGTGGGGAAAAAACCTGCCCAGGTAACCCAACATGTACTAAAAATCTTTTCGAAAATACGAAAACTTAAAATTCCAGAAGGGTGGAGAGAAGTTAAAATAGTATTTGATATTACAAGACAAAAAAAATCAATTTCTTTGTAATACTATTTATTTTTTGGTACAACTCGTAATAGGAACTTACCAAGGAATGATCCATATTGATGAATTAGAAGTTCATATCAAATGAATCCTAGTAGATGAACTATATCAATTGGTTCTTGGGCTAAAGTTTCTCGAGAAACACAAATATTGTAAACATCTATAGAATGGATTGGAATTCATGGCAGATGATAAAAAGTAAAAAATCTAATGACGCTCATTCTCGATATACATCCAAGAAGGGATGATATGTACAATATAAAACAGAATATTGTGTTGCTTATATTGATTACACGACAGAAATCTGTACAGCAAAAAGAGAAGTGTTTCCAAAAGAATTAGAAGAAGAATTACCTCATATATTTGGATGAAATTTCTCCAAACAAATCTTAATCTTATGTAAAGGTATTAAGATGACATAAATATTAATTGGAGGTGTTGGACAAATACCTTGGTATAAGATGAAAACATCACTGATTTATTTTCGTGATTCAAAGTAGACATTCTACTAGGAAATAATTTCTTTCAAATTTTTAAATCCTATACTCAAGAAAATGAGACACGAATATTAGTGTTCACAACACCATGTGATAACAAAGTCGTAGTCCAGAGAATAGGAGAGGAATTTTATAGAAAATTGTTAATCCATTTTCGCTGCAAACATGGTGTAATGCCCGAGAATTTGATTATCGTAATTTACTATGAGATTAGTGAATTAAATAGATATAATTATAAACGAGCCATTACGAGATCAGATGGAGCAAAGCATTTAAATTACACCAGTTTTGGGCAGAACTATTGGCGCCCGAGCGGTAGAAAATGACCGCCCGAGCGCCAATGTCCAATAGGAGCATGGTTCGGGCAGAAGATGTGGCGCTCGGGCGGTAGTTTGTGACCGCCCGAGCGCCAAGTTGTGATAAGAAAATAGATGGACAGAACCCTCCGCGCCCGGGCGGTAGATTTTAACCGCCCGAGCACCGAGTGAGCGCACGGGCGAAAATTTGTTACCGCCCGAGCGCGAATCAGGATTGAAGAAATGTGTGACACGTAGCTTTGCATGCAACATGATATATATATATATATATATATATATATATATATATATATATGTGTGTGTGTGTGTGTGTATCAATTCATTCAGAATTGATAAGAATCGAGAAAGAAAAGCTACGAGAAAGCTTCTGAAATCCTTACGCCTTTATATTTAACTCCGTCCGTCAGATTTTGAATCCGACTGCAGTACTGTGTTCCTAGCGTTACAGGCTACGAGTGGACGTAAGTTTTGTTACGTTTAGACATGTTTTGAATTTATGATATTGTCAGAATTGAATATGATTCAGATATGGTGTTTCTGCTACCGTAGACATTATAGAATTGAAGTCAGATTAAAGAACAGACTGTTTCTGTAATTGTTATGATTTTTGAAAGATATTGACTGAGATTCTATATCAGAATTGTGTTAGTATTCAGATTATGAATTGTATTGACACAGATTATGAGTTCCAGTATTATATTTGTGATGTTCAGAACTGACGGGGTTATTCAGATTGTATTGTTATGCCGTCAAAACATCAGTTGATTTAGGTTGATCAGATTTAGATATGATTTCGATTATATTGTGATATCGATGACATGAATTGAATTGTATCCTGTTCAGATATTGATCAGATTATGTACCGAGTTAAGTATTGATCAGATTATAGTTGAGTCGAGTCTAGACATGATTTGACTAGAGCTGCATGTGTTTATAGATATGGTTTCATAGACTATGAAACCCATGTTTATTGCTTTCAGTTATGACAGCATGTTTATATGATTTGATTTAAATTGCATGTTTATCTGAATTGAGTTGCATGCTTATTTGGATTTGATTTCGTAGATTATGAAATCTATTACTTCTGAATATGATCATGATAGCATGTTTTATGATTTAGATTGTTTCTATACATGCTTACCGTGATTTATACTGGGATTTATTCTCACCGGAGTATCCGGCTGTTGTCTTGTTTTGTATGTGTGCATGACAACAGGTGGGGCAAGATCGGGGTCGAGAAGATGATGAGAGAAGACGAGATTAGCGTGGTGACTCCGGACTTGGATATAGATAGGTTTTATTACTTGAACTTTAGTAGTCGAACCTTAGATTAATTGAGAGACTATTGTACATTATTGTATTTTGTACTGAAACGTAGTTTTATACAGATATGTATATTACGTAGATGCCATTACCTTCCGCACTTGTATTTTAAAAAGAAAAATTTTTAGACCCTGTTTTATCTAAATTGATAATTAAATCCCAAAGATAATTAAGAAAAGATCAGCGTCCGGGTCCCCACACATGGTGATG
Source organism: Primulina eburnea (assembly GCF_022965805.1). Classification (NCBI taxonomy): domain Eukaryota; kingdom Viridiplantae; phylum Streptophyta; class Magnoliopsida; order Lamiales; family Gesneriaceae; genus Primulina; species Primulina eburnea. The sequence goes on from NC_133111.1 coordinate 31,993,103, forward strand.
AAGGAAAACTTCTGAATCGAAAAATGAAGGATTCTAAACAGTTTGGAGAAATAATGCTTCAATTAAGAGCATACAAAAACCTCCAACAAGAAGAAATGAAATTCCTCAAAATAGCTTTACACCAGAAAGATGTAGAATTCGAAACAAAAAATATACAGAAAAGATGTCAAGAAAATGACCATAGAAAATTACAATGAAGATCTCTTTGCGTGGTGGGACAGAAACCAACTCCAAGCCAACTTTAAAATTAAGAAAGACAAGAAATATGAGTTCGTCATATGTAAGCTCATCCCAATTAACATAAATTATGAAAAAGATATGCAGATTATCATCAAGGAACATTTAAACCTTGGTTTAATCAAACAAGAATATCACCATATTGCGGTCCAGGATTTATGGTAAGAAAATCATGGCGAAATCAAAAAGAACAAATATCGATTAGTTATTATTTATCAAGAGATAATAAAGTTCTGGAGTTTGATGGTATTTCATATTTATTAGAGATCATTTAATCAATTTTATACATAATGCAAAAATGTTACCTAAATTTGACAGCAAGTCTAGATTTTATCAGATTCAGATGAAGGACGGAAACAAAAAAAACTCACAGCTTCCTCCACATCACAAGGTCATTATATTTGAGAAATTTTACCGATTGGTTTGGATAATGCACATCAGATATTTCAAAGAAAAATGGATAATCTATTTAAAAAATATTTTAATTTTATTTTTGTTTATACTGATGATATTTTAATAGTATCGAAAAATATGGACGAACATATCAAAAATTTAGAGATTTTATCTAAGATTTGTTAAAAAGAATGACTAATGCTATCCAAGAAGAAAGCAATCATTGCTACAAAGAAGATCGAATTATTCGGAATAGAAATAGATAAGTCAGAAATCATTATGCAAGAACACATAGTAAAAAAAGGTGCAGAATTTTTCAGATGAACTAAAAGAAATAAACAACTATAAAGCTTCATAAGATTTGTTAATTTTACTAGAATGTTAATTAGAAACCTAGAAAAAACACAAGAAATTATTTATTTCTGTTAGAACATTTAATGTTCGCAATCTTGATTTTGATGTTAACAAAACTTGTTGTTGTGTTTCTAACATATTTACCCAAGTGTGAAGTTATTAAAACAAGAAGCAAACGGAAAACTGAATTCTGCACAAACTGAATTTTTGGCAAGTTTCGGTATTTTGATGATATCTCTCAACTGGAACATCCAAATGAAAATCCACCAACTTAACTGATCATAAAACTTAATTTGTAACAAGTCGTATTTCACGTCAGTTGGGAAATTTGGATGTTATCAAGGTCTAACTGATCACTGAATTACCAAACTGATTGCATGAAAACAACAATCAATTGGGTATGAGCAGTTGTGGTATTTTGATCATATCTCTCAGTTCGGTTATTGGAATGAAGCAATTCAGTATGCGTTGGAAAGATAAGACGATTATATACAAATCCTCTTTAGAAGTCAAAGTCTGAATCGAAGTTTAAGATGTTGATTAATGATGATGAAACTAATGGTTCTGTACAAACTGAAATCAGATAGGCTGATTTCAGCATACTAGCTGAACTGAACTGAACTAGTGTTGACCAGCTGAACAGAACTGAACCAGCAGCCGACCAACTGAACTGAACTGAACTGAACTAAACCAGCAGCTGACCAGCTGAACTAAATCAGCTGCTGACCAACTGAAACTAAACCAGACGAACTGAACCGAACCAGTTGAACTGAACCCGACCAACTGAACCAGCTGAATTGAACCGAACCAGCAACTGACCAACTTAATTGAACTGAACCAACTGCTGACCAGTTGAACTGAACGACTAGTTGAGTTAGTTGACCAGAGTTGACCAGTCAGGAAAATGTCCAGCAAGGCGAATTTGACCGTTGCAATTTCAAAAACAATATAGAAACTTTCCAAACGGTCATATTCTTGTATCTAACGTATGTATCATTGTTGGGGCCTATAAATACAACATCTAGAAGATCAAAAAAGAGTTTTTGAAGAGGATTCAAAACATGGGCAATTATCATGAAGAAATTAGCTAGTTGAGAGCACAAGCCTTTGTGTGAGGAGACATTTGAGATGTACACTGTAAAGGATAAATTCCTCACACACATTCACTCACACATATACTAGAGAGTTGAACTTCAAATATTAGTTGAGTGGGTTTTTACACAAAGACGTAAAACATTGTGTTTATAGTCTTTGTATATGAGACATTAAACAATATGTTGATTGTGAGGTGTTGCCTACAATCTTGAGTGCTAGGAGTTCTAGTTGGGTGTTACCCTTGCGGAGTGGGTTTGTATAAAGAGTTGTATAAATCAAAGTCTTCTAGTGAATCCTTTCCAAGAGGAAGAAGGGGTGACGTAGCAGCATTTGAAGTCTCCAAACATCCATAAACAAATTTGTGTATATTTGTTTATTGCATTACTGTTCAATTTCCAATGTTTTTAAAGAAGCATTGTTGAAGCATTTTATGTGTTATTCAAATATCAAAATATTGCATACCAAGTTTTTGATAAAAAGTTTCAACAAAATATTTTTACTCATTCAACTTGCATATATTTTAAATGCTTTAAAAAATATTTAATCGGTTTCTACGAATGATTATTTCGAGTGTCTTCCGCTTGGTTTGAAAACCAAACTCGATTTAATTCATCGGTGTTCAATATTTCAAGAACCGAGCTATTGTAGCTCAACGATGATCTCCCTAATCGATCATGTCAACTTCATTACTAAAAAGATGCAAGATTTATATGGACAAAATAACATACAAAGGGACTTCGCCAACTAAAAGAGATTTGCAAAAATCTTCCAAAAATGGTTCTTCCTCAAGATGAAGATGATCTGGTATTATACAGATTCCAATGAACATTGTTGGGTAGTGGTTCTTACAAAGTTCGAACCAGAAGGAGAACAACCATGTAGGTTTTGCAGTAGACTATTCTCATATGCAGAAGCCGTAAGATGACTTATCAACGAAAAAGAATTTTCTACATTAAAATGGGCTTTTGATAATGGTCATTATTTCTAATTGTAAAGAAATTTACCTTAAAAGTTGATAATATACATGTAAAAGCTTTCTTGAAAGATATAATTGAAACTAAACATGAGAAGACTAGATTATTGAAATGACTGTCTCCATGTTATATTTTTTATATTGTTATAATTAAATCTCATGAAAATATTCTTGAAAATTTCTTAACAAGATATATACAACACTGATGTCGATGTCATCATGGAAATGCAAAGGAATTTGAGAGAACACCTTGAAATTATTCAAATCGAGTTCAATAAGATTGCCACAATTGCATTAGTTGTGGGTAGGCTACAACAAGTTGATAAAAGCATGTCTCTGATCAAATAACATGTTGTTTACAGCTTATACTCAGCTATAGTTTGTATTGCAAAAATCGATCCTCCAGGCTATTGATAAGCCACTAGTTTTCCAAATGGGGAGTTTTCGAGTACATGACACTATACCTTGAGTAAGGAATTAAAGTATCCGTAGCACAAATTCTAATTCGGGATAATCTATAGATGAGACGACCAAAGTGAAAATTGAAGCTCGGGATATTTGTCTCCAGCCTTCAAGCAACCCATCACATAGGGGATTAAAAAGGGTGAGATCAACCTTAGACATCAAACTGACAAATGAAAAATATAAGGTTGGTACTTACAAGCTTATAGTTTCTCTATCTTAGGTATATCAACAGAACTGTGAAAAATTGAAAACAATAATAAACATCAACACAACCACAATCCGAGTTGAAGTAGCAGGAAAGTATCCTAAAATAAGGATGAAACCAAATTCCTATCATAAGGAGATAAAAAATGGTATGAATTCAGAGCTCTTACTGCAGTTTATACTACATCTGTAACGTACCGTATTTTAATACTTAAAAATTTGCGGAAAATTAAAAATTTTCTTAAATGTAAACATCCATACGGTGGTCACTCAACATTCATAAATCTCAAATTCATCCATCACCAATATAATTTTGCTAAAAGAAACTGTCTCTAAATATTTCGCATCCAGATATTTAAAAATCAGAGTATTTTTAAAATTCGCATAAAACGTAAATATTGCGGTCCTCGGGTCTAGCCTGCCACTCAGTCCAAGCCTGCCCCTTGGTCACCCCCTCCTGTCTCCTCAACATAGTCACCTGCATCGATCAAGTCTAGTGAGTCTAAAGACTCGACACGTATAAACTGGAATAACGAGTACTACGTAATAAAATCGCATGCATCTTAAAAATAGAACGTACATAACTTGAAACTTGAACTTGCAAAATAAACTTGAACATACGTACGTACATGACTAGACGTGCCATCAACATAAACTTTCATAAACATACTGCATACTTGAACATACATAACTTCATCATTTTGCGTAGAGGATGTTTCAAAACAAGTGACCCGTAACATAATAAATGCCTGATCAGACAAACCACAGTACTGGGCTGACAGGGACGTATCCACTGCCACATACATGAGATCCCCGTTCATAATTTAACGGGCTGGTTGGTCCACGTTCATAATTTAACACTTCCCAACCTCGATCTAACCCGTTCATAATTTAACGGGCAGATTGGTCCCCGTTATTAATTTAACGCTTTCCAATCCTAACATAATTTGGTCACAAGACATTTAGCATACCTCAAAAACTTAAAATATTTTCTTGCACGTCACACATACTTACTTGGCGTTGAGGGATTCATTGGACTTCAATCGGGACCGTCGCTGCTGCACATACTAACTTGAATTTGCATACTTAACTTGCATAACTTAACGTAGAAATCATACTTACTCTCGAGTTAAATCATTGCTTAGGACGTTCTAAAAATTCCCATGACACGACCTTGACAATCCTTGCACTAAACCATGACATCCAACCTCAAAGCATACTAAATTATTTTTCCCAAAAACGAAGGACACGGACCTCGTGTCTGGGTCCGTGTATGGGTCCGTCTAGACTCTGTAAAAAGACATCGAAAAGGAGGAGGGGCACGGACCCCGTGCCTAGGTCCGTGTGGGGGTCCGTGTAGCCTCGGGAATTTGGCACCGCGAAAGAAACAAAGGCACGGACCCCGTGCCTTGGTCCGTGAGGGGGTCCGTGTACCTACTGGAAATGCAAACTCACGAAATTTCAATACACGCGATACTTATCACTCTAGACTCGATTGTCTGGACCATAAACTGTAGTGACCCGTTCCAGAATCACCTACTAATCAAGATTTAAGCATGCAATTAACTTAATTAATTACAATCAGAGATAATGGCGGAAAAGGTCAACAAACGATAGATATACAACCCAATCGAAGTCCAGAATAATTCAAACAACAATAAATGGTACAACTGTCTTGAAACAAAGCAGTACTGATAACTAAAACAAATGGCTACTCAACGTCCTCCTCCTCCTACTGAGCCATCCAACCTGAGACCTGCCCCGTGGAAGTGGGGTGTCCAAGATAAAGAAAAACGAGGACTTGAGCGATAAGAACGCCCAGTACAAAAGCATGAGTATACAAGCCTATATGAAATGCACATGCTATGATATGATACCAGGGTATTCAAGAAACAGGAGTCACAAAAGATCTCAATATGCTCAGTCTAGAGGCGCCAAGTAGATAGTGCCGCGCGGTACTCCTCTGGGTCACTGCATCCACTACAAGATCAGACGAGGACCTAAAATGTCCCGGATCACCGAAGCCCTCCGGACCCGTCGGCCACTGTGTACTCTCGGTGTCCATGCGTCCACAAGACAGGGCTGAGCGGCCCCACAAGATATAGCTTATCTCGAAAGAGATACAGCTCAACAATAAAGGCTATCTCGAAAGAGATACGGCTCAAGATGAAATGCAACATGCAGCAATAAGCATGACATAATAGCATGCATCATATGACATATATCAATGCAGCAAATAATCATGCAACACATATAAGAATGTATACTCGACCAGGATATCTCGGATAGTACTTTCGTACCTCTAGTAAAGCAATCCTAGTCCACAGGAAATCCTATCAATCGGGTCTAGTCCGTCGTCAGCCCTGATGATACTGAGCTCCCTGACTGCCCTTCTCGGACCGTCGGCTATGCCCGGCTGTTTTGTCCGGGCTGCTCTGTCCTTCCCGGGTTGCTCTTCCCTTCCCGGGCTGCTCTTCCCTTCCCGGCTGCTCTTCCCTTCCAGGGCTGCTCTTCCCTTCCAGGGCTGCTCTTCTCTTTTTGGGCTGCTCTTCCCTTCCCGGGCTGATCTTCCCTTCCCGGGCTGCTCTTGAGAGCTAAAACTTGCATTTAAACACACAGTACCCCCCTCCCCCCCAAAATGAGAAATCCCATGGCCTATTTATAGACCTCAGCTCGGAACTTACCTGCATGAACGTGTCAACCAAATCCCATGCATCCGGACATCTGTCGCTAGGCAGCATGCACAAAGACACCTCACCTTACATGCATGAACGTGTCCAACAATTACCATGCACTTGACACCTGCCCGGCAGGCGTGTCAACCAAATACTAAAACTCAATCGACACCTCGGCTACACCTCGGCTTACTCACACGAACTCTAAAGCCAAATTACTCATGATTTACTTAATTAAAGATACTTAATCATGTTTATTTAAATAAATAGGATTCGGGCTACTACATAAACCGACACCCCGAGACCCACCTTAGCATGCCATAACATCAACCAAATTCGTACAAACACCCACAGCAATGACGTTCACCCTACAACACATACAATTCAAAGCATAGCAATTGACACCAATTCGTTTCCTACGACTTCTAACACATTTGAGTGCCTATCGACACTATACAACGTATCAAATAACATCCCAACATCATACTAATCATACTTAGACGTGGCAATGATCACCCGTCGATCTCCAACGAAGCCTGCAACAATAAACTTCAAGAACAAAAATTTTCGTAAAAGTCGCAGTTTGAACGGTCCCACGAAAAACGTCATAACTCACTCAATTTTCATCCAAAAATCTCGAATTTTATATTAAATCAAAGGCATCAAAAATTTCTACAATTTTCTAGTTGAAAGTTTTCTCAAAATACCGACAGAAAAATCACAGTTTTCAACAGAACAGTAAGTTACGAGATTTCAGATCTAAAAGTATTTCAAAACGCATTCAAACCAGTTTCCGCTCAAACGACGAACGTCACACATGAATTCACACGCATAAAAATAACACAACGCATAATATGACAAGATCGATGCAGAAAGAACAGAATATACGTGCCTTTTGATATTCAAAAATACCGTGACGACGATACCGAAGCGAGGAGGGATGCGAGGTTGATCCGGGACGAACGGGGCACTAAAATCCTCAAAGGAAACACTAGAAAAGTTGCTGGAAATCGAAGAGGGAAGGGGCGGCTGCTCTAGCTTGAGGAACCCTAGGTTTTACTCTTTCAAAATAATAAAATTATGAATGTGTGTGAGTGTGTGTGTATCGGTGTGTGTCTGTGTAAAAGTGTGAGAATCGTGTAGTGTGTGTGTGGCTAGATTAGGAGATTAAAATTTTGTTTAAAAAAATAATTTAACCAATAATTAAAAGTTAATCCACACTAGCTCAGCACTTCTTAGAAATAAAATACACACTAATTTCAAATAAACTCCTTAATTCAAATAACACACTCAAAAATGCTAATTTTAAAAGTTTCAAACTCTACAATTCCTAAATACCTAAATAAGGCTTTTAAAACTTTAAACTGAATAAATTATTTAAAACGCCCCATTCTCAACTTAAAAATAAAATACCACATTTTAAATAGCCAAAATCGTCGCCGGTCTTTTCCTCAATCCCGCCTCGAATAATCACTGAAACATGAAACTCGAAAAATATTTTAACGTGCATCACAATGAACATGAATAATTTAAAATAATGCATTTTCATAAATTATGCATGGCTAAAACTCATTTAAAATTAATTAAATGATTTAATAATCAAATGAATGCACGGGTTATACGTGTACTGAATTTGGGAACTACAGTTCATCCCCCACTTATAAAAATTTCGTCCTCGAAATTAAATCTTACCGAACAACTCCGGGTAGCGAAGTCTCATCTCTGCTTCAGACTCCCATGTGGCCTCTTCCACTGATTGGTTTAGCCACCGGACTTTGACTAGCTTAGTCACTTTGTTCCGGAGCCTACGCTCTTGTCTGTCTAGGATTTGGACTGGTTTCTCCTCATAAGATAGGTCTGGAGTAAGCTGTAACGGCTCGTAGCTCAGAACATGCGAAAGATTAGCTAGGTATTTCCTTAGCATCGAGACATGGAACACATTGTGCACCCCGGCCAGATTCGGCGGAAGGGCAACACGATAGGCTAGTGTCCCAACTCTGTCCAAAATCTCAAACGGCCCAATGAACCTCGGACTCAGTTTGCCTCTTTTTCCAAATCTCATAACACCCTTCATAGCTGCTATCTTAACGAAAACGTGATCACCAACGACAAACTCGAGATCTCTTCTCCTTTTATCGGCATAGCTCTTCTGACGGCTTTGGGCAGTCTTCATTCTGTCACGAATCTTGACCACCACGTCTGCAGTCTGCTGAACTATCTCTGGACCAAGTTCTGCTCTCTCACCGACTTCATCCCAATGAACTGGTGATCTGCACTTCCTCCCGTACAACGCCTCATAGGGAGCCATACCAATAGATTCTTGGAAGCTGTTGTTGTATGTGAACTCCACTAGAGGTAGTCTAGACTCCCAAGTTCCTTGAAAATCAATCATGCAGGCTCTCAGCAAATCCTCTAAAATCTGAATCACTCGCTCAGACTGACCATCTGTCTGCGGGTGAAAAGCTGTACTGAAAAGCAACTTTGTCCCCATGGCTGCATGTAAGCTCTTCCAGAAGGACGACGTAAACCTTGGGTCCCTGTCGGACACAATTGAAACTGGGAATCCATGTAAACGAACGATCTCCCTGAGATAAAGCTCCGCATACTGCGTCATGGAGAAAGTCGTCTTCACTGGTAGAAAATGCGCTGATTTAGTGAGTCGGTCCACTATAACCCAAATGGAATTCGATCCTCTGACTGATCTCGGCAACCCAACCACAAAATCCATAGTAATGTTCTCCCACTTCCACTCGGGAATGGGGAGTGGCTTAGCCAATCCTGCTGGCCTCAGATGTTCAGCTTTTACTTGCTGGCAGGTGAGACATTCTGATACGAACTACGGATGTCCCTCTTCATCCCTGGCCACCAATACAATAACTGGAGATCCTTATACATCTTGGTACCTCCTGGATGGATAGAATACGGAGATGCGTGTGCCTCTGTCAAAATATCATGTCTGATCGATTCACCACTAGGCACCCACATTCTACCTTTGTATCTCACAATGCCGTCTGTCACTGTGTAAAGAACACTGCCCTTGGCTTCATCTTTCAGTCTCCACTTCTGTAGCTGCTCATCTGAAGACTGTCCTGCTCGGATACGGTCTAGCAAATCAGATTTGACTGTCAGATTAGACAGCCTAGGGGCTCTGCCCTCACGATAAACCTCTAGACCAAACTTCTGAATCTCAGACTGAAGAGGTCTCTGTGCTGATAACTGAGCTATGACGGCAAATTTTCTTCTCAAAGCGTCTGCGACGACATTAGCCTTTCCTGAATGGTAGCTAATTTAGCAGTCGTAATCTTTCACAAGTTCCAACCACCGTCTTTGTCTCATATTCAACTCTTTCTGCGTGAAGAAATATTTGAGACTCTTATGATCGGTGAAAATCTGGCATTTCTCGCCGTATAGGTATTGTCTCCAAATTTTCAGTGCGAAGACAACGGCGGCTAACTCCAAGTCGTGAGTCGGGTAATTCTTCTCGTGCACCTTCAACTGCCTGGAAGCATAAGCTATGACCCGACCCTGCTGCATCAATACTGCGCCCAACCCGAACTTAGATGCATCGGTGTATAGCACAAAATCACCTTGTCCCGTCGGCATGGCTAGCACTGGCGCCGAAATAAGAGCTTGCTTCAAAGTATCAAGCTCTTCTGACATTCATCATTCCACACGAATTTAGCATTCTTCTTGGTTAGTGAAGTGAGTGGCACTGCTATGGACGAAAATCCCTTAATAAAATTACGGTAGTAACCAGCTAAACCCAAAAAGCTGCGGATTTCATATGCATTCTTCGGCTCAACCCATTCCTTGACAGCTGCTACTTTCGCTGGATCCACCTCGATTCCACTGCTAGATACTATATTCCCCAAAAATGCAACTTTCTGCAGCCAAAACTCGCACTTACTAAACTTCGCAAATAACTTGCGACTCTGCAAAATCTGTAAAACTGTCCTCAAGTGCTGGTTGTGCTCCTCATGGCTCTTCGAGTATATAAGGATGTCGTCAATGAATACTATGACGAATTGATCGAAGAACGGCTGAAATACTCCGTTCATGAGATCCATGAAAATTGCTCGAGCATTTGTCAATCCAAATGGCATCACCAAGAACTCGTAATGCCCATATCTGGTCCTGAAAGCTGTCTTGTGGACATCTGCATCCTTCACTTTCAGCTGGTGGTACCCTGATCGAAGATCTATCTTAGAGAACACGGTAGCTCCCTGCAACTGATCAAACAAGTCTTCGATTCTAGGCAACGGGTACTTATTCTTTATCGTTAACTTGTTCAGCTCACGGTAATCGATCCACAGTCTCATGCTCTCATCCTTCTTCTTTACAAACAGCACTGATGCGCCCCACGGTGAGAAACTGGGGCGGATGAATTCCTTGTCGAGAAGCTCCTGGATCTGCTGCTTGAGCTCTAACATTTCAGCTGGAGCTAATCTGTACGGTGCCTTAGAGATTGGCACTGTGCCTGGCATGAGATCGATTGTAAACTCTACCTCTCTATCTGGTGGAAGGCCTGCGACGTCGTCTGGAAAGACGTCTGGGAAATCTCTGACTACTGGCACCCCTGATATGGAAAGAGTGGGCACGTCCGGTGCTGAGATGACACTGTCCAAGAAAGCCTGACACCCCTTCGAAATGAGTCTCCGTGCCTGCATGCAAGAGATCGTACGCGGGAAACTCCTCCACCTGGCTGGCTCAAAAAGAAACTGCTCCATGCCCAATGGTCTGACTAACACTGATCTCTTCTAAAAGTCGATAAGAACTCTGTTCTTAGTCAGCCAGTCCATTCCCAATATGATGTCGAATTCTAGCATCGGCAATAGGATTAAATCTGCATATACTAGGTGGCCATGCAGCTCTAGATCGATATCTCTGACCACACTAGTAGCTAACAGTTCTTCCCTGGATGGGACTGTCACTGAAAAGTTCATGTCTAGGCCAATGGACTTGAGGTCCAAATGATTAGCAAACGTCTCTCATATGAAGGAGTGAGTGGCTCCTGAGTCTATCAGTGCAGTTGTGGATAATCTCTTAATAAAAATGTTTCCTGAGATGCGTTAGCACAACACAACTTATATTCCCAAAATTACTAACATAAACCTCAAGCATAATAGAACTCAATATCCCAAATCACTCAAAATATTACTAGCACGCTAATAATCCCAAGTAAAAATTCCACACGCTAGGCAAAATAATACTGAGCTTAGGTAGAAAAGTTTACCAGTCAGTAAAGTGGTGTCTGGGTCCGCCTCCTGCGCATGCATGGCGAATACCCTGCCCTGGGTTGGCTGCTTCCACTGCAGGCACTCTTTCAGCATATGGTCGCTAGCTCCACACTTGAAGCACTTGCCTGATCCATATAAGCACTGCCCCGGGTGCTGGCGGTTGCATTTAGGACACACAGGGTAAGCGACGGGCTTCTGGGGCGCCACCTGCTGCTGAATTGGGCCCTTGCCCTTTGGTGGTCCATGATACGGCTTCTTCCCTGGTGGCCCCTGATACGGTTTCTTGAACTGGGGCCTCTGATGCTGCTGCTGGTGGTGCTGCGGCGCTTGGTAGGGCCTCTTGCCCAACCTGTCAGCCTCAATATCTCGCTGGTCTTGTTCCGCCGCCAAAGCCCTATATACGGCGATTGCATAAGAAGTAGGGCCAGCTACCCTCACATCACGGCGCAAGATCGGCCGAAATCCATCCATGAAGTGCCTCAGTTTTGCTTGGGCGTCATTCGCAATGAGGGGTACGAAGTAACACCTCCTCTCAAACTTTCTGACAAAATCTGCCACACTACTGTCTCCCTGTCTCAGCGTCATAAATTCCCTGATCAGAAAAGAGCGTACCTCTTCAGTGAAGTACTTGGCATAGAACACCTCTTTGAATCCGTTGCACGACAGAATCTGCAGGTTTACTGCCACTGATGCACTCTCCCACCATAGTCTAGCATCCCCTGACAGCAAGAATATAGCACATCTGACCCTGTCAGCGTCAGTCAACTCCATAAAGTCAAATATTACTTCGATGGACTTGATCCATCCCTCAGCTACCATCGGGTCGGTAGTACCCGAAAACTCCTTCGGACTCATCCTCCGGAACCTCTCATATACTGCCTCTGGCCTAGGCCTCTACTCGGGGACTACAGGAATCTGGTTCCTCGCAAACTGTGCGAAGAATTGCGTCATACCAGCAAGCATCTGCGCCTGCATATCTGGTGGTGGTGGTGGAGGATTGGCTCTTCCCTCATCTCGAGGCTCTCTGTCCTCCTCCCTAGCTTCCTGGTTAATCATACGTCTAGGAGGCATACTGTTCCAATGAATTACCCAGCACGTAAACCCAACATGCATGTACATATATCAATATTTTATGATGCACGTAAATCAAACTTAAAACATGCACATACTGAAATCATAACTTGATGCTTACTACATAGCATAATGCAAAACTTTAAACTTACAGACTTGAGGTGTGACTTCGTGAGCTTCTTGCGACTGGCAGTAGGCGTGACCCTTTACAAGAACACCGCTCTGATACCAACTGTAACGTACTGTATTTTCATACTTAAAAATTTGCGGAAAATTAAAAATTTTCTTAAATGTAAACATCCATACGGTTGTCACTCAACATTCATAAATCTCAAATTCATCCATCACCAATAGAATTTTGCTAAAAGAAATTGTCTCTAAATATTTCGCATCCAGATATTTAAAAATCAGAGTATTTTTTAAATTCGCATAAAACGTAAATAATGCGGTCCTCGGGTCTAGCCTGCCACTCAGTCCAAGCCTGCCCCTTGGTCACCCCCTCCTGTCTCCTCAACATAGTCACCTGCATCGATCAAGTCTAGTGAGTCTAAAGACTCGACACGTATAAACTGGAGTAACGAGTACTACGTAATAAAATCGCATGCATCTTAAAAATAGAACGTACATAAGTTGAAACTTGAACTTGCATAATAAACTTGAACATACGTACGTACATAACTAGACGTGCCATCAACATAAACTTTCATAAACATACTCCATACTTGAACATACATAACTTCATCATTTTGCGTAGAGGATGTTTCAAAGCAAGTGACCCGTAACATAATAAATGCCTGATCAGACAAACCACAGTACTGGGCTTACAGGGACGTATCCACTGCCACATACATGAGATCCCCATTCATAATTTAACGGGCTGGTTGGTCCACGTTCATAATTTAACGCTTCCCAACCTCGATCTAACCCGTTCATAATTTAACGGGCGGATTGGTCCCCGTTCATAATTTAACGCTTTCCAATCCTAACATAATTTGGTCACAAGACATTTAGCATACCTCGAAAACTTAAAATATTTTCTTGCACGTCACACATACTTACTTGGCGTTGAGGGATTCATTGGACTTCGATCGGGGCCGTCGCTGCTGCACATACTAACTTGAATTTGCATACTTAACTTGCATAACTTAACGTAGAAATCATACTTACTCTCGAGTTTAATCATTGCTTAGGACGTTCTAAAAATTCCCATGACACGACCTTGACAATCCTTGCACTAAACCATGACATCCAACCTCAAAGCATACTAAATATTTTTCCCAAAAACGAAGGACACGGACCCCGCGCCTGGGTCCGTGTATGGGTCCGTCTAGACTCTGTAAAAAGACATCGAAAAGGAGGAAGGGCACGGACCCCGTGCCTAGGTCCGTGTGGGGGTCCGTGTAGCCTCGGGAATTTGGCACCGCGAAAGAAACAAAGGCACGGACCCCGTGCCTTGGTCCGTGAGGGGGTCCGTGTACCTACTGGAAATGCAAATTCACGAAATTTCAATACACGCGATACTTATCACTCTAGACTCGATTGTCCGGACCATAAACCGACACCCCGAGACCCACCTTAGCATGCCATAACATCAACCAAATTCGTACAAACACCCAAAGCAATGACGTTCACCCTGCAACACATACAATTCAAAGCATAGCAATCGACACCAATTCGTTTCCTACGACTTCTAACGCATTCGAGTGCCTATCGACACAATACAACGTATCAAAAACATCCCAACATCATACTAATCATACTTAGACACGGCAACGATCATACGTCGATCCCAAACGAAGCCTGCAACAATAAACTTCAAGAACACAAATTTTCGTAAAAGTCGCAGTTTGAGCGGTCCCACGAAAAACGTCATAACTCACTCAATTTTCATCCAAAAATCTCGAATTTTATATCAAATCAAAGGCATCAAAATGTTCTACAATTTTCTAGTTGAAAGTTTTCTCAAATTCCCTACAGAAAAATCGCAGTTTTCAACAGAACAGTAAGTTACGAGATTTCAGATCTAAAAGTATTTCAAAACGCATTCAAACCAGTTTCCGCTCAAACGACGAACGTCACACATGAATTCACACGCATAAAAATAACACAACGCATAATATGACAAGATCGATGCAGAAAGAACAGAATATACGTGCCTTTTGATATTCAAAAATACCGTGACGACGATACCGAAGCGAGGAGAGATGCGAGGTTGATCCGGGACGAACGGGGCACTAAAATCCTCAAAGGAAACACTAGAAAAGTTGCTGGAAATCGAAGAGGGAAGGGGCGGCTGCTCTAGCTTGAGGAACCCTAGGTTTTACTCTTTCAAAATAATAAAATTCTGAATGTGTGTGAGTGTGTGTGTATCGGTGTGTGTCTGTGTCAAAGTGTGAGAATCGTGTAGTGTGTGTGTGGCTAGATTAGGGGATTAAAATATTGTTTAAAAAAATAATTTAACCAATAATTAAAAGTTAATCCACACTAGCTCAGCACTTTCTTAGAAATAAAATACACACTAATTTCAAATAAACTCCTTAATTCAAATAACACACCCAAAAATGCTAATTTTAAAAGTTTCAAACTCTACAATTCCTAAATACCTAAATAAGGCTTTTAAAACTTTAAACTGAATAAATTATTTAAAAGCCCCATTCTCAACTTAAAAATAAAATATCACATTTTAAATTGCCAAAATCGTCGCCGGTCTTTTCCTCAATCCCGCCTCGAATAATCACTGAAACATGAAAC
This sequence comes from Primulina eburnea, assembly GCF_022965805.1. Classification (NCBI taxonomy): domain Eukaryota; kingdom Viridiplantae; phylum Streptophyta; class Magnoliopsida; order Lamiales; family Gesneriaceae; genus Primulina; species Primulina eburnea. Next base: position 32,008,558 of record NC_133111.1, read on the forward strand.
TCGAAAAATATTTTAACGTGCATCACAATGAACATGAAAAATTTAAAATAATTCATTTTCATAAATTATGCATAGGCTAAAACTCATTTAAAATTAATTAAACGATTTAATAATCAAATGAATGCACGGGTTATACGTGTACTGAATTTGGGAACTACAGTTCATCCCCCACTTATAAAAATTTCGTCCTCGAAATTAAATCTTACCGAACAACTCCGGGTAGCGAAGTCTCATCTCTGCTTCAGACTCCCATGTGGCCTCTTCCACTGATTGGTTTAGCCACCGGACTTTGACTAGCTTAGTCACTTTGTTCCGGAGCCTACGCTCTTGTCTATCTAGGATTTGGACTGGTTTCTCCTCATAAGATAGGTCTGGAGTAAGCTGTAACGGCTCGTAGCTCAGAACATGCGAAGGATTAGCTAGGTATTTCCTTAGCATCGAGACATGGAACACATTGTGCACCCCGGCCAGATTCGGCGGAAGGGCAACACGATATGCTAGTGTCCCAACTCTGTCCAAAATCTCAAACGGCCCAATGAACCTCGGACTCAGTTTGCCTCTTTTTCCAAATCTCATAACACCCTTCATAGGTGCTATCTTAACGAAAACGTGATCACCAACGGCAAACTCGAGATCTCTTCTCCTTTTATCGGCATAGCTCTTCTGACGGTTTTGGGCAGTCTTCATTCTGTCACGAATCTTGACCACCACGTCTGCAGTCTGCTGAACTATCTCTGGACCAAGTTCTGCTCTCTCACCGACTTCATCCCAATGAACTGGTGATCTGCACTTCCTCCCGTACAACGCCTCATAGGGAGCCATACCAATAGATTCTTGGAAGCTGTTGTGTATGTGAACTCCACTAGAGGTAGTCTAGACTCCCAAGTTCCTTGAAAATCAATCATGCAGGCTCTCAGCAAATCCTCTAAAATCTGAATCACTCGCTCAGACTGACCATCTGTCTGCGGGTGAAAAGCTGTACTGAAAAGCAACTTTGTCCCCATGGCTGCATGTAAGCTCTTCCAGAAGGACGACGTAAACCTTGGGTCCCTGTCGGACACAATTGAAACTGGGAATCCATGTAAACGAACGATCTCCCTGAGATAAAGCTCCGAATACTGCGTCATGGAGAAAGTCGTCTTCACTGGTAGAAAATGCGCTGATTTAGTGAGTCGGTCCACTATAACCCAAATGGAATTCGATCCTCTGACTGATCTCGGCAACCTAACCACAAAATCCATAGTAATGTTCTCCCACTTCCACTCGGGAATGGGGAGTGGCTTAACCAATCCTGCTGGCCTCAGATGTTCAGCTTTTACTTGCTGGCAGGTGAGACATTCTGATACGAATCTACGAATGTCCCGCTTCATCCCTGGCCACCAATACAATAACTGGAGATCCTTATACATCTTGGTACCTCCTGGATGGATAGAATACGGAGATGCGTGTGCCTCTGTCAAAATATCATGTCTGATCGATTCACCACTAGGCACCCACATTCTACCTTTGTATCTCACAATGCCGTCTGTCACTGTGTAAAGAACACTGCCCTTGGCTTCATCTTTCAGTCTCCACTTCTGTAGCTGCTCATCTGAAGACTGTCCTGCTCGGATACGGTCTAGCAAATCAGATTTGACTGTCAGATTAGACAGCCTAGGGGCTCTGCCCTCACGATAAACCTCTAGACCAAACTTCTGAATCTCAGACTGAAGAGGTCTCTGTGCTGATAACTGAGCTATGTCGGCAAATTTTCTTCTCAAAGCGTCTGCGACGACATTAGCCTTTCCTGAATGGTAGCTAATTTAGCAGTCGTAATCTTTCACAAGTTCCAACCACCGTCTTTGTCTCATATTCAACTCTTTCTGCGTGAAGAAATATTTGAGACTCTTATGATCGGTGAAAATCTGGCATTTCTCGCCGTATAGGTATTGTCTCCAAATTTTCAGTGCGAAGACAACGGCGACTAACTCCAAGTCGTGAGTCGGGTAATTCTTCTCGTGCACCTTCAACTGCCTGGAAGCATAAGCTATGACCCGACCCTGCTGCATCAATACTGCGCCCAACCCGAACTTAGATGCATCGGTGTATAGCACAAAATCACCTTGTCCCGTCGGCATGGCTAGCACTAGCGCCGAAATAAGAGCTTGCTTCAAAGTATCAAGCTCTTCTGACATTCATCATTCCACACGAATTTAGCATTCTTCTTGGTTAGTGAAGTGAGTGGCACTGCTATGGACGAAAATCCCTTAATAAAATTACGGTAGTAACCAGCTAAACCCAAAAAGCTGCGGATTTCAGATGCATTCTTCGGCTCAACCCATTCCTTGACAGCTGCTACTTTCGCTGGATCCACCTCGATTCCACTGCTAGATACTATATGCCCCAAAAATGCAACTTTCTGCAGCCAAAACTCGCACTTACTAAACTTCGCAAATAACTTGCGACTCTGCAAAATCTGTAAAACTGTCCTCAAGTGTTGGTTGTGCTCCTCATGGCTCTTCGAGTATATAAGGATGTCTTCAATGAATATTATGACGAATTGATCGAAGAACGGCTGAAATACTCCGTTCATGAGATCCATGAAAATTGCTCGAGCATTTGTCAATCCAAATGGCATCACCAAGAACTCGTAATGCCCATATCTAGTCCTGAAGCTGTCTTGTGGACATCTGCATCCTTCACTTTCAGCTGGTGGTACCCTGATCGAAGATCTATCTTAGAGAACACGGTAGCTCCCTGCAACTGATCAAACAAGTCTTCGATTCTAGGCAACGGGTACTTATTCTTTATCGTTAACTTGTTCAGCTCACGGTAATCGATCCACAGTCTCATGCTCTCATCCTTCTTCTTTACAAACAGCACTGATGCGCCCCACGGTGAGAAACTGGGGCGGATGAATTCCTTGTCGAGAAGCTCCTGGATCTGCTGCTTGAGCTCTAACATTTCAGCTGGAGCTAATCTGTACGGTGCCTTAGAGATTGGCACTGTGCCTGGCATGAGATCGATTGTAAACTCTACCTCTCTATCTGGTGGAAGGCCTGCGACGTCGTCTGGAAAGACGTCTGGGAAATCTCTGACTACTGGCACCCCTGATATGGAAAGAGTGGGCACGTCCGGTGCTGAGATGACACTGGCCAAGAAAGCCTGACACCCCTTCGAAATGAGTCTCCGTGCCTGCATGCAAGAGATCGTACGCGGGAAACTCCTCCACCTGGCTGGCTCAAAAAGAAACTGCTCCATGCCCAATGGTCTGACTAACACTGATCTCTTCTAAAAGTCGATAAGAACTCTGTTCTTAGTCAGCCAGTCCATTCCCAATATGATGTCGAATTCTGGCATCGGCAATAGGATTAAATCTGCATATACTAGGTGGCCATGCAGCTCTAGATCGATATCTCTGACCACACTAGTAGCTAACAGTTCTTCCCTGGATGGGACTGTCACTGAAAAGTTCATGTCTAGGCCAATGGACTTGAGGTCCAAATGATTAGCAAACGTCTCTCATATGAAGGAGTGAGTGGCTCCTGAGTCTATCAGTGCAGTTGTGGATAATCTCTTAATAAAAATGTTTCCTGAGATGCGTTAGCACAACACAACTTATATTCCCAAAATTACTAACATAAACCTCAAGCATAATAGAACTCAATATCCCAAATCACTCAAAATATTACTAGCACGCTAATAATCCCAAGTAAAAATTCCACACGCTAGGCAAAATAATACTGAGCTTAGGTAGAAAAGTTTACCGGTCAGTAAAGTGGTGTCTGGGTCCGCCTCCTGCGCATGCATGGTGAATACCCTGCCCTGGGTTGGCTCCTTCCACTGCGGGCACTCTTTCAGCATATGGTCGCTAGCTCCACACTTGAAGCACTTGCCTGATCCATATAAGCACTGCCCCGGGTGCTGGCGGTTGCATTTAGGACACACAGGGTAAGCGACGGGCTTCTGGGGCGCCACCTGCTGCTGAATTGGGCCCTTGCCCTTTGGTGGTCCATGATACGGCTTCTTCCCTGGTGGCCCCTGATACGGTTTCTTGAACTGGGGCCTCTGATGCTGCTGCTGGTGGTGCTGCGGCGCTTGGTAGGGCCTCTTGCCCAACCTGTCAGCCTCAATATCTCGCTGGTCTTGTTCCGCCGCCAAAGCCCTATATACGGCGATTGCATAAGAAGAAGGGCCAGCTACCCTCACATCACGGCGCAAGATCGGCCGCAATCCATCCATGAAGTGCCTCAGTTTTGCTTGGGCGTCATTCGTAATGAGGGGTACGAAGTAACACCCCCTCTCAAACTTTCTGACAAAATCTGCCACACTACTGTCTCCCTGTCTCAGTGTCATAAATTCCCTGATCAGAAAAGAGCGTACCTCTTCAGTGAAGTACTTGGCATAGAACACCTCTTTGAATCCGTTGCACGACAGAATCTGCAGGTTTACTGCCACTGATGCACTCTCCCACCATAGTCTAGCATCCCCTGACAGCAAGAATATAGCACATCTGACCCTGTCAGCGTCAGTCAACTCCATAAAGTCAAATATTACTTCGATGGACTTGATCCATCCCTCAGCTACCATCGGGTCGGTAGTACCCGAAAACTCCTTTGGACTCATCCTCCGGAACCTCTCATATACTGCCTCTGGCCTAGGCCTCTACTCGGGGACTATAGTAATCTGGTTCCTCGCAAACTGTGCGAAGAATTGCGTCATACCAGCAAGCATCTGCGCCTGCATATCTGGTGGTGGTGGTGGAGGATTGGCTCTTCCCTCATCTCGAGGCTCTCTGTCCTCCTCCCTAGCTTCCTGGTTAATCATACGTCTAGGAGGCATACTGTTCCAATGAATTACCCAGCACGTAAACCCAACATGCATGTACATATATCAATATTTTATGATGCACGTAAATCAAACTTAAAACATGCACATACTGAAATCATAACTTGATGCTTACTACATAGCATAATGCAAAACTTTAAACTTACAGACTTGAGGTGTGACTTCGTGAGCTTCTTGCGACTGGCAGTAGGCGTGACCCTTTACAAGAACACCGCTCTGATACCAACTGTAACGTACTGTATTTTCATACTTAAAAATTTGCGGAAAATTAAAAATTTTCTTAAATGTAAACATCCATACGGTTGTCACTCAACATTCATAAATCTCAAATTCATCCATCACCAATAGAATTTTGCTAAAAGAAATTGTCTCTAAATATTTCGCATCCAGATATTTAAAAATCAGAGTATTTTTTAAATTCGCATAAAACGTAAACATTGCGGTCCTCGGGTCTAGCCTGCCACTCAGTCCAAGCCTGCCCCTTGGTCACCCCCTCCTGTCTCCTCAACATAGTCACCTGCATCGATCAAGTCTAGTGAGTCTAAAGACTCGACACGTATAAACTGGAATAACGAGTACTACGTAATAAAATCGCATGCATCTTAAAAATAGAACGTACATAACTTGAAACTTGAACTTGTATAATAAACTTGAACATACGTACGTACATAACTAGACGTGCCATCAACATAAACTTTCATAAACATACTGCATACTTGAACATACATAACTTCATCATTTTCCGTAGAAGATGTTTCAAAGCAAGTGACCCGCAACATAATAAATGCCTGATCAGACAAACCACAGTACTGGGCTGACAGGGACGTATCCACTGCCACATACATGAGATCCCCGTTCATAATTTAACGGGCTGGTTGGTCCACGTTCATAATTTAACGCTTCCCAACCTCGATCTAACCCGTTCATAATTTAACGGGCGGATTGGTCCCCGTTCATAATTTAACGCTTTCCAATCCTAACATAATTTGGTCACAAGACATTTAGCATACCTCGAAAACTTAAAATATTTTCTTGCACGTCACACATACTTACTTGGCGTTGAGGGATTCATTGGACTTCGATCGGGGCCGTCGCTGCTGCACATACTAACTTGAATTTGCATACTTAACTTGCATAACTTAACGTAGAAATCATACTTACTCTCGAGTTTAATCATTGCTTAGGACGTTCTAAAAATTCCCATGACACGACCTTGACAATCCTTGCACTAAACCATGACATCCAACCTCAAAGCATACTAAATTATTTTTCCCAAAAATGAAGGACACGGACCTCGTGCCTGGGTCCGTGTATGGGTCCGTCTAGACTCTGTAAAAAGACATCGAAAAGGAGGAGGGGCACGGACCCCGTGCCTAGGTCCGTGTGGGGGTCCGTGTAGCCTCGGGAATTTGGCACCGCGAAAGAAACAAAGGCACGGACCCCGTGCCTTGGTCCGTGAGGGGGTCCGTGTACCTACTGGAAATGCAAACTCACGAAATTTCAATACATGCGATACTTATCACTCTAGACTCGATTGTCTGGACCATAAACCGACACCCCGAGACCCACCTTAGCATGCCATAACATCAACCAAATTCGTACAAACACCCAAAGCAATGACGTTCACCCTACAACACATACAATTCAAAGCATAGCAATTGACACCAATTCGTTTCCTACGACTTCTAACGCATTCGAGTGCCTATCGACACTATACAACGTATCAAATAACATCCCAACATCATACTAATCATACTTAGACGTGGCAATGATTACCCGTCGATCTCCAACGAAGCCTGCAACAATAAACTTCAAGAACAAAAATTTTCGTAAAAGTCGCAGTTTGAACGGTCCCACGAAAAACGTCATAACTCACTCAATTTTCATCCAAAAATCTAGAATTTTATATTAAATCGAAGGCATCAAAAAGTTCTACAATTTTCTAGTTGAAAGTTTTCTCAAAATACCGACAGAAAAATCACAGTTTTCAACAGAACAGTAAGTTACGAGATTTCAGATCTAAAAGTATTTCAAAACGCATTCAAACCATTTTTCGCTCAAACGACGAACGTCACACATGAATTCACACGCATAAAAATAACACAACGCATAATATGATAAGATCGATGCAGAAAGAACAGAATATACGTGCTTTTGATATTCAAAAATACCGTGACGACGATACCGAAGCGGGGAGGGATGCGAGGTTGATCCGGGACGAACGGGGCACTAAAATCGTCAAAGGAAACACACGAAAAGTTGCTGGAAATCGAAGAGGGAAGGGGCGGCTGCTCTAGCTTGAGGAACCCTAGGTTTTACTCTTTCAAAATAATAAAATTCTGAATGTGTGTGAGTGTGTGTGTATCGGTGTGTGTGTGTAAAAGTGTGAAAATCGTGTAGTGTGTGTGTGGCTAGATTAGGGGATTAAAATATTATTTAAATAATAATTTAACCAATAATTAAAAGTTAATCCACACTAGCTCATCACTTCCTTGGAAATAAAATACACACTAATTTCAAATAAACTCCTTAATTCAAATAACACACTCAAAAATGCTAATTTTAAAAGTTTCAAACTCTACAATTCCTAAATACATAAATAAGGCTTTTAAAACGTTAAACTAATAAATTATTTAAAACGCCTCATTCTCAACTTAAAAATAAAATACCACATTTTAAATTGCCAAAATCGTCGCCGGTCTTTTCCTCAATCCCGCCTCGAATAATCGCCTGAAACATGAAACTCGAAAAATATTTTAACGTGCATCACAATGAACATGAATAATTTAAAATAATGCATTTTTATAAATTATGCATGGCTAAACTCATTTAAAATTAATTAAACGATTTAATAATCAAATGAATGCACGGGTTATACGTGTACTGAATTTGGGCACTACAACATCAATCAGCTTCCCAGAAATCTCAGTACTACCAAAATGGATCCAAGAAATTTTTCATGAAACATGGGCAAATAATGATTATTTGTCAATAGTAGATATTTTTTTAATACAAAATCAGAACTAGCAGAGAAAGGTTCGCACAAATTTCACTTCGTCAAGTTGAGAATACCAGACATTAACATTCAGAAATGCATCAAGGATCCTCCGGAGAATGAAACACCTCTTGTTTCAAGACGACATCTTCACTAGACGAGGATGTAGATTATGGATCTATCTCATAGAGATTGACAAAATCAAGTTTACATTTAAGTTTTATAATTTGTAAATGAATTTTTTTTGTTAAGTGTTATTACTGAAAAAATTACAAACTTTGCAGAAAAATATTTGAAAATAAAAGAAATCTTATTTGGAACCACAAGTTGTTAGAGTGTAAAGAAACTCATCGAAAATTCTACGATATGGCTGCTGTGGGAAGATGGTCAAAAAGAATCTGCCCAGAATGCCCAAATCAGAAAGAACCATAATTCATGAATGTTTTTCGACCCAGATCTGACCGAAAACATAATGCGGAGATAAGTCCAAGTGGTGAAGGTTTACACAAGTCATGTTTTCCCTGGAGACCATATAAAAGAAAAAGATTTCTTGACAAAGGTAAAGAAGACATATGATCCAACCATCCATTAGTGGAAGATGAGCCACTCAACCTATCGCAACATGATAGACCACTAGCTAGTTGTACACCAACTAAAAGATATTTTCAGCCACAACTGGCAAAACAATTCATAAGTTTGAAGTGCAGATTTCAAATCTACCAAGACTTCGATATATATCAAGACAAAAGGAAGATGGACACATCATTCAACCTCTTCATTTTTTTTTCAAAATAAAATTTGAAATATTTCAATTTATGTGTGTTATGTTTCCAGAACAAGTTTCTCCTCATCTACAGGAGGTTACTATGTAATAATATGTTGTATGTTTGAATAAAATAATCAAAGCTTACGACCCCCCTCATATATTATTTTCAAAATTAAACTTCTTAATTCACTATACAATCTAAGGTAGGAAACAATACATAGTTGTGCTAAGTGTTGTTGAAGAGATCTACATCAGGAACGATATATTGTGACTATGTAGTTGGACTGTGAGGAGCCATCTCTAAATATTTTTTGTAATTAGTTTCGAATCTTTATATATATATATATATATATATATATATATATATATATATATTTATAATTTTTTATGAAAATTCCAATGTATTGTCAAAAATCGGAAAAAATGCTTTAGTAGTTTTGAGGATTTGAGAATATGAGACATGGTAATGATAAAAATGTCATGAAATTAAAAAAATAAAGGTAGTTTTTACTAAATGGAAGAAGGGATATTTCTAATTCATTTAAGATATCCAACAATATTTGCTCTATTAAATATTTGCTCTAACGATTAATATTTAATAATACGTGTTAATATATCTTGGTATGCGATACATACATACATATTAAAAATTTAAAGTGTAATTTCAATCTTTTTAAATTTTATTATGAAGTACAATTGTGTAGTAAATTTTCTCCTATCATCCATGTTATGATGAGTTTTTATTTCATTATAATTTATTATTGTTTATAGGAATAATTGCATTAGAATTATAAAATATCTTTATCTATTAATTTTTGCCCTTTAAAATACAAATTGTGATAAAATAAATAACAAAAATAACTCGTATACCCAGTGCTTGAACACTTTTGCAGCCCATAGTTCCACTAGTTTAAGTTAAGATAGGCCTCACCACTGGACCATTCCATTTAGTTAATTTCAACCTTTAAATTTTAAAAAATTGGAATTTGTTCTTGTGTTGGGAATTACCATAAAAGAAATAGATCGAAATATTATGTTTGAGATATTGTTGTCAAATCCAAGGTCATGAGTTCAATTACGTGAATGACAAGCAATGCAATCGTTGGGATGCAACAATTGCGTAACTTTGCCATAAAAACGATTAAAACGTGATGCAAAATTGTTGTATGATTTAAAACATTTACAATATTTTCACCAATTATATTTTTTAATAAAATAACAAATACTCAGATCTCACATCTATCTATTTTTTTCTTTGGTTTTTTTAAAGAAATGATAATCATTTTCTTTTAAAAAATTCTTCATTTATTATATTTTTTTTGTAATGATTTCAGAAAAAAATTATTAATTAATTGTAAAACCGAGTTGTCGTAGCTTTTCAAAAGTAATAGACGACGGTAATTTTTTTCCAAAAATAATAGATCATTTTAATGGTGTAACAAAAATATTTTAAATGTACAAGAACTCAAATATGATGTTTCATTTGTTCTACCAGCATAGACAATTATTAGTCTCAAGATTAAATATAAATGAATTGTAAACTGAAAGCACAATCACGTAGGGTTTCTCGATGGCTACGCATGTTATTTGCAAGAAATATTCATCACTTTTTTTTTTAAATTTTCTTAAGAAATTATATTTTCCTTTTTATATTTTATGTATAAGTAAATAAACCGATTTTTCAAAGAAGATTTTAGAATATAATTCAAGTTTTAACAGTATGTGTTGGAGACGCTACCACGTCCCCAACAACTTTGACAAACCGATCTTTGAATTGTGAATTGAAAATGAAGTTATATATGACTTTAACTTTTTCTGAGAAGTCTCTTGTCTATATCGACGGCTCGCAGCCAACAAAATTTAGTTCATAATTAAATTATAACTTCCGTGACAAATTAATATTTTAATATTATTATTAATTATTTTAAAATGAGATAGATCTATATTTGGGCTTGTTTCAGAATAATTTTTTTTTTCTATTTAGTTATAGCTAGTTTTTTTGCTGATTTAGTATATGTCGGAATATAATATATATATATATATTATATATATATATATATATATATATATATATATATGTATATATATAATCCGTGATTCTGTCTTACAAAAATATTATTAATTTTTCTGTCAAAAATATTAATTTTGACGATAAGTATAGATTAGATCGATCTATCTCACGGATATAGACCGATGAAACTATGAATTATTCTATTTTATAGTCCAGATTGAATTATTTGAAATCTGTAATTCAAATTCAGGATTTGGAAGATATACTATAATTTTTTGGGGATAAATACAATCTTATATTCAGGCAGGATGGGTGCAATTGCTGCCACCTACGGCCAGTGCCCAATGAAGAAACGTGGTATCAGTTTGCTGCCACTGCCCGACGTGGAAGGAAGTGGAAGAATGTGGACTGACAGGGGAAGGGAAAACTGTCGTGCAGAATGGAACAAAAATGAGTGAAGACAATCAGAAACAGAACTCAACGACTACACACAAAAAATCTACAGTAAAAGCTCTGCAGAATTCTATCCTCAATTGCACGCTCATTTTTCATTTTCCAGTATTTTAGTTTCTTCATATTTCGCATATTCCTCCAACTTTCTTGTGATAATATCGTTCAAATTCATAGCAACGTAATTAAATTTGATGTTGTTAATGGATTCCTTCTATAAATTTGTCATATTCCTTATTTCGTGTTTACGTTTTTGAGTCCATTTCGAAGGAGTTAGAACTTACGGCCGAATCGAGACCCGCAACGCTTGGTAAACGAAGTCAGATTATTTCACAAATTTGGCACGAACTCGTGCTTGACACGCCCGCAAATTTTCGTGACAAACAAGTTGGCACGCCCAGTGGGACCCGAATGCCTCCAAAGCGTACTGAGAAGAATGAAGAAATTCCTCCATCACAGGGGAAAGATCATCGTTCACTAGGAGGAAGAGAACGATGTTGATGGAAGAACTATTGAAAGACTTGTTCACCAGTTCGAAGAGGAGACTATGAAGGAAGGAGTTGTCGTTTCTGGTGGTGATGGACCTTCAACAAACTTCATGGTGACTATGGAAAAAAAATACCCAGTGATCTCAGAGAAATGACCCAAGCTTTCGCTACTGTTATGATGGAATTTGTGGCAGAGATGAAAGAATGGAGGAAGTCTGCAAAAGGAGAGGTTGTTACATCAGAGAATGATAAACTTCAAGAAGTATACACTAAACTATTTAAAGATCAAGGCCAAGGATCGGGAATTCCTCAAGCAGGTGAAAATCGCCGCTTGGGAGAAGCACTGATTCCTGAATCTGCCAGGGAAGGAAGGTACACTCCTCCGCACAAAAAGGATGAGGAATTGGGGTTAAAATTCCAAAATTGCAGTAAAAGTAAACAAATGGATGGTAATATGTTCTCTTTGACGTCTCCTAACTTACATCCAGGGATGTATGGTGATGAGGGAATGCGTGGATATTCAGTGCCAGGTTCGGGGAATAACACTCGGGGGGCAAATTATTCCCCGCACCCATTGCGAAAAACTCCAGTCTTGGACTCCGAGACTGTACATGATGTTATTCAAGAATTGTATGGTCCGGGAGCGAGGCCATGCAACCGACCAGAGTTTCATACGCCATACCCCGATGTTGTTGATGGTGAAAATCCTTACCAACAAGGATATCACATTTCAGACTTTACTTTATACTCGGGGGAAGACCGTCAATCTAACGTGGAACATGTGGCGAGGTTTACAATACAGTGTGGGGAACTAGCAAATTTGGATAATTTTTCCAACTACAAGTTACGTTTGTTTCCCAATTCATTGACTAGTACTACTTTTATTTGGTATGCCACACTGCCTCGGAAAATGATGTTTGAGGTAAAGGAGAACAAGACAGAAACTTTTCATGGAAAAGGCCGCTGTCACAGTGTAGATGATATGTATTATAGTGGGAGGAATATGAGGTACAGTAGGGGATCCAGGCCAAAAGGCCGGAGAACCAGCACCTCGGAAAGGTTTCGTTTCATGGGTCAATGAATGGCGAGGGAAGAAGTGACCGACAGTCATTCCAGAAGCTAATACAGAGGCCACCACCTCTAGACACCGATAATATATATGAAAAAATCTCGTTTTGTTATTCCTCCCAGAGCAATCCCCAATGGTGTATGGTAACGGATGGAGCATCCAAAGTTCCCAAAGCCTATTTCCAGGACCCAAAAACGACGATTATTGAGAGAAAAGGCTGCTGAGCGCAGATATAGAATGGAGGAGTCATTCAAAGAAAAGAAAATATTTGAGGATGAATATGGAGGTAGCAAGGAAGAAGAGTTACAAATGGAGGATTTAATCTTAGCTCCGGCTCAGATTAAATATCGACAGCCAGAGACGGATGTTTTATAAAGATGGAATAGATGAGAAGTGTTGTACAAAGTAGGCTGGATAGCCACTTTGGCTAATTTTTAGATATTGACTCGTATGAAGTTTCTGTAATATGCGAGGAATAGGCTTTTAAGCCATTCTCCGCTGAATTTGTTTGCAAATAGTGATGAAACATCTGTGAATAAATAAAATCATTGCTCATGGAATCCTTTGCAGCTGATGTGATTTTTGAGAGGAATTATGTGTTGTCTTGATAGTCGAATTGATGACGTGTAGAGCACATTTATTACGTATTCCGATACTTTGATGTTGTTTGGAAAGTATGGGTGATAGTGAGCAATGGTGATCGCATATTGTGATAATATTGAAGAAAACAGGCTATTTAGCCGTTGTTCTTAATTTATTTTACAGAAATCCGGGCAGAGTTTCCCCTGTAAACGTGACATCCCAGAAATACAAATACATGAAAACAAATCCCAAGCAGCATGTATAAGGTAAACAACATGTTGCCAACAACAAAGTTTGGCTTTCAAGCCACTTTCTCAACTCTACATATCACAAAAGACACTTGCCAAACAATGGCAAACAAGTGCAAAAAATACACCTACTGTCCCTAACCTACATTTTTTTTCCTTTCAATATGTTTGACACTCTATACATATATGTTCAACAACTGACAAAGATATTCATCGAAGCTTGGCAATTTTCTTTTGGATTGGCCAGCGGCATCACCATGAGGATTTTTCATCTCCATTGATCTTTAAGGTACTTCCTTGCTCAAATATTCGATTCCTCCAACCATGTTTCCTGAAGAATAAATGAGAACCACATGAGATATAATGGAGTGTTGATCAACAAAAACTATGCTTTGTGTGCACTATATGTTGTCATTGATGTGGCACTTGTCATTTCTTTGTGAGATTGAATGAATCTTGCCATTTTTGAGTTTATGGCTTGCCAAAAATCCAAAAAAATGGGATCTCATCCTCTGTGAATTTGGTGGAGCATCACAATTCCTTGTGCTGGTGCATTTCTTGTAAGTACATGGAACATTATATAAGTGGCACAAGCTATAGACCAAGCTCTGAATATGCAAACAAGGAAGTTGCTCTGTTGAGGTGCAAGCAGTGAGCTCGAGTGAAATAATTAATGATGGTCCGGAGAAATTGTTGGAAGCTTCTGAAATAGTAGAAAAGTCCCAAGAGGAAGAATGTGCAAATTACGAAATGCCGATTTCAAGAAACATGTTGGAAAATATTGAATACATTGATGGTGATGCTCTCTGAGATATTTTTAGAAGGCAAGATGTCTCAAAATTGAAGGAATTTGTGAGGAAGCACTACAAGGAGTTCTGACACATCTATGGGAATCCCTTGCCACAAGTGTTGCAAGGTGTTGCTCATCAAAAAACTCATTCAAACATAGACACAAACACCTTGAGTGCAGTATGAAATGTGGCAGATTCTACAATGTTTTTGTGATGGAGGATTGGAAAAATGGTGAAACATACCTACCTTGAGAAGGTGTGGCTCGATGTAAGGGGGATTGATGATGGCAATTTTCAGAAACTTGGATGGCATCACAAAGTCGATGTAATTGGCGGTTTTCATGGGAAGATCGGTGGGCTCCGATGGAGATTTGGGGGAAGAAAATGAGGAAAAAAGAGATTAGGATAAGGTTCAGGGAATGCACACTCTATTGGAGAAAGAACATGCGTTTCATCTCTCAATTCTTCTTCAAGTCTGTAGAATATGAGTCTACGTTGAAATTTGAATATGTAGGATAAAGAATAAAACAAATAAATAGTCAACTTAGCCCGTTGGACCGAATTGATAAAATTAGTCAAATAGCCAAAATGAGCCAAATTGACCATTGGCCCAAATTGGCTAGGGGGGCAATTGTTGTGCCTAAAAAATAGTTAGGAAGCCCAACAGATGAAGCCCAATATAGTTGCAGTTGGCCCAGCGGAAGAATATTGCTGCCACCTACGGCCAGTGCCCAATGAAGAAACGTGGTATCAGTTTGCTGCCACTGCCCGACGTGGAAGGAAGTGGAAGAATGTGGAATGACAGGGGAAGGGAAAGCTGTCGTGCAGAATGGAACAAAAGTGAGTGAAGACAATCAGAAACAGAACTCAACGACTACACACAAAAAATCTACAGTAAAAGCTCTGCAGAATTCTATCCTCAATTGCACGCTCATTTTTCATTTTCCAGTATTTTAGTTTCTTCATATTTCGCATATTCCTCCAACTTTCTTGTGATAATGTCGTTCAAATTCATAGCAACGTAATTAAATTTGATGTTGTTAATGGATTCCTTCTATAAATTTGTCATATTCCTTATTTCGTGTTTACGTTTTTGAGCCATTTCGAAGGAGTTAGAACTTACGGCCGAATCGAGACCCGCAACGCTTGGTAAACGAAGTCAGATTATTTCACAAATTTGGCACGAACTCGTGCTTGGCACGCCCGCAAATTTTCGTGACAAACACATATATATATTAATACCTAAAAAATCGTTTTCCCAAGCATATTTAAGGGTAGAGAAATAACTGAATTTTCGGTATATCGAGATTATCATACCCAAAAAATATCAAATTTATGGAATTTTCGGTATACCAAAGATTTCGGTGTAGTACGATAACGATATCGAATTTTTCTGTACAATAACGTTATGAAATTTGAAAATTTCAGTATATACCGGAATACCAAAATACCGAAACAACATATAAAAATTTAAAAATATGTAATATTTTTTAATGATAAATTTATAAAATTTTAAAAATATAAGATTTTCTGGGTATAAAACGTATATAACGAAACATACTGAAATCTAGGTATATTGTATAATTTTGGTATAATCGATATGCTATATGTACCGAAATCACTGAAAATTTTGCTACGATTTCTCAAAAATTTCGATACGATACGATATATCACTCTAATGTATTAATTAAATTATTAGAGGAATATGCCCGTAATAATAACCTAACTAATAGTAGGTCTCTCATCGTTTCACGGATCTTTATTCTTGAGATAGTCAATCATGTTCATATTTACAGTAATACTAATATTTTTGACATAAAAAATAATATATTTTTTTATTAATGACCCAAATAAAAGATCTATCTCATAAAATTGATTCGTAAAATCGTCTAATATACTTCTATCTCAATATACTTTTGTGTAGATGATCCAAAAGAAGTCATAAATCAAAACAAATACTGTATTATTAACAAATAGAATAATATAAATTAAACTTTCGTTTAATACACCGCTTGCTCACCAATGATTAATAATCGAATCTATTTCTTAAATTCACCAACTTTCCATGTCTTTTGTTATAATCTTCACACACGTCATAATTTTTTCTCTTTAAAAAAAATTAAAATTCACCGACTAAAAATCTCAATACATTAATATAAAAAATTATTCCTTCCATCTTAATTATATACACTTATTTTTTTTGGTTGTTTTTCGTTATATAATTCAATTTTTACGTTTAAATTTTTTTTATTTTTTTACTAATATATTTCTATAATAAATTTTTGAAAATACTTTAATGAATTAAATAAAATATAAAATTTATTTGTAATATTTGTTTAAAAAACAAATCAAATTATATATTTAGAACTAACGGAGTATGTAATGAAAAATTTTAAAAATAAAATAAAACATGAATCCTGGAGCGGTTTGTCTCTCTACACGAAACTCAAAGCTGAAGGCTCTTCCTCTTACTTTTCAGGTTTCTCTCTCTACATTCGCCTTCAATGAGATAAAGTAATGCTAAATTATTTGATTCGAATTAATTATTAATCAATATTTTTTTTTTGAATTTTCAGCTGTTTTTGAGATCTCATTTTCACTGTGTGTGTAGTTATTTTTTTTGGGTATTTTAAAGTTCAAACTACCCTGAGCTCCGTTTCTCGGTCTGCAGTGAGTACTACTCTCGATTTGTTTTTATTTTTGCCAGGTTGTGGATTTTTATTGTTTTTTTGTTATTTTATGCAGTTTTATTTTAGCGCATTGTGGGTGGTAGTAGGATTTGAAATTTGTTGCTTGTTGATGTTTTCTTTTTTTGTATATTTCCGATGGATTTGGATATTGCTGTGTCTTTGTAATACTGTATTTTTTGTTCCTTTATTAGAATCGAGATCTGATCCTGAGAGGTTGATGTGCAGTCTGAAGTGTAAAGTTTAAATTTTGAATTAGGATTCTGGACGGTTCGGTTTCTGTTTTGGATGGGTGTAGCGGGGACATTTTGTGCCGTTCGTTATTCTCTGTAGAATGTGTAGCGTATGGTGTTATTCTGTGACTGTTGGAGAATTTATTTTACTGCGATTAGGCTGTGAAATATATTTTGGAATGTGGAAGGTCAGTAGCATTATTCCGTTCAGATATTTATGATGCTTGTGCTACTGTGCAAAAATCGATTGCTCTGCATTGGCATACCTCATGTTTCTATGATTTGCGTTTGCATTAATAAATCGTATCTTGTCGGCGATGAATTATTTTCAAGTGGAGCAATGATTGTCCAACAGTTCTAATTTGTGATTTTGCCACCAGGATTATGTCGTTTGATGAATTAGAGTTTAGAATTCTGAAAAATTAGAAACCCTGGGTGGTTTCTATCTCTTTCCTTTTTTTGGTCATCAAAATTTATTTGTAGGTGGAAATAATTTGCATCTGTAAATATAGGCTAAAGTACTAATTTTAAATTTCTTTGGTCAGTTTGTTCATGAAGATGGATGTTGCTATGGATGCTGACATGCCATTGGACTACATCGAGTTTCAGATTTCTCCAAGCCAAAATAGGTTATATTTCCACCACTTATTCAATTGTGTGCAATGTTAGCAAAAGAATATCTCAATGTTGCATGACGTTTATGTGCGATTGCTTTGTATTTTATTTATTATTTATGTGTTCTTAACTAGGTTATGAGTTTCCTTAGTTTATCTGTATTTTTTTAATGTACCTAGTGATTACTGGGAAACACCCTTTTTTTTCTTGATTGTGCAATTCACTTACTTGCGAAACTGCCTATCGGAATTCTTGCAATCTATTATGCGAAACTCTAAAATTCGCTAGGCGCTCGTACCAGCCAGGGCCTAGACGGCCGTAGGGACTAAGCGGATTCTACGGTATCAACATAATAAAATGAAGTTTGGTGTGTTAGGGCAAAACAACAATTGTCTTTCTTGTTGAGCTTTGGTTTAAGGTCTATAAAAAAATTACTTTTTTTTTTGTAATTTGATTTTTAATTTAAATTAAAAGCCCAAAAAACTTTTCAAGAAAAGATTCCAAAAAAGGCAATTTTTCGGTAGCCTAGGACTAACTAGGCGTCGTTGCCTGCCGCCTAGGCTTTCCGACTAACACTTTTTGGTGCGGTCGGCTGGCGCGTAGAACACTTCTATCATGTCTTGTGCTTTGATCTGCCTCGTCAATATTACATTTTTGCTGTTCCTATATAAAGGTATGAGGCATCTGTGTGCTATGTAAACAAGAAAGAGAATAAAATAGCATCTGGACTGTTGGAGCATCTTTTACTGCATTCAGCTGAAATCAATGCTTTGCATTCAGAAGGATCTGATGCTAAGTACAAACTTAAACCTCCCAAAAACCCACGTGATTTAAAATGGTTTACAAAGTCCACACTGGAAAGGTTTGGAAATCATTTTTTTTAAATGTTTTGGTAGTTTATTTCTTTAGAGTTCTACTATTATGATTGATTAGTCTACTGCTATTGTTTTTTTAATCAACTAGGTTTCTACATATAACTTGTTCTCCTGATATGCTGGACATCACCAATGCCGTTAGAAGAGAGATGTCTCAGCTGGAGGAAGCCCGAAGATTTCACCTTTCTTTGTATGCAAAGGTAAAAGTAGCTGTTTTGACCTTGAGTTAAGCTGTAAGTAAAAGTAAGTTGTCATGTTTTTTATTACAGGATATGGAATCTGAGGTCCAAAGTGGCAAAACAGGTTAGTCTGATCACTTTTTATAGAATGGTATTTCCACTGCAGTTGTTAACAAGAATTCTCACGTGAAGTTTTTACTTTATAACATGCATGATTTGTGCTGTCAAGAGCATCTAATTTATGGTATTACTTACAAAGAAAATGCAATACCACTCCATTCAGATTACCACTCCATTCGGATGAAAGTTAAAGCATTTAACCCTAGTCGAAAAGATACTGAGTTCATTTTTTTCCTTTTTGTCCTGGCAGATAGCAGCTCATCTCATGGCTCCTCGTCAACTCCAAAGGTAATGTTATAATTTTCTTTCATTGGTTTTTGGTATTGATGCTATACGTACTGCATCAATTTTGATTTAGTGCATACACATTTGCATACGCTTATTCAGTTCACTGTATATTTGCAGACTGAAGGATCAGATGCTTCCAAGTATGTCTTTTAGTTTGTCTGCTGCTACTTGTAATTAAGGAATGTCATATTCTATCGTATGAGCTGTTGGTTGGTTACAGAAATGAATTGCTGCGAGCCATGGACATGAGGCTCACTGCATTAAGAGGAGAACTGACTGCTGCTTTTGATCAAGTTGTCGATTCTCGATATTCTGTGGAGGAAATGACTGATTTAGAGAAGTTCTCTACCCATTTTGGATCGATATGCTTGAGGTATTCCTTGCTCTAGAATAGGTTGCATTAAAGTCATGTCAATTCAAAAGAGTTATCTTCTCTTCCGTTTCTCAATTATTTATGAATACAAATGCACATATATTCATTCCAGGGGTTCCTTGAGCAAGCACATAGAACTTGTACGAGATCAGTCGGCTCCTGTTTCAAGCGGCACACAGTTTTTGGAGAGTGATCGAATCTCTTCAAACCAAGGGAATAATGATTGTGTTGGATCATTAGCTTCTGGGCCACCAGTAGAATATGATGCTTCTCCAGCAAAAGTTGCACAGATGGAGAGACAAAGCTCATCAGACCACGAGGAATCTTCTTTCTCAAATGAGGAAGAGCAAACATCAGTGGAAAGAAGTCGCTCTCTCATAAGATCTGCTTCACCTAGGAGGTCAGCATCTCCAATGCGAAGGATACAAATTGGGCGGTCTGGATCTCGAAGATCTACCGCAATATCTATCAAGAATCTCAACTATATTCCTGCCAGAGAAAGGTTGGTGTTACCTAATAATCCAGATGGAATTGATTGTGATAAAGGACATGAAGAGGCACTAAAAAAATCTGAGAATAATGTGAGAATAAGTGTGCAAGATGCTATAAGTCTTTTTGAACGTAAACAAAAGGATCAAATTGGGGATATTCAGAATGCCAGACCATCGTCCAATGCATTTATTGGTGGAAATAAATCTGTACTGAGAAGATGGAGTAGTGGAATCAGTCAAGAATTTTCAAGGTACCACGAGGAATCTGTTTTAGAAGATGTTCCTCAGGTCCAAAATAATCTAAAAAATGTGGAAATTGTGAATAGTTCACCAGCAGCTGAAGCTCAGTCTGGTGTTTCTTTTGAAGATAATCCTGTTGAGCATTTTGACTTAGATGTGAAACTGAACTCACCGGAAGGGACAGAATGTGGTCTAGCATTTGCGCAAGAGGAGACTCTTCCGATCGAATCAACTAAATTTGACCAGAAAAAAGCTGCCTTGGCTGAATGGAATCGTAAAACTGAGGCAAAACTAAATGATTTGATGATAAAGATGGTACAGACCAAGCCTACGAAATTTAGGACTGCTGTGCCCAATAGTAGCAAAAGACGAAGCTTGCCAGATGAACCAAGAGCTGGCTTTTATGACCACTACAAGGAAAAGAGGGATGAGAAACTTCGAGGAGAAACTGGTAGAAGGAAAGCAGAGAAAGACAAACAGTTCAGGGTAATGCAACAGGTTCTTGATTCAAGAAAATCAGAATTGGCCTTCGCAAACACGAGAGATGCTGGTAAAAAGCAAATTGTAAAGAAACACCAGAAGCCACAGAAAAATGTGTCTCAACCTGAAGTACCAAAACCAGAGTCTCCAAAACTTGGCAGTATTAAGAAAACTTCACTAAAAGCATCTTCTCTGCCCACCACACGTAAATCATGGCCATCAGCGCCATCTCCAAGGGCTTCAGCAGTGTCACCCACCAAGATCTCTACAGGGAGAACTTCTGTTGGTGCCATGCAAGCTCGTAAATCACATCCAATATCATCTGTTTCTCGGTCGAGCAAAAAAGTAGAGACACCTCAAACACAGCCAAGGCCTGTAAAATCGAGCAACAATACGACGAAGAGCACGACAAGCACTACTGATAAGAAGCAGCACTCTGTAACAGAAACGATCAAAACAACGAAAAGCAAAGTTCAAACTGCACCTGGAAATCCTGTTTCCTCGGCAAAACCTAGCTTATACAGCAAGGTTACCAAGAAGAGTACCATTGTTCCACTGGAATCGAAGCCCTTTCTTCGCAAAGGCTCTGGAACTAACTCCAATATTAATCCAGTCTCAAAGATTAAAGCATCCTTGCAATCTCAAGAACCATTGATGACTGTTACATACCCAATCCCTACTGAGGAAAATAAGTCAGTTTCTGATTCTTCTGATCCTTTGTTTCAGCATCAAGAGAATGAAATTGGAGAATCAGAGATCAATACATTGATGGAACCTGAGTTCTGTGCTACAAGCCCCCTAAAATGTGAAGACAAGGAGAGCATTACCCAAGTTTACTCCACCAATGACCATGTCATTGATAGGGTGAGAGATCGAGAAGTAGAAGCTGATATTGAAGAAGGGTCCGTCATCTCGCCTTCAGCTTGGGTCGAAATAGAGGAAAATGTAGATCATTCCAGTACATCCAATGGCCACATTTATGAAATGGGATCTCCTGCTTCTGTAGCCCCAGTTAACACATCAAATTCACGGGTTCGTAATTCTCTGTCACAAATGCTTCTCGAGGAAAACAATGAATCTGATATCACTGACTGGGGCAATGCTGAAAATCCTCCACCAATTTCCTTCCAAAAAGATGTGCCTAAGGGATTTAAGAGGCTTCTAAAGTTTGCTCGCAAGAGTAAGAATGACTTAAATACAACTGGTTGGTCGAGTCCGACTGTATTTTCCGAAGGAGAGGAAGACACCGAGGATTCAAAATTGGTAAATAAAAGAAGTGCTGAAAATCTGGTGAAAAAAGCAACCCTCCAATCAATTAACAATGGACATTCAAAAGCTACTTATGAAAACTACCAAAAACATCCCGGTACTGTACGCGCCTCACAATTTCCTCATATTCTGTATGAGGAAATTATAGTTATTGGCAAATCCAATCAATTAACAATGGATATTCAATTATAGTTTTTTTGTTCTCTCATTTATATCAGTGGGGATCTCATATATTTGTATAAATGCGATGAATGTGTTTCAGCTGAAGCAGTTATTGGCAAATCCAACTCTCAGAGTTTATCCCAGCAGTTTCACGAGGGCTATGCTTCAGCTTCTGTGACCACTACCAAAGGTCAGCTTGCTCGTCGCATTTGTTTCTCGCCCTTATAGTTTTTCGTGATGCACATTATTTTATCTCAAAATTTTAATATTATCTTCTACATATTCTTTCAGCAACAAGGTCATTCTTCTCTCTTTCAGCATTTAAAGGCAGCAAATAGGACACGGAGCTAAGATAACATGCTCAAGTTTTGTACCTGACCTGTGGTTCTATATTTTTTCCCCACATCAGGTTCTTTGAATTTTCGCTCTTCAGATGAACGGTTCGGTGCAAAAATCTGTTCTCAAACTGAATATCGCATGTAACTAGATACAAAGTTTCTTTTTGGTGGGGGTGGTTCAAACTAAATGACACAAAAGGTTAAATTACCAATTTGACAATGTTTGTAGAAACAATTATCAACATTTGTTTTTCTTGTGGCCAGTTATACATTTTAGATTTACATTATTTTCTAGCTCTGTGCTTTGTAAATGTGGTGTTGGTGGCAAAGAAGTTGATTTGCTATGACACATAGTTATTATTAGGATCTAAAGCGCAAGATAATCGTTTTGAAGTGAAGTACCTTTAAAAATAAGGTGCTAACTAGTGCCCTGTTTGGTGGATGGATTTAATTTGAACGAATGAATTTGATTTGAGAAAGAGCCCACGTGCACGAGACAGATCCATTGAATCTTAATAAGCCCACCGAATTCGACTTTTTTGTTTAATAATGTGTTCGATATTTCAAGTTTATTTTTGGAATATAGCTTTTATTGGTTTGATGTGGATTGTTTTTTTTAGCTTAGGAAAGATTAAACCAAACATTTAATAATTGGTATTAATGAATATTTTTTTAAACGTCACTGTTATGGTGACCTATTTTGATATCAAGTAATTATTCAAATGATCTTGGATGTATTTATTTTATTTCATGATTACAATATCATGTTTGTCATTATAAAATTTTATTTTATAACAACATTATACAGCTTTTCTGATATTTATTATTTTAGGAAAAAAATATATATATTGACTAATTAACCAACCAAAACAATCAATATTAGTCCATTCATTTAAAAATAAATGATCGATCAATTTAATTAACTTTAGTAATTGAGTATGCCAAAAGTCGATCTAATACATTTAAATCAAGCCTTCTGATTAAGCAAATCGCAAGATGGTGATGTTAAGAACTGATCTCGAATCCAAATTATTTAATCAATATAAAAATTACTTTATATACCTTGAATTAAATTCAAACTAAGCAAATCAAACTGGAGCCTGATCACTAATAGAAACTGAAAGGAGTATTTTATTTTTTATTAATGTTTATTAAATTGATAATATCAATTTAAGATTTTTTCTTTCTAGATTATAAGATCTTGTCTGATTTATTTATAGGTATGAGAGGATTTGTTTTTAATATGACATTGATCTCTAAGATATTTTATCTCTAATGAAAATCTTGTTTCCATATTTTTTAGGACTCTTTTATGTAAGTGTTTTCAGGTCAAGAATTGAATATAAATATGGAGCGCCTTACAGCTATGGAAGTGTGCTTTTTGTGAGTTTTTCGTGGGGTTTGGACAGCAGACTTTTGCAGAGAATGCATAGAAGATAATTTTCATGTTGAAGAATTTGAGTGATTGATTTACGTTTATGCCGTGTTGCGGATTGGTGTTGAAGACACTTGAAAAACAACACTGACGCAGAGTGTTGATCGAAGAGTATTTTTTTATTTGTTTTAAGCAACTTCGGTTTATGCATATAGTTTTTAGTTTGGTTTTTTTTATGCATTTTAATAGGGGTGTCAAAATGCAACACGACCCGTCAACCCGACACGACGCAACACAAAAAAAATCAGGTCCGGGTTGGGGTTTTTCGGGTTCGTGTCGGGTTCGGGTTGGGTGGGTTCGGGTTAGTGTCAGGTTAGACGGATTTCGGGTTGGGTCGGGTTGGGTCGCGGGTTGACCCGTTTTTTTTTTTAAATTATTATTTATATTTTTATATATTGTATGTTTGAACAAAATTTATTGTATATTTATATGATAAATTTTCATCATTTAATATTTATTTTGTATATTTTTTTATTTTTTTTAACAATTGTTTATTTGATTTAGTAAATATACTTTAATTTTCTACCGTTAAACTTTCAAATTTAAATCGAAAATTTTGTTATTATGTTTTTAAATTAAAATATTATTATTGTTTTTTATTTTTTCGAATTTTTTTCATTGATTTTTTTTAAAAAATAAATAAATTTCGGGTTAGACGGGTTCGTGTTCGGGTTGAAAAAAAAGTTAAAAAATTATGTGGGTTGACCCGAAACCCGACCCGATTGACACCCCTACATTTTAATTCCTTTGAGTGTCTAGGAATTTGGTTTTATTATTTTCACTAGTGTTGTTTTGAGTCAACGATTTACATATTTTTCCAACGAATTTTTGTTATGAGGTGTTGTACAAGTATAAATACTTTTACATAATTTAAACATGTCATTTATTTATTATAATTATATTTGTGTGTTTATAATTAACTTCCACTGCATGTTGTGCGCTCGTGTTGACAATACTGTGCCACAACACTAAAAATATGATACACACAATATACTTATTTCTTGTACTTTTATGATCAACAACGTCCTTTCAAGTGGTATCAGAAACAATTCTTGATATACTAATGCTAAGTGATTGATTCTGATTTACTGTTGTTTTTACAGGAAATTCAACTATAGATCAAGTGCTACCTTTAGACCACCGGTCTTGGATGGATCGAATTATGCGTTTTGGAAAGTCAAGATGAGAATGCACATAAAATCCATCGAGGAAAGAGCTTAGAAACAGGTTCTAGACGGTTGGTCACCACCTAGAATTGTTGATGTTGCTGGTGACAGCCGAGTTAAATTTGAGAGTGCATTGTCTAATGATGAGGTTCAGACATCAAATTTCAACTCAAAGGCACTCAATGTCATCTTTACCACTGTTGATATCAATATGTTCAACCTTATTACAAATTACACATATGCCAAAGATGCTTGGGACATTCTCCAAAGAAACTGTGAAGGATCAGAAAGTGTTCGTAGAACTAAACTGAGGATGTTGACCTCCAAATTTGAAAGCCTTAGGATGGAAGAAAATGAGACCATTGTTGAATATGATTGAAGATTTCGAGACATAGCTAATGAAGTTTTTAGTCTCGAAGATTCTTTGTCTAATGAAAGGCTTGTAAGCAAGTACTGAGATCCCATCCAGAACAGTTTAACATAAAGATTTGTTCCTTAGATGAGTCGAAGGACACATATACATTGAATCTGGAAGATTTTATCAGATCTCTCAGGACATTTGAGATGAATTTGGATCTACAAAGAAGAGATAAGGGGAAGGCCATTGCATTGCAAGCTTCCGATGACTTCTTCAACAATCTGATTCAGGAAGCAAATGAATATGATCTCAGTAAAGAGTCAATCTCTTTGATTACTAAGAAGTTTAGTGAATACTTGAAGAGAATGAGAGACAAAAAGAAAATTATGCAACCACCGAAACATTCTTTTGACCCTTCTGACAGAAATAAACTGCATACACTTGCTCAAGTGTATTTTAAACCAAGAAATGAAGTGATGGCTCGACCAGAAACTAAAAGATTGGACTCGTACAATGTAGAGAGTGTTATTGATATGAGCATTATGCTAATGAGTGTGCCAATCGACTCCGCAGAAATAAAAGCATGACAGTTTCCTTGAGTGATGAAGATTCTGATTAAGAACTTAAATCCAGTAAAGGAGATGATTTTACATCACTGTCTGCCATTTTGAAGAATACATGCAAACTGCAGGTCAATCCACTTGGTGTTGCCACTGGTGTTGCGACACTGGACCGCAACACCATCTCAAAGTCACTATGCATTAATGCAAAATATCTTGGGAACTTGGACTGTGAAGAAATTTAGGAATATGACCAAGAAGAGCTTACTGTAAAGACTGTCTATATGATGTATGAAGAGTTGTATGATGATTGGCTTAAAATAAATGAGACAAATTCGATTCTTTCAAAAGAAAATATTGAGTTAAAAAGCAGTTTATCTCGACTTAAAATCTTATTGAGTAGAAAGGACCTCGAGTTTTGTAAAGTCAAGGATGATCTTGAGAAGACGTGAAAAACTCTTGCAAAATTCAATTCAAGTTCATCAAAACTTGACGCAATGCTAACAATGGGAAATGATAGCGGAGCTGGTCTTGGACATGTTGAAAACATATATGAACATGGTAAATCTTCCAACTCCGGGTCAAAATCAACTGTGCTTGTAAAAGGAAGTGAAGTCATTTCGGTCCCTTTAATGATTGACCCTTACTATGAAGATTCTGCCAACCTCAAAACTGGTCTCAGAACAAATGCCGAAACAAATTAGAGTCTCTTCGACTCATTTGAAAGTTGATCCTTCAATGAAGATGCCACAAACCAAGAAGCTAGTGTCAACTTCTAAATCAAAACAAAAAAAGCCACAATCATCTTCCGCTATTGCTATAAGCCTGGGCACATCAAGCCCTTCTACATACAACTAAAAGCGGACTACCTGAATTGGAAATCAAATCGGGTGTTGCACGACACCGCAGCCAAGAAATCTCTTGCAAAGAAAATATAGGCACCCAAAGTTGTAATTCGATGTAATGTTATCTATACCTCTTTAAATACTAACATCGCAGGTGCATAGTACTTTGACATTGGGTGCTCACGCCGCATGACGGGATCCAAAAAACACTTCACTGATTATGTTGAAGTAAAAAGTGGGCGTGTAACCTATGGTGGTGGTGCTAAAGTAAGAAATGTAGGCAAATGAACCCTGAATGTTGATGGGCTTCCTGAACTTCACAATGTTCTACATGTTTAGGGACTTAATTCTAACTTAATAAGCATAAGTCAACTTTGTGATGATGATTTGCATGTTAGGTTCAGTAAAAATGACTGTGAAATTTTAATGATGTCAATGTTTGTGTAATATCATGTGCTCGATCTGCTGACAATTGCTATCAATTGGGAGAATGTGATGATTGCCGAAGTGCTAAGGTGAGTGATTTGGACTAATGACATAAAAAATTGGGACACGCGAGCTTCGAGACCTTGAAGAATCTGTGTAATTTTTGATGTTGTGAGAGGTATGCCCAGTTTGAGTTCAGGTAATGCATATGTCTGTGGACCATGTGAGAAAGGTAAACAAACCCGTGTTGCGCATCGTTACAACACTTTGGGACAACATGGTGTCTTGAACTCTTGCACATGGATCTAATGGGTCCAATGGATATTGAGAGTGGGTGGTAAGAAATATTTGTTTGTTTGTGTTGATGATTTTTCGTGTTTTACTTGGGTAAGATTCCTTAGGGAAAAATCTGATACTTTTGATATTTTTTAAAAAAATCATGCTAGAATAACCAACTTATATGAAGTGAGGGTGGTTAAAATAAGAACTGATCATGGTAAGAAGTTCAAAAATTCTCATTTTACTTCTTTGTGCGATAAGAAAGGTATCACTCATGAATTTTTAGCTTCAAAGACCCCTCAACAAAAAGGCATAGTGGAAAGGAAAAATGGAACCCTTCAAGAAATGGCTTGGGTCATGCTAAGTTCCAAGAATCTGTCAAAACGTTTTTGGACCGAAGCCTTAAACACAGAATGCTACATTTCCACCCGTGTATTATTAAGGAGTCGATATATCATGACATCCTATGAAATCATCATGGGAAAGAAACTAAACCTTAAATATTTTCATATCTTCGGTTGTGTTTTCTATGTTTCAAGTTATCGAGATCATCGTGCAAAATTTGATTCGAAAAGTGATAAAAGAATATTTGTTGGATACTCAATGATCAGTAGGGCCTATCGTGTGTTTAATTTGGGAACTAGGACAACTATTGAATCAATTTATGTTGTGTTTGATGAATTTGCATATCTAACGGGAAAACCTAAGGAGGATTATATTGAGGGATTGCTGGATGTAAGTGTGCCACTGACCAGAAATGGTGTTGAGTCTGGTGTTGAGATCAGTGAGAGAACACCCATCACAAATCGTCTCTGAACCCAAAAACACTAGAGGATGATGACAATGATGATGGGATTAATAATGAAGGAAAGTACATTCCAAGAAAGATTCAGAAGAACCATCCATCATCACAGATTATTGGTGAGGTGCATGATGATGTGCAAATAAGAAAGAAAGAAGAAGTAGACTACCGCAAAATGATTGGTTTAGTCTGCATGAGCTCCACATTTTCATAAGTAAGTCACTCTTGTTTTGTATTTCACATTGAACCTAAGAACATTAACGATGTACTAAAAGAAGAATTCTGGGTCAATGCAATGCATGAAGAACTTGAACAATTTGTACGCAATGATGTATGAGACTTGGTGTAACGTCCCGAAAATCAGACTACGTATAAGCCATGCATAATTATTGTTATTTAAATTAAAATGATTTTTATGCATGAGAGTTTAAATTCATTCTTTTAAATTTATTGAGTCATGATTATTTATTTAAAAAAAAAAGATGTTTAGTTTTATCTTTTCAGGATAAATACGCGAGGCCGGACCAGAGTTTGGAGATTAATATAAGATTAATAATAAGAAAAATATTCATAAATTTAAATTAAGTCAAGGAATAATTTAATTTACAGAAAAGAATGTTTTAGGATTTATTAAATTAATTGGAGTCAAGTTAGTAAATAAATTCTATTAGGTTCAATATTTAATTAAAGCTTAAATTAAAATATGTAAACAAATGGGGGATGAATTAATCTAAGTATAATATATTTTCAAGAAATTAATTATAGCATTTAAATATTTAAATTTGAAATCATGCAATACCATGCAAGAGTTATTCTAAATTCTCTAAAGTGTATAATGAGTATTTAAAATCTTAAGAATTTAAAATGCAAGGTTTAAATAATAATACATCATACAAATTAGTAATAATGTTGGGACAACATTTAAAATATTTCAAAGGTTTAATAAATTTCCATTCAAACCATCCTCAATGACCCTTAAGGTGGATTTAATTCCTCATAGTTAAATCACTAATTAATAGTAATTCAATTACTATGATACACATCATTCCTCCTCAACTTATTACCTGGTAATTAAATGAAAATATACAGCAGGTTGAAGAAAAGAATCGGCCAACTCAAGGAGAGAAAGAAACAATTTGATAACCATTCACCTCCTTGACTTGTAACCCCCAACTTAATGTGTATTATAGCCCCTTTAACACCTCCTTTATCATACACCTTCACCCCTAACATCATATACATCCATATGCTCGAAAACATCAGTAAGAACAGCAGCCTAAGTCGTGAGAATAGCAGCAAATCAGTAGGAGAACAAGAGGAGAAATCCAACTCGGTTCCGCCTCTCGTCTTCGTCGTATTGATTTGTTTTGTGTCAAAACAAATTCCAGGCATGTATATGTTGTTTCTTTTCTCTTCAATCAAGTCCTATAGAAATTTTAAAATCATTATATATGCATGCTTCAAGCAATAAACTGAAATGGACAGCAACATTCCAAGCAATAAGCTGTACAGAATTTTCGGCTCCCTTGTTTTCCACTTCACGGTTTGCTGATCTTTGTTGCTTATAGGAGGTTGCTCGATTCCAGGCACTCAAGGCTGCTTCTAGGCATAATTTAGAGTGTGTTAGGGTGTTATTGGTCCATTGGTTTACATCCATACACCCACAAATAATGAAATGACAGCAACTTTTCCAAAAATGCAGAATTGAACCACGTTTTGTTATTCTTAGTTGATTAAGGAGTGAGTTCGAATTATGGCTGTTCAAAGGACAGTAGCCATGGTTAGAACCCTCCCTTAACATGTCCAGGGGGTGACAAAATCGGTATTTACAAGCTTGGTTCAAGGAGCCATCAGATTTTTTACATCAACAATGCAAGAGTCATTCGGTTTTTTTTCCTTTTCAGATTCTGTGTGAGGGTGATTTCGGTTTTTGTGTGTTGGATGAATTGTGGTTGGCTCATAGCCTGTGGCCATGGTTCATACAACTCTCCATCATGTCTAAATCGAGTCATGGTCGCTCAAATGGCCATTGGAACGATACAAGACAACAAAACAATGCAATACATCACACTATACAGAAATTGGCTCTCTCGGTTTTGGAGCTGTGATGTCCTAGGTGTTGGCTCGGTTTGTGGTTGGCTTTTAGCCCTTAGCCATGGTCCAAGCCATGCCTTAGGATGTTGGTAAGAGTCCTTGGGAGGAGGTTTAAGCCCATAGTCATTTATTTCAGGATTTTTACCACAAACAAGTAAACTGCTACTGCTGCGTTTTTCCAGCAGCTGTGACCTTCGGTTTTGGTACTTGTTTGAGTTCTTGGTTGGCTTTTAGCCCATGACCTTGGACTGGAAAATACCTTAATGAGTTAGAAAAGTCGTGTTTTTGGCCGTTTGTGATTTGGTCGAGTTTAGAGGTCGTACGAGAATTTACGGTGAAAGGTGCCAAAATGAATCTAGAAAGAGCGTTTTATGTTTTTGAACTCCTTTCACCTATTTTCGTGTTTTACAGTTATAATGCATATTTTTCAGTATGTTTGGGGTATTTTTAATCATGGTTAAACGTCGGTTTAATGTTGGTTCGAGTTGGTACGAAGCCATGGTTAAAAATCAAGTTGTTGGTCCGAATCGTCTCGTTTTTGGTTCTATTGATAAAATTTTGTCAAAGATAAGATTTATTGCATGTGTCACATATTAGAAGTAAGTCGCAGCAAGCCTGGGAACGATCCAACTCATCCGGTAAAAATAAGATTATAATTATATTACGTGCATAAAAATATAAAATGTTTATTTTTGAGATATATGCTATATGTCTTGTGGCCACCTTATGCTTATGGGTTTGGAAGTCGGTAGGCGCAACCGAGGACCTCTCCGCCCGGTGACCTACGACCGGTTTATGATTATGTATGGGTACGGACATCCAGTCCAAGGGCTGTGATTGATCTCTACCGCCCAGTATACTGTGGTTTAGTCTGATCAGGCGCTTACGCTATGTTATGGGCCACTTGCTTAGAAACATTATCTCTACAAGAAAATTATGATAGGTTATGGAACTCTATTGAGCAAAGCTTTACGTATGATTTTCAGATATGCACGTAGGTATAATTATTCATGATATGATTTTCATCGTACGCTTTTCGAGACTTTATTTTTACGTTGAATGCGATTTTATGATATATATATTACTTGTTATTCACGATATATACATGTTGAGTATTTAGACTCACTAGACTTGATTGTTGTAGGTATTGACGAGGTCGAGACCGCGGGCAGAGACCAGTAAGCGATCTTGGGACAGCAGTAGTAAACCCGAGGACCTTATGATTTAATTTACGCACATTTTATTATTCAAACTCAGTTTTAATACGTTGGATTATTTTTAAGTTAATGTTTACGTTGGATTATTTTTAAATTGTTGGTTGAAAACAATATTTGCTTCCGCTGTTATTTTAAAGTTAAAATTATTTACATGTTTCTTTTATTAAATAAGACAAGATAAATATTTATTTAGAAAATTTTTAAAAATTCCGCAAACTTATGAATACGAAAACGGGCATTTACAGTTGGTATCAGAGCCTATGATCTTGTAAAGGGTTGTACTACTACTGCTCTCGAGAAGCTCATGAAGTCACGTCTTCGGTCTGTAAGTTTTACATTTACACATTTTATATAAAGCATGAATTATTTTAACAACATGTTTTCATGAAATGTTTTTACGTTCATATTTTAATTGTTCAGTGTTTATAAAAAAAATAATAATAAATTATGGAATTATGCATGTGGGGCATGTTTGTTATTGGACATGTCTAAGAATTCGAATATTGGACTTTAGGAGAAGTTGAAAATGATTTGACTAAATTAATTTTTAGGTCAGTAGTACTGATGTCCTCCTTATGGGTCATAAGTTAATCTTAAAAATTATGAATACTTTTGGGACTTGTAGAAATTCTAAGAAATTATTGATGGTTCTTGGTTGCTAGTCGAGTAAATTTTTGAGGATTTTATATAAGCAATAGCGATTCGAATACTACGACAATCTTTAGGATTATAAATGTACAATTTGAGGATTTTAAGTATCTATGAAAATATAAGATTAATTATGAGAATTTATTTAGGATGCATGCTCTACATAGTTGGATTTAAGGATTGAATTGCAGGAATTGAGAAATTTAAAGACCTAATTGTAATTACTAATAATTTGAGGACCTAAGTGCAAAACAAAATTCTAAGGGACTATTTTCGAATTTACCAAATTTTGGGATTAAATTTCGAGTTTGAGAATCTAAAAGTTTAATGAGGTAAAGATGGAAAATTTTATGGGGACAATAATGCGAATTTCGAAGAGTTGTAGTGCCAAAATGAAAATTTGGAGAACTGTAAGGGCCAGATTGCAATTTTCAAAATTTTTAAGGATTAAATGCGAACTTTTGAGGAACACTTGTGATTTTGAGTATTTATAGAAATGTAAGACGATTTATGGGAATTAATTTTGGGTTTAATAAACTTAAGACTATTGAACCTTATGATACGAGAAATCTATAAAATGAAATTGGGAATACTGAGAACTCATGGGTAATTGTGGACTTTTCGGGATTTAAAAAAAAAATTCTTGAGATGAGAATTGAAAGGTTTAAATGATAAGAATTTTCGGTAATTTAAGCTTGGAAAGATGATTAGAACCTCGAAATAGCTGGATTATAATGTTATAAGGAATTACAATCAAGGACACTGTAGGATGAATAAATCTTGGGCTTGAAAATTTAAGCGTTGGTGATATAACGTCGGGGCAAATTAAGAATTTAAAGTGACGGCAAGTTAAAGTAAAAAAAAAATTATCGATTAGCTAAGTTATAAGAGTAAACATTGAGTTAGCGAATTTTTTTGGGAATTTAAGTTTGATGTATCGTAAGTTTTAACCAGGATCTTAACAGTTAGAATTATACCGTTGGGGGGAATTTGATTTTTCTAGAAAGTTGAGTATGATGGATGGTTAGATTACTCGATAGACGCATGTAAGAATTGAATTAGACACCTTATCTTGAAGAATTTTGAAAGTCATTAAGAAATTTGGGACTAAGCGGATATGTGGGCTGGAGTTATACTATCTAATATTATTTGGGTTGCATAAGTTTGAATTTCAAGATTTATAAGATAGGTGTTCATACATAAGTTTTGGGTGAAATAAAAACAAAAAGAGAATTAGAGGCGTTCAACATAGAGTACCAATGAACTAACATTAAGATTTTATTTGAGTAAGAAATCCGAAATCTTGATATGGGAATTTTAGAACTCTATGGGTGATATGAGCGAAGTTGAATTATTAGAGTAAGTTTATCGCTAACATGAGATAACTTATTAAGTTTTATACACTAGACTTAATTAAGCATTGATGATACTTAAGAATGCGACATTTGTTTCAATGAGGAAAGTCCAGAGTCTTAGGCCTCAACTATATTGTAATTGGAAAGAAAATGGTTTAAGCATATAATTGAGACTTGAAGGGCTTTAAAATATTGGTAGAAGGTCGATGTTGTATAATTGGGTTTTATGGATTAAAGTTATTTGAGGTTTAAGATTTGCAACAATTTTATATTTGGGGTATACTCGTAAATAGTTAAGTTATATAAGTTTGGGCTGTAAGATAAAGATTCGATTCAAGGATCTTAGACTAATTTTGTTATGGAGCTGAGATAAGATTTAACTTTTAAGTGTATCACCGAGGATAGAAGTTGATCAGTTTCCTTTGGTGCTAAGAGTCTTTAAGTTGAACTGCGTAAATGCTAATGTAATAGGTCGTTGAACATTACGGGTATGGTATAAAGAAGCTAAGACATGATAAGTTTGAACCACCAATTCTAATATTGGGAACGATGAGAAAAGTCAGAATTCGAGGTCATAGTAAAGTAAAGCTAAGTTACTATAAGTCGTTTTAAGTTGCGATTCGCAAACGAGAGTTTTGATAGGCAATCTAATTAGGATTGAAGAAACGTAAAGACAGCCTAGGACTTAATTTTTATCAGAGTAGCGCAACGGTAGCGTGTATTGCTGGGATAATAGAATTAAGAATATAAACTTTTTGATAATCAAGGATAAGAGAATTTCGAGGATGAAATTCAATTTAAAGGGGGTAGATTGTAACGTCCCGAAAATCAGACTACGTATAAGCCATGCATAATTATTGTTATTTAAATTAAAATGATTTTTATGCATGAGAGTTTAAATTCATTCTTTTAAATTTATTGAGTCATGATTATTTATTTAAAAAAAAAAGATGTTTAGTTTTATCTTTTCAAGATAAATACGCGAAGCCAGACCGAAGTTTGGAGATTAATATAAGATTAATAATAAGAAAAATATTCCTAAATTTGAATTAAGTCAAGGAATAATTTAATTTACAGAAAAAGAATGTTTTAGGATTTATTAAATTAATTGGAGTCAAGTTAGTAAATAAATTCTATTAGGTTCAATATTTAATTAAAGCTTAAATTAAAATATGTAAACAAATGGGGGATGAATTAATCTAAGTATAATATATATTCAAGAAATTAATTATAGCATTTAAATATTTAAATTTGAAATCATGCAATACCATGCAAGAGTTATTCTAAATTCTCTAAAGTGTATAATGGGTATTTAAAATCTTAAGAATTTAAAATGCAAGGTTTAAATAATAATACATCATACAAATTAGTAATAATGTTGGGACAACATTTAAAATATTTCAAAGGTTTAATAAATTTCCATTCACACCATCCTCAATGACCCTTAAGGTGGATTTAATTCCTCATAGTTAAATCACTAATTAATAGTAATTCAAATACTATGATACACATCATTCCTCCTCAACTTATTACCTGGTAATTAAATGAAAATATACAGCAGGTTGAAGAAAAGAATCGGCCAACTCAAGGAGAGAAAGAAACAATTTGATAACCATTCACCTCCTTGACTTGTAACCCCCAACTTAATGTGTATTATAGCCCCTTTAACACCTCCTTTATCATGCACCTTCACCCCTAACATCATTTACACCCATATGCTCGAAAACATCAGTAAGAACAGCAGCCTAAGTCGTGAGAATAGCAGCAAATCAGTAGGAGAACAAGAGGAGAAATCCAACTCGGTTCCGCCTCTCGTCTTCGTCTTATTGATTTGTTTTGTGTCAAAACAAATTCCAGGCATGTATATGTTGTTTCTTTTCTCTTCAATCAAGTCCTATAGACATTTTAAAATCATTATATATGCATGCTTCAAGCAATAAACCGAAATGGACAGCAACATTCCAAGCAATAAGCTGTACAGAATTTTCGGCTCCCTTGTTTTCCACTTCACGGTTTGCTGATCTTTGTTGCTTATAGGAGGTTGCTCGATTCCAGGCACTCAAGGCTGCTTCTAGGCATAATTTAGAGTGTGTTAGGGTGTTATTGGTCCATTGGTTTACATCCATACACCCACAAATAATGAAATGACAGCAACTTTTCCAAAAATGCAGAATTGAACCACGTTTTGTTATTCTTAGTTGATTAAGGAGTGAGTTCGAATTATGGCTGTTCAAAGGACAGTAGCCATGGTTAGAACCCTCCCTTAACATGTCCAGGGGGTGACAAAATCGGTATTTACAAGCTTGGTTCAAGGAGCCATCATATTTTTTACATCAACAATGCAAGAGTCATTCGGTTTTTTTTCCTTTTCAGATTCTGTGTGAGGGTGATTTCGGTTTTTGTGTGTTGGATGAATTGTGGTTGGCTCATAGCCTGTGGCCATGGTTCATACAACTCTCCATCATGTATAAATCGAGTCATGGTCGCTCAAATGGCCATTGGAACGATACAAGACAACAAAACAATGCAATACATCACATTATACAGAAATTGGCTCTCTCGGTTTTGGAGCTGTGATGTCCTAGGTGTTGGCTCGGTTTGTGGTTGGCTTTTAGCCCTTAGCCAAGGTCCAAGCCATGCCTTAGGATGTTGGTAAGAGTCCTTGGGAGGAGGTTTAAGCCCATAGTCATTTATTTCAGGATTTTTACCACAAACAAGTAAACTGCTACTGCTGCGTTTTTCCAGCAGCTGTGACCTTCGGTTTTGGTACTTGTTTGAGTTCTTGGTTGGCTTTTAGCCCATGGCCTTGGACTGGAAAATACCTTAATGAGTTAGAAAAGTCGCGTTTTTGGCCGTTTGTGATTTGGTCGAGTTTAGAGGTCGTACGAGAATTTACGGTGAAAGGTGCCAAAATGAATCTCGAAAGAGCGTTTTATGTTTTTGAACTCCTTTCACCTATTTTCGTGTTTTACAGTTATAATGCATATTTTTCAGTATGTTTGGGGTATTTTTAATCATGGTTAAACGTCGGTTTAATGTTGGTTCGAGTTGGTACGAAGCCATGGTTAAAAATCAAGTTGTTGGTCCGAATCGTCCCGTTTTTGGTTCTATTGATAAAATTTTGTCAAAGATAAGATTTATTGCATGTGTCACATATTAGAAGTAAGTCGCAGCAAGTTTGGGAACGATCCAACTCATCCGGTAAAAATAAGATTATAATTATATTACGTGCATAAAAATATAAAATGTTTATTTTTGAGATATATGCTATATGTCTTGTGGCCACCTTATGCTTATGGGTTTGGAAGTCGGTAGGCGCAACCGAGGACCTCTCCGCCCGGTGACCTACGACCGGTTTATGATTATGTATGGGTACGGACATCCAGTCCAAGGGCTGCGATTGATCTCTACCGCCCAGTGTACTGTGGTTTAGTCTGATCAGGCGCTTACGCTATGTTATGGGCCACTTGCTTAGAAACATTATCTCTACCAGAAAATTATGATAGGTTATGGAGCTCTATTGAGCAAAGCTTTACGTATGATTTTCAGATATGCACGTAGGTATAGTTATTCATGATATGATTTTCATCGTACGCTTTTCGAGACTTTATTTTTACGTTGAATGCGATTTTATGATATATATATTACTTGTTGTTCACGATATATACATGTTGAGTCTTTAGACTCACTAGACTTGATTGTTGTAGGTATTGACGAGGTCGAGACCGCGGGCAGAGACCAGTGAGCGATCTTGGGACAGCAATAGTAAACCCGAGGACCTTATGATTTAATTTACGCACCTTTTATTATTCAAACTCAGTTTTAATACGTTGGATTATTTTTAAGTTAATGTTTACGTTGGATTATTCTTAAATTGTTGGTTGAAAACAATATTTGCTTCCGCTGTTATTTTAAAGTTAAAATTATTTACATGTTTATTTTATTAAATAAGACAAGATAAATATTTATTTAGAAAATTTTTAATAATTCCGCAAACTTATGAATACGAAAACGGGCATTTACACTTGGTTCCTAGACCATCGAATACCAATGTTATTGGAACAAAATGGATTTTCAAAAAATAAAACAGATTAATTCGGTAACATTGTTAGAAACAAGGCTCGGTTGGTAGCTCAAGAGTATACGCAGGTTGAGGGGGTGTATTTTGATGAAACCTTCACGCCTGTAGCCCGAATTGAGTCAATCCAATTGTTGTTTGCCATAGCATGCCATTTACACATCCAATTGTACCAAATGGATGTAAAGAGTTCCTTTTTGAATGAGGAAGCTTATGTTTGTCAACTAAAAATATTTGAAGATCCATATCATATGGACCATGTCTACAAGCTGAAGAAGACTCTATATGGACTGAAACAGGCTCTACACGGATGATATGGTAGGTTGGATGATTATTTGATAAACTTGGACTTTAAACGAGGTGAGATTGATAATACCATCTTTATTCAGAAATTGAAGCATGATATTTTGATTTGTCAAGTTTATGTAGATGACTTTATCTTCGGTGCTTCATCACAAAAGATTGTTGATAATTTTGTTGAGTGCATGTCATCGCAATTTGAAATGAGCATGGTAGGATAGTTGAATTTCTTTCTTGGATTGCAAGTTAAACAATTGCATGATGGTATATTTCTATGTCAATCCAAGTATGCTAAAATCTAGTTTAAAAATTCTCAAATGATAATTCTAAGCATGTGAAAAATCATATGGGTTCAAGTGAAAAACTGCCTAAAGATGATATTGCCTACAATGTTGACAACACCATGTACCACAACATCATCGATAATATTTTGTAGTTAACTGCTACATGCCTCGATATTATGTTCAGTGTCTGCTTGTGTGTTAGGTACCAAGCAAATCCAAAAATATCACACCTAAAGGCTATGAAACATATTCTTAGATACATTGCAGTTACACTAGAGTTAGGATTGTGGTACACATAAGAGACAACACAAATTGGTAGGTTTTTCTGATGCTGACTGGGCTGGATACCTAGATGATAGAAAGTGCAAAACGGGTGGGTGTTTCTACCTAGGAAATAGCATTGTGTCTTAGTACAGTAAGAAGCAAAATTGTGTGTCTCTATCCATCGCTGGGTCTGAGTATGTTGCATCTGCTAGTTGTTGTGAATCAAATGATAGAGAATTATGGTTTTCACAGTGACATCATGACTATATATTGTGTCAACTCCAGTGCTATAGACATTTCTAAGAATCCTGTTCAACACTCTCGAACAAAACACATACACATAAGACATCACTTTATTCGAGATTTAGTTGAAAAAGGCATAATTCGACTAGAATTTGTTAGGACCGAAAACCATCTGGCTGATATATTCACACTTTGGAATTTTAGGGATTCTCCAATCTTCAAAAGTCTCTCAACATGTGCGTACAATAATCACATACCAATGTTGTCATTGGTGTTGCTAACACCGATGACAACACCATTTTTGCATGTCTATTTTTAGGATAATAGGCATACTGTATAATCATAATCATCCTATTTAAGTGTGTAATGTGTACAAGTGATGGAAATCTCCTAATGTGCAACCTGATAGAGATCAATCTTCCAATCAAGTTTTGTATTTGTTTGATGCTCAATCTCAATCATCAAATAATTAAGTAATCTTGAAATCTTGTCCAATATGAAAATTATGACTTGAAAAATTTGAACAGTTTGATGAAAACATAAAAGATGAAGAAAATAAAAATAATCATGTTAGAAGAAAATGGAAAAATTTATCTAGGGGAGTTCTTTGAAGACCGTTCTTCTAGTGTGGGAATTACCATATCTAAATCAAAACAATTTTCTTGGATGTATCGACTCATAAATAGTTGTGATGCCAGGAGGTGTTGCCAACACCTAAGTTCAAACACATCACAATTTATACATTGTCTGATATTTTGATAATTCATCGTATTGGAGGCATATTTAGGACATGCATATTGATTTTGCTTTTGGAATTCATCATGTGCACTAACTGGTAGGATCGGTTGTCGTAACAAGAGTGTTTAGAAGGGGGGTTGAATAAACACTTACAATTAAAATTGTTCTTTAATAATATTTGAGTTCAGTTTGGTGACAAACTGAATCTTGGAATCTTGTTGGTCAATAACAATCAGTTAAACTAGAGTAGTTGCAGAAATTAACTGACTGAAAGATAGAATACAAAACTGAAAGAAATATGCAAGAGTTGTTTCTGGATGTTCGGAGAATTTAATTACTCCTACGTCACCCCTTCTATCACAAGGATAGGATATTCACTAAAAGACTTTGATCAAGTACAACACTTGTACAGACCCACTTCAGTTTGGACTTGCTACTGCAAAAACTGAAACTCTTAGTTCTGCACAATATTCTCAGTGCGTAACTGATATTAGCACAATTGAATCTAACAACTTTTACAGAGTGCTAATAAGCTCAGATTGTAGCCTTGATTGCTACGAATAATTCAAGTGAGAGTGAGCTAAGATTTTTGACAGAGTAACACAAGTTTAAGATTGAGTGATCGTCGTTTCTTATTTTTCTTCTGCCATATTTATACTCTTCTTTTCCAACGGTAATCTTGAGATAAATTTGAATCTTTGTATCCGTTGGTTTGCCCTTGATTATTCCTTCGATATTGTTTGCTTCATTTATTGTAATTCGGCGTCTTGATTGCTTTGTCCGGAATGCGTTGTTTTAAGTAGTCTTGGTTGTTGTGCGGCGCTCTTGTAATCTGTTATGTCTTCTTTGTTCTTTCCCGAGACATCTTCAGTTGAGAAACTTTAAGGCATTCGGCTGAATGTTTTAACTTATCAGTTCCAACTGATCAGTTTACATTGTGTCATTGTATCAGCTGATTTCAGTTGATAAGTTCAGTTGCCGAATTTGCTTGCGCGTATCAGTTGATACATATTTTGTTAATCGATTGATTCATGTTTTGTCAAACTCCAGAATCTAGTTTCCAAAAATTTCCCCCTTTATGGTGTTTGACAAAACCAAGTGGTTTAAGATCGAATAACTGAGCTCTTTGTAGATAATAGATTACGCAACTGAATCATAAAATGACTGGATTCCTTGTAGATAACATAAAATTTGATAATATAATATCAGTTGATTCTAATAATCTGATTAATTCTTCTTCTGCTGCATTAATTCTTCTTCAGCTGCTGTTCTTCCCCCTTTTTGTCAAACAACTCCATTTTATCTGATAACTTTCGAACGTCAATGGAAAGAAGTTTTACATCTGATGAGATACTTGTGGCAACAGTTGTGAGGGAGGTCTGCATCAATTCTATTTTATTTGAGACAGAGGTTTCCAGTCGCTCAACTCTCTGACTGATTACATCCTGAGTTGTAAAGAGTGAGTTATCTAGCCCTTCTTTATTTCACGCACAGTTCTGCTAAGAGAATCCATGTTGGCTTGAAGAGCGTTTAGTTTTGCCGAGTCAAATTCAGTTGAAGAATCTAATTTGACAGTATGAGACAGTTGTTCTAATTGAATTTTCTTGATTTCAGCGAGCATCTGCTGCATATTGTACTGTATGTTATGGATTTCTTCAAGCACAACATCCATTTCTGTGGATTGAATTGGAGGGAGTTGTCTGGGCGTTTCTGAATGCTTCGATGTTTGTTCAAAAAGAACTAATGCTTGATTAGTTTCCATTGTTCCAGCCATAGGCTGAGCTGGAATGTTTTCTTGAATTTGAGATGATGAATGTTGATTTTGATCAAGAAATGGACTGTCTGGCTTAATGATGGAGATGAATGGTTCATACATAGGGGCCTTCTGTGGAGAATTAACTGAACATTGTTCTTGCTCCTTTGATTCAGTGAGCAGCTGACCTTCTACAATGTTCAGCAGTTTCTTGTTCTGAGGGTTTTGCTTGTTCATCAGTTTGAATATCTTGTTCAGCAGAACTTTCTGGCTGAACTGGTGCTTCAGTTTGAGCTTTTTCCGATTCAGTTATTTCTTTTTCTGAAGTTTGGTTTGGCACTTCAGTTTGATCTTTAGTTTGAGCAGATATAAGTTTTTCAGCAATAAGTGACTCAGCTGGTGCTTCAGATGATTTCTTAATGTCTTGCTCTGGTTGTTCAGCTGAATGGGTAACTGAGTCATACTGTATTCCCTCTAGCTGAGCTTCCAAGGTAACAGCTTGAATGATTTCATCAATGTTTGCCAAGGATAGTTCTGCTTCAGAATATTGCTGATGTTCTGTCTGAGAGGATTGAGGTATTCCCTAAACTGGCTTTTCAGTTGCCTGTTGTGGAGATGGTTCTTTTTGTGGAGAGGAGGATAAATCTTTTTCAGTATTTGAGTTGGGGGGTTTGTTATGAAGAACTAGTTCCTGATCTTCTTCCCAAAATTTGATTTCACTCTGCAGACTACTAAGATCTGTGTCCAGTTGAGTGAACACAGCTCTATCATTGTATGCAGTTGGACTTGTTGGATTGTTGTTGGACTTCAGTTTTGCTACCATTCTTGTTAGCTTTTTGACGCGAATCTGATCAAAGAAATATTTCTGCCTTTCTAATGCCTGTGGAATTGTAGCAGCTTTGACTACTTTCATCACAATTGCTTCTAGCTTGATGAACTTTTTCAGTTGAGATCTATGCTTCTGTTCTTTGGCAAAGATTTCTGTTCTGAAGCTTTTCCAACAATCGAAAGATTTTAATTGTGATGTGGGAAATGTATTGACCTGTTCCCAAACTAGGTCAATGTGTGTTTGAATGACATTGGATGGCTGGGGTTCTTCAACCAGCTTGCCTTTTTCCTTTGTCAGTTGAGAGAATGTGAGGAAGATCCATTCCAGAATGTGTGGAGTGCACTGGTTCCCTTAATATTACTCCTTTAGATCTGGTGCTAAGCAAGATGGTAGGGCGATTTACAAGAGTCAAGGGAGCTCTTACCTTAGCTTGTGTCTTTGCTTTGGTAACTGAATCATCAGGTGAGACTACTTGCAAAGGGATAGCCTGAATGGGCTGTTGAGCAGCTGATTGAATAATTTTCTCAGGTGGAATGACTTCCACTATTGTTATTGGTTTGGTTCTTTGAGTCTGGTCTCTGACAAGCTTAGGGAGGTTCTCTGATCTGATTCACTGAGAATCAGTTTCCTTATTGCTGTTTTGGCCTTCTTGACTGGTGATGGCTCAACCTCTGGTTTCGTTTTTGATGGCAAGGTGTTTTTGGCAGTAAAGACCTTGAATTTTGATGATGTTTCAGCATTTTCAGCTACCAAACCCTTCAGTTTTAACAGATAACTGATTTGGATGGAAAAGTCACATGACTGTTTGGATGACTTGAGTATATTCTTCAAGATGTTAAAAAGAATATATCTCCAATTTGCTTTCTTTTCACCCATGATTATGGTCATTACCTTGAATTTTTCGAGTGTAAGAGCAGCATAAGAACCGGCTTTTGCTAATATTCCCTTTGCCACGATATCAACTAACAACTGAATTTCTGGTTTCAGTTCCTTCTTTAGATCGGAAACCTTGATTTTCCGTCCATCAGCAGATAATCGAGACTGCATTTCTTCAATATCCTGAGTTTTTACTTCAGAAAAGCTGACATAACCATCAGTTGGCAGAGAGAAG
This sequence comes from Primulina eburnea, assembly GCF_022965805.1. Lineage (NCBI taxonomy): Eukaryota > Viridiplantae > Streptophyta > Magnoliopsida > Lamiales > Gesneriaceae > Primulina > Primulina eburnea. The sequence goes on from NC_133111.1 coordinate 32,051,920, forward strand.
ATTTCTCCGAAAGCTTCTTCAGAAAGGAGTAGCAATTGATCATTGATAGTCACAGAGATAGTGTCATTAGCAGTGATACATCCCTTCCGATAGAATTCATTAACCTCCTTGAGGTATATCTTCTGAGAAGATTGTCCTAAGAACATCCTGAGACCTGCCGACTCAAGCTTTAGAAATACATTCTTAATGTCCGCTTCTTGAATCGATAGAACCGAGTTAAAATCGATGACCGTCGCATTCAAAATATGGGCTGGGATCTGGTTTGTCATTTTGGAAAGTGTAGTGATCTGCAAATTGAAGAGAATAAGTTCTGAAATTTGTATCATCTTAGAAACTGATTGTAATTGTGAAGAATAGAACTGAAATGAAGCGGGCAAAGTGCTTTTGTTCGTGACTGTTCAAATTCTGGACACGTGTCAGCCCGGGAAAATTTTTGAATAAAAATGTGTGCACGTGTGCTGTAATCGTGTGTATATAATAATGAGCGGTTTTAAAATATGCCACGTCATAAAAATTTAGTCACGTCATTTGATTTTGAATATAATAAGTTTTTAATTGGTTAACTTATATGAGAAGATTTGTAAAATTTTCAAACTAAACGATCAGTTGGGAAACTGATTCAAGTCAGTTGATAATTCATAAACGATTGTCTTCCCAGTTAACTTCTTTAAAAACTGACATTCCCCCTAGATTGGTGCATATAATAATTAAAGTAGTGTTACAAAATAAATTTAAGAGTCGGAGAGGTTATTGGTTTTGCTGAAACGTTGATGACTCTTCAGCTTTCTTGATATTCTGCTATAAATAGAAATGGCTCAATTAGTTTAAGACATATCATCCAAAATATTAAAAAAATGTCTGATACAGGTGACTCAAGTCTTTCTCCCTTTTCTGTGGAGGCCAGGAAGGCCGAGATAGAAGACGAAGTCTTCTATGAAAGTCTGCATTACTGGGAGCGATTACAGGAGCTTGAGGTCTTATACAACTCTGGAGAGGCCACCACTCCTGAATTGGTTGCAGAACTGAATCAAGTGCGAAAGCACTTGAATATTGTTGTGTGGGTGAACGTCTTCAAGAACGATCACATGTATCAGCTGATGCTCCGCAAGGAATTGAAGATCCTGAGGCGCATAGCTCATTCTCACAGCTTTCTCATGACTGCTCCTTCTTCTCTATCTGTTTGGCTGAAATTTTGGATAATTGTTGTGGAGAAGAAGTATGATGATGTAATCCAGACCAACATTTATAAGTAATGAAATATTTATCTGATTTTAACTTTGTTTTTCTGCAAATGATATATTTCATCAGTTGTGATATGTAATCAAATGAACTGATGAGAAACTAACTGTCATATGTTGATCATGAACTGGGACTATTTAAACAACTATTAATAGAATTCAAACTGGTGTCAGTTGACAATGAACAACTGATAACTTAAAGTCCTTGGTAAATGTGAAAGACGCATTAATTGACTTGAGACTCTTCAGCTTCTCCAACGTTATTTTCCTATAAATAAGATGATAGTGATAAAAATGTGATGCAATATCAGTTCAAAAATATTTCAATATGTCTAATTCTGATGCATACAGCAGCACTCATGTTCATGTTACTGAGCAGTCATCCCCTTGTTTAAAAAATATCAAGAGAAAGATGGAGATATATGTTTTTCAGAAGGTGATGTCAACATGGGAAAATATTCATGAGTTGAAGAGGGTGAGTGACAGTGGTGCTATTCCTACTCGTGCTCAGGACGCAAGAGCACTGAAATATCTTGAACGTTTTGAAGTTAGACATGTTAGGGATTTGGTTGAAGACAAATGTCTTTTGGAGGCGATACTATGGAAGGAGTGGCATGTTGTTGATAAGATTTCGAAATCTAGGGCATTTGCTAGAGTTCGAATTTATGAGTTAAATGATTGGGTTAGGGCGTGGCTGGATTCAGTTGATTCCATGATATCTTCTGTAAAATGAGAACGTTGGTATTCTTAATGAAATGTTATTTTCAATTTGTTGTGTTCTTATTTTCTGGATATAATTCTGTTAGTGAAGCAATATTACTAATAATTTCTAAGATAAATCAATTAAACCAAAAATATTTCGAAAGTAAGAAAACTTAGCCTCGGGTAATGGTTTTGTGAAGATGTCAGCTGCTTGCTGTTCAGTTGAAATATATTCTAGTCGAATATCCTTCTTTAACGCATGATCCCTAATGAAGTGATGCCTGACATCTATATGCTTGGTCCTTGAGTGAAGAACTGGATTATAAGTGATGGCAATTGTGCTGGTATTATCACAAAATATGGGAGATTCAGTTGACGTTACTCCATAATCCTTCAGTTGTTGCTGAATCCAGATCAGTTGTGCACAACAACTACCAGCAGCAAGATATTCTGCTTCTGTTGTTGAGGTAGCTATGGATGTCTGCTTCTTGCTGAACCAAGAGATCAGTCTGTCTCCTAAGAACTGACAAGATCCACTTGTACTTTTGCGATCAAGCTTACATCCTGCATAGTCTGCGTTTGAATATCCAACTAAATTGAAGGTGGAGTCTTTGGAATACCATAGCCCAACATTTTGCGTGTCCTTAAGATATCTCAGAATTCTTTTAGCAGCTGAGAAATGTGATTGCTTAGGATTTTCTTGAAATCTGGCACACATACAGACAGCAAAAACAATATCAGGTCGACTGGCTGTTAGGTACAACAATGAACCTATTAATCCTCTATATAATGTCGCCTCTACTGATATTCCCCCTTCGTCAGTATCTAGTTTAACTGATGAGCTCATGGGAGTAGTTGCAGCTGAGCATGATTCCATACCAAATTTCTTTAGCAACTCCTTTGTATATTTTGTTTGACTAATGAATATACCAGTTTCCAGTTGCTTCACTTGCAGTCCAAGAAAAAATGTCAGTTCACCCATCATACTCATTTCAAATTTGTCCTGCATTAACTTAGCAAATTTTTCGCACAATTTGGGGTTAGTTGACCCAAATATTATGTCATCAACATAAATTTGAACTAATAGAATATGATTATTTTTAGTAAATTTGAACAAGGTCTTATCAACTGATCCGACTGTAAAGTCATGATCAGTTAGGAATTTTGAAAGAGTTTCGTACCAAGCCCTGGGAGCTTGTTTAAGACCATATAATGCTTTGTTCAAATAGTATACATGATCAGGAAGTTTGTGATTTACAAAACCTGGAGGTTGTTCAAAATATACTTCTTCTTGTAACTGACCATTTAGGAATGCACTCTTCACATCCATCTGGTAAACTTTGAAGTTTTTGTGAGATGCATAAGCAAGAAATATTCTGATTGCTTCCAATCTTGCAACTGGAGCATACGTCTCATCGTAGTCAATTCCTTCTTCTTGCCTATATCCTTGTGCTACTAGTCTTGCTTTGTTGCGTATAACTGAACTATCCTCGTTTAGTTTATTCCTGTACACCTATTTTTTACCTATAATGGTTTTTGAAGTTGGTCTTGGAACTAAGTTCCAGACGTTATTGTGAGTGAACTGATTTAGCTCTTCTTGCATAGTATTCACCCAGTTAGGATCAGCAAGAGCTTCATCAGTTTTCTTTGGTTCCATTTGTGAGACAAATGCTGAATGAATAAATAAATTTAACATTTGATTGCGAGTTCTTACTGGGTCAGATGGATTTCCTATTACCAGTTGTGGTGGATGTGATTTTCTCAATCTGTACTCTGCATTTGTTGCATCAGCAACTTCTTCAGTTGGTAACTGAATGTAGTTTTCAGCTTCAGTTGATGCCTCGTCGGCTGGTATTTGAATGTTATCAGTTTGCTTTAATAACTGATTGTCAGCATTGACTTCCTGTTCATTTAATTGATCTAATATCTCTGGTTCTGGTGTTTGAAAGATGTTTTGATCATTATGACTTTCATCTTTGTCATCATCTTCCAAACTGATATCTGTAAATCGATCAGCTAGCTCAACTTGATCAGTTGGCTTATCAGTTAATACAGTTTCATCAAAATCAACATGCGCAGGTTCTTCAACATTTAAAGTTTTCTTATTAAAGACTCTATAAGATATACTAACTGATGAATATCCAAGGAATATTCCTTCTGCAGATTTGGCATAGAATGCTTTTAAGTAATTTTTACCATTATCATGAATAAAACATCTACAGTCGAATATTTTGAAATAAGTGATTATACTTTTTCTTCCATGCCAGATCTCATATGGTGTTTTCATATGATTCTTATTAATCATTGATCTGTTCTGAGTATAACATGCAGTGTTTACTGCTTCTGCCCAAAATCTTTGAGAAATACCAGAATCAGCAAGCATTGTTCTAGCAGCTTCTTTAAGGGTTCGATTTCTTCTCTCAGCTACACCGTTTTGCTGAGGAGTTCTTGCTGCTGAGAGCTCATGCTTGATTCCAGCATTTTCTAGAAAGCTTGAAAGTGTTTGATTTATGAATTCAGTTCCTCGATCAGATCTGATTCGATCAATCCCAACTGATTTTTCATTTAAAAGTCTTTTAAAGAGTTTGATCAGTTGTGCAGCCTGTATGGTCTTTGGATTTGAGAAAGATAACCCAAGTAAATCTTGAAAAATCATCTACGACCACCAAGGTGTATTTCATTCCCCCTAAGCTCATGACTGGTATTGGACCGAAGAGATCCATGTGCAATAGTTCTAAGCATCGGGACGAAGATTTACAGTCCTTGTTTTTGAAAGAAGATCGTACTTGTTTTCCATACGGACATGCTGAGCAAAGTTTTTCTTTTGAAAAATTTATTTTGGGCAAACCAGTTACAAGTTCATGTTTACTCAGATAGTCAATGGATTTAAAGTTTAGATGATTTAACCTTTTATGCCACAACCAGTTTTGAGATGATTTTGAAGCAATAAAGCATACTGGTGCATGAGGTTGTTCATTCCAACTGACTTTATATGTGTTTCCACATCGTTTGCCAGTTAGTATGATTTCATCAGTTGATGTTTTAACTGAGCATGAGTTTTTATCAAATTGTACCGAGAATCCATTGTCGCATAACTGACTGATGCTAATCAAGTTATACTTCAGATTCTCTACTAATAAAACATCTTTAATAATAAAGTTACCATGGATAAGCTTACCCTTACCCACATTTTTACCTTTGGAATTATCTCCGAAACTGATGTTTGGACCACTATATTTGGTCAGTTGAGATAGCATACTTGCATCTCTTGTCATATGTCGTGAGCAACCGCTGTCCAAATACCATATTGAATTTTTATTTGTACCTGTTACCTGCAAGCACACACATAATATGATTTGGTACCCATATCTATTTGGGTCCAAAATTTATTAGTCCCTTTGGAACCCATACTTGGATTAGTCTAACTGACTTTCCAGTAGCTGTATTCCAAATGGTTTTTCTCGACTTTTGTGTGCTTGGTGAGTAGTGTACAGATGATACAGTATGTGGTTTATTCTTATTCAACTGATTGTTCAATCTGTATCTCTTTTGAACTGGCTTGCAGTTATAGTAATTGATATAGCCATTCGAATAGTTTTTCTGAAATCTTTTTTATGACCCGCTTTGTGAATTAGTTGAAAGCTTTTGACTATAGCCAATCCCATATTTTCTAGCCTTGTTCAACTTTTTCAGTAGGTTGTTCAATCAGTTTACTGGGCTCAATTTGTTCTTGTACCACTGCTGATTTGACAAAGTGAATGTACTTTCCTTTGTTCATTGTCAGCTTTGGTTGAGTATCATTTGAAAACGTTTCTCCTTGATTACTGAATCCTAAACCAGTTTTATCAGAAACTGATTTTTGTGAATTCTGCAACTCATTCAGTGCAGTAGACGACTTATTCCAAGATTGAATGAGTTCAGTCTGTTTTGAATTTTCAAGGATCAATTTCTGGATCAGTGATTGATCTTTCTTTCTCTCTGCTTTTTACTCAGCAATTTCCCTTTTTAGACTCAACCCATCAACTGATTCATCAGTTTTGATTTTATTGTCCATGTGATCATTTTGCTTTGACTTTATTTCCTCAAATGATGATGCAAGTTTCTGGTACTCATTTACCATTTCATGCAGTGTTAAAATGAGTTCTTCTCGTGTAAAATCAGTTGAACTAAAATCAAATACCTGTTGACTTGTAGATTCTTCTTCTGTATCATTGGCCATTAGACATTTGACTTCCTCTTCATCACTTGAGCTATATGAGCTTTCTGGTTCTGATTCGTCACTATCAGTTTTTGCCCATTTGGATTTGTTCTCTTCAGCTAATAGAACCTCATGTCTCTTTATGTAAATTTTCTTATCATCTCTGGGTCTTCTCTTATGCTCATGTGATTTCTTTCTTCTCTCAGTTGATCCTTGACTGTCCTTTTTAGGTTTAGGATAGTCAGCAATGTAATGACCTGTTTTGCCACAATTGTAGCAAGCAATTGTTTCTTCTTTGGAATTATTTCTCTGGTATTGCTTCTGAAAGTTTCCTTGGTTCTTTCTCATGAACCTCCCAAACTTTTTGATGAATAAAGGCATAGCATCATTGCTTAACTGATCAGCAGATTTCTCGGCTGAACTGGTTGGTTCAGTTCTGACAGCTGCTAAAGCAGTTGTAGTTGTAGGAGTAGATGGTTCTCCTTCTCTATTCTGCAATTCAAATTCATAAGCTTTTAAATCAGCGAATAGATCATGAAGTTCGATCTGGTTTAAGTCTTTAGACTCTCTCATGGCCATAGTTTTGACATCCCATTCCTTTGGAAGGCCTCTCATCACTTTCAGTGCAACTTCTTTGTTTGTATACACTTTTCAAGTGCATTTAATTCATTGAAAATACTGCTCACCCTTTCATCATACTCATTCATTGATTCTCCAACCTTCATTTTGATATTGTCAAATTTCTGAACAACAACAGAGAGTTTATTTTCTTTTGTTTGGTCATTTCCATTCATATAACTGAATCAACTTTTCCCAAATTTCTTTTGCTGTTTTGCACATCTTTATTTTGTTGAATGTTGCTTTGTCCAGTGTTTTGTATAGAGTATCTTTGGCCACATTGTCAAGATTGGCTTTTCTTTTGTCCTCAGTTGTCCACTCTTCTCTTGGCTTTTGAATTCTCTGTGGTGCCCCTTCAGTTATGGCAATTACTGTGTTTGCTTTTAGAATCTTCATGGGTCCGTCTGTTATGACATACCACATGTCATCATCTTGTGCAGCTAAAGTGAGCCTGCATTCTGATTTTCCAGTCATCGAAATCTTCTCTTGAGAACATAGGAATTTTATTGAATGAAGTCATGCTAGCAGATTTATAGATCAGAAGTATTCAAGAACAAGATTCAACCTGCTCTGATACCACTTGATACGATCGGTTGTCGTAACAAGAGTGTTTAGAAGGGGGGGGGGATTGAATAAACACATACAATTAAAATTGTTCTTTAATAATATTTGAGTTCAGTTTGGTGACAAACTGAATCTCGGAATCTTGTTGGTCAATAACAATCAGTTAAACTAGAGTAGTTGCGGAAATTAATTGACTGAAAGATAGAATACGAAACTGAAAGAAATATGCAAGAGTTGTTTCTAGATGTTCGGAGAATTTAATTACTCCTACGTCACCCCTTCTATCACAAGGATAGGATATTCACTAAAAGACTTTGATCAAGTACAACACTTGTACAGACCCACTTCAGTTTGAACTTACTACTAGCCAAAAACTGAAACTCTTAGTTCTGCACAATATTCTCAGTGCGTAACTGATATTAGCACAATTGAATCTAACAACTTTTACAGAGTGCTAATAAGCTCAGATTGTAGCCTTGATTGCTACGAATAATTCAAGTGAGAGTGAGCTAAGATTTTGACAGAGTAACAGCAAGTTTAAGATTGAGTGATCGTCGTTTCTTATTTTTATACTCTTCTTTTCCAACGGTAATCTTGAGATAAATTTGAATCTTTGTATCCGTTGGTTTGCACTTGATTATTCCTTCGATATTGTTTGCTTCATTTATTGTAATTCGGCGTCTTGATTGCTTTGTCCGGAATGCGTTGTTTTAAGTAGTCTTGGTTGTTGTGTGGCGCTCTTGTAATCTGTTATGTCTTCTTTGTTTTATCCCAATCTTTCTTTCACAAATACCAATGGCTGATATCCAATTTGATCCATTGGGTATCCACAGTGAAATGGCTGCCAGCCGTGGTGTTCCACCCCTGTGGCAACACCACAAACAATGCCCCTGCTGAAAATCCGTTACTGTAGAGGCCCGTATTTTGTATTCATAATTTTTCGGAATTATTAAAATTTTCTAAATAAATAATTATCTTGACTTATTTAATTAAAATAAACATGTAAATAATTTTAACTTTAAAATAACAGCGGAAGCAAATATTGTTTGCAATCAACAATTTAGAAATAACCTAACATAAACATCAACTTAAAAATAATCCAACGTATTAAAACTGAGTTTGAATAATAAAAGGTGCATAAATTAAATCATGAGGTCCTCGGGTTTACTACTGCTGTCCCAAGATCGCTCACTGGTCTCCTCCCGCGGTCTCGACCTCGTCAATACCTACAACAATCAAGTCTATATATCGTGAATAACAAGTAAAATATATCATAAAATCGCATGCATCATAAAAATAAAGTATCGTAGAGCATACAGTGAAAATCGTATCATGAATAATTATAACTACGTGCTTATCTGAAAATCGTACGTAAAAGCTTTGCTCAATAAAGCTCTGTCATAACATATCATAATTTTTCTGGTGGAGATAATGTTTCTAAACAAGTGGCCCATAACATAGCGTAAGCGCCTGATCAGACTAAACCACAGTATATTGGGACAGTAGAGATCAATCACAACCCTTGGACTGGATGTCCGTACCCATACATAATCATAAACCGATCGTAAGTCAACAGGCGGAGAGGTCCTCGGTTGCGCCTACCGACTTCCAAACCCATAAACGTAAGGTGGCCACAAGACATATAGCATATATCTAAAAAAATAAACATTTTATATTTTTATGCACGTAATATAATTATAACCTTATTTTTACCGGATGAGTTGGATCGCTCCCAGGCTTGCTGCGACTTACTACTAATATGTGACACATGCAATAAATCTCAACTTGACAAAAAACTTAACAATAGAACCAAAAACAAGACGATTAGAGCCAATAACTTGATTTTTAACCATGGATTCGTACCAACCCGAACCAACATTAAACCGACGTTTAACCATGATTAAAATACCCCAAACATACTGAAAAATATATATAATAACTGTAAAACACGAAAATAGTTGAAAGGAATCAAAAACATAAAACACTCTTTCGAGAGTCATTTGGCACCTTTCACCGTAAATTCTCGTACAACCTCTAAACTCGACCAAATCACGAACGGCCAAAAACACGACTTTCCTAACGCATTAACGTATTGTCCAGTCCAATGCCATGGGCTAAAAGCCAACCAAGAACTCAAACCAACCTCAAAACCAAAGATGAAAGTTGCTGTAAAAAAAAAACCAGCAGTGGCAACTTGTGCGTTTGTGGTGTAAACTCTGAAATTTATTGACCAAGGGCTTGAACCACCTCCCAAGGACTCTTACCAACATCCTAAGGCATGGCTTTGGACCATGGATAAGGGCTAAAAGCCAGCCACAACCCAAGAAAACACCTGTGACAACAGAAAGTATCAACCGAGAGCACCAACTTTGTGCAGTGGAATGTATTGAGTTTTTTTACTGTCTTGTGTCTTCCAGTGGCCATTTCATCGACCATGGCTCGATCTAGACATGATGGAATGTTGTATGAACCATGGCTATGGGCTAGAAGCCAACTAAAATCCAAACCCCACCTAAAAACCGAAAGTGTACACACACAGAAAATGAAGGAACCGAAGTGCACTTGTGTAGTTGCTGTGATGTTTTTAATGGATCTGTGAATTAAACCGTGAAAGAACGATTGGTCACGTCATAGACATGATAAGGAAGAGTTCTAACCATGGCTACAGCTCTCTAGGACAGCCAAGATTCGAACACCATCCTTAACCATTCCATGACAGAAATCATGCCTCATTTCTGCACTTAAATATAAAGTTGCTGTCATTTCTGTATTTTTGAGGTTATGGATGTAAACCAATGTACCAATAACACCCTAACACACTCTAAATTATTCCTAGAAGCAGCCTTGAGTGCCTGGAATCGAGCAACTACCTGTAATCCAGAAAAGCAACCAAACCGTGAAGTTGAACCAAAAGAGCATAGAAAAATCTGTGCAGATTTTTTGAAAATGTTGCTTCCACAAATTCGTTTTGCCTCATGAATCTTGAACTTATAATGTTTTAAATATCTATAAGACTTGATTGAAGAGAAAAGAAACAATATATACATGCCTGGAAGTTGTTTTGAATAAAACAAATCAATACGACGAATACGAGCGACAGAGTCGGAGTTGGGAATTCCTTCTTGTTCTTGTGCGGTTACTCTTGATTTTTAGCTGCTGTTCTCTTCTGTAAATTTCGAAATTATAGATGAAGGGCTGCTAGGTAATGAGTATGAAGGTTACAAGGGGTGATAAAGGAGTCTTGAAGTGCATTTAGTTGGAGGTTACAAGTCAAGAAGTTGAATGGATATGAATTGTTTTTCCTCCTCTAGTGTTGTTGTTCCTACCCTCTCCTCCTTGCTACTAATTCACGATTTTTCTCAGATGTTTCCTACTGATTTTTCGAGCATATGAATGTAGGACATGTAGGTAAGGAAGAGGAGTGTTAATAATGGTGTTAAAGGGTCCATAATATACATTAAAATGAGAGTTACAAGTGAAGGAGGTGAAGGGTTTTGAATTGTTTCTTAATCCCCTTATTGTCGTTGGTTTGTTCCTTATTTCCTACTGCATTTACACGGTTTTGTTGTCTAATAGGTTGAGTAGAAATGAGGTATGTTATTGCATTTAAATTTACTACCCATTAGAGAATTAAAATGAGAAATGAATACCCCATGAATTGTAATTAGGAATGGTTGGAATGGAGAGTTATCCACCTTTGAATTATTTAAATGTTGGATCCAAAATTATTATTACTAACTTGCATGGTATTTTATTGTTTAAATCTTGTATTTTAATTGCTTAAATTTTAGCACCCTCATTATATATTTTAGTTAATTTGCACATTAAATTTTGGTTAGATTATTGCATGGCATTCATGACCTCAAATTTAAATATTCAAATGCTATGGTTAATTTCTTGACTATATTATACCTAGATTAATTTATCCCCACTTGTTTACATATTTTAATTTAAGCTTTAATTAAATATTGAACTTAATAGGATTTATTTACTAACTTGACTCCAATTAATTTAATAAATCCTAAAACATTCTTTTTCTTTAAATTAAATTATTCCTTGACTTAGATTAAATTTAGGAATATTTTTCTTATTATTAATCTTATTTCTAATTTTCAAACTCCGGTCCGTCCTCGCGTATTTAACTGAAAAGATAAAACTAAACTTTTGCATTTAAAATAAATAGTTATGACTTGTCAAATATCAAAATGAATTAGACCCTTCATATATATATATATATATATATATATATATATATAAATATATATATATATAAATCATTTTTATATATATATATATATATATAAATCATTTTTAAATTTAAATAGTAATAATTATGCATGGCTTATACATAGTCTAATTTTCGGTTCGTTACAATCTTCCCCCCTTAAATTGAATTTCGTCCCCGAAATTCGCTAATCCTCGATAATTATGCATGGCTTATACATAGTCTGATTTTCGGGTCGTTACAGTTACAGATTGTTTTTACTGCCTTAGAAGCAGTTCATTTAGAGATTATTGCTCCCGACGAACTTGGAAATGCATATGATGTGGATAATCCGCCTTTATATGATGTTCCCCAAGCATTTCCTCCAACGCCACCAAGACGTCGATCGAAACGTCAAGCAGGGTATGGACCAAATTTTACTCCTGCGACGAAACCACGTTTCTCTCTCTTCTCCACAAATGTCCTCGATCCGGATTTCTCTTCGGGAGATGACTCTCATGATGAGAATTTTGAGCTGGTTGCACGCCAGCGACCTGCTGTTTCCCCGAAGCCGTCCACTTCTACTTCTGCAGCACAGCTTGAGGACATTCCAGATCAACCACGAGAGGTTGCTTTTTCTTCAGAGGATGAACAGTCCCTGAAAACTTCCTAAAAAGCCTAAAAGAAGCTAAAATCAGAAATGAAGTAGTATAGGATTCTGATGATGAGCCTGATGAGGAAATGGCTCGAGAATCGCCCTACTTCAGCCTCCAGTCCCTCATCCACTTCAGATTTTGAGATTGAGGAAGATGTTGATGTAGATCCCAATCATGCTGACTCTGAAACAGCCGCCGAAGAGAATGAAAATGCAGTTGATGTTGTCAGTGGTGTTGACAACATCGCCGAAAAAACCACTGGTACAGACTATGATTTAACTGCTGCTTTTTCCAATGCCTTATATTCTGAGGATGCCGTGACTAGATGGTATTTGTATGCTCACCGAGAATTAATTGAAGATAGGAATGTTGATGAATTCGCTATGAGAGGTAGAACCTGATTTATTTTCTCCGAACCTGAGGGTTGCTCGCCACTGTGAATTCCGTAATGCCCTACTCAAAGAGGCCAGTGCGCGAATTTTTCTGTAACCTCACATACCATTGGATATGTCTAATATGTTCGGTTTGGAAGAGTGTTTGTGCGGAAAACCTTCTATCAATTTTCTCCGAACTTTATCAATGAATACTATCGCATACCGTCAGTTGCTGAGGACGCTCTTCCTGTTGATATTGATGAGATCACTACCGTATTGACTGGCGGTGTTATCACCAAATTCCCAGTCCACCCTCACTGCCTGGCTGATGTCAATTTGACTTCTTTTTATTCGGTGCTGCACAAGACGACCATCAGAAATTGGACATCGTCGTCCAATACCACTGTGGTGACTAGGCTGCAATTTTTTCTTCTATTTGATGTTGGAATAGGTCGCCCTATTGATTTTGGACAGTTGGTGTTCAAGACTGTCTTGCAGTTTGCTGAAGGTGGATTGAAATCCACTCAGCTTAAATTTCCATCATTGATCTATGGGATACTGGAATAACAGGGTTTCCTCAAAAAAGAAGATGAGACCTTTTCTGATGTAAGCGAAACGCTAAAGATAACTCCTGTTTTTTTCAAGGGCAACAGAAAACTGGACCTACTTTGGTCAGCGACTGGTGTTGCCACTGGTGCTGGCAACACGAGGTCCACATCAACCTCCACTCCTGAAGGCTACGTCATGCTCTCTGCCTCTCATCAACAGGCACAAACTTTGGGTTGCAACATATTCAAAAGGCCAAATATGTCATTGCCTATTACAAAGAACAAGTGGCAGAGTATAGGCTGCAACTAGAAGTTGGCCTCCATTGTGGCAAAAAAAGAGGAGCAGAAGAACAAAAAATGACAGAGAAAGATGAGGCTGAATGCAAGGTCCAAAAAAAAAAGATGACGTAATTCAACTGCATGCAAATTTAAGGAAAATGGAAAACGGCTAATAAATTATTTTAATTGCTTAATTGAATATGATGTGCATGGTTGCATGTATAAAATGTACTTTCCACACGAATGCATGTAAAATATATTTTTAAAGATTATTCGAGATGCGATCGAGGAACAGAGACCGATGGCTGAAAAAGGGAAAATATTTTTAATAAATAATTGTTTTTAATTATTTAAAATAAGGTTGATGCTTTATGATATTTTTAAGAATAAGGAGTTTTGAGGTGACTTTATACGCCGGGTCAAAATTTTTAACGATATTTGATTTTCAACTAAAATATGAATTTTTTGAAAACTCGACTAATATTTTCATGAACTTTCCTAAACGAAATATTTTAAATATACATGAATGGTCTTAATGGGCCTATTATACTACACTAATGGACCCTAACTTGCACACATGTTTTATTAACAATAAAATGCTCTAAACCCATAACCTAAATCCTTAAAACCCATGCCCCTCCCCTCAAAAATTACAAGAACTCTTCCCCACCAGCAAAAAACACACCACACGTAACTTTGAAGGGTAAGCCACGATAAGTTTGAGGAAAATTCAGCAAGTCCTCTCCGTCGACGTCCCTCGAATCGCCACAACGTTTTCGTGCGTAATATACTCAAAAGCACGCCATAAATCTCCTTAATCTCATCTATCACACCCTATTATGTGTTTAATCATCGCTTGCATGAAAAACATGATTTTCTTATGAATATTTTCGTTTTTATGCTTTTGGTGTTATTAAAGTATGATTTCGTGTTCCAAAAACTTATGTTACTGTTGCATGAAGGGGCTGCCATGCTAGGGGATCATCGAGGGATGTCTTTCCACAATTTTAAGGGCCATAAGATGCATGGTTAAAGCTGCACACGAATGGGGTAGGGCTGGAATGAAATAATGACATGTTGGAACACAAGGGTTATGGTTAAGGGGTAAACCAGTGCACGGCTCGTCCAGGGCGAGACCAGGGCTTGTGCCAGGCGTGGTTGAGTGTGAGGAAGATTTCTAGCCACACTAGGACTCAAGCACAACGGCTGGGGATGAATCCATGCGAGATAGGACTCTTCCCGAGCCAAACGAGAATAGCAGCTGTGTGTGGGAGTCATGGCTTGGCCAGGGTGGTTAGGGCTAGGCTAGGATAGGTCTGAAGGTCCAGTGAGGTTCACGAGGGTGAGGGTGAGGGTGGTGGCTCGGGCGAAGGGTCTTTGTGAACTAGAGTCCATAGGCGCAAGGGAAGGAACTCGCACATAATCTTGTCTACGTGCAGGAAGTTGCAGCAGGCTAGGGGCTGGTTCAAGGGGTCAGGGCTGGTCAGTAGGGTCCATAGGTGGTCTAGGAAAAGATTGGCTCAAGGTGGCATGGCTCGATAAAACCGTGAGATGGCTCAAGGGTTAAACCTAGGATTCAGTTTTGGTGTTTTAATGGCTAAGGGTTCAAACCATGGTCCACAGAGGTCAAATCATGGTTCACATGGGTAGTTTAGGTATAAAAAGTCTATGTTTAAAATTTGAAAATTTAATAATAAAGTTTGAATTAATTCGAGAATTAAACGCTCTACGAATTAATAATTAAAAAATAAATAGAAAGCCTCGAATTTAAGCAAAATAAAAATATGAGAAATTTAATTTAAACTTAAATAATTATTTGGAATGGTCTAGAGTCAAAGAAAGTAAAAAAAAAGTCAAAATCGAGAAATTTTACGTATAGAGATAAAACAATAATTTTACACCTGAAAAATAGCAAACGTCGGGACAGTGCCCTGAATGCTGTAAATATGTTTATTTTAAATGTTTATGGAATTTTGTGATGAAACATTAATGCTAAAAGATATGTTGCATGCTTGGTTTAAAATAAAAATGATTTATGCATGCTTTAATTTTTATAAGTGATGAAAATATGAAAAGTTGAAGAAGGTGAAGTAATTGTGAATAATACGATGATTATGATGATACGATGATATGTAAGGCCAATGCTAAGTTGATGGGTGATAGTGTCACTGATGTTCCCGACGCCCAGTACTGTGGTAATACGTAGATGGATCCATCGACCTTCAGCTGATACGGAAGTCACAATTAACGATCTGAATTTAACGAAAAGGAAAACATATACTTATATGATGAAAAGGAAATGTTTATCACGAAAGGAAAATTGTTTAAGTTTATGCATGTGCATGAAAAGTTATATTATGTTAAAGAATTTTCACTGTTGCATGTGATTGTATATGTATTACTTGATATTTTGGTTTTGGTTTGCTGAGTCAATAGACTCACTAAATGTGATCGATGGAGGTGAGCATGATATTTATGTTGAGGGACTTGATGGTTGATCTTACTGGACTAAATGTGTACATAACCCGAGGACTAGCGTTAGTTTTCCGCAAAATTAGATTAGTTTATGATTTATGTTAAGCTAAAGATTTTTACGACTTTTACAATGCTTTTGAGGGGATGCTATAATTTGAAATGTTGTTAGTTTAGGTTGATTGACGATTTTTATAATTTGAAATGTTGTTAGTTTAGGTTGATTGACGATTGACGATTGACGATTGACGATTTTCGTTTTGAATTGAGTTCTGTTGAATTTTCAAGTGATGGTTGGTTGTTTAATTTGGAAAAAAATGTTGCAAGGTTATTTTAAAAGTATATTCATAGTAGTTTCGGCCGATTAATTAGAAATATATATATATATATATATATATATATATATATATATATATATATATATATATATATTACTTTTTAAGAAAAACGAGTAGTGCACGTTTCATTGGAACATCTGCCAGAGCAGCTGAGACTGATGGACTTTCAGACACCGAAGAAGATAAAGAATAGATGATTTTCTGTAGTCTGTATTGCTGTGTTTTTATTTTGTTGGTTCGCTCTTATATCTGTTTGTTTGCTGTTTAATAAAGTTTGATTCATATATCTTCGTATGACTTCTTATGTTTTCTAGTATTCTAAGTTGGTATTGACAACACTGTCGACAACAACAATGATCTAACATGTTTAATTCAGGGGAGCTTAACTAAGTGCAGTGATGATCAATATTATCATTTTTGGATGTTTTGTCCAGAAAGACAAAAAGGGAGAGATTGAAAGGAGTATTTGTAGTGTCCAAATTCAGTACACGTATAACTCATGCATTTATTTAATTATTAAGGCATTTATTTATTTTAAAATGAGTCTTAGTGGTGCATGATTTATTTAAATACATTATTTTAAATTATTTAAGTTTAGGTGATGCACGTTAAAATGTTTTTCGAGTTTCATGTTTCAGGCGATTATCCAAGGCGGGATCGAGGAAAAAGACCGGTGACCATTTTGGCAATTTTAAAAATATGGTATTTTATTTTAGGTTGAGAATAAGACGTTTTAAATGATTTATCTAGTTTCAGCATTTTAAAACCTAAATTATTTATTTAGAAATTTTAGAGTTTTAAAACTTTTAAAGTTTGGTTAGTGTGCAATTTATTTTAAATTATGGGATTTAACTAAAGTTAGAGGAGGGTTAGTATTTTAATTAGTTGTTAATTATTAATTAAGCAAATTTCTCTCCTAATTAACACTAATCACATGCACACACACTTTTACACCCACTAAATATCGGTACAAACACACACACACACTTCACTATTCAGAAATTTTATCATTTTTTGAGAAGAGAAAACCTAGGGTTCATCCCCTTTCAGCAGCCGCCCCTTCCTCTGATTATTTCCAGCGAGTTTTCGTCATCTTCGTTGCAAGAAAATAGTTCCACGACCGTCCCGGCTCAAGCCTCGCTTCCTTCCCGCTTCGGTATCGTCGTTTCGGTATTTTTAATTATCAAAAGGCATGTATATTCTTTATTTTATGCATCGATCTCGTCATATTATGCGTTATGTTGTTATTTATGAGTAAAAATACATGTGTGATGTGTAGAAGTTTGAGCAATGATGTTTGGATAAGTTTTGAAACGGTTTTTGGATCACAAATCTCGTTTTTGCTGTAATAATTAAAACTGAGACTTTTCGGTCACGATTTTGAGAAAAATTTCAACATGAAAATTGTAGAACTTTTGATAACTTCGATTTGACAGTAAATTCGAAATATTTGGATAACAATTGAGTGAGTTATGGCATTTTTTGTGGGACTGCTCAAACTGCATTTTTTTAGAAAATTATGTATTGATGCGTTCTTGAAGTTTTATTGTTGCAGGCTTCGCTGGGGATCGACGGGTGATCGCTGCTATGTTTAGGAATATGGAGTATGAGTTTGGGGTGAGTTTTGATGCTTCGTTCCATGTCGATAGTCGTTGGTTGCATTAGAAATCGCAGGAATCAATTGGTGTCAAAATTTGAGTTTACGAATTGGTTGCTTGTTAGGAGTACGTCGTCGTTTGTGATGTTTTGTGGAGTCGAGTCAGTGCCATAGTGTCCTAGGGTGAGTCTTGAGGCGTTCTCACTGTTGGTGTATGTTGCGTATTTTCACTACCGCAAGTACACGGTGTCAAGTTTTAGTACTGGTTTGAGTACAGATATCGATCTCACGAAGAGTAATTATTTAAAATTGAATATTAAGTAACATAATTGACATAGCTCAACTTTATTTAGAAAAATCAAATGGTTGGTTTATAAACAATTCAAAGAAAATGACAATTCCTGTAATTCTAGCACGCAATAGAAATTCAATGAGTAAAGCAATCTAGAGATATGATTTCGTCGAGTCTCCCATATGCTAAATTAAATTCGTCTAACACATTATTAATTTGCACCATATTTATTAACCAAGAAATCACAATATTTTCTATTCCCTTTTTCAAGTGATAAATAGAACTGAATAACCTATTACAGATTTTAATATGTTTATTCAAAATCATGCAACACGTAATAAATGCAACCAAAGTTCTCTTATGGATTCGCCAAAGTTATACTTCTTTTGCACTTTATAAACATCTGACGATGCGATTTCCCCTGTCCTAATTTCGATCACCTCTCTCGAGTGTTAGATCTCAATTATTAGATCAGTCGAATTATGGCCAGTAATCCAAAAGCATTAAAGACAAGAAATCACAAATAAACACGATTAATTAATTCAATGAAAATTCAAATGTCAATAACATAGGTTCAACCTCGACTACGTCAATCTCTAGACAATAAAATTAGTTCATACTCGAGTCTAAATTAATACAAAACCTGTTTGTATTCATTAAAAATGTAAAAGTAAGGAACCGAATTAAGAACGTGTTGGCGAGAGATGAAAGTGCGTCTTCGTGTCCTGATCCAGCGTCTTCTATCTCTGTTCTTCGCGTCCCGTGCTCCGTGCTCTCTCACGTTTTCTCCTTTTTTTAGTGATATGTCGGGTGTGGCAAGAATTTTCACAACCCCTTTCAAAGCTCACGTCGAAAACTATTTATTGCTGGGTATCGTGCCGCGCGCATATGCGCGGGTGCTTCTGGTGTTGGCCTTATTCTTACGCGCACATGTGCGCCGTTGCTCCGCGCATATGCGCGGAGCCTTCTGCCTGTGTCGTGCATGTGCGCGAAAATAAGTCGCACATATGCGCGATGCACTGCCCTCAGCTCTTGCTTTGCTCACACTTCTTCTCCTAAGCGCCATTTTAGTTCATTTTCACTCCCATGTCGTAGTCGTACATAAGTTCCTGCAATCACACCAAAAATAACAAAAATGCATAATTCTACCCAAGAAAACTAACAATCTATATGAATTGTAAGGATAATTTAAGTGCACAAAATTCACTCATCAAACCTTCCAAACTTAAAGTTTTGCTAGTCCCGAGCAAAATAAAATAAAACATTAACTAAACTAGACTCAATACATCCTAAAGAAAATAACTGAACGAACAAGAATTGTGGAATAAAAGGATAACCACTAGCCTCATAGATTACAGTTTTCATGATATTGAATCAAACACATGCCACATTACTCACAGTTCACGTGCGTGTGTGTGTTTCTATTCTTGTTTACCCAATCCAAATGCCAAGATAAGTTCATAACTTTTTATCTCATAAAATTCTGGACTCCTCGACATACATGTAATTAGCAAAATCATTAAGACACTCATTTACCTTCACAAATCAACAGGAGTTATAGGGTAACGTTTGGCTAAACAAAATGAAAATCTGAAGACAATAATTAACCAAACAAAGTTCAATATCATGAGATGCGCACATGTACACAATTGAATTCTATGTCTATCGACAGCATTTTTCAAGTGTCTATATGCTTAACTCTGACAACTCTTCTCCACTAGTATATTGGGTACATGTGACTCGATCAATAGGTCTTTTAAGCTTATAACGTTGTGCTATGGCTAATGGCTACAAATGAAGATATGGAATCAAAGGTGAGAGAAACAAACCAATTTATTTTTCAACACGTTTCTCCTTCTTTCTCTTGTTTCACAGCCACTTGCTTTGCCACAACATATTTATCATTGTGTCCTCTTTTTCACATCAATACGTTGTACTCTTTTTTTGTATTCAACTTTTTCCTTCTCCTTTTTCTCAACATCTCTTTTTTTTTTTCTTTTCTTTTTTCAACATCTTTTTTTTTCGATGATATTCTTATACGCATACAAGGGAGAAGAACTTTTGTAGTGATACACAAGTTCGTTTTCTCTGAGTTTTCGGTAGGTACTAGTGTATATGCTCAAAAGTTGGTGGTTGACGTAGGAGTTTAGAATTGATACGAATGGGGGCTTTTGTGTGCCTTGGCACACTCCATTCGATTTTCATTAAGCTCAAACATGGGACACTAGGATATATATGATGTTATGGGTAGGCTTGAAAGGCTCAAACGTTCCAAAAATCGCCTAAATCATCCCTAAGTCACACAATACCCGTATCTCGCCTCGAAGAGTGCCAAACCAAGTTCTAGACTACTTTCAATTTACCAATCAACAAACACAGACAGATCATGTTTTCGGGTATTCAAACAGAACAAATCACACATCTCATTCTCATTCAGGCTCAAAGGGCTAACAATTGACAAATTATTCAAGGAAAAACAAGCCCAACATAAATCAAAGACTGCCTGAATCATTTTTGTGTTAGTGAACATGTAACTCAACACAAGTAATCAACATGATGGTTTTGGAGTCCATCCATACATTCCAATTCACAAATTACATGAACATTCTCTTGACATCAGATGTGTCAACAATCATAGCAATCGTGAATTAATGTGTAAACGGTTAAGTAAAGATAGCATGCATTCGAATTTATAATCATGGGACAACATGTGTTTCGGGTCAACTCTCATCATTGTTTGGTTATCACCTTAATTCCACAACTCTAAAAAAAATTTAACGACTAAATTAATTAATTTTTTTTAAATAAACATCAAATTAAAACACTAAAACATCAAATTTTAATCATCAAAACAAATCAAATTACCCTCCCAAACTTAAAATATGCATTGTCCTCAATGTATAAACAAGAAAGAACGGGACAATCATACCTCCCACGACGAGCGTCAGTGCTCGCCGTCATCATCATCGACATCTTCATCCATGTGCTGGGTTGGGGCCTGTGGAGGGGGTTCTGGATACTGTGGTGGCCATGCAGGTGGCTGGGGAAACATCGGATCCTCTGGACCTAAAGGTGGGAATCGCTGAGCAAGCACGGAGGTGAAGTCCATCATGTATCCCATGAAATAGTCGATGCGGTACTGAAGCAAATCCAGCACATGGCGCTGCTCGATGAGTAACCGCCTCTGATCCTGCATCTTATTCTCTAGTCGCCTAAATCTGTCTCCCCTGCGCTCTCTGGCTGCTGCAGGTGGTGGAGCTGGTAGCTGTTGTTGTGGGAGCTCCTCTTCATTCGGGAACTCATGGGGAACATAGGATGCGTCTATAAAGAAAGCAACAATCGGGGCCTTCGGCTTGAGCACGGGTTTATCAGAGGCCCATGATACGCCGGCTTGGCGGCATAGCTCGGTAACAGTGTGGGGACAAGGAAGAGCAACTGTGGCTAACCCTGCGCCGGCTCTCATAATCGAGCCATAAATGATTTTCCCCACATCAACTGATTTGCCCATCAGGATGGCATAAACCAATGCTGCTTTGTCTTTGGTGACATCGTAGTAGTGAGAGGATGGGAGAATTCGGCCAGTACAAAATATGTCCAAGCACTTGCGTTAGGGCCCATGTCGGTTTTTTTTAAGGAAATAGGCCCGCTTGAGCTCATTTTCCAGACAGCGCCGGCTTGACATATGGTCCGGATGACTTCTGTGTAATCAACACCTGCTTCGAGGAATTCACTGTATTCGTCCTGGTCGAAGCTAGGCATCTGATATAGCATGTTGATCGTTCGAGAGTCGAACGACACCAATTTACCTCGGACCAATACTTTGGACTCGTCATGCCGAATCAGGAGGTTGGCGTAGAATTCTCGCACAACCGAGATAACGGCCTCCGATGGATGTTGAGCGAATTCAACCCATCCTCTACGTTCCAGTTCCTCTATGATCACACCAAGTGGAATGGACAAATTGAACCCCCGTTCCGGTATGATGGGCCGTGTCATAGAACTATCATATATTTGTTGGGCCTCCTCGTTCCAAAATCTGTGAGAATCGAAGCTTGAAGAGGAAGAGGCACCCTTCTTTGATTTCTTTTTCAGTGCCATCAACTCAATAATCAAAAATCACAACCAACACCAACTAAATTTAACAACTTAAAAGCCAAAAATCCGGTAATCACACCCCCATGTACGTAGCAATTATAATCTCACCATACCACTTAATCCGGTTAGCAATATGATGTGCAAACCCAGTTATCACAAACTAATTTAGACAAATTGAAGTACCTGGTGCACTATATCAAAGGTTCCCCAAGTTGCTTGAACCAATTTCTAACAAATCCGAAAATTTTAACAAAATCTGGAGAAAACCCCTTACTTGAACCAGAAGATGATCGGAATTAAGAGACGTGGTTGGAGATTTTGGCGGTGGCGGCGGCGGTGTGGTGTTTCAGAGAGGGTGCGGCTGTGGTGTGGTGTTTCAGAGAGTATGCATCGCGATCCCCATTTTTTTCCTTAAATTAGGTCGCGCGCATATGCAGGCCCTAAGACGGCGCATATGCGCCGAGCTTACTGTCTCGCTTGTGAATGACTTGCCTCCTCGCGCATATGCGCGCCATGAATGGCGCATATGTGCCGATGTCTCTGTAAGTTTCGCGCATATGCGCAGTTGTCTCTGTCTTCCGAGTTTGGCACCTTGAATTCTCGCGCATATGCGCGCCCTGAATGGCGCATATGCGCCAAACCTACTGCCATAGTGGCGCATGTGCGCGACATTAAATCGGGCATATGCGCGAAACACTGTCCATAAGTTTTTCGAATTTTTTTTTTAAAATATACCTGCAAAAATTAAAAGATTCAAATTAATAATTGAATAGAGAAAATTAAAATTAATAAACTAAGGAATTGAAATAATAAAACGAATGCTAGAAATAATTGTGGGTTGCCTCCCACACAGCGCTTGGTTTAACGTCATCATCCTGACTTTCTTCAGTCTATTTTGGTTCTCCCAGGAAGAGGTTGTCCATGTGTCTCACTTCATTTCCAAAGTAATGCTTGACCCTTTGACCATTGACTTTTAATGTCTAACCATTGTTGCACTTTAACTCAATTGCACCATGTGGGTACACTGATTCCACTGTGAATGGTCCAGACCATCGTGATTTTAACTTACCAGGAAACAACCTCAGTCGAGAATTGAATAATAATACCTGTTGTCTGGTTCGAAGTCTCGTTGAAGAATCTGCTTGTCGTGCCATCTCTTGGTCTTTTCTTTGTATATCTTTGCATTTTCGTATGCATCATTCCTGAATTCCTCCATCTCATTCAACTGCAACAGTCGTTGCTCGCCCGATTCTCCCATATCAAAATTTAGCTTTTTCACAGCCCAAAATGCTTTGTGCTCCAGTCCCAAAGGTAGATGTCAAGCTTTCCCAAAGACCAACCTATAAGGTGACATCCCGATAAGTGTCTTGTATGCAGTCCTGTACGCACATAAAGCATCATCTAGCTTAATTTCCCAGTCCTTCCGGTTTGTCTTCACTGTTTTTTCTAATATTTGCTTGATCTCCCGGTTGGATATCTCTGCTTGCCCATTAGCTTGCGGGTCGTATGCCAGTGTCACCCTGTGCTTCACATCATACTGAGCCAACAGTGAGTTAAAAATTTTGTTACAGAAATGCGTACCTTCATCACTGATAATGGCTCTAGGCATTCCAAATCTTGTGAAGATGTTCATGTGGACAAACTTAACAACTCGAGCATCATTAGTACTGGTGGCAATTGCTTCCACCCATTTGGACACATAATCAACAACAAGTAAAATGTAAGATTGACCAAAAGAGGATGGGAATGGGCCCATAAAGTCAATACCCCAGACATTAAAGAGTTCCACCTCCAAAATATTTGTTAGTGGTAATTCGTGTCATCTAGAAATATTGCCAACTCTTTGGCATTTATCACGTGATTTAACTAAAATATAACTGTCCTTAAACAGATTAGGCCAATAAAAACCAGACTTTAATACTTTAGCTGCTGTTCTAGATGCTCCAAAGTGTCCACCGTAGGGTGAGGAATGACACTGCTCTAGAATCATACCCGCTTCTTCCTCTGCTACACATCGTCTAATTATCTGATCAGCGCATCTCTTGAACAAGAAAGGATCATCCCACAGATAAAACTTGGCATCATGAAGAAATTTCTTCTTTTGGTGATAAGTTAAATCTAGTGGTAATTCTCCTACAGCAAGAAAATTAGCTATATCTGCAAACCAAGGATGTGTAACATTTACCTTGAAGAGTTGTTCGTCTGGGAACGACTCATTGATAACTCCACCTTCAGTTCTTTCTTCCAGCTCTAGTCGTGACAAGTGATCTGCCACCTGGTTCTCACAACCTTTCTTGTCTTTGACTTCAAAGTCAAATTCTTGAAGTAGGAGTATCCATCGTATCAACCTGGGCTTGGCATCCTTTTTGGCAAACAAGTAACGAAGAGCTGCATGGTCAGTGAAAACAATTACCTTGGTGCCAATGAGATATGTTTTGAACTTGTCGAATGCAAACACCACTGCTAGCATTTCTTTCTCAGTAGTTGTCTAATTCTGTTGGGCTGCATTGAGTGTACGACTTGCATAGTAGATAGCTTTGACCATCTTGTCTCGTCTTTGTCCCAATGCTGCTCCCACAGCATAGTCACTAGCGTCGCACATGAGCTCAAAGGGCTCCTTCCAATCGGACACTATCATAATGGGTGCAGAAATCAATGCTGTCTTGATCCTGTTAAACGCATGCAACAATCATCGTCAAAAATAAATGTAGAATCTCTCTCTAACAAATTACATAAAGGTCTTGTAATTTAAGAGAAATCTTTAATATAACGACGGTAGAACCCGGCATGTCCCAAGAAACTTCGGATCCATTTCACATTCTTCGGCGGTGGGAGATTTTTAATTGCCACAACTTTGGCTCTGTCCACTTCTATTCTTCTAGCAGAAATTTTATGTCCAAGCACAATACCTTCTGAGACCATGAATTGACATTGTTCCTAAATTCTTTGCCTGACATCTCTGCAAAACAAGTGTTAGATTTTGCAAACAATGATCAAATGATGAACCAAATACAGATATGTCATCCATAAAAACTTCCATTATTTCCTCGACCATGTCAGAAAATATGGCCATCATACACCTCTAAAAAGTAGCAGGTGCTTTGCAAAGACCAAATGACATTCTCCTGAAAGCAAATGTACCGTAGGGGCAAGTGAAGGTAGTCTTCTCTTGATCCTCCGGTGCTATGACAATTTGATTGTAACATGAATAACCATCTAGAAAGCAATAATAATGATAACCACCTACTCTATCAAGCATCTGGTCAATAAAGGGAAGAGAGAAGTGATCTTTCCTAGTCGCATCATTCAATTTCATGTAGTCTATACACACTCGCCACCCAGTCACTGGACGAGTTGAAATCAATTCGTTGTTCTCATTTCTCACCACAGTTATACCCACCTTCTTAGGCACTACTTGTACTGGTGAAACCCAGGAACTATCAGATATAGCATAAATAAAACCAGCATTTAACAATTTTAATACCTCAGATCTCACAACCTCCTTCATGGCTGGATTAAGCCTCCTCTGATGATCAACATAGGGGGAATAGGACTCCTGCATCAATATTTTATGCATACAAATAGTAGGGCTAATTCCCTTTATATCAGCAATTGTACATCCCAAAGCAGATTTAAATTCTCATAACACCCTCAACAACCTATCCTTTTCATCAATAGTAAGAGCAGAAGATATAATTACCGGATGTGACGAACTCTCGTCTAGGAATGTATAGCACAAATGACTCGGTAAATCCTTCAATTCAGGAGATGCTTTTGGTACCTCTTTACTTGCATCTTCAAGAAACTCTTCATGCTGAGCATCACTCTTTTCTTTAGGCTGCACATTGAGAGCAAGTAATTCCTCTCGCACATCCCAGTCCTCTTCCTCCACTGTAGAAGCTGACTCCAACAAGCATCTCTCTAAAGAGTCTTTCGTCATCCTACCTGCACCAACATGAGATACACATGAATCAATTATATCAATACTATTACAAGTACTTACCTAATTTGGTCCTTTGATGGTGTTGTAGATGTTGAACACGACTTCTTCTCCACCTACTCTCAATGTGAGCTCGCCCTTGTGCACATCAATCAAGGCTTTCCCGGTGGCCAAGAATGGCCTTCCAAATATAAGCGGAGTCTCCTGGTTTTCTTCCATATCTAAGATGACAAAATAAGCAGGAAATATGAATTTTTCTACCTTTACCAGCAGATCCTCTACTATCCCTCGTGGATAGGTAAGTGATCTGTCCGCCAGCTGCAAAGTAATAATGCTAGGTTTCACCTCGCCAAACTCCAAAGTCCTGTAAATAGAAAAAGGCATCAAATTTATACTAGCACCCAAATAACATAAAGCTCTATTTACTCTAGAACCACCAATAACACAAGGAATAGTAAAACTCCCTGGATCTTTGAGTTTTTTTGGTAGTTTCCTTTGGAGTATTGCACTGCACTCTTCGGTCAGCTTTACGGTCTCAAATTCTTAAAGTTTCCTCTTCTTGGACATCACATTCTTGATGAACTTAGCATAATTGGGCATTTGCTCCAATGCATCGGCAAATGGGATGTTAACGTGTATTTTATTGAAAATTTCTAGGAACATCGCAAACTGATCATCCAACCCTTTTTTCTTGAACCTCTGTGGATATGGAAGATTTACCTCCGGTAAAGGCTGTTGTTCAAGCACTCTCTTGGGTTCTTCTAATTTTTCTTTTTCCACACTTACAACCTTTCCACCATCTTCCTCAACAAGAATCTCTACACTCTCTTCAGCCGGCTCTGGGATACCAATTTCCTTGCCACTGCTCAGTGTGACAACTTTGCATTGCTCCAAAGGATTCACCTCCATATTGCTTGGGAACTGTCCTCTATTCTGATCTTTTAAAGCATTTACTAGTTGCCCAATCTGTGTTTCCAAGGATTTCATCGTGGCACCCATATTGCCCATGTGTGTCTCCATGTTATCAAGACGAGACTCAATTCTCGCCATTCTTTTTCCAGACTCAGTCACAAACGTCCCAACTAGATCTTCAAAAGATGGCTTTCCTTCCCCTTTCTGTGTATTGAACCCCGGTGAAGGATTCAACACGTTCTTGTTGTTCGCATAAGAGTTATTCTCGTGATTCCTCAAACTTGGATGATAAGTATTAGGGGGAGGATTACCTCGATAACCTCCAAAGCCACGATTGTTGATGTACTGAGCTTCCTCCACAACTGTCTCTTCTCCGGCAGTCACCAGTGCTACTTCAGACTTAGATTGGTCTGCTTTGTTCATTGCTGCAATCTGTGTGGTCAATGACGAAACATGTGCAGTAAGTGATGTGATTGGGTCTACGACATACACTCCAGGAGGTTTCCTTGATCCAGATCTCTCACTCGGACACTGATAACTGTTAATGTTCATCTGTTCAAGCAAATCATAGGCCTCATCAGGTGTTTTAGAAAAAATAGTACCTCCGGCGACTGCATCCACATTCTCTCTAGTCGGCCCATCTAAATCATTGTAAAATAACTCAATCTGCACCCTAATCTGCATATCCATGATTCGGACACTTCCTGAGTAATTCTTTGTATCGCTCCCATGCCTTATATAACACTTCAAGTTCTCTCTGTCTGAAGTTGGTGATATCTATTTTCAGCTGAGCAGATTTAGCAGGAGGAAAGTACTTTGACAGAAATTTTGTAACTAAATCTACCCAAGTAGTAATACTTCCTAGCGGTAGAGATTGGAGCCAAATCCTAGCTTGATCTCTGAGAGAAAACGGAAACAGGCGCAATCGAATAATTTCGTCAGAAACACCGTTAATTTTTACCGTGTCCTTGATCTCCAGAAAAGTTCTGAGGTGGAGATGGGGATCTGCAGTGGCTGCTCCTCCAAATTGGTTCTGTTGAACCATGTTAATGAGTGCGGGCTTTAGCTCGAAGTTGTTAGCAGCAATGGTTCCGCGAGCTATTCCAGAGTAGTGAGCAGTTGATGGCTGGGCGGAAATGTTCCCGGATTGGCATCTCTCTTGGGAGCTCATTCTGATTATCTCTGTTTTCAGCCATTGCTTTAATTTCGTCTCTCCTT
This sequence comes from Primulina eburnea, assembly GCF_022965805.1. Lineage (NCBI taxonomy): Eukaryota > Viridiplantae > Streptophyta > Magnoliopsida > Lamiales > Gesneriaceae > Primulina > Primulina eburnea. The sequence goes on from NC_133111.1 coordinate 32,080,165, forward strand.
GCTTTCCTTAATCTCCTGGCAGTTCTTTCGATTTCCGGATAAAAAATCAGCAAGTCGAGATTTCGATATCTTCGCATGCACTGCAAAACAAAAAGATTATATATTAACAAAGTAAATAAAATAAAATACAGTCTAAATTAAAATCAATACTACTTAGTAACGATATTAATATGCAATTAAATACTTTACTCCCCGGCAACGGCGCCAAAAACTTGTTGCGTATTTTCACTACCCCAAGTATATGATGTCGAGTTTTAGTACTAGTTTGAGTACAAATATCGATCCCACGAAGAGTAATTATTTAAAATTGAATATTAAGTACCATAATGGACATAGCTCAACTTTATTTAGAAAAATCAAATGGTTGGTTTATAATCAATTCAAAGAAAATAAAAATTCCTGTAATTCTAGCACGCAATAGAAATTCAATGAGTAAAGTAATCTAGAGATATGATTTCGTCGAGTCTCCCCTATGCTATATTAAATTCGTCTAACATATTATTAATTTGCACCATATTTATTAACCAATAACTCGCAATATTTTCTATTCCCTTTTTCAAGTGATAAATAGAAATGTATAACATATTACTGATTTTAATATGTTTATCCAAAATCATGTAACACGTAATAAATGCAACCAAAGTTCTCTTATGGATTCGCCAAAGTTATACGTCTTTTTCACGTTATAAACATCTGACTGATGCGATTTTCCCCTGTCCTAATTTCGATCACCTCTCTCGAGTGTTAGATCTCAATTATTAGATCAGTCGAATTATGGACAGTAACTCAATTACATAGGTTCAACCTCGACTACGTCAATCTCTAGACAATAAAATTAGTTCATACTCGAGTCTAAATTAATACAAAACCTGTTTGTATTCATTAAAAATGTAAAAGTAAGGAACCGAATTAAGAACGTGTTGGCGAGAGATGAAAGTGCATCTTCGTGTCCTGGTCCAGCGTCTTCTATCTCTGTTCTTCGCGTCCCGTGCTCCGTGCTCTCTCACTTTTTCTCCTTTTTTTAGTGATATGTCGGGTGTGGCAAGAATTTTCACAACCCCTTTCAAAGCTCACGTCGAAACCTCTTTATTGCTGGGTATCGCGCCGCGTGCATATGCGCGATGCGCGCCCAAGACTCGTGCATATGTGCGGGTGCTTCTGGTGTTGGCCTTATTCTTGCGCGCACGTGCGCTGCGCGGAGCCTTCTGCCTGTGTCGCACATGTGCACGAAAATAAGTCGCATATATGCGCGATGCACTGTCCTCAGCTCTTGCTTTGCTCACACTTCTTCTCCTAAGCGCCATTTTAGTTCATTTTCACGCCTATGTCGTAGTCGTACCTAAGTTTCTGCAATCACACCAAAAATAACAAAAACACATAATTCTGCCCAAGAAACTAACAATCTATATGAATTGTAATGATAATTTAAGTGCACAAAATGCATTTATTAGTGTAATCGAAATTGAAGATTTTAAGTTTCAGAGTCGCGAAGTTCAGTACCCTCGGCGCCCGAGTAGTAATTTCTTACCACCCGAGCGCCACACATTCTGTCGAGAGTTTTTATTTTTAAGCTCGGCGCCCGAGCGGTAATGTTTTAACCGTCCAAACGCCACTCCTTCTGTCCAAAAATTTAGTTTCCCCTTCTTTTCAAATTCAAATGGTGAGTTCATGTCTTTTATGGTTGGGAAATGTTCACACGTCATCTTAGAGTTTGTTTCGGGGTTTGATGTCGAGGTTAGTGAGATTAAACGAGGTCAAGTCCCGAGTAATTTAGAATGTCATAAGCTTTACATGCACTTCGGTGGTGAGCTCGAGTACCTACGTCTAAGTATGCAAGTTAAGTGTTGAAATTCATGTTAGTATGTGCAGCAGTGGCCCCAAGTAAGATCCAACGAATCCCTCAACGCCAAGTAAGTATGTTCGACGTGCAAAGAAAATAGTTTCAAGTTTTTGAGGTATGCTAAATGTCTTGTGACCGATTTATGTATGGGGTTGGAAAGCGTTAAAGCATGAACGGGGACCAACCCACCCTGTTAAATCATGAACGGGTTTAGATCAAGATTGGAAAGCGTTAAAGCATGAACGGGGACCAATCCACCCGTTAAAGCATGAACGAGGATATCATGTATGTGGCAGTGGATTCTTCCCTGTCAGCCCAATACTGTGGTTTAGTCTGATCAGGCGATTATGTTCTGGGTCACTTGCTTTAAAACATGCCTCTACGCAAAATGATGAAGTTTACGTATGTTCATGTATGTACAAGTGTGCAAGCACGTTTAAGAAAAGTTTTATGTTTATGGCACGTCTACGTATGTAAGTTCAAGTTTAAGTGCAAGTTCAAGTTTCAAGTTATGTATGCTCTATTTTAAAGTTGCATGTGGTTTTATTTCAAGTTATGTATGCTCTATTTTAAAGTTGCATGTGGTTTTATTATATAGTATTTGTTACTCCCAGTTTATACGTGTTGAGTCTTTAGACTCACTAGACTTGATCGATGCAGGTGAGGACGATTTCGAGGAGACTAAGGGTGGGGACCAAGGAGCAAGCTTGGACTGAGCAGGAGGCTAGACTGAGGACTGCCCATCTTTTAATGATATTTGCAATGTTTAAATACTCAGATTTTATGTTACTTTATGAGGTTCATGAAAATACTTTTGACAAACATTATTTTGAGATTTTTTTTTCATTGGTTGTGGGATGAATGGTTTACATTATCAGCAATTTGAAGGTTCACTTTTTAATTAAGAAAGTTAAAAAAGTTTCAGCAAATTTTAGTAGTTCAAAATACGGTACGTTACAGTATTTTATTCTTTAATTTATGTTTGCTAAATTGATATTATCAATTTAAGATTTGTCTTTCTAGATTATAAGATTTTACTTGATCTATTTCTAGATATTATAGGATTTGTTTTAAATATGATATTTATATCTAAGATATTTTATCTCTATTGAAAATCTTGTTTCTATATTTTCTAGGACTCTTTTATGGAATTGTTTTTAGGTCAAGTATTGAATATTAATATGGAGCACCTTACAACCGTGGAAGTGTGCTTTTTTGTGGGTTTTTCGTTAGGTTTGGATAGCAAACTTTTGCTGAGAATGAATAGAAGATAATTTTCATGATGAAGAATTTGAGTGATTGATTCACGTTTGTACCGTGTTGCGGATGGATGTTGAAGACATTAATCAAATAGTGTTCTTTTATTTGTTTTAATAAACTTGGGTTTATGCATTTAGTTTTCATTTTAGTTTATTTTGATATATTTTAACTCCTTGGAATGTCAAGGAATTTAATTTTGTTATTTTCACTGATATTATTTTGCGTAAACGATTTGTATATTTTTCTAATAATTTTTTTCATGAGACGTTATACAAATATAAATACTTGTACATAATTTAAACATGTCTTTTATTTATTAAAATTATATTTGTGTTTTTTATAATTTACTTATGTTGCATGTGCGCTTGTGTTGACAACATTATGCAACAATATTAAAAATCTGATACACACAATATATTTATTTCCTGTATTTTTATGATAAAAAACGTCCTTTCAGGAACAAACTCGAACACAAAGTAGTTCACTTAACAATTTACGAGTCTAGACGGAAGTCGGCTAAAAAACAAGCATACTCGATTCAATTCAACTCATTTGCATTGCATAGCCTCAACCGCGAATAAGTCGTATATTTGAGAAGCATACCACAAACATCTAGTTCCCATCATAGATACAACAAACAACCAATCAAGACAACCTACCCTAATATAGATCACAAACCACAATCTGTAAATGGCTTAGCACACAAAACACAATACCAAAACTTCCTCATTATTCAGAATTTACACACATTTTTCTTTAGGTATGTCAAATGTGGAAAAATAATGTCTGCATGCGATCCATAATATCTTGAAAATATTTTAACCAATCGATTCGCATTTTCCGCAGCACTTTCGTGACCCATTGACAGTTGAATCGATACAAGTTTGATCAACTCGTTTGCAATAACTATATGGTCTTTACCATAAAGTTTTTCCAGGATCTGCCAGCCAAAAGATTCGTTAAAAGTCATTAAATCAACCAATTCCCGTTTGAAATGAACAATCGAATTCGTAGGACAATAACTATAAGACAAAAAATGTAATTTTCACATGAAGTAAGATATAGAACAGACATAAAAAATGAATAAAATCATTTCAGTCACAAGAAAATTGAAACCAGATGCCTTGGCATTATTCGCTTGCAAAATGTGAGTATATATTATTCTTTCCTGGAAAAATGGCTAAATTCAAATAAAAAGCAAGTCTTAGTTTGAAATCAATGCTTAAACTGAAATGTTACCTCAATTGACGCCTGGCAATGGTCCAATGCAGCTTGCAAGTCTCCAGCCAAACAAAGTGCCTGTGCTATGTTGTCCTCCGCCTGAAAATAACGATTGATTAAGTAAGATGACTTGTGCAGCCTGATCTTTCTTTAAAAATGGAGCAACAATTTCTCTAAAGACAGATAAAAAGGGGAAAATACATCAAGGGAACACCAGAACGTGATACGAATTACCTCTGCAACTTTCTTGTTGAATGGATGGAGGAACGTTTTTAAAACATCAATATATTTAATGGCATCCGTAATTGTCTTAATTGGTACTTCACTGCCTGTCATGGTATCCTGCAATCTATTCCGTGAAATGGATCAATCAAATTACAAGATTATATGTATTGGCATATGAAGTAGTGCATAGCAAAGATAATTTATGGCATCTATGCATGCGCTAAAGGGAATTAACTTTGATAAAAGATTGGTTAGACAATGTCAAATATATATATATATATATATATATAAATCTCTAGTTCATCATTCTAAAGGAATTTGTCGTAGAGTATTCATTTAAAATTTCCTGCGCTGATAAAACTGAACAAGCAATACCTTCCGATATAAGTGTCAGCCTCTGAAATTGTTTTTTGCAAAGCTTGTATATCACGATAACTGTCACAGCTCAAACAATGGCCTGCCTCCAAGCAGCAGCCATTATCATTTTCCTTGCAAAATTGGAAAGCCACACTGCTTATATCTTCATCGTGTGTATAACCCTGCATTAAACATAAACAAAATAAGAACCGTTGAGGAGCAACAATTGGATGCTGAGCTGTATCAGTTTCATAGTTACCAACTATAGCTTTTGACACACCACCAATTGCTCGATTGTATATTGCTCAAACAAACAAGATCACATGTTCAATTTTGATTAATCGTAAATTGGAGCGACTATTGGAGTTATACATCTAACCATACTCTCCCATCTGATTGCCTGTGTGGTACAACCACCTGTTTGGCATAACATTTCCAACTTCATCGATGACGGAGTTATCATCATTGAAAGGGAAGGTGATGCATTATGGCGAGGGCATTTCTACTTAATCAACTAAGCTAAGTACTGATGATTTTAATGGAATTCTTAAATCTAAGCATTTAAAGGAGTCTGCCAGATATCGGGAATAACATGTTTAGCTAATGAAATTTATAAGCTTAAAATAACTTGAGTCCTAAAGCAAATACCTGCAAAGAGTTTGGCACTTTCAAGTGTCTGAGTTTCTCTTTCTCGTATTTGGTGACATTGCTGTCCAGAACTACTCCTAAACAAGTTGGCTCAACACATCGATAAGCATTAATGACAAGATCAGAGAGATTCACTCGAGCACAGCTTCTACATTGACAAGTAAATGAGTATCGATCCTCCAAAACCTGATGCCGTTCAAAACAGTTCAACTGCCCAACCTGTCCAAAATTTTTTTGCTTGTTATGAAACTTTCATAACTTGGCTATAAATGCAGCAGGCTGTGTGCTGCAAATAAACCATTACTTCCCATCATAACAGCAACATTGGAACACGATCCATTTTTACAAATAGGCAGTACCACAGAAGCCATGGCGGCCATTATGAAATCAAGTTGTATCATGTAAAAATTCTTAACTTTTAAGCATATAGAACAATGTTTGTTACAAAATAACCTGAGGGCCATAAGAGAGCTCCAGTTGGGATTCTGCAGTGACATGCTCAGTTGTTTGTATGAACAGAGTACGCGAAAGGAAATAAGCGTGAACATTTGGCTGGCAAGAATGATTAAACAAACTCCCACCAGGATATACAGCTTGAGCCACTCTAACCTAGATCATGAGATTGGACAGGTACAAGATGGTTACAAGTTTCAGTATTATATATCTCAACCAAATAAACTAAAAAATTTGAGGAAACAGTGATGTTTAACTACAAGATAGCTTTTGATTTACAGTGAATTTAATAACAGAAACCAACATTTGGCCCATTAAAGACTACATATTGGTGTCAGTAGGTTTCAAGTTTTTCCAGTATCATACACACCCAAGGAGCAAATAATGTGGTGCTGAAACACATAAAAAATAAAGAAAGAAATCTTTGGATATGAACCCTCCTTACCACTTTAAGGAAAGAAAATAAGAATAAAACATAATTATTTCAGTTAAGCCCAAGATACTGTAAAAAAAATAAACATGGAAATATTTATGAGCAATGTTTTTAACGAATCACACTACCTCCCACATGTTTATAAGGCTTTGTTAGCAGCTAACTACTAGGAGAGCGATTTATCGCCTTATGATTTATCGTCCCAAATTAGTTCTTTAAGTGGTAACACAATTCTAGCTTTTCCTCTCATGTCATCACTCATGAATAAAATGAAAAGATTGGCTATTATTTATATACCGTAAAAAATAGTTCGAAAAGAATTAGACATTTACATTGCGGTGAGTACCTGCTCCACAGACATTGTTCCTTGATAATCTAGAGGCTGATTGGCATCTGAATATTTCATGCGGACAATTGCCATGGAATTGACCCTAATTTGAGATAGAAGGATGATAATCTGTATTGAGGAAGACACAAATGTATGGAAAAAGTAAACAAATCAATAAAGTGCTATACAAAATTTTGATAAAAGATGGGCATGTGTAGAGATATGAAGCTACAAAAGAATACAGCATGGTGAACCTCTAATCAATTTTCAAGCAACGTGATTTACCTCTGAAATTATAACCGAATTAAAGGGAAGTTTGGAGGCATAAAATTTCTGAAGACAGCAGAACAGGATCATAGCATATACATGCAACTCCAACTTGCTTTCATTCGATAATTGCACATAATTCTGACAAAGATCCTGGCATTTAGCAAGGCTATTAGCTTGAAGCTAAATGGATAGCAGGACACAAACAAAAGAAAAACAATGTAAACACTTACCATAATCCCATGTATGTTAGGATGAGCACCATCATAACTCTGCTGTTGTATATGCTTCACAAGGACACGGCCAGCTAAAACTACATCAGATGGCAAAACTGCAGGCCAGTGCACACCTTGACACTCATGCTTGTGTTCAGCAGCATAGTCGAGTTCGGAATTGGTAATTGAAGGTGAAGTCACGTTTCTAACATAGTCTTCAAGATCATCTATTAAGTTTCTTTGAAATTCATATTGTTTTTTATGTTCAGAAGAACCACATCCTCCAGCTAGCATTTGACATTTTGTAGAGCAGTAAAATGGTATTGAACATGACATGCAGGACACTGCATCTGCTGGCAGTTCATTGAAACAGTGGTGACAATGGGTCTCGCGACAATGCTTCAATATAATCTGCACATCATTTCTTCAGGTGAGAAAGGATCAGTACCGCATATTTAAGTTAAAAGCGCTCTTTGTTTATCATAGTTGTCCATTCTTTTTACTAAATAAAATTCTTAAGTCTGGCATAAGTCAATCGATGGAAATAAAACCAAGATATTAACTTAGCGGACAAGATTGCAAAATGTATACTGCATGAGGTAGCCAATTTAAGAAATAGATACATAGTATGACTTTTTCAAACTTCTAGAAGCACTTCACTTTGGGGTAAAAGAGATTTTAACACATACAGCGGCATAAGGATCTTCCTTGTGAATTAAAGAGGCTTGAGGAACATCAGTATAAGAAGTCATTCCCCTTCCCTTAGTTGGAGTAAAGACACATTGGAGTTCCACTTGCAGTGGCTCATCTGTCACATAAGGCCTACAGTATAAGAAATTAAAGAAGTAAAACCTACATGTTGCACAAAGCAATGTGTCAAAAAAGCAATAAACATACACAAGTGCAACAACAACCAACAGTCTAAGAGATGCGTTCAGCAAATATTAAGCTATGAACTAAATAGTTTGAACCACACAGCTTGTTCATAATTGGGTAAAACACAGAAGCACCAATAGAACAGATGGAAGATGAACAGTTCTGACTCCAATAGTCAATTTAACCAAGAAGTATGCAAACAAACAAATCCATGGTTCATACAAGTATATCTATTAGCAGTTAATTAGCAAAACAAGATAAATCTAAATGAGCACAGTCCGATATGCCAATTTATAGTAATAAGGAAGCAGTTTTCTCGGTTTGAATCTGAAATTTTATCTTTAGCACTGAAAGGATTATCTCTTTTTTAAATCCAATCATCATCATCATAACACATTCCCGCTAGTTGCGGGTTGGCTACATGGATGTTAATTTTCCAAACTACCAAGATCTAAAATATCCTCCTTGCTCACTTTTATCCAAGATTTTCAATGACATACCTGTCTTCTACTCCTTCCATTAACATGTCAATCTAAGATATGTCGCATTGAAACCGTATTTGGTCCACTCTTCGCATGACAAACCAGATCAAACATTTCTCTCTGATCTTGTCCTCTATGGAGCCACACCTAAATATATCATAATCCTTTCATTCATAATTCTATCCTTGTGCGTTTTGTCATGTATTCATCTTAACATACGCATCTCTGCTATCGTCATCTTATGCATATGTAATCCTGTAGTGGCCCAACACTCTAAGCCATAAATCATAGCTGGTCGATTTACAAGATTATATTGAATTTTATTCGAAGAAAGCTTTAGCAAGAAGCTCAAATTTGTGTCACAGAGTAGGAAAAAAAGTTAGAAAGACGTATATACCCAAACGCATAGCAGTAAATAACTTCAACAATAAATATCTAAATAACATTTTCGAGGATACAAATGATTGCTACGAACAATTAATATACAATTGCAGACTGCAGAGTATAAACAACAAACTGATAAAATGTGAGAGGTCCTTATCGGAAACACATTTCTTAGATAAAAGAGATCCAGATAAGATGGTGCTACAAAACCTTGAGTAATATCATATGGCTCCTCCAGTAGACTGCTTCTTTGCTCAGAATGACCCAACATAGTTTTTAGCTCACCCTGTATCTGTCTTTTTCCACTCAAGGATGTCTCCGTCTTCAATGAAATCTTCAAGTCATTGATCGCATCTTCATGGTTCCCTAACGAAGCATTTGCCTTAGCTCTCCTATACCATGCCTAAATTAGAATATGCGCAGAGAATTCTTATAAGGATTTAATGAAATAAAAGAAAATTAAAAGAAACATGATTTGTCCTCCACCTGAGAGAGTCAAGTGTGTTTTTAAAAGCAGTTTTTCTAAAAAGATAAGAAATGCTGAAAGCAAAACAAACTTGATAATAAAAAAGCTACACACAAGGTGATTGGAAGCCCACGTTACATGAAGAACCACTAATCTTATTTCTTATGGGAAAAATAGTACCACGATCATTCCCATCAAATTCTGAATACATTTAGTCACAGTGAGACAGAAGAAGAATAGAAACTGGGAACAAACATTTCACCTTTGCATAAGCAGGGGATATTTTAAGCGCCCTACTGCAATCTCGCAAACTTTCCAAATAAAACCCCAATTTCTGAAGATAAATCAAAAGGAAAAATCAGAATAAAAAATCAGTGAGTTGAAGCATGTATCTCAAAACTGATCATGTTATGAAACTAAAACTTACATGCAACGAAGAAGCACGATTTACATAAAGTGTTGCCACGAGATTTTTCTCCCCATCATCCACATCTGTTGGCGCAATGTGCAGTGCCTATTTATCCATTTAAAGGAATATTATTGCGCTCCAAAGTTGAAGACTGTTTATTCTCAGTATAGAGAATACATAATTTCTTATCAGGTTTGACAAGGCAGGTTAAAATATCTATCTATGACACGCATTGCAAATATGACAAACTCCTAAAAAGAGATTTAGAACTCCTTTCACTCTTACTCTATTATTCAGTGCATGAATGCAAACATGCATTGTCAAAAATAGGGCTAACAGAGGTTTACTTATTCCTTATCGAGTTTAAAAGATATTGATAATTGATCACAAGGTAGTAAACAAGAAATTTTCAACAGGAGCTATCATATGCAGTTTCCCCTTCAACAGGAAAAACTGCAAATTTAATAGGTTACCTTTGGATGTAGTGATATTGAATTGAAGAAAGATTTCCAAACTTGTATTTCAAATTAAACTAATATCGCATTTGTAATCCATTACTATTACTATTCCAGTTTTGAAGCACTTGCAACGTTTCAAGTCAATATTTGGAAGCACTTTAAAAAAATGCAATTTTTCTTCAAAATAAAACCAAACACATACCAAATTTCCTTTCCCGAAAATGTTAATTTCAACTTCAACTCCCCCATACATTTTAAGATAAAAGATCATAGCTTTTCTCCCTTCTCTCTAGTAGCTGAGAAACTTAGTAAAAAAAACACCACAATAGGTTGCTTAAATTATGCTACCTGAGAGTAGAAACGCAAAGCATTGGAGAAATCCCCATTCGAAAAGCATGCGTTTCCATTTGCCTTGGCTTCCAACGCAGGTTCCTTATTCTTGCCGCACAGCGCCATTTCCGGGTCCGTCAAATCTCTGACCAGCTGAAGAAATCAAACCCAAAAACAGGGGGAAAAAAGCTCATATAAATCGTCATTCCGCATCATTCCCCACTAAAATAAAGCAAGCCGAGCCCAAACCAAAATCTATCACAGAGACAAAGATTCAATATTTTTCAGCAGTACCTGGTGAAATAGGGGCAAATTTTGGTAGAAATCAAGAAGGGAAGAGCATGTGGAATGGAGGGAATTCGGGGCGCTTTCTGCGATTTTGTGCCTTAGCGTTTCTGGGATTGCGAATTTCAGCTTCTCCATACTCGGAAGATAGTGGCGCCTTGCGACGTACTGAGAAGAGTGACAATACATTGAATTTCCAAGGAAAGGACAAAATTAAAGTATTACACTTTTCCCCTCAATTTCTTCATGTATCTCAGTTCGTGTCTAATTCCAAAATCAGATTTTTATGGCTTGGTTTGTGTTCCGTTACTGGTAAGTGGTATGCTACCTATCCGGGGTCAAAAATTTTGACAATTAAAATCATGGAAGTAATCCTTCATTTGTGCAGCTAACCTTGTTCATCCACACAAGCAAAAGGAAAGAATTGTGCCAGAAAATCTTGGACCTTAGATTCTAAAGTTCAAACACGTTTAAAGATCAGTCTTTTCTTCAAGTTCAAATCTCCAGGCTCGTGACCATGAGAACAAAAACAAACGAATCCAATCCAGAGATCCGCCACCTCTGAGACCTATTGTTCATCCAATGTCATCAGAGCAACAAAGCGCTCACCTAGTTCACATCTTCAGGCTCGTCACCATGAATGACACAGTGTTCACTCAGTAATTCTTTGTTCTTAGTTTGTCATCTTTAGAGGTTAAAAGTTTAGACAATCCAAAATGGAGTGAATCATAGGAAATGTTAAGCCAAAACATACGGTGCTTGTAAGGGCCTATACGAGATTTGATATTTGGTTTTTTGCTTCCAATTATTAATAATTTGACCAATTATTTATATATTTGTTGTTCGATCTCGAACCTGAAAGGTTAAATATTAAAGTTTTGTATGATCGTATCATAAACACGCTATTAATGGGATAAAAATAGTATTCGGTTTGAATACGGTGAAAATTGAAACTTCATGAATCTTAATACGCTTTTATTTAATTAATTAAAATAAAAATATATGGACTGTTTAATAAAAATAGATTTATTGATTCTAGAAATATAGGTTAATAAATACCATAATGAATTTAAGTGTAATTACACAAAAATTTGAATAGGTTATTGAATTATAACACGTGTCACATAGTTGAGTTCGTCCATGTGTTCCAATTCGAGTTGTTAATTTTATTAGTAGCTTAGTTTAATTTGAATTTAGATTAATAATCTCAATCACCCACTTAAATTGAATTATCTAAATTAAGTTAAATAAAAATATCCTAGTAATTAATTATTGGTATATGTTGGGACGAATCGACTCTAAATTCGGTTTATTACAATCTAACTTAATGTTTGTTTGTCTCAATTGATTTCGACCGTCAATAGTCTAAATAATACTATATTGTGGTTATTATATTGAGAGGTGCATATATTATCATTAACAAATTCGACGGTATGAATAATTACAAGACATAATCTTGAGCATGATTATAGTATATTTTTCGTTTTCAATTTTGGAGTTAATATAACATTTTACATACTTTTTCAATATATATATGTAACGTTTCAGATTCAACGAGTATTTTTAGTGCGTTTATGTTCTCATCACACACGTAGCCTAGAAAATTTTCCAAGAAATCACCCATCCCAAAATTGTCCAGTCAAAACATACTTAACTTCAGATTTCTTAAGTGACGAGCTCTAAGAAATCACTCATCCTAGAATTGTCCCAAGTCATTCATTTGTGGGGTTTCCGTCATTGAGGTATTAACCACCTATATTTTAGATCATGTATCACCCTTCGAATTTCGGACCATATACCGTCCTAGGATCTTTGGCTCCAGGGTGTCATGTATTTAACTGTGACACCGTGTGAAAACGTAGGACAATCTACCTTATGTAAACATTTTCTTAACAACCATGTAACTCTTGATAAAAATTCATAAACATCTTAGTAATTACCTAAAGCTAGTTTAAAATATAGGGAAATAGCATAAAACATAAATGGGTTTAAAAAAATTCGACAACATTTTCCTATAATTAGAACCTGTCCGAAAATAAAATCAAGCAGCAATTAGATAGACTTCAATTTAACGTAATATTCAAACTCAAGAAATTTCCATACATATATATATGGTACAAGCCATATTGTACTAAAGGTATTTTTCAAATCCAAACCAAAGTCCAAGTACCTCATTTCGACATAGAAACACATATTAAACAGATATTTGTTACGAAACTCCTTTTCTAATTCAAACCTATGTTTTTATTACTCATTAGAACACATATATAAATATAAGAGGAAGCTATTTCGCCATTTTCAGGTTCTTGTGTGGTGAGGCACGCTGCAAGAATCCATTGGAAAACTAACTTCTTACTCATTTTTAGTACATGTTCATGTATGTGTTCAATGTTGGCCAGTTTTTGTGGATTTATAACCACCAATGCGTATTCGTTGTGACACAACTGTCACTTTGTTTATTTTATTACTTATGCCATATAACATGTAAGATCGAGCGATTGTCACTTTACCAAAAGTTATAGAGAGTAGTAATGGTGCAACTCAGATCTTTAAACCGCACAGCAGTTCAAGCATCACGGTTCGATCTCTTTTCCAGCAGGAACAATTATTGCACCTAAGAATCTCTCTCCCTATAATTTCACTCCTTGCAATCAATGGGAATTGAACCTGTGACCTTGGCTCTGATACCAAAATATGTTAGTTGAATTGATTGTTTATCCAAGTTTTGTGATTATAAAAAAAAGGAGATTGTTGGAACATTTCATGTTCGCAATCTTGATTTTGATATTAACAAAACTTATTATTGTATTTCTAACATATTTACTCATATGTAAAGTTGCAAACATAAGAAGCAAACTGAAACCGAATTTAGCCAAACTGAATTTCTAGCGAGCTTCGGTTTTCTGATGATATCTCTCAGTTGGTTGATTCAAATGACAATCTATCAAATTTATTGATCAGAAATCAATTTTAAACATGTTGTATTTCACGTTAGTTGGGAAAAATCGGATGTTATCAAGGTCTAACGGATCGCTGAATTACCGAACTGATTGCACAAAAATAGCAATCAGCTGTTTATGAACAATTGCGGTATTTTGGTCAAATCTCTCAGCTCGGTTATTGGAATGAATGGTTATTGGAATGAATGGATTCGTTGGAAAGATAAGACAAAGATCTACAAATCATAGTGCGACTTCAAAGACTGAATCGAAGCTTAAGATGTTGATAAATGACGATGAAACTACTGGTTTTGCACAAACTGAAATCAGCGAGGCTGATTTCAGTACACCAGCTGAAGCTGAACTGAACCAGACTAGCTGAAACTGAACTGACCACACCAGCTGAACTGAACCAGACCAAAACTGAACTGAACCGAACAAGCTGAAACTGCACCAGGCCAGCTGAACCGAACCAGGCCAATTGACCAGTTGACCAGAGTTTACCACTCGAGAAAATGTCCAGCAAGACGAATTTGACCATTGCAATTTCAGAAACAGTACAAAAACTTTCCAAACAGTCATATTCTTGTATCTAACATATATATCATTGTTGGAGCCTATAAATACAACATATTTAAGATCAAACAAGAGCGTTTGAAAGAGATTCAAAGCATGGGCAGTTATCATGAAGAAATCAGCTAGTTGAGAGCACAAGCCCTTTTGTGAGAATACATTTGAGATATACACTATAAAGGATAAATTGCTCACACACAATAACTCACACATATACAAGAGAGTTGAATTTCAAAGATTAGTTTAGTAAGTTTTGCAAAAAGACAATAAAATTGTGTATGTAGTCTTTACATATGAGATATTAAACAATATGTTGATTATGAGGTGCTGCCTGCAATCTTGAGTGCTATAAGTTTCAATTAGGCAAGAGATAAGTTCTAAGTTGAAATGAGTTTGTACAAGGTGTTGTATAAATCAAATTCTTCTAGTAGATCTGTAACGCCCCAGATTCGATGATTATCCTCACTGTACCAAGAAGAGTCTTTCCAGCGTGCTTATGTCCTCACTCACACGCACCCTGAGAAACTTCCTAGAGGGTCGCCCATCCCAAAATTGCCCCAAGTCAAGCACGCTTAACTTTGGAGTTCTTATGTGATGAGCTACCGAAAAGAAGATGCACCTTCTTTTCGGTGGCTCATCACATAAGAACTCCAAAGTTAAGCGTGCTTGACTTGGGGCAATTTTGGGACGGGTGACCTCCTGAGAAGTTTCCTAGGGTGCGTGTGAGTGAGGACATAAGCACGTTGGAAAGACTCGTCTTGGTACAATGAGGACAGTCGTCGAATCTGGGACGTTACAATTGGTATCAGAGCCGACCTCTCTTAGTACGGTGTGGTTCGGGGACGAATCAAGCGGAAGCTGGTGGGCATGTGAGGCCCGGGACCGAAGAGGGCGAGGGGTGATCGCCGCTGCCATGAGGTTGCACGGAAAATGAGCGGCTCCTGGCAGGCTTCTAGGTGGAGGGAACATGAATGAACCGATCCCACACCGGAATGAGAGGGATTCCGAGACTGTTCAATGTAATGGACTGTACAGTTGAAGAGGGTTTAAAAGGTTTGATCTGTACTACTCATATAAAGAAGGTGCATCTTCTTTTCGGTAGCTCATCACGTAAGAACTCCAAAGTTAAGCGTGCTTGACTTGGGGCAATTTTGGGATGGGCGACCCTCTGGAAAGTTTCTCAGGGTACGTGTGAGTGAGGATATAAGCACGCTGGAAAGATTCGTCTTGGTACAGTAAGGACAATCGTCGAATCTGGGGCGTTACAAGATGAAGACCTTCAAAAGCCCGGCCAGCTGATGAAGTGCTCAACTGATGAAGAGCCTAGCTGACCAGTTCAACTGAAAGAGTGAAATCAGTTCACTTGACGAGTCAAATGATCTCACCAGCCCAACTGAATATTAGTTCAGATGACCAGTTAGGAGCATCAATTAGGATTCAATCAGTTGCAGATCAAGACAAATTTACCTAAGTGGATTTCAACTACGCACAACGATACAAAAGCTATTGTACGATCAAGGTACAATAATGGACGTTGCAGCAACACTTAAAGACAAAAGTTCCAGCAAAGTTGTCGGAAAAGTCGAGACACGAATCTCAAGAAACGCATTCAAACTGTAACGGATACAATTATTGAGTCTCACTATACGATGAGTTTCCCGCCTATAAATAGAAGAACAATGAAGACCAATATACAATAACAAGTGTGTGGAAAAACAGAGAAAAATGGCACGTATATTGTATATCAGCTTACAAAAAGCAATCAGCCTAGAGGGAACACTTAATCGTGTTATCAGTTTAGATTAGAAGCACAATACCCTCAGTGTGTGAGAAGACTTTTGTGTTGTGATCAAAGAACAATTCTCACACACACACACACCCCACCACTCAAATATCGTCTTGCACAAAGACGTAAAACTTGTGTATGTAGTCTTTGACACACATATGTAAAACAAGTTCGGCTGGAAGGTGATGCCTTCAGTCAAGTCTAGGAGTTCAGTTAGGCAGTTAGGTAGGTCCTAAGCTGACTGGGTTTGTACAAGGTGTTGTATTAATCAAAGTCTTCTAGTGGATCTTACCCGAGGTAGTAGAAAGGGTGATGTAGGAGCAGTTGAAATTTTCAAACATCCATAAACATATCTTGTGTATTTAATTGTTTAATTATTGTTTTCAAACTGATTTGATCAGTTAGAGCATCCTTCAGTTCAGTTTTCAACATAATTGAACTGATATATGTCACAACTGATTCCCTTTATTTTCAGTTATTCAGTTACACAGGATATAAAAAGTGTCACTTTTATCAACGAATGATTACTTCGAGTATTTTTCGCTTGATTTGTAACCAAAATTCATCTAATTTATCGGTGTTTGCATTCTTAGAACACGAGCTTTTACATCTCTTGGAGAATATTGTGTTTGAAGCATCACATAGGTGCCCAAACCGATCCTTCAATTGGTATCAAAGCTAGCTGTTCTAAGAAAGGACATTTGAAAATTGACTAAAATTACTTGACTTTAAAATAGTTTTTAAAGCTATTTAAAATTAATTTATATTATTTTCAAAACTATTTGAAAATGTTTATCTAACACTCATTGCGAAGAGTAGAGAGGATTGGTTCTGCGACTAACATTGTAGCCTCTTCTCTTGACTCTGAGCTGTGGGGCTTTAATCAGCCTGCAGGGGTATGAGTCCTACATCTTGGCTATTCAGCAAAATTGATCGGAAGACAAGGTTTCAGCTGACAACCTGCCAATTGAAGCTGTTCAACAGACGAAGTCCAGCTATGTTGAGATGTTGGATGATTAAAGTTGAGCTTAATCATAAGCAGTATACCGCTTCTTAACTGTCATATCATATCAAGTAGATGATCAATGCGGTTCAACATCAGCTGAGTCCAGTTTGAGTCCGCTCGACTAGTTTGGCAACACAAAGATCATGTTCAAGGCAGCTAGTTGTTTGTCTGGCAATGAGACTCAAGATCGTTGCAACATTTCAAGAGTTCAAGACAACCAATTGTTTGTATATTCAGTTCTTTCATGCATAAACTGATTGATATTTGATGTTATTTAAATATGCTATTGTAGTAGAAATTTTCCCTTATAACTTATGAAGTACTTAAATGTTTAATAAAAGGAATATCTATTTGATTAAATAAACATCATGTTTATCCAATTATGTTTCTATATGATTGAACTGATATCTCCAGATTTCTTGTCTAAACTTCTTGAATGATTAAAGCTACTAAATTTTGACGTAGATAATTAGTTTTAAAGAGGAGTTTTAAATTCAGTTAGTGATGGGGAGTTTTATTTTTCCTCGAATTGAAAAATGTTTTAAACTCTTTTTTAACCCAATTTTAAATTCAGTTAGTGAGGGGGAGCTTTATTTCCCTCGATCTGAAAAAAAATTTTAAACTCATTTTTAACCCCGTTTTAAATTCTGTTATTGAGGGGGATCTTTCATATTCTTTGAACTGAAAATTTTTCTTTAATCGTTTTTAAATGTTATTTATTCTCATAAAAGGAGTGAATCAGTTAAATTTTAAAATTTAATTGATTTAAAAATTCTTTAAATTTTTTTTAACTGTTCAAGTTTTGTGATCATAAAAAAATGGGAGATTTTTGAAACATTTCATGTTCGCAATCTTGATTTTGATGATAACAAACTTTTTATTTTGTTTCTAATGATTTTCCCAACTGCGCAGGAAGCTGAAACTGATCATGCTTTGAACTGATCAGTTAAACGAGCCAAAACTGAAGCTAACGGATGCAAACTAAAAGTGTCAGCTGATTGTCCAAACTGAATCAGCTCAACTGATATATCAAAGAACAACAGTTCAACTGATTCTCCAGCTGATAGGCAGTTCAGCATAAGATCTTCAAACCCGGCCAGTTGGTGAAGTGCTCAACTGATGAAGAGCCCAGCTGATCAGTTCAACTAAAAGAGTGAAATTAGTTCGACTGGTGAGTCAATTGATTTCACCAGTCCAACTGAATATCAGTTCAGATGACCAGTTAGGATCATCAGTTAGGATTCAATCAGTTGCAGATCAAGACAAGCTTACCTAAGTGGATTCCAGCTATGCGCAACAATACAAAAGATATTGTACGATTAAGGTACAATAATGGACGTTGCAACAACACTTAAAGACATAAGTTCCAGCATAGATGTCGGAAAAGTCGAGACACGAATATCAAGGAACACATTCAAGCTGCAACAGATACAATTTTGAGTCTCACTGTACGATCAGTTTTCCGCCTATAAATAGAAGATCAGTGAAGACCAATATACATAACAAGTGTATGGAAAAACAGAAAAAAAAAGGCACACATATTACATATCAGCTTACAAGAAGCAATCAACCCAGAGAGAACATTTCATTGTGTTATCAACCTAGATTAGAAGCACAATTCCCTCAGTGTGTGAGAACACTTTCGTTGTAATTAAAGATCAGTTCTCTCTAACACACACACAGACACCACCACCACCACTCAAATATCTTCTTGCACAAAGACGTAAAACTTGTGTATGTATTCTTTGAAACACAGACGTTAAACAAGTGCGGCTGCAAGGTGATTCCTTCAGTCTAGTCTAGAAGTTCAGTTACGCAGTTGGGTAAGTCCTAAACTGAGTGTGTTTGTACAAGATGTTGTATAAATCAAAGTTTTCTAATGGATCATACCCGATATGGTAGAAGGGATGACGTAGGAGCAGTTGAAGTTTCCGAACATCCATAAACATATCTTATGTATTTAATTGTTTAACTATTATCTTCAAACTGATTTGATCAGTTAGAGCATCCGTCAGTTCAGTTTTCACCATAACTGAACTGAATATGTCACAACTGATTCCGTTTATTTTTAGTTATTCAGTTACACAGGATATAAAATGTGTCAATTTTCTTAACGAATAATTACTTCGAGTATTTTTCGCTTGTTTTGTAACCAAACTCGATCTAATTCATCATTGTTTACATTCTTAGAACATGAGCTATAGCAGCTCTTGGAGAATATTGTGTTTGAAGCATCTCAAAGGTGCCCGAACCGATCCTTCACCATCAAATACCGAAATATTGCATACCAAGTGTTTGATAAAATGCTTTAACCAAAATATTTTTACTCATTCAACTTGCATATATTTTAAATGTTTTACAAATATTTAATCGGTTTTTACGAAAGAATTTTTTTGAGTGTCTTCCGCTTGGTTTGAACATCAAACTTGATTAAATTCATCGGTGTTCAATATTTCAAGAACCGAGCTATTGTAGCTAACGATTTTCCCTCTAACCGATTCTGTCATAACGCGTATTATTTTCACATATCATAGCATACAAATCTCATAGAATTATAACTTGTTACAATAAAATGCACAAACTCTTTCATTCTTTCATATTTCAAGATTTGTTTCATAGCTAAATGCATTCCCTTTATCATTTCACAATGGACTCCCATCTATGGTGCATACAATGCAAAGAAATCATATACCAAGTACATATAACATAATTTGTGACACTCCTTTTCAAAAATTCATGGTAACATATAATATGCCCATATGAAGCATCAAATAAAAACCATACTTACAAGCTTTGGAATGATGAGTAATACCATTTGTATGATTCTAAGTTGTGAAAACATCATAAATTCAGTCAATATCCTTCTTCCCATATCAATTTTCGAAATTCTACCATAGGTCTCCATCTAGATCAGAAAAATAATGAATTCTATAAACATTTACATACCTATGAAGGGGATTTTCTACATCGAACTTGAATTTACCTTCGATATGTTAAATAATGGAGTGTTTGTGGATGATATTATGTGTAAGATTGAAAACCTTTGTATGTTGTGCTCTATTCTAAAATTGGGAATGAAAAAATGAGTTTAAATTCCTCAAACCCCCGATATTTTAAGCTTTTAGCATATGATACAGGGCATTGTGTGTGGCCGCGCGACCAAATCGCACGGGCATGTGTATTAATATGCACAGGTGTGTTTCTTGTTCTGTCTCCAACTTTATTTCTCCTCAGAATTGGAAAAAGTAGTAAACATGAAATTTGTATCTCTATGGCTTGGCTTTTATTTTTAGTTAACCTCACTCAATTTGAAGAATGTATCAGAAAGTTATGCTCATTCTATTAAAATATGTTAGTGCATGAATGACAATACATACAACACAATTAGGGATAATTTGGTCTTTTTTATAATTGGATTTGGACAAAACCCAAAACATAAAAATTATAGCCTTATAACTTGGATTTCTATTGAAATTAGTTTCGAGTCATTAGGACAAATATTTAGACTATTGTGCTAGAAACTGTAACTGAGGTCGTTTATCTGTTTCATCCCAATTTATGTTTCAACTATAAAATCAAATAATAATCATTACTTTCATCCATAACATGCTATTTCACAATTTAACACAATTAAACTTCAACTTACACATCATATACATGAAAACATGACGTATTCATAGTTTCTCTTAGTTACATCTCAACGTAGTCACAATGCATAGTAGAATAAGGTATGGATGCACATGTATTGAGGATGCTCGAACAACCCTGTTGATGTGAGTCTCTTGCCCCAAAGGCAATACTAGGTTGAATTGTGTTTCTATTGTACTAGTGGCAATGCTAAATTTTTGTACAAATAGAGGTATAGAGAGCCGCCTCCTCTGTAGTCATTAAGTACAATGTCCCTTGAACTATGTTGGTACTGTTGGATCTGGTTTTCTACGCGCTCAAACGCAGCGGAAGATTTAAAATTTTATTTTATTTTGAAAAACAAAATAATTTTGCTTTAGGCGCTCGTATGATTTAACAAAACAAAACATACATAGGATGTCAGAAATTATGCCTTTGTGAATTTAATTCACTTGGACACCAACCGATCCGGTATTACAGATCTGGCTCTTGATGATTCCCTACGAACTTTCTTCAAAGAAATCCTTCTATCAAGTCCACGACTAGATAGTATGTTCCTCTTTCAAATTGCACTAGATAATGAGAAAGAGATTTTTCGTAGGAGAAGATTATTTTTGAGAGACGGCTCAATCCTTTTTCTTTCAAAAAGTGGTGGCCGATTTTCTCCACCTTTTTGTGGAGGCTCACGTAAAGTTAATTGGTGGGTCGGCAAGGTTTAGCTTTTATTGTATTGTATTATTTATAATTAAATAATAACCTAATTACATAATTAACATTAATGGGCTTGATTTAATTAATTGAGCTAGTCCAACTAGTTTAATTAATTTAATCAAAGCCCATTAAAACTTTAATTATTTATTATGTTGGACTTGTACTCCTACAAGCCCATTAAACATATTACCCACCATATTTAATTTATTAATTAATAAACTCAACTTTTGAGCTTAATAAATTAAATGCATTACAAATTCAACATTTGAATTTATTATTTAAATTATAAATTCAACTCCTTGAATTTTTATCACCTCCAAAATTTAATATTTAATAAACCCAACATTTGAGTTTAATAAATTAAATTCTCAAATTTTATAAATTCAAATACTTGAATTTATTCTCTCAAAATTTAATTATCATAAATTCAACTCCTTGAATTTAGTATATAATATAAATTCAACTTCTTTAATTTATTCTCTCAACGGGAACATACGATCCAGTACTTGTGTGACCCTCAATGGTTCAGGGATACAGCTAGCCGTGGGTTTACAACTCTTTGTGATTCAGAATATCATTTATTCTTATTCGGGCTTACCCTAGTTAGCCCCATTCTTTTCATCAACACATTGATCAAGAATGTCAGAACTCATTTCTGATTGCACCCATCGGATCATGGTAAGAGCGTCTAGTAGCATCGCCCCATGATCCCCTAGGTATCACTGATAGTGCCTGCAAAAACCAGTCGATTATGATTAGCGTACAGTACGGTCCCTTCATCTCATATATCTCGATCGAATCTGCAACCATTGGTTCATCTAGGGTTGCATAATAATTCGATAATTATGTGATAACTATAACAGTGGCATCGCATGTACTATTTGAGAATTCCTTCTCTAACGTACATCTCATACTCTGGCCAGAGATTCCATGCACTATTATTTCATTAGATCACATAGGATATCCACACCCGTAGGTGAGCGGTGAATCCCCGACTACAATGCACTGGCTCCTATATGTGTCGCAATTGTACCCAACCTCGCCACCTGATGACTCTCCTGGAGCCGGTACACGAGTCAAAGCACAGCCCTAGCATATAGAGCCTCAGTGTTGTCCCGGGTCGTAAGGACTAATGGTGTACGATCATAACCACGGACTTATCTTCTCGATGAATGATAACCACTTGGAAAGTCCGAGGGAGGGTTGTTCGGTATAATCATCATATGACTACCCATCTGCATGTTTGGACATCTCTATGCCCTTACTAAGAAATGCGGTACACAACATCACAGATGCTAGTCTCGAGCTCAAGAGACCTTTATCCACGTTTTAGGCGGCTGAATCGACTAGGAACGAATTTAGATTATACAGTGTTTACAAATGAGTTTCAACATCGAATTACGATTCATTTGTATTAAAGTACAATCAAGGTTTTTATCTATGTTGTTCACATGGGTATACAGATAAAGAAATAATAAACCATGAAACAATGAATTATATTAAAATAAAGATTGTTTATTACACTTGAGTCAATAAAATCCCTAGCAAATAGTTGCCTTGCAGGGCATCTACTCTAACAATCTCCCACTTGCCCTAGAGCCAACTACCCATAAACTTTAATCCCATTGCTTCGCGATGCTTCTCAAACAATGGTCCTGGCAAGGGCTTCGTAAGTGGATCGGCAACGTTATCTGCAGAGGGGACTCTTTCGACTGATATGTCTCCCCTTCCCACAATCTCCCGGATGATGTGGAATTTCCTCAGTACATGTTTGGATCGCTGATGAGACCTTGGTTCCTTTGCTTGCGCAACGGCACCAGTGTTGTCGCAGTACAACGGGACTAGATCAACTCCATTAGGAATAACGCCCAATTCTTGGACAAAATTCCTCATTCAAACTGCCTCTTTGGCTGCAGCAGATGCAGCAATGTATTCAGCTTCAGTGGTGGAATCCACAACGGTGTCTTGCTTGGAACTTTTCCAAGAGACAGCCGCACCATTAAGCATGAATACAAAACCAGAGGTCGATTTCGAATCATCTACATCACGTTGGAAGCTAGAATCAGTGTAGCCTTTCAATTTTAATTCTCCACCCCCATAGACCATGAACAAGTTCTTAGTCCTTTTCAAGTACTTAAGAATGTCTTTCACGGCCTTCCAATGCATTGGACCAGGGTTCGCTTGATATCTCCTTGTAACACTCAAAGCGTAAGCAACATCAGAACGAGTCGATATCATACCATACATAATACTACCAATAACCGACGCATATGGAATACGTGTCATCATCTCTATCTCTTCATCAGTTTTGGGACACATAGCTTTAGATAGAGTAATACCATGACACATTGGTAAGTATCCTCTCTTGGACTCTTCCATAGAGAATCGCTTAAGTATGGTATCGATATAAGTGGCTTGAGTGAGCCCCAACATCCTTTTTGATCTATATCTATAGATCTGTATTCCCAATACATAGGATGCTTCACCCATGTCCTTCATGGAGAATTTACTGGCTAACCATACTTTAGTTGATTGCAGTAATCCTACATCATTCCCAACGAGCAGGATATCATCAACATAAAGTACTAGGAATGGCACTGCACTCCCACTAACTTTCTTGTACACAAACGGTTCCTCAGGATTCTTGGCAAAAACAAACTCTTTGATAGTGCTATCAAATCTGATGTTCCAACTCCTTGATGCCTGCTTGAGACCATATATTGATCTCTGAAGTTTGCATACCTTATGCTTACTTCGTGCTGATGTGTATCCCTCGGGTTGAGACATATAAATTTCTTCTTTGATGTCTCCATTGAGGAATGCAGTCTTTACATCCATTTGCCATATCTCATAGTCATACCATGCTGCTATGGCTAATAGTATTCTAATGGACTTAAACATAGCAACTGGTGAAAAAGTTTCCTCATAGTCAACTCATTGCCTTTGAGTATATCCTTTTGCAACCAGTCTTGATTTGAAGGTCACTACCTTCCCATCCGCCCCAAGCTTTCTTTTGTAGATCCATTTGCATCCTATGGGAACGATTCCCTCAGGTGGATCCACTAATGTCCAGACTTGGTTTGAATACATAGAGTCCATTTCAGACAGCATGGCTTCAAGCCATTTGGTTGAATCAATATCAGATAATGCTTCTTTGAAATTCATTGGATCACATCCAACACAAGACTCATCATGGCCTTGTTCATGAAGAAGCGTATATCTAGCAGGTGGTCTAATAACCCTATCAGACCTTCTAGAAGCTTGTACTTCAACTACTGGTTCTTGGGAAATGGGTTCAACTTCTATAGTTGATGGAGTATCTTGAATTTCTTCAAGTTCTATCATCTTGCCTTTTCTATCTAATAGAAATTCCTTTTCCAAAAATGTGGCATTTCTTGAAACAAACACTTTTGCTTCATTGGGATGATAGAAATGATATCCAACAGAATTCTTTGGATATCCTACAAAGTAGCACAAAGTGGATCTACTATCCAATTTGTCCCACTGTCTGCTTCACGTAAGCAGGACATCCCCATATTCTCATGTAAGAATATTTGGGAAGTTTTCCCATCCATATCTCATATGGTATCTTATCCACTGCTTTTGTATGGACCTTATTCAACAACATTGCCGCAGTTTCAAGCGCAAAGCCCCAAAACGATATAGGCAACTCAGTGAATCCCATCATAGATCGAACCATGTCCATCAAGGTTCCATTTCTACGTTCAGGAATCACCATTCAATTGTGGTGTTGCTGGTGGAGTCTACTGTGAGAGAATCCCATTCTCTTTTAGATAACCCAAAAATTCAGCACTTCAGTATTCTCCACCTCGATCAGATCGAAGTGTCTTAATACTTCTTTCTAGCTGATTTTCTACTTCAGATCTGAATTCTTTGAACTTTTCAAATGCTTCAGATTTGTGTTTCATCAAATAAACGTACCCATACCTCGAATGGTCATCAGTAAAGGTAATGAAGTAGGAATGCCCAAATTTTGTGCTAACACTTAGCGGGCCACAAACGTCCGTGTGGATCAAATCCAGTAGACCATGCGCACGTTCCACATTTCCATTGAATGGAGTTTTAGTCATTTTTCCTTTTAGACAAGACTCACAAATTGGTAGAGAATTTATGTCTGACAAGTCAAACATGTCTTCTCCCACTAGCTTTTGCATCCTTCTTTGGGAAATATGACCTAATCTAGCGTGCCATATTTGTGCGGGATTTGGATCTTCTATTTTTCTTTTGTTTGTTGTTCTTTTTGTATGCGCTTGGACATTGTTAAACGGAATATCTTTCAATTTTAAGTTATAGAGATCGTTTGTTAATTCTCCAGTTCCAATCAAACATTCATTCTTGTATAAATTGCAAACACCTTTAGCAAAAACACAAGAATAACCATCCCTATCAAGCATAGAAATAGAAATAATGTTTTTAACCAATTCAGGAACAAATAAAACGCCTATCAAAAACAACTTAAAATTATTGTCCAAAATTAAAGTAACGTCTCCAATGGCAGTGGCAGCAACTCTTGCTCCATTTCCTAGTCTTAGAAAGGTCTCACCATCTCTAAGCCTCCTGCTTCTTCCCATCACCTGCAAATCATTGCATAGATGAGAACCACATCCGGTATCCAATACCCAAGAAAAAGAATTAATAGAAACATTAACTTCAATATAAAACATACCATAGCCAGAATGTTTCTGGGCTAGATACTCCTCGCAATTACGCCTCCAATGTCCAGGCTTTTTGCAGTGGAAACAGACATGCTCTGACTTGTCAGGCTTTGTGGGTCCCTGATTTGCTTTCTTGTATGGCTTTTTGTTGGGCTTGTTCTTCTTTGGAGGGGCAGAACGCTTCTTGCCTTTATTTGGGGCTCCCTTTTTCGTACCATACGAAGAACCCACTAGAAGAACAGGCTTTTCCTTTTTAACTGTGGCCTCATAATTAGTAAGCATATTGACCAACTCTTCAAGGGTGGCCTCAAGCTTGTTCATATTAAAATTAACCACAAATCCATTGAACGAGGTAGGCAAAGACAACAAGAGAATATCAGTCGAGAGCTCAGTAGGTATAACCAAATCGAGTCCCACCAACTTCTCGATGAGCCCAATCATCCTAACACCATGCTCATGGACCAAAGTCCGCTCTCGCAAGCGTGTAGTCACGAGTTCTTTAACAGTCGCATGTCTTTCTGAACGAGTTTGTACAGCATACAATTCTTTGAGATGAAGGTGAATGTCAGCAGCATTCACCGCCTCCTCGAACCTCCTCTGAAGTTCATTCGACATAGAAGCCAACATGTAGCTCTTAGCTTGGAGATCATGATCCCAATGTATCTCAAGCTTAGCTAATTCAGTCCTACTGATATTAGGAGCCGCCTCCTTAGGTGGCTTCTTATCAAGCACATACGCAATCTTCTCGGAGTTCAGAACAATCTTTAAGTTTCGAAGCCAGTCATGATAGTTAGGGCCAGCCAATTTGTTTTGATCGAGAATGATTGAAAGCGGGTTATGAGTAAACATCGTAAATATACTGAAAATGAAAACAGATAAAGGTTACTGATAATTTTAAAATAATTCTAAGATATAAAATATGGATTTCATTTTATAAATTACCCTCCCACTATTTTGACATTTTCACCTACCCTCTGATGAAAAAGAGAAATCATATTTCCTTAGTAGGCACGTAAAGTCCAATTAGCCAATTGTAATCCCGAATAATATCAGCCAATTATAATTTCTAAAAGGTAGAGTCCAATTGCATCCCTATGCAACCTCCACGTGTTTTGCCTCACGTTTAATAAAGACCCAATAATATGACGTCGTTTATTTTCACGTGTCAAACCAACCCATCAATATTGAATTGTAGTGGACGGTCGCCATGAGTTCCCCCAATAATATGAGCCGAAGTCATGGGAGTTCCACTCAATTCACATCATATGTCCGGTGGAAGTCACAGCTTTCCGGCGTACAGGCCTCCCCAATAATATGAGCCAGACACTGTCCGCGGGTAGCGATCAACATGCAACCACGGTTGATGGAAGGCAAGGAAAAATTAAACTCTTTTAATTTTTACTTTTTCGATTTGATATAAATTTTGAATCATATTCAAAATGAGGGATTTTAATTTTAAAATTGTCTCATCATTTTAATTTAAAAATCGCGTGCCACGAGTTTGTATGTTTGCCGGATTCATGCAACTATATTATATAATAATAGACATACATGCATATTACTATGTATCACATATATCATAATATGACATTCAACAATAAATAAGGATGATCGATCGCCAACACTATTAGATCCATGTGAGCCATACATGGATCTTGGTCCAAACCTAGGTGAATGCAGGGATGCAAATACAACTATTACAAGAGCTTCCAATATTTTACATGTCTTCGTCTTGATAATCGGGCCCACCATCTTCCAGTCTTGATCTCCCACTATTTCTAATATTACATTTAAATAGCCATGGCACATAAGGGATACATCTCATGGGGTGGGAACGAGCCATAAACCAGGCACACTTTAATAATATCAAATATTAAAAAAAAACGAATAAAACAGTAAAATATCCTAACATACACCTAACACATTGGTCAAGGCTCTCGATCATCCTTCATGCATTTAATATCAAATATTAACATCAATTTAATTAAACAATTTAATTAATTGATAAATCATATATCTAATAATTTATCACTAACTACCACAATTATTAAATATTTAATAAATTAAATAAACACCTTTATTTAATTTCCAATTAAATCAATAATAATGGATTTCTTGTAAAAACTCATTTTTACCATAAATAATTAAAATCATATTCTAATTATTTATTTTACAAGAAAATTATAAATTTTCCAAAATAAAATTGAATCAAATTTCAAAATTATCAATTTTACCCAAAATTTTGAAAAATCAGAAAATTGCACCATAGGCCCAAACAATTCAAGCCTACCAAATCAGAACGCTTCCCGAGACGATCCCGGGCAGTCGCCCTCGCTGCCCGAACGATTCGGGCAGTGGCAGCCACCTGTGCGTACAGGTGCGCGCGGCGCCGCGCCAGCTGCGCCGCGTTGTGCGCCGCGCAGGGCGGCGCACAGCGTGCGGATGCTCCGCACGCTTCGCCGCTCCGCGAGCGCACGCCGCGCGCGCTGCGCAGGGCGGCGCGTCCGCACGCTGCGCCGCTCCGCGAGCGCACGCCGCGCGCGCCGCTGTGTGTTCTGCGCAGCCTTGCGTGCGGTCTGCCCGGAACAGTTCCGGGCAGATCGCGAAATTTTTTTTGTTTTTCCGAAAAAAATAATTTTATGGTGCATTGATTTTTCTGAAATTTTTTTTGTGTGGTTAGAAATAAATTATTCAATATAATTTAAAATCATACGATTCAGAAAACCTGGCTCTGATACCACTGTTGGATCTGGTTTTCTACGCGCCCAAACGTAGCGGAAGATTTAAAATTTTATTTTATTTGAAAAACAAAATAATTTTGCTTTAGGTGCTCGTATGATTTAACAAAACAAAACATACATAGGATGTCAGAAATTATGCCTTTGTGAATTTAATTCACTTGGACACCAACCGATCCGGTATTACAGATCTGGCTCTTGATGATTCCCTACGAACTTTCTTCAAAGAAATCCTTCTATCAAGTCCACGACTAGATAGTATGTTCCTCTTTCAAATTGCACTAGAGAATGAGAAAGAGATTTTGCGTAGGAGAAGATTAATTTTGAGAGACGGCTCAATCCTTTTTCTTTCAAAAAGTGGTGGCCGATTTTCTCCACCTTTTTGTGGAGGCTCACGTAAAGTTAATTGGTGGGTCGGCAAGGTTTAGCTTTTATTGTATTATTTATAATTAAATAATAACCTAATTACATAATTAACATTAATGGGCTTGATTTAATTAATTGAGCTAGTCCAACTAGTTTAATTAATTTAATCAAAGCCCATTAAAACTTTAATTATTTATTATGTTGAACTTGTACTCCTACAAGCCCATTAAACATATTACCCACCATATTTAATTTATTAATTGATAAACTCAACTTTTGAGCTTAATAAATTAAATGCATTACAAATTCAACATTTGAATTTATTATTTAAATTATAAATTCAACTCCTTGAATTTTTATCACCTCCAAAATTTAATATTTAATAAACCCAACATTTGAGTTTAATAAATTAAATTCTCAAATTTTATAAATTCAACTACTTGAATTTATTCTCTCAAAATTTAATTATCATAAATTCAACTCCTTGAATTTAGTATATAATATAAATTCAACTTCTTGAATTTATTCTCTCAACGGGAACATACGATCCAGTACTTGTGTGACCCTCAATGGTTCAGGGATACAGCTAGCCTTGGGTTCACAACTCTTTGTGATTCAGAATATCATTTATTCTTATTCGGGCTTACCCTAGTTAGCCCCATTCCTTTCATCAACACCTTGATCAAGAATGTCAGAACTCATTTCTGATTGCACCCATCGGATCATGGTAAGAGCGTCTAGTAGCATCGCCCCATAATCCCCTAGGTATCACTGATAGTGCCTGCAAGAACCAGTCGATTATGATTAGCGTAGAGTACGGTCCCTTCATCTCATATATCCCGATCTTATCTGCAACCATTGGTTCATCGAGGGTTGCATAATAATTCGATAACTATGTGATAACTATAACAGTGGCATCACATGTACTATTTGAGAACTCCTTCTCTAACATACATCTCATCTCTGGCCAGAGATTCCATGCACTATTATTTGATTAGATCACATAGGATATCCACACCCGTAGGTGAGCGGTGAATCCCCGACTACAATCCACTGTCTCCTATATGTGTCGCAACTGTACCCAACCTCGCCACCTGATGACTCTCCTGGAGCCGGTACACGAGTCAAAGCACAGCCCTAGCATATAGAGCCTCAGTGTTGTCCCGGGTCGTAAGGACTAATGGTGTACGATCATAACCACGGACTTATCCTCTCGATGAATGATAACCACTTGGAAAGTCCGAGGGAGGGTTGTTCGGTATAATCATC
Organism: Primulina eburnea; assembly: GCF_022965805.1. NCBI lineage: Eukaryota > Viridiplantae > Streptophyta > Magnoliopsida > Lamiales > Gesneriaceae > Primulina > Primulina eburnea. The sequence goes on from NC_133111.1 coordinate 32,110,793, forward strand.
ATATGACTACCCATCTGCATGTTTGGACATCTCTATGCCCTTACTAACAAACGCGGTACACAACATCACAGATGCTAGTCTCGAGCTCAAGCAACCTTTATCCACGTTTTAGGTGGCTGAATCGACTAGGAACGAATTTAGATTATACAGTGTTTACAAATGAGTTTCAACATCGAATTACGATTCATTTGTATTAAAGTACAATCAAGGTCTTTATCTATGTTGTTCACATGGGTATACAGATAAAGAAATAACAAACCATGAAATAATGAATTATATTAAAATAAAGATTGTTTATTACACTTGAGTCAATAAAATCCCTAGCCAACAGTTGACTTGCAGGGCATCTACTCTAACAGGTACCAGTACTCGAGTCTCCCTGACAATTTTGGGCAATGTGTCCCTTTTTTTTGCAACGATATATGTTTGTTCGTTGGAAGAATTCTTAAAAATGAGGCTTTTGGCAAGTAGGATACATAGGTTCTTCTTTGTCGTTGAGGTCGTAGATGCCTTGGATTGTTGTTCCTCTCCACTACTACCTCGAACTTCACCTTTCTTTAACTGCCCAGTGCCTATGTTGCCTTGCTCTGTCAATCTATTTCTCATATTGTTCTGTCATTAAAGCTTTATCCACTATTTCACAATAACCAGCGGCCTTAGACATTCGCACATCACGCTTAATTTCAGAATGTAGCCCACAAAGAAAATGTTCTCTCTTTTCAACATCGTTTTGGGCCATGTATGGCACGTACTAACAACCCTCTTCAAAATTATGAATTTATTCAACCATTGGAATATTGCCATGTTTCAAATCCAGGAAGTCCCTCACCCTTCTTGCTTGCATATCTTTACTTAAATACTTATTGAAGAACACAATTTTAAATTGTTCTCATGTCATTTGTTCCACTCCATCGAGACACTAATACATTCCCACCATATTCTTTCATGTCGAGTCAACAAGAAAATTTCCAACTTACTCTATCAATGTATATCATGTGTAGATATGAAAATACTAATCCTTACCTTCGTAGTGTCAAATAATAATCCTAACATTATATCTTAACATGCTATTTCACAACTTAACACAATCATACTCCAACTTATACATATCATATAAATGAAAACATGACCTATTCATAGTTCTTCGTAGTCACAATGCATAGGAGACTAAGATATGGAATATCAATGAAATACATCAAGACATTATAACATAATATAAATATGAACAACGGAAAATAATATAGTATGAGTTAATCATTTGTTGGGAAGATCATGCGTTACAATTACATCGTACTAGGAGAGGTCAAGCTCTAATATCAACTGTAATACCGCAGATTCTATTACTGTCTCCATTATATCAAGACAATTCTTTCCAGTGTTCTATGTCTTCACTCACACGCACCCTACAAAACTTTATAGGAGGTCGTCTATCCCAAAATTATCCCAATTCAAGCATGTTTAACTTTGGAATTCTTATGTGATGAGCTCCCGAAAAGAAGATGCACATTTTTTTATATGATTAGTACCTATCAAATCTTTTTCACCTCTCATTGTGGTGTGAGCACACTTTTTGTGGGATCAGTTCATTCATAATTCTCATTAGAGATCATTCGTTAAGCTTATTGAATCAACCTCGAGCTCGATTTTAGTCTTGAAAATGTTATGGAGACGAGCTAGAGTTGAATGTTTTTTTACTCGTAAGCTCACGAGTCTATTCGCGAGCTTGAGCTTGGCTTATTTATGTGGCTCGAGCTCGACCCAGAGCTCAGCTATTTTGTTGGGTTGAGAGTGACAATAACTCAAGAATTGTAAGTAAACTTGCATTGTCCCATATCGATATTTGAGTAGAAGAGAAAATATGGAATAATATAAAATGAGAATTCTACCCCCTTAAATTCCCATATCTTAGTTGACATTTTGGTTAAGAATGCTCGACGAGCTTGAATACAAACTCCAAATAAGATTTTTTAACGAGCCCAAAAATGTGCCGAGCTCAAGTCGGACTCGTTAAACATAATAAAAAAGATATTAACTGACGAGTTTGAGTTATTCATGAGCTTAATAATTTAAAAACAAGCCGAGCTCGAGCCTCATGATAAAAGCTCGAATCGAGCTCGAGTTTGATATTGTTTGGGTAGGTTCGATTCAACTCGTTTATATCCCAATATATATACATTGAAAAAATATTTGATTGAAACAATATTTGACACCCTATCAAAAATTTCTTTTTATCCCTTAATATAAACTATAATTTCTTAAATGACTGAATTTTCATCTTAGAATTGACATTAGTAAATATAACAAATTCGATTTTTGTCATTTGCAAATTGACGAGATGATTGGGTGGAAAATATTTGAGCAATAATTATTGTTGCTCGAATAGATATCATTTATCACTACACAATTTAGACTATAATTTATATATGTTAAAAGATTAGGTCTTTTAATAGTACTGCGCCACTGCAACAAAAAACACAAATCGAATTTCCAAAGCATGCATTGTATGTTGCACAACTAAAAGCTCTTGAATTCCATATGTATTGACAGCGTGCAATGCACGTCGTGGATAAAAAAATCGACAGCGTACTCCGTATGTCGTGGATAATAACATCAACAATGTGCCGCACGCCGCGGATAATGGAATCGACAGAACGACAGACATAGTGTATAATGGAATCGATAGTACGCCGTAAGTCGTGGATAAAAACATCAACAACGTACAATTTCAAAATGTTAATGTTATTATCCGAAGCATGTCAAGGTACGCTATTGATGTTCTTATATGCAATGTAGATTTGCAGACGTTAAAATAAAATTGTAAAAAAATTAATTAATTTCATTCACAAAAATCATAAATCAAATTTTTACAACAAATCTAATACAAGATTAAGTCTAGTCCACAAGCCAAGTTAATAAAAGTCATTATTTTTCACCATACCAAAACAAAAGTATGAATATCCAAAACAAGATACGAAATCTAAAAAAAAACTACTTAGTACATATATAATAACGATTAAACTTTTAATCGACACATATCAGTAGAATCTGTATCAATTACACAATACTATAAATTTAGATAACCATGCAGTTGTGCTTCCTATTGCGTCATCGAAAATTGCATTTCATCATTTGGTCAAATTTGGTCCACCTTATCCACCAAAATCTTATCAACCCAAACTTTCCAACAAGATCCACCAAGAACAACTTGATACGCTTTTGTGTTTGGATCTTTGGATGCAATTAGATCTTCTGCAACAACTAATTATATTCATCATCACACTAATGGATCAACTTACATTTAGTATTAGCACGGATATCTCCACGATTCACATTCTTAACATTTGAATGTAAATAAACAATACGAAGTAATTAATTCTACCATGTCTATTTTCGTAACAATTTTGTGGTTTAGAAATACATAATTGGAAGATAATTATCTGAGCGGTAGCTAGATGTTTGTTAACATGACAAAAATCACCACTCTTTTTTGCACCAATATTGATATCACTCTTACTACCAATTTCATTCGCAATACCTCTACCAATGCAACCACTAGCAACATAATTTTACAAACAAATCGTGCCAAGAAATGTCATTATGATTATTCAAAAGCATTTAAGTGTACATACCAAACTTATTTTATATATGTTCTTTACTTACTAATATGTTCTTGCTGATTTTGTTGCTTTTTATTTTGTAAAAACATGGACCACATTTTGTCCATTTCTTCCTTATTTTTATTGCCACATTTCGTGCATTTGTTATTGAAGGTTCTGTACCATAGTTTGAAGTTGTTTAATAATTCTATTTGATTGCACAGAAGATCCAACATTCGATGGTGCAAACCCAAAGCCCATTCCGCGAACTCTACCTTGAGCTTCCTTGCCAAATACAAAGCTAATTGCATCATCAATAATGTTGGTTTTGTTTTGAGCTTTGGATAGTTTAATTGTGAGGGTCCGTGCTCCTGATTATTTTTAAATATCAAAAAACCAGGATTTATTAGCGTAAACAGCGAAAACGAGTAATTTTTTTTGGCCTACAAAAATTTCGGCATGACCTTCCATGTAAATAGGACATACCAAAAAAATTCCAAAACACAACAAAACATTTATACTCGAAATAGAGTCCAATAAGACAAACAGAAATACCAATCGCAAGCAGAGCCAGCTAGCTAGGCTCGGCCACACCAAATAAGATCTAACACTCAATAATACAACCATACAAATACATGAAGCATCTCCTCGGAAAATGACACAATACATAGTATATATATCTGGGGACTCTCAACTCAAACCGACTCACTGGGCTCCACTGGCAGACACTCCGTCAGCTACATCAGAACCACCTGCATAACCTGCTATGGAATCACAAAACAAACCACAGCATCCTTGAGGGACAAGGGTCAAACCCCAGTACGAAAATCAAATAAATTACAACATAAATAAATGACATGTAATGAAATCAATGCAATGCAATGCATGTAGGGTACCAATAATCTCGGATATAAAACTGGATCCAAAGAAACGATAGCAACAACTGTGGCCACATGTGCCAGGGGTGTGACGTGTCAAATACGCACTCGGACCGGCACATCTGCGTCAGGGGTGTCAGTCTGCAGAACTGCTCGACCCTTCCGCTAGTAATCAGATATGTGACGCTTAAACGTCCTCGGCTCTGATGTCTAAATAACTCATCCAAGAGTAAACAGAAATCTCGGAAACAACGGAGTCATGGCTCGATATGAATGCATATTCAATAATGCATATAAATCCACAGATTATTCTAATATATTTAATAAAAATCACTTTTATTTTAAGAAATGAGGAATAATCTTAAAATACACACAAATAGCACAAAGAGCACATAAACACATAATTCTCATAAAATCACATCAATTAAATTACACGTCGTTATAGACGCTATAAAGAATCGATCAATCCGTACCTTAGCCTTCAAATTAAATTACCACAATAGTTTATGAACTCCTCGGTGCTTGTTGGCTACTAAAACCTGTGGCAAATAATTTATTTTCATCAAATAAATATTCAAATCTTAGCCATAAACAAGTTACTAATTCCAGCTTGTATCTAAGTTCGGTTTTAAGGTCATAACTCAACCAAAACTTAACCAAACACACTTATCATACATGGCTGGAATCCTAATTCAAAATCCCATATTTCATAAGAAAACATCAGAAAGGAATTCAATCATCTCAACACTAAAAAACGCCCAATACCAGAAACCATGAGATGCAAGGTCTGTGACAGATTCAGGTTCGACACTTATGAGTATAAAATTCATATCTAACTCATCATTGACTCAAATCGATATCCGTCAATTGGAGATGAAATAAAACTTAAATATCTAAGTTTTTATAGAAAAAACCATTTCAATAATCTTAATAGATAAATCCCAGAATTATCAAGAAAACGCTACTACATGCACACTTCGCGGACAGAAGTCTATACTTAGCAGTTTCGGCAAAATAAGCTTAACTATTTCAATTCTTAATGGAATTTAACTATTCTTATATCAATACAAATACAACACATAGCTCTACAACTCTTATGTGAATCATAAGTTCAAAATCCGAGCTTATAAATGTCATAAACTCGAAATAAAATAGCTAATCTACACAGCTCCAACACAGAATTCCCTTTTGACACATTTTGGTAGACAAATCATATCAAATATGTTTTTAATTGGAATTGCATTTCGTCAGAGGCTGCAGAAAGCTTATACATAGAGCTATAAGTTCTATTTGAACCACAAGTCAATATTCTCAGTGCAAGCCACACAAAAAACCCGAAAATCAGAAGCCAAAACCTGCAACTCAAAAACAGAAACCAACATCTTCTTCCATGGACAAAATTAAAACCCTAGCTTAGAGATTACCTTCAAAAGCTTCCCTTGAACTGAAATGGAGCTATAATCGACCTCTTCACACTCTAAAGAACCAAGAAAATTGACAAGCAAGAAGCTGGAAAAAAATTGAAGCAACAGCCCGGCAACTTGAGGAGATGAGCAAGAAAGAGAAGGAGATGTGTTGGAACATTTCATGTTTGCAATCTTAATTTTGATGTGAACAAAACTTGTTTGTTTGTTTTTAATAATCTACCTTAGTGTGCAGATAGCCGAAACTGAAATAATCAGTTATAAGCCAAAACTGAAGCTGTCGAAGACGCCAACTGAAAGCATCAACTGATTAACCAAACTGAACAAGTTCAACTGATGTGTCGTAAATGAGTTCAACTGAATGTTCAGTTGATAGGTGGTTCAACAGGAGAACCTCAGAAGCCCTGCCAGCTGAAGGAGTGTTCAACTGATGAAGAGCCCAACTGAAGATCAGTTCAACTGACCAGTTACTTTCAGATCAAGACAAGCTGATATAAGTGGAATCCAGCTGTGCGCAATGTTACAAAACATTTGTCCAGTCAAAGGACAATAATGGACGTTGCATCAGAGCTTAAAGACAAAAGTATTCCAGAAATAACAAGATAAAATTCGAGGAATAGATTCAAAATGCAACAGATACAATAATTGAGTCTCACTGTACGATCAAATTTCGCTCCTATAAGTAGAGGGTGAAGATCAATGAAGAAACATATACAACACAAGAGAGAAAAGAAAATGTTACGCTTCAAAGTCATATCAGCTTAAGAGAGATGCATTCAGCCCAGTCGAGGGAACACTTAAATGTGTTATTAGCTTTAGATTAGAAGCATATTTCCCTCAGTGTGTGAGAACACTTTCGGATAGTTTTTCTGAGATCAGTTCTCTCACACACACACACACACCACCACTCAAATACAGTCTTGCACAAAGACAATAAACTTGTGTATGTAGTCTTTCTCACATAGACGTTAAAGAAGTGTTGGCTGGAAGGTGTTGCCTTCAATCTAGTCTAGGAGTTCAGTTAAGGCAGTGGGTAAGTCCTAAGCTGGGTAGGTTTGTACAATCATTTGTATAGATCAAAGTCTTCCAGTGAATCCTACTCGGGGTGGTAGAAGGGGTGATATAGGAGCAGTTGAAGTCTCCGAACACCCATAAACATATCTTGTGTATTTAATTTTGTAACTATTTTTTTTTTCAAACTGATTTAACTAGTTAGAGCATCCGTTGGTTCAGTTTTCATCATAACTGAACTAATGAATGCAAAAAAACTAATATAGATTTTCTAGAAATTTTCAAGTTCGCAATCTTGATTTTGATGTTAACAAAACTTGTTATCATATTACTAATAATCTACCTTAGTGTGCAGACAGCCAAAACTGAACTAATCAATTTAAGAACCCACAACTGAAGCTATCGGAAGATGCCAACTGATTGAACTAACTGATTTCCAAGACTAAGTCAGTCTAACTGGATCTTCAAACAAGCAGTTCAGTTGATTGTCCAAACTGATAAGTGATTCAGCAGGAAGACCTCAAAAGCCTGGCCAGCCGATGATGTGTCCAACTGACGAAGAACCCAGCTAACCAATTAAACTGAAGGTGTGAAATCAGTTCAACTGATCAATCGACTGATTTCACTAGCCCAACTTAAGATCAGTTCAGCTGAACAGTTCAAAACATCAGTCAGAACCTTTCAGTTGCAGATCAAGACAAGCTTACAGAAAATGGATTCCAGCTATGCGAGAAGGTAAAAAGTCAGTCTCCAGTCAAAGGACAATAATGGACGTTGCATCAGAGCATTAAAGACAAAACGCTTCAGAAGGGCAGTCAAAAAACGAGACACAAAGTCCAAGAAGCCGATTCAAATGCAACAGATACAATAAATGAGTCTCGATGTACTATCATCTTTTCTCGTCTATATAAAGAGAAGATCGATGAAGACTCAACAAGCGAAGCAAAAAAGATATACGAGAGTTGAGAAGAAAAACAAAAAGGGCACGCTCAATTGCATATCAGCTTTAAGAAACACTTAAGCCCAGAGAGAACTTTTCATCGTTGTATCAGCTTAGACTAGAAGCCACTTTCCTCTCTGTGTGTAAGAACAATCCTTGTTCAGTTTTCACATACACACTCACTCTCAAAACCACTCAAATACAGTCTCGCACAAAGACATTAAACTTCTGTATGTAGTATTTGACACATAGACGTTAAAAAAGTGTTGACTGGAAGGTGCTGCCTTCAGTTGTAGCTAGGAGTTCGGTTTAGGCAGTAGTGTAAGTCCTAGCTGAGTGAGTTTGTACAAAGTGTTTTTATTAATCAAAGTCTTCTAGTAGAAGGGTGACGTAGGAGCGGTTGAAGTCTCCAAACATTCATAAACATATCTTGTGTATTTAACTGATTAACTATTGCTTTCAAACAGTTTTGATAAGTTGGAGTATTCGTCAGTTCAGTTGTCACCATAACTGAACTGAAGAATTCAAAAACTAATTTGTCTTCTTTCGGTTATTCAGTTTACATAAGTTAAAATGTTTTCTATCATATCAGTATTCTTCACGAAGGATTACTTTGAGTTTCTTCCGCTTGATTTAAACCAAACTGGATTTAATTCATCGGTGTTAATATTCTTAGAACACGAGCTATTGCAGCTCATTGGAGAATGTAGTGTTCAAAATGTCTTCGAAGGCACTAACACACTTGATCCATCAATTGGTATCAGAGCGAGTTGTTCTAAGAAGAACATTTGAAGAAATCTCTGTCTTAAAATATGTTATTTTAAAATAATGTTAAAAGCTATTTAAAAATATTTTATACAATTTTCAAAACTATTTGAAAATATTTATATGCCGCTCTTTAGTAAAGAGTTGAAAGGATTGGTCCTGCAACTTTCGTTATGACCACTTCTCCAGACTCCAAACTTTGGGGTTTTAATCAGCCTGCAGGGGACTGAGGAACATCTGCAAAGATGCAAAGCTAAATTTCTCTCTAAACAAATTCAGTTGCAAACCTACCAAGTCAGCTGTTCTTCAGACGAAACTCATCCATATTGGGATGTTGGTCGATGTAATCACCAGTTGAATTCCACATGAGTCTAGTAAGAGTCTGCTCGACCAGTTGGGTAAGCACAGAGGATAAGTTCAAATCAAGTTTAACTCGTTTCTCTAGCAAATTGAACTCACAACTGATGCAGCAGTTCAAGCAGTCAAGACAACTAGCTGATGGTATATCAAATTCTGTCACAGAAACCAACTCATATCTGATGATGTTTAAAATTTGCTATTGTTGTAGCAACTTGTCTCTTTGAACTGATGTATGTACTCAAATGTAAACACAAGTAAATTTATTTAAATAAAAAATCATGTTTATTTAGCTGTGTTTTGTTGTGATTGAATAGATATTCTAAGTTCTCTTGTCTACGATGCTTGAATGATTAAATGTCTAAATAAGTGTTTCTCAAATACGGGCTTTTATTCAGTCTCTGGGGGGGGGGGGGGGGGGAGCTTTTCATTTAAGTTAAAATTTGTCTTAAAAATTCAGTCACTCTCTCATTCAACTGAAAAGTATTGTATTAAATCTTTTTTGGTTATCAATTCAATTTTAAAGGGGGGGGGGGGGGGGGGGGTTTCATTTATCTTCAAAATTTCTTTAATTCATTTTTAAGGGGGAGCTTTCGACAGTTTGAATGTACCCACTCGTAAAACTGAATATATTGCACTTAACTGTTCAAGTTTTGTGATCAACAAAAAGGGGGAGATTGTTGGAACTTTTCGAGTTCACAATCTTGATTTTGATGCAAACATAACTTGTTATCATATTACTAATAATCTACCTTAGTGCGCAGACAGCTAAAACTGAACTAATCAGTTTACGAACCCACAACTGAAGCTATCAGAGATGCCAATTGATTGCCAAGACTAAGTCAGTCTAACCGGATCTTCAAACAAGCAGTTCAGTTGATTGTCCAAACTGATAGGTGATTCAGCAGGAAGACCTCAAAAGCCTGGACAGCCGATGATGTGTTCAACTGACGAAGAACCCTGCTAACCAGTTCAAATGAAGGTGTGAAATCAGTTCAATTGATCAATCGACTGATTTCACTAGCCCAACTGAAGATCAGTTTAGCTGACCAGTTCAAAACATCAGCAGGAACCTTTCAGTTGCAGATCAAGACAAGCTTATAGAAAATGTATTCCAGCTGTGTGAGAAGGTACAAATTCAGTGTCCAGTCAAAGGACAATAATGGACCTTGCATCAGAGCGCTTCAAAAGGGCAGTCAAAGCGCTTCAAAAGGGCAGTCAAAAAGACGAGACACAAAGTTAAGAATCCGATTCAAATGCAACGGATAAAATAAATGAGTCTCGATGTACGATCAGTTTTTCCCGCTATATAAAGAGAAGATAGGTGAAGACTCAACAAGCGAAGCAAAAAAGATATACGAGAGTTGAGAAGAAAAACAAAAAGGGCACGCTCAGTTGCATATCAGCTTTAAGAAGCACTTAAGCCCAGAGGGAACCTTTCATCGTTGTATCAGCTTAGACTAGAAGCCATTTTCCCTCTGTGTGAGAACATCCTTGTTCAGTTCTCACATACACACTCACTCTCAAAACCACTCAAATACAGTCTTGCACAAAGACGTTAAACTTGTGTATGTAATCTTTGACACATAGACTTTAAAGAAGTGTTGGCTGGAAGGTGCTACCTTCAGTCGTAGCTAGGAGTTCGGTTTAGGCAGTAATGTAAGTCCTAGCTGAGTGGGTTTGTATAAAGTGTTTGTATAAATCAAAGTCTTCTAATAGAACCTACCCGAGGAGGTAGAAGGGGTGACGCAGGAGCAGTTGAAGTCTCCGAACATCCATAAACATATCTTTTGTATTTAACTTATTAACTATTGCTTTCAAACTGTTTTGATAAGTTGGAGTATTCGTCTGTTCAATTGTCACCATAACTGAACTGAAGAATGCAAAAACTAATCTGTCTTCTTTCGGTTAGTCAGTTTACATAAGTTTAAATATTTTCTATTATATCTGTATTCTTCACGTATGATTACTTCGAGTTTCTTCCGCTTGGTTTAAACCAAACTAGATTTAATTCATCGGTGTTAATATTCTTAGAACACGAGCTATTGTAGCTCATTGGAGAATGTAGTGTTCGAAATGCCTTCAAAGGCACTAGCACACTCGATCCTTCAAGTCTTTTGGTTATTCAGTTACACAAGATATACAAATATATCAGTGTTTCTTAACGAAGGAATATTTCAAGTGTTTTCCACTTGGTTCTATACCAAAATCGACCTAATTCATCGATATATACATTCTTAGAACACGAGCTATTGCAGCTCTTTGAGAATATTTTGTTTGAAGTACCGTCAATGTGCTCGGCAAACGATCCTTCAATTAGTATCAGAGCTAGTTGTTCTAAGAATGACATTTGAAAACTGATATTTTAAAAAATGTTTCAAAATGTTATTAAAATGGATTTCAAAATCCTCTTAAATATTTTATGTGTTTGTTATGAGGAGAGAGAAGGTTCATGGCTCAGCAATTACCATTGTAGCCACTTCTCTCGACTCATTAATTTTGTTGTTTTAAGTAGCTTGCAGGGTTTAGAGTTTAACTGACAGCAGTTCGAACTAAATTGCTCAAAGGATAATATTTCAGTTTCAAGTCTACCAGTCCAACTGATCAATAAACAAAACCCAACTACCATCTGAAACTGATGAGTTAAGTGGAGCTTAATCATCAGTAGTGCCGCCTCTTAATTGCCATATCAGATCTAATATAGATTATCAATGCGGTTCAGCACCAGTTGAATCCAGTTTGAGTCAGCTCGACCAGTTAGTCAGCACAGAGATCAAGTCCACAGGCAAATTAGCCGATCTTCTGGAAAAAGAAACTCAAAATCCTTGCAACATTCAAATCATTCAAGGTGACCAGTTGTTAGTATATTCAGTTCTATTATGTGTAAATTAACTAATGTTTGATGTTATCTAAAGTCTGCTAGTGGAGAAGCAATTTCTCTTACATTGGTTGATATGCGCAAATGTATAATACAAGGGACGCTTATTTGATTAAATAAACATCTTCAATCCAGTTAGCATTTACATAACTGAACTGCTATTTTAACTTTTGTTGCCTAAATTGCTTGATTGATACCAAAGCTTCATTAATCGCGTAATTAATGATTTTTGAAGGGGATTTTTTCATTCAGTTTCTGAGGGAGAGTTTTATTTAGAATTATCCCTCGAACTGAAAAACTGTTTTAAAATTATTTCATTCAGTTGTTAAGGGGGAACGTTTCTTTCTGCTATTCCTCAAACTGAAAAACTTTTCTTTAAAAAGCTTTTTCTTTATTTCTTGGATTCTCACTAGGGAGAACCTCTTTTTAGCTTTAATTATTCAAGTTTTGTGATCATCAAAAATGGGGAGATTGTTGGAACATTTCATGTTTGCAATCTTAATTTTGATGTGAACAAAACTTTTATGTTTGTTTTTAATAATCTACCTTAGTGCGCAGATAGCTGAAACTGAAATAATCAGTTATGAGCCAAAATTGAAGCTGTCAAAGACGCCCACTGAAAGCATCAACTGATTAACCAAACTGAACCAGTTCAACTGAATGTTTAGTTGATAGGTGGTTCAGCAGGAGATCCTCAGAATCCCGGCCAGCTGAAAGAGTGTTCAACTGATGAAGAGCCCAACTGAAGATCAATACAACTGACCAGTTCAGAACATCAGTTAGGAGCAAGCAGTTGCAGATCAAGACAAGCTGATAAGTGGAATCCAGCTATGCTCAAAGGTACAAAACATTTGTCCAGTCAAAGGACAATAATGGACGTTGCATTAGAGCTTAAAGACAAAAATGTTCCAGAAAGAACAAGACAAAATTCGAGGAACAGATTCAAAATGCAACAGATACAATAATTGAGTCTCATTGTACGATCAAACTTCACGCCTATAAGTAGAGGGTAAAGATCAGTGAAAAAACATATACAACACAAGAGAGAAACGAAAATGGCACGCTTCAAAGTCATATCAACTTAAGAGAGATGCATTCAGCCCAGTCGAGAGAACAATTAAACGTGTTATCAGCTTTAGATTAGAAGCATATTTCCATCAGTGTATGAGAACACTTTCGGGTAGTTTTTTTGAGATCAGTTCTCACACATACACACACACACCACCACTCAAATACAGTCTTGCACAAAGACAATAAACTTGTGTATGTAGTCTTTCTCACATAGACGTTAAAGAAGTGTTCGCTGGAAGGTGCTGTCTTCAATCTAGTCTAGGAGTTCAGTTAAGGCAGTAGGTAAGTCCTAAGCTGGGTGGGTTTGTACAATCATTTATATAGATCAAAGTCTTCTAGTGAATCCTACCCGGGTGGTAGAAGGCGTGGCGTAGGAGCAGTTGAAGTCTCCGAACACCCATAAACATATCTTGTGTATTTAACTTTTTGACTTTTATTTTTTCAAACTGATTTAACTAGTTAAATCCTCCGTTGGTTCATTTCTCATGATAACTGAACTAATGAATGGAAAAACTAATCTAGTCTTTTGGTTATTCAGTTACATAAGATATACAAATAGATCAGTGAATCTTAACGAAGGATTATTTCGAGTGTTTTCCGCTTGGTTCTATACCAAACTCGATCTAATTCATCGGTATATACATTCTTAGAACACGAGCTATTGCAGCTCTTTGAGAATATTTTGTTTGAATCATCTCAAGGTGCTCGGCAATTGATCCTTCAAGATGGATGCTAGTAGAAGAAACGAAAAGATTTATGGAGTAAAATGGATTGGGCTTGGGGAAATGTGATTCTTTCTTACACAAAACACACATTTATAAATATACATGAATCCAATGATTCAGTTAGCACAAAAGCTAGAATGTGACCCGGTCCAAAAATTACAACTCCCGTGTGCTATTAAACTCCAATATGTATTTTAATATCGTCTATAATGCCAATATTTTCTAATACATATATTTAACATACAAGTATAATTATTTTGCTTAATTATTTTAATTTAGCGCTTTGAAATAATTATTTCTAATATTTGCCATATATTGAATAATTAAATTCGGGTTCTCACATTAATTTATAATATGTATGTGTGTGAAAATAAGGAAGTTACGCAGGAGATTAAGAGCAGGAGATTGCAACCATGTGGGTATAAACAGGGACTTACTGTTGTCATCACCATCTGAGGTACAATCTACTCAGAACCGTACCTGTATTGAATGAAGCCCGAAACAAAAATTGCAAAATGGACCCTCTTGTTGCAGTAATAAATATAAATTTCAACTTGAAAATAACAAATATACTAATAAATACATAAATATACCAAAATCAATATATTACATCAATAACAACTCAACAAATAAATAACTACATAAATACTACTCTTTTAGCTGTTTTAGAGGCGAAAATATTTATCATATCTTTGTAATCCAATTTTCGGACCATTTCTTTCTTAATCGACAATATAGCCAGCTCATTTAATCTATCTCGCGACATTGTTGATCGAGAGAATTCTTGATTAACTTCAACATCGAGAATCTTCTTTCTACCGATACAACTGTTACTGGTATGGTTGAATAAATCTTATAAGCAATATAAGTATTTGCAAATAAACCATGTCGTTTCGTCAAACATTGCATCATATCAATTGCTCTTTTTTCATTAGTTATATAACATCTCATGACCATCACCTCCGATCACAACTCATCACCATCAATGTCTGAATGTTCATTGTGACTCAAAAATTGTTGAAGCTACATACAAGATTTCATCAAGCTATTTAAAGGCTCACTCTATAACTTGTTCAAAGTCAATAAAAACCCAAAAAACTTTTGACGCTGTTTAAATTGTTCAAACCGAACATTAAGAAAAGATTGAGGTTGATCAGTTATAAACAGAAAATATTCAACTCTAAAAGTCTCTTCACCTGATTGTGTCACATTATCATTGTCACTTTCATCAAATTGTTTTTCTTCGAATGATTCCTCTTTATCAAAATTTAGGTTTGATCCCTATTTTACTTGCCATTTGTGTAGCTTCATCCATGGCACAAGCAAACCCATGTTCTATAAACTCGTCGAGAAATTGAACAAGTCCTTGTAAAAGATCAATCGCAATATCAATATCCATTTTTTTCGATTGAATAAACTTACACAACATTTATTGCATGTACAAGTTATACCAGATTTTCATTCCAAGCAAGAACTCAAAACTCTCAAGATCATGTAGTGTCAAAGTCTCAGCATCACTTTTTGGTCTAGAATCTTCATGTTGAGAGTTATCTTCTAAGTTTTTGTTCGATTCACCTAAATGGACTTTATCATTGCCATATAAATCACCCAAATTGAATTCTTTAGTCGATTCATTCAAATTTCCAGCCTCAGTCACTTCTTCATATTCATTGAGATTTTTTTTGTTCTTCAATCAACAAATTATTCACTAATTTCTCTCTTTCTGTTGTGCTATTTCTACTAAAAATATTTATTAATATCTACAGCTTGACTTTGAATTAATGACATTTCCATTTGTTTCTTTTTTTCTTTTTTAGCTCCAAACCGATATTTAGGAGGCATTTTAAATTTTCTTTTGTTGTTCTACAAGTGATTAAAAGACATGTATAAAAAACTACACAGATGAAATTCATTTGATCCAAAAAATAATGACTTAATTACAGGTTTGGACAAAAAAATCTAAAAAATAACGAATTTCATCATAACAAACTACACATTCAAGCTCTATTCACAATTTATTTTATTTTCTTAGATTATCCACTGATTAATTATACAAGTCGCACATAAAATTTATATAAAACTCATTATTCAATTATAACTAATTAAAGAATTTAAATCATGTGACGCATGCTTTAGTTATATATTTAATTAATATGATCTCTAAACACGTTACAGTGCCCATATATATCACAAGTAAATTTCATTTTCATTGATGATCCTTTGTTAGATTAATCTACAAATATAAATATAAATGTGTATTTATAAAGAATATTTAAAAAGAAAATAAAGCATATTTTATGAAGAAAATTACTTACCTTCAGGCTTAAAAGAAGTAGAGGACCGTAAACTTTATATGTTGAATGGGGACAAGAATTAGAGTTGAGATTTGGAGTGGGTTAAAGAACAAATAATATATATCATATATATATTTATATATATAAATTTGTAGGGTTGTCAAAATGCGACACGACCCGTCAACCCGACACGACCCAACACGAAAAAAATCAGGTTCGGGTTGGGGTTTTTCGGGTTCGGTTTGGGTGGATTCGGGTTAGTGCCATGTTAGGCGGGTTTAAAGTTGGGTCGGGTTGGGTCGCGGGTTGACCTGCGAATTTTTTTTGAAAATATTACCTATATTTTTATATATTGTATGTTTGAACAAAATTTATTGTATATTTATATGATAGATTTTCATCATTTAATAATTATTTTGGATATTTTTTATTTTTTAACAATTTTTTATTTGATTTAGTAAATATACTTTTAATTTTTTACGATTAAACTTTCAAATTTAAATCGAAAATTTTGTTATTATGTGTTTAAATTAAAATATTATTATTATTTTTTATTTTTTTAGATTTTTTCATTAATTTTTTTTCAAAAAAATTTTTAAAAAAATTTAAAAAAAATTAATAAAATTCGGGTTAGGCGGGTTAGACGAGTTGAGTCGGGTTATACGAGTTCGTGTTCGGGTTGGGGGTTTTCGGGTTGCTTCGGGTTCGGGTTGAAAAAAAATAAAAAAAACTTCGCGGGTTGACCCGCAACCCGACCTAACCCGCCCGCTCGACACCCCTATAAATTTGGACCTCTTATTGGGCCGGGCCTTGAGACAACCAATTGGTTGGCCTCACAAAAAGTTCGGCTATGCATCTATTGCTTCCATTTGTTTTTCCCCTTCTTTTTCTTAAAAGAATATAAGGGTCACATTTTCTATATTCTATGGTTAAGATAATACATTTATAATGTCAGAATTCTATGTGCCATGAAATATGCCTTCATGTGCTAGGCATATCTGATAGTGTCCTCTTTACGAATAAGTCCCAATGATTTTGGTGTATAAACTCATGCTTCAAAAGACTAAGATCTCGTGAAGCCACTCAATTTGTATAAGCTTCTCGTACAAGTCTTTGCAATTTGAATTTTCCATCGCGCTACAATTTAGCTAACTTTCGAAAAATGATTTTTCCTCCATTCTCAATTTTATAAGTAAGTTACTCTAAGTATCTCAAACTTAATAATATGATGATATAGATATTAACGACATATTTTAAATGTGTGTCATCGATGCTACGCCACGAAAAATCATTTTATTTTTATTGCATACATTAATGGCACGCATAAATAGATATTTCGTTCATAAAAACATTAATTATGTCGTTGATGCTGTGCTGGGGAAAATAAATTTTCTTGCAACAAACAGTAATTTTTTTTATAAATCTATTAAATACTCGATCCTACAAAAATTTACTTGTAACACCCCGAAAATTTAAAGGTGCACGCGAACCACATGCATGCAATTATTAAATTCATTAATTAAATTAATTATTTTAATTGCATAAATTAAATATGTTGTACATATTTATATGTTTAAATATATTTTTCTATATGGTTGCATTAAAAGATATTTTTAAAGGTTATTCGAGTTGCGATCGAGGACCGGGACCAATGACTGAAAATAGAAATTGTTTTTATTAAATAATTGTTTTTAATTATTTAAAATAAAGGTGATGCTTTTTTTTATTTTTGAAAATAAGGGGTCTTTGAGGTGATTTTATACGTCGGAACGTAAATTTTATCGGTGTTGGTTTTTCAACAAAATATGAATTTTTTGGCAACCCGGCTAATAAATTCACAAACAAAATTATTTTTAATATTTAATAATGCACTAATGGGCCTAATTAACCTACCCAATGGGCCTAAGCTTGGGTAATATCCTAATTAACTATTTAAAGTACAATTTCAACCCCCAAAACCCTCATAACTCTCGCCCCACTCCCCAATCCCATACAAACTCCCCACCAGCAAACCCACACGGCACACACATCATATTTCTTCAAGGAAAAGCTCCAAAATTTCAAAGGAATTCAGCCAAAGGTTTTTCTTCGTCTCCGTTCTTCGCATCACCATCGAATATTCGTGCATTTAAAACGCAAATGCACGCCATAAATCTCTTTTTTCTCATCTATCACATCATATTACATGTTTTAATTATGTTTGCATAGAAACTATGTTGGCCTTTTATTTATTTTCGTTTTTATGCCATGGCATGATAATAACTCAAGTTTTTGTGATCCAAACCTTAATGTATTATTTCTTGAATGGCTGCCACTTTAGGGACACCAATATGGGATGAGTTTAATAGGGTTTGAGGGCCTAGATAAGCGGACATAAGGGCTGGACATGGAGAAGGAAGAGGTTGGACGAAAATAGACTCCTTGGGAACATTGACTCTTCGGCTAAGGGCTTCTTAGGGATCACAGCGGCTTGCTGCTGTTAGGGTCGCGACCAGGGGACGTGAGAGGATGGTACGGGGGTCCTATAGCGGCCGTGCAAGGGTAGGAAGCAACTAAGAGAGGGGCAGCATGGTGGGGAGAACTCGAGAGGCTAGCTGCGGCTATTGGAGAAACTAGGAGGCAGGTGGCTGCGCGGGATCCTTCAGGGAAAACGGCAGGATTCGTGAGGGTCCTAGCCACGAGCCAAGGGGGTGCACGCAGGGCTGGAGGGGCTGGGAGTGGAAAGGCACATGGCTAGAGCACCATCTAGCCGCAGTTGTGCGTAAGCAAGAGAACCATGCACGTCCTCGTGCATGGCTCATGAGGGCTGGTCTCAGAGTGTCCTAGAGGGTTCGGTTAGGGCCCTAGGAGGGTCGACCAGGGGCTGGACCAAGGGGTTAGGGACTGGAGCCGAGATATGAGGAGTTTGAGACCTTCTAGAACAAGGATTACTTGTGCAGAAATTCAGTAACTGCTAGAAAGTGTTCAAGGGACTAGATGGGCTTGATTTGGGTTGGTAAAGGTTTATTGTGTGTTAGGAGGCTTTGGTTCAAGTTTGGTAATTTTTTCGAGTCCATACGAGTCAAAACCGGGATGTACGTCTAAGTTTAAAAATGAATCGAAGAATCTATCGAAAAACTAGGTTTTAAGCCTAAGGAATAATTATAGGAGTGTTTTAAGGTTATATGTAAGTTTGGAATGATTTGAGTCGTCTTTTAGAGGTTTAAGGATAAATACGAAAAACTATGCTTCTAAGGTAAAACGGTCGTTTTTCACTGAAAAATGGGTAGACGTCCTGGAAGTGCCCCGATGCAATAATATATGATAGAATGCTTATTTTAAATGTTTATGAAATTTTATGATCAAATGTTAATGATTGTTTTAAAAGTTTATGAATTTTCACATGATAAAATGTTTATTTTAAAGGTTTAAGGATTTTTATGATTTAATATGCTCATTTCAAATGTTTATTAATTTTTACATGTTAAATTATGATTTTAAATGTTTATGGAATATTATGATTATTTATGGAATTTTTGATGAGACGATAAAGATAAAAGAATGTGTTGCATGCTTGTTTTTAAAAGGAAAATGATATTAAAAGAATGATTTTTATAAAGTGATGAAAATGTAAAACGTTGAAGGAAGTGAAGTAATTGTGACTATTGGGGTTATGAGGATAAGAATGAGAATACCGTGAGGGAAAAGGTCCCAGAGGGAGCCCATTTATGGGAGAAGGCCCCAGAGGAGCTCGACGATTGTATTTCCATTCGATGAGGATAGGTCAAGGCTCAATTGACGAGAGATCGTCGCTGATGTCCCCGCCGCCCAGTAATGTGGTTACATGTAGATGGATCCATCGACTTTTGAAGATGAAGAAAGTCACAATTAACGATCTGAATTTTAATGAAAAGGAAATGTTTATGATCATGATGAAAAGATACAGGTTATGAATGAGGAAAAGGAAAATATTGAGGTTTAAAGTATGCATGTTCATATGAATTGTTGAGGGTAATATGAAAATATTTATGAAAAGGTTTACGAAAATGTTTATGAAAAACTAACAAAAATGTTCATGAAAATATTTATGGAAATGTTATTGTTTTAAAGTTTATTCATCTTCAGAAAAACGATATTTTAAGTACAAGTATTTTCACTGTTGCATGTGATCTGTATATGTATTACTTGTTATCAAGATTATGATGTGTTAAGTCTTTAGACTCACTAGGTGTGATTGATGCAGGTGATTATGATAATAGTGTTTATGGAAGTCTTGATGATTGACTTTGTTGAACTGAAGGTACACATAACCCGATGACCGACGCTAGTTTTCCGCACTTGTGGGGACCCGGACGCTAATCAAGTTCTTTATCATAATTGGGACTAATTAATCAATTCAAACAGGGTCTAAATTTTTTTTTTAAATACGGAACGTAGTGACATCAAACTCATATACATATCAGTATAAAATACAATACAAGTCCTGTACTGCATGCATTCAAAATAAACTAAGGTTTAACAACTAATGTCAAGTGTTCAACCCTATCTCTAATCCAAGTCCGGAGCCTTCACTCTAATCACGATCTCTCCTCATCTCCTGGACCCTGATCCTGTCCCACCTGTTGTCATGTACACATACAGACAAGACAACAGCCGGATAACTCCGGTGAGAATAAATCCCAGTATAAATCAACGAAACATGCAATCATATAAACAAATATAAAGCATGTAATCAGGTAACAGTAATATGTATCCAAATCTGAAACATCATTACAATTCTACAATTCAGACTAGACTCAATCCTAGTCTAGGGATCCCGGTTTCCAAATGTGGTGTTCCTATATCGAATTCCGTAATAGAAGGAACTCTGTTCCTATTACTCGATATAACCATATCCGGTGTTCCTATATCGAATTCCGTAATAGAAGAATTCCAATTCTTATTACTCGATATAACCAAACATCTGGAGTCCTGACCTATCCGTCATGGACTGTAGCTCTATCGCTAATATCATTATCTTGAGACATCGTGCAATGTTCCCCTGGCGATTCCACCACTATCAGGAACTTCTGTCACAAGATAACTCATCTGATACCTGTTATCTATAGTCAAGAGAACAAGTACATCAGCCAAATCAATGCAAATATCAATGCAATAAAGTAAAGTATGTGATTTAGGGAAACTCAAGTCTAATCCGACTCAAGTCGATCTCCCAATACCACATTGACTTATACCTTTCTTTCGTCGGTTTCTGGCTCAGTCGATGTCCTGAACTCACAGCCTGTCTGGCAATGACAATATCAATAATCTCATGTCAATATACCGTTCAATTCCATAACAATCTGATCAATCTGGATTTAATTCACAATCAACGGTATAACGGTACAATTTTAATATTCCCGTCAATACCAATTCACCAGATAACAGTTACAATCTATAACTCATATCCAATACAATCCGTAATCCCGCCACAATTCAAATCTGTCTGGTATCAACCGATTATAATCAGAAATTCATAACAATTCCATAATCAGTCTATTTCTTAATCTGACTTCGATTCTACGATGTCTAACCTATCAAGAACATCATATTTGAATCCTATTAAATTCTGACCATAGCATACTTTCAAAGCATGTCAAAACGTAGCAAAACTTACGTCAAAGTGTGGCCTACGTCGATAGGATAACAGTACCGAAGTCGGATTATAATTCAGACGGACTGATTGATCGCACGATTGAATTCTAAAATAAAGAACAATGTTTCCTCTCCAATTCTTTTTCTTTGCCTTTTTGATTCTGAGGAAACGATGGTATATATATATTGCACGCAACTAGCTACGTGTCGCCTTGAGAATTCGTGTGAAGCCTCTCGCGCATATGCACGCATTGTTGCCGCGCATATGCGCGAGACCATGTCTCTGCGCGTGCAACACAACTTCGCCTCGCGCATATGCGCGCACGCTATCGGCACATATGCGCGGGGCCAATCGAAATTTAGGGGGGCTACTGTCCCCTTCGCGCATATGCGCGTAATCACCCGCGCAGATGCGCAAAGCCCACTGTTCGATGCGCGCATGTGCGCGCATGTGCGTGCTGCCTCCTTACACTTACACACACTTTTCACACGTACTTGTATTTCGTGTCCCGATTAATCCTTTCGTAATCATATCAAATTATAAATCAATAATTACGGATTAACAGGATTAAATTTCCGGACATTACATTTCTCCCCCCCTAAGATACGATTTCGTCCTCGAAATCATCGATAATCAAATCACATCATTAAGAAGGACTGTAATTACAGGCGAGTACGTATTTACATCAGTAAAATAATGCTGGGAATTCCTGTCTCATATCAGATTCAGTCTCCCACGTAGCTTCTTCAGTGCCATGACGAGTCCATTGAATTTTCACAAGAGGAATCGTCTTTGTTCTGAGCTGTTTTTCTTTACGATCAATAATCCGGATCGGTTTCTCGACATAACTAAATGTCTCATCCAGCTCGGTCTCGTCTGGTGAATCACGTGTGAATCATCGGGGAGATATTTCCGCAGCATAGATACATGAAAGACATCATGTATTGCTGATAATGAAGGCGGTAACGCAAGTCGATAGACACGATCTCCTATCTTCTCTAGAATCTCATATGGACCGACGTATCGTAGAGACAACTTCCCTTTCTTGCCAAATCTGACAACTCCTCTGAAAGGTGAAATCTTCAAAAATACTCGGTCTCCTACCTCAAATACCAACGGTCGTCGTCTGAGGTTGGCATATTTGGCTTGTCGGTCCTGAGCTGCCTTCATTTTCTTCTGAATCAGCTTTATCTTTTCAGTCATATCTCTGATCATGTCAGGTCCAATCTCAGGAACTTCAGAGATATCATCCCAATACAGAGGGGATCTGCATTTCTTTCCGTACAATGTTTCGAAAGGAGCCATCTCAATACTCGTTTGATAGCTATTGTTGTACGAAAATTCGCAAAGTGGCAATGCATCTTGCCAGCTAGTGCTAAAATCAAGCACTACCGCTCTCAACATATCTTCCAATTTCTGTATCGTACGCTCTGACTGTCCGTCAGTCTGTGGATGATATGCGGTACTCAGATGTAACTTCGTACCAAGAGCTTGCTGCAAGCTTTGCCAGAAGTGCGAAGTAAATCGAGGATCACGATCTGAAACAATCGACTTCGGCACTTCGTGCAATCTAACCACTTCTCGGACATAAATATCAGCCATCTGATCATATCTATATGTCATATTGTATGGAATAAAACATGCAGATTTGGTCAATCGGTCAATCACGACCCAAATCGCATCACAACCTCGGGAGGATCTCGGCAACTGTGTCACAAAATCCATGGAAATGTGATCACATTTCCATTCAGGAATGGACAAACTCTGTAACAATCCCCCTGGTTTCTTTCTTTCAGCCTTCACCTGTTGGCAATTCAGACACTTGGCTACAAATTCAGTCACATCAGATTTCATTTGTTTCCACCAATACTGTGTCTTTAAATCATTATACATTTTCCTGCCACCAGGATGAATGCTAAAACGACTGTTGTGCGCTTCAGTCAGTATTCGCTGTCTCAAATATGAAACATTTGGCACAACAATACGATTATTCACATACAAGACATTGTCACGAACCTGATATTCCGATTGATGTCCAGTTCTGACCATCACAATCGAATTCTGTACGTTCTGATCAACTTTCTGAGCTGTTTTAATTTTCAAAAGCAGCTCTGGTTCAGCTCGAACAGCACACAATCTCAGAGGCTGACGATCTGTCTTAAATATTAATCCAGACAAACAGCAGTCTTCAATCAAATTCGATACACCAATCGTCGATAAGGATAGTGCACATACCTTTCGACTCAGTGCATCAGCTGCTGCATTGGACTTCCCTGGATAATATTTGATTTCACAATCGAAGTCTTTCAATAAATCCAGCCATCTTCGCTGTCTCATATTCAATTCAGATTGTGAAAACAGATATTTCAAGCTTTTATGATCAGAATATATTTCGAATTTCTCACCGTACAGATAATGTCGCCATATCTTCAATGCAAAGACTATGGCTGCCAATTCAAGATCATGAATTGGGTAACGAGTTTCATGGGGTTTCAGCTGTCTCGAGGCATAAGCAATCACATGCCCCCGCTGCATCAAAACACAACCCAATCCTCGGTGAGATGCATCACAATAAACGACAAATCCACCAGTGCCTGAAGGAATCGTCAACACAGGCGCACTGGTCAGTCTCTTTTTCAACTCAAGAAAACTGGATTCACAGTCTTCTGACCAAACAAACGGAGCATTTTTCTGTGTCAACTGTGTAATTGGTTTGGCAATACTCGAAAAATCTTTAATAAATCGGCGATAATATCCTGCCAAACCCATAAAACTGCGAATTTCCGGCACAGATGTAGGTTTCGGCCAAGAAATCACTGCCTCAACCTTACTAGGATCAACTGATATACCGTCTCCCGATATAATGTGACCCAAAAACACAACCTGTTTCAGCCAAAACTCGCATTTCGACAGTTTCGCATACAACTTCTCTGCCCTCAAAATTCTCAACACAGTTCTCAGATGATTAGCATGCTCAATCATATTCTTCGAATAAATCAATATATCATCAATGAATATGATAACAAAATCATCCAAGTATTTCTGAAAGACGCGGTTCATCAATCCCATAAATACCGCTGGTGCATTCGTCAAACCAAATGGCATGACAATAAATTCATAGTGTCCATACCTGGTTCTGAATGCTGTCTTAGAGATATCAGAGTCCCTGACTCTCAGTTGATGGTATCCAGATCTTAGATCGATCTTGGAATATACAGATGAATCTTGCAACTGATCAAACAAATCATCAATACGAGGCAATGGATATTTATTCTTTACCGTTGCCTTGTTCAGTTGCCTGTAGTCGATACAAAGTCTCATCGACCCGTCTTTCTTTCTTACGAACAGTACTGGAGCACCCCAAGGAGACACACTCGGTCTAATGTACCCCTTGGCCAGTAAACCCTCCAACTATTCTTTCAATTCTTTCAATTCGATCGGTGCCATCCTGTATGGAGCTCTCGAAATCGGAACTGTTCCTGGCATTAACTCAATGCTGAAGTCTATCTCTCGAATCGGAGGCAATCCAGGAATCTCATCTGGAAAGACATCAGCAAATTCACACACCACTGGCAAATCCGCCAATGATGGGCTCGATTTCAGTAAATCAACTGAATATACCAGGAATCCATCCGCTCCCTTCTGCAATAATCGAGTCATATTCATTGCAGATATCAAAGGAATTCTAGCACGAGAACCCTTACCATAAAATTTCCACTCCTCAGCCATCTCAGTTCTGAATCGAACAATCTTGTGGAAACAATCGACTGTAGCTCGGTACTTGGCCAACATATCGATACCGATAATGCAATCAAAATCAGATAAACCAAGCACAATACAGTCTAGCTCAATCGTATGTCCATCGTACTGCAGTATACAGGGTTTCACAGATTTCACTGATATCAAACATGTTCCTAACGGGGAAGAAACAGACACTACCGCAGACAATGACTCAATTGGTAATGCACGACTCAATGCAAACCTCTCAGAAATAAAAGTATGCGATGCACCCGTATCAATCAATACATATGCAGGATAACCAGAAATAAAACAGTTACCTGCCACAACATCATCAGGTGCATCCTGTGCCTGCTCCTCGGTCAAAGCAAACAATCGGGCCTGCTGTCTAGGAGGCTGGCTCGCGGTCTGGCCCACTCCTGGCCTCTGCTGTGACTGAGTAGGCGGTGCTGACTGAAAAGTATGAACGGCAGATGGTCGTCTACCTGCCTGAGCCACTGATCCCGATGACTCAGCTGCCTGCGATCCCTGGGCACTCCTCTTGGGACACACTCGAGCAAAGTGTCCTTGCTGTCCACAAATACGGCAGCTGCCAACCACTCCTCGGCACTGATCTGTGGAATGCCTCCCTCCACAAGTACCACAGTACGGTCCTGTATAGCTCTGGCCCTGACCGGTCTGTCTAGAGC
Source organism: Primulina eburnea (assembly GCF_022965805.1). Lineage (NCBI taxonomy): Eukaryota > Viridiplantae > Streptophyta > Magnoliopsida > Lamiales > Gesneriaceae > Primulina > Primulina eburnea. The sequence goes on from NC_133111.1 coordinate 32,136,773, forward strand.
CACTCGAGCTGGACGAGCTAGTTCCAGCTTTCTTGAATTTCTTCCCTTTAGCTTTCAGGAAGTCTTTCTTCCCACTTCCACTGCCGCTCTCAAATCGAGCAAATGGTGGAGGCATCTGTGAACTCGGGGCTGAAGGCACAAACAAAGCCTCTCTCTGTCTCATCAAACCGGCTTCGGCTCCCTTAGCTCGGTTCAACGCATCGGTGAAGTTGCTTGGCCTCCCAGTGTTCACCAGGGTAAAAATTTCCGGGTTTAGGCCATTTATAAATTGATCAGCAACGGCCTCATCACTTCCAGCCACATGGGGAGCAAAATGAAGCAGAGTAGAGAACTTGGCCACGTAGTCCTCAATGTTTAACTGGCCTTGTTTCAAGTTTGCAAACTCGGCTCCCTTATCCTTCCTATAAGATACTGGAAAGAATCGTAGATAAAATTCAGTCTTAAACACATTCCAGGTAATGGCCGTACCTCGTAGTTCCAAAGCCCGTTTCGTCGTGTTCCACCAGTGTTTAGCAACGTCATGCAACTGGTGTCCTATCAGTTTCACCCTCTTTTCCTCCGTATATTCCAATGATTCAAACATCGATTCAATATCGTCCAACCAACTCTCACATTCCACAGAGTTCTCCGTACCTTTCAAAGTCGGTGGATGAAATGACTGAAACCTTTTCAGCAATTTCTCCATTGCTGTAGGTGTCACATCCATGGGAGGATTCGATGTACTCCCCTGTTCTGGCAGTCTTCTCGGAGGCATATCTGAAATCAAAAGGATTAGCAATCCCAAACCAAAGTTCTATTTCAGTCCTCCTCCGATCATCTTACTGCTGATCCAGAATCGGCTCTGATTTGTTCTCAATAACACATGTTATCAAATCAAGTCAGATAAACAGATAAACATGCATTATAAAGCAGTAAATCATGCTAGCAATCAAAAGCAGGAAAGAAAACACATTATACCCCGCTCACTAGCTCCTATCTCAATCTCAAGGATCTATCGCTCTGATACCACCTGTTGTGGGGACCCGGACGCTAATCAAGTTCTTTATCATAATTGGGACTAATTAATCAATTCAAACAGGGTCTAAATTATTTTTTTTTAAATGCGGAACGTAGTGACATCAAACTCATATACATATCAGTATAAAATACAATACAAGTCCTGTACTGCATGCATTCAAAATAAACTAAGGTTTAACAACTAATGTCAAGTGTTCAACCCTATCTCTAATCCAAGTCCGGAGCCTCCACTCTAATCACGATCTCTCCTCATCTCCTGGACCCTGATCCTGTCCACCTGTTGTCATGTACACATACAGACAAGACAACAGCCGGATAACTCCGGTGAGAATAAATCCCAGTATAAATCAACGAAACATGCAATCATATAAACAAATATAAAGCATGTAATCAGGTAACAGTAATATGTATCCAAATCTGAAACATCATTACAATTCTACAATTCAGACTAGACTCAATCCTAGTCTAGGGATCCCGGTTTCCAAATGTGGTGTTCCTATATCGAATTCCGTAATAGAATGAACTCTGTTCCTATTACTCGATATAACCATATCCGGTGTTCCTATATCGAATTCCGTAATAGAAGAATTCCAATTCCTATTACTCGATATAACCAAACATCTGGAGTCCTGACCTATCCGTCATGGACTGTAGCTCTATCGCTAATATCATTATCTTGAGACATCGTGCAATGTTCCCGTGGCGATTCCACCACTATCAGGAACTTCTGTCACAAGATAACTCATCTGATACCTGCTATCTATAGTCAAGAGAACAAGTACATCAGCCAAATCAATGCAAATATCAACGCAATAAAGTAAAGTATGTGATTTAGGGAAACTCAAGTCTAATCCGACTCAAGTCGATCTCCCAATACCACATTGACTTATACCTTTCTTTCGTCGGTTTCTGGCTCAGTCGATGTCCTGAACTCACAGCCTGTCTGGTAATGACAATATCAATAATCTCATGTCAATATACCGTTCAATTCCATAACAATCTGATCAATCTGGATTTAATTCACAATCAACGGTATAACGGTACAATTTTAATATTGCCGTCAATACCAATTCACCAGATAACAGTTACAATCTATAACTCATATCCAATACAATCTGTAATCCCGCCACAATTCAAATCTGTCCGGTATCAACCGATTATAATCAGAAATTCATAACAATTCCATAATCAGTCTATTTCTTAATCTGACTTAGATTCTACGATGTCTAACCTATCAAGAACATCATATTTGAATCCTATTAAATTCTGACCATAGCATACTTTCAAAGCATGTCAAAACGTAGCAAAACTTACGTCAAAGTGTGGCCTACGTCGATAGGATAACAGTACCGAAGTCGGATTATAATTCAGACGGACTGATTGATCGCACGATTGAATTCTAAAATCAAGAACAACGTTTCCTCTCCAATTCTTTTTCTTTGCCTTTTTGATTCTGAGGAAACGATGGTATATATATATTGCATGCAACTAGCTACGTGTCGCCTTGAGAATTCGTGTGAAGCCTCTCGCGCATATGCACGCATTGTTGCCGCGCATATGCGCGAGACCATGTCTCTGCGCGTGCAACACAACTTCGCCTCGCGCATATGCGCGCACGCTATCGGCGCATATGCGCGGGGCCAATCGAAATTTAGGGGGGCTACTGTCCCCTTCGCGCATATGCGCGCAATCACCCGCGCATATGCGCGAAGCCCACTGTTCGATGCGCGCATGTGCGCGCATGTGCGTGCTGCCTCCTTACACTTACACACACTTTTCACACGTACTTGTATTTCGTGTCCCGATTAATCCTTTCGTAATCATATCAAATTATAAATCAATAATTACGGATTAACAGGATTAAATTTCCGGACATTACAGCACTAGTTATAATTCATTATTTTAAATTATGTTAAAGATATTTTTACGACTATTATTTATGTTATGAGAGATTTTTGAGAGGTTATAATATGTGTTATACTTTTCCAATAATATTTTTAGGTTGGTAAAATGTTTGATGATTTTATGCTTTAAAATATTTTCTCTAAACAAAGAAACTTGTTGGCATTTTTTAATTGAACTAAAAATATAGTATAGTATGGTACGTCAGTTCTGTGTATATATATATATATATATTTATATATATATATATATATATATATATATATATATATATATATATATATATATATATATATATATATATATTATGTGGGGGACCATCTTAAGGAAGATGAATTTTGCATCCTTCTAATAACAAAACCCTAAAGACAAGAACTCTAAATTTTTGTGCAACATTTGATTTTATTTTTAGAATTTCAAGGGGGAAACTTGAGAATTAATTTAAAGAGACTTAATTAGTACGTTAACTCTATTATTTTTGGAGAAAATAAATTTTACAAAACATGAATGCTTCATTTATTTGATACATACTATTGAATTATAATTAAAAGTGAAATTTTGAATTATAATTAAAAGTGAAATAAAATATAATTAAATAATAAAATCCGTCATCTGTTTGATACATACTATTGAATTATAATTAAAAGTGAAATAAAATATAATTAAATAACAAAATCCGTTATCTGCACCAGATGTATATCACTTGATAAACACTCTTTGAATAGCTAAATCATCGCACTTATAATGCATATATATATCTCCCCCACCACCAAGGTTTATTATTATTATTAAACAAGATATCACATTAACATTAAATGTAACCAAGAGCTACATCCATGATCCAAGAGGAAAAACACATTCGAACCCAAGACGATGGAGAAGGACGAGAGAGTGTATGATGTGCAAGACAATGAGCCACCGAATTTGTATTGCGGCTAACATGTCATAATGAAATGAAATTTACTGAAACAAGGATAGATGATGATACCATCAGACCCACGATTCTTCGTTGCTAAGTTCATTACAATGACGGCAAATGGAGGAATCCGAAAAAACCAAAACTTTTATCAAACCCTGCATGGATCGCTAAAAAATGTCATGATAGTTTTGTTATAAAATCCAAGGTTTTTTTTAATTATTATTATTACAATGGGATTGAGAGTTTTGTTTTAACTGGCGGCCAATCCCAAGTTTTGAAATGCATATAAACAGACACCAAGAGGTCATGGACCACCCTACACAAATCAAATGCAACCCATGTCAATTGAATTATCCGATAGCAGGATTTCAAGTACAAATAAAGTAGCATGAAAAGTTTAGAAAAATAGCACATATCCAAAAACAGGGCACAAAAAGGACTGTTCCCTCCATCCATTGTAGGAAATATCTGCATTAATCCCATAGGTTTGATTTCTTAATATGGCAACCACGCTTTCAAAAAAGGGACAGAAGAAGCAGAAGTTAAACCAATAACAGAAATAGTACCACAAAGTTGCATGAACTGACCAAGAATACTAGGTTTCGTAATAGCAGCCCGAACAAGTGACATTCCACAAAATGTTTCTTCCTCCAGAAACAATGAACTCCCTCTAGGATCGCCACTGACAACGCCGCGTAGCTTCAGCACTAACTGTCTATACAGAAAGATGATATGGTATCGATGCAACAGATGCAACTTGCTTATCATTTGTAAACAAGATAGAAAAGTACCAGACATGTGAGATATGATTGGTACAAAAGTGTGTCGATTATAAGATACACAACTTGGGTGATCGAATGAGTGCAGCAGAGAATCGAGGCGTTCCGGACGAATATATGTCTTGTGATGCCATCTCAAAGTTTTGCCACAACAAAATTAAATGAGAATTACTACTTCAATATAATGAATCCATAATTCACCCCAGATGTAATTCTTTTTCCAATAACATAACGATAATTGATAAAGATGTCTCCTCTGGATCGAGCACCCCGTTTCAGAGACGAGCCGGAACCCTTGGCGGAGAAAGGGAATGAAGTAAATAGCAAAGGAGCTCCCTTCAGTCCAAGCATGGAAGTAGAGTGGCGTGAAACTATCTCCCGCATCATTCACTCAATCACAGTAGCATCAAACTTCCAAGGTTTCTACCGAGTGTTTAAATGAATGAGTCGGCAGCTAGTTCAGCCCTGGATTTCGCCCATGAGTGGGCTGAAGGAAGCTCTCTTACGCCATTTCTCAGTCCAGCATCATCCCTCCAAGTGCTACGGCACGACGCTTTCAACTAGCATAGCCGTCATACCATGCTTAAGAAACCTCACAATTTGATACTCTATCTAAAGATAAACCAATATAAATACTCCTCTCCGGCAAGAGAAATTTCGAGCTACTCCAATGTGCAGTTGCAAGTCTTCCACTGCTCGCAATCGCTACTCCAATGTGCAGTTGCAAGTCTTCCACTGCTCGCAATCGCTCAAGCCAAGATTTCGAAAAATAAGCAATCGTCTCATTCAAAGGCCAAGATGATATTAGCAATCTTGTCATTTAATTTCAAGATCCCGAATAGCGAAACTCTCCAAAATAAATCAAGCAACTAGATGTGGCCAACCAGTTTTTACCAATGGTAAAGTACAATTATATAACATGTATGATCGATCATTTAACAAGTACCACATACACCATGAAATCAAATAAACATCCAACAACATTTTTAAGATGGTAACTACCAAAAATAATCCTTGACAATAAAATCAAATCCATTTTGAAGCTAAAAAAAATTAAGAAAAAAAGGTACAAACCACAAATAATTTTCATCACTACTAATAAATTTTTCATTGAAATTAGCCACTATCTTTGTAAAATAAAACTTATCAAGTATAAAATGTATTATTTATAGGTAAGATTGGATATAAGCACTACATAAAATTTCGCCATTAAAGGTTAATGTAAGAACATTCAGAATAAAAGGTAACACATGGTATTACCATTTTTGGCAAATATAACACACTTCGAATTTTTTTGAAAAGTCGAACCTCAGAAAAAAAAAATGGAATCAAAAAAACTTTGAGTTAAAGAGAGTCAGTATGCTCAAGAAAAGTGTCGAAATGTGCCTATGACTTGTAAATCATCTGCACCACACGGTAGGATTGGGACTAGGGTCTCCGGCTCCATGAAGAAAAAGTACCAAGATGTAGGATTATTGTTAGCCCTAAGATCATCAAGATATATGTAACTTTCAAAAAAATTAAGGTTCATCGTGATATAATGATATTAAAATAAAAGTATATCGCTCGACTATAGCACTAAACCAAGATGTACTTGGTTGAAGAAAAAATTTAGGAAAATATATTCAAGGAATACCTCAATTTGTCACCTTTTCTGACAAAACAAACCGCTGAAAATCTTGAAAAATCATAGAGATGAAATCGAAAATAAAATTAAATTCACTCACCTTTTCAATCCAACATCTCGATGAGGGTAATCGGTTTTTTCACGAACCCTAGCTTAAATGAATCGGATGATCTTAACAAAAAAGAACAAGATTCATACCCCAGCAATCTTTATAATAAGACACAATCAGCAAGAGCACCAGCAATCTTTATAATAAGACACAATCAGCAAGAGCATGGAGAAAAAATGGTGGAAAAAAATCATTATAATGTACAACATAAAACCATCATTTTTATCATTAAAGAAAAAGAAAACAGGAGAAGAATTTGCCGAAGGGAATTAACATTAAAAAAAAAATATCAATTAGTGATCCAAAATGAAGGTTTTTTTAAATATATATATATATATATATATGTGTGTGTGTGTGTGTGTAAAATCCACCCAATAAAGCTGGCAAATCAAGAAGCTGACACAACAATTACAAAAACCCAGATTAATCAAGTAATTACTAGTCAAACCCCAACCCTCCATGAGTTTCAGTGATGTTCCAACATCATGCTGCGAAATCGCATTCCTCCCAATCGAAATCGACAAAAAAAAAAGTAAGGATAAGCTATAAAATATCAAGGTTATAAAGAAAGAAAGGATAAGCTAAAAAAATATCAAGGTTATCCATATATTATCTGCTTTTAATGAACAAATATAAGCATAATAACGGGTATTAGTTTTTTATTTTTTAAAAAGTAGGGTCTGTCATAAAAGAAAGGTATGAACAGTGCATCCAAGACGAAGAGTCGCATTCATCATGAGAATTAGAGATTCACGAAAACGACCCTGTATAATCTCTCGACACACACATCCACACACAACGCTGTGGGTCGTGTTCTCCTCGCAGATTTTTGGTTTTCATTTACAGAAGTTAATATCCGAAGTTCTCCACGTTTCTTGTAGCAGAATCTGCAGTAAAAATGGTGTCAAAGAAGGGCAAAGGGAAAAAAGAAAAAATACCCCAAAAGAAAGAAGAACAGTGGAGCTGTGATCTCTCTGGATCGCACTGAAACAACATATTGCAAAAAGTTTGAAAATGGACGATGTTTCTTTTTTTTAACATATGAAAATGGACCACATTTATGATTTACTAAGATGATGATGATGTTGCAATGTGTTTTTGAAATTAATGTTTTTTTTAAAATACAATAATAATATTGCTGATGCTCATCTTCCCACATCTCACGTTGTGTTTGCAGGGTAAAGTACCCCACTGGTCTTTGCACTTTTTGTTGGATGGGACTTTTGACAGACAGGTGCATGCTTAGACTTTCTATTTTATAAAATAATATAAATTATAAAATTAATATTTATTTCTATTATTATTTTAGAAAGAATAAGAAGGAGACCGTGAACGAGCTTCATTTGGTTGAGTTAGGCATCTTTATAGGTTTCACTGGACCGGTTTCGGATCGGTTCCTACCGGTTCTGGGTCCGGTGAGTTCGGAACCGGTTAGGAATCAGTTCCGAACCGGTTCCGGTTCCAAGTAGAAAAACTTGGAACCAATCCAAACCAAGACCGGTTCGGATTCCAATAAACTGGTTCCGTTTGGTTTAAACCGGTTCCGAATTCTAATTTATTATATTTTATTACATAATTAAAATTAGTAATATTAATGGACAATTTTTTATTTAGTATTTTGATTGCAAATAATTGTGATTACATAAAAAAAATTTAACAGAATAACTTAAACATTTATTTTTACAATTGAACATCTAAAATTTATCACGATTTATTAAAATATATTTGGAATATTCTGGATCTTCGTCGGAACTTGATCTTTGGAATTCATCGATCGCGCTAGAGGTCCTATTCTTTTTTTCTGCTGCAAACCAATCTTGTAGGCACGTTAGCATGGAAAGTGTTTCTGGCTTTAAATTAGTTCTTTGGTCACCAATAATCCTTCCACATACTGAAAATGCTGATTCGGAAGCAACACTTGAACTTTGAATGGGTATGACATCTCTTGCAATTGCAGATAACACTGGATAAAGTTTAGAATTTACTTTCCACCAATCAAGAACATCGAAATTATCCGTAGTCTCAATATATTGACTTAAATAAATTTGGATCTCATTGTAATTGGTTGTTGTCACCGATTTTCCTTTGAACTTTTTGTCGTTTCAAACTTTGAAAGAAGTTCAGTGCTCCACTTTTGCTCTTATATGTCGGCATTTCCTCCGGCTGCGCACTCGGTTCATCACATTGTTCACTATCATACAAATCAAACAATTCTTGGAGAAAATGCATGATTGACTTCTTTTGATCGTCAACATTCTTCCCAAGAAATTTAGCATAATATTCAAAAAACACGTCTAATCCTCCTTGATTTTGAGTAGGATCAAGTAATGTTGCTAAACCATGCACAACTGGGATAGTTTCTCAATATTTTAAAAATTTGTTTTCCATATTTGAAACAAAATCACGTATAACAGAATCATCGCGATATTCAATAAATTTATAAAACATATTGAAAAGCAAAGGTAGAAACATGGTTGAAGTATGGTAGTTAATGCCAGAAAATTTTTCGGTTGCTTCTTTAAAAATTTCTAACAAAGAAACACATTTACTCAAAATATTTCAATCATCGTCTGTTAGCATTAAAGCTTGTGTTGTAATATTATTATAATACGGAGTAACTAAATCTTGAAAACGTAATAAAGTATGAAGCAAGTGATATAAAGAATTCCATCTAGTTTCAATTAGAAGAGGAAATTTTTTAAATTTAATTCCGGTTGATTCGACTAGTATTTTCCAGTCACGCCCATATCTTCTTTCACGTAATAATTTCCCACATAATTTGAATTTTTCTATTACAGTGGACATTTGTTCATCACATGCACATTTAACACATAAGTTGATAATATGACACACATATCTAACATGAAGCAAATTACCTTCTAAAATTGGTTTTAGCGAATCTTTAAGATATTTAATTGCAAGAGTATTGGCACTCGCATTATCTAAAGTTATCGACATTATTTTATTTTGTATGCCATAAATCTTAGCAACATTTAAAACATATCTAACTATAGTGTATGCGTTGTGAGACGATTCTAAATGATCTAGCGCTAAAATTCTTTTTTGTATTGTCCAAGTTTCGTCAATCCAATGACATGTAACAACAAGATATGATTCATATTTTAAATTAGTCCAAATATCAGTTGTCAAACTAACCCTACAAGAAATATTTGAAAGATGCGATTTTAGTATTTCTTTATATTCTTTGTAAATATCAAATCAATATTTCTTAAGTGTGTGCCTAGAAATATTGTGAAAATCAGGTTGAATAGTACTAGTAAATTTAACAAAACCTTCTTGTTCAGTTATTATAAAAGGTTGACAACATTTGGTAACAAACTTTACGATGACTTTCCGAGAAATTTCTTTTGTAATTGTAAAAGCTTTACCACTAAAAGGATTAATTTGTTGTTGTATTGGTTCCCTACCGAATGGTTGTAGAGTATCAGGGTCAAGTTTATGTACCTTAACTAAATGTTTTTTCAAAGTACCAGTACCACCGGAACCACTACCCGTTTTGTAAGGATACTCGTTTTGCAAATTTTACAAACGGCAAAAGAGTTATTCGTACCTTGTTGTTCAATATCAAAGTGATCCCAAACTTTGCTTAGCTTTGCACGGGCTGTCGTCGTGCTCGTTGAGATTGTGTTGCTTGCTCGAGTAGACGATGTCGTCCCTACATCTTTGTTGGGGAGTTCAATGGCTTCTTCATCCTCGTGGCCAGGTTCGACTTCATCAAAGTCAGGGATGTAGCCAAAATGTTCATCAAAGTCAGGGAGCGTATTTGTGGGGACCCGGACGCTAATCATCTTCTTAATCGTCTTTGGGATTTAATTATCAATTAAAATAAACAGGGTCTAAATTTTTTTCTATTGAAAATGCAAGTGCGGAAGGTAACGGAATCATGCTATTATACATTTCAGTATATAAGTACAATGATGTACAACAATTATTCAAACTAGTTTAAGGTTCAATTACTAATTTTCAAGTATTAAACCAAATCTACAATAAGTCCGGAATCACCTACTCTAAACTCGTCTTCTCTCATCATCTTCTTGACCCCGATCTTGTCCCACCTGTTGTCATGCACACATACAAAACAAGACAACAGCCGGATAACTCCGGTGAGATATAAATATCCCAGTATAAACAATGTAAGCATGCAATCATATAAAACATATATAAGAGCATAAACAAACATTAAAACATGTATCTCATCTGACTACATGAATTAATACCAATCTGTATTTAAATCAATGACTCGTTATCTTATCTCAACTTATTTATAATCTAGGGATCCCGATCTAATTTAAACTTCGGCATGCTGTATCGAGTGTCTACAATAGAAGTCGATCTACATCTAAGCTCATCGATACACCGTAATTCTAGAGTCTTCGTGGTTACTCGGTTCTGCCCTAGCTAGGCTGATCTGTCCTAGACTCACACTCTGGCTCTGCTATCATTCAATAGACAAAACATATCAGTCTGATAATTTGCAAATATCAATGCAATAACATAAAGCATGTGATTTAGGGAAACTCAAGTCAAACCTAACTCGAGTTGTGCAATCCCGAATCAACATTTATTTATACCTTTGTCTTCCCGGTCTGACGAAGACGAAGTCTTGTATTCTGATCTGTCCATACCCAGTCTGGCAATGACAATCGTATAGTTACAATATCAGTAAATAACTCAATTCAATATCTGTTCTGATCAATACTCAAATCAGTATATAATCTGATTCATATCTGAACAAGGTACAATCTAATTCATACCAACGATATCACGATACAATCGAAATCATTACTGAATCTGATTAATCTAAATCAACTGATATTTTCACGGCATAACGATACAGTCTCGATAACCCCGTCAATCTCAACATCACAGATATAATATCAGAATTCATAATCGTTATCAGTACAATTCATAATCTGAGTAATATCACAACTCTGATATCGAATCTCAATCAAATCTACTCCGAAAATCATAACAATTGTATAACCAATCTATTCTTTAATCTGACTTCAATTATACAATGTCTATTGTAGCAGAAACACTATATCTGGTTCATAATCAATTCTGACAATATCATAAATTCAAATCATGTCTAAACGTAACAAAACTTACGTCCAGTTGCAGCCTGCGTTGATATGAACACAGCACTGAAGTCGGATTCAAAATCAGACGGACGGATTTTTCACAAAAGGCATAAGGATTTATCACTCTTCTCCAGAAGCTTTTCCCTACGATTCTTTCCTTTGTTTCTGAGGAAATATTGCTTATCTTATATATATATATATATATATATATATATTAATATATATATATATATATATATATATATATACACACGTTTCACGAGAGAACCAAATGTCGATTTTCCATGATGCATGCCGCGTGCATATGCGCGCACAAAGCCGCGCATATGCGCCTGGCTTTCTACCCGGCACCTTCCGTATTTATCTCCTCGTGCATATGCGCGATGTCTCTCGCGCATATGCGCGAGATGTTCTGTCTCGCCCATTCCCTTACTCGCGCATATGCGCGCCTCCAGCCGCGCATATGCGACCAAGGTTCTGGACGGGTCGCGCATATGCGCGCCTTATCTCGCGCATGTGCGCCGATGCTTCTGTAATTTTCCCGCATGTGCGCCGATACATGTCGCGCATGTGCGCGCATGGTTCTGTCCTCCTCGCGCATGTGCGCCCATACATGTGCCCGGGAACTTCTTGTTGCACCTTTTTTGATTTTCTTTCGTCTTTCTCAGTCCGATCCGTTCCATCTATAATCATATCCAGTATCACCAATAGATTATAACAATCATCGCCAAATTATTTCGGATTAACAGGATAAATTTCTCGGGCCTTACATTTCTCCCCCTCTTAGATCTGAGTTCGTCCTCGAACTCGCAAGTAATCAATTCAGATCTATCAGAAGAATATATACAGAGTTTAAATCAGAAACTCATTTCAATGAATCTATTTTGAAATCTCAATCTGATATTGGATTCTATCTCTCAAAATAGCTCTGACAAAGTCAATCTCGCAATACTGACTATACAACATCCGTATATACCAAACCACAGCTCATAACAAATTACTACCATCAGTTGTTATCAAGTCTGTTTATCCCATTCAAGGATATATTAAATCTTCAGCCTTGAATACCAATCGTCACCATCCGACGTTGGCATATTAAGTCTGTCTGGTCTGAGCTATCTTCATTCTATTTCTGAATTAGATACATTTTCTTTGTCAGATTTCTGTTGTTCTCAATTTCAATCTTAGATATCACTGTAATATCATTCCTACTGCGACAATATATCATATCAACTAGTGCTAGCATCCAGCACTGCAGCTCCCTGGATATCTTCCAATATCTGGATAGTATCCTCTGGCTATCTGTCAGTCGGTGGATAATATAGGAATGAGTTCATGGTATGTTCTGCCACAAATACAAACTCAAGCAAAATCACAATCTGATATACTCTACTTCTGCATTCTAGTTATTCTGACCACTTCTCTGACATCACTCTGTGTCATTTGGTCATGTTTGTACGTTATCTGGTACAAACTAATAGATATAGATTGAACAATCTGTCAATCATAATCATATCACATCACAATCTGGAAAGTATTACAGTAATTTTATTACTAAATTCATCGAAATATACTTTCCATGTTTAGTCAAGGACATACAAATTCTGTAACAAGTCTTCTGATCTCCATCTTTCTATCTTCATTTATTGGCGATTCAAATATTTCAATATAAATTCTATCATAACTGATTTAATCTGTCTATATCAAAACTGTCTGTTCGAATTTGCATACACTTCATGTTACCTGAATGAATACTACATCCATTTCTGTGCGCTTCTGACACTATCTGTCATTTCGAATTCGAACTATTTGGTATAAACAAATCAGTTAATTAAAGAAAATACCTACATGTATTCGGTTCTGACTATCGATATCAAATTCTGTTGTACGATTCTGAAACATTTGACATCACAAGATAATCATTATCATACAGTAAAAATCACATATCTGTCACTCTGATCGATGCTCTGCTCTGATTATCGAAATTAAGTTCTGAACATTCTGATCACATTTCTAAACTGCTTTAATTCTTGAAATCAACTCTGATTCGGTTTGAACTGTATATGATCTCAACGGTTCACAATAATCTGTATCAAATACTGACTCAGAATAACAGTACTTATCAAATCATATTCACAATATCAATAACATATACTGATCTAGTGAGTTCAGTAAACTCATAAAACGGCAATTTCTGGCAATATTGTCAATTCTGACTAATCAATCACATCTTCATATCATTCTGATCAACTGCTATATCTCCTCTGTAAATATTGGTCGAGCAAAACTTGCACAGTGAATAGTCCCAAAATTTATTTTATAAATGAAAGCTCGATTTAAATATCGCAAGTGCACGATAGTCAAGTTATAATAAACGTAAGTGAATACGAGTATCGTTCCACAAGGACTGCGTTACACTATTTTTATTTTCAAGTAAAATTTCTTTAGCAACGATAAAATGAGTTGATGATTAAACTAATGTAAATTAAACAACTAAAATAATTAAAATGCAAAGAAAACGTATTCAAGAAAGCAATGATTAATTTGGATTAAATCAATTGAGAAATGAATTTGTTGGGAATTAGCAGTTCACCTACCACTCGTGTTTAAATAATTACACTCGACTTTTACTCGTGCATTCGACGGAATTCCCTAGACTAATTAATATACTCTGTCGAGCTATATTAATACTAATCATAAACATGCAGTACTCAAGTGTCCTCAATTATTTAACAGTTCAAGATTGTATTACATTCTATGGAATCCACTAGCTTTCATCCGGGTGAACTATCACTATCGACACGTACCCAATTCCGTATATCTACTAAAATTGTAAATCCGGTTTATACTATTTGATCCTATTGTTAATTGTTCTATCGAAATCATCAACAACATGAAATAATCAAAGGAAGTTAGCTAGGCTTCGATTGAAACAAGAAAGAACAATAGCATAAACAAATCACTAATAAAAACGTCGAGAAAGAATGTTAAACACCGAGTACGGGGTAGGATCCCCTCAAATCCCAACAAATCTAGAGTTTAGCTACGGAAATTCATGATAAAAACCAACAATCAATGTAAGAAATAAAATATTGAATAACGAAAATACTAAAGATGACGATGGATGACGGCCACGACGCGTGGAAATCTCGAGGTCTTCGAAATCTCCTTTCTCTAGCCTCCCCTCCAAGAAAAGTGATGAAAAAAATATGATGATGTCCCCCAAAAAGGAGGCTGATCTCGTGTATTAGGTTTAGGTGTAGGAAAGAGTCCATAAAAAGTTGGAAACAAATCTTCCCGAATCTCGCTTCTCGCTAGGGCGGTATATTTTGACCGCCCTAGCGAGAGGTCCTCGCATAAACTTCCTCGAGCATGTCCCTGATTTTGCTGGGGCGGTCACTTTTCACCGCCCGAGCGAGACACTTGCGCATAAAATCCTCGGCCTGACCAAAATGCTTGCTGGGGCGGTCACTTCTGACCGCCCTAGCGAATCCTCTTCGATATTTTGACAAATTTTCTCCCACTTTTTGGTTCAATTCCTACAAAATAACCACAAAATACACGAGATCAATCACATGCTAAATAATGCTAAAAAATGCAAAATTACACTAAAACAAACTAATATGATGCATGAATGCGACTCAAAACCAACACTAAAAAGACGTAAAAACGAGTCCTATCAACCCCCTCATACTAACCTTTTGCTCGCCCTCGAACAAAATAGGTTAAAGCACGAGATTCTAAACAAACACAACAAACACAAAATACTCAAACAAGAAATAACCAACACAAGTAAATGTCAATGGTGAGTTAACAACTTTTATGCTCATGCCTCAGTGAACTTTCCCACATGCAAATCATAATCAAGTCAAATCATAAACGAATACTCATTCTCATCTACACATAAATCTTGACACTAATTTGAACGTGTGTGTGTGTCATGATGGGTCTAGTCATTCGTACTTCAAATAGATCAATCATCAAATCATGCGAGTCACTCAATTAACACTTCAATACAAGTTTCATTAGCATGCACCCCGTGTCCATTTATCACTAACCATAAATTGAACTTTATTCAATTCTTAAGTGCAGATAAGGGTGTCGAAAAGAAGGAAAATAAGCTCAAGTGGCTAAAAGTTGAGAGTACACCGATCATTTTTATTGTGCAATCGTCAAGACTTTTCGTCTGACTTTCCTCGTCTCCTTACATCTCCAACTTTTAGCCTAGGAATAGAATTTCATTCCTTTTATTTCGGCTCCCCCTCACCTTACATCTCCTTTTTTTTATTTTTTTTTATGCACAATTTTCACACATGTACTCCCTAGGCTAAGAATATATAACTTTGGATACAGCTGGTTAGGGGTATGATATTTTAATTCAGTGCATTGAAAAGGGGTAAATGTAAAGTTCAAGGCAAATCAAATGTTCTCATTCAAGGTCCCAATTAGTGACTTATTTTCACGGGTTTACATGCTAAATCAACTCATAAATGATGCATTTCAAGTTAACCACACACAACCTTCAAATTTCACCATTATTCCTACAAAATTCTAGTCCCCACACATATGTGCTCAAAAAGTTCACTTTGTACCAAAATTCATGCTTTAACAATCAAGAGTACCATTCATGAAGTGACCCAATCAATACTTTTGTATACTATCAATTCAACATCATCATTGGCTCATAAACTATGTCTTCTCACCATAAACGACACCAACCATGCAATACTATAACGGACTAAAAACAACCAACTCAAAACAAGCAATACTAACAACACCAAATAAAATCCCATAACTAAAATTTGACACCACCAAAGTAATAGAAACTCCACCAAACAAAAGAAATGCAACGAACTTAAAACCAATTAACTAAGCAAACATAAAAATCTACCCCCCTCATACTAGAGTTGTGCAATGCCCTCATTGCACAAAACGAAACAAACACTAAAAACATAAAAACTCATGAATGTAAATGCAAAGACAGAATATGCAAAATAAAAAGAAAGGGGAAACAGTAAACTCCCCTGATCAGAAATCATCCTCCTCCTCATTCTCTGGCGGTGGAACTCCCTCTTCAGCTGCTGGGGGCATAGGATAATTGTACTGAAAATGGAAGGGTGGCGGGTATGCGGGTGTAGGTGGCCTTCCGGAAGTGTCGATGCCCAAATGAGTTGAGATCCCCTGCACCAAGTATTCGATGTTCTGAATGTGAGCCTGATTAACGGCCTGGTACTGAGTCTGATAATTGGCCCAAGCGCCCAATTCGTCGACGCGATCTCGCATGGCACGGCGGCGTGGCTGCGGAGGTGGTGGTGCATTTCCTAAGGCCGGAGGTGGTTGAGCTGCTCTCCCATAATCGAAAAATAACTCCTCGGGCAGCTCAGCCTGTCTTTTCTCCCTCTTGGATTTATAAAGAGCCTCATCAATGGCTCTCATCGGCGGTAACCACTCATCATCATCTGCGAATATCACCCCCGCTCGGACACACAGCTCAGTCACTATCGTCGGGAAGTAAAAAGCCAAATTGCTGCTATTAATACACATGTTAAGCTGTCCGAAAATGAGCTTGCCCACATCAATCACCATCCCAGTACAGATGGCATAAAGAACAACCGCCCGCTCACGCTGCACATCACTCGTATGGCCGACCGGCATCAATCTCTTAGATAAGAATGCATACCACAATGCCTCCTCCACTTTCAAAATTTTTTCAAGAAAGATCGTATAAGTCCCCGGTTGTTTCCACGTGGTGCCCGGATAACAGAGTGTGCGAATGATCAAATCATAATCCGGGTTAAGCACCCACGCCTGAAACACCGAATCGTCCCCCGACGGTAAACCCAACATTTCATTGATCGTCTTGGAATCATACGGGACTAGATGTCCCCTCACAAATGCCTTATACTCATTCCCCTCCGGAGCATTGGCATAAAATTCACGCACAACCGGAAGCACTGCTGCATTCGGTTGTGCTACAAAGATAGTCCACCCTCGTCTTTTTATTTGGGACTCCGAAAACTGATCGATAATAAATGAGCTAAATCCACGCTCAGGGATTGGTTTCCTATGTAGTCTAGCATGTTCAAATCTCTCCCTAGCTTTTTCATTCACAAACATAGATGGAGTGGATCGAGAACTAGAAGCACCATGAGTTACCTTAGATCTTTTGGGTGCTATGTCGAGACTGGAGTGCACAAAGTATCAAAACGCCGGAAAATTTTTGAGGGTCGCCGGAGATGCTCACCGGAATCTGTGGAAGATGACCGGAGTTGCTTGAAAGACCACCGGAGAAGAAAATATTGTAGCCTAAATGCTTCCTGGTGGAGTGTATAGGCCAAGATTGAGTCTTTGCCCTGAAAAATCACCAAATAAAAAGTCTTGAGCACAAAAGATGGAAGGGGGCGCCGAAAATTGGAGGTGGAGGGGTAGGGTTCGAAGTGGAGAAGAAAAGAGAAGATGAAGAATTTTTATATCTGCGCGACTCGCTAGGGCGGTATATTTTGACCGCCCTAGCGAGAGGTCCTCGACTTAAAACCTTTTAAAAAAAACCGTATCGCTCGCGGGGGCGGTCAATTATGACCGCCCTAGCGAGAAGTTTTCGGCGAGTATGTTATTGAACAATGCGAGTGCTCGCTGGGGCGGCCAGTTTTGACCGCCCTAGCGAGACATTCTCGTCTAAAAATGAATGCAATGCCATGCAACTACCTAAATGCAAATGATGCGATTAATAAATAAAGAAAATATAATTAAGATCAATATAAGGAGTAGAAGTAGTTCTCAATTTATAGTCTAGAGCTCGACTTTTCACCTATGTCCTCACTGACTGTCATGGAGCCGGGTGACTCCAATTTGTGGCTCAATTGTGCCACCGATATAGTGCTTCAATCTTTGAGCATTCACAGTAAATGTCCTTTCCTTGCCATCATGCAACACCACTGCACCCTATGGGAACACCTTGGCTATAGTGAATGGTCCTGACCACCTTGACTTTAGCTTGCCCGGAAAGAGTCGTAAGCGAGAATTGTATAACAACACCGCTTCACCAACTTTGAATTCCCTTCTTATAATGTGTTTATCATGGGATCGTTTGGTGCGTTCCTTGTAAGATAGTGCAAGATCATAAGCTTTTCCTCGAAACTCATCTAACTGATTCAACTGCAGCAATCGTTTTTCACCTGCAAGAGCAAAATCAAAGTTTAGTGCTTTGGTCGCCCAATATGCTCTATGCTCTAATTTTACTGGTAGATGACATGATTTACCAAAAAGCAACCTATATGGTGTAGTGCCTATAGGTGTTTTAAAAGCAGTACGATAAGCCCACAAAGCTTCATCTAACCGAATGGACCAGTCCTTTCTATTCACATTAACCGTCTTCTCTAGAATCCTCTTAATTTCTCGATTGGATACTTCAACTTGTCCACTACTTTGGGGATGGTATGGAGTGGAAACCTTGTGGGTGACACCATATTTGCCCAACAGTTTATCAAAAATTTTGTTGCAAAAATGGGTGCCACCATCACTTATGATTGCACGTGGTGCACCAAATCGATTAAAAATATGTTTCTTCAAAAATTTTAACACCACTTGTGCATCATTAGTGGCACAAGCCTCTGCCTCCACCCATTTAGATACATACTCCACTGCCACCAAAATAAATTTATTTGCAAAAGACGCAGGAAAAGGACCCATAAAATCAATCCCCCACACATCAAATATTTCACATTCAACAATGTTATTTAAAGGCATCTCATGACGGTTGGAAATATTACCTGTGCGTTGGCATCTATCACAATTGAGAACATACAAACGAGCATCCTTAAAAAGAGTTGGCCAATAGAAGCCACATTCAAGTACCTTAGATGCCGTCCGTATGGGTCCAAAGTGACCACCTACCTCACGGTCATGACAATGGTTCAGAATTTGATTGGTTTCCTCCTCCGCCACACATCTTCTTATCATGGAATCTGCACAAATATTAAACAAAAACGGTTCCTCCCAAAAATAATATTTCACGTCTGAAAAGAATTTCTTTCTTTGGTGAAATAATAAATTAGGTGGAGGTGTGCCAGTGACAAGAAAATTTGCAAAATCGGCATACCAAGGGTACGCATTTACCTCAAGCAATTGTTCATCAGGAAACCAGTCATCTATATCATCGTCAATGCCCTTAATTCTAACATGCTCAAGCCTAGACAGATAATCAGCAACTACATTTTCCACACCCTTTTTATCTCGAATCTCGAGATCAAATTCTTGCAATAATAAAATCCACCTAATTAACCTAGGTTTCGCATCTTTCTTAGCAAGCAAGTATTTTAGGGAAGAATGATCTGTATACACAGTTACTTTAGACAGAACAAGGTATGAATGAAATTTGTCGAAAGAAAATACTATAGCAAGTAATTCCTTTTCAGTAGTAGCGTAATTCAATTGAGCATCATTTAAAGTCTTACTTGCATAGTAGATGGTATGAAATACCTTGTTCTTCCTTTGACCCAGCACCGCACCAACAGCTGTATCACTAGCATCGCACATCATCTCAAACGGTAACTCCCAATCAGGGACAGTCAGAACAGGTGCTGTCACCAAGCTTTCCTTGAGTATCTCGAATGCATGCAGACAAGTAGAATCAAAATTAAATTCAACATCTTTCATCAACAAAGAGGATAAAGGTTTAGCAATTTTAGAAAAATCTTTAATAAAACGCCTATAAAAACCAGCATGCCCTAGGAAACTTCTAACTCCTTTTATTGATGAAGGTGGTGGTAGGTTTTTGATTACTTCCACCTTGGCCTTGTCGACCTCAATTCCATTCTTTGATACCTTGTGTCCTAACACAATCCCCTCTTGAACCATAAAATGACACTTCTCCCAATTTAACACCAAATTGCTCTCTTCACATCTAATTAACACCAAGTTCAAATTCTCTAAACATTCATTAAATGAGGAGCCAAAAATAGAGAAATCATCCATAAAAATTTCAAAGAAATTTTCAATCATGTCATGAAAGATAGCGGTCATGCATCTTTGAAATGTTGCAGATGCATTGCATAAACCAAAGGGCATACGCCTAAACGCAAAAGTACCATAAGGGCAAGTGAAAGTAGTTTTCTCTTGGTCCTCAGGTGCAATTGTGATTTGATTGTATCCTGAATATCCATCTAAAAAGCAATAAAATTCATGACCTGCTAATCGTTCAATCATTTGATCGATAAATGGCAAGGGAAAGTGATCTTTACGGGTTGCATCATTCAATTTCCTATAATCTATGCACACACGCCAACCTGTAACAGTTCTAGTGGGAATCAACTCATTTTTTTCATTAGTAATAACAGTAATCCCACCCTTTTTAGGCACACATTGTACAGGACTTACCCACGCACTATCAGAGATATGATAGATAATACCAGCATCCAGAAGTTTAATTGTTTCAGCTTTTACTACTTCTTGCATCTTTGGATTGAGTCTCCTTTGTGGTTGTGCTAGAGGTGAGTATTTATCTTCCATCAGAATTTTGTGCATGCAGATCGAAGGACTTATCCCTTTTATGTCCGAAACCTTCCAAGCGAATGAATGCTCCTTTATACTCCTTAAGGACTCCCAAGAGCTTACTCTCCATATCATCTGTCAAAGAAGAGGAAATAATAACAGGCAATTTATTATTTTCTCCTAAATATACGTACTTGAGATGTGGAGGTAGTGGTTTGAGCTCCAAAGTAGGTGGCTCCTCTAGGCTCGACTTTTGAGGCATTAAATCTTTTCTCTCCCAATTCCTCTAGTCTAAGCCTCACTTGCTTTCTCCAAGGTGGAATGGCATTCAAGTGAGCTACCATCTCCATCTTTTCCTCGTCTAGCTCGTCCTCCTGCTTTTCAGTAGTGAGAGTGGCCTCCAATGGTTCTTTCAATCCATCCTGCACAAAATCACAAACGAGAGAATCCAAAACATCAATACGAAAACAACTATCATTGTGCATTATGTCCTTGAGAGTATTGAAGACATCAAAAATAATTTCTTCTTCTCCAACTCTCAATCTCAATTTCCCCTCTTCAACATCAATCAGTGCTTTCCCTGTAGCCAGAAACGGTCTCCCTAGGATTAAAGGCATCTCTAAATCTTCCTCCATGTCAAGTACCACAAAATCTGCAGGAAAAATAAACTTATCCACTTTCACCAAAACATCTTCGATAATCCCACGTGGATACTTGACAGATCTGTCAGCCAGCTGCAACGACATCCTAGTTGGCTTGGGTTCACCTAATCCCAGTCTCCTAAAAACAGAAAAAGGCATCAGATTAATACTCGCACCAAGATCACATAGAGCTTTATGAAAATTAATGTCACCAATAATGCAAGGTATAGAGAAACTTCCTGGATCTTTTTGCTTAGGAGGCATCTTGTTTTGAACTAAAGCGGAGCAATTTTCAGTCAAATTCACTGTCATTTGATCTTCTAGCTTCCGCTTATTTGCTAAGATATCTTTCAAGAATTTTGCATAACTTGGAATATTCAATAAAGCATCAGCAAAAGGAATGTTAATATGCAATTTTTTAAATATCTCAAGAAATTTACCAAATTGTGCATCTAATTTAGCTTTCTTCATTGCTGTAGGAAAAGGTGGAGGGATAAAAATTTTATTCTGTGCAATAGGTGTAGATGTAGAGTTAAAAGACTTACCTCCTCGATTTTCCACCTCATCCTCACCGTGCTTGGTCTTTTCCTCATTAGACTCGAGTGCTTTTCCACTATGCAATTCCACAGCCTTCACATGTTCTCTTGGGTTAGTTTCCGTGTTGCTTGGCAAAGCTCCTTGCTCCCTATTAACAATCAACTTAGCCAATTGTCCAATTTGATTCTCTAACCCCTTTATGGATGCATCTTGGTTCTGAAATCTCGTCTCTGTTGCAGAAATAAATTTAGTTATCATTTGCTCTAAATTAGACTTCTCCTCCCGAGGCGGTTCTGGCTTGAATCCTTGGTGCATCCCATATGGTGGACCTCTTTGTTGGCGATTTTGGTTGTTTTGACCTCCCCATGAAAAGTTTGGGTGATTCTTCCATCCCGGATTATATGTGTTCGAATAAGGGTCATTTCTAGGACGGTTCTGGAATCCCACTTGTTTTACCGGTGCTCCCTCAGGCACATAGAATGGAATGTCATCTTGGCAATCCTGCACGTCATGCTCACCCCCACACTTATCACAGAAAATTTCTTGCAGACGCATATCCGACCCACTCATGCTCATCCCATCAATCTTTCTATTCAAAGCCTCTAACTGTGCTGAAACCGCCGACAAATCATTAACTTGATTAACTCCAGCACCTCGTCTCTGCCTATCAGACTGAGGATGATAGCTACTAGCAGCCATCTCCTCCAATAACTCATATCCTTCCTCAGCCGTTTTTCTCAGTAAGTTACCACAGGCAGCAGCATCTATCAAAGTACGGTTAGGAGTAAGCAGACCGTAGTAGAAAGTTTGAACAACTAACCCAAGAGGCAGCTCATGGTGTGGACATCTCCTCAACAAGTCCTTGTAGCGCTCCCATGCCTCGTAAAGTGACTCTTGCTCATATTGAGCAAAAGTAGTAATGTCGGCTCTAAGCTTCATAGTTTTCGACGGAGGAAAGTACTTGATCAGGAATGCCTTTTCCATATCCTCCCATGTAGTAATAGACCCTACAGGCAAACAGTTTAACCACGACTTAGCTTTATCTCTCAGTGAAAATGAAAATAAACGCAAACGAGCAGCATCATCAGACACGCCATTAAACTTAAAAGTATCACAAATTTCAAGAAAGTCAGCTATATGAGAATTAGGGTCGTCAAGTGCACTTCCCCCAAATTGGACAGTGTTCTGTATCATCTGAATGATAGCTGGCTTGATCTCAAACTGATTAGCTCGGATGACTGGTCTTACGATGCTTGGACGTGCTCCATCAAGAGACGGCTGTGCATAATCCATCATCGGTATACGCCTTGTCTCCTCTCTGTGTTGATCGTCTTCCATTCTTTCCTTCGCTCTATGCTGCTGTAGTCGACGTCTAGCTATGCGTTCAATCTCGGGGTCAAAAGGCTCAAGCTTAAACTCGAGTGATCTTCGCATGCACCACAAGAAAAATCTGCAACACAATGAGAGTATCAAATAACAATAAAATAAATAATACTAAAGAATTTAAATGAAAAATAAAAAAATTGTGAATCAACAGTCCCCGGCAACGGCGCCAAAAACTTGATCGAGTAAAACTTGCACAGTGAATAGTCCCAAAATTTATTTTATAAATGGAAGCTCGATTTAAATATCGCAAGTGCACGATAGTCAAGTTATAATAAACGTAAGTGAATACGAGTATCGTTCCACAAGGACTGCGTTACACTATTTTTATTTTCAAGTAAAATTTCTTTAGCAACGATAAAATTAGTTGATGATTAAACTAATGTAAATTAAACAACTAAAATAATTAAAATGCAAAGAAAACATATTCAAGAAAGCAATGATTAATTTGGATTAAATCAATTGAGAAATGAATTTGTTGGGAATTAGCAGTTCACCTACCACTCGTGTTTAAATAATTACACTCGACTTTTACTTGTGCATTCGACGGAATTCCCTAGACTAATTAATATACTCTGTCGAGCTATATTAATACTAATCATAAACATGCAGTACTCAAGTGTCCTCAATTATTTAACAGTTGAAGATTGCATTACATTCTATGGAATCCACTAGCTTTCATCCGGGTGATCTATCCCTATCGACACGTACACAATTCCGTATATCTACTAAAATTGTAAATCCGTGGTTTATACTATTTGATCATATTGTTAATTGTTCTATCGAAATCATCAACAACATGAAATAATCAAAGGAAGTTAGCGAGGCTTCGATTGAAACAAGAAAGAACAATAGCATAAACAAATCACTAATAAAAACGTCGAGAAATAATGTTAAACACCGAGTACGGGGTAGGATCCCCTCAAATCCCAACAAATCTAGAGTTTAGCTACTGAAATTCATGATAAAAACCAACTATCAATGTAAGAAATAAAATATTGAATAATGAAAATACTAAAGATGACGATGGATGACGGCCACGACGCGTGGAAATCTCGATGTCTTCGAAATCTCCTTTCTCTAGCCTCCCCTCCAAGAAAAGTGATGAAAAAATATGATGATGTCCCCCAAAAAGGAGGCCGATCTCGTGTATTAGGTTTAGGTGTAGGAAAGAGTCCATAAAAAGTTGGAAACAAATCTTCCCGAATCTCGCTTCTCGCTAGGGCGGTATATTTTGACTGCCCTAGCGAGAGGTCCTCGCATAAACTTCCTCGAGCATGTCCCTGATTTTGCTGGGGCGGTCAAAAGTGACCGCCCTAGCGAGACACTTGCGCATAAAATCCTCGACCAGACCAAAATGCTCGCTGGGGCGGTCACTTTTGACCGCCCGAGCGAATCCTCTTCGATATTTTGACAAATTTTCTTCCACTTTTTGGTTCAATTCCTACAAAATAACCACAAAATACACGAGATCAATCACATGCTAAATAATGCTAAAAAAATGCAAAATTAAACTAAAACAAACTAATATGATGCATGAATTCGACTCAAAACCAACACTAAAAACACGTAAAAACGAGTCCTATCAATAGTATGCCCCCAAATAATATAAGCTGTCTCAAATACTGTTTTAGAACAATAACAATACTCAAGCAGATACAAAACAACAATCGTATAAAGTAATCTGTCAACTCAGCTCAAAAATAAATTTCTGACATTTCTGAAATTTCTGATCTTTCTGATATCGGTATCATTTTCAGTCACTGATCATAATCTCAACTATGTCAAAATCAATCGGTATACTAACTTCAGATATCACATACTCTGAATACAATCTGTTTCAAGCAGAATTCATATCTGAATAATTTCTATATACAATAATTACAGTTCTCGGAGTATTCTATACAATCTTCAGATATTCGATTCAATCAATCAGATGCTGCAAATATATCAAAATATCATAGATACAACGAGCATGAAATTATCAGAATATCTCTGAACATACTGAAACATGCCAAAGAGAAACACTAAATCAGATGTAACTCCTGGTCGGTAGTCTTCTACTGATCTTTCAATTCTTTCAATTCATTCAGTGTCATTCTGTACATTCAATATCATTCTGTATTGAATTCTAAAACAACAAACAGTACCTGGTATCGATTCAATTCTGAAATTTATCTTTCTAATACAAAGCAAATTTGAAATCTTATCTGGGCAACCATCAGCCAACTCGTACATCATTGGAAAATCTGCCAATGCTAGGCTTGATTTCAGTATATCTACTGAATACGTAAGGATACCATCTGCTTCTTTCTGTATCAATCGAGTCATAGACAATACAGATATCAAAGGAATTCTAGATCTAGAATTCTTACTGTAGAATTCCTACTCATCAGCCTTATCTGGTCTGAATCTTATCTTCTCTGAAAGAAATCTACAATAGTTCTGTACTTGTTCAGCATATTTTTATTAATAATAAAATCAAATCATAAGACACAAGTACATCATAATCTAACTCGATCTCATTCTCATCTTACTGTAGTATACAATATGTCACAGAAATCTCCGATATCAATCTTTCTTTCCCAAAAGGTACAAAGATTAATACTACAGCAATACAGACCCAACAGGTACCATATATATCAATGCAACTCAGTCAAAGATAATCATAAGAAATGCATTAGTATATATCAATACATATGCAACATAATCATAAAGGGACAGTACCTGCCACTATATCATCAAGTGCCTCTTGGGTCCGTTCCTCGGTCACTACCACCAGATGGTCCAGCTCCCTGAAATCTTCGGGACCCTTTCTGTGGACAAAATCTAGCAAAGTGTCCCGGCTGTCGGCAGATATGACAACTACCAGTAACTCCCTGGCATTGCTCCGTGGAATGTCTTCCTCCGCAAGTTCTGCAATACACTCAAGTATAACTCGGACTAGAACCACTAGAGCTAGATGAACCACTCCCTAACTTCTTGAATGGCTTCTTTCGAGCTTTCAGCAAATCTTGCTTTCCACTCGTGCTGCCGTGATCAAATCGGAGAGGGGATTGCTGTGTCTGGGGTTGTATCGCACACACCCTTTTCAGTTGTCTAATCAGACTCGCCTCCGCTCTACTCAAGGCATCAGCAAAATGGTAAGGTCGCTGTATAATCATCAATGCAACTATCTCCGAATTCAATCCTCTGATGAACTGATCCGCTACAGCTTCATCATTCCCCATTACATGAGGAACAAAACGCAGTAGAGTAGAGAATTTAGCAACATATCCTTCAATATTCAGTTGACCTTGTCTCAAATTCTCAAACTCTGCTTTCTTCTCCTCTCGGTACGAAACTGAGAAAAATCTTCGATAAAATTCAGTTCTGAATATTTCCCACGAAATCACTGTACCCCTCTGTTCTAACATTCTTTTACTTGTAATCCACCAACTCCTGGCGGCTTCTCGTAACTAGTTAGACACCATTTTAACTCTCTGTTCATCTGTACAATCAAGTAAATCGAACAATATTTCTATGTCATCAAACCAGTTCTCACAATCTTCAGACGTCTCGATACCACTCAGAATCGGCGGCTGAAATAACTGAAACTCTTTCAACTTTATTTCCTTCTGAGTTTCTGATACATCTATCTGTTCAGTCGAAGTACTACCCTTTTCTGGAATTCTCCGTGGAGGTATATCTGCTTATCAAAACATTAGTACCCAAATACTACAAATATGTTCAAATCTTTCTCTGATCATCTTACTGCTGATCAAGAATCAAATCTGATTCATACTCCATAATACATATTACCAATTCAAATCAGATAATTAGATAACATGTATTTTAAAGCAGTAAAACATAATGTCATGCTAGCATACACCATGTCAATCAACATTAAAATAAATCTCATGCTAGCAATCACATGCAAGGCAAGAAAACTCAATCTACCCCGCTCATTCTCTTCTATCTCAGTCTAAAGGATCTATCGCTCTGATACCACCTGTTGTGGGGACCCGGACGCTAATCATATTCTTAATCGTCTTTTGGATTTAATTATCAATTAAAATAAATAGGGTCTAAATTTTTTTCTTTTGAAAATGCAAGTGCGGAAGGTAATGGAATCATGCTATTATACATTTCAGTATATAAGTACAATGATGTACAACAATTATTCAAACTATTCAAGGTTCAATTACTAATTTTCAAGTATTAAACCAAATCTACAATAAGTCCGGAATCACCACTCTAAACTCGTCTTCTCTCATCATCTTCTTAACCCCAATCTTTTCCCACCTGTTGTCATGCACACATACAAAACAAGACAACAGCCGGATAACTCCGGTGAGATATAAATATCTCAGTATAAACAATGTAAGCATGCAATCATATAAAACATATATAAGAGCATAAAAAAACATTAAAACATGTATATCATCTGACTACATGAATTAATACCAATCTGCATTTAAATCAATGACTCGTTATCTTATCTCAACTTATTTATAATCTAGGGATACCGATCTAATTTAGACTTCGGCATGCTGTATCGAGTGTCTACAATAGAAGTCGATCTACATCTAAGCTCATCGATACACCGTAAGTCTAGAGTCTTCGCGGTTCTGACAAAAACTCGGTGGTTCTGCCCTAGCTAGGCTGATCTGTCCTAGACTCACACTCTGGCTCTGCTATCATTCAATAGACAAAACATATCAATCTGATAATTTGCAAATATCAGTGCAATAACATAAAGCATGTGATTTAGGGAAACTCAAGTCAAACCTAACTCGAGTTGTGCAATCCCGAATCAACATTTATTTATACCTTTGTCTTCCCGGTCTGACGAAGACGAAGTCTTGTATTCTGATCTGTCCATACCCAGTCTGGCAATGACAATCGTATAGTTACAATATCAGTAAATAACTCAATTCAATATCTGTTCTGATCAATACTCAAATCAGTATATAATCTGATTCATATCTGAACAAGGTACAATCTAATTCATACCAACGATATCACGATACAATCGAAATCATTACTGAATCTGATTAATCTAAATCAACTGATATTTTCACGGCATAACGATACAGTCTCGATAACCCCGTCAATCTCAACATCACAGATATAATATCAGAATTCATAATCGTTATCAGTACAATTCATATTCTGAGTAATATCGCAACTCTGATATCGAATCTCAATCAAATCTACTCCGAAAATCATAACAATTGTATAACCAGTCTATTCTTTAATCTGACTTCAATTATACAATGTCTACTGTAGCAGAAACACTGTATCTGGTTCATAATCAATTCTGACAATATCATAAATTCAAATCATGTCTAAACGTAACAAAACTTACGTCCAGTTGTAGCCTGCGTTGATATGAACACAGCACTGAAGTCGGATTCAAAATCAGACGGACAGATTTTTCACAAAAGGCGTAAGGATTTTTCACTCTTCTCCAGAAGCTTTTCCCAACGATTCTTTCCTTTGTTTATGAGGAAATATTGCTTATCTTATATATATATATATATATATATATATATATACACGTTGCACGAGAGAAACAAATGTCGATTTTCCATGATGCATGCCGCGCGCATATGCGCGCACAAAGCCGCGCATATGCGCCTGGCTTTCTACCCGGCACCTTCCGTATTTATCTCCTCGCGCATATGCGCGACGTCTTCAAAATTTGATTTAAAATCAGGATTTTGGCAGATTCAAATAAAAGAATTTGATAGATATAAAACTGCTTTTAATGTTCCTATAAGACATTATGAATGGATAGTAATGCCATTTGGCCTTAAAAATTCCCCTTCAGAATTTCAACAAATAATGAATGATATTTTTTATAATTATAGCAATTTTATAATTGTTTATATAGATGATATCTTAGTATTTTCTAATGACATTGAAACACATTTTAAACATTTAGAAATGTTTAAAAATATTATTATACAAAATGGATTAGTTATTTCAAAATCTAAAATGATTTTATTTCAAACTAATATCAGATTTCTTGGTCATATGATTGAAAAAGGGAAAATTATTCCTATTCAAAGAAGTATAGAATTTGGATCAAAATTTCCTTGACATAATAACTGATAAAACTCAGTTGCAAAGATTTTTAGGGAGTTTAAATTATATTTCTTCTTATATTCAAAATCTTACTAAAGATTCTGCTATTTTATATGATAGACTTAGGAAAAATCCTTTACCTTGGACAGATAAGCATACTAAAGCTGTTCAGATTATTAAAGATAAAGTTAAGAATCTTCCTTGTCTTATGCTGGCAAATCCCTTATGGGATAAAATTCTAGAAACAGATGCCTCAGATATAGGTTTTGGTGGAATTTTGAAACAAAAAGATCCCCAAACTAAACAAGAATATCTTATAAGATTTTATTCTGGGAAATGGAATAATGCCCAGAAAAATTAGTCTACAGTGGCAAAAGAAATTTTAGCTATTGTAAGATGTATTTTAAAATTTCAAGATGACTTATATAATCAAAAGTTTATTATAAAAACGGACTGCAAATCTGCAAAATATATGTTTAATAAAGATTTTAAACATAATGTGTCTAAGCAAATGTTTGCTAGATGGCAGGCTCATTTAGCCCCTTTTGACTTTGAAATCATTTATAAAAAAGGTGAAGATAATCACTTACCAGATTTTTTAACTCGAGAATATTTATCTTAATGTTTTCATTTACAGATATGTACTCTCGAGACAGAGGAGAGTCCTCTTATAGAGGGCGAGGTGGTAGGGGAAAACCCCCTAATATTATAGCACAACATGGCAAACAGAGGCTAATAGCCCAGAACTTATCTAGTTCATCAGCCAGTAATACTGAGCAGAATACTGAATTATATAATGAGTTTCAAGAATTCTTGAATCAAAAGCAGAAGAATAATACAGATTCTCAGTCTTCAGCATCATATGCTAATATCATCAAAGAAGATGATAATGATTCAGCTCTTTATACAGAGACAAAACATCGTGAATTAATTCTTCTTATAGAAGAAAAAGATCTTCAATGGGAGAAAACTTCATGGACTATCATGGACAGATATTTAACCAATACATCATATGTATATGGTGCTAATAAGCAAAGAGGATTTTATGAAAATCTTCTCATATCTACAAAAAGTGTTGATATAACTCACTTTTTTAGTAATACCCAGCAGAAAGGAAGTTATAACTTCTCAAAATTCATTATCAAAAAGAATATATCTATTGAGGAATGGGGTATATCTCCATTAGTTGAAAAAGAATTTTATTCTGAACCTCATAAAATGAGTTTCAAATTCAATTTTTGGGATTATGTTGAAAGTTTTAATAAAACTTTATTTTATGAGAATGAAAAGAAGAAACACACTTGGTTTCTGAAGATATGTGAAAATATTTTTCATCATACTATTCCAAATTGGTTTTATATATGGTGGAAAATATTTGGTCCATCTGCAAAGATTTTGCCAGAGGTTTTTATAAAAACTATGAATACACGGTTAAATGTGGCCCCATGCATAAAGAATACTTTTTCTGAACATTGGATTGACGGCAAGACTTTATGTCTATTCTTCATGGAATTTGGAATTCCATGGATCTGGAGATGGCAACCAGAATGTGATTATACTGAGGAAGGAATCCCTTGTTTAAAAAGAGTCAGTTATACTAAATTCTGGGATAAAATGTTACGAGAAGATCCAGCAACTGGAAAACTTCATGGTCATGAAACTCTTCTAAATATGGAGGAAAAGATTTCTTTATAACAGAAAGAATTCCAGAATCAACAGGAAAAAGAGAAAGACTCCATGAGTCCTTTTAAGATTCTAACTCAGAAATACTCTGAGATTTATTCTAAAGAGAAAATGATTGAAGTTTATATTGAGTAAATTAAAAAAGATCTTTTCCAGAATATTGGATGCTCAGATTCAAAATCAGATAAATCAATGGCTTCCGAATCAAGTGATAATCAATTCATACATCTAATGAAGATGCATGATGCACAGGATCCAGATGAGGATATTCCTCAATTATCTCAAATTGATGATATATTTGAAAATTTGAAGAAATCTCTAAAAGATAATATCAAAGATGACTAGAGTCGTTGATAGTGGAATCTCACTATTCAAGAGATTGGTGGAATAACACATCATGGAATATCGTGACAAAAAGTGGGTGGCATATCACTATTTACTTTTTGAATTTTGTAACAAAAGTTTCTTTTGCTTTAATAAAGCATGTACTATTTTTATATTAAGATGGAATCCGGGGTTTGATGTCCGGCTCTTCTATCTATATATAGGTTACTTCTGTGTTCTTAGAAGGACACGGTCGAGTTTGCTCCCCTCTCTACTCTCTCTTGTATACAACCCTTCTGAAGATAATCAATAAAAGTTTGAAGTTCTGTTTACAACCTTGTAAGTTTATTGTTTTTATTTTTTGTTTTTAATTTTTGTTTTTAATTTTATATTTCAGATATTAGCCTGAATGACAGGCTAAAGCATTCGTGCTAAATTATTTTCCTTACTATGACATGATCTATATTTATTTGTAACTTGGAATCAGATTGATATAATAAAAGATTTATTTAAATTTCTGGAATCTAATGTAATATAAGAGTCTTTGGTTAGAACATAAGGTAAGAAGATGAACCTGGAAATGGTTAACACAAGGTTCGAGTTTATCCGAGAAAAATAAATTCATGTTGTAGTCCTTCAGCCTGCTTAGCTGAGAAATGGCGTTTAAGGCGTTTATGGGTGATTTTTATGAATTTATGATTCTTTGGGCCCTCGATAAATCCTCTGTTGTTTAATTTCTTTGATATATCTTTCGTAAATCCTTTTATGTTTTGTAAAATTCCAAATAAGAATCTTATATTCATTATTATTCTGGAGTTTAAATTTCTCCTTTTCTTAGCTCAATTTGAGTTGAAGATGATATATAGGCTGGAAACCAATAATCTCCATGTGTGCGAAAGCCACTAAGGAAAAGTTTGGTAAAACAATGCCACATATCAGATTCCTCTTTGATTCCAAGCCTCAGATGGGTATCAGAGCCATGGAAATAGTCTGGTTAATAATTTAGCACTTTTTATTCAAATGAATATTTTTAGTTTAAAAGAAACTGTTCATAACAGTTTAAATGAAGAATATGATTTACCTGAAAATTTAGATTTATTGAATAAATGGACTATTCCTAAAATAGAATCTAAAATGATCTATAAGTTAGGAACTTTTGAAAGAATTGGTTTTAAACAAGTAGTTAAAACTACAGAATCATCAGTACCTCTTCATAATAAAGAAATGGTTATTAGATTGTTAAACAATAAAAATATTATGCCTTACATGAAAAATTATAAATTTATTCATATAGGTTTAATTCAAATTGCTTTTAGATCTTTAACCTTAGAAGGTTTACCAGAAAGCTTCATAGCAGCTTTAAGAGATGGTTGAAATTTGAATTGGAAACAATCCCTAATGGGAATAATTCAATCTAGTCTGGCACATGGTCCAGTATATTTTGATGTTTATCCTAATTTATCTTTATCTTTGTCTGATATTAATATAGTAGATTCTTTAACATTAAATGTTAAAACTCATGGTTATAATTATACTCCAGGAACAGAAGTTATATGTATCTGTTATCGTATATATTATAAACCACTATTCACATTAAATCCTATGTGTAAATGAATAGATAAAAAATTAAATGAAACTATTCTCATAGAAACTAATTTTAATAGATCTAATATTACAACTCGAAGATCTATAAAATGAGAAGAAATAGAATTTCCAGAAAACTGGATAATTGAACAAGCTGTTCCTAGAAATCCTATAATAAATAAGGATTTACAACAAGTTATACAAAATAATGAAGGATCTGTTCAAATACAGTTTAATAATAAACAAAGAAGATTATTACCATATTCTATATATGCTAGATCAAGATCTAGTCATTCTTTTATTTCACCTCTAGACTATATGGTAGATATACCACAAACTTCTAGAGCATCTACTTCTCAAGTTAGAGAAGAATTAGAATCTACTAATACAATAGATGATTTAATTATAAATCAAAATAATATTGTTCATAAAAGTAACTTTCAAAAAGTTAGAGAAACTGATACAGTTTCAGAAATGAATTTTAGTATTTAATGGATAGTAAACCAAAGATTGATTTTACTAAAGGATCTTCTGCTAGAGCAAAGATTAATGCAGAATTTTATTTACCCAAATGGGAATCTTTCAGAGATTGGTACTTTAAAAGTTTTTCTGAAGAAGAGTTTGAATATATTGTTTCAACATTTTATAAATATTGGGAAAACCAGAATAAATTGATACATTTTGTTCCTTGGTTTTTTAAAACATTTATTATAGATTATATTTCTATTCTTGAAAGAAATTATAAACTTTCTTCAGGACAGATTCAAAAATCTGTTTATCCTCCTCAACAATCTTTTATTATAGAAAAGAATAATAAAATTTTAAATTTTACTGCTTTTTCAAAATTATTTGAAAATGATATGTTACAAATTACTGTTAAACATATTAATCAGATAATTGAAAAACAGAATTATACAAATTTATATCTTACGATTATAGGAGAGGAGATAAATTCTCTTAAAGATCGCATTGATAAAATTATTTTAGCTATTAATAAAACAAAACCAGATGTTCATATAGAAGAACCAGAAAATAATATTGTTTCTATTGCTACTTCTTCTATTCAATCACCTCCTGATATAAAGGATTTTAAATTTAAATCTTCTGTTTCTGATATAGAAAAATTATTAGAAGAAAAATTTAGAAATCTTAATTTAAATACTCTTAATGAAGAGTTTGAAGAATTAGAGAAAATTAATAATCATTCTGATGATGAAATTAATAAAATTAAATGGGCTGATAGACCTACTACATCCAAATATTATTATAATAAACCTACTCCCATGGATGTCCTTATTGAAGAAAATGAATATATTTTCGCTAATAGTTATAATGGAAAAAATATTTATGAATGGAATATTGATGGTTTTAGTGATAGACAAATTTATAATACTGCTCACAGAATGCTTATGTATAGTACTGTGTGTAAATCATCAGGTAATACTGATAAAAATATTGCTAAAATGATAACAGCAGGATTCACTGGCCAACTTAAAGGTTGGTGGGATAATTATTTACATTATTCTCAAAAAGATGAAATCTTTAATTCTATAAAAATGGAAAATAATATTCAATCAGAAAATGTAGTATATACATTAATATTAACTATGATTGAACATTTCACTGGAAAATTCACTGATAATAGTGAACAAATTAGAACTTTATTAAGTAATCTAAAATGTAAAACACTTACTGATTTTAGATGGTATAAAGATACTTTCTTATCTAGAATTTATGAGATTCCAGACTGTAATAATAGTCTGTGGAAAGCCAAATTTATAGATGGCTTACCTTTCTTATTTGCTGAAAGGGTTAGAAAAGTTCTAAGAAAAGATGATATAAATATTTCTTATGATAATTATACTTATGGTAATTTAATAAATACTTGTATTCAAGAGGGTTTAGCTCTCTGTAATGAATTAAAATTAAATAATCAAATTAGAAGACAGAATTTACTAGAGAAAAAACAACTAGGTAAATTTTGTGATCAATTTGGTATGGACTTACCTAATAAAGGTAAGAATAAAATTAAAGATAAGGATGAAAAAATTTATAAGAAAAGACATTTGTCTGATAGACAAAAAGATAGAAAAAAGAAAAGAAATCCGTGAATCAGGTAAAGCTGATAGGAAAAAAGAAAAATATAAAAATAAATTAATAATTTGTAGAAAATGTAAAAAGCAGGACATTATGCTAATCAATGTTGGGCTAAAAACAAAATTAATAATTTAGATATAGATGATAATCTAAAAGAAACATTATTTAAAATAATAATGGATTCAAATAATAATTCTGACAGTTAAACTGAAAATTCTTCAGAATCTTATAATTCAGAAGAAATTGTTGATAATGAATCAGATATTTCTGATTTAGAAGAATGCAATAATTGTATTCTAGGAAAATCTTATATTAATCCTATAGAGGATAATAATAAAAATGATGAGTTTTATAAACTTATGTCTCAATTTCAAGATTTAAATATTAATGTTTTGACTAACAATAATATTTTAGAATTCCTTAAAATGATTAAGGATATTGATCAAATGGAAAATACTGCTTCAACCAGCAACAATGATAATAACATTCTTGTTAAACAAAGACAAGCTTATTCTATGAAAGAAGTAAAAAATATTTTACAGAAAAAATATAGTCAACAAAATCCAGTTACAATACAGGATTTAGTTAAAAAGATTAATAATCTTAAAGAACAAGTAAAATTTTTACATAATAATAATAATAGTTTAAATTATCGTATTTCAGTCATTGAAAATAATAATAATTCAATTTCTGAAAGTTTTGAAAATATTCAAGATATTTCCTTTCCTGATAATAATCAGAAACATTTATCTGTTTTGAGTATGATAATATCTCAAAAATGGTATACTAATATTACTTTATTAATTGATAATTCTTATAAAAAGAATTTCATTGCTATGATAGATAGTGGTGCAGATTTAAATGTTATACAGGAAGGATTAATTCCTACAAAATATTTTCATAAAACTACACATTCTCTTTCTCATGCAGGAGGAGAACCTTTAGAAATAAATTATAAATTACCTAAAGCTTATATTTGCAAAGATAAAAACTGTATTCAAACCAGTTTTTTATTAGCAAAAGATATTTCTAGCCAACTTATACTTGGTCTTCCTTTTATATATCAAATTTATCCTTTAACTCATGTTGATGAAACAGGTATAATAGGAACTTATCAAGGTAATCCTATTTCTTTTAAGTTTATAACTAAACCTGTTCATAGAATTTTAAATGAATTACAAGAACAGATTGAAAGAAAAACCTTTCAAATAAATTCTTTTAAAGAAGAAATAAAATTTCTTACAATTGATGAAAAATTACAGAATCCTAAATTACAGAAAAAAATAAAATTATTTATAATAAATTTTCATTAGAAATATGCAATGATTTACCAAATGCTTTTTGGAATCGTAAGAAGCATATTATCTCTCTTCCATATGAAGAGAATTTTGATGAAAAAAATATTCCAACCAAGGCTCGTCCTTGTCAAATGAATTCTGGATATTTAGAATTATGCAAGAATGAAATTCATTCTTTGTTAGATAAAGGTTTAATAAAACCTTCACAATCTCCTTGGTCTGGTACTGCTTTTTATGTTAATAAACATTCAGAGCAGGAAAGAGGAGTTCTTAGATGGGTTATAACATTATAAACCTCTTAATAAGGTTTTAAAATGGATTAGGCATCCTATTCCTAATAAAAAAGATTTATTAGACAGATTAGTTCATGCAATTATATTTTTCAAATTTGATTTAAAATCAGGATTTTGGCAGATTCAAATAAAAGAATCTGATAGATATAAAACTGCTTTTAATATTCCTATAGGACATTATGGATGGACAGTAATGCCATTTGGCCTTAAAAATGCCCCTTCAGAATTTCAACAAATAATGAATGATATTTTTTATAATTATAACAATTTTATAATTGTTTATATAGATATTTTCTAATGACATTGAAACACATTTTAAACATTTAGAAATGTTTAAAAATATTGTTATACAAAATGGATTAGTTATTTCAAAATCTAAAATGAATTTATTTCAAACTAATATCAGATTTCTTGGTCATATGATTGAAAAAGGGAAAATTATTCCTATTCAAAGAAGTATAGAATTTGAATCAAAATTTCCTGACATAATAACTGATAAAACTCAGTTGCAAAGATTTTTAGGGAGTTTAAATTATATTTCTCCTTATATTCAAAATCTTACTAAAGATTCTGCTATCTTATATGATAGACTTAAGAAAAATCCTTTACCTTGGACAGATAAGCATACTAAAGCTGTTCAGATTATTAAAGATAAAGTTAAGAATCTTCCTTGTCTTATGCTGGCAAATCCCTTATGAGATAAAATTGTAGAAACAGATGCCTCAGATATAGGTTTTGGTGGAATTTTGAAACAAAAAGATCCCCAAACTAAACAAGAATATCTTATAAGATTTTATTCTGGGAAATGGAATAATGCCCAGAAAAATTACTCTACAGTGGCAAAAGAAATTTTAGTTATTGTGAGATGTATTTTAAAATTTCAAGATGACTTATATAATCAAAAGTTTATTATAAAAACTGACTGCAAATCTGCAAAATTTATGTTTAATAAAGATTTTAAACATAATGTGTCTAAGCAAATGTTTGCTAGATGGCAGGCTCATTTAGCCCCTTTTGATTTTGAAATCATTTATAAAAAAGGTGAAGATAATCACTTACCAGATTTCTTAACTCGAGAATATTTATCTTAATGTTTTCATTTACAGATATGTACTCTCGAGGCAGAGGAGAGTCCTCTTATAGAGGGCGAGGTGGTAGGGGAAAACCCCCTAATATTATAGCACAACATGGCAAACAGAGGCTAATAGCCCAGAACTTATCTAGTTCATCAGCCAGTAATACTGAGCAGGATACTGAATTATATAATGAGTTTCAAAAATTCTTGAAACAAAAGCAGAAGAATAATACAGATTCTCAGTCTTCAGCATCATATGCTAATATCATCAAAGAAGATGATAATGATTCAGCTCTTTATACAGAGACAAAACATCGTGAATTAATTCTTCTTATAGAAGAAAAAGATCTTCAATGGGAGAAAACTCCATGGACTATCATGGACAGATATTTAACCAATACATCATATGTATATGGTGCTTATAAGCAAAGAGGATTTTATGAAAATCTTCTCATATCTACAAAAAGTGTTGATATAACTCACTTTTTTAGTAATACCCAGCAGAAAGGAAGTTATAACTTCTCAAAATTCATTATCAAAAAGATTATATCTATTGAGGAATGGGGTATATCTCCATTAGTTGAAAAAGAATTTTATTCTGAACCTCATAAAATGAGTTTCAAATTCAATTTTTGGGATTATGTTGAAAGTTTTAATAAAACTTTATTTTATGAGAATGAAAAGAAGAAACACACTTGGTTTCTGAAGATATGTGAAAATATTTTTCATCATACTATTCCAAATTGGTTTTATATATGGTGGAAAATATTTGGTCCATCTGCAAAGATTTTGCCAGAGGTTTTTATAAAACCTATGAATACATGGTTAAATGTGGCCCCATGCATAAAGAAATCCTTTTCTGAACATTGGATTGACGGCAAGACTTTATGTCTATTCTTCATGGAATTTGGAATTCCATGGATCTGGAGATGGCAACCAGAATGTGATTATACTGATGAAGGCATTCCTTGTTTAAAAAGAGTCAGTTATACTAAATTCTGGGATAAAATGTTACGAGAAAATCCAGCAACTGGAAAACTTCATGGTCATGAAACTCTTCTAAATATGGAGGAAAAGATTTCTTTATATCAGAAAGAATTCCAGAATCAACAGGAAAAAGAGAGAGACTCCATGAGTCCTTTTAAGATTCTGACTCAGAAATACTCTGAGATTTATTATAAAGAGAAAATGATTGAAGTTTATATTGAGGAAATGAAAAAAGATCTTTTCCAGAATATTGGATGCTCAGATTCAAAATCAGATATATCAATGGCTTCCGAATCAAGTGATAATCAATTCATACATCTAATGAAGATGCATGATGCACATGATCCAGATGAGGATATTCCTCAATTATCTCAAATTGATGATATATTTGAAAATTTGAAGAAATCTCTAAAAGATAATATCAAAGATGACTAGAGTCGTTGATAGTGGAATATCACTATTCAAGAGTTAGTGGAATAACACATCATGGAATATCGTGACAAAAAGTGGGTGGCATATCACTATTTACTTTTTGAATTTTGTAACAAAAGTTACTTTTGGTTTAATAAAGCATGTACTATTTTTATTTTAAGATGGAATCCGGGGTTTGATGTCCGGCTCTTCTATCTATATATAGGTTACTTCTGTGTTCTTAGAAGGACACGGTCGAGTTTGCTCCCCTCTCTACTCTCTCTTGTATACAACCCTTCTGAAGATAATCAATAAAAGTTTGAAGTTCTGTTTACAACCTTGTAAGTTTACTGTTTTTATTTTTTGTTTTTAATTTTATATTTCAGAGATTAGCCTGAATGACAGGCTAAAGCATTCGTGCTAAATTATTTTCCTTACTATGACATGATCTATATTTATTTGTAACTTGGAATCGGATTGATATAATAAAAGATTTATTTAAATTTCTGGAATCTAATGTAATATGGTTAGAACATAAGGTAAGAAGATGAACCAGGAAATGGTGAACACAAGGTTCGAGTTTATCCGAGAAAAATAAATTCATGTTGTAGCCCTTCAGCCTGCTTAGCCGATAAATGGCGTTTAAGGCGTTTATGGGTGATTTTTTATGAATTTATGATTCTTTGGGCCCTCGACAAATCCTCTGTTGTTTAATTTCTCTGGAATATCTTTAGTAAATCCTTTTATGTTTTGTAAAATTCCAAATAAGAATCTTATATTCATTATTATTCTGGAGTTTAAACTTCTCATTTTCTTAGCTCAATTTGAGTTGAAGATGGTATATAGGGTGGAAACCAATAATCTCCATGTGTGCGAAAGCCACTAAGGAAAAGTTTGGTAAAACAATGCCACGTATCAGATTCCTCTTTGATTCCAAGCCTCAGATAAAAGTTTGGTAAAACAATGCCACGTATCAGATTCCTCTTTGATTCCAAGCCTCAGATGGTATCAGAGCCATGGAAATAGTCTGGTTAATAATTTAGCACTTTTTATTCAAATGAATATTCTTTAGTTTAAAAGAAACTGTTCATAACAGTTTAAATGAAGAATATGATTTACCTGAAAATTTAGATTTATTGAATAAATGGACTATTCCTAAGATAGAATCTAAAATGATCTATAAATTAGGAATTTTTGAAAGAATTGGTTTTAAACAAGTAGTTAAAACTACAGAATCATCTGTACCTCTTCATAATGAAGAAATGGTTATTAGATTGTTAAATAATAAAGATATTATGCCTTATATGAAAAATTATAAATTTATTCATATAGGATTAATTCAAATTGCTTTTAGACCTTTAACCTTAGAAGGTTTACCAGAAAGCTTCATAGCAGCTTTAAGATATGGTAGAAATTTGAATTGGAAACAATCCCTTATGGAAATAATTCAATCTAGTCTGGCACATGGTCCAGTATATTTTGATGTTTATCCAAATTTATCTTTATCTTTGTCGGATATTAATATATTAGATTCTTTAACATTAAATGTTAAAACTCATGGTTATAATTATACTCCAGGAACAGAAGTTATATGTATCTGTTATCGTATTTATTATAAAACATTATTTACACTGAATCCTATGTGTAAAAGAATAGATAAAAAATTAAATGAAACTATTCTCATAGAAACTAATTTTAATAGATCTAATATTACAACTCGAAAATCTATAAAATGGGAAGAAATAGAATTTCCAGAAAACTGGATAATTGAACAAGCTGTCCCTAGAAATCCTATAATAAATAAGGATTTACAACAAGTTATTCAAAATAATGAAGGATCTGTTCAAATACAGTTTAATAATGAACAAAGAAGATTATTACCATCTTCTATATATGCTAGATCAAGATCTAGTCATTCTTTTATTTCACCTCTAGACTATATGGTAGATATACCACAAACTTCTAGAGCATCTACTTCTCAAGTTAGAGAAGAATTAGAATCTACTAATACAGTAGATGATTTAATTATAAATCAAAATAATATTGTTCATAAAAGTAACTTTCAAAAAGTTAGAGAAACTGATACAGTTTCAGAAATGAATTTTAGTATTTAATGGATAGTAAACCAAAGACTGATTTTACTAAAGGATCTTCTGCTAGAGCAAAGATCAATGCAGAATTTTATTTACCCAAATGGGAATCTTTCAGAGATTGGTACTTTAAAAGTTTTTCTGAAGAAGAGTTTGAATATATTGTTTCAACATTTTATAAATATTGTGAAAACCAGAATAAATTAATACATTTTGTTCCTTGGTTTTTCAAAACATTTATTATAGATTATATTTCTATTCTTGAAAGAAATTATAAACTTTCTTCAGGATAGATTCAAAAATCTGTTTATCCTCCTCAACAATCTTTTATTATAGAAAAGAATAATAAAATTTTAAATTTTACTGCTTTTTCAAAATTATTTGAAAATGATATGTTACAAATTACTGTTAAACATATTAATCAGATAATTGAAAAACAGAATTATACAAATTTATATCTTACGATTATAGGAGAAGAAATAAATTCTCTTAAAGATCGCATTGATAAAATTATTTTAGCTATTAATAAAATAAAACCAGATGTTCATATAGAAGAACCAGAAACTAATATTGTTTCTATTGCTACTTCTTCTATTCAATCACCTCCTGATATAAAGGATTTTAAATTTAAATCTTCTGTTTCTGATATAGAAAAATTATTAGAAGAAAAATTTAGAAATCTTAATTTAAATACTCTTAATGAAGAGTTTGAAGAATTAGAGAAAATTAATAATCATTCTGATGATGAAATTAATAAAATTAAATGGGCTGATAGACCCACTACATCTAAATATTACTATAATAAACCTACTCCCATGGATGTTCTTATTGAAGAAAATGAATATATTTTTGCTAATAGCTATAATGGAAAAAATATTTATGAATGGAATATTGATGGTTTTAGTGATAGGCAAATTTATAACACTGCTCACAGAATGCTTATGTATAGTACTGTGTGTAAATCATCAGGTAATACTGATAAAAATATTGCTAAAATGATAACATCAGGATTCACTGGCCAACTTAAAGGTTGGTGGGATAATTATTTACATTATTCTCAAAATGATGAAATCTTTAATTCTATAAAAATGGAAAATAATATTCAATCAGAAAATGTAGTATATACATTAATATTAACTATGATTGAACATTTCACTGGAAAATTCACTGATAATAGTGAACAAATTAGAACTTTATTAAGTAATCTAAAATGTAAAACACTTACTGATTTTAGATGGTATAAAGATACTTTCTTATCTCGTATTTATGAGATTCCAGACTGTAATAATAGTCTGTGGAAAGCCAAATTTATAGATGGCTTACCTTTCTTATTTGCTGAAAGGGTTAGAAAAGTTCTAAGAAAAGATGATATAAATATTTCTTATGATAATTATACTTATGGTAATTTAATAAATACTTGTATTCAAGAGGGTTTAGCTCTCTGTAATGAATTAAAATTAAATAATCAAATTAAAAAACAGAATTTACTAGAGAAAAAACAACTAGATAAATTTTGTGATCAATTTGGTATGGACTTACCTAATAAAGGTAAGAATAAAATTAAAGATAAGGATGAAAAAATTTATAAGAAAAGACATTTGTCTGATAGACAAAAAGATAGAAAAAAGAAAAGAAAATAAATCCGTGAATCAAGTAAAGCTGATAGGAAAAAATAAAAATATAAAAATAAATTAATAATTTGTAGAAAATGTAAAAAGCCAGGACATTATGCAAATCAATGTTGGGCTAAAAACAAAATTAATAATTTAGATATAGATGATAATCTAAAAGAAACATTATTTAAAATAATAATGGATTCAAATAATAATTCTGACAGTGAAACTGAAAATTCTTCAGAATCTCATAATTCAGAAGAAATTGTTGATAATGAATCAGATATTTCTGATTTAGAAGAATGCAATAATTGTATTCTAGGAAAATCTTGTATTAATCCTATAGAGGATAATAATAAAAATGATGAGTTTTATAAACTTATGTCTCAATTTCAAGATTTAAATATTAATGTTTTGACTAACAATAATATTTTAGAATTCCTTAAAATGATTAAGGATCCAATATTAAAATCTACAATTATTGATCAAATGGAAAATACTGCTTCAACCAGCAACAATGATAATAACATTCTTGTTAAACAAGAACAAGCTTATTCTATGAAAGAAGTAAAAAATTTTTACAGAAAAAATATAGTCAACAAAATCCAGTTACTATACAGGATTTAGTTAAAGAGATTGATAATCTTAAAGAACAAGTAAAATTTTTACATAATAATAATAATAGTTTAAATTATCGTATTTCAGTCCTGGAAAATAATAATAATTCAATTTCTGAAAGTTTTGAAAATATTCAAGATATTTCTTTTCTGATAATAATCAGAAACATTTATCTGTTTTGAGTATGATAATATCTCAAAAATGGTATACTAATATTACTTTATTAATTGATAATTCTTATAAAAAGAATTTCATTGCTATGATAGATAGTGGTGCAGATTTAAATGTTGTACAGGAAGGATTAATTCCTACAAAATATTTTCATAAAACTACACATTCTCTTTCTCATGCAGGAGGAGAACCTTTAGAAATAAATTATAAATTACCTAAAGCTTATATTTGCAAAGATAAAAACTGTATTCAAACCAGTTTTTTATTAGCAAAAGATATTTCTAGTCAACTTATACTTGGTCTTCCTTTTATATATCAAATTTATCATTTAACTCATGTTGATGAAACAGGTATAATAGGAACTTATCAAGGTAATCCTATTTCCTTTAAGTTTATAACTAAACCTGTTAATAGAATTTTAAATGAATTACAAGAACAGATTGAAAGAAAAACCTTTCAAAAAATTCTTTAAAAGAAGAAATAAAATTTCTTACAATTGATGAAATATTACAGAATCCTAAATTACAGGAAAAATAAAAATTATTTATAATAAATTTTCATTAGAAATATGCAATGATTTACCAAATGCTTTTTGGAATCGTAAGAAGCATATTATCTCTCTTTCATATGAAGAGAATTTTGATGAAAAAAATATTCCAACCAAGGCTCGTCCTTGTCAAATGAATTCTGAATATTTTGAATTATGTAAGAATGAAATTCATTCTTTGTTAGATAAAGGTTTAATAAAACCTTCTCAATCTCCTTGGTCTTGTACTGCTTTTT
Organism: Primulina eburnea; assembly: GCF_022965805.1. Taxonomy (NCBI): domain Eukaryota; kingdom Viridiplantae; phylum Streptophyta; class Magnoliopsida; order Lamiales; family Gesneriaceae; genus Primulina; species Primulina eburnea. The sequence continues at coordinate 32,181,377 of NC_133111.1, forward strand.
ATGTTAATAAACATTCAGAGCAGGAAAGAGGAGTTTCTAGATTGGTTATAAATTATAAACCTCTTAATAATGTTTTAAAATGGATTAGGCATCCTATTCCTAATAAAAAAGATTTATTAGACAGATTAGTTCATGCAATTATATTTTCCAAATTTGATTTAAAATCAGGATTTTGGCAGATTCAAATAAAAGAATCTGATAGATATAAAACTGCTTTTAATGTTCCTATAGGACATTATGAATGGACAGTAATGCCATTTGGCCTTAAAAATGCCCCTTCAGAATTTCAACAAATTATGAATGATATTTATTATAATTATAGCAATTTTATAATTGTTTACATCGACGATATTTTAGTGTTTTCTAATGATATTGAAACAGATTTTAAACATTTAGAAATGTTTAAAAATATTGTTATTCAAAATTTAGTTATTTCAAAATCTAAAATGATTTTATTTCAAACTAATATTCGTTTTCTTGGTCATATGATTGAAAAAGGGAAAATAATTCCTATTCAAAGAAGTATTGAATTTGGTTCAAAATTTCCTGATATAATAATTGATAAAACTCAGTTAGAAAGATTTTTAGGGAGTTTAAATTATATTTCTCCTTATATTAAAAATCTTATTAAAGATTCTGCTATCTTATATGATAGACTTAAGAAAAATCCTTTACCTTGGACAAATAAGCATACTAAAGCTGTTCAGATTATTAAAGATAAAGTTAAGAATCTTCCTTGTCTTATGCTGGCAAATCCTTTATGGGATAAAATTGTAGAAACAGATGCCTCGGATATAGGTTTTGGTGGAATTTTGAAACAAAAAGATCCCCAAACTAAACAAGAATATCTTATAAGATTTAATTCTGGGAAATGGAATAATGCCCAGAAAAATTACTCTACAGTGGCAAAAGAAATTTTAGCTATTGTAAGATGTATTTTAAAATTTCAAGATGACTTATATAATGTGGGGACCCGGACGCTAATTCATTCCTTAATCGTCTTTAAGAATAAATAATCAAGTATAATAAACAGGGACTAAATTTTTTTTTTCCTAAATTACACAGCGGAAACATAATGTAATTAAATTCAAATTACATATTAAATATCTCATACAACTATTGTATGATCTACAAAAATCCGACTAGGTTCAACTACAAGTCCGTGCTGAATCCTACGTTGCTTCAAAGCCCGGATCTCCACGCTATCTAGTCCAGCCTCGTTCTCGTCCTGACCCCGCTTCTATCCCACCTGTTGCCATGCACACATACAAACAAGACAACAGCCGGATAACTCCGGTGAGATATAAATATCCCAGTATAAATCATGTATACATGATATCATATAAACAAAATAAAAGCATATATTAAAAATCATATCATATATCAAAATCATGATATCAATCCATAACAAGAATAAATCATATTCTATACATGTACCCTAATCCGGAACATAATTCAATATCCAGAATAAATTCTATTCTAAGCATGTACCAATATCAGGAACAACAAGGAACATGAACCATATTCAGGAACATAATCAACATCAATAAATATGAATCAATATAATTGTCACTCAAACTCGTGACTCCACGTTTTAGACTAGACTCAATCCTAGCCTAGGGATCCCGGTTTCCGGATGTGGTATTCCTAAATCGACCAACAGTAATAGAAAAGACTCCAGTTCTATCCACGCCGATATAACCAAACATCCAGTGTCCTGACCTAACCGTCATGGACTGTGGTCCTATCACCAATATCTTGTCCTGTGACAAAGTGCAATGGGCCAGTGACGAGTCCTCACTATCCTGCCCTTTTGTCACAAGATGAAATGTCTACGACTAAGCATATCCGCTTATGACTCAAGACATACATTGTCTATAAATCCATAGACCAAAAATATCAATCGTATTCAATTGCAAATAACAATGCAATAAAATAAAGTATGTGATTTAGGGAAACTCGAGTCAAACCTTCCTCGAGTTGTGCAATCCCAACTCAACATTAATTTATACCTTTATCTTCTCGCTCAGAAGAAGAAGAAGAAGTCCCGACTCTATCTCGGTCCATTCCCAATCTGGTAATAACAATACCGAACAGATATAATATCAATATTCAACTCAATTCAATACCTGTTCTGATTAATATTCAAATCGAAATATACGCTGATCGATATCCAATCAAGATACACTCTAATCCATATCGACCATATCACGATATAATCGAAATCACTACAGAATCTGATCAATATCAATTAACTGATGTTTCAACGGTATAACAATACAGTCTCGATAACCCCGTCAATCCGAACATCACAGATATAATACCAGAACTCATAATCAATATCGATACCAGTCATAATCTCAATAACACTACATATCTAATATGAATTCTCAGTCAAATCGATTCCAAAAATCATAACAATTACATAATCAGTCCGTTTCTCACTCTGACTTCGATTCTATGATGTCTAACATGACAATAACATCATATATGAATTCTATTCAATTCTGACAACATCATAATTTCAAAGCATATCAAAACGTAGCAAAACTTACGTCCAGTTATAGCCTACGTTGATAGGAACTCGGTACTGTACTCAGATTCAAAAAATTGACGGACGGATTTCTCACAAAAGGCGTAAGTATTTTCTGGAGAATTTCTTGTGCTTCCTTTCTCGTTTCTCTTCTTTCTTACAATTCATAATTCACATTTGTATGTATATATGTATATATATATACATCTCACGCCTGTATACAAACGTGGCTTCTTTACGTTTTGCATGACTCGCGCTCGGGCGGTAAGAAACTACCGCTCGAGCGCGGCAGTTTCTGCCCAAGCATTTTCACTTGCACCCTTGGCGCTCGGGCGGTAATATTCTACCGCTCGGGCGCCACATCTTCTGCCCGAGACACATTTCTGTTGAACATTGGCGCTCGGGCGGTGAAAAACCACCGCTCGGGCGCCACACTCTCTGCCCAACTTCCTCGAATTTCACATGTAGTCTTATTTTCACGTTCCGATTAATCCTTTCATAATCATATCAAATTATATATCAATAATTATAGATTTCTAGGATTAAATTTCCGGGCATTACATTTCTCCCCCTCTAAGATATGATTTCGTCCCCGAAATCACAAGCACTCAACTCGTGTTATACAGATAATCAGATCATATCTCAAATCAGATACAGGAAGGAGACTTACAGAAATTATAATGATCTCATATCAATGAAATCACTCGTGATAGAATCAAGCCTCAGAACCATGGCTATACAACATCCGTATATACCAATCAATCAACTCATAACAATCAATATCCTTATCTGTTAATCCCAGTCAAAGACATATTCAATCTTCGGCTTCAATTACCAACAATCATCGTCCGACGTTGGCATATTCAGTCTCTGTATTCTGAGCTATCCTCCTTTCTTCTGAATCAATTTCATTTTCTTTATCAGATCACTGATCTTAGCAAATTTGCTCTCAAGCATCACTGTAATATCATTCACATACGAAAGAAATTCACAGTTCTCATTGTACAATACCTCGACTAAAGCTATTTCGATATTCATCTGATAGCGATTATTGTACAATAATTCACAAGTGACAGCGAATTATGACAACTAGTGCTATAATCCAGCACTAAATTTCCTGGATATCCTCCAGTATTAGGATAGTTCACTCTGACTATCCGTCAATCTATAAATCATAGATGAAAATCATGTCATACACTCAGCCAAAATTATAAAATCAAACGAAAATCATAGTCTGATAAAATCAACTCTGGCATTCAATACAATCTGACTTCATGTTTCTGACATACCTCTCAGTCATGGGATCATATCTGTACGTCATCCTGTACAATATAACAGAGGCAGATTCGAGAAATCTGTCAATCATAATCACATCACCGCACAATCTTGTCAATATTTCAGTAGTGTCATCACACAATCCATAGAAATGTACTTCCATTTCTATTTAGAAGTCAATAATCAAGATCAGTAATCTAAAAGTTTCTATTTTCCTGTCTTCATCTGTCAGCGATGTAGACATTTCAATACAAATTCTGACATAACTGATTTCATCTGTTTATATCAAAACTGTCTATTCGAATTATCACACATTTCCTGTTATCAGAATAATACTAAATCTACTACTGTGTGCATCTGACAATACCTGTCATTTCAAATTCGAGTATCTGGCACAAACAAATCAGCTAATAATATATATTAAAGAAAGATACCTACCTGGTATTCTGTTCTGACTATCAAAATCAAGTTCTAAACAGTCTGATCAAATTCTGAATCGCTGAATTTTCAAAACCAGTTCTGACTCGACTGAACTGTATATAAACTCAACGGTTCATATCAATCGGTATCAAACACGGACTCAGAATGATAATAATATCGGATCAGATTCAAAATATCAATATGCAATACTGATCTAATAACTGCATAAGACGCAATCTCTGACATTTCTGACATCTCTGAAATTCTGCTATATTCAATGTCGTTCTCAGCTACTAATCATGGTCTCGCTGAGCTAAAATCAATCAGTATACTATCTTCAGATATCACAGACTCTAAATACACTCTGTTACAATCAAGATTCATATCTGAACAATTCTGTATACAAAAATCTCAATTCCCAGAACATTCAATATCATTTCCACTGTTCAGTTCAACCAATCATATGCTGCGAATATATCAAAATGTCACAGATAAACCGAGCATAAAAATCATCAGCACACTTCCGAGCACATGATTTATCAACCCATAAATGGAACTGAAGTACTTTACAGAGAAACATATAATCAGATGTAACTCTAACTCTTTAGGCAATAAATCTTTCAACTGATATCTCAATTCTCTCAATTCAATCAATATCAGTCTATAAGAAATTCTAAGATGAAACCAATACCTGGAATCACATCAAGGCCGAAGTCACTCTCCCTGATACAGGACCAACCTGAAATCTCATATGCAAGACTATAGCAAACTTCCTGCTACTAGTAAATCAATCCGTGATAGACTCCACTTCAGTCATCCACAAACAAAAAGGAATAACTCCATTCCTTTCGACAATCATCGAATCTTATATAATACAGATATCAAGGAATTCAAAATCAAGAATCCTTACCGTATATCATTCATTCTTTGGCCATTTCAGGTCCAAATCTTACCATTTCCTGGCAAGACTCTATAATAGCTCTGTACTTGTTCGATATATCACTATCAATCACGCAGTCATCATCAGACAATACAAGTATAAGCTAGTCTAACTCAATCTTATTCTCAACTTACTGCAGTATACAATATATTACAGAATATCACTGATATCAAATTCTTTCCCCAAACTGGTAAAGAATCAATACTACAGTAAATACAGACTCAACAGGTACAACGTATATCAATGCAACTCAGTCAAAGATAATCGTAAATAATGCATTAGTATATATCAATACATATGCAATATAATCATAAAAGATCAGTACCTGTCACTGTATCATCCAGTATGTCCTGGGTATGTTCCTCGATCACCACCCCCAGATGATCCCGCTCCCTGAAATCTTCGGGAACCCTTCTGTGGACAGACTCTAGCAAAGTGTCCTTGCTGTTTACAGAAGTTGCACCGACCAGTCACTCCATGGCATAGCTCCGGGGAATGTCTCCCACCGCAATTCCTGCAATAAACTCCAGTATAATTCGGACTAGAGCCACTGGAGCTAGATGAACCGCTCCCACACTTCTTGAATTGCTTCTTTTGAACTTTCAACATCTCTTCCTTTCCACCACTGCTACTGCCAATCTCGATTCTGGAAGGCAGTTGTTGTGGTATCGGTGTTGGAAGAACATATAAAGCTTCCTTTTGTCTCATTAGAACGGTTTCTGCTCTTCTGGCTCGATTCAGAGTATCAGTAAAATTAATCGGTTGTCTCACAGTTACCAAGGTGCGTATTTCTGGATTCAAGCCCTTGATAAACTGATCAGCTACAGCTGTATCATTTCTAGCCACTTGCGGACCAAACTTTAACAAGGTGAAGAAATGAGCCAAATATTCATCAATCTTCAATGGACCCTGCCTCAAATTTGCAAATTCTGCACTTTTGTCCTCTCGATATGATAGAGGTACAAACCTTTGATAAAATTCCACTTTGAAAAGTTTCCACGTAATCGTGAAACCACGCTGTGCTATGGCTTCCCGGGTTATCAGCCACCAACTCCTAGCGACTTCCTGTAGTTGATTCCCAACCAATTTAATTATGCACTCATCTGTGAATCCCAGAAATTCAAACAGCATCTCAATCTCCTCCAGCCAAGTCTCACAATCAGCTGGTGCCTCAACACCCCTCAAACTCGGTGGTTGAAACGACTGAAACCTTATCATCTGTGTTTCCATCAGAGTTTCAGACACATCCATCTGATCATACGATGTACTACCCCTTTCTGGAATTCTTCTAGGAGAAATATTTGATAATCACAGACGTTAGTAGTAACAGGAGACAAATCCGTTTCAATCCCAATCCTGATCAGCTTACCTCTGATCAAGAATTGGTTCTGATCCAGTTCCAAATAATACATATTACCAAATCAACTCAGATATTCAGGTAACATGTAGCTTGATATACAGTAAAAACATACTGAAATCTTAGCATATACAATGTAATTTCAACATTATATTCAATCATATGCCATGTAAATCCAGGCAGTAAATCATAATATCATACTAGCATACACAATGTAATTCCACATTATAATCAATCACATGCTAGCAATCACATGCAAGGAAAGAAAACTCATTCTACCCCGCTCACTCTTCTCTATCTCAGTGCTAAGGAACCTATAGTTCAAGGACCTACGCTCTGATACCACCTGTTGTAGGGACCCGGACGCTAATTCATTCCTTAATCGTCTTTAAGAATAAATAATCAAGTATAATAAACAGGGTCTAAATTTTTTTTTTCCTAAATTACACAGCGGAAACATAATGTAATTAAATTCAAATTACATATTAAATATCTCATACAACTATTGTATGATCTACAAAAATCCCACTAGGTTCAACTACAAGTCCGTGCTGAATCCTACGTTGCTTCAAAGCCCGGATCTCCACGCTATCTAGTCTAGCCTCGTTCTCGTCCTGACCCCGCTTCTATCCCACCTGTTGCCATGCACACATACAAACAAGACAACAGCCGGATAACTCCGGTGAGATATAAATATCCCAGTATAAATCATGTATACATGTCATATAAACAAAATAAAAGCTTATATTAAAAATCATATCATATATCAAAATCATGATATCAATCCATAACAAGAATAAATCATATTCTATACATGTACCCTAATCCGGAACATAATTCAATATCCAGAATAAATTCTATTCTAAGCATGTACCAATATCAGGAACAACAAGGAACATGAACCATATTCAGGAACATAATCAACATCAATAAATATGAATCAATATAATTGTCACTCAAACTCGTGACTCAACGTTTTAGACTAGACTTAATCCTAGCCTAGGGATCCCGGTTTCTGGATGTGGTATTCCTATATCGACCAACAGTAATAGAAAAGACTCCAGTTCTATCCACGCCGATATAACCAAACATCCAGTGTCCTGACCTAACCGTCATGGACTGTGGTCCTATCACCAATATCATGTCCTGTGACAAAGTGCAATGGGCCAGTGACGAGTCCTCACTATCCGGCCATTTTGTCACAAGATGAAATGTCTACGACTAAGAATATCCGCTTATGACTCAAGACATACATTGTCTATAAATCCATAGACCAAAAATATCAATCGTATTCAATTGCAAATAACAATGCAATAAAATAAAATATGTGATTTAGGGAAACTCGAGTCAAACCTTCCTCGAGTTGTGCAATCCCAACTCAACATTAATTTATACCTTTATCTTCTCGCTCAGAAGAAGAAGAAGAAGTCCCGACTCTATCTCAGTCCATTCCCAATCTGGTAATAACAATACCGAACAGATATAATATCAATATTCAACTCCATTCAATACCTGTTCTGATTAATATTCAAATCGAAATATACGCTGATCGATATCCAATCAAGATACACTCTAATCCATATCAACCATATCACGATATAATCGAAATCACTACAGAATCTGATCAATATCAATTAACTGATGTTTCAACGGTATAACAATACAGTCTCGATAACCCCGTCAATCCGAACATCACAGATATAATACCAGAACTCATAATCAATATCGATACCAGTCATAATCTCAATAACACTACATATCTAATATGAATTCTCGGTCAAATCGATTCCAAAAATCATAACAATTACATAATCAGTCCGTTTCTCACTCTGACTTCGATTCTATGATGTCTAACATGACAAGAACATCATATATGAATTCTATTCAATTCTGACAATATCATAATTTCAAAGCATATCAAAACATAGCAAAACTTACGTCCAGTTATAGCCTACGTTGATAGGAACTCGGTACTGTACTCAGATTCAAAATCTGATGGACGGATTTCTCACAAAAGGCGTAAGGATTTTCTGGAGAATTTCTCGTGCTTCCTTTCTCGTTTCTCTTCTTTCTTACAATTCATAATTCACATTTGTATGTATATATGTATATATATATACATCTCACGCCTGTATACAAACGTGGCTTCTTTACGTTTTGCATGACACGCGCTCGGGCGGTAAGAAACTACCGCTCGAGCGCGGCAGTTTCCGCCCAAGCATTTTCACTTGCACCCTTGGCGCTCGGGCGGTAATATTCTACCGCTCGGGCGCCACATCTTCTGCCCGAGACACATTTCTGTTGAACATTGGCGCTCGGGCGGTCAAAAACCACCGCTTGGGCGCCACACTCTCTGCCCAACTTCCTCGAATTTCACATGTAGTCTTATTTTCACGTTCCGATTAATCCTTTCATAATCATATCAAATTATATATCAATAATTATAGATTACTAGGATTAAGATTCCGGGCATTACATATAATCAAAAGTTTATTATAAAAACTGACTGCAAATCTGCAAAATTTATGTTTAATAAAGATTTTAAAATAATGTGTCTAAGAAAATGTTTGCTAGATGGCAGGCTCATTTAGCCCCTTTTGATTTTGAAATCATTTATAAAAAAGGTGAAGATAATCACTTACCGTATTTCTTAACTCGAGAATATTTATCTTAATGTTTTCATTTACAGATATGTACTCTCGAGGCAGAGGAGAGTCCTCTTATAGAGGGCGAGGTGGTAGGGGAAAACCCCCTAATATTATAGCACAACATGGCAAACAGAGGCTAATAGCCCAGAACTTATCTAGTTCATCAGTCAGTAATACTGAGCAGGATACTGAATTATATAATGAGTTTCAAGAATTCTTGAAACAAAAGCAGAAGAATAATACAGATTCTCAGTCTTCAGCATCATATACTAATATCATCAAAGAAGATGATAATGATTCAGCTCTTTATACAGAGACAAAACATCGTGAATTAATTCTTCTTATAGAAGAAAAAGATCTTCAATGGGAGAAAACTCCATGGACTATCATGGACAGATATTTAACCAATACATCATATGTATATGGTGCTTATAAGCAAAGAGGATTTTATGAAAATCTTCTCATATCTACAAAAAGTGTTGATATAACTCACTTTTTTAGTAATACCCAGCAGAAAGGAAGTTATAACTTCTCAAAATTCATTATCAAAAAGATTATATCTATTGAGGAATGGGGTATATCTCCATTAGTTGAAAAAGAATTTTATTCTGAACCTCATAAAATGAGTTTCAAATTCAATTTTTGGGATTATGTTGAAAGTTTTAATAAAACTTTATTTTATGAGAATGAAAAGAAGAAAAACACTTGGTTTCTGAAGATATGTGAAAATATTTTTCATCATACTATTCCAAATTGGTTTTATATAATGGTGGAAAATATTTGGTCCATCTGCAAAGATTTTGCCAGAGGTTTTTATAAAACCTATGAATACATGGTTAAATGTGGCCCCATGCATAAAGAAATCCTTTTCTGAACATTGGATTGACGGCAAGACTTTATGTCTATTCTTCATGGAATTTGGAATTCCATGGATCTGGAGATGGCAACCAGAATGTGATTATACTGATGAAGGCATTCCTTGTTTAAAAAGAGTCAGTTATACTAAATTCTGGGATAAAATGTTACGAGAAGATCCAGCAACTGGAAAACTTCATGGTCATGAAACTCTTCTAAATATGGAGGAAAAGATTTCTTTATATCAGAAAGAATTCCAGAATCAACAGGAAAAAGAGAAAGACTTCATGAGTCCTTTTAAGATTTTGACTCAGAAATACTCTGAGATTTATTCTAAAGAGAAAATGATTGAAGTTTATATTGAGGAAATGAAAAAAGATCTTTTCCAGAATATTGGATGCCCAGATTCAAAATCAGATATATCAATGGCTTCCGAATCAAGTGATAATCAATTCATACATCTAATGAAGATGCATGATGCACAGGATCCAGATGAGGATATTCCTCAATTATCTCAAATTGATGATATATTTGAAAATTTGAAGAAATCTCTAAAAGATAATATCAAAGATGACTAGAGTCGTTGATAGTGGAATCTCACTATTCAAGAGTTGGTGGAATAACACATCATGGAATATCGTGACAAAAAGTGGGTGGCATATCACTATTTACTTTTTGAATTTTGTAACAAAAGTCACTTTTGGTTTAATAAAGCATGTACTATTTTTATTTTAAGATGGAATCCGGGGTTTGATGTCCGGCTCTTCTATCTATATATAGGTTACTTCTGTGTTCTTAGAAGGACACGGTCGAGTTTGCTCCCCTCTCTACTCTCTCTTGTATACAACCCTTCTGAAGATAATCAATAAAAGTTTGAAGTTCTGTTTACAACCTTGTAAGTTTACTGTTTTTATTTTTGTTTTTAATTTTTGTTTTTAATTTTATATTTCAGAGATTAGCCTGAATGACAGGCTAAAGTATTCGTGCTAAATTATTTTCCTTACTATGACATGATCTATATTTATTTGTAACTTGGAATCAGATTGATATAATAAAAGATTTATTTAAATTTCTGGAATTTAATGTAATATAAGAGTCTTTGGTTAGAACATAAGGTAAGAAGATGAACCATGAAATTGTGAACACAAGGTTCGAGTTTATCCGAGAAATATAAATTCATGTTGTAGCCCTTCAGCCTGCTTAGCCGAGAAATGGCGTTTAAGGCGTTTATGGGTGATTTTTTATGAATTTATGATTCTTTGGGCCCTCGATAAATCCTCTGTTGTTTAATTTCTTTGGTATATCTTTCGTAAATCCTTTTATGTTTTGTAAAATTCCAAATAAGAATCTTACATTCATTATTATTCTGGAGTTTAAATTTCTCCTTTTCTTAGCTCAATTTGAGTTAAAGATGGTATATAGGCTGGAAACCAATAATCTCCATGTGTGCGAAAGCCACTAAGGAAAAGTTTGGTAAAACAATGCCACGTATCAGATTCCTCTTTGATTCCATATTAAAAAAAATAAAAAAAATAAAAAAAAATTAAAACTTGAGGCGGTGGAATTGAAATCTAAATTCCACCAACTCAATAGCTTTCGACAGAGAGAGAAAGGTGAGGAGAGTGATTTCAATTTTTCTTTTCGATCGTGCGACTTATCGGTTTATCCAATCGACGAACCGACTTCAGTTTTGGGATCGTTGACACGAGGTCTTCGATTTGAGGTATAAATTTCATAGTTTTGGTGATGTTTGAAATTCGTCGATTTTTGGAATAAATCCGATAAATTGTTAAATCATACAGGAACTGAAGATTGTTGAATAGTGTATGATTTTAACGAAGAAGAGATGATTATAGTGATGTTATTTTGAATTATTCTCAATTTATTATAATTTGAGAATTTTAATCATTTGATTGAGATTGAAGAATTATTTGTCGATTATATATGCGGTAGAATAACCGACAAGAAAATAAGTTTTGAAGTCGGAATTGAATTATGATATGATTTTGATTTGATATGAATTTTTGAAGTTTCAAATGATATTTGAAACTCATATTAATGATTTTGGATTATGTTATTGATTGGAGTGAGTATGTTATTGATGTAGATAAATTATTATACTGATATATTCAAGCTACATCAACCGGAACGAAGAATTGAGGTATGTTGCGACCAGGGTAACATACGACAGGTATCTGTATTATATGATATATGATTGGATTGATTAGATTGGATTGGAATACGTATCTATGTGCCTATTTGATGATTGGATGTGGCATACATGACATTGAGATTTGAGTATCGATGTACCAAATAAATGTTTTGTTAACACACATCATTTTATGCATACATCGATACATGACATGCACGTTGAGCTATGATCCTTGAATACCCTGATATGATTTGATTGGATTCCGGGGTTTGTGAACACAATCGCTATGCCGATATTATATGACCCGTAAAGCATAGACAATTGTGGCCCCATATGATTGGATATGAGATGTGGGATTGATGGCGCTTCGTCGACGCTATCATATGTGTATTCCCATATCAGCCGGTGTGCCAGTTCGAGCATTGATTTGATTTGATAGCGATTCGATTGATTTTGACATGTGCTCAGTGGATGGGCATTTGACCTGATACCTCCACGACATACATGCATTGCATACCATATATCATTGTTTAGATATCTGTAGTATATATGATTGGTTGTTCCATACGGAGCTTTGCTCACCCCCAAGGGGGGCTGTTGTTGTCTTTGTGTGTGGACAGTGGCAGGTACTCCAGGATATCAGAAGACCGGAGAGGGTACTTCTGGTGGGAGCCACAGCTTGGGCTGAGGTTTATGTTTATGTCTTGTTCCCAGTATATATGTATATGTATCTATATACCGGGGCATGTCGCGAGGATATGATATGTTTGTATGTGATTGGTTTTCATTACATGTGGGCGTGTTTTATGATTTGAGATGAAATACTATTTTTAGTATTCAAATAAAATGATTTGGGCCCATTGTAAAGAAAATTTTAAACTCGTTTTCCGCTGTGATTAATTAAACCCTAATCAGATTTTTGTAATAACGATTAGGAGTTAAGGGCCCCACAACATTGAGACTCTATGTGCTAGCATTACACTTTGACTTGTTTACCGACTCTCAAGGGGTCATCAGGTGGCAAGGTTGGGTGTTTTGTCGAAACATATAGGAGTCGATACATTGTAGTCGGAGATTCACCGCTTACCTTCGGGTATGGATATCCTATGTGTATGTAGTATGAAATCTCTGATCAGAGTATGGTGGTAATTATGAAAGGGGTTTCATAGATTACACCATCGATGCAACTACAACATGACACATAGTATCGATTCATTGACAACTCTCGATATACCAATGGTTGTCGAATCGGTCGGGATATATGAGTTGAAGGAACCGTACTGTACGCTAACCATAATTGAATGGTTCTTGCAGGCACTATCATTTGATACCTAAGTAATCATGTAAGCGATGCTGCTAGGCGTTTAACATGATTGTTTGGGTACTATCAGACTTGAGTTCTGACGTTCTTGTTATAAAGGAGTTGATAAGTAAGAATGAAGCAATTGGGGTATGCTCAAATAAGAACATGTTTAGTCCGAATCACATGGAGATGTGAACCCACGGCTAGTTGTATCAATGAACCATTGAGGGTCACACAAGTACTAGCTTTCTAGATCTCGTTGAGAAGTTAAAATAGTTCAAAGTGTTGAACGGCTTATAAATGAGTTTATAAGCGTAAGGAAAAATAGAAGTATGACTTCTATGAGGGAAATGTAACTTTTAATTTGTGGAAGTGTTCCTAAATTAAAAGTTGGCCAAATAAATAATGTATTTGCAAATTGTGATTTTCACAAACATTATTTGGACTAAACTAAATTAATTCAAGTGTTGAATTAATTTAACACTAGTGGGCCTAGTAGAGTCCAAATAATTAAATTAATTCAAGTGTTGAATTAATTAAATCATATTGGGTCTTGTAGAGCCCAATAGTAAAATAATTTTTCAACTAGTGACTTGAGTGAATTCAAGTAATGTTTAATTAGTCTCAAATATGTTTGAGATAATTAAAATAAGTCCATGGATTTTTAATTGTTAAAAAATCAATAAATAGCATGCATGGGGAGGTGAAGAGTTGAGAGACAACTTTCTCAATAATCAAAACATGTGTCACACATGCCACCAACAACTTTTTACACTACCAAGGCTAGTCTCCCTTTCCCCCATATACACATGCATATGGCCGAAACTAGACACAATTCTCTCTAATTTTTCTCTTCATCTTGGTTGAGGAAACAATACACATCTCAAAGAAAAATGCTCTAATTTTTCTAGTGCAAAATTAGAGTGGTTCTAGCTAGTTGGTGGTGGGCTTAATATTTGAGCAAGGTGGGCTCAAAGGGAAGTTTGAAGATTGTCTCGCAATTCAAGAGCTAAGGTGTTTACACCTTAGTTGGAGCCATCATCAATCTTTTAAGATTGATAGTGTGACACCCTGACCTCTTTTAAAATAAATACGCAGCGGAAATAAAATTTTCTCTTTAAAATATACGGAAGGAGTTTCAAAATACATTTCATCAAATATCTTTACAAAATAAATACATGATCATTTAAATGACATAACAAAAACAAAATATCATTCCTATGATCATGCCAAAATCCTCCTTCCAACGGTGTATGCATATGACCCCCGATCTACAGTCAACGTCCCGAGGCACCACTCTGATCTGCATCACATGAAAATAACTGAAATGAGAATAAATCTCAGCAAGTGGAACTCTTATATAACAATGAACAATAACTCTGTAAAACATCTCTTTGAAATCATAAATACCATCAACTCTGAACTGTAAACTCTGAATATCAATAATATAGCAATAGCATAAAATATGATGGTATTTCTCTTTTGCTCTGGGGATTGATATCAATAGTATCTCTGCTCTGGGGTTGCTCGTATCCCAAATCGATGTAAATACCGATAACTCTGAGGGATATAAGCCTCTGGGCGATGATCATCTAATATTGCATGCAATCTCTGACTATGTATTTATCAATCCGAAAACATTTAAACTCTTCTCTGGTTTTAACAATCACTTTGAACTCTATATATCTCTTTGTATTCCCTTTAATCAACAATGAGACATACAATGCCTCCAATACATATAACAATACATACTATGGATCAAATGGAAGGGAATAACACAATAAACTCTTTGAAACACATACATATATAATCATGTGAGCAAAAAGGAATGAATTTCCACTTACAAACCACAACAAACACCTCAACTTAGCTCTTGATCACCACCTACAACAAATAATCCACAAATAACACCAATATCAACTAAATATCCAAGATTACAAGCTAAATAATCCATAAATCCACATAAACAACCAACCTAAACAACTCTTAATTTACAACCTTAACAGAATCGCACCAAAAGCTTACCCAAGCTTCCTAGCACCAAGGAGAACGTCGATCTCAAGTCGAAATTCCAAACAAACGCTTGAATCGAAGATAGGAAGTGAAAGAAATGACCAAAAACCCTTGCAATGGAGAGAAATGCGAAAATGAGAAGGAAAGAAAAAGGAAAAGTGATGGCCAACCACTCCAAAATCGACTAAATATCTCGCCCATACCTTCACCGCGGGTGCGCCAACACAAGGACCGCGGGTGCGCAATGGCTACGGCATCTCAAAAAAAATCTGGAACTCAAACAGCGCGGGTGCGGTCTCCACCGCGGGGGCGGTCACTACAACGCCGCGGGTGCGGTGTGCTCACGGCAAAACACTATTCCCATGCAACAAAAATCAAACCGAAACGCTGAAACGAACAACCAACATCATCTAATACCTCAAGACAATAAAACTAACAATACTATAGCCCAAAAATACAACTCTGAACATCTAATCAAATATCCCAAATAACAAACGAAACTTAAATCGTACCGTACACCGGGCTCGGCTATTACAATCTCCCCCCCTTAAGGAAATTTCGTCCGCGAAATTGACGTCACGGCACGAACAACTCAGGATACTTCTCTCTCATCTCATCCTCTGGTTCCCACGTAGCCTCCTCTAACAAATGGTTCCTCCAAAGAACTTTGACAATGCCGATCTCTTTGTTCCTCAGAACTCTAACTGTGCGATCCAAAATCTGAATCGGAATCTCTTGATACGTCAAATTCGGCGTCAAGTCCAATGGCTCATGGCGAAGAACATGGGAAGGATCTGAAACATACTTCCTGAGCATCGATACGTGAAACACATTATGAACTCTGTCAAGATCTGGAGGTAGGGCTAATCTGTAGGCTCTGTCACCAACTCTGTCCAAAATCTCGAATGGACCAATAAATCTAGGACTCAACTTGCCCTTCTTACCAAATCTCATCACACCCTTGAGAGGTGCTATCTTCAGAAACACGTGGTCGCCAATCTCGAACTGCAAAGGTCTGCGACGAACATCTGCATAGCTCTTCTGTCTGGACTGGGCAGTCTTCATCCTTTCTCTGATAACAGCAACAACATCAGCAGTCTGCTGGACCAACTCTGGTCCCAACATCTTCCTCTCACCAACCTCGTCCCAATACAAGGGAGACCTGCACTTCATGCCATAAAGTGCCTCATACGGTGCCATGCCAATCGTTGCCTGGTAGCTATTATTATAAGTAAACTCAGCCAAAGGCAACAAAGAATCCCAGCTACCTGGAAAGTCTATAGTACACGCTCTGAGCATATCCTCAAGAATCTGAATGACTCTCTCTGACTGACCATCACTCTGAGGATGATAGGCTGTACTGAACGCTAATCGCGAACCCATAGCTCTGTGCAAACTCTTCCAAAACTCTGAAGTAAATCTGGGGTCACGATCAGACACGATCGACACAGGAACACCATGAAGTCTGACAATCTCTGCTATGTAGTCCTCGGCATACTGGTTCATCGAATACGTCGTCTTGACTGGAAGAAAGTGCGCTGACTTAGTCAATCTATCAACGATAACCCAAATAGAATTGAAACCTCTCCGCACTCTGGGAAGACCAGTCACGAAATCCATCGTAATATGCTCCCACTTCCACTGAGGAATCGGCAACGACAACAATGTCCCAGCAGGTCTCTGGTGCTCAATCTTCACCTGCTGACAAGTAAGGCACTGAGAAATGAACACGGCAACATCCTTCTTCATACCTGGCCACCAGTAGAGTCGACGAAGATCCTGATACATCTTCGTACTGCCTGGATGAATCGAATACGGCGCGGTATGAGCCTCTGTCAGAATATCTCTACGAATATCATCGCCAACAGGAACACAAATACGACCTCTGAAAGTCACCAAACCATCACCATTCAAGGCAAACTCTGAATTACCTCTAATCTCTGCTCTATCTCTCAACTCTGTCAACTGAACATCAGTCGACTGCTCTCTACGAATCCTGTCCGTCAATGAAGATCGAATAACTAACGCTGAAAGACGAGCAATGGTGCCTGGAATCACCAGATCAATATCCTCTCTCTGCAAATCCATCAGTAACGGTCTCTGAATCAAAGAACTCAATGAAACACTCGACTTGCGGCTTAAAGCATCAGCCACAACATTCGCCTTCCCTGGGTGATAACTAATAGTTACATCGTAATCCTTGACAAGCTCTAACCACCTCCTCTGCCGCATATTGAGCTCTTTCTGCGAGAACAGATACTTCAAACTCTTGTGGTCTGTGAAGATCTCACAATTTTCGCCATACAGATAATGTCTCCAAATCTTAAGGGCGAAAACCACAGCTGCTAGCTCCAAATCGTGCGTCGGATAATTCTTCTCATAATCCTTCAACTGGCGAGAAGCATAGGCAATGACCTTACCTCTCTGCATCAACACTGCACCGAGACCCTTCTTCGACGCATCGGTAAAGACCACAAAATCCTCTGAACCACTGGGCAATGCGAGAATAGGAGCTGACGTCAATCTATCCTTCAACTCCTGAAATGCGTTCTGGCAATCTATAGACCACTCGAACTTCACAGTCTTCCTTGTCAGATTGGACAATGGCAGGGCAATCTTGGAAAAATCCGAAATGAAACGACGATAATAACCCGCCAAACCAAGGAAACTGCGTACCTCTGAAACAGTCGTAGGAATAGGCCACTTCTGAATCGCCTCTATCTTCATCGGATCAACAGCAATGCCATCCCTCGAAACGACATGGCCTAGAAAAGAAATCTGATCCAGCCAAAACTCACACTTCTTCAACTTAGCAAACAACCTCCGCTCTCTCAGCAACTGGAGAACAACTCTGAGATGCTCTGAATGAAGCTCTCTGGTCTTGGAATAGATCAAGATATCGTCGATAAAGACAATGACGAAGCTATCCAAATACGGCTTGAACACACGGTTCATCAGGTCCATGAAAACAGAAGGGGCATTGGTCAAACCAAAAGACATCACGAGAAACTCATAGTGACCATACCTGGTCCTGAAAGCCGTCTTAGGGATATCAGACTCCCTAACCTTCAACTGATAGTAGCCAGACCGAAGATCAATCTTCGAGAAAACAGTGGCACCCTGGAGTTGGTCAAATAGATCGTCAATCCGTGGCAACGGATACTTGTTCTTGATCGTCACTTTGTTGAGCTCTCTGTAATCGATACACAGACGCAAAGACCCGTCCTTCTTCTTAACAAATAGAACCGGAGCTCCCCAAGGCGAAGAACTCGGACGAATGAAACCCTTATCTAGAAGATCCTGCAACTGCGTCTTCAACTCTTTCATCTCGGTAGGAGCCATCCTATACGGAGCCTTAGAAATAGGAACCGTACCTGGAGCAAGATCAATAACAAACTCTACATCTCTATCCGGCGGCAAACCCGGAACATCATCCTCAAACACATCCGCAAACTCCCTCACCACATCAATATCATCAATATTCAACTTAATCAGTCTATCCATATCCACAACAGATGCTAGAAAAACATCACAACCTCTACACAATAGCCTCTCAGCATCAAGACACGAAATAAAAGGAAGGACCAGCGAAGTACCTGAGCTGGCGAGAACTCCTCCCTGGCCATCATCTGCAAAAGTCACCGTCTTAGCAACGCAATCAATAACAGCACGATAGGTCGACAGCCAATCCATGCCAAGAATAACATCAAAGGCAACCATCGGGATCACAATCAAATCAGCAAAGACCTCTCGATCAACAAAACGAACGGGGCACGCATACACTATGGAAGTCGGGCACAAAACATCTCCCGAAGGCAAAACAACACTAAGCTGGAGGGGAATAACAGAAGGAACTATACCCAAAGATCTCAAAAACAATTCAGACATAAAAGAATGAGTAGCACCAGTATCAATCAAAGTAGTAGCTACTCTGCCTGAAATTAAAATGGAACTAGAGATTACAGAAGAATTACGATTAATACCTTCCTTAGTCATCGAAAAGATACGACCCTGCACCTTCTCCTGGCTAGCTCCCCTAGGACAATCTCTGGAAATATGGCCTGGCATGCCACAACGATAACAAGAACGAGAGCCAAATCTACACTCTCCACGATGGGGTCTGCTACACTTGGGACACAAAGATCTCTCAGAATCAGATGGAGTAACTGGCACTGACGGTGGCCTAGGACTCTGATCCACCTTGCCCTTCCCCTTGAATCGATCTCTGCCACGCTGACCTGAACTCTGGCCTCTTTGAACATTAGCTTGGTGCCTCGCCTGTCTCTCCCTGGCGATATCCTTCTCGTCCTGCTCTGCTAGCAACGCCTTGGACACAATCTCCTTGAAAGTCACAGCCTTGGACATATTGATATCACGCCTGATCTCCGCTCTAAGGCCTCGAATGAAGTGAGCACCTTTATCTTTATCACTGGTAGCAATGTACGGAGCAAAAAAGCAACCCTCCTCGAACCTGAGAATATACTCGTCCACATTCAAGACAATAAAACTAACAATACTATAGCCCAAAAATACAACTCTGAACATCTAATCAAATATCCCAAATAACAAACGAAACTTAAATCGTACCGTACACCGGGCTCGGCTATTACAAATAGGTACATTTCTAAACACACTATGAATGTCATTTTTGTGTTTTTGTATATGTTACACCCTAGTACACAAGGTGGCCGAAAATTTCATGCTAGAAAATATGATTTCCAAATTTTTGTTTCTTCCGTTGCGGTTTTGGTCACCTAAAATCGATCCCTTTCAGATAAGTCTTAGGGGGAGGGTTACCTCGATATCCTCCATAGCCACCAAAATTCCTATTGTTGATAAAATGAGCCTCATCAGGAATATGTGGTTCTTCAGTAACAATCGATGCAATTTCAACCTCTGATGTACTAGCTTTATTCATAGCTGCAATTTGAGTTGTTAAAGCTGAAACTTGAGCGGTGAGTGATGTAATAGGATCTATGGCACAATTCCAGCTTGCTTCTTTACTCCTGACCTCTCAGACGGCCACTGATAACTGTTAATGGTCATCTGTTCAAGCAAATCATATGCTTGATCAGGTGATTTTGCAAATATCGTGCCACCAGCTGCTGCATCCACAGTGCCTCTTGTTTGTCCATTCAAACCATTGTAAAACAATTCAATCTGTACCCAATCTTCAAAACCATGGTTTGGACACCTCCTCAACAACTCCTTATACCGTTCCCATGCCTCATATAATTGCTCAAAGTCAGTCTGCCTAAAAGTACTTATCTCAATTTTCAACTGTGCAGACTTCGTAGGTGGAAAATATTTAGCAAGAAACTTGGTTGCTAATTCCTGCCACGTAGTGATACTCCCCAGAGGAAGCGATTGGAGCCATCCTCTTGCTTGGTCCCTAAGAGAAAAAGGAAACAAGCGCAATCGAATTATATCATCAGAAACACCATTTATTTTTACCGTGTCAGTGATTTCAAGGAATGTTCTGAGTTGTAGAGGAGGATCTGCAGTAGCGGCTCCCCCAAACTGATTCTGTTGAACCATGTTTATCAATGCGGGCTTGAGCTCAAAGTTGTTTGCATTAATAGTCCCTCGTGCTATGCCCGAATAATGAGCATTTAATATCGGCCTAAAATGATCTCTGATGGGTATTGCAGGGGGTGGATTTTCATTATCTCTGTTCTCAGCCATTGCTTGAATCTATTCTCTTCTTGCCTTTCTTAATCTTCTTGCGGTTCTTTCGATCTCGGGATCAAAGATAAGCAAGTCAAGATTTTGCGATCTTCGCATGCACTGTCAAACAAAGACAAGAAACAAATCAATGTTTAATGTAATCCAATAGAAACAACTCTAAATTAAAATCAAGACTAATTGGTAACAATACTAATATAAATTTATAATAAACACTACCTGGCAACGGCGCCAAAAACTTGTTGCTTATTTCTTAATTGATTGCAAGTGCCAACGTCAAATTGTAATAAAATGTATTTTCGAGTACAAGTGTCGATCCCACGAGGAGTATGTATCTAAATGTATATTAATGCTTGTAATTAAAATAGTCTCAATTTTATTTAGAAAAATCAATTAAAAGATTTGTTTGCAAGAATAACTAAATTGACAATGGATTTAAATAAAATATCACACCAAACTATTGCAAATAACAATGGAATAAAAGATCTAGAGGTCCGATTTCACTCAACTATCCACCATGTGTAATTTCTTGTAGCTATGTTATAAAAATCCCTTTTATTCATTAGCCAAGAATCCTATAGTTATCTACTCCCTCTCCCGAGTGTTAAATAGATATTGGTTATCTAAAATTTTATTGCAATGTTCCCATCAACAATCTACAAATAAATAACACATCAAGCACTAGATTCTATATAGGCTTCAATAGCATTATAGGCTCTCCCAAACTCTATAAATACCATTGATGTATTTTTCTCTTTTCTTGTTTATAATTTCCTTTTCCAAGTGATAAATTGTAAACATATAAATCATTCAACTTATGGCCAATAAATTGAAAGCATTAAGATTAGAACAAAACAAATGAACAATATGAAGAACTTAAATAACTTAGTTCATAGATTTCAACACATGGTTTCTAGTTTTGTTACATCTTTACTCTAGAAATAAAAACTTAGCTCATAATAACACAAATAAAATAACAAAACATGGTTCTAAAACAAGACATATCAAATGAAAAATAAAAGAAAGAAGACTTAGAACAAGAAGTTGAAGTGCTGATTCTGTCCCCGGACTTGTGCAAAAGATTTCTCAAGAACTAGAAGAACTTGAGTCTTCAATAATTTCCAGCAGCCTTCCCTCTTTCTTTGGCACCCCAATACCCTAGATGGTAAGTAAATGATGTCTTTTTATAGTCCAGAAAAGTCTCAAATCGCACCACACCATTTTCATAGACTTTCATGCGCAGCCCACAAAGTTACAGATTTTTCGGACTCTGTTTTTTCGAAGACCGCGGGTGCGCTCATAGATGGACCGCAGGTGCACTGCAGCTTCGACTGATTTTTTTCATTTTTGAACTTCAGTGACCGCGGGTGCGGTGCAACATGTACCGCAGGTGCGGTGCAGTCTCGGCTGATCTTCTGAAAATTGATTTTTAATATACTGCAGGTGCGGTGCTTTTGTTAGCGCGGGTGCGCTGGAGCTTCGGTCATTTTTTTTATCTTTTGCACTTTCCAATTCAACACTTTACTACTCCAAATTCTCATTCTAAGATTCCAAACTACAACAACAAAAACAACAACAAATCATATAAAACCTGCTCAAAAATCACAAAATTCCAAGTTAAAAGTACAATAAATTGCACTTATCACAAAGCATCCAAGATGGTAGGACCATAGTATGCAAGCTAAAGTGTTATATGCTCGTGCCTATGTCAAATGAACTGTAGAGACAGTTTGAGGAAATATTGAATGCTGCTGACATTCGAATAACACATGCAAGAGTTGCATGGTGGATGAAACTCGCATAGTGATGCACACTACTTTCAAGGAGCTCATGACCACACGTATGAAAGATGGGGATCTTGCCCATGAGCATAGTGTATGTATGATTGGGCCTATTGAGAAGGTGGTGGGCCTGAAATTTGACAAAGCCCGATAATTTAGAACATGTATATTTCACTGCTAGAAGCATGGACATAAGAAATTATCTGGGCCAGAAATGTTTTGGCAATGATAAGTGAATGTCCAAGTAAACATGATTTGAACGACAACTAAAAGAAAACAAGATAGTCTAAACCAAACACATTTGTGGCACGTTAGGCTAGGACATATTTCCCAAAGAAGGATGCACAAGCTAGTGGGAGAGGGCATGTTTGACTCGTCTGACATAAACTCTCTAGAGACGTGTGAGTCCTGTCTGAAAGGAAAAATGACCAAGGCCCCTTTCCTAGGGAAAGTGGAACGTGCACATGATCTGTTGGATTTGATCCATACAGATGTGTGTGGCCCGCTAATTGTTAGAACGAGATTTGGCCTTTTCTACTTCATTACTTTACCGATGACCATTCGAGGTTTGTGTATGTGTATTTAATGAAATACAAGTCTGAAGCCTTTGAAAAGTTCAAAGAATTCAAGGCAGAAATAGAGAAACAATTAGGTCTGAGTATTAAAACACTACGATTAGATCGAGGTGGAGAATACTTGAGTACTGAGTTTCAAGACTACCTTAAAGAGAATGAGATTCTCTCACAGTGAACTCCGCCTGCTACACCCTAGTTGAGGTGTGTCAAAACGTCGTAATCGGACATTGATGGACATTGTCCGATTTATGACGGGATTCACTGAGTTGCCGCCATCCCTGTGAGGATATGCGCTTGAAACAGCGGCAAGGTTGTTGAATCAAGTCCATACAAAGGCAGTGGATAAAACTCCATATGAGATATGGATGGAAAAACCGCCCAAATATTCTTATCTAAGAATATGGGATGCCTTGCTTACGTGAAGCAGAGAGTGAGAAACAAATTGGATAGTAGAGCCAATTTGTGATACTTTGTGGGATATCCAAGTAACTCTGTTGGATACTACTTCTATTTATCCTAGTGAAACAAAAGGGTTTGTTTCAAGGAATGCCACCTTCTTAGAGAAGGAGTTTCTATTGGATAAAAAAGGCAAGATGATAGAACTCGATGAGATTCGAGAACCACCCACTACACAAGTAGTAGAATCCACACCCCAACAGCCAATCAAAGAAACACAAGCTCTTAGAAGATCCGAAGGGATCTCGAGGCCGCCTAATAAGTTGAGCCTGCTTCTTGAAGAGGGCCAAGGTGAGCCCATTCCTAGATGTGATCCAAGAAATTTCAAGGAAGCATTGTCTGATGTCGATTCATCTAAATGGCTTGAAGCCATGCAGTCCGAGATGGACTCCATGTATTCGAACCAAGTATGGTCCTTAGTAGATCAACCTGAGAGAATTATTCCCATTGGATGCAAATGGATTTACAAAAGGAAACTTGGAGCGGATGGGAAGGTGGTGACCTTCAAAGCTAGACTTGTAGCAAAAGGATATACTCAAAGGCAAGGTGTTGACTATGAGGAAACCTTTTATCCAGTCGCAATGTTCAAGTCCATTAGGATACTGCTAGCCATAGCAGCATAGTATGACTATGAAATATGGCAAATGGATGTGAAGACAACGTTCCTTAATGGGGAGATTAAGGAAGAGATTTACATGTCTCAACCTGAAGGATTCACATCAGTAGGAAGTGAGCATAAAGTATGCAAACTTCAGAGATCCATTTATGGACTCAAACAAGCATCAAGGAGCTGGAACCTCAGATTTGACAACACTATCAAAGAGTTTGATTTTGTCAAAAATCCCTAGGAACCTTGTGTATACAAGAAAGTTAGTGGGAGTGTAGTGACACTCCTAGTGCTTTATGTTGATGACATACTATTCATTGGCAACGATGTAGGGATGTTGCAGTCAACTAAAGTATGGTTAGTTGGTAAGTTCTCCATGAAGGATATGGGTGAAGCATCATATGTATTAGGAATACAGATCTATAGGGATAGATCAAAGAGAATGCCAGGACTCACCCAATCCACATATATCGATACCATACTGAGGAGATTCTCTATGGAGGAGTCCATGAGAGGATATCTCCCAATGACTCATGGTGTGAATCTATCCAAGTCTATGTTCCCTAAGACTAATGAAGAGATAGAAACCATGAGCCGCATTCCATATGCGTCTGCCATAGGCAGTATTATGTATGGTATGATATCTACTCGACCTGATGTGGCATATGCACTGAGTATTGCAAGCCGATATCAGTCGAATCCTGGTCCACTACATTGGAAAGCAGTGAAGGACATTCTGAAGTACTTGAGAAGAACTAAGAATTTGTACTTGGTATACGGGAGTGGAGAACTAAAATTGGAAGGCTACACTTATTCTAGCTTCCAATCAGATGTGGATAATTTGAAATCGACCCCTGGATTTGTATTCAAGCTCAATGGTGGTGCTGTCTCTTGGAAGAGTTTCAAGCAAGACACCACAGCGGATTCAACCACTGAGGCCGAATACATAGCTGCATTGGCTGCAGCAAAGGAGGGCGTTTGGATGAGGAATTTCATCCAAGAGTTGGATATCATTCCTCAAACAGTTGAACCAGTCCCGGTTTACTGTGACAACACTGGTTCCATTGCGCAAGCAAAGGAACCAAGGTCTCATCAGCGATCCAAACATATACTTAGGAAGTTCCACATAATCCGGGAGATTGTGGGAAGGGGAGACATTTCGGTAGAGAGTGTCGCCTCCGCAGATAACGTTGCTGATCCACTGACAAAGCCCCTGCCAAGACCATTGTTTGAGAAGCATCACAAAACAATGGGTCTAAGATCTATTGATAGTTGGCTATAGGGCAAGTGGGAGATTGTTAGAGTAGGTGTCCGGCAAGCCAACTTGTGGCTTGGGCTTTATTGACTCTAATGTAAAATTATCTTTATTTTAATTATATTTTACGATTTTATTCGATTATGGCATTAAACTTTATCTGTATACCCATGCAAGCTGCATAGATAAAGTCTTTGAATATACAAAAGGTACCATGAGGTCTGCGTCACAACGTAAGATCATGAAACTCATTAGGAAGTGTACCGTATATTCTAAACATGTTCCTAGTCGATTCAGCCGCCTAAAACAAGGATAAAGGTCGCTCGAGCTTGAGACTAGCATTTGTGGTGTAAACGCCATGTTTCATCGGCAAGGGCATGGAGATGTCCATTCACACAGATGGGTGATCATATGATGATGCACTGAACAACCCTCCCTCGGACTATCCAAGTGGTTCCCATTTATCGAGTGGAATAGTCCGCAGTTATAGTTGTACTTCATTAGTCCTTTGACCCGGGACAATGTAGGGGCTATACGTACTAGCATGCACTTTGATCCGTTTACCGACTCCATCGAGGGTCATCAGGTGGCGAGGTTGGGTGTAGTTTCGAAATACGTAGGAGCAAATGCATTGTAGTCGGGGATTCACCGTTCGTCTACGGGTGAAGATATCCTATGTGATCTGATGAGTTAATAGTGCAAGGAGTATCTGGCCAGAGCAAGAAATGTGCTTTAGGAAAAGGTTTTTTCCTAGTTGCACATGCCATGCCATGATTAGTACTCAAAGATAAATAACATCGTTATCGAATTCATATGCAACTCTCGATATACCAATGGTTGCAGATTCGATCGGGATATATGTGTTGAAGGGACCGTACTGTATGCTAACCATGACTAAAGGTTCTTGCAGGCACTATCAGTGATACCTAGGTGATCATGGGGCGATGCTACTAGACGCTCTTACCATGATCCGATTGGTGCAATCAGAAATAAGTTCTGACATTCTTGATCAAGGAGTTGATGAAAAGAATGGGGTTAACTAGGGTAAACCCGAATAAAAATAAATGTTATTCTGAATCATATGGAGATGTGAACCCACGGCTAGCATGTATCCCTGAACCATTGAGGGTCACACAAGTATCGGATTCTGTGTTCCCGTTGAGATAGTCAAATTTCAAAGAGTTGGAATTTGGAGACTATAGTTTGATGGAGATCAAACAGGAAGCTTATAAAGGAGTTTATGAACTGATTCCATAGGATGGAAGAAGTGGAAGTTAGCATGATTGCTAAATAAGGAAGGAGAGTGGAAATGCCTGTTTTGTGAAGGAGTTCACTAAAACTGACAGCTGCCAACTATGGTAACTGCCATATATGGTAAGTTCTAATTTTGGTAAATGAAAATTTTGATCTTCGAAATTTTCAATTTTCATTATCTGAACAAGATTTGTATCATTGGTACATCGGCGCTCTCGGATCGTCGATCAGGGTTATAATGAGTTCGGAATCATTTTTTTAGTGAATTTGAATTTACTAATTAAATGATTGTGCTAGTAGTGGTGACTACTAACATGCACAAATTCTCATAAATATTCTAGAGGAGTCTAGAATTAAATTAACTAATGAGTTAGTTTATAAATTAAATAATAGTTATTTAATTTTATATATATATGCATGTATATATTTTATATGGTGATATAAAATATGTGCATATGATATTATTATATCATGTATTATTAAAGGTTAATAAATACATTATATATTAATAATATGAGAGTTTAAATATAATGAAATTATAAGAGTCCTTGTGGGAAAGGGACTCCTAATTAGATTAGGAGTCTCATTCTATAAATACAACATTAGGGCTCATTGTTGTGAGATGGAAAAATTGCACACAAATCAAAAGGAAATTTTCTCCAATTCTCAATGAAAGTCACGGCCACTTTCAATAATTTGTGGAAGAAATTTTGGCCAATAAATTTGCTTAATTAATGATTGAGAATCATTAATTATTGGTTAATTATTGATTAAGAATCAATAAGCACAAAATTTACAAAAACCTTCCCACTTTGAAAAAAGATCTCTCGGCCATCTTGACTTGGTGAAGATTTATTTTCAGCCTTCCTCCTTCTTCCAACGCCGCGCCGCTTCATCTCTGGATTTTGGAAATTCGGATACAATCTCAACGCACAAATCGTTTGGATTTTCTAGTGCAAACCAAAAGAGGAAGACAATCTTCGATCGTGGACCTAATTAGACAATCAAATTTGAAGAGCCGTTCGTAGGGGTTTACAAGAAGGGCTATATCCGCTTAAACATCGGAATAGTTTGGAGTCCAGCGTTAAGAATTCAAAGGTATAATTCTAAACACCATATGGATGTTTTGAACACACGACGCCCAAGAACAAAATTTTAACCTTCTGCTGCGTCTTAGGTGCGAGAATACGATGTCCCAACAAGGAGTCCTAGGCTAGCAAGGTAACTAAACCTTCCTCTATAAATACAAAGTATGTGATACGGCTTTATTCATTGTGATACGGTTTTATTCATTTACACTCCTTTATTCACTCTACGCTCTTATATTTTGCACTTAAGTTTGCTCCCCGGACTAATTTAAGCGTCAGAGGGTCATGCCGGAAACATCTCCGACGCCTCCTAACCCTATTTCTAGCTGTGCAGAGATCAAAATTACGACCCGACCCGACCCGACCCGACCCAATCAAATGTGAAGATTTGAAGATCTGCTCTCCAGACCAGACCCGAGGTAAAATTTTGGTATCATCAATCAGTTCGTCTATGGGAAATTGAAGAAAAATAGACAAGATGGTAAACGCATAAGAAATTGCGACCTGAAGCAACGGAGAACGACATAGTAATGGCAGCCAAAGTCTCATTGTGGCAGAACTGACAAACCTGATTACGACCACAGTGGAGCAGGTGTTGTCCAAGCACGAAGGAGGGGAACCGCCCCCCAAGCTTCCGAGCAGGAGGCCCAGCTCGCCGAAATGAAAAACATAGAGAGGAGATTGAACAACTGAAAGGCAAGCGAAGCGAGAATCTCCCACCCCCCACCCCCCCCCCCCCCCCCCCCAAAAAAAAATCCAGGGGCATACCATTCTCTATGGAGATATTGACTGAAGAACTCCCTAAAAAATTTAAATTCCCAAACATAGCGGAATATGATGGGAAGGGAGATCCCGAAGATCATTTGTCACGGTTCGAAAATTCCGCGCTCCTCCATCAGTATTCGGATTCAATCGAAAGTCGAGTCTTCCTTACAACCTTGACAGTATCGGCCCAACGATGGTTCAACTTACTTCGATTCGGTGACATCAAGGCCTTCTCAGATATTAGTCGCGCTTTCCTTCATCAGTTCGCTAGCAGCAAGAAGCATCCAGTTACTCCTTTCAGTATTTTTACTATGACACAATAGGAGAACGAGAGATTACGAGTGTACATACGACGGTTTAGCACAGTGGCCATTGAAGTGCCGTCTGCTACGTCCGATCTGCTAATAGGTGTAATTGATCGGGGGCTGGCGACGGAGGAATTCCTGAAATCATTGATAAAAAAGCTGGCATGCACTTATGACGAGCTCCTTTCCCGAGCATATAAGTACGTCGACTTGAAGAAGTCCAGCTCGCCCGAGCTCATCAACAGAAGGACCCAAATAACAGCCCCAGGAAGTCTAAACCTATCAGCTCGGTTCCCAGTCTGGACCGATCAGCTCGGCCCGAGCCTTTGGGACAATTTGTTGCATACACCCCGCTTAAAGTAAGTAAACTCATGGCCCTTCAAATATGTGAAAACAAACACCTAATATAGAGGCCTCGTGGAAGTGATCTGGGGCCCCGGATACCAAGGTCGGACATATATTGCGACTTCCACAAAGAATATGGGCACACCAGTGACGAGTGGAAGCACCTGTGTCACGAGATAGAGCGCATGATCGTTCACCAGGATCCGCAAAAAAACATTTTAACAAGCAAGGGTCAGATTATGGATTACCGACTCTCAAAAATGACTAGGGAAGGCCCCAATCCCACAGATAGAAGAAGGGAAAGCCAGCCCCGAGTCGAACAGTACCCTCCCCTGGAGCAAAATCAGCTCGGACCTAACCAGCAACAACGTCACCCCCCATCTCGGGGAGTTATAAACGTGATATCAGGGGGACCAATGACGGAGACTCCAATCGAAAAAAGAAAGGGGGGCTAAACTACACTAAAGGGGACTGGGGCTCGGCCAATTCCCCATCCTCCGGGCCTCGACTCTCCTGATAAGACAACTCGCCCTCCTCGGGCGAGCTTTCTCCGAATCCAGGAAGGAAGGTGGGTGCTCGGCTTCGGAATAACCATTGGCCCGGAACTGGGCCATTCACCCCTTGAACCCTTCTTCAAATTAAACCACGGCCTTTCCAATGCAGAGTTTTTAGGAATTCGGGGACTGGATGAACTCCTCCTTTTCTGAGCCCAGATGGCCTCGGCCTCTTCCTCACGCTTCCGGGCCGCCTCCTACAGGTCTCAGATCTTCTGCTCGGCAGCCTTGAGGCTGTCCTGGGCTCCCTCCTAGCTCGCACCAGACGCCGTGAAGCTCATCATCGTGCTCGGCCTTCATAGCCCGCATCCACTGAGTCAGTTCCCGGTGCCAAGCCAGGATGTTGTCCTTGCTCCAAGCATTGGCCCGGGCCTCAGTACGGGTCTTGTGAGCTCAGACGGTATACTCACGAACCCAAGCAATAATTTGAAAAAGAAAAAAAATGGGATCAGCAAAAAAAAGGCAAAGAAGAAATACCTGCATCAGCCCAAGGGCTATGGATTCTTCGACCAAGGAGTCCGGGGTGGAGTGCAGAATCCCTAAGTCCAAGGAAGAGACCAAATTCTGGACCATCCCCAGAGCCCCGTGCCCATCATTCTTGGCCAGAAAGGTGATGTCCGAGCTGTGAGGGGCCCCAGACCCCTCCAAAATTACCAACTCAGGCTCGGACGAGGCCTTTTTCACTTATCTTTGCCTTTGCCCTTGTTAGGGAGCACCGGTTGGCTTAAGGGTTGGGAACTGGACCCCAAGCCCTCCTTGGCAGCCCTTTTCTTGGAAGGCTTTGGGGCAGTGGGCACGGTATTATCATCCTAGAAGAGGGTTCAGACTTCTTCCTCTTCAATTTGGCCATCTCCGCCTTCATTTCAGCCTTCATGATACAGTCGTCTACGCACAAAAAAAGGATAAGTGTTTGGGCAAGTGATTGAAAATGAAAATAAAAGATATGGGTTGGAGGACCCTACTTATGTCCCCTTCCAGCCCCACTTTTTTCTTGCAAAATTTGTATTTACAAAGGATTTCATCCTCTACAAGACTCTCTATATTAAAAAACTTAACACTCATGGTTGCTAGGAAGTTAGTGAGGTCATGAGTGGGGGCGGCCGGAGGGGTAGGGATTGTAAAGTTCATAACCCACTCCATGTTGCAACGCCATGGCTTGTAAACTTCACAAAGAAATAACGGTTGTGCCACCCCTTGTGGGAGTTTGGCTTCCCTTTCAAAAAATTTTGGTCAGGAGGGATGGATAGGTAGAAGCGGCCCGGAGCGCTTTTCTTTATTTGGATAAATTGTAAAAGGTTCCCTATACCAAGGGGAACTTGGGAAAACCTGAACAAAACACCTAAAGCTAAAAGCGAGATAATAGAGTTCGGACTAAGTTGGCTCGGACAAATTTGGAAATAGCTGCATGTTGTTTGAATGAGCTTAGACACGGGAAATCTAGGGCCCATCTCCACTTGATCGACGTAGAACGTGTGGTAACCCTCGGGGGGGAGATGAGCTTGGTCTGTCCGAACAGGGATGAGTAGTTGGTGCCTACGCGGCATGCTCGATCCCCATTCTAATGGTGGGCCCTAAGTCAGGATCTAGGAAGCCAGCACCTCGTACCACGGTCGGCCCTCTTCTTTCAACCAGACTTCGTCGGCCTTTAGTTACCTTATTCTCCTCGATTTTTCCGCTCGGGTTTCAGTCGGAAGGGCCTCGGGATTCTCACTCTCACCATCCCGCCTCTCGGTTTCTAAGGGTGCAGAGGACCCTGGCTCGGGCCTAGAGGATTTAGACTCACCACCAATCTGCTTCTCGGCTTCTAAGGGTGCAGAGGGCCCTGGCTCGGATCTAGGGGGTTCAAACTCGCCTGTAGGGGATAAGGCCTCATCTAGGAAGTCTAATAGCTCTTGGATATTGTACTCATCGGGATAAGATATCTTAAGACCTAAACACCAAGTTAGAATGAATAAACTTATCAAAGAAAGGGTCGGATTTTAAGAGCTCGGAAATGAAGTGGCTGGTCAGGAAGCCGCTTGGAATTTCAGCAGAGTAACAGTTCGGATGAGAAAAACGTGAAAATGAACTCGAGAGGCCCCATATTTGTAGGAGGCAGGAGCCTCATGACAGTCGTTCGATCACTTAAGACCAAGGGTCCGGATTCTCTCGGGTATACGTACCGACTCCTCGGAATCCGAGCTATCAGAAAATCTTAGCCATCCATTTAGGCTTCATGCGGATCGGCTCTAGGACCATCCGATATGCCATGTGGGAAATGAAGAAACACACTTCAAAACAAATAATTAAAAAAACAAATAAATAATATATATAATAAAAAATAAAAACAGGGAAAGAAGGACACGAGGAAGAAGGGATTGGAGTCTCACCAGATTTTTTAGTCTTAACTTCATTATTCTTTTAGACTAAATAGGGGGAGATACTATTGATATCCCCTAAATTTGGTACACTTGGGCGGATCTGAGCCCACTATCATGAGTCGAAGCCCATAAAGGCCAGCCCACCGAAAAGATGGTAACCGTGATCCTAGATGCAGCTAAACGATATAAAGATAGACGAGAGTCCCGATAGATCTGGGTTCGAGTAAATCTAGCTAGGATAAGGCAAGAACCCTAGCCGCCGCAAGATATAGTCCTAGTGTTTGAAAATCTCCTAGTCTAGGTAAGACTCTATCTCTACAGGAGTCCTAGGCCAGCAATGTAACTAAACCTTCCTCTATAAATACCAGGTATGTGATATGGTTTTATTCATTCACACCCTCTTATTCACTCCGCACTCTTATATTTTGCACTTAAGCTTGCACCTCGAACTGACTTAAGTATCGGAGGGGTCACGCAAGAAAGGTCTCTGGCGCCCCATAGCCCTTTTTCTGGCTGTGCAGAGATTAGAATTCCAACCTGACCCAATCAGCTGTGAAGATTTGAAGATATGTTCTCCAGACCGAACTCGAGGTAAAATTTTGGTATCATCAAAATGCGTACATGAAAGATATCACTTTGACTCAAGCATAATTGAAATAGATAAACAACTCAGCAAATTTCGATAATTTTCTGGAAATCAAGTGTGTCAATTGTTGAAATGGACTTCCTATTTATAAGTTTTAAGGTGAGATATTAACACCCAATTAACTTACATTCAAAGATACTTAAAGCTCACTACCTTCCTGCATTGATATCCACTACTTAACCACAATTAAAATGGTGATTATGTGAGGTGAAGAGTTCTCCTCTAATTACAAATCAAGTACTCTTTGATTTATACATTAGTTCAATTCTAACCATTTTTAATTCACGCCACAATTTTCATTCACAAATCTAATATTTTTCGACATGAACTGTTATTAGTTGTTGCGGATGATTTGAAACTTTATCAACAAGGTTTTCCTTCTTTTTAATTTGAAATAGATTCTCTTGTCTCAAATTTAATTATTGATTTAAACCACAGTTTTTAAAATACATTTAATTCACATTTTGACTCTGATTCATACAATCGTTTTGAATTTTTTTCAAGGATATATTTTTGATAGTTTGTGAATATATTCAAATATTTCAAATCAAAGTCAAAGTTTGATTCGAAGTGAATTTGAGTAAAAAAAACATATTAAAATGTGCTAAAATACCTTATCGGAGCTTTGTAATTTTTTACATACTCAACTAGACATGCTTAACGGACCGGTTCGGACCGGAACTGACCCGGAACCGGTCCGTTAAGCTCGGAACCTGATCCGGAAGGGAAGAACCGGACCCGAAACCATGTACAATCCGTTAGTTTGTGGGTTGAACCTGTTCAGCATATTCTGAACCGGTTCAACCGGTTTCGGGTCCGGTTTCAAACCGGTTCCAGACCGTATCCGGAACCGGAACGGGTCCCAAACCCGAATTACGAAATCATTTAAAAAAAATATAAAAAAAAGGCTTTTGGGCCAACGGCTGGAAATGCAGCCGTTGGCCCAAAAGGCTGCAAATGTGGGCCAACGGCTGCATTTGCAGTCGTTGCATTTGCAGTCTAACGGCTGCAAATGCAGCCGTTCGACAATGCAGATTTCAGTAGCCGTACGGCTACTGACATCTGCATTTTTTTTTCTCAATTTGGACCCCAATTTTGGGGGCCAAATTGCAAAAATAAATTTTTTTTAAACCCCCAAAAATCACCTATAAATACAAGTCATTTTTTACATTTCACATATCAATTTTCTCTCAACTTTCATTTCTCTACAATCAATATCTTTTTTTGTTATCATATCTCCAAATATATTCAATAATTGCGTTATAATTTTATCTATAATCCGTATTATTTTTATTGTCATATATTTACTATTTCGCAATTTATTCATCTAAACAATTCGAATTTCAATGGCATCATCTTAAAATCGTCGTGGTGGTAGTGGCGAATACTGTAAGGCCCGAGAAATTTATCCTGTTAATCCGAAATAATTTTGCGATGATTGTTATAATCTATAGGTGATAATGGATATGATTATAGACAGAACGGATCGGACTGGGAAAGACGAAAGAAAATCAAAAGAGGTGCAACAAGAAGTCCCCGCGCACATGCGCGACATGTATGGGCGCACATGCGCGAGGAGGACAGAACCATGCGCGCACATGCGCGACATGTATCGGCGCACATGCGGGAAAATTACAGAAGCATCGGCGCACATGCGCGAGATAAGGCGCGCATATGCGCGACCCGTGCAGAACCTTGGTCCAGGCGCGCATATGCGCGAGTAAGGGAATAGGCGAGACAGAACATCTCGCGCATATGCGCGGGAAAATATGATTGCATGAACTAATCTGTCTAATAAATCTTTTTTATTAGGAATAGGATGCCTAATCCATTTTAAAACCTTATTAAGAGGTTTATAATTTATAACCAATCTAGGAACTCCTCTTTCCTGCTCTGAATGTTTATTAACATAAAAAGCAGTACAAGACCAAGGAGATTGAGAAGGTTTTATTAAACCTTTATCTAACAAAGATTGAATTTCATTCTTGCATAATTCTAAATATTCAGAATTCATTTGACAAGGACGAGCCTTGGTTGGAATATTTTTTCATCAAAATTCTCTTCATATGGAAGAGAGATAATATGCTTCTTACGATTCCAAAAAGCATTTGGTAAATCATTGCATATTTCTAATGAAAATTTATTATAAATAATTTTTATTTTTTCCTGTAATTTAGGATTCTGTAATTTTTCATCAATTGTAAGAAATTTTATTTCTTCTTTTAAAGAATTTATTTGAAATGTTTTTCTTTCAATCTGTTCTTGTAATTCATTTAAAATTCTATGAACAGGTTTAGTTATAAACTTAAAGGAAATAGGATTACCTTGAAAAGTCCCTATAATACATGTTTCATCAACATAGGTTAAAAGGTATATTTGATAAATAAAAGGAAGACCAAGTATAAGTTGGCTAGAAATATCTTTCGCTAGTAAAAAACTGGTTTGAATACAGTTTTTATCCTTGCAAATATAAGCTTTAGGTAATTTGTAATTTATTTCTAAAGGTTCTCCTCCTGCATGAGAAAGAGAATGTGTAGTTTTATGAAAATATTTTGTAGGAATTAATCCTTCCTGTATAACATTTAAATCTGCACCACTATCTATCATAGCAATGAAATTCTTTTTATAAGAATTATCAATTAATAAAGTAATATTAGTATACCATTTTTGAGATATTATCATACTCAAAACAGATAAATGTTTCTGATTATTATCAGGAAATGAAATATCTTGAATATTTTCAAAACTTTAAGAAATTGAATTATTATTATTTTCAATGACTGAAATACGATAATTTAAACTATTATTATTATTATGTAAAAATTTTACTTGTTCTTTTAGATTATCAATCTCTTTAACTAAATCCTGTATAGTAACTAGATTTTGTTGACTATATTTTTTCTGTAAAAGATTTTTTACTTCTTTCATAGAATAAGCTTGTTCTTGTTTAACAAGAATGTTATTATCATTGTTGCTGGTTGAAGCAGTATTTTCCATTTGATCAATAATTGTAGATTTTAATATTGGATCCTTAATCATTTTAAGGAATTCTAAAATATTATTGTTAGTCAAAACATTAATATTTAAATCTTGAAATTGAGACATAAGTTTATAAAACTCATCATTTTTATTATTATCCTCTATAGGATTAATACAAGATTTTCCTAGAATACAATTATTGCATTCTTCTAAATCAGAAATATCTGATTCATTATCAACAATTTCTTCTGAATTATAAGATTCTGAAGAATTTTCAGTTTCACTGTCAGAATTATTATTTGAATCCATTATTATTTTAAATAATGTTTCTTTTAGATTATCATCTATATCTAAATTATTAATTTTGTTTCTATATTTTTCTTTTTTCCTATCAGCTTTACCTGATTCACGGATTTCTTTTCTTTTCTTTTTTCTATCTTTTTGTCTATCAGACAAATGTCTTTTCTTATAAATTTTTTCATCCTTATCTTTAATTTTATTCTTACCTTTATTAGGTAAGTCCATACCAAATTGATCACAAAATTTACCTAGTTGTTTTTTCTCTAGTAAATTCTGTCTTTTAATTTGATTATTTAATTTTAATTCATTACAGAGAGCTAAACCCTCTTGAATACAAGTATTTATTAAATTACCATAAGTGTAATTATCATAAGAAATATTTATATCATCTTTTCTTAGAACTTTTCTAACCCTTTCAGCAAATAAGAAAGGTAAGCCATCTATAAATTTGGCTTTCCACAGACTATTATTACAGTCTGGAATCTCATAAATTCTAGATAAGAAAGTATCTTTATACCATCTAAAATCAGTAAGTGTTTTACATTTTAGATTACTTAATAAAGTTCTAATTTGTATACTATTATCAGTGAATTTTCCAGTGAAATGTTCAATCATAGTTAATATTAATGTATATACTACATTTTCTGATTGAATATTATTTTCCATTTTTATAGAATTAAAGATTTCATCTTTTTGAGAATAATGTAAATAATTATCCCACCAACCTTTAAGTTGGTCAGTGAATCCTGCTGTTATCATTTTAGCAATATTTTTATCAGTATTACCTGATGATTTACACACAGTACTATACATAAGCATTCTGTGAGCATTATTATAAATTTGTCTATCACTAAAACCATCAATGTTCCATTCATAAATATTTTTTCCATTATAACTATTAGCGAAAATATATTCATTTTCTTCAATAAGGACATCCATGGTAGTAGGTTTATTATAGTAATATTTAGATGTATTGGGTCTATCAGCCCATTTAATTTTATTAATTTCATCATCAGAATGATTATTAATTTTCTCTAATTCTTCAAACTCTTCATTAAGAGTATTTAAATTAAGATTTCTAAATTTTTCTTCTAATAATTTTTCTATATCAGAAACAGAAGATTTAAATTTAAAATCCTTTATATCAGGAGGTGATTGAATAGAAGAAATAGCAATAGAAACAATATTAGTTTCTGGTTCTTCTATATGAACATCTGGTTTTATTTTATTAATAGCTAAAATAATTTTATCAATGCGATCTTTAAGAGAATTTATTTCTTCTCCTATAATCGTAAGATATAAATTTGTATAATTCTGTTTTTCAATTATCTGATTAATATGTTTAACAGTAATTTGTAACATATCATTTTCAAATAATTTTGAAAAAGCAGTAAAATTTAAAATTTTATTATTCTTTTCTATAATAAAAGATTGTTGAGGAGGATAAACAGATTTTTGAATCTGTCCTGAAGAAAGTTTATAATTTCTTTCAAGAATAGAAATATAATCTATAATAAATGTTTTGAAAAACCAAGGAACAAAATGT
This sequence comes from Primulina eburnea, assembly GCF_022965805.1. Classification (NCBI taxonomy): domain Eukaryota; kingdom Viridiplantae; phylum Streptophyta; class Magnoliopsida; order Lamiales; family Gesneriaceae; genus Primulina; species Primulina eburnea. Next base: position 32,219,374 of record NC_133111.1, read on the forward strand.
ATTAATTTATTCTGGTTTTCACAATATTTATAAAATGTTGAAACAATATATTCAAACTCTTCTTCAGAAAAACTTTTAAAGTACCAATCTCTGAAAGATTCCCATTTGGGTAAATAAAATTCTGCATTGATCTTTGCTCTAGCAGAAGATCCTTTAGTAAAATCAATCTTTGGTTTACTATCCATTAAATACTAAAATTCATTTCTGAAACTATATCAGTTTCTCTAACTTTTTGAAAGTTACTTTTATGAACAATATTATTTTGATTTATAATTAAATCATCTACTGTATTAGTAGATTCTAATTCTTCTCTAACTTGAGAAGTAGATGCTCTAGAAGTTTGTGGTATATCTACCATATAATCTAAAGGTGAAATAAAAGAATGACTAGATCTTGATCTAGCATATATAGAAGATGGTAATAATCTTCTTTATTCATTATTAAACTGTATTTGAACAGATCCTTCATTATTTTGTATAACTTGTTGTAAATCTTTATTTATTATAGGATTTCTAGGAACAGCTTGTTCAATTATCCAGTTTTCTGGAAATTCTATTTCTTCCCATTTTATAGATCTTCGAGTTGTAATATTAGATCTATTAAAATTAGTTTCTATGAGAATAATTTCATTTAATTTTTTATCTATTCATTTACACATAGGATTTAATGTGAATAGTGGTTTATAATATATACGATAACAGATACATATAACTTCTGTTCCTGGAGTATAATTATAACCATGAGTTTTAACATTTAATGTTAAAGAATCTACTATATTAATATCAGACAAAGATAAAGATAAATTAGGATAAACATCAAAATATACTGGACCATGTGCCAGACTAGATTGAATTATTCCCATTAGGGATTGTTTCCATTTCAAATTTCTACCATCTCTTAAAGCTGCTATGAAGCTTTCTGGTAAACCTTCTAATGTTAAAGGTCTAAAAGCAATTTGAATTAAACCTATATGAATAAATTTATAATTTTTCATGTAAGGCATAATATTTTTATTGTTTAACAATCTAATAACCATTTCTTTATTATGAAGAGGTACTGATGATTCTGTAGTTTTAACTACTTGTTTAAAACCAATTCTTTCAAAAGTTCCTAACTTATAGATCATTTTAGATTCTATTTTAGGAATAGTCCATTTATTCAATAAATCTAAATTTTCAGGTAAATCATATTCTTCATTTAAACTGTAATGAACAGTTTCTTTTAAACTGAAAATATTCATTTGAATAAAAAGTGCTAAATTATTAACCAAACTATTTCCATGGCTCTGATACCATCTGAGACTTGGAATCAAAGAGGAATCTGATAAGTGGCATTGTTTTACCAAACTAATATATACTATTTAACATTTTAACTTCGGTATATCCCTTCGAATTAGTCAAACAATCAAAATTTCCAAAACTCAAAACATGAAACTTCTTTATCTTTGAGTTTTCTACGTCATATCCAAATCTCAAATCATTTGGGCTAATATTCGGACAATTATGTTAAAATCCATAACATAATTACCATTTTGTCCCTTAAAATTAATTCATTATTTTTCAACTTATCTACGAAAATGCCATCAAAAATAAATTAAATATTTTTCAACTTATTTACAAAAATACCATCGAAGCTATTTTATCTTAGGGGTCTCACATTTCTCCCCCTCTTAAAAGATTTCGTCCTCGAAATCTCAAACATCTTTATATACATAACATTGGCAAACATACATATGTCACCAGTTATAGTACATATCAAAACTAAAATCAGAATAAGGATCAGAATACATCGAATACAATGGAATAGATGTCGTAGAATCAAACAAATGCGGATACGAATCTCGCATCTTGCTCTCCAATTCTCACGTTGATTCTTCAACACCATGTCGTGTCCATTGCACTCGTACTAGGGGAATCGATTTGTTTCTCAATATCTTCTCCTTTCGATCCATAATGCGAACATTTTGTTCAACATAGGAAAGAGAAGGATCCAGTTCAACTTCATCAGGTGCAAGCACATGCGATGGATCTGGTTCATATTTCCTCAACATAGAAACATGAAACACATCGTGAATGGCAGATAGGGCATGTGGCAATGCCAATCAATACGCAAGATCACCAACTCGATCGAGAATCTCGTATGGACCAACATAACGAGGAGATAACTTCCCTCGCATACCAAACTGAACCGTGCCTCTAAAGGGAGATATTTTCAAAAACACTCTGTCACCTTTCTGGAATTCCAAGGGTCGTCTTCGTTTATTCGCATAACTCGTTTGACGATCCTGAGCAGCTTCCATCCGCTGCCGAATCAACTGAAACTTATCATTCATTTCCTGTATCATTCCAGTTCCAGTCAATTGTCTTTCACCAATCTCATCCCAGAATAACGGTGATCTACATCGTCTCCCATATAAAGCTTCAAACGGTGCCATACCGATACTCGTCTGAAAACTATTATTATATGAAAATTCAACCAATGGTAAGGCATCTTGCCATCCCATTCTGAAATCCATCACAATCGCACGTAACATATCCTCTAGAGTTTGAATCATACGCTCAGTCTGGCCATCAGTTTGAGGATGATAAGCAGTACTCATAGCCAAACGCGTATCCATCGCTTCCTGAAAACTACCCCAGAATTTAGAAGCAAATCTGGGATCACGATCAGATACAATTGAGACTGGCACACCATGCAGTCTCACAACATTCTCAATGTATAAACGGACCATTCTCTTATAGGGATAAGTCCGCTCATACGGAATAAAATGTGCAGATTTCGAAAGCCGATCAATAATCACCCAAATTGCATCACAGTCCTTGGGCGAACGAGGTAAATGAGTCAAAAAATCCATAGCAATATGCTCCCAATTCCATTTTGGGATTTCGAGACTATGGAGTAAACCTCCAGGTTTCATTCTCTCGGCTTTCACTTGCTGGCAGACCAGGCATTTAGAAATAAACTCAGCAATGTCCCTCTTCATACGTTTCTACCAGAATTGAGGTCTCAATGTCAAATACATCTTCCGACCTCCTGGGTGAATACTGTATTTGCTACAATGGGCTTCTCGAAGAAGGGCAGATCTCAAATCAGAATCATCAGGGACTACCAGTCGACCATTAAGTTGTAAAGAACCATCAGAAGAAATCTGAAATCCAGACTGATGTCCTGCAGATACAAGTTCTTTCGACTTTTGAATTTGAGCATCGCTTCGTTGGGCCTTTCGTATCTTCGATATCAAACTCGGCTCAATTTGCAATGCTGAGACAGTGACAGAATTCCAATTCGAGTGAAAAGTCCAACCAGAAGTACATATATCCTCATGTACCTTGGCGACACAAACAGAAGCTAAAACAGAATCATGAACTTTACGGCTCAAGGTATCCGCAGTAACATTCACCGATCCAGGGTAATATTGAATCTCACAATCAAAATCATTCAGGAGATCCATCCACCTGCGTTGTCTCATATTCAAATCAGATTGAGAAAAGAGATATTTCAGACTCTTATGGTCCGAATAGATAACAAACTTTTCTCTGTACAAGTAATGGCGCCAAATCTTTAAAACAAACACAATGGCGGCCAATTCAAGATCATGAACAGGATAACGTGTTTCATGAGATTTCAATTGACGAGACGCATAAGCAACCACCTTGCCATGTTGCATCAGAACACAGCCCAAACCTTTACCAGACGCATCTGTACACACCACAAATCCTCTGGTACCTGAGGGAATAGTAAGCACAGGTGCTGTGGTTAATCTCGTCTTCAATTCAAGAAAACTAGCTTCACATTCATCTGACCAAATGAATCTCTGATTCTTCTGTGTCAGTTGAGTAATAGGTTTAGCTATCTTCGAAAATCCTTCAATAAAACGACGATAATATCCAGCTAAACCCATTAAGCTACGGATCTCAGGAACATTCGTAGGTCTTGGCCAATTCAATACAGCTTCGACCTTCGCAGGATCAACAGATATGCTATGTCTCGAAATGACGTGGCCCAGAAATACCACTTTGTCCATCCAGAATCCACATTTGGACAATTTGGCATACAAATGACTAGTACGAAGAGTTTGAAGTACCAGTCTCAGATGTTCAACATGCTCCTTTTTGATTTCGAATAAACAAGAATATCATCAATAAACACAATAATGAATCGGTCCAGATAATTTCGAAAGACACGATTCATTAAGTCCATAAAAATAGCAGGAGCATTCGTAAGACCAAAAGGCATAACCAGGAATTCATAATGGCCATACCTCGTACGAAAAGCAGTTTTGGGCACATCTTCGTCTCGAACACGTACTTGATGATACCCAGAACGAAGATCAATCTTCGAGTAAACAGAAGTACCCTGAAGCTGATCAAATAAGTCATCAATACGAGGAAGTGTGTACTTGTTCTTCACAGTAGCCCGATTCAGTTGCCTATAATCAATACACATTCGCATAGTACCATCTTTCTTTCGAACAAATAAAACTGGAGCTCCCCAAGGTGATACACTCGGTCGAATATATCCCTTATCGAGAAGATCATGTAATTGTTCTTTCAATTCTTTCAATTCCAGGGGTGCCATGCGATAAGGTGCTTTAAAAATAGGTGTCGTCCCCGGCATAAGATCAATACTAAATTCAACTTCTCGATGAGGAGGAAAATCAAGAATCTCATCGGGAAATACATCTGGAAACTCTTTTGCAACAGGAATCTCAGATAAAGAAGACTCCTTCTTCAACATATCAATAGCGTAGCTAAGATAACTCTCATCTCCTTTAGTCAACAATCGAGACATTTCCAAGAAAGATACCAATGGAATTTTGGCTTGGGAACCCTTGCCATAAAAATTCCACTTGGGTCCATCAATCGGTCGAAATCGAACCACTCCATGACAACAATCAACAGTAGCTCGATTTTTCGTCAAGATATCCATGCCAACAATACAATCAAAGTCGTGCATTGGGAGGACAATCAAATTCAAGAACATCACATTATCCTCATATATCAATACATAGTTATGCACAACTTTCTCAGACAGAATAATCTTTCCTGCTGGCGTGGCTATCGACAAAGTATCATACAACGGGGTACACTCGATATCATGAGATGCAACAAATGCATGAGATATGAATGAATGAGATGCTCCTGTATCAAATAAAACACGTGCAGGATAATCGCAAAGCGTGCAAATACCTGCAATCACACCACCAGGAGCTTCTCTCGCCTGAGCTTCAGTCATGGCGTACACTCTCACTTGAGGAGGAACTTGGGCACTCTGACCACCCGGTCCTCGATATCGTGGCACACTTGACTGCTGAAAAGATGGAACAGGAACAGCAGGTCTCATCAAATTAGGGCCACCTCTAAATCCTGGCGAGGGTTGAGCAGAAGTCGTACCCCTGTTCGGACATACTCGAGAGAAATGACCTTCCTGCCCACATTGATAACAAGTACCAAACATACCTCGACACTGCTCGATAGTATGTTTACCCCCATAATGGCTACAATAGGGAGCAATCACAGGACTCCCTCTCTGTGATCCACTAGAACTCGAAGAAGACGAAGAAGCAGAGCCAGTCTTCTTGAACTTCTTACCCCTCGGTCGCAAAGTAGGCTGCTGAGCTGACACCGGAGGTGGAGGAGTATAGTGTGGGCCTCCCCGCCTAAGTCCAGTCTCGGCTGCCTTAGCTCGTTCAACTGCCTCTGCGTAGCTGGTAGGCAATCCAGAAACAACATAGGTATACAAAGTAGGATGTAAACCATTTACAAATCTGTTATATTTTGCCCTCGCATTCCCAGCTACGTGAGGTGCATACTTCAGTAACATAGAAAATTTCGAAGCATACTCTGCAACAGTCATCGTTCCCTGCTGCAGATTATTGAATTCATTCTCCTGAGCAGTATAATAAGAAGGAGGGGAATACTGATCCAAAAACTGGGCCTTGAAGACATCCCATGTGACTTCAGTCCCGGCCTCTTTCAATCCAATCTCAGCGGCTTCCCACCAAGATTTAGCTCGGTCTTTCAGCTGATACAAAGCAAGTTTCAGTCTCCGAGCCTTGGAATACTCAACAATATTAAACAAGTGCTCGATATCCTTGAGCCATGCCTCGGCTCTTTCAACACTCTCAGTGCCAAAGAACCTCGGTGGTTTCAGATCCTGGAATCGAGCCATCACAACATCCATGGACAACCCTTCAAATTGCCCAACAATCCTCTCAGTACTGCTACTCGCAGTTTCATTTGTGTGATCCATCTACAAATCAAAAGATGAATATCACAATTCATATCAATTTCATAATATCATCACCTCATATCATCAATCTCATCAGATACTTACTCAAATCAAATCACATAAGAGCAAGTAATACAAATAAGTCAAACACATACGCACAATTCATTTGTGCCTATTCAAGTGTACACAAGACTCAATAGAGCATTCACAGCTATGCTCTAATACCACTCTGTGTGGGGCCTTAACTCCTAATCGTTATTACAATGCAATCTGATTAGGGTTTAATTAATCACAGCGGAAAACGAGTTTAAAATTTTCTTTACAATGAGCCCAAATCATTTTATTTGAATACTAAAAATAGTATTTCATCTCAAATCATAAAACACGCCCACACGTAATCAAAACCAATCACATACAAACATATCATATCCTCGGGACATGCCCCGGTATATAGATACATATACATATATACTGGGAACAAGACATAAACATAAACCTCAGCCCAAGCTGTGGCTCCCACCAAAAGTACTGTAACGCCCCAGATTTGACGACTGTCCTCACTGTATCAAGACGAGTCTTTCCAGCGTGCTTATGTCCTCACTCACACGCACCCTAGGAAATTTCCCAGGAGGTCACCCATCCCAAAATTGCCCCAAGTCAAGCACGCTTAACTGTGGAGTTCTTATGTGATGAGCTACCGAAAAGAAGATGCACCTTCGTGATATGAGTAGTAGCAATCAAATCTTCTAAGCCCTCTTCAACTGTTCAGTCCATTACATTGCCCAGTCTCGGAATCCCTCTCATTCCCGTGTGGATCGGTTCATTCATGTTCCCTTCACCTAGAAGCCTGCCAGGAGCCGCTCATTGTCCGTGCAACTGATGGCACCGGCGTTCCCCCCCCGCCCTCTTCGGCCCCGGGCCTCACATGCCCACCAGCTTCCGCTTGGTTCGTCCCCGAACCACACCGTACTAAGAGAGGTCGGCTCTGATACCACTTGTAACGCCCCAGATTTGACGACTGTCCTCACTGTATCAAGACGAGTCTTTCCAGCGTGCTTATGTCCTCACTCACACGCACCCTAGGAAATTTCCCAGGAGGTCACCCATCCCAAATTGCCCAAGTCAAGCACGCTTAACTGTGGAGTTCTTTTGTGATGAGCTACCGAAAAGAAGATGCACCTTCGTGATATGAGTAGTAGCAATCAAATCCTTTAAGCCCTCTTCAATGTTCAGTCCATTACATTGCCCAGTCTCGGAATCCCTCTCATTCCCGTGTGGATCGGTTCATTCATGTTCCCTTCACCTAGAAGCCTGCCAGGAGCCGCTCATTGTCCGTGCAACTGATGGCACCGGCGTTCTCCCCCGCCCTCTTCGGTCCCGGGCCTCACAAGTACCGTCTCCGATCTTCTGATATCCTGGAGTACCTGCCATTGTCCACACACAAAGACAACAACAGCCCCCCTTGGGGTGAGCAAAGCTCCGTATGGAACAACCAATCATATATACTACAGATATCTAAACAATGATATATGGTATGCAATGCATGTATGTCGTGGAGGTATCAGGTCAAATGCCCATCCACTGAGCACATGTCAGAATCAATCGAATCGCTATCAAATCAAATCAATGCTCGAGCTAGCACACCGACCGATATGGGAATACACATATGATAGCGTCGACGAAGCTCCATCAATCCCACATCTCATATCCAATCATATGGGGCCACAATTGTCTATGCTTTACGGGTCATATAATACCGGCATAGCGATTGTGTTCACAAACCCCGGAATCCAATCAAATCATATCAGGGTATCCAAGGATCATAGCTCAACGTGCATGTTATGTATCGATGTATGCATAAAATGATGTGTGTTAACAAAACATTTATTTGGTACATCGATACTCAAATCTCAATGTCATGTATGCCACATCCAATCATCAAATAGGCACATAGACACGTATTCCAATCCAATCTAATCAATCCAATCATATATCATATAATACAGATACCTGTCGTATGTTACCCGGTCGCAACATACCTCAATTCTTCGTTCCGGTTGATGTAGCTTGAATATATCAGTATAATAATTTATCTACATCAATAACATACTCACTCCAATCAATAACATAATCCAAAATCATTAATATGAGTTTCAAATATCATTTGAAACTTCAAAAATTCATATCAAATCAAAATCCTATCATAATTCAATTCCGACTTCAAAACTTATTTTCTTGTCGGTTATTCTACCGCATATATAACCGACAAATAATTCTTCAATCTCAATCAAATGATTAAAATTCTCTAATTATAATAAATTGAGAATAATTCAAAATAACATCACTATAATCATCTCTTCTTCGTTAAAATCATACACTATTCAACAATCTTCAGTTCCTGTATGATTTAACAATTTATCGGATTTATTCCAAAAATCGACGAATTTCAAACATCACCAAAACTATGAAATTTATACCTCAAATCGAAGACTTCGTGTCAACGATCCCAAAACTGAATTCGGTTCGTCGATTGGATAAACCGATAAGTCGCACGATCGAAAAGAAAAATTGAAATCACTCTCCTCACCTTTCTCTCTCTCTGTCGAAAGCTACTGAGTTGGTGGAATTGAGATTTCAATTCCACCGCCTCAAGTTTTAAATTTTTTTTTTATTTTTTTTAATTTTTTTTAATATTATATTATGTTATATTATATTATATTATATTATATATTATTATATTATATTAATAATAATATAATAGGCTTTCGCACACATGGAGATTATTGGTTTCCAGCCTATATACCATCTTCAACTCAAATTGAGCTAAGAAAAGGAGAAATTTAAACTCCAGAATAATAATGAATATAAGATTCTTATTTGGAATTTTACAAAACATAAAAGGATTTACTAAAGATATTCCAGAGAAATTAAACAACAGAGGATTCCTCTTTGATTCCTCTTTGATTCCAAGCCTCAGATGATATCAGAGATATGGAAATAGTCTAGTAAATAATTTAGCACTTTTTATTCAAATGAATATTTTCAGTTTAAAAGAAGCTGTTCATAACATTTTAAATGAAGAATATGATTTACCTGAAAATTTAGATTTATTGAATAAATGGACTATTCCTAAGATAGAATCTAAAATGATCTATAAGTTAGGAACTTTTGAAAGAATTTGTTTTAAACAAGTAGTTAAAACTACAGAATCAACAGTACCTCTTCATAATGAAGAAATGGTTATTAGATTGTTAAATAATAAAGATATTATGCCTTATATGAAAAATTATAAATTTATTCATATAGGTTTAATTCAAATTGCTTTTAGACCTTTAACTTTAGAAGGTTTACAAGAAAGCTTCATAGCAGCTTTAAGAGATGGTAGAAATTTAAATTGGAAACAATCCTTTATGGGTATAATTCAATCTAGTCTGGCTCATGGTCCAGTATATTTTGATGTTTATCCAAATTTATCTTTATCTTTGTCGGATATTAATATATTAGATTCTTTAACATTAAATGTTAAAACTCATGGTTATAATTATACTCCTGGAACAGAAGTTATATGTATCTGTTATCGTATATATTATAAACCATTATTTACACTGAATCCTATGTGTAAAAGAATAGATAAAAAATTAAATGAAATTATTCTTATAGAAACTAATTTTAATAGATCTAATATTACAACCCGTAGATCTATAAAATGGGAAGAAATTGAATTTCCAGAAAACTAGATAATTGAACAAGCTGTTCCTAGAAATTCTATAATAAATAGAGATTTACAACAAGTTATTCAAAATAATGAAGGATATGTTCAAATACAGTTTAATAATGAACAAAGAAGATTATTACCATCCTATATATGCTAGATCAAGATCTAGTCATTCTTTTATTTCACCACTAGATTATATGGTAGATATACCACAAACTTCTAGAGCATCTACTTCTCAAGTTAGAGAAGAATTAGAATCTACTAATACAGTAGATGATTTAATTATAAATCAAAATAATATTGTTCATAAAAGTAATTTTCAAAAAGTTAGAGAAACTGATACAAGTTTCAGAAATGAATTTTAGTATTTAATGGATAGTAAATCAAAAATTGATTTTACTAAAGGATCTTCTGCTAGAGCAAAGATTAATGCAGAATTTTATTTACCCAAATGGGAATCTTTCAGAGATTGGTACTTTAAAAGTTTCTCTGAAGAAGAGTTTGAATATATTGTTTCAACATTTTATAAATATTATGAAAACCAGAATAAATTAATACATTTTGTTCCTTGGTTTTTCAAAACATTTATTATAGATTATATTTCTATTCTTGAAAGAAATTATAAACTTTCTTCAGGACAGATTCAAAAATCTGTTTATCCTCCTCAACAATCTTTTATTATAAAAAAGAATAATAAAATTTTAAATTTTACTGCCTTTTCAAAATTATTTGAGAATGATATGTTACAAATTACTGTAAAACATATAAATCAGATAATTGAAAAACAGAATTATACAAATTTATATCTTACGATTATATGAGAAGAGATTAATTATCTTAAAGATCGTATTGATAAAATTATTTTAGCTATTAATAAAATTAAACCAGATGTTCATATAGAAGAACCAGAAAATGATATTGTTTCTGTTGCTACTTCATCTATACAATCCCCTCCTGATATTAAGGATTTTAAATTTAAATCCTCTATTTCTGATATAGAAAAGTTAATAGAAGAAAAATTTAGAAATCTTAATTTAAATACTCTTAATGAAGAGTTTGAAGAATTAGAGAAAATTAATAATCATTCTGATGATTAAATTAATAAAATTAAATGGGCTGATAGACCTACCTACTACATCCAAATATTACTATAATAAACCTACTCCCATGGATGTTCTTATTGAAGATAATGAATATATTTTTGCTAATAGCTATAATGAAAAAAATATTTATGAATGGAATATTGATGGTTTTAGTGATAGGAAAATTTATAATACTGCTCATAGAATGCTTATGTATAGTACTGTGTGTAAATCATCAGGTAATACTGATAAAAATATTGCTAAAATAAAAACAACAGATGATTTACCGAGGGCCCAAAGAATCATAAATTCATAAAAATCACCCATAAACGCCTTAAACGCCATTTCTCGGCTAAGCAGGCTGAAGGGCTACAACATGAATTTATTTTTCTCGGATAAACTCGAACCTTGTGTTTACCATTTCCTGGTTCATCTTCTTACATTATGTTCTAACCAAAGACTCTTATATTACATTAGATTCCAGAAATTTAAATAAATCTTTTATTATATCAATCTGATTCCAAGTTACAAATAAATATAGATCATGTCATAGTAAAGAAAATAATTTAGCACAAATGCTTTAGCCTGTCATTCAGGCTAATCTCTAAATCATAAAATTAAAAATAGTAAATAAAAACAGAAAACAGTAAACCTTACAAAGTTGTAAACAGAACTTCAAGCTTTTATTGATTACCCCTTAATAAGGTTTTAAAATAGATTAGGCATCCTATTCCTAATAAAAAAGATTTATTAGACAGATTAGTTCATGCAATCATATTTTCAAAATTTGATTTAAAATCAGGATTTTGGCAGATTCAAATAAAAGAATCTGATAGATATAAAACTGCTTTTAATGTTCCAATAGGACATTATGAATGGACAGTAATGCCATTTGGACTTAAAAATGCCCCTTCAGAATTTCAACAAATAATGAATGATATTTTTTATAATTATAGCAATTTTATAATTGTTTATATAGATGATATCTTAGTATTTTCTAATGATATTGAAACACATTTTAAACATTTAAAAATGTTTAAAAATATTGTTATTCAAAATGGATTAGTTATTTCAAAATCTAAAATGATTTTATTTCAAACTAATATTCGTTTTCTTGGTCATATGATTGAAAAGGGAAAAATAATTCCTATTCAAAGAAGTATTGAATTTGGTTCAAAATTTCCTGATATAATAACTGATAAAACTCAGTTACAAAGATTTTTAGGGAGTCTAAATTAAATTTCTCCTTTTCTTAGCTCAATTTGAGTTGAAGATGGTATATAGGCTGGAAACCAATAATCTTCATGTGTGCGAAAGCCACTAAGAAAAAGTTTGGTAAAGCAATGCCACGTATCAGATTCCTCTTTCTTGTTCAGAATGTTTATTAACATAGAAAGCAGTACATGACCAAGGAGATTGAGAAGGTTTTATTAAACCTTTATCTAACAAAGAATGAATTTCATTCTTGCATAATTCTAAATATTCAGAATTCATTTGACAAGGACGAGCCTTATAAGGAATATTTCTTTCCTGAAAATCATCTTCATAAGGAAGAGAAATAATATGTTTTTTTCTATCCCAAAAAGCATTAGGAAGATCATTACATATTTCTAATGAGAATTTATTATAAATAGTTTTTATTTTTTCCTGTAATTTAGGATTCTGTAATTTATCATCTATCGTAAGAAATTTTATTTCTTCTTTTAAAGAATTTATTGAAATGTTTTTCTTTCAATCTGTTCTTGTAATTCATTTAAAATTCTATGAACATGTTTAGTTATAAACTTAAAGGAAATAGGATTACCTTGAAAAGTCCCTATAATACCTATTTCATCAACATAGGTTAAAGGATATATTTGATAAATAAAAAGAAGACCAAGTATAAGTTGGCTAGAAATATCTTTCGCTAGTAAAAAACTGGTTTGAATATTGTTTTTATCTTTGCAAATATAAGCTTTATGCAATTTATAATTTATTTCTAAAGGTTCTCCTCCTCCATGAGAAAGAGAATGTGTAGTTTTATGAAAATATTTTGTAGGAATTATCCTTCCTGTATAACATTTAAATCTGCACCACTATCTATCATAGCAATGAAATTCTTTTTATAAGAATTATCAATTAATAAAGTAATATTAGTATACCATTTTTGAGATATTATCATACTCAAAACAGATAAATATTTCTGATTATTATCAGGAAAGGAAATATCTTGAATATTTTCAAAACTTTCAGAAATTGAATTATTATTATTCTCAATACGATAATTTAAACTATTATTGTTATTATGTAAAAATTTTAGTTGTTCTTTTAGATTATCAATCTCTTTAACTAAATCCTGTATAGTAACTGGATTTTGTTAACTGTATTTTTTCTGTAAAAGATTTTTTACTTCTTTCATAGAATATGCTTGTTCTTGTTTAATAAGAATATTATTTTCATTATTACTTGTTGAAGCAGTATTCTCCATTTGATCAATAATTGTAGATTTTAATATTGGATCCTTAATCATTTTAAGGAATTCTAAAATATTATTGTTAGTCAAAACATTAATATTTAAATCTTGAAATTGAGACATAAGTTTATAAAACTCATCATTGTTATTATTATCCTCTATAGGATTAATACAAGATTTTCCTAGAATACAATTATTGCATTCTTCTAAATCAAAAATATCTGATTCATTATCAACAATTTCTTCTGAATTATAAACTACATTTTCTGATTGAATATTATTTTCCATTTTTATAGAATTAAAGATTTCATCTTTTTGAGAATAATGTAAATAATTATCCCACCAACCTTTAAGTTGGCCAGTAAATCCTGCTGTTATCATTTTATCCCAGAATTTAGTATAACTAACTCTTTTTAAACAAGAGATACCTTCCTCAGTATAATCACATTCTGGTTGCCATCTCCAGATCCATGGAATTCCAAATTCCATGAAGAATAGACATAAAGTCTTGCCATCAATCCAATGTTCAGAGAAGGATTTCTTTATGCATGGGGAGACATTTAACCATGTATTCATAGGTTTTATAAAAACCTCTGGCAAAATTTTTGCAGATGGACCAAATATTTTTCATCATACATATACTATAATATAATATAATATATACTATTTAACATTTTAACTTCGGTATATCCCTTCGAATCAGTCAAACAATCAAATTTTCCAAAACTCAAAACATGAAACTTCTTTATCTTTGAGTTTTGTACGTCATATCCAAATCTCAAATCATTTGGGCTAATATTCGGACAATTATGTTAAAATCCATAACATAATTACCATTTTGCCCTTAAAATTAATTCATTATTTTTCAACTTATCTACGAAAATGCCATCAAAATAAATTGAATATTTTACAACTTATTTACAAAAATACCATCGAAGCTATTTTATCTTCGGGGTCTCACAAATGTTGTCCCGGGTCATAAGGACTAATGGTGTACAACCATAAACCAGGACGTTTCCACTCGATAAGTGAGAACCACTTGGAAAGTCCTTTATGGAGGGTTGTTAGTGCACTCTACAAGGAGCACCTATCTGTATGTTCGGACATCACAATGCCCCCTACTAATGAAACATAGTACTCACATCGCAGATACTAGTCTCAAACTCTAGCGGCCTATATCCTTCTTAGCGGCGGCTGAATCGACTAGGAACTGTTTAGAATATACAGTATTCCAAATATGAGTTTCATGATACTCATCATATGAGCATCTCATATTCTTTCTACTATTTGTATATTCAAGGGCTTTATCTATTCATATAGCATGGGTATACAGAGAAAGATGTGCCAAAACAATAATTTCAAATATTATTGAAATAAAGATCGTTTATACATAGAGTTTCATTGTGAATACTCGGCCAAAACTTGGCTCGACGTGCACCTACTCTAACAATCTCCCACTTGCACTAGAGCCAACTACCCATATGCTCTAAACCCATCGATTCGCGATGCTTCTCGAATAATGGTCCAGGTAAAGGCTTAGCTAGTGGATCAGCAACATTATCTGCGGAGCCGACTTTGTCGATCGACACTTCTCCTCTTTCCACAATCTCTCGGAGGATGTGGTACTTTATCAATACATGTTTGGATTTCTGATGAGACCTTGGCTCCTTTGCTTGAGCTATAGCTCCCGTGTTGTCACACAACACTGGGATTGGAGCAACTCTACTAGGAATGACGTCCAACTCTTGGACGATATTCCTTATCCAAACAGCCTCCTTTGCTGCATCTGATGCAGCAATATATTCGGCCTCAGTGGTGGAATCCGCTGTACTGTCTTGCTTGGAACTCTTCCAAGAGACAACAACACCATTGAGCATGAATACGAACCCAGAGGTTGACTTCGAGTCATCGATATCGCTTTGGAAGCTAGAGTCGGTATAGCCTTCCAATTTCAGTTCTCCACCCCATAGACCAAGAACAACTTATTGGTCCTTCTCAAATACTTGAGGATGTCTTTCACAGCTTTCCAATGCAGAAGACCAGGGTGAAAGGATCGATGAAACGGGTGAAGAGTGTTTAGAAGGGGGGTTGAATAAACACTGCTCGATTAAAATTATTCTTCGACAAACTGATTTCAGTTGTATTACAAACTGAATCTAAAATATCCTTTCGGTCAACAACAATCAGTTAAACTGAACAAACAGTTGCGGAAAACTAACTGACTGAAAGATAGAGTATCTAACTGAAAATGATAACTGAAAGTAATAACACCACAATTTGTTTCTGGATGTTTGGAGACTTGAATAACTCCTACGTTACCCCTTCTATCACGCAGATAGGATATTCACTAAAAGACTTTGATCAAATACAAAAAGGTGTACTGACCCACTTCAGTTTGGACTTATCACTTTGCCAATACTGAAACTCTTAGTATACAACGCTTTTACAGATCGTAACTGATCTTAGCACAACTTATAGAATTTATCAATCGATTACAAAGTGCTATATAAGCTCAAGAGCGTAGTCTAGAATACTACTGATATAACTGATAAGCGTGAGCTTGATTTCTGAGTGTGAATGGATATTTTTGCAGCGTAACAGCAAGTAAGATAAGATAACCGAGAGTCAGATCCTTCTTCAGCTGCTGTCTTCGACTATTTATAGGCTTCCCTCTCAACGGTAACATTAAAGATATTTGAATATTCTAACCGTTGATTGCCACGTCGATATATTCTGACAATCGTACACTGTTCATTCTGAAATGCGGCGAGCCACTACCAGTTGCAGATAGCTGTACTATTTGTCGGTTGTTGCTTTCAACTGATGACGTGTACAGCTGAGAGATCAGCTGGTAAAGATCAGTTGACGATGGAATAGACTTCAGTTGTAGCGATCAGTTGACTGGTGACGTGTTCAGTTACGTCGATCAGTTAGTCAAATTCAGTTGCTGGATTCAGTTGGTAAATCTTTTGTCAAACGCCGGAATTTTGTTTCCAACAATTTCCCCCTTTATGGTGTTTGACAAAACTATGGTGAAAGATACTTGATTTAATTCAAAGTAGATAAAATAACTGAATCAACTGAATTCACATTTCTTCAAAATAAATACAATAGATACTGCTCCTATTGTTTCTTCTGCTGTTCTAAGATCTCCTCGATCTCTTCCCCCTTTTAGTCAAACTGCTCCATCTTGAGAGATAGCTTCCCAATGTCAGTAGAAAGGAGCTTGACAGAGGTGGAAATGTTATCGATAGCAGTAGTCATAGTGATTTGTAGCAGTTCGACTTTTCTTGATATAAGTGACTCCATACTGTCGATCCGTCGGTTAATAGAGTTTTGAGTGGCAGTCAGGCTTGAAATAATTCCTCTATTTTTCTGAATATCGTTGACTGCGAATGAAAGAGCGGTAACATCAGATTTTATATCCTTCAGATTTTTTAACGATTCCTGATTATCGTCCAACTTCAGAGTATGCGATAATTGAGTGTTTTGAATCTTGGAGATGGCAGTAATCATTTGACTCATACTTTCTTGCATATTTTGAACTTCTTCAAAAATAAGATCAAAATCTGATGAAGAGGAGGAGGAGATTGTCGAGAAGTTCTTGGTTCACTTGTAGTAATGTTCAGAAATTATCAAGGCTTGATCAGTTGAGATTGTTTCAGCAGCATCTCAAACTGAAGTATCAGCAGCAGTAATTTCTCCTTGATCCCGAGGTGGTGAAGGAGGATTTGGTTCAGCAGATGGTGACACAACTGAAACTGGTGCCTCGAAAAGGTGATCGATTGAATCAACTGGCACATCAGTTGGGATAACCTGATCAGTAGATGGATATGGCTGAACAGGTTTTTCTACAGAAAAAATGACTTCTGGATTGATTTGATCAACAGAGTGATCAACTTTGTCAGAAATGGTTGCACTAATCTGGGATTCTTCCACAACGGCCTGAATAACATCATCAATGTGTGCGAAGGAAAGCTCAGCTTCAGTATACAGTTGTTGTTCAACAGGAGGTGAAAGAGGCTTATCATGAGCTGGCTCTTCAGTTGGAACAAGAACTAAAGCTGATGATGGTTCTGTTTTGTCAAAGGATGCTTCTTCAAGTATGTCCTTGTCGTCATCATCTGAATCTCCTTGATGGAGAACCAATTCTTGATTCAATTCCCAAAACTTGATTTGAGACAGTAGTCCTATAAGATCAGTGTCTAGCTGAGTAATTACAGCTTGATCAGCGTAGGCAGTAGGACTTGTAGGTAAATAGTTGGTCTTCAGTTTGGCAACAATTTGAGCCAACTTCTTCGCTCATGTTTGATCAAATAGATAACTTTTCCTCTCCATAGCTTGAGCAATTGAGGCATCTTTGACTGTCCTGAGCACAAAGGCCTCCAGTTTGATGAATTTGCTCAGTTCGGACTTCTTCTTCAATTGCTTGGCAAAGACTTCAGTGCGATAGGCTGTCCAAGCATCATAGGACTTAATTTTTGAAGCAGCAAAACTGTTAACCTTTGCCCATACAAGGTCAATATGACTCTGAATTGGGTTGGAGGGTCTGGGCTCTTCAATCAACTTCCCTTTCCCTTTATCAGTACTCATGATGTGAGGAATTTCCAATCCTGTTCGAGTAGATTCCACCTGCTCTACAAATTTTATGCCTTTAGGTCTAGCAGGTGCCACACCAGTAGGACGAGAGATTTGAATCAGAGGAGCTTTGATCCTAACTGATTCCTTTTTGGTACCAGTTGAAACTTCTTGTGGGATGACCTGCTGAGGAACTGCTTCTATAGGCTGCTGATCAGTTGTAGAAATCATTGCATCAATAGGAATGGATACCTCAGAAGTTGTTTTAACCCTTTGAGTTCTTGGTTTCTTCGCAATCTGGGGGGATGGAGTCTTCTCTGACTCAGATATACTCAACACTAATTTTCTTTTGACGACCTTCAGTTGAGCCAACGTTTTGGCCTTCTTAACTGATTTAGGAGCTGCTAACTGAGTCCCAATCTCCTGTTTGATTTGCACTAACTGACCAGGAGTTATATCCATTTTGGTTTTGGGTGGCATCGTATTCTTTGCATTGAACACCTTAAATTTCGATGACCTTTCAGAATCATAAGCCACAAATCCCTTTACTTTCAACAGATAACTGATTTGAACAGCAAAACCTTTGGACTGTTTTGAAGACAGAAACATATTCTTCAGAGTGGTAAAGATAACGTGCTTCCAGTTGAGCTTGCGGTCAGCCATAATAACAGAAATTGCTTGAAACTTCTCCAAGGTGAGGGCACCAAATGATCCAACTTTTGCCAAAAGCCCTTTAGCAACTACATCAGCAAGCAACTGAATTTCATGCTTCAGTTCCTTCTTAGGATCGGAAACCTTAATATTCCGTCCATCAGCAGAGAGAAGAGTTTGCATCTCTTTAATATCAGATGCCTTAACATCCGAAAGTTGTGCCAAACCATCAGAAGGTAAAGAAAATAATTCCCCAAGAGAGTCTTCAGAGATGATCAGTAATTGACCATTGACAGTAGAATTAATGTTACCCTCAGTATCAACCATGCCGGTGGAGTAGAAATCCTGAAGTTCTTTGGGATAGATGTCCTGTGAGGATTGTCCCAAAAATGTTCTGAGTCCAGCAGCATCAAGTTTCTGAAACACCTTCTTGACTTCAGTATCGCCAAAGGATAAGATGGATCCAAAATTGATGGCCATAGCGTTCAGCATAAAAGCAGGAATTTGGGTTGCTATCGATAAGTGAGTGAGTTCCTGAAACGAAATTGAAGAATAGAATAGTTCTTGCTCTCAAAAGTTTGTGGATAAATGTAAGGTGAAACTGAAATGAAGTGGGTAATGGTACATATGTACGTGACTATTCAAATTCTGGACACGTGTCAGTCCGTAGAAATTTTGAAAAATTAGAGTGTGTACGTGCGCCATAAGCGTGTGTACAATTTGAGCGGTTAAAAATGAGTCCACGTCATAAACTGAAAAACATCATGAGTTTAGCAGACAGTCACGTCATTGATTTGGAATAAAATGGATTTAATTAGTTAACTTATATGAGAAGATTAGTGGAATATTCAACTGAACGATCAGTTAGTAAAACTGAGTCCTTTCAGTTGAGAATTCACTAACAACTGTCTTCTCAGTTAACCTCTTAAACCACCATTCCCCCTAAATAGATGCATTAAAGAAAATAACAATAAAATAAGCCAAATTAATTAAGAAAATCCTGAGGCTTGGTAGAGTAATCGTCACTTAAGGAAATGTCCTTTCATTTTCCTCGACTTGGCCTATAAATAAGAGTTGAGGGGTTAGTCATAAGTATCAGCAGAGAGTATTAAAAAAAATGGAAGGAGAAAGTAGTTCAATCGTCTCTCCCTTTTCTCTTGAATCCCGAAAATCTGCTATAGAAAACGAAGTTTTCTATGCCAGTCTTCCCTACTGGGAAGAGTTACAGGAGCTGGAGCTCTTGTACAACACTGAGAGGGTGACCACCTTCAGGCGGAAGGCTCAGTTGAGAGAGGTACGAAAGCACTTAAATATTTCTGCAGAGGTGGATGTCTTCAAGGATGGCCATCTCTATCAGCTGATGCTTCGCAAGGAGCTGGAAACTCTTAATAGCATCGCCCCTACTCACAGCTTCTGCAAGACCTCTTCCTCAGCTCTAGCTGTTTGGATGAAAATGTGGATAGCTAGTGTAGAGGAAACTTATGAAAATGTAGTCCTCTCCAACTTATATGGATAAATAAAATGTTTATTTTGATGAAGCGTCATTTTTCTTTGTTTCTGCACTCAATGATTTTAAATAATCAGTATAACAACAGTACAACTGACATAAGAATCATAAGCAATAACAATTAATTAAGACAAATCAATTAATCCAAGTATAGTGCGAAAATGAGAAAACTTAGTCTCAGCCAGAGGTTTGGTGAAGATGTCAGCCGCTTGCTGTTCACTTGATACGTATTCCAATCTGATGTTCTTCTTTAAAGCATGATCTCTGATGAAGTGATGTCTGACATCTATGTGCTTAGTCCTAGGAGCGAAGAACTGGATTATACGTAATAGCAATGGTGCTTGTGTTGTCACAGAATATTGGCGATTCCTTTGCATCAACACCATAATCTTTCAGTTGTTGCTGAATCCAGAGCAGTTGGGCACAGCAGCTTCCAGCAGCAAGATATTCTGCTTCAGTTGTGGAAGTTGCTATGGATGTTTGCTTCTTACTGAACCAAGAAACCAGTCTGTCTCCTAGAAACTGACATGATCCACTTGTACTTTTTCGATCAAGCTTACATCCTGCATAGTCTGCATCTGAATAGCCAACTAAATTGAAAGATGAGTCTTTAGAGTACCATAATCCAACATTTTGTGTGCCTTTAAGATATTTCAAGATACGTTTGGCAGCAGAGAAATGTGATTGTTTAGGATTAGCTTGAAATCTTTCACACATACATACAACAAACACAATATCAGGACGACTAGCAGTTAGGTACAATAATGAACCTATTAAACCTCTGTAAAGCGTCGTCTCAACTGATATTCCCCCTTGATCAGTGTCTAATTTAGCTGATGAGCTCATAGGGGTGCTTGCAGCTGAACATGATTCCATGCCAAATTTCTTCAGCAATTCCTTAGTATATTTGATTTGACTGATAAAAGTTCCTGAATCCAGTTTTTTCACTTGTAGACCAAGGAAGAATGTCAGTTTCACCCATCATACTCATCTCGAATTTCTCCTGCATTAACTTGCAAAACTTCTCGCATAATTTGGGGTTAGTTGACCCAAAAATAATATCATCAACATAAATTTGAACAAGTAAGATATGATCATTCTTGGAGAATTTGAACAATGTCTTATCAACTGATCAAACAGAAAAGTCATGGTCAGTTAGAAATTTTGAAAGGGTTTCGTACCAAGCTCTTGGAGCTTGTTTAAGACCGTATAAGGCTTTGTTCAAATGATAGACATGATCAGGAAGGTGATGATTGACAAAACCTGGAGGTTGTTCAACGTAGACTTCTTCCTGTAACTGGCCGTTCAGAAATGCACTCTTTTACGTCCATTCGATAGACTTTGAAGTTTTTGAATGAGGCATAGGCAAGGAATATTCTGATTGCCTCCAGCCTTGCAACTGGTGCATATGTCTCATCGTAATCAATTCCTTCTTCCTGCCTATATCCTTGTGCTACCAACCTTGCTTTATTGCGCACAACTGATCCATATTCGTTTAGCTTGTTTCTGTACACCCACTTTGTACCTATCACAGTTTTTGAGAGTGGTCTTGGAACTAAGTTCCAGACATTGTTATGGATAAACTGATTTAGCTCTTCTTGCATTGCATTTATCCAGTTCGGATCAGTAAGAGCTTCATCAGTTTTCTTTGGCTCCAGTTGAGATACAAAAGCTGAATGGGTAAATAAGTTAAGCATTTGATTTCGTGTTCTTACCGGATCATATGGATTACCTATTGAAAGGGGATCGGTTACGGTGGCCGGAAACGCAACGGAAGCACAAAAAATTTCGATTTTAGCATATATATTTCGGCCACCATAGATTTGTGTAGGAAATACAATAAAACACCAAAATGACATTCATAGTGTGTTTAGAAATAGTTACCTATCAACCTCTTGAGGTTGATGATGGCTCCAACTTAGTTGATATACAACTAAGCTCTTGATGGCAAGACAATCTACAAGCTTCACCTTGTTCTTGACTCTTTCCTTCAAAATTAGGCCCACCACTAGCAAACTAGAACCCCTTTTATTTTGCACTAGAAAAATAAAAGGATTTTTCAAGGAGAAGAATTTTTCTCTCTCAACACTACCCAAGTCCCAGTAGTTAAATAATTAATTTAAATTGAGCTCTACAAGACTCAATATAATTTAATTAATTCAACACTTGAATTAATTTAATTATTTGGACTCTACTAGGTCCACTAGTGTTTAATTAATTCAACACTTGAATTAATTTAATTTAGTCCATAATAATGTTTATGAAAATCACAATTTTCAAATACATTATTCAATTGGCCAAATTTTAATTTAGGAACACTTCCATAAATTAAAATTTACATTTCTCTCATAGAAGTCATACTTCTATTTTTCGTTACACTTATAAACTCATTTATAAGTCGTTCAACACATTGAACTATTTTTTTTTTTTACTTCTCAACGGGATCTAGAAAGCTAGCACTTGTGTGGCCCTCAATGGTTCATTGATACAACTAGCCGTGGGTTCACATCTCCATGTGATTCGGACTAAACATGTCCTTATATGAGCATACCCCAATTGCTCCATTCTTACTTATCAACTCTTTGATAACAAGAACGTCAGAACTCAAGTCTGATAGCACCCAACGAATCATGTTAAACGCCTAGCAACATCGCTTACATGATTCCCTAGGTATCAAATGATAGTGCCTGCAAGAACCATTCAATTATGGTTAGCGTACAATACGGTCCCTTCAACTCATATATCCCGACCGATTCGACAACCATTGGTTTATCGAGAGTTGTCAATGAATCGATACTATGTGTCATGTTGTAGTTGCATCGATGGTGTAATCTATGAAACCCCTTTCATAATTACCACCATACTCTGATCAGAGATTTCAATCTACATACACATGAGAACACATAGGATATCCATACCCGAAGGTAAGCGGTGAATCCCCGACTACAATGCATCGACTCCTATATGTTTCGACAGAACACCCAACCTTGCCACCTGATGACCCCATGAGAGTCGGTAAACAAGCCAAAGTGTAATTCTAGCACATAGAGTCTCAATGTTGTCCCGGGTCATAAGGACTAATGGTGTACAACCATAAACTAGGACTATTCCACTCGATAAGTGAGAACCACTTGGAAAGTCCTTTTATGGAGGGTTGTTCAGTGCACTCTACAAGGAGCACCTATCTGCATGTTCGGACATCACAATGTCCCCTACCAATGAAACATGGTACTCACATCGCAGATACTAGTCTCTAACTCGAGCGGCCTATATCCTTCTTAGTGGCGGCTGAATCGACTAGGAACCGTTTAGAATATACAGTATTCCAAATATGAGTTTCATGATACTCATCATATGAGCATCTCATATTCTTTCTACTATTTGTATATTCAAGGACTTTATCTGTGCAACTAGCATGGGTATACAGATAAAGATGCGCCAATATAATAAATTCAAATATTATTAAAATAAAGATCGTTTATACATAGAGTTTCATCATGAACACTCGGCCAACACTTGGCTCGACGGGCACCTACTCTAACAATCTCCCACTTGCACTAGAGCCAACTACCCATATACTTCAGACCCATTGATTCGCGATGCTTCTCGAATGATGGTACTGGTAAAGGCTTAGTTAGTGGATCAGCAACATTATTTGCGGAGTCGACTTTGTCAATCATGACATCTCCTCTTTCCACGATCTCTCTGAGGATGTGGTACTTTCTCAATACGTGTTTGGACTTCTGATGAGACCTCGGCTCCTTTGCTTGAGCAATCGCTCCCGTGTTGTCACAAAACACAGGGACAGGAGCAACTCCATTAGGAATGACGCCCAACTCTTGGACGAAATTCCTTATCCAAACTGCCTCCTTTG
Source organism: Primulina eburnea (assembly GCF_022965805.1). Classification (NCBI taxonomy): domain Eukaryota; kingdom Viridiplantae; phylum Streptophyta; class Magnoliopsida; order Lamiales; family Gesneriaceae; genus Primulina; species Primulina eburnea. The sequence goes on from NC_133111.1 coordinate 32,243,464, forward strand.
CTGCAGCTGATGCAGCAATGTATTCTGCCTCAGTGGTGGAATCCGCTGTACTGTCTTGCTTGGAACTCTTCCAAGAGACAGCAGCACCATTGAGCATGAATATGAATCCAGAGGTTGACTTTGAGTCATCAATATCGCTTTGGAAGCTAGAGTCGGTATAGCCTTCCAATTTTAGTTCTCCACCCCCATAGACCAAGAACAATTTATTGGTCCTCCTCAAGTACTTGAGTATGTCTTTCACAGCTTTCCAGTGTGGAAGACCAGGGTTGGATTGATATCTACTCACTACACTTAGTGCGAAGGCCACGTCAGGACGTGTAGATATCATCCCATACATGATGCTACCAATTGCAGATGCATATGGAATGCGTGTCATCGCCGCTATCTCTTCATCAGTCTTGGGAGACATGGACTTGGATAGGGACACGCCATGACACATTGGTAGATGTCCTCTCTTGGACTCATCCATCCAGAACCGCTTCAGGATGGTATCAATGTATGTGGACTGGGTGAGACCAAGCAATCTTTTTGATCTATCTCTATAGATCTGTATTCCCAATACAAAAGATGCTTCACCCAAGTCTTGCATTGAGAACTTGCTTGCTAACCATATCTTAGTTGATTGCAATATTCCTACATCATTCCCAATGAGTATAATGTCATCAACATACAACACCAAAAATGTCACAGCACTCCCACTGACCTTCTTATACACACAGGGTTCCTCAGGATTCTTAGTAAAATCAAACTCTTTGATTGTACTATCGAATCTAAGGTTCCAACTCCTAGATGCTTGCTTTAGACCATAAATAGATTTTTGAAGTTTGCATACCATATGCTCACTTCCGATAGATGTAAACCCTTCGGGTTGAGACATGTAAATCTCTTCCTTAATATCCCCATTAAGAAAGGCTGTCTTAACATCCATCTGCCATATCTCATAGTCATACCATGCAGCTATGGCTAGCAAAATCCTTATGGACTTGAACATTGCAACTGGAGAAAAGGTTTCCTCAAAGTCAACTCCTTGTCTTTGAGTATATCCTTTTGCCACCAATCGCGCCTTGAAGGTCAATACCTTCCCATCCGCCCCAAGTTTCCTCTTGTAAATCCATTTGCACCCTATGGGAACAATTCCCTCAGGTGGATCCACGAGATTCCACACTTGGTTCGAATGCATGGAATTCATCTCAGATTCCATTGCTTCAAGCCACTTGGATGAATCGGCATCAGATAATGCTTCCTTGAAGGTCCTTGGATCACATCCAAGGTTAGGCTCATCATGGTCCTCTTCAAGAAGCAAACCATACCTCATAGGTGGTCTCGAGACTCTCTCGGATCTTCTAGGAGCTTGTATCTCCTCTCTTGGCTCTTCGTGTGTGGGTTCTATAATTGTGGGTGTCTCTCGAACTTCTTCGAGTTCTATCATCTCCCCTTTTCTATCCAATAGAAATTCCTTTTCCAAAAAGGTTGCAAGGGGATGATAGAAGTAGTATCCAACCGAATTCTTTGGATATCCCACAAAGTAACATAAAATGGATCGACTATCCAATTTATCTCCCACTACCTGCTTCACATAAGCAGGGCACCCCCATATTCTAAGATAAGAATATTTGGGTGGCTTTCCCATCCATATCTCATATGGAGTCTTGTCAACTGCTTTTGAATGGACATTGTTCAACAACAGTGCCGCTGTCTCAAGCGCATATCCCCAAAATGATGGCGGCAACTCCGTGAACCCCATCATAGACCGAACCATGTCCATCAAAGTCCGGTTACGACGCTCCGAAACACCATTCAACTGTGGTGTAGCAGGCGGAGTCCACTGTGAGAGAATCCCATTCTCCCTAAGATACTCTTGGAACTCGGCACTCAAGTACTCACCACCTCGATCCGATCGAAGTGTCTTGATGCTTCGTCCCAATTGCTTCTCTACTTCACTTCTGAATTCTTTGAACCTTTCAAAGGCTTCAGACTTGTATTTCATCAAATACACATACCCATACCTCGAAAAGTCATCGGTAAAGGTGATGAAGTAGGCATGTCCATGCTTAGTAGTGATGCTAAACGGACAGCACACATCGGTATGGATCAAATCCAATAACCCTTTGGCTCGCTCCACATGGCCCTTAAAGAGAATCTTGGTCATCTTTCCTTTCAGACAGGATTCACAAGTCGTGAGAGCATTAATATCAGACATATTAAACATGCCCACTCCCACTAGCTTGTTCATCCTTCTTAGGGAAATATGTCCTAATCGAGCATGCCATAATTGTGCCGAATTTAGAGTATCTTGTTTGCGCTTGTTTGTTGTCGTTACAGCTTGGACATTGTTAAGTGGAATATCTTTCAATTTTAAGGTGTAGAGATCGTTTTCAAGTTCTCCGGTACCAATTAAACATTCGTTCTTGTAAATGTTGCAAACACCTTTGCTAAATAAACAAGAAAATCCATCTTTGTCCAACATAGAAATGGAAATAATGTTTTTCACCAAATCTGGTACAAACAAAACATCTCTCAAAACAAACTTAAAATCATTGTTCAAATGCAAGTAAACATCTCCAACAGCCTTGGCAGCAACTCTTGCTCCATTGCCCATCCTCAAGAAGGTCTCACCTTCCCAGAGCCTCCTACTTCTTCCCATCACCTGCAAATCATTACAGAGATGTGAGCCACAGCCGGTATCCAATACCCAAGAAGTAGAGTTAATTGAAATGTTTACTTCAATATAGAACATACCCTTTCCAGAACCCTTCTGGGCAAGATATTCCTTGCAATTACGCCTCCAATGTCCAGGCTTCTTGCAGTGATGACAAACATCAACAGTCTTGTTAGCTTTATCTGGTGTAGCTACCACAACGGGACTCGGAGCTTGCCTCTTCAAGGGCACGTTCTTCTTGGGACGTTGGAAAGAACGCTTCTTCCTCTTCCCACGTTGATCGGTCTTCGTACCAGATGAAGAACCCACATAAAGAACCGACTTCTCTTTCTTGATGGTGGACTCAAAAGTTACAAGCATGTTCACCAACTCTTCAAGGGTGGGTTCCATCTTGTTCATATTGAAATTCACCACAAAAGGATCAAACGAGCTAGGCAGCGATAACAGCAACACGTCGGTGGTCAACTCCGAAGGCAACATCAAATCCATGCCAACAAGCTTGTCCACGAGTCCAATCAACTTTAGGCCATGCTCATGGACCGAGGCCCCATCTCGCATGCGCAAAGTGATTAGCTCCTTGACGGTAGCATGCCTAAGAAGCCGAGTCTGCTCACCAAAGAGCTCCTTGAGGTGCAAATGAATGTCAGCAGCACTCTTTGCACCCTCAAAACGCCTCTGCAGCTCATCATTCATAGAAGCCTGCATATAACACTTGGCCTTCGAGTCATGGTCACACCAATCCTTGTAGGTCTGCAATTCCTCAGGAGTGCAGTCAGTCGGAGCCTTATCAGGGGGCGACTCATTTAGTGTATATGCAATCTTTTCCGAGTTCAAGAAGCCAAGTGAGGTAGTTAGGTCCGGTTAACACATGTTTTTCGAGTATGGCAGAAAGCGGATTGCGAATTGAAGACATTGTCAAATAGTACTGAAAAGTAAACAGATAAATGTTAATGACTATTTTAAAATATTTAGTAAGATATAAAGTATGGACTTTAACTTTATAAATGTTTACTCCCACTGTTTTGACATCTTTCACTACCCTCTAGTGAAAACGGGAAACTCCTTTCCTCAGTAGGTACGTAAGCTCCAATTAGCGAATTATGATCCCGAATAATATCAGCCAATCACAATTCCTAAAAGGTAGTTTCCAATTGCATCACAATGCAACCCTCTACGTAAACTTTTGTCTCACGTTTGATTAGGACCCAATAATATGACGTCGTTCATCTTTACGTGTCAAGCCTAACCCATCGATATTGAACCTTAATGGACGGTCGCCATGAGTTCCCCCAATAATATGAGCCGAAATCATGGGAGTTCCACGTAGTTCACATCACCATGTCAATGGATGTCACAGCTTTCCGGCACCAAAAACTCCCCCAATAATATGAGCCGAGCCCCGAGTACGGGTAGCGTTCATCATGCACCCATTGTCGATGGAAGACAAGGAAATTATAAACAAATTTATAATTCCCCTTTTCGGGCTTGATATTAATTTTGAATCTTATTCAAAATGAGGGTTTTTAATTTTGAAAGGTCTCATCATTAATTTTATTTAAAAGCTCGCCATGTTTGATCGTATGTTTGCCGGATTCATGCAACTTTGTTATTATCATAATAATAACGCACATACTCATTATTTATAACATATCATGCATATATTATAAACAGTAAACAAACAAGGATGATCAATCCCCCCTATACTAACGGACCGTGTGAGCTAAACACGGGCCTAGGTCCAATCCTAGGGAAATGCACGGGATGCAAATGCAACTATTACATAAGCTTCCAATATTTACATGTCTTCGATCTTCATAATCATCATGGCCACCATCTTCCAATCTTGATCATCCACTATACTAATATTTACAAATAAATATCCATGGCAAATAGGGATACATCTCATGGGGTGGGAACGGGCCATAAACCAAGCCCACTTTATGAATTGATAATTATTACAATCATTCAACACAAAATATCCTAGCATACACCTAGCAAATTGGGCTTGGGCTTTTGATCATCCTTCATGCATAATATCACATATCATACACCATCAATTAATTATCACAATAATTAATTTATCCAATATTATATATCTTGATCCAATCACTAACCGCCACGATTATAAACTAAATTAACAAAGTATACAAACACCTTTGTCTACTTTCAAATTAATTTATTTATAACCGAATTTCTTATAAATCACCATTTACTATAAATATTTAAAGTCCAACTTAAAATATTTATTTCATGAGAAAATATTTGCAACTTTGTTATTTTAAACTTAAGGGCCCTAAAATTATTTTTCACCAAAAACATTTTGGCCCATTTAAAATCACAAACATGTTAGCCATCCAATGGCTCAACAACTCAAGGCCCATGACACTTTGATAATCCAAAACACTTTTGGAAAACCCTAGTCGTCATCGTCGTCGCCGGATTCCGGTAACAACCAAAATTTTTTTTTATTTTTAAAAGAGGGGCGTTCGGGCAGCCCGAGCTGCCCGACACGGGCAGCAACATGCTGCCCGAAATGTCCCCAAAAAGGCCTTGGTATTTTGTTGCAAAAAATACACTCATGCGGTTAGAAATCGATCTCAACATAATATCTTGTATTTGCTACACAAAAACGTAACCATAGCTCTGATACCACTTGAAAGGGGATCGGTTACGGTGGCCGGAAACGCAACAGAAGCACAAAAAATTTTGATTTTAGCATATATATTTTGGCCACCATAGATTTGTGTAGGAAATACAATAAAACACCAAAATGACATTCATAGTGTGTTTAGAAATAGTTACCTATCGACCTCTTGAGGTTGATGATGGCTCCAACTTAGTTGATATACAACTAAGCTCTTGATGGCAAGACAATCTACAAGCTTCACCTTGTTCTTGACTCTTTCCTTCAAAATTAGGCCCACCACTAGCAAACTAGAACCCTTTTATTTTGCACTAGAAAAATAAAAAGATTTTTCAAGGAGAAGTATTTTTCTTCCTCAACACTTGAAGAGAAAAATTGAGAGAAAACTTGAGAGAATTGTGTGTGTATTTTACGGCCATTGTGGTTTGAAAGAGGGGGAAGGGAGACTTGTCTTGGACTTGCAAAAAGTAGAGACAAAAGTAGCATGCCAAGCTTTGATAGTTGCAAAAGTTGTCTCCAACCCTTCACCTCCCATGCATGCATATTATATGGTTTATTATCAAAATAAAAAAAAAACATGGACTAAATTTAATTATCTCAAACATATTTGAGACTAATTAAACATTACTTGAATTTACCCAAGTCCCACTAGTTAAATAATTAATTTAAATTGAGCTCTACAAGACTCAATATAATTTAATTAATTCAACACTTGAATTAATTTAATTATTTGGACTCTACTAGGTCCACTAATGTTTAATTAATTCAACACTTGAATTAATTTAATTTAGTCCATAATAATGTTTATGAAAATCACAATTTTCAAATACATTATTTAATTGGCCAAATTTTAATTTAGGAACACTTCCATAAATTAAAATTTACATTTCTCTCATAGAAGTCATACTTCTATTTTTCCTTACACTTATAAACTCATTTATAAGTCGTTCAACACATTGAACTATTTTTTTTTTTTACTTCTCAACGGGATCTAGAAAGCTAGCACTTGTGTGGCCCTCAATGGTTCATTGATACAACTAGCCGTGGGTTCACATCTCCATGTGATTCGGACTAAACATGTCCTTATATGATCATACCCCAATTGCTCCATTCTTACTTATCAACTCTTTGATAACAAGAACGTCAGAACTCAAGTCTGATAGCACCCAACGAATCATGTTAAACGCCTAGCAACATCGTTTACATGATTCCCTAGGTATCAAATGATAGTGCCTGCAAGAACCATTCAATTATGGTTAGCGTACAGTACGGTCCCTTCAACTCATATATCCCGACCGATTCGACAACCATTGGTTTATCGAGAGTTGTCAATGAATCGATACTATGTGTCATGTTGTAGTTGCATCGATGGTGTAATCTATGAAACCCCTTTCATAATTACCACCATACTCTGATCAGAGATTTCAATCTACATACACATGAGAACACATAGGATATCCATACCCGAAGGTAAGCGGTGAATCCCCGACTACAATGCATCGACTCCTATATGTTTCGACAGAACACCCAACCTTGCCACCTGATGACCCCATGAGAGTCGGTAAACAAGCCAAAGTGTAATTCTAGCACATAGAGTCTCAATGTTGTCCCGGGTCATAAGGACTAATGGTGTACAACCATAAACTAGGACTATTCCACTCGATAAGTGAGAACCACTTGGAAAGTCCTTTTATGGAGGGTTGTTCAGTGCACTCTACAAGGAGCACCTATCTGCAAGTTCGGACATCACAATGTCCCCTACCAATGAAACATGGTACTCACATCGCAGATACTAGTCTCTAACTCGAGCGGCCTATATCCTTCTTAGTGGCGGCTGAATCGACTAGGAACCGTTTAGAATATACAGTATTCCAAATATGAGTTTCATGATACTCATCATATGAGCATCTCATATTCTTTCTACTATTTGTATATTCAAGGACTTTATCTGTGCAACTAGCATGGGTATACAGATAAAGATGCGCCAATATAATAAATTCAAATATTATTAAAATAAAGATCGTTTATACATAGAGTTTCATCGTGAACACTCGGCCAACACTTGGCTCGACGGGCACCTACTCTAACACCTATCACCAATTCTGGAGGATGTGATTCCTTCCATCTAAGTTCAGCATTTGTTTCTTCTGTATTAGCAATTCCCTCAGTAGGTGACTGAATGTCTTCAGTTTCAGTTGGAGCTAATATAGTTGGCAACTGATTCTCATTTGTGTGCTCCACTAACTGATTGTCAAGATTTGCTTCCAATTCAGCTGATTGATCCAATATGTCAGGTTCAGGTGATTGGAGGTTGTTTTGATTAAGATGGATATCTTCTTCATCATCATCGTCCAAGCTTATATCTGTAAATCTATCAGCTAGCTCAACTATATCAGTTGGCTTAGAAGTTAGTGTAGACTCATCAAACACAACATGAATAGATTCTTCAACATTCAAAGTATTTTTGTTGAAGACTCTATAGGCTTTACTCACTGAAGAATAACCAAGAAATATTCCTTCTGCAGATTTAGCGTCAAAAGCTGTTAAATGGGTTTTACCATTGACAAGTATAAAACATCTGCAGCCGAATATTTTGAAGTAGGAAACCACACATTTTCTTCCATGCCAGATCTCATAAGGTGTTTTCATATGATTCTTATTAATCATTGATCTGTTTTGAGTGTAACACGCAGTGTTCACTGCCTCTGCCCAAAACCTTTGAGAGATAGAAGAATAAGCAAGCATTGTTCTAGCAGCCTCTTTGAGGGTCCGATTTCTCCTTTCAGCTACACCATTTTGCTGAGGAGTTCTGGCTGCTGAGAGCTCATGCTTGATTTCGGTATTCTCTAAATAAATTGAAAGAATTTGATTGATAAATTCAGTTCCTCGATCGGACCTGATTCTATCAATTCCAACTGATTTTTCATTTAATAATCTTTTGAAAAGCTTAATCAGTTGAGTAGCAGTTTGGTCTTTGGACTTGAGAAATATAACCCAAGTAAATCTTGAAAAATCGTCTACAACCACCAAGGTGTATTTCATTCCCCCTAAGCTCAAGACTGGTATAGGATCAAATAGATCCATATGTAACAGTTCTAAGCATCGGGAAGAAGATTTACGACCCTTGTTCTTAAAAGAGGATTTGATTTGTTTACCAAACTGACATACTGAGCAAATTTTGTCTTTGATAAAATCCATTTTGGGCAATCCAATAACAAGATCGTAGTTACTCAAATATGCAATAGATTTGAAATTTAGGTGGTTCAATCTCTTATGCGACAACCAGTTTTTAGAAGATTTTGAGGCAATAAAACATACTGGTGCATAAGGTTGATCATTCCAGGTGACTTTGTAAGTGTTTCCACACCTTTTACCAGTTAGAATGATCTCTTCAGTTGAGTTTTTGACTGAACAAGAATGTTTGTCAAATTGAATTGAGAATCCATTATCGCATAACTGACTGATACTGATCAGATTATACCTGAGATTCTCAACTAATAAAACATCATTAATGGTGAAATTACCATGGATAAGCTTACCCTTACCCACAGTTTTACCTTTAGAATTATCTCCAAAACTGATGTTTGGTCCAGTGTACTTGATCAGTTGAGTTAATAAATTTGAATCTCCTGTCATGTGGCATGAACATCCACTGTCCAAATACCATATAGATCCAATGCTTGTACCTATTACCTGCAATCAAACATAGGATAAGATTGTGGTACCCTTTTCTATTTGGGTCCAAAGCTGATTAGTTCTTTAGGAATCTAAACTTGGATCAGTCTAACTGACCGTCCAGTTGCTGTATTCCAAATGGTCTTTCCCGATCTGTGTGTGTGTGATGTATGGTGTGCAGAAGATATAACTTGTGATTTGCGCTTTTTCGACTGATTGTTCAGCCAATATCTTTTCTGAACTGGCTTGCTGTTGTAGTAGTTTGAATAGCCATTTGAGTAATTTTTGCTGAAAAATTTTGGTGGCTGACTTCGTGAGTCAGTCACAACTCTTGGGCTATAACAATACCACATCTTTTGCCCTTGCTCATATTGTGGGTTGGCTGTTCAATCAGTTTACTCGGTTCAGCTTGTTCTTGTACCATAACTGATTTGACAAAGTGAATATATTTCCCTTTGTCCATATTCAGTTTTGGTTGAATATCTTTGGAAGGTATTTCATCCTGGTTACTGAACCCTAAGCCAGTTTTATCAGTAAATGATTTCTGAGAGTTCTGTATATCAGTCAATACAACGGATGATTTATTCCAAGCCTGAATGAGCTCAGTTTGCTTTGTATTTTCAAGCATTAACTTTTGAATCATTAATTGATTCTTGCTCCTTTCAGTATTGAGTTCGGCAATCTCCCTTTTTAGACTCAAAATCTCAACTATACATCAGTTGTTGTCTTATTGTCAGAGGGATCAGTTTGCTCTACTCTGATCTTTTCAAATGATAAGGCAAGCTTTTGATATTCACTAACCATGTCATGAAGAGTCGAAATAAGTTCTTCTCTTGTGAAATCAGTTGAACTGAAGTCAAATACCTGTTGGCTGCTTGATTGAACTTCTGAGTCATCAGCCATCAAGCACTTCACTTCTTCCTCATCTTCACTAGAACTACAAGAGGTTTCTGGTTCTGACTCTTCGTTGTCAGTCTCTTCCCATTTGGCTTTGCTATCTTCAGCTAGGAGTACTTCATGCTTCTTTATGTAAGGCTTCTTATCGTCCTTAGATCTCCTCTTATGCTCATACACTTTCTTCTTTCTTTCAGTTGAAACTTGACTATCCTTTTTAGGCTTGGGACAGTCAGCAATAAAATGACCAGGTTTGCCACAGTTGTAGCATGCATTGGACTCTTCTCTGGGATTTTTTCTTTGGTACTGCTTCTGAAAATTCCCTTGATTCTTCCTCATGAATCTTCCGAATTTTCTGATGAACAATGACATGACGTCATTGCTTAATTGATCTGCAGCTTTCTCAACTGAACCAGTTGGTTCTGATCTTACAGCAGCTAAGGAAGTAGTTGCTGCTGGGGTAGATGGTTCTCCTTCTCGAGTTTGCAGTTCAAACTCATATGTTTTTAAGTCAGCGAACAGATCATGGAGTTCAACTTTGTTCAGATCTTTAGACTCCTTCATAGCCATGGTTTTCACATCCCATTCTTTGGGAAGACCTCTGATAACCTTCAATGCTACTTCTTTATTGGTATACACTTTTCCAAGTGCATTCAGTTCGTTGATGATGCAGCTGGTTCTTTCATCATATTCATGCATTGTTTCTCCAATTTTCATTCTGATGTTATCGAACTTTTGTACAGCAACAGATAGCTTGTTTTCTTTAGTTTGTTCATTGCCTTCGCAAAGCTGGATTAATTTCTCCCAAATCTCTTTGGCTGTTTTGCACATCTTGATTTTACTGAACTTCACTTTGTCCAATGTTTTGTACAATATGTCTTTTGCTACATTATCCAAATTAGCTTTTCTCTTGTCTTCAGCAGTCCAATCATCTCTGAGCTTTTCAATACGGTGAGGTGCCCCATTTGTGATTGCAACTGCTGTGTTGGCTTTCAAAATCTTCATGGGTCCGTCAGTTATAACGTACCACATGTCATCATCCTGTGCAGCTAGATGAGCCTGCATCCTGATTTTCCAATCGCCGAAGTCTTCTATGGAGAACATAGGAATCTTGTTGAATAAAGACATAGTGAGCGATTTGAGTATAGATATTCTTTGAAAGGATATGACTTGCTCTGATACCACTTGAAAGGATCGATGAAACGGGTGAAGAGTGTTTAGAAGGGGGGGTTGAATAAACACTGCTCGATTAAAATTATTCTTCGACAAACTGATTTCAGTTGTATTACAAACTGAATCTAAAATATCCTTTCGGTCAACAACAATCAGTTAAACTGAACAAACAGTTGCGGAAAACTAACTGATTGAAAGATAGAGTATCTAACTGAAAATGATAACTGAAAGTAATAACACCACAATTTGTTTCTGGATGTTCGGAGACTTGAATAACTCCTACGTTACCCCTTCTATCACGCAGATAGGATATTCACTAAAAGACTTTGATCAAATACAAAAAGGTGTACTGACCCACTTCAGTTTGGACTTATCACTTTGCCAATACTGAAACTCTTAGTATACAACGCTTTTACAGATCATAACTGATCTTAGCGCAACTTATAGAATTTATCAATCGATTACAAAGTGCTATATAAGCTCAAGAGCGTAGTCTAGAATACTACTGATATAACTGATAAGCGTGAGCTTGATTTCTGAGTGTGAATAGATATTTTTGCAGCGTAACAGTAAGTAAGATAAGATAACCGAGAGTCGGATCCTTCTTCAGCTGCTGTCTTCGACTATTTATAGGCTTCTCTCTCAACGGTAACATTAAAGATATTTGAATATTCTAACCGTTGATTGCCACGTCGATATATTCTGACAATCGTACACTGTTCATTCTGAAATGCGGCTAGCCACTACCAGTTGAAGATAGCTGTACTATTTGTCGGTTGTTGCTTTCAACTGATGACATGTACTGCTGAGAGATCAGCTGGTAAAAATCAGTTGACGATGGAATAGACTTCAGTTGTAGCGATCAGTTGACTGGTGACGTGTTCAGTTACGTCGATCAGTTAGTCAAATTCAGTTGCTGGATTCAGTTGGTAAATCTTTTGTCAAACGCCGGAATTTCGTTTCCAACACAGGGTTCGATTGATATCTACTCACTACACTTAGTGCGAAAGCCACGTCAGGACGTGCAGATATCATCCCATACATGATACTACCAATCGCAGATGCAAAAGGAATGTTTGTCATCACCGCTATCTTTGCATCAGTCTTGGGAGACATAGATTTGGATAGGGACACGCCATGACTCATTGGTAGATGTCCTCTCTTGGACTCATCCATCGAGCACCGCTTCACGATGGAATCAATGTATGTGGACTGGGTGAGACCAAGCAATATTTTTGATCTATCTCTATAGATCTGTATTCCCAATACAGAAGATACTTCACCCAAGTCCTGCTTCAAGAACTTACTCGCTAACCATATCTTAGTTGATTGCAACATCCCTACATCATTCCCAATGAGTAGAATGTCATCAACATAAAGCACAAGGAATGTCAAAGCACTCTCACTGACCTTCTTATACACACAGGGTTCCTCAGGATTCTTAGCAAAACCAAACTCTTTGATTGTAATATCAAATCTGAGGTTCCAACTCCTAGATGCCTGCTTTAGACCATAAATAGATCTCCGAAGTTTGCATACCATATGCTCACTTCTGACAGATGTAAACCCTCTAGGTTGAGACATGTAATTCTCTTCCTTAATATCCCCATTAAGAAAGGCTTTCTTGACATCCATCTGTCCATATCTCATAGTCATACCATGCAGCTATGGCTAGCAATATCCTTATGGACTTGAACATTGCAACTGGAGAAAATGTTTCCTCAAAGTCAACTCCTTGTCTTTGAGTCTATCCTTTTGCTACCAATCACGCCTTGAAGGTCAATACCTTCCCATCCGCCCCAAGTTTCCTCTTGTAAATCTATTTACACCCTATGGGAACAATTCCCTCAGGTGGATCCACGAGATTCCACACTTGGTTCGAATGCATGGAATTCATCTCAAATTCCATTGCTTCAAGCCACTTGGATGAATCGACATCAGATAACGCTTCCTTGAAGGTCCTTGGATCACATCCATGGTTAGGCTCATCATGGCCCTCTTCAAGAAGCAGACCATACCTCATAGGTGGTCTCGAGACTCTCTCGGATCTTCTATGAGCTTGTATCTCCTCTCTTGGCTCTTCGGGTGTGGGTTATATAATTGTGGGTGTCTCTCGAACCTCTTCCAGTTCTATCATCTCGCCTTTTCTATCCAATAGAAATTCCTTTTCCAAAAAGGTTGCATTCCTAGAAACAAACATATTTGTTTCATTGGGATGATAGAAGTAGTATCCAACCGAATTCTTTGCATATCCCACAAAGTTACATAAAATGGATCGAATATCCAATTTATCTCCCACTACCTGCTTCACATAAGCAGGGCACCTCCATATTCTAAGATAAGAATATTTGGGTGGCTTACCGATCCATATCTCATATGGTGTCTTGTCAACTGCCTTTGAATGGACATTGTTCAACAACAGTGCCGCTGCCTCAAGCGCATATCCCCAAAAGGATGGCGGCAACTCTGTGAACCCCATCATAGACCAAACCATGTCCATCAAAGTCCGGTTACGACGCTCCGAAACGCCATTCAACAGTGGTGTAGCGGGCGGAGTCCACTGCGAGAGAATCATATTCTCCCTAAGATACTCTTGGAACTCGGCACTCAAGTACTCATCACCTCGATCCGATCGAAGTGTCTTGATACTTTGTCCCAACTGTTTCTCTACTTCACTTCTGAATTCTTTGAACCTTTCAAAGGCTTCACACTTGTATTTCACCAAATACACATACCCATACCTCGAAAAGTCATCGGTAAAGGTGATGAAGTAGGCATGTCCATGCTTATTGGTGATGCTAAGCGGACCGCACACATCGGTATGGATCAAATCCAATAACCCTTTGGCTCGCTACACATGGCCCTTAAAGGGAATTTTGGTCATCTTTCCTTTTAGACAGGATTCACAAGTCGTGAGAGCATTAATATCAGACATATCAAACATGCCCACTACCACTAGCTTGTTCATCCTTCTTAGGGAAATATGTCGTAATCGAGCATGCCATAATTGTGCCGAATTTAGAGTATCTTGTTTTCTCTTGTTTGTTGTTGTTATTTCTTGGACATTGTTTAGTGGAATATCTTTCAATTTTAAGTTATAGAGATCGTTTTCAAGTTCTCCAGTACCAATTAAACATTCATTCTTGTAAATATTGCAAACACCTTTGCTAAATAAACAAGAATATCCATTTTTTTCAAGCATAGAAATGGAAACAATGTTTTTCACCAAATCAGGTACAAACAAAAAATCTCTTAAAATCAACTTAAAATCGTTGTTCAACAATAAGTAAATAATTCCCACGGCCTTGGCAGCAACTCTTGCTCCATTGCCCAACCTCAAGAAGGTCTCACCTTCCCTAAGTCTCCTACTTCTTCCCATCCCCTGTCACTCATTACAGAGATGTGAGTCACAACCGGTATCCAATACCCAAGAAGTAGAATTAATTGAAACGTTTCCAGAAATCTTCTGGGCAAGATATTCCCTGCAATTACGCCAACAATGTCCAGGCTTCTTGCAGTGATGACAAATATCAACAGTCTTGTCAGCCTTCACTGGTATGGCTGCCACAACGGGACTCGGAGATAGCCTCTTCAAGGGCACGTTGGAAAGAACGCTTATTTCCCTTCCCACGTGGATCAATCTTTACCAGATGAAGAACCCACATAAAGAACCGAGTTCTCATCATTTATAAAAGCCTGCATATAACACTTGGCTTTCAAGTCATGGCCACACAATTCCCTTGCAAGTCTGCAATTCCTCAGGAGTGCAGTAAGTCGGAGCCTCAACAGGGGACGACTTAGTAAGTGTATACGCTATACTTTCCGAATTCAAGACGATTTTCAGATTTCTTAGCCAATTGAGATAATTAGTCTGGTTAATATGTGTTTGTCGAGTATTGCAGATAGCGGATTGCGAATCGAAGACATTTTCAATTTGTACTGAAAAGTAAGAACATATAAATGTTGATGACTATTTTAAAATATTTAGTAAGATATGAAGTTTGGACTTCTACTTCATAAATATTTGCTCCCACTGTTTTGACATCTTTCACTACCCTCTAGTGAAAACGGGAAACTCCTTTCCTCAGTAGGTACGTAAGGTCCAATTAGCGAATTATGATCCCGAATAATATCAGCCAATCACAATTCCTAAAAGATAGTTTCCAATTGCATCTCCATGCAACCCTCTACGTAAAATTTTGTCTCACGTTTGATTAGGACCCAATAATATGACGTCTTTCATCTTTAAGTGTCAAGCCTTACCCATCGATGTTGAACCTTAATGGACGGTCGCCATGAGTTCCCTCAATAATATGAGCCGAAATCATGGGAGTTCCACGTAGTTCACATCACCATGTCAATGGATGTCACATATTTCCGTCACCTAGGGCCCCCCCAATAATATGAGCCGAGCCCCGAGCACGGGTAGCGTTCATCATGCGCCCATTGTCGATAGAAGACATGGAAATTATAAACAAATTTATAATTCCCCTTTTCGGGCTTGATATTAGTTTTGAATCTTATTCAAAATGAGAGTTTTTAATTTTGAAAGGTCTCATCATTAATTTTATTTAAAAGCTCGCCATGTTTGATCGTATGTTTACCGGATTCATGCAACTTTGTTATTATCATAATAATAACGCACATACTCATTATTTATAACATATCATGCATATATTATAAACAGTAAACAAAAAAAGGATGGATGATCAATCGTCCCAAAACTAATGGTCCGTGTGAGCTAAACACGGACCTAGGTCCAATCCTAGGGAAATGCATGGGATGCAAATGCAACTATTACATTAGCTTCCAATATTTACATGTCTTCGATCTTCATAATCATCATGGCCACCATCTTCCAATCTTGATCATCCACTATACTAATATTTATAAATAAATATCCATGAAAAATATGGATACATCTCATGGGGTGGGAACGGGCCATAAACCAAGCCCACTTTAAATTTGATAATTATTACAATCATTCAACACAAAATATCCTAGCATTCACCTAGCAAATTGGGCTTTGGCTTTTGATCATCCTTCATGCATAATATCACATATCATACACCATCAGTTAATTATCACAATAATTAATTGATCCAATATTATATATCTTGATCCAATCACTTACCGCCACGATTATAAACTAAATTAACAAAGTATACAAACACCTTTGTCTACTTTCTAATTAATTTATTTATAACCAAATTTCTTGTAAATCACCTATTTCATGAGAAAATATTTGCAACTTTTGTAATTTTAAACTTAAGGGCCCAAAAACACATTTTTCACCAAAAACATTTTGACCCATTTAAAATTCACAAATATGTTAGCCATCCAATGGCCAAACAACTCAAGGCCCATGACACTTTGATAATCCAAAACACTTTTGGAAACCCTAGTCGTCATCGCCGTTGCCGGAGCTCCGTCGCCGGATTCTGGCCAACAACAAATTTTTTTTATTAGAATATAGGGGCTGTTCGGGCAGCCCGAGCTGCCCGAAATGGGCAGCAACAAGCCGCCAAAATATGCCCCAAAAATGGCCTTGATTTTGTTGCAAAATTACTTCTCATGCGGTTAGAAAATGACCTCAATATAATATTATGTATATGTTACAAAAACTAGTACCCTTAGCTCTGATACTACTTGAAAGGGATCGATTTTAGGTGACCGAAAGCGCAACGGAAGCAACAAAAATTCGGAAATCATATTTTCTAGCATGAAATTTTCGGCCACCTTGTGTACTAGGGTGTATGTAACATATACAAAAACACAAAAATGACATTCATAGTGTGTTTAGAACTGTACCTATCAATCTTAAAAGATTGATGATGGCTCCAACTAAGGTGTAAACACCTTAGCTCTTGAATTGCGAGAAAATCTTCAAGCTTCCCTTTGAGCCCACCTTGCTCAAATATTAAGCCCACCACCAACTAGCTAGAACCACTCTAATTTTACACTAGAAAAATTAGAGCATTTTTCTTTGAGATGTGTATTGTTTCCTCAACCAAGATGAAGAGAAAAATTAGAGAGAATTGTGTCTAGTTTCGGCCATATGCATGTGTATATGGGGGAAAGGGAGACTAGCCTTGGTAGTGTAAAAAGTTGTTGTTGGCATGTGTGACACATGTTTTGATTATTGAGAAAGTTGTCTCTCAACTCTTCACCTCCCCATGCATGCTATTTATTTGATTTTTTAACAATTAAAAATCCATTGACTTATTTTAATTATCTCAAACATATTTGAGACTAATTAAACATTACTTGAATTCACTCAAGTCACTAGTTGAATAATTATTTTACTATTGGGCTCTACAAGACCCAATATGATTTAGTTAATTCAACACTTGAATTAATTTAATTATTTGGACTCTACTAGGCCCACTAGTGTTAAATTAATTCAACACTTGAATTAATTTAATTTAGTCCACAATAATTTTTATGAAAATCACAATTTTCAAATATGTTATTTATTTGGCCAACTTTTAATTTGTGGAATTGTTCAAATTTTAATTTAGGAACACTTCCACAAATTAAAAGTTACATTTCCCTCATAGAAGTAATACTTCTATTTTTCCTTACGCTTATAAACTCATTTATAAGCCGTTCAATACTTTGAACTATTTTAACTTCTCAACGGGATCTAGAAAGCTAGTACTTGTGTAGCCCTCAATGGTTCATTGATACAACTAGCCGTGGGTTCACATCTCCATGTGATTCGGACTAAACACGTCCTTATTTGAGCATACCTCAATTGCTCCATTCTTACTTATCAACTCCTTGATTACAAGAACGTCAGAACTCAAATATGATAGTACCCAATCAATCATGTTAAACGCCTAGCAGCATCGCTTATATGATTCCCTAGGTATCAAATGATAGTGCCTGCAAGAACCATTCAATTATGGTTAGCGTACAGTACGGTCCCTTCAACTCATATATCCCGACTGATTCGACAACCATTGGTATATCGAGAGTTGTCAATGAATCGATACTATGTGTCATGTTGTAGTTGCATCGATGGTACACATAGGATATCCATACCCGAAGGTAAGCGGTGAATCCCCGGCTACAATGCATCGACTCCTATATGTTTCGACAAAACACCCAACCTTGCCACCTGATGACCCCTTGAGAGTCGGTAAACAAGTAAAAGTGTAATGCTAGCACATAGACTCTCAATGTTGTCCCGGGTAATAAGAACTAATGGTGTACAACCATAAACCAGGACGTTTCTACTCGATAAGTGAGAACCACTTGGAAAGTTCGTCCTTTATGGAGGGTTGTTCAGTGCACTCAACAAGGAGCCCCTATCTGCATGTTCGGACATCACAATGTCCCCTACTAATTAAACATAGTACTCACATCGAAGATACTAGTCTCAAACTCTAGCGGCCTATATCCTTCTTAGCGGCGGCTGAATCGACTAGGAACTGTTTAGAATATACAGTATTCCAAATATGAGTTTCATGATACTCATCTTATGAGCATCTCATATTCTCTACTAATTGTATATTCAAGGGCTTTATCTATGCAACTAGCATGTGTATACAGATAAAGATGTGCCAAAACAATAATTTCAAATATTATTAAAATAAAGATCGTTTATACATAGAGTTTCATTGTGAATACTCGGCCAACACTTGGCTCGACGTGCACCTACTCTAATATTATCATCTTGGTTTGAGAAATCATGAGAATTTTTCATATGCTAATAATAAGAATGTGTTGAATCCTCCACCGGGGTTCAAAACATCAAAGGGGGAAGGAAAACCTTCACTTGAGGATCTAGTTGGGACATTTGTTGTTGAATCTAGTAAAAGGATGGCTAGGACTGAATCTCGTCTTGATGGCATGGAAACTCACATGGGAAATATGGGCGCCACAATGAAATCATTGGAGACACAGATTGGACAATTGGCTAATGCATTGAGAGATCAAAATAAAGGTCAATTCCCAAGTAATACTGAAGTGAATCCAAAGGATCAATGCAAAGCTGTAACTTTGAGATGTGGAAGAGAATTAGAGGTGCAAAGTTCCAAGGAGAGAATGGACAAGTAGAAGACAGATGAAAAAGAGGAAACTAAGGGATCCAAAGCTGAAGTTGAAGTTGAACAACCTCCGGTATTTAAGCCAATTCTTCCATATCCGCAGAGGTTCAAAAAGAAGAAATTGGATGATCAATTTGCAAAATTTTTGGAGATTTTCAAGAAGATTCACATCAACATTCCATTTTCTGATGCTTTAGAGCAAATGTCAAACTATGCAAAGTTCATCAAAGATGTGATATCAAAGAAGAGGAAGTTGCAAGATTTCGAGACAGTGAAGTTGACCGAAGAGTGTAGCGCCATTCTCCAAAAGAAGCTACCACAAAAACTAAAAGATCTAGGGAGTTTTACTATACCTTACATTATTGGTGGTACTCAAGTTAATAAAGCTTTATGTGATCTTGGAGCAAGTATTAATCTTATGTCATTTTCTACTTATAGGGACTTGAAGCTAGGGGAGGTAAAACCTACCACTATAACTTTGCAACTTGCAGATAGGTCACTCACCTATCCTCGTGGAATTGTTGAAGATGTTTTGGTAAAAGTTGACAAGTTTATCTTCCCTGCTGATTTTGTAATACTTGATATGGAAGAAGAGCAAGATGCTCCATTGATTTTTGGGCGACCTTTCTTAGCCACTGGAAAAGCATTAATAGATGTACACAAAGGAGAACTCACCTTGAGAGTTGGTGGAGAAGCTGTCATTTTTAATATATATCACGCCATGAAGGAGTCAGATGAGGTAAGCACTTGTAAAAGCATTGATGTTTTAGACTCATGTATGTCCTTTGATTGTGCAGGAATTAGGGATCCCTTGGAGAGCTGTTTGATAGGTGCTGTTGGAACTGTTGATGAAAAAAATTGGGAAGTGAAAGAGCAACGGGTGGCTCTTGAAGCACTGCAGAAAGAAAGGAGAAAAGATGCACCGCCTGAAGAGTTTAATGTAAATGAGAAAATTGAGGTAAAAGCACCTTCTCCTGAATTAAAGGAACTGCCAAGCCACCTTTGTTATGCATTTTTAGGTGAAAATTCGAAATATCCGGTAATCATCCATTCCTTTCTTACTAGTACTGAAAAAGAGAAATTGTTGAGAGTGTTGAGGAAATTTAAAACTGCATTTGGGTGGTCGATTTCTGATATCAATGAGATTAGTCCTACTATATGCATGCATAAAATTTTGATGGAGGAGTCGTATACTCCTTATGTGGATCACCAGAGGAGGCTAAATCCAGCCATGAAAGAGGTAGTGAAAAATGAAGTGTTGAAATTGTTAAATGCTGAAGTTATATATGATATTTCTGACAGCAGTTGGGTATCGCCTGTGCAAGTAGTGCCTAAAAAGGGTGGAATGACTGTGGTAAAGAATGAAAATGATGAACTAATATCTACTCGTACTGTGACTGGATGGCGAGTATGTATTGATTATAGGAAGTTGAACAATGCCACACGTAAAAATCATTTTCCATTACCTTTTATTGATCAAATGCTTGATAGACTTGCTGGTTATTGTCACTACTATTTTTTAGATGGTTATTCAGGTTATAACCAGATTGCTATAGCACCAGAGGATCAAGAGAAGACAACTTTCACGTGTCCCTATGGCACGTTTGCTTTTAGGAGAATGCCGTTTGGGTTATGCAATGCCCTGCCACTTTCCAGAGGTGCATGATGGCCATTTTTGTAGATATAGTGGAAGAAATAATGGAAGTCTTCATGGACGACTTTTTGGTATTTGGTTCGTCGTTTGATCACAGTTTACATAACCTTTCCCTTGTTTTGCAGAGATGTCAAGAAAAGAACTTATTTCTTAATTGGGAAAAGTGTCATTTTATGGTCCAAGAGGGTATTGTTCTTGGACATAAAGTGTCTTCTAAGGGATTAGAGGTATACAGAGCCAAAGTGGTTGCAATTGAAAAGCTTCCACCACCAAAGAACATAAAAGGGATAAGGAGTTTCTTAGGACACGCCGGGTTTTATCGTTGATTTATCAAAGATTTTCCTAAGATTTCTAAACCTTTGTGTAATTTGCTTGAAAAAGAATCCACTTTTATTTTTGATGATGATTGTCTGCAAGCATTTGAGAAGATCAAAAAGGCATTGGTGACAGCACCAATCATGATAGTACCAGATTGGAAGGAGCCCTTCGAATTGATGTGCGATGCTAATGATTATGCAGTAGGTGTGGTGTTAGGCCAAAGGCGTGATAAATTTTTTAGATCAATCTACTATGCAAGTCGAACCATGGATGCTGCACAGCTAAATTACCCAACTACTGAAAAAGATATGCTTGCAGTAGTATTTGCATTTGACAAGTTTAGACCCTACTTGGTAGGCACAAAGGTAATTGTTTTCACTGACCATGCAGCTATTCGATACCAATTTGCCAAGAAGGATGCAAAACCACGCTTGATAAGGTGGATTTTATTGCTCCAAGAGTTTGATTTTGAAGTGAAGGATAGGAAGGGGTGTGAAAATCAAGTAGCTGATCATTTGTCACGACTAGAACTTGAAGAGAAAAAAGAGGAAGGAACCATAAAAGAAGCATTTCCAGACGAACAGCTGTTTAAGGTAAATTCTAAACTCCCTTGGTTTGCTGATATAGCTAACTTCTTGTCTTGTGGTACTTTTCCTCCAGATTTGAACTATCACCAAAAGAAGAAATTCTTTCACGATGCAAAGTTTTACCTATGGGATGATCTATATGTATTCAAGAGATGTGCTGACCAAGTTATAAGGAGATGCGTGGATGGCGACGATGCAAACAAAATTCTGGAGCAATGCCATTCATCACCTTATGGTGGACATTTTGGAGCAACACGAACATCAGCTAAGGTATTGCAATCTGGTTTCTATTGGCCTACTTTGTTCAAAGATATTTATACCTTAGTAAAATCATGTGATAGATGCCAGAGGTTAGGAAACATATCTAGGCGTCATTAATCACCACTAACAAATGTTTTGGAAATGGAACTTTTTGATGTTTGGGGCATAGATTTCATGGGACCCTTTCCCCCTTCTTTTGGTAATTCTTATATTTTATTAGATGTTGATTATGTGTCAAATTGGTGGAAGCAATCGCCACCAATACTAATGACTCTCATGTCGTAGCAAAATTTGTGCATAAGAATATCTTCACTAGGTTTGGAACACTGAGAGCCATCATAAGTGACGAAGGTACGCATTTTTGCAATAGAATTTTCAACTCACTTTTGGCTAAATACAATGTGAAGCACAAAGTGGCACTAGCATATCATCCTCAGTTGAATGGACAAGTTGAAGTATCCAATCGGGAAATTAAGAAAATACTAAAAAAGACTGTCAACACCAACCGGAGAGATTGGGCTATGAAGTTGGATGATGCGTTATTGGCTTATCGAACTTCATTCAAGACGCCTATTGGGATGTCTCCCTATAGGCTAGTGTTTGGGAAAGCATGTCATCTGTCGTTGGAGTTGGAGCATAGAGCATTTTGGGATGTGAAGAAATTAAATTTTGATTTGAAAGCTTCTGGAGACGTTAGAAAACTGCAGTTGAGCGAGATGGATGAATTCCGAAATGACGCATATGAAAATGCCAAGATCTACAAAGAGCAAACTAAGAAGTGGCATGAAAAATCATTGTAAGAAGGGAGCTCAAACTAGGACAACAAGTACTACTGTTTAACTCTCGTCTGAAGTTGTTCCCTGGTAAGCTAAAGTCGCGTTGGTCAGGGCCGTTTGTTGTGGAAACGGTGTCTCCTTATGGGGCTATCGAGCTAAAGTGCAGTGATGGGAGAACCTTCAAGGTCAATGGACAGCGGGTTAAGCCGTACTATGGGACTGAAGTAAGGAATATCGACAATGTCAAGCTGAGAGAAACAAACTGATCAGACTAGTGACAGTCGGGCTGAAGACGTTAAACCAAGCGCTAATTGGGAGGCAACCCAAATTTTTGTTTTTTTATTTATGGCATTTGTTTTCGGTTTTACTTTTATTCTTGTATTTTTATTTTAGGTTGTTTATTTTTGGTATAATGTGTTTTTATATCTTCCCAGATCTTATGAATCCCAATTGTATTTTTCAGGATTAAAATTTGAGTAGAAAACAATTTTTAGGGGTGCACCCGTGCTGGAAATATACCGGACCTGTGGTTGTTAAAGATAGAAATTTAGAAAAATTCCCGAGAGCTTACCGCACCCGCGGTACATTTTACACCGCACCCGCGCTTATGGTGTATGCAAAATCATGAAAATTCCCGAGAGCTTACCACACCCGCGGTACATTTTACACCGCACCCGCGCTTATGGTGTATGCAAAATCATGAAAATTCCCGAGAGCTTACCGCACCCGCGGTGTTTCTTATACCGCACCCGCGATTAGTTGAGCAGCGCACCCGCGGTTTATGAAAAACATTTTCAAAAGAGTTCCCTGAAGATATACCGCACCCGCGGTCGAAGTTTTAAAAATCAGAATAAGGCAAACATTTGACATAAACGAAGAACCCTTCTAAAAAATTCCTCTCTACTTCGAAAATTCTCTTCTTAAAACACACTCTAAATTCAAATCTTGTTCTTCCAAACACAAATATTCCACTACACAACCACATAACTTCAAAACTTCCATCCAATATCCATCTTATTCCACAAAAATTCAACACAAAACCTAGGGTGTGAAAAGGGGGCTCGAAAATTTTCAACCAAGGATTGATTGGAGCTTTGATTTTGTTCTTCAAGAAGCATTCCCACACTAAAGGTGAGCAAATCGATAGTACATTTGCTTTGAAATACCAAATAATTGGTGTTATTGGCTATAGAAGATAATTGAATTTTTTGTGGAGTATATTTGTGATATTGTTATTTGGATTGGTGTGTATAATTGTTGAGGTGTTGTTATTGTGGTTAACAAGTTTGGGGTGTGAAGAATCATCTAGTTTTGTGAATTGGATTGAAGGGGAAGGATGTTATTTGAAGGTGTTTGATAAAATGCCTCCAAGAAAAAAACAATCCAAGGGTGCATCATCATCTGCAAATTATGATGCAAACAGGTTTTGGGACGAGAAAGCGGAGGAAAACTATGGAAAAATTTTGAACAAAAGCATTGTAAAAGAGAGGGGATTTGATCTGAGTTTTCCCCGATCCGAAATTGGATTAATGCTTACTGCTCGGCATTGGGAGGAGTTTGGCAAGCAGCCACAAGATGTTGTCATTTCATTGGTAAGAGAATTTTATGCTAACCTTAAGGTTAAGCAAGAACAATTGAAGGTTTTGGTGCGAGGTAAAATGGTAGCTTTTGATGCACATACTATCAATACGCTATATGGTATACCTCAATGTATGCATGATGAATATGAAGAATACCGGGCTGAGCAAGTTGATTATAATAATATTCTTCAAACAATATGCATAGAGAGAGCGGAGTGGAGAATGAGAGATAATGTGCATATTAGCCTAGCCAAGTCTGATCTGAAAGTGTTGCCAAAGATTGGTATTCCTTTATTTCTGCTAGGATTAAGCCTACCGAACACACCACCAC
Organism: Primulina eburnea; assembly: GCF_022965805.1. NCBI lineage: Eukaryota > Viridiplantae > Streptophyta > Magnoliopsida > Lamiales > Gesneriaceae > Primulina > Primulina eburnea. The sequence continues at coordinate 32,268,070 of NC_133111.1, forward strand.
CGTCATCAAGGAGAGGGCTATCCTTACTTTTTGCATCATGACGGGAAGGACAATTGATTTAGGTAAATTGCTTCAGAGTTCGATGCTTGATTATGCAAAAGGTTATTCTCCTAGCGGACTCCTCCACCCTTCTCTTATCACTGCATTATGCCAGAATGCGGGAGTGACTTGGGCAGTGAATGAAGAATTGTTAAAGCCGAAAAATTTCATTGGGGTAATTCAACCACATAGGGCAGTGAGAGGTGAACACGTTGCGGCACGTCGAGCTGAAAGGGAATTCAACAGAATAGCTGCAGAAAGACGTGCCCATGCTCAAGCTCAAGAACCAAAACCACAACCGCAACAAGGAAATATGAGAGATAGGTTGACCCATTTGGAAGAAGAAATGAGAAATCAACGCCAAGACATGGATGAGTTTCGGTTTAGGACCAATACATTTATGGGATATATGATAGATTTTACGTCTGTCTTGGCTCAGCAATTTCCATCAGCTTCAACCTCTGGTAATCCATTTCTACCTCCTCCACAGTGGCCACCCATATACCACCCGTCGGAGTTCCAACCACCACAAGATGACGCAGATGATGAGGATGGCGATGACCACTGACGGTCGTTGCCCGAGGTATGTGTATTCCTCTAACTTTCATGCTTATTTACATCGAGGACGATGCACATGTTTAAGTTTGGGGGAGATGTTAATTTGAGTGTTTTATTTACTTTTGAGTTGTTTGCTTGTATGTTTGTAGTGTCTTAGTCATGAAATTTTTTTTTTTTTGGCCAATGATGAGAAAAGAAAAATATTGCATTAAGAAGAAAAGTCATGCATTACATTCATGTTAATCGATCAATTTGAAAAATTTAGAGAACAATCATGAGATTTGGTAAGTTTGAGACTTATAATTTCTTTACAACTCTGCGATTTTCATTTGATATTGAATTAAATTTTTGCAAACACATATATGATTGAGGCAATCTTTGATTTTATTTGGGCCTATTTATATTATTCATAAATATTCATTTGAAGCCCTATTGAGCCTATATGAGAAAAGAATTGTGTTCTTGAAATTTCTTGGAAGCCAAGCACTTTTCTTTTGAATATATATGTATTTGGTTGATGTATTCACGATGATTAGATTCTACTTTGTGTTGGTGAATTGAGATTTTGTCTAGAACTATCCAAACATCACTCGAGGCGAAATACGGACAAACTATGATTTATGAATGATTTAGGTGATTTTTGGATCGATTGAGTCTTTCAAGCCACCAAATAAAAATAATTTATCATTTTTCACCTCTTTGTAGCTTATATGAATTCGAAGGACACACGTAAATATGTGTAAAAGACCCCCATTCGATATCCTTTCAATTATCCCACATTTACTACCCTGCTGAATATCTTAAACATTAATTTCCTACCTTCTCAAGGGAGTAAGAATTCAAAGGATCAAAGAAATAGAAATTCTCCTAGAAAAGAAAAGAAAAATGAATGACGTTTCATCGAAGAAGTTGGAGAAAAATGGGAGAAAGGAGATGAAATGAATAAAAAAAAATGGAGATGAAAGAAAAAAAAATGGAGTTTGCAAAAGAGATAAAATTCAACTTACTCTCTTATTTGAATTCCTAATCTTCATTGTAGCCGTGAGCCAATGCCTAACATTACAAGCATTGCAAATCCTATTGACCAAGTCATAGTTGTCCAATATACTAGTGGAGAGTGATTGGGAGGATCTAGCCTATGTACAATCGATAAACACTTCCATTGAGTATGAATCTGAACAATTTTACACACACCTCATTGCATCAAATATTTATTGGGTATTCCTTTCTTAAATGAATATGGCTTTGAACCCAATCTTTACAGGAAAGACCTCTTGATTTGTGTTTGTAAAAATTGAAATCGATTGAGAATGTTTTGAAACATGAGTTTGAAGAGATTAGAAGTTAAGAAAATTAACCGATTGCATGATTTTATCCGGATGAAAAAGTGGTTGGATTGATTTGACTTGTGAATGCAAGAAGAGTTAATTAAATTATCTTGAGGCCAAGTTCTTTAAAATATTTCATGACTTGTTTGTTTGTGTTGTTTTGTTTTGCTCGGGACTAGCAAAATCTTAAGTTTGGGGGAGTTTGATAAGTGCAATTTATTGTACTTTTATTACTTGTTTTTAACTTGGAATTTTGTGATTTTTGAGCAGGTTTTATGTGAGTTGTTGTTTTTGTTGTTGTTGTTTGGAAGCTTAGAATGAGAATTTGGAGTAGTAAAGTGTTGAATTGGAAAGTGCAAAAGATAAAAAAATGGCCGAAGCTCCAGCGCACCCTGCGCTAACAAAAGCACCGCACCTGCGGTTTATTAAAAATCAATTTTCAGAAGATCATCCGAGACTGCACCGCACCCGCGGTCACTGAAGTTCAAAAATGAAAAAATCAGTCGAAGATGCAGTGCACCTGCGGTCCATCTATGAGCGCACCCGCGGTCTTCGAAAAAACAGAGTCCGAAAAATTTGTAACTTTGTGGGCTGCGCATGAAAGTCTATGAAAATGGTGTGCTGCAATTTGAGACTTGTCTGGACTATAAAAAGGCATCATTTACTTACCATCTAGGGTATTGGGGAGCCAAGGAAAGAGGGGAGGCTGCTGGAAATTATTGAAGACTCAAGTTCTTTTAGTTCTTGAGAAATCTTTTGCACAAGTCCGGGGACGGAATCAGCACTTCAACTTCTTGTTCTAAGTCTTCTTTCTTTTATTTTTCATTTGATATGTCTCGTTTCAGAACCATGTTTTTTTATTTTATTTGTGTTATTATGAGCTAAGTTTTTATTTCTAGAGGAAAGATGGAACAAAACTAGTAACCATGTGTTGAAATTTATGAAGTAAGTTATTTAAGTTCTTCATATTGTTCATTTGTATTGTTCTAATCTTAATGCTTTTAATTTATTGGCCATAAGTTGAATGATTTATATGTTTACAATTTATCACTTGGAAAAGAAAATTATAAACAAGAAAAGAGAAAAATACATCAATGGTATTTATAGAGTTTGGGAGAGCCTATAATGCTATTGAAGCCTATAGAAAATCTAGTGCTTGATGTGTTATTTATTTGTAGATTGTTGATGAGAACATTGCAATCAAATTTTAGATAACCAATATCTATTTAACACTCGGGAGAGGGAGTAGATAACTATAGGATTCTTGGCTAATGAATAAAAAAGATTTTTATAACATAGCTACAAGAAATTACACATGGTGGATAGTTGAGTGAAATCGGACCTCTAGATCTTTTATTCCATTGTTATTTGCAATAGTTTGGTGTGATATTTTATTTAAATCCATTGTCAATTTAGTTATTCTTGCAAACAAATCTTTTAATTGATTTTTCTAAATAAAATTGAGAATATTTTAATTACAAGTATTAATATACATTTAGATACATACTCCTCGTGGATAGACACTTGTACTCGAAAATACATTTTATTACAATTTGACGTTGTGCACTTGCAAGCAATTAAGAAAACACGCAACACTTTGCCAGTTCAGCAAGACTGACATTAGTGTGTATGTTATTCTCTCCGAATTTAGAACAATTTTCTCAGCCAATCTTGAAAATTAGTGTTTGGTTAGCTTGTTTTAACGATAGAAATGGATTACGTGACGAAATCGTAAATATACTGATATGGAAACAGAATAAACGTTACCGACTATTTTAAAATATTTTGTAAGACGTAAAATATGGTCTTTTGTTTTTACGAATTGTCCTCCCACTATTTTGACATTTTCACCACCCTCTGTTGAAAAACGGGAAATCCAATTTCTTTAGTGAGTACGCAAGGCCCAATTGTAAAATTATGATCCCGAATACGATCAGCCAATCATAATTTCCAAAAGGTAGAGCCCAATTGCAACTCCTTGCAACCCTTACGTAATTTTGCCTCACGTTTGAGGAGGGTCCAATAATATGTTCCCCTTTCTCTTCACGTGTCGAGCCCGGCCCATCAATGTTGAACTTTAGTGGACGGTCACCATGAGATCTCCCAATAATATGAGCCGAAGTCATGGGAGTTCCATGTAGTTCACATCAAATATGTCAGTGGAAGTCACAGCTTTCCGGCGCCCAGGCCTCCCCAATAATATGAGCAAGACACTGACCGCGAGTAGCGTTCATCATGCAACCACCGTTGATGGAAGGCAAAGAATTATTAAACTTTCTTTTACTTATCCTTTTAATGGGCTTGATTTAAATTTTGGATCTCATCCAAAATGAGGGATTTTAATTTTAAAAATTTGTCTCATCATTAATTTTAAAACTCGTGCCATTATTGTTTGTATGATTGCCGGATTCATGCAACTCTTGTTATTATATAATAATGCACATACTGGTTATTTATAATATATCACATACATCATAAATAATAATAAAGGATGATCGATAACCGATAGCTAATTGATCCGTACGAGCCACATACGAATCCATGTCTATAATCTAGGTAAATGTAGGGATGCAAATACAACTATTACATAAGCTTCCATAATTTACATGTCTTCGATCTTCAAAACTCCTTTCGAGGATCTCGGGCCCACCTTCTTCAAATCTTGATCTCCCACTAAATCTAATATTTACATTAAATTTCCATGGCACATTGGGATACAAATTTCAGGGGTGGGAACGTGCCATAAACCAAGCCCACTTTATAATTATCAAATAATTAAAAATTACAACATGTAAAAACCTAACATACACCTAGAAAATTGGTCATGGCTCTCGATCATTCTTTTAACATATAATATCATATATTATATAAATCCGATAATATCAAATATCATCAATAATTCGTGTATCTCGTAAATTATCACTAACCGCCATAATTATCAAATTAAATAAACACTTTTATTTAATTTTAAATAATTAAATTTCTTATAAAACACCTTTTACCATAAATAATTAAAATCATATTTCAATTATTTATTTTGTAAGAAATCGATTATATAAAAATTATTGTAGGGGTAAAATCGTCCGTATTTTCACAAAATATCAATTTAACCCAAAATTTTAAAAAATCAGAAAATCGCCCCTAGCCCGAACCATTCAAGCCCACGACCCAGCGCGGTGCCCGAGACGTTCCCGGGTACCCGCGTCGCCCGCCCGCTGCCCGATCCGATCGGGCACGCGGTGCGCTGGCCGTGCGCGCCTGCTGTGCGTACGCCTGCGCGCTGCCCTGTGCGCGCGTCTGCCCGGAACTGTTCCGGGCAGACCAATTTTTTTTTTTAAATACAGATTTTTCAAAAATAAATTTTAGGGGCGTTTTTCATAAAAATTCTTATGCGGTTAGAAATAATAAACTCAACACAATTTAATTAAAACACACGATTGAGAATAACCTGGCTCTGATACCACTGTTGGGACATCGTATTCTCGCACCCAAGACGCAGCGGAAGTTTAAAAATTTTGTTCTTGGGCGGCGTGTGTTCAAAACACCCATAGGATGTTTAGAATTATACCTTTGCGTTCTTAACGCTGGACTCCAAACTATTCCGATGTTTAAGCGGATATAGCCCTTCTTGTAAATCCCTACGAATGGCTCTTCAAATTTGATCATCTAATTAGGTCCACGATCGAAGGCTGTCTTCTTTTTTTGGTTTGCACTAGAAAATCCAAACGATTTGTGCGTTGAGATTGTATTCTCCGAATTTCCAAAATCCGGAGATGAGGCGGCGCGGCGTTGGAAGAAGGAGGAAGGCTGAAAATAAATCTTCACCAAGTCAAGATGGCCGAGAGATCCTTTTTCAAAGTGGGAAGGTTTTTGTAAATTTTGTGCTTATTGATTCTTAATCAATAATTAACCAATAATTAATGATTCTCAATCATTAATTAAGCAAATTTATTGGCCAAAATTTCTTCCCCAAATTATTGAAAGTGGCCGTGACTTTCATTGAGAATTGGAGAGAATTTCCTTTTGATCTGTGTGCAATTTTTCCATCTCACAACAATGAGCTCTAATGTTGTATTTATAGAATGAGACTCCTAATCTAATTAGGAGTCCCTTCCACAAGGACTCTTATAATTTTATTATATTTAAACTCTCATATTCTTAATATATAATGTATTTATTAACATTTAATAATACATGATATAATAATATCATATACATATATTTTATATCACCATATAAAATATATACATGCATATGTATATAAGATTAAATAACTATTATTTAATTTATAAACTAACTCATTAGTTAATTTAATTCTAGACTCCTTTAGAATATTTATGAGAATTTGTGCATGTTAGTAGTCACCACTACTAGCACAATCATTTAATTAGTAAATTCCAAATTCACTAAAAAAAATGATTCCTATATCATTATAACCCCGATCGACGATCCGAGAGCGCCGATGTACCAAGGATTCAAATCTTGTTCATATAATAAAAATTGAAAATTTCGAAGATCAAAATTTTCATTTACCAAAATTAGAACTTACCATATATGGAAGTTACCATATTTGGCAGCTGCCAGTTTTAGTGAACTCCTTCACAAAACAGGCAATTCCACTCTCCTTCCTTATTTAGCAATCATGCTAACTTCCACTTCTTCCATCCTATGAAATCAGCTCATAAAATCCTTTATAAGCTTCCTGTTTAATCTCCATCAAACTATAGTCGCCAAATTCCAACTCTTTGAAATTTGACTATCTCAACGGGAACACAGAATCTGATACTTGTGTGACCCTCAATGGTTCAGGGATACAGCTATCAGTGGGTTCACATCTCCATGTGATTCAGAATTGTTAGAGTATGTGCACGTCGAGCCAAGTGTTGACCGAGTGTTCACAATGAAACTGTATGTATAAGCAATCTTTATTTTAATAATATTTAAAAATATTGTTTTGGCACATCTTTATCTGTATACCAATGCTAGTTGCATAGATAAAGCCCTTAAATATACAAATAGTATAAAGAATATGAGATGCTCATATGATGAGTATCATGAAACTCATACTTGGAATACTCTATATTCTAAACAGTTCCTAGTCGATTCAGCCGCCGATAAGAAGGATATAGGTCGCTCGAGTTCGAGACTAGTATCTGCGATGTGAGTACCATGTTTCATTGGTAGGGGACATTGTGATGTACGAACATGCAGATAGGTGCTCCTTGTAGAGTGCACTGAACAACCCTCCATAAAGGACTTTCCAAGTGGTTCTCACTTATCGAGTGGAAAAGTCCTAGTTTATGGTTGTACACCATTAGTCAATATGACCCGGGACAACATTGAGACTCTATGTGCTAGCGTTTCACTTTGACTTGTTTACCGACTTTCATGGGGTCATCAGGTGGCAAGGTTGGGTGTTTTGTCGAAACATATAGGAGTCGATGCATTGTTTAGTATGAAATCTCTGATCAGAGTATGGTGGTAATTATGAAAGGGGTTTCATAGATTACACCATCGATGCAACTACAACATGACACATAGTATCGATTCATTGACAACTCTCGATAAACCAATGGTTGTCTAATCGGTAGGGATATATAAGTTGAATGGACCGTACTGTACGCTAACCATAATTGAATGGTTCTTGCAGGCACTATCATTTGATACCTAGGGAATCATGTAAGCGATGCTGCTAGGCATTTAACATGATTGGTTGGGTATTATCAGACTTGAGTTCTGACGTTCTTGTATCAAGGAGTTGATAAGTAAGAATGGAGCAATTGGGGTATCCTCATATAAGGATATGTTTGGTCCGAATCACATGGAGATGTGAACCCACGGCTAGTTGTATCAATGAACCATTGAGGGCCACACAAGTACTAGCTTTCTAGATCCCGTTGAGAAGTAAAAATAGTTCAATGTGTTGAACGGCTTATAAATGAGTTTATAAGCGTAAAGAAAAATAGAATTATGACTTCTATGAGAGAAATGTAAATTTTAATTTATGGAAGTGTTTCTAAATTAAAAGTTGGCCACGTGAATAATGTATTTGAAAATTGTGATTTTCATAAACATTATTATGGACTAAATTAAATTAATTCAAGTGTTGAATTAATTAAACACTAGTGGACATAGTAGAGTCCAAATAATTAAATTAATTTAAGTTTTGAATTAATTAATTTATATTGGGTCTTGTAGAGCCCAATACTAAAATAAATTATTTAACTAGTGGACTTGAGTTAATTCAAGTAATGTTTAATTAGTCTCAAAATGTTTGAGATAATTAAATTAAGCCTATGGGTTTTTAATTTGTTAAAAACTATATAATATTTGCATGCATGGGAGGTGAAAGGTTGAGAGACTACTTTTTGAGTTATCAAGCATGGCATGCAAAAAGTGATTCTACTTTTCCCACAACCAAGAAAAGTCTCCCTTCCCCCTCATTCACAATGCAATGGCCGAATTTTTGAGTTGTTCTCTCCTCCATTTTTCTCTCATTTTTCTTCTTCAAGTGTTGAGGAAAGAAAATAATTCTCATTGAAAAATCCTCTTAGTTTTCTAGTGCAAATTAAGAGGGGATCTACCTAGTTGGTGGTGGGCTTAATAGTTGAGCAAGGAGTGCTCAAAGGAAGCTTGAAGATAATTTCTACCATTGAAGAGCTAAGGTGTTTACACCTTAGTTGGAGCCATACATCAATCCTTGTGATTGATAGGTACATTTCTTAACACACTATGAATGTCATTTTGTGTTTATTGTATTTGCTACACATTAAATCAAGGTGGCCGAAAATTTCTTATGAAAAATAAAAATTTTAAACTTCAGTTGCGCTTCCGCTCACCATAACCGATCCCCTTTCAAGTGGTATCCGAGCTATGGTTACGATTTTGTGTAGCATTTACAAGATATTATGTTGAGATCGATTTCTAACCGCATGAGAACAAAATTTTGCAACAAAATCAAGGCCACCTTGGGGCATATTTCGGCAGCTTGTTGCTGCCCATTTCGGGCAGCCCAAGCTGCCCGAGGGGCTGCCCGAAACGGGCAGCCCAAAGGGCTGTCCGAAACCCCCTTTTAAAATTTTTTTAAAAAAATTGTTGCCGGAATCCGACGACGGCGATGACGACTAGGGTTTCCAAAAGTGTTTTGGATTATCAAAGTGTCATGGGCCTTGAGTTGTTGGGCCATTGGATGGCTAACATATTTGTGAATTTTAAATGAGCCAAAAAGTTTTTGGTGAAAAATAAGTTTTTGGGCCCTTAAGTTTAAAATTACAAAAGTTGCAAATATTTTCTCATGAAATAAATATTTTAAGTTGGACTTTAAATATTTATAGTAGATGGTGATTTACAAGAAATTCGGTTATAAATAAATTAATTTGAAAGAAGACAAAGGTGTTTGTATACTTTGTTAATTTAGTTTATAATCGTGGCGGTTAGTGATTGGATCAAGATATATAATATTGGATCAATTAATTATTGTGATAATTAATTGATGGTGTATGATATGTGATATTATGCATGAAGGATGATCAAAAGCCCAAGCCCAATTTGCTAGGTGTATGCTAGGATATTTTGTGTTGAATGATTGTAATAATTATCAATTTATAAAGTGGGCTTGGTTTATGGCCCGTTCCCACCACCATGAGATGTATCCCTATTTGCCATGGATATTTATTTGTAAATATTAGTATAGTGGATGATCAAGATTGGAAGATGGTGGCTATGATGATTATGAAGATCGAAGACATGTAAATATTGGAAGCTAATGTAATAGTTGCATTTGCATCCCATGCATTTCCCTAGGATTGGACCTAGGTCCGTGTTTAGCTCACACGGGCCATTAGTTTTGGGACGATTGATCACCCATCCTTGTTTTGTTTACTGTTTATAATATATGCATGATATGTTATAAATAATGAGTATGTGCGTTATTATTATGATAATAACAAAGTTGCATGAATCCGGCAAACATACGATCAAACATGGCGAGCTTTTAAATAAAATTAATCATGAGACCTTTCAAAATTAAAAACCCTCATTTTGAATAAGATTCAAAATTAATATCAAGCCCGAAAAGGGGAATTATAAATTTGTTTATAATTTCCATGTCTTCCATCGACAATGGGTGCATGATGAACGCTATCCGTATTCAGGGCTCGGCTCATAATATTGGGGGGGCCTTGGGTGCCGGAAAGCTGTGACATCCATTGACATGGTGATGTGAACTACGTGGAACTCCCATGATTTCGGCTCATATTATTAGGGGAACTCATGGCGACCGTCCATTAAGGTTCAACATCGATGGGTAAGGCTTGACACGTAAAGATGAACGACGTCATATTATTGGGTCCTAATCAAGCGTGAGACAAAAGTTTACGTAGATGGTTGCATTGTGATGCAATTGGAAACTACCTTTTAGGAATTGTGATTGGCTGATATTATTCGGGATCATAATTTGCTAATTGGACCTTACGTACCTACTGAGGAAAGGAGTTTCCCGTTTTCACTAGAGGGTAGTGAAAGATGTCAAAACAGTGGGAGCATATATTTATGAAGTAAAAGTTCAAACTTCATATCTTACTAAATATTTTAAAATAGTCATCAACATTTATCTGTTTTTACTTTCTATACAAATTGACAATGTCTTCGATTCGCAATCCGATATCTGTAATACTCGACAAACACATACTAACTGGACCTAATTACCTCACTTGGCTAAGAAACCTAAAAATCGTCTTGAATTCGGAAAGGGTAGCATATACACTGACTGAGTCGCCCCCCGTTGAGGCTCCGACTGACTGCACTCCTAAGGAATTGCAGACTTACAAGGAATGGTGTGACCATGAATTGAAAGCCAGGTGTTATATGCAGGCTTCTATGAATGATGAGCTGCAGAGGCGTTTTGAGGATGCAAAGAGTGCTGCTGACATTCATTTGCATCTCAAGGAGCTCTTTGGTGAGCAAACACGGCCTCTTAGGCATGCTACCAGTCAAGGAGCTGATCACTTTGCGCATGCGAGATGGGGCCACGGTCCATGAGCATGGCCTGAAGTTGATTGGGCTCATGGACAAGCTCGTTCGCATGGATCTGATCTTGCCTTCGGAGTTGACCACCGACGTGTTGCTGTTATCATTGCCTAACTCATTTGATCTTTTTGTGGTGAACTTCAGAATGAACAAGATGGAGCCGACCCTTGAGGAGTTGGTGAATATTCTTGTTACGTTTGAATCAACCATCAAGAAAGAGAATTTGGTTCTTTATGTGGGTTCTTCATCTGGTACGAAGATTGATCCACATTGGAAGGGAAAGAAGCGTTCTTTCCAACGTCCCAAGAAGAACGTGCCCTTGATGAGGCAATCTCCGAATCCCGTTGTGGCAGCCATACCAGTTAAGGCTGACAAGACTGCTGATGAACGTCATCACTGCAAAAAGCCTGGACATTGGAGGCGTAACTGCAGAGAATATCTTGCCCAGAAAGGTTCTGGAACTGGTATGTTCTATATTGAAGTAAACATTTCAATTAACTCTACTTCTTGGGTATTGGATACCGGTTGTGGATTATATCTCTGTAATGAGTTACTGGTGATGGGAAGAAGTAGGAGGCTTAAGGAAGGTGAGACCTTCTTGAGGGTGAGCAATGGAGCAAGAGTTGCTGCCAAGGCCATAGGAGATGTTTACTTGCTGTTGAACAATGATTTTAAGTTAATTTTAAGAGATGTTTTGTTTGTACCTGAATTTGTGAAAAACATTGTTTCCATTTCTATGTTGATAAAGATGGATATTCTTGTTTTTTTTTGCAAAGGTGTTTGCAATATTTACAAGAATGAATGTTTGATTGGTACTGGTGAACTTGAAAACGATCTCTATAACTTAAAATTGAAAGATATTCCACTAAATGTCCATTTAAAGGCAGACACCATATGAGATATGGATGTGTAAGCCACCCAAATATTCTTATCTTAGAATATGGGGGTGCCCTGCTTATGTGAAGCAGGTAGTGGGAGATAAATTGGATAGTCGATCCATTTTATGTTTCTTTGTGGGATATCCAAAGAATTTTGTTGGATATTATTTCTATCATCCCCAAGAAACAAAGGTGTTTGTTTCTATGAATGCAACCTTTTTGGAAAAGGAATTTTCTATTGGATAGAAAAGGGGAGATGATAGAACTCGAAGAGGTTCGAGAGACACCCACAATTATAGAACCCACACCCGAAGAGCCAAGAGAGGAGATACAAGCTTCTAGAAGATCCGAGAGAGTCTCAAGACCACCTATGAGGTATGGTCTGCTTCTTGAAGAGGGCCATGATGATCTTATCCATGGATGTGATCCAAAGGACCTTCAAGGAAGCATTATCTGATGCCGATTCATCCAAGTGGCTTGAAGCAATGGAATCTGAGATGAATTCCATGCATTCGAACCAATTGTGGAATCTCGTGGATCCACCTGAGGGAATTGTTCCCATAGGGTGTAAATGGATTTACAAGAGGAAACTTGGGGCGGATGGAAAGGTATTGACCTTCAAAGCGCGATTGGGTGGCCAAAGGATAAACTCAAAGACAAGGAGTTGACTTTGAGGAAACCTTTTCTCCAGTTGCAATGTTCAAGTCCATAAGGATTTTGCTAGCCATAGCTGCATGGTATGACTATGAGATATAGCAGATGGATGTTAAGACAGCATTTCTTAATGGGGATATTAAGGAAGAAATTTACATGTCTCAACCCAAAGGGTTTACGTCTATCGGAAGTGAGCATATGGTATGCAAACTTCAAAGATCTATTTATGGTCTAAAGCAGACATCTAGGAGTTGGAACCACAGATTCGATAGTACAATCAAAGTAAATCAAAGAGTTTGGTTTTGCTAAGCATCCTGAGGAACCCTGTGTGTATAAGAAGGTCAGTGGGAGTGCTGTGACATTCCTGGTGTTGTATGTTGATGACATTCTACTCATTGGGAATGATGTAGGAATGTTGCAATCAACTAAGATATGGTTAGCAAGTAAGTTCTCGATACAGGACTTGGGTGAAGCATCTTTTGTATCGGGAATACAGATCTATAAAGATAGATCAAGAAGATTACTTGGTCTCACCCAGTCCACATACATTGATACCATCGTGAAGCGGTTCTCGATGGATGAGTCCAAGAGAGGACATCTACCAATGTGTCATGGCGTGTCCCTATCGAAGTCTGTCTTTCAAGACTGATGCAGAGATAGCGGCGATGACAAGCATTCCTTATGCATCTGCGATTGGTAGCATCATATATGGGATGATATCTACACGTCCTGACGTGGCTTTCGCACTAAGTGTAGTGAGTAGATATCAATCGAACCCTGGTCTTCCACACTGGAAAGCTGTGAAAGACATCCTCAAGTAGTTGAGAAGGACCAATAAATTGTTCTTGGTCTATGGGGTGGAGAACTGAAATTGGAAAGCTATACCGACTCTAGCTTCCAAAGCGATATCGATGACTCGAAGTCAACCTCTGGGTTTTTATTCATGCTAAATGGTGCTACTGTCTCTTGGAAGAGTTCCAAGCAAGACAATAATGCGGATTCCAGCACAGAGGCCGAATACATTGCTGCATCAGATGCAGCAAGGGAGGCTGTTTGGATAAGGAATTCCGTCTAAGAGTTGGACGTCATTCCTAATGGAGTTGCACCTCTCCCGGTGTTGTGTGACAACACAGGAGCTTTTGTAACGAACCGTACTCTTACTACTTAAAATTTGCGGAAAAATTAAAAATTTTCTTTTAAAATAAAGGAATGCGAAAATGAAATCAAATACGGTCATCACTACATCCTTCATCAATAAAAAATAATCGTAAACGACATCACCAATAAGATTTGCTAAGAGAAATAGTTGTTCCAAAAGTCTTGAAAAGAAACATAACATCAGAGTATTTTAAACTTTGCATAAAAATCGTGAAATAACATGGGCGGTCCTCGGGTTTAGCCTGCCGCTCAGTCCAAGCCTGCTCCTTGGTCGCCACCTCCTGTCTCTGCATCAACATACTCACCTGCATCGATCAAGTCTAGTGAGTCTAAAGACTCAACACGTATAAACTGGAATAACGAGTACTACATAATAAAACCACATGCAACTTTAAAATAGGACATACATAACTTGAAACTTGACTTGCATAAATAACTTGAACATACGTACTTGCAAAACTAGACGTGCCATCAACATAAAATTTCATAAGCATGCTGCATACTTAAACATACGTAACTTCATCATTTTTGCATAGAGGATGTTTCAAAGCAAGTGACTCATACATAATAAACGCCTGATCAGACAAACCGCAGTACTGGGCTGACAAGGACGTATCCACTGCCACATACATGAGATCACCGTTCATAATTTAACGGGCTGGTTGGTCCCCGTTCATAATTTAACGCTTTTTAACCACGATCTAACCCGTTCATAATTTAACGGAGTGGAGAGGTCCTTGGCCACGTTCACCGACTTCCAAACCCATTCAATTCGGTCACAAGACATTTAGCATACCTCAAAAACTTAAAATATTTTCTTGCACGTCAACATACTTACTTGGCGTTGAGGGATTCGTTGGACTTCGACTGGGGCTATCGCTGCTGCACATACTAACTTGAATTTGCATAACTTAAACGTAGAAATCATACTTCCTCTCAAGTTCAATCATTACTTAGGACATTCTAAAATTTCCCATAACACGACCCTGGATAATCCTTGCACTAAACCATGACCTCAAACCCCGAAAACAACTTTCAATCTTTCCCAAACAGTGAGTACACGGACCCCTACCCCGGGTCCGTGTACGGGTCCGTCTAGGTGCGGTGAAGTGATACTCGGAAGGAAGAAGGGACACGGACCCCGTGCCTACCTCCGTGTAGGGGTCCGTGTAGACTCGGGTGAAAGACTCCAGGAAAAAGGGTGGACACGGACCCCGTGCCAGGGTCCGTGCAAGGGTCCGTGCAGACTCTGGAAAAAGGCACCCCGGAAGAATAAAGGCACGGACCCCGTGTCAGGGTCCGTCCCAGGGTCCGTGTAGACTCTGGAGTTCGAAGCTTACGAAAAATCTTGACGCCATCTTTCATCCGCCCCCCCCCCCCCCAATCAAACTCAATGCTATGAACCGACACCGCAGGACGCTTCCTAGGACACTAAGGCATTGTATCACACCCAAGTGAACCAATGACAACGTCACAACTCAGAATTCGGCACAAGATTTCTTCTTATGACTCTTGATTCAACTTAGTGCCTATTGACACGAAAGAACCCTTAGTGACCGTCCCAAACGACATAAAAAAAAGGTACCTATACACAGCAACGATCACCCGTCGAACCTGCAACATAAAACTCAAGAACACATATTTTCATAAAAGTCGCAGTTTGAGCAGTCCCGCGAAAAACTCCATAACTCACTCAATTTTCGTCCAAAAATTTCGAATCATATATCAAATCGAAGGTATCAAAATGTTCTACAATTTTCTAGTAGAAAGTGTTCTCGAAATATGTACCGAAAATTCGCAGTTTAAACGGG
Source organism: Primulina eburnea (assembly GCF_022965805.1). Lineage (NCBI taxonomy): Eukaryota > Viridiplantae > Streptophyta > Magnoliopsida > Lamiales > Gesneriaceae > Primulina > Primulina eburnea. The sequence goes on from NC_133111.1 coordinate 32,283,523, forward strand.
AAGAGTAAAAGCGGGTTTTCAGATCTAAAATTCATTCAAAACCGATCCGAATCAATTTCTGCTCAAACGACGGACGTCACACACATATTTTTACGCATAAAACAACGCAACACATAATATGACATGATCGATACAGAAAGAACAGATTATACGTGCCTTTTCGATAATTAAGAATATCGTAACGACGACACCGACGCGGGAAAAGATGCGAGGTTGAACCGGGATGCCTGTGGGACGGTTTTCTTGCAATAAAATTCACCGAAATCTTGCTGGAAATGTCTAGTGGAGGGGCGGCTGCTGTAAGAGTAGAGAGCCCTAGTTTTCTTTCTTTGAAAATACTCAAAATCTGAATGTGTGTGAGTGTATGTGTATCGGTGTGTGTGTGTGTGTGTGTTTGGTGTGTGTAAAGCGTGAGTTTTAGTAGGAATTAGGGAAATAAATTGCTTAAATGATAATTAGTCCCTAATTAAAATAATAACTCACCCTTTAACTTAACAACAAACATTAATTAAAATAACTACACATTGATTTTAGTAAAACTCTCTAATAAGAAAAATAACATACAAAAACGCTAATTTTAAAAGTTTCAAACTCTTAAATCACTAAATACATAATACTATTTTAAAATATTACAACTTAATAGCTTATTAAAAAACCCCATCCACAACTTAAAATAAAATACCACATTTTAATTTGCCAAAATCGTCACCGGTCTTTTCCTCGATCCCGCCTCGAATAATCCCCTGAAACATGAAACTTGAAAAACGTTTTAACGTGCATCGCATAAACATAAATAATTTAAAATAATGCATTTAAATAAATCATGCATCGCTAAAACTCATTTAAAATTAATTTAAATGATTTAATAATTAAATAATTGCAGGGGTTTATACTTGTATTAAATTTGGGCACTACAATTCCTCTCACACTTATAAAAATTTCGTCCCTGAAATTAAGTCTTACCGAACAACTCCGGGTAGCGAAGTCTCATGTCGGCCTCTGACTCCCAAGTGGCTTCTTCCACCGATTGATTCAGCCACTGAACTTTGACCAACTTAGTCACCTTATTCCGGAGCCTACGCTCTTGCATGTCCAGGATTTGGATTGGTCTCTCCTCATAAGACCGGTCTGGAGCCAACTGTAACGGTCCATAACTCAGAACATGCGAAGGATTAGCCAGATATTTCCTCATCATCGAGACATGGAACACATTGTGCACCCCGGCCAGATTCGGCGGAAGGGCTACACGATAGGCTAGTGTCCCAACTCTGTCCAAAATCTCAAATGGTCCAATAAACCTCGGACTCAACTTGCCTCTCTTTCCAAATCTCATAACACCCTTCATAGGTGCTATCTTAACGAATACGTGATCACCAACGGCAAATTCGATATCTCTCCTCCTCTTATCAGCATAACTCTTCTAACGGCTTTGGGCAGTCTTCATTCTGTCACGAATCTTGACCACCACGTCGGCAGTCTGCTGAACTATCTCTGGACCAAGTTCTGCTCTCTCACCAACTTCATCCCAATGAACTGGTGATCTGCACTTCCTCCCATACAATGCCTCATAGGGAGCCATACCAATAGATGCTTGGAAGCTGTTGTTGTATGTGAACTCCACTAGAGGTAGTCTAGACTCCCAATCTCCTTGAAAATCAATCATGCAGGCTCTCAGCAAATCCTCTAAAATCTGAATCACTCGCTCAGACTGGCCATCTGTCTGCGGGTGAAAAGCTGTACTGAAAAGCAATTTCGTCCCCATGGCTGCGTGTAAGCTCTTCCAAAAGGACGATGTGAACCTCGGGTCCCTGTCGGACACAATTGAAACTGGAACCCCATGTAAACGGACTACCTCCTTGATGTAAAGCTCCGCATACTGCGTCATGGAGAAAGTTGTCTTCACTGGTAGGAAGTGCGCTGACTTAGTGAGTCTGTCCACTATAACCCAAATGGCATTAAAACCTCTGACTGCTAGGCAATCCAACGACGAAGTCCATCGTAATGTTCTCCCACTTCCACTCGGGGATGGGGAGTGGCTTAACCAGTTCTGCTGGCCTCTGATGTTCAGCTTTTACTTGCTGGCAAGTGAGACATTCGGACACGAACTTGCGGATGTCTCGCTTCATCCCTGGCCACCAATACAAGATCTGGAGGTCCTTATACATCTTGTTACCTCCTGGATGGATAGAATACGGAGATGCGTGTGCCTCTGACAAAATATCCTGTCTGATCGACTCGCCGCTAGGCACCCACATTCTACCTCTGTATCTTACAATCCCATCTGAAACGGTATAAAGAACGCTGCCGTTGCCCTCATCTTTCAGTCTCCATTTCTGTAGCTGCTCATCTGAAGACTGTCCTGCCCGGATACGGTCTAGTAAATCCGATTTGACTGTCAGATTAGACAGCCTAGGAGCCCTGCCCTCACTATAAATTTCCAGCCCAAACTTCTGAATCTCAGACTGAAGAGATCTCTGCGCTGACAACTGAGCTACAACTGCCACTTCCCTGCTCAAAGCGTCTGCGACAACATTAGCCTTTCCCGGATGGTAGCTAATTTTGCAGTCGTAATCCTTCACAAGTTCCAACCATCGTCTTTGTCTCATATTCAACTCCTTCTGCGTGAAGAAATATTTGAGACTCTTGTGGTCGGTGAAAATCTGACATTTCTCGCAGTATAGGTAGTGTCTTCCAAATTTTCAGTGCGAAGACAACGGCGGCTAACTCTAGGTCGTGAGTCGGATAGTTCTTCTCGTGCACTTTCAGTTGCCTGGAAGCATAGGCTATGACCCGACCCTGCTGCATCAATACTGCGCCTAACCCGAGCTTAGATGCATCGGTATATAACACAAAGTCTCCTTGCCCTGATGGCATGGCTAGTACCGGCACAGAAATAAGAGCTTGCTTCAACGTGTCGAAGCTCCTCTGACATTCATCACTCCACACAAATTTGGCATTCTTCTTGGTGAGTGACGTGAGTGGCACTGCTATGGATGAAAATCCCCGAATGAACTTACGGTAGTAACCAGCTAAACCCAAAAAGCTGCGGATTTCTGATGCGTTCTTAGGTTCAACCCAATCTCTAACCGCTGCTACCTTAGATGGATCCAATATGCCCCAAAAACGCTACCTTCTCCAACCAAAATTCACACTTACTGAACTTCGCATATAACTTGCGACTCTGCAAGGTCTGTAAAACTGTTCTCAAGTGCTGGCTGTGCTCCTCATGGCTCTTCGAGTATATAAGAATATCGTCAATGAATACTATGACGAATTGATCGAGGAACGGCTGAAATACTCGGTTCATGAGATCCATTAAAATTGCTGGAGCATTAGTCAACCCAAACAGCATCACTAAGAATTCGTAATGCCCATACCGGGTCCTGAAAGCCGTCTTGTGGACGTCTGCATCCTTCACTTTCAGCTGATGGTACCCTGAGCGAAGGTCTATCTTAGAGAACACTGTAGCTCCCCGTAATTGATCAAACAAATCTTCGATTCTAGGCAACGGGTACTTATTCTTGATCGTTACCTTGTTCATCTCACGGTAATCGATGCACAGTCTCATGCTTCCATCTTTCTTTTTCACAAAAAGTACTGGTGCGCCCCACGGTGAGAAACTCGGGCGGATAAACTCCTTGTCTAAGAGCTCCTGAATCTGCTGCTTGAGTTCTAACATTTCTGCTGGAGCTAATCTGTACGGTGCCTTAGAGATTGGCACTGTGCCTGGCATGAGATCAATGGCAAACTCCACCTCTCTCTCTGGTGGAAGACCTGAAACATCGTCTGGGAAGACGTCTGGGAATTCACTGACTACTGGCACTTCAGCTAAAGATGGAGTAGGCGCATCAGGTGCTGAAATGATACTAGCTAAGAAGGCCTGGCACCCCTTTGAAATCAGTCTCCTCGCCTGCATGCACGAAATCATGCGAGGGAAACTTCTCCATCTGTCTGGCTCAAAAAGAAACTGCTCCATACCCAATGGTCTGACTAGTACTGATCTCTTCTGAAAGTCGATAAGAACTATGTTCCTCGTCAGCCAGTCCATTCCCAATATGATGTCGAATTCTGGCATCGGCAATAGGATTAGATCTGCATATACCAGGTGGCCATGCAGTTCTAGATCGATATCTCGGACCACACTGGTGGCTAATAGTTCTTCCCCTGATGGGACTGTCACTGAAAAGTTAACGTCCAGACCAATGGACTTGAGGTCCAGATGGTTGGCAAAAGTCTCCGATATGAAGGAGTGAGTGGCTCCTGAGTCTATCAGTGCGGTTGTGGATAGTCTCTTAATAAAAATGTTTCCTGGGAGGCGTTAGCACAACAAACTAACTTACAATCCCAAAATTACTAACATAAACCTTAAGCATAGAAGAACCCAATATCTCAAGTTACTCAAAAATAATACTAGCACACTAATAATCCCAAACAAAAGTCCACATGCAAGGCAAAATAATACTGAACTTCGGTAGAAAAGTTTACCGGTTAGTAATGTCGTGTCTGGGTTCGCCTCTTGTGCATGCAGGGCGAACACTCTTCCTTGGGTCGGCTGCTTCCATTGTGGGCACTCTTTCAACATGTGGTCCGTAGCTCCACATTTAAAACATTTTCCAGATCCCCATAAGCACTGACCGGGATGCTGGCGATTGCATTTCTGACACACTGGGAAGTTACCGGGCTTCTGAGGCGCCCCCTGCTGCTGGATAGGACCATTGCCTTTTGGTGGTCCATGAAAAGGCTTCTTCCCTGGTGGCCCTTGGAACTGCTTCATAAACTGGGGCCTCTGGTGCTGCTGCTGCTGCTGCGGTGGAGCCTGATAGGGCCTCTTGCCCTGTCGGTCCGCCTCTATATCCCTCAGATCCTGTTCTGCCGCCAAAGCCCTAGAAACTGCAACTGCGTATGTAGAGGGGCCAGCTACTCTCACATCGCGGCGTAGGATCGGCTGTAACCCATTCAGAAAATGCCTTAACTTTGCTTGAGCATCGTTTGCAATGAGAGGTACAAAGTAACACCCCCTCTCGAACTTCCTAACAAACTCTGCCACGCTACTACCTCCCTAACGCAGCGTCATAAACTCACTGGTGAGTCTGGATCTTACCTCCTCAGTGAAATATTTGGCGTAGAACACCTATTTGAATCCATTCCACGACAGAGTCTGCAAGTCTACTGCCACTGATGCACTCTCCCACCACAGTCTTGCATCCCCTGACAGCAAGAATATAGCACATCTGACCCTGTCAGCGTCCGTCAGCTCCATAAAATCAAATATTACCTCGATGGACTTGATCCATCCCTCAGCTGCCATCGGGTCGGTGGTACCCGAAAACTCCTTCGGACTCATCCTCCGGAATCGCTCATACACTGCCTCTGGTTGGGGTCTCGCCCCTGCACCCGCTGCTGCAGTCTGGTTCCCCGCAAACTGTGCGAAGAACTGCGTCATACCTGCAAGCATCTGTGCTTGCATGTCGGGAGGTGGTGGTGGCGGATTGGCTCTTTCCTCTTCTCGGTGCTCCATGTCCTCAGTCCTAGCTTCCTGGTTAACCATACGTCTAGGAGGCATACTGTTCCAATAATTTACCCAACACATAAACCCAACATGCATGAACATAAATCAATATCTTAAGATGCAAGTAATTCAAACTTAAAACATGCACATACTGAAATCATAACTTAATGCTTACTACATAACATAAATTTGAAACTTTAAAACTTACAGACTTGAGGTGTGACTTCGTGAGCTTCTTGCGACTGGCAGTAGGCGTAACCCTTTGCAAGAACCTCGCTCTGATACCAACTGTAACGAACCGTACTCTTACTACTTAAAATTTGCGGAAAAATTAAAAATTTTCTTTTAAACTAAAAGGAATGCGAAAATGAAATCAAATACGGTCGTCACTACATCCTTCATCAATAAAAATAATCGTAAACGACATCACCAATAAGATTTGCTAAGAGAAATAGTTGTTCCAAAAGTCTTGAAAAGAAACATAACATCAGAGTATTTTAAACTTTGCATAAAAATCGTGAAATAACATGGGCGGTCCTCGGGTTTAGCCTGCCGCTCAGTCCAAGCCTGCTCCTTGGTCGCCACATCTTGTCTCTGCATCAACATACTCACCTGCATCGATCAAGTCTAGTGAGTCTAAAGACTCAACACGTATAAACTGGAATAACGAGTACTACATAATAAAACCACATGCAACTTTAAAATAGGACATACATAACTTGAAACTTGACTTGCATAAATAACTTGAACATACGTACTTGCAAAACTAGACGTGCCATCAACATAAAATTTCATAAACATGCTGCATACTTAAACATACGTAACTTCATCATTTTTGCATAGAGGATGTTTCAAAGCAAGTGACCCATACATAATAAACGCCTGATCAGACAAACCGCAGTACTGGGCTGACAGGGACGTATCCACTGCCATATACATGATATCACCGTTCATAATTTAACGGGCTGGTTGGTCCCCGTTCATAATTTAACGCTTTCCAACCACGATCTAACCCGTTCATAATTTAACGGGGTGGAGAGGTCCTCGGCCACGTTCACCGACTTCCAAACCCATTCAATTTGGTCACAAGACATTTAGCACATCTCAAAAACTTAAATATTTTCTTGCACGTCAACATACTTACTTGGCGTTGAGGGATTCGTTGGACTTCGACTGGGGCCGTCGCTGCTGCACATACTAACTTGAATTTGCATACTTAATTTGCATAACTTAAACGTATAAATCATACTTCCTCTCAAGTTCAATCATTACTTAGGACATTCTAAAATTTCCCATAACACGACCCTGGATAATCCTTGCACTAAACCATGACCTCAAACCCCGAAAACAAATTTCAATCTTTCCCAAACAGTGAGTACATGGACCCCTACCCCGGGTCCGTGTACGGGTCCGTCTAGGTGCGGTGAAGTGATACTCGGAAGGAAGAAGGGACACGGACCCCGTGCCTACCTCCGTGTAGGGGTCCGTGTAGACTCGGGTGAAAGACTCCAGGAAAAAGGGTGGACACGGACCCCGTGCCAGGGTCCGTGCAAGGGTCCGTGCAGACTCTGGAAAAAGGCACCCAGGAAGAACAAAGGCACGGACCCCGTGTCAAGGTCCGTCCCAGGGTCCGTGCAGACTTTCGAGTTCGAAGCTTACAAAAAATCTTGACGCCATCTTTCATTCCCCGCCCAATCAAACTCAATGGCTATGAATCGACACCGCAGGACGCTTCCTAGGACACTAAGGCATTGTATCACACCCAAGTGAACCAATGACAACGTCACAACTGAGAATTCGGCACAAGATTTCTTCCTATGACTCTTGATTCAACTTAGTGCCTATTGACACGAAAGAACCCTTAGTGACCGTCCCAAACGACATAAAAAAAGGTACCTATACGCAGCAACGATCACCCGTCGAACCTCCAACGAAGCCTGCAACATAAAACTCAAGAACACATATTTTCATAAAAGTCGCAGTTTGAGCAGTCCCACGAAAAACGCCATAACTCACTCAATTTTTGTCCAAAATTTCGAATCATATATCAAATCGAAGGTATCAAAATTTTCTACAATTGTTTAGTTGAAAGTTTTCTCAAAATATGTAACGAAAATTTGCAGTTTAAACGGGAAGAGTAAAAGCGGGTTTTCAAATCTAAAATTCATTCAAAACCGATCCGAATCAATTTCTGCTCAAACAACGGACGTCACACACATATTTTTACGCATAAAACAACACAACACATAATATGACATGATCGATACAGAAAGAACAGATTATACGTGCCTTTTCGATAATTAAGAATATCGTAACGACGACACCGACGCGGGAAAAGATGCGAGGTTGAACCGGGACGCCTGTGGGACGGTTTTCTTGCAATAAAATTCACCGAAATCTTGCTGGAAATGTCTAGTGGAGGGGCGGCTGCTGTAAGAGTAGAGAGCCCTAGTTTTCTTTCTTTGAAAATACTCAAAATCTGAATGTGTGTGAGTGTATGTGTATCGGTGTGTGTGTGTGTGTGTGTTTGGTGTGTGTAAAGCGTGAGTTTTAGTAGGAATTAGGGAAATAAATTGCTTAAATGATAATTAGTCCCTAATTAAAATAATAACTCACCCTTTAACTTAACAACAAACTTTAATTAAAATAACTACACATTGATTTTAGTAAAACTCTCTAATAAGAAAAATAACATACAAAAACGCTAATTTTAAAAGTTTCAAACTCTTAAATCACTAAATACATAATACTATTTTAAAATATTACAACTTAATAGCTTATTAAAAATGCCCCATCCACAACTTAAAATAAAATACCACATTTTAATTTGCCAAAATCGTCACCGGTCTTTTCCTCGATCCCGCCTCGAATAATCACCTGAAACATGAAACTTGAAAAACGTTTTAACGTGCATCGCATAAACATAAATAATTTAAAATAATGCATTTAAATAAATCATGCATCGCTAAAACTCATTTAAAATTAATTTAAATGATTTAATAATTAAATAATTGCAGGGGTTTATACGTGTATTAAATTTGGGTACTACAGCTTTAGCTCAAGAAAAAGAGCCAAGGTCTCATCAGAAATCCAAACATGTATTGAGAAAGTACCACATCCTCGGAGAGATTGTGGAAAGAGTAAGAAGTGTCTTTTGGCATAGTCGGCTCCGCAAATAATGTTGCTGATCCACTAGCTATGCCTTTACCTAGACCATTATTCGAGATGCATCGCGAATCAATGGGTTTGTAGCCTTTGAGTAGTTGGCTCTAGTGCAAGTGGGAGAATGTTAGAGTAGGTGCACGTCGTGCCAAGTGTTGGCCGAGTGTTCAGAATGAAACTCTATGTATAAGCAATCTTTATTTTAATAATATTTGAAATTATTGTTTTGGCACATCTTTATCTGTATACCCATGCTAGTTGCATAGATAAAGCCCTTGAATATACAAATAGTATAAAGAATATGAGATGCTCATATGATGAGTATCATGAAACTCATATTTGGAATACTGTATATTCTAAACAGTTCTTAGTCGATTCAGTCGCCGCTAAGAAGGATATAGGCCGCTCGAGTTCGAGACTAGTATCTGCGATGTGAGTACCATGTTTCATTGGTATGGGACATTGTGATGTCCGAACATGCAGATAGGTGCTCCTTGTAGAGTACACTGAACAACCCTCCATAAAGGACTTTCCAAGTGGTTCTCACTTATCGAGTGGAAAAGTCCTAGTTTATGGTTGTACACCATTAGTCCTTATGACCCGGGAAAACATTGAGACTCTATGTGCTAGCGTTTCACTTTGACTTGTTTACCGACCCTCATGGGGTCATCAGGTGGCAAGGTTGGGTATTTTGTCGAAACATATAGGAGTCGATGCATTGTAGTAGGGATTCACCGCTTACCTTCGTGCATGGATATCCTATGTGTATGTAGTATGAAATCTCTGATCAGAGTATGGTGGTAATTATGAAAGGGGCGATGCAACTACAACATGACACATAGTATCGATTCATTGACAACTCTCGATAAATCAATGGTTGTCGAATCGGTAAAAAAAATATAGAGTTGAAGGGACCGTATTGTACGCTAACCATAATTGAATGGTTCTTGCAGGCACTATCATTTGATACCTAGGGAATCATGTAAGCGATGCTGCTAGGCGTTTAACATGATTGGTTGGGTACTATCAGACTTGAGTTCTGACGTTCTTGTTATCAAGGAGTTGATAAGTAAGAATGGAGCGATTGGGATATGCTCATATAAGGACATGTTTAGTCCGAATCACATGGAGATGTGAACCCACGGCTAGTTGTATCAATGAACCATTGAGGGCCACACAAGTACTAGCTTTTTAGATCCCATTGAGAAGTAAAAATAGTTCAATGTGTTGAACGGCTTATAAATGAGTTTATAAGCGTAAAGAAAAATAGAAGTATGACTTCGATGAGAGAAATGTAAATTTTAATTTATGGAAGTGTTCCTAAATTAAAAGTTGGCCAAGTGAATAATGTATTTGAAAATTGTGATTTTCATAAACATTATTATGGACTAAATTAAATTAATTCAAGTGTTGAATTAATTAAAAACTAGTGGACCTAGTAGAGTCCAAATAATTAAATTAATTCAAGTGTTTAATTAATTAAATCATATTGGGTCTTGTCTAGCCCAATATTAAAATAAATTATTTAACTAGTGGACTTGAGTAAATTCAAGTCATGTTTAATTAGTCTCAAAATGTTTGAGATGATTAAATTAAGTCCATGGGTTTTTAATTTGCTAAAAACCATATAATATTTGCATGCATGGGAGGTGAACGGTTGGGAGACTACTTTTTGAGTTATCAAGGCATGGCATGCAAAAAGTGATTCTACTTTTCCCACAACCAAGACAAGTCTCCCTTCCCCCTCATTCACAATGCAATGGCCGAATTTTTGAGTTGTTCTCTCCTCCATTTTTCTCTCATTTTTCTTCTTCAAGTGTTGAGGAAAGAAAATAATTCTCATTGAAAAATCCTCTTAGTTTTCTAATGCAAATTAAGAGGGGATCTACCTAGTTGGTGGTGGACTTAATAGTTGAGCAAGGAGTGCTCAAAGGAAGCTTGAATATAGTTTATACCATTGAAGAGCTAAGGTGTTTACACCTTAGTTGGAGCCATACATCAATCCTTGTGATTGATAGGTACATTTCTTAACACACTATGAATGTCATTTTGTGTTTATTGTATTTTCTACACATTAAATCAAGGTGGCCGAAAATTTCTTATGAAAAATAAAAAATTTTAAACTTCAGTTGCGCTTCTGGTCACCGTAACCGATCCCCTTTCAAGAATAACATTTATTCTTATTCAGGTTTACCCTAGTTAACCCCATTCTTTTCATCAACTCCTTGATCAAGAATGTCAGAACTTATTTCTGATTGCACCCATCGGATCATGGTAAGAGCGTCTAGTAGCATCGCCCCATGATCCCCTAGGTATCACTGATAGTGCTTGCAAGAACCTTTAGTCATGGTTAGCGTACAGTACGTTCCCTTCAACACATATATCCCGATCGAATCTGCAACCATTGGTATATCGAGAGTTGCATATGAATTCGATAACGATGTTATTTATCTTTGAGTACTAATAGTGGAATGTCATGTGCAACTAGGAAAACACCTTTTCCTAAAGCACATTTCTTGCTCTGGCCAGAGACTCCTTGCACTATTAACTCATCAGATCACATAGGATATCTTCACCCGTAGGTGAACGGTGAATCCCCGACTACATTGCATTTGCTCCTACGTATTTCGAAACTACACCCAACCTCGCCATCTGATGACCCTCGATGGAGTCGGTAAACGGATCAAAGTGCATGCTAGTACGTATAGTCCCCTACATTGTCCCGGGTCAAAGGACTAATGATGTACAACTATAAATGCGGACTATTTCACTCGATAAATGGGAACCACTTGGATAGTCCGAGGGAGGGTTGTTCAGTGCATCATCATATGATCACCCATCTGTGTGAATGGACATCTCCATGCCCTTGCCAATGAAACATGGCGTTTACACCACAAATGCTAGTCTCAAGCTCGAGTTACCTTTATCCTTGTTTTAGGCGGCTGAATCGACTAGGAACCTGTATAGAATATACGGTACACTTCCTAATTAGTTTCATGATCTTACGTTGTGACGCAGACCTCATGGTACCTATTGTATATTCAAGGACTTTATCTATGCAGCTTGCATGGGTATACAGATAAAGTATAATGCCATAATCGAATAAAATCGTAAAATATAATTAAAATAAATATTGTTTTACATTAGAGTCAATAAAGCTCAAGCCACAAGTTGGCTTGCCGGGAACCCACTCTAACACTTCTGTGGAGATAGAATCCTACCTGGACTATGAGACTTTCAAGCACTAGGACTCTATCCTGGCTGCGATTGCGGTTCTTGCCTTATCCTGGCTAGATTTACCCGAATCCCGGATCTATTGGGAACCTCGTCTATCTTTATATTCTTTAATTGCATCAGGGTTCACGGTTACCATCCTTTAGGTGGGCTCGGGCTTCCCGGCCCCTTTATGGGCTTGGACTTGGATCTGCCCAAGTGTACCAAATTTAGGGGGTATCACATTTAGTTCATTTGAAGTGAAAGTTTGCGCTTAATTGTTAGTTGTTTTGAACCATTGTATCCTAAAAAACGGATGTCTATTGTGATCCTCAAAGCATATGGTAAAGAAGACGAATGTGTTTTAAGAAAACTGTAAACCTTCGATTAGTTTTTGTTTTCGTTTCCGCTTGTTTTTCCGTTTCAGGTATAGATGTTGAAATTTGTTGCAATGCGTGTTATTCATCAACTTCAGGTGACACTTGATCAAATCTGAATGGATTTGGTTCTATATTTATGCTTTGTATTATATTTACGGCCGTAAATTTAGTATATCGTTTGAGTCTCTATTTGTTTCTTCATTTGGTCGTCGTTTTGTAGTCGCAGGCTCTGTTAGTGTAGGTTTCTGTTCCAACATAATATAGTTATTGCACATTATTTTATGCATACTCAACAATTCAGCTCGAATATTTGATCCGTAGCACTTTAAATCCTAGAAGACAAACCAGTTGACCTTGTAATCCGGAACTTCTCTGCCAATGGATGAATTCTTACGAGCAACCAGTTAGGTTGATTATGATTTTTGATAAATAATTGATTTTATTACAGTTATTAATGTCATTATTTCAACAAAAACAAAAAAAATAGAAAAAACATCAAATATTGTGACTATCATGATTTATAAGACTAGCTGTCATCAATTTAACAACTAATTCCAATCACATACTGTCTTTTAATTTGAAGAAAAATTGTATTATTTTTGTAAATTTTTAAGTAAAATATGATTCTGAAATTTCATTATAAAAAAAATATGATTATTAATAGAGTTATTCGAGTCAAAATAACTAATTTATTATTTAAGTTAGGAGTCATATTTCATCAAATATAACAATTTCGGACAAATGATCATTTTACTTTAATCGACAATAATTTGATGTAACGAAACTCCGGGTGAAATATAAAAAACACACTTCTCTTATGTTAAAATGGAATAGGCCACTTATACCTTAATATTTTATAAAAGTTACACAAACACTCCTTGCATCAGTTGGATATCTAGCGAGTTAAAATATTCTGATAATATCTCATACATCAGTTATCAAAATGACAAGGGACAAAACAATTAGAAAAAAAAACTCAATTTTCTACAAGTCGTATTTCAAGCCAGCTAGACTAATTCGAAAGTTGTATATATTAGCTAGACACTGAAAAATTGAGCTTGATGACACAAATATGGCAACATTCAAACTTAGTCCACAATGGATTGGGTCTACTTGGCCCATCAAAAGTGGATCTTATATTCTAAAATTAATAATGCCTAGACATTTTCAGCTGACATGACCCTATAGTCATCTCTAATAGAAACATATTCCCACGTCGTATATAATAAAGTGTAATATATAGAAATAATTTCATTATTTCAATAAACTAAATGTCTACATATTTAAATTAATCAATGAAAAAAATTTTGACCCAACCCGAATCAATGAATAAATATTTTAACCCAAACCGGTCGTAAATGTGCAAAAACCGATCCTTCTTCTTTCCCGACTCTTCCAATTTACGTAACTCGTGAGCTCGATTGATTAAGTTACGCGATATTAACTATTTTACACCCAAGAAAGTACTAGTCTTATGTGTTTGTATGTATATGCCCTATTAAAATTTTGTGTAGAACTCATGTCTTTAATTAATTAATGTCTTTTTCTGATACTTAATTTAAAATTTGACCTTTACATGCCATCCACATTGACAAAGTTAAAATCAATGGAAAAATAGTAATAACGCATGAATACCATTTGGTATATGTAGAACTCATACATTTAACAACAAAACCCAATTATCATATTATATAGGCTGCAATTCATTTGGTGTGAAATACCCGTCTCCATACTATCCTTTACGTAACAGGAAAACATTTTTCAAACATAATTTATATATCTATATATATGTGTGTGTGTGTGTGTGTGTGTGTGTGTGTGTGTGTGTGTCACCTTCCAAATAGATACCATCGAGTTATGAACTCTTCTAGAATGTTTCATGAGAATTTTGTACTGGTATTCACTACTACTAATTTGTTATTTAATTAATATATATTCTAAATCTATTAAATAAATAATTATGAACTCATTATAATTCTGATCTCGATCAATCAGTGCTGCTATATAGTGGGAAAAAACTCATTCATATAATGAAAATAAAAATTTTCAAGGCCTATATTTTCATTGGCAAAAACTTGTGTGAGACGGTCTCACGGATCATAGTTTGTGAGACGGATATCTTATTTGGGTTATCCATGAAAAATTATTACTTTATATGCTTAGAGTGTTACTTTTTATTATGAATATCGGTAGGGTTGACCCGTCTCACAGATAAAGATTCGTGAAACCATCTCACAAGAGACCTACTCATTTTCATTTGACTCATTTTGGCAGCTACTAGTTTTGTGAGCTCTTTCACTAAAACAGACAGTTCCACATTCTTCTCTTAATTAGCAGTTATATAATGTCTAAAATACAATAACACAATCTAACTGCATGTAAATCTAAGAAAAATGGAATATGACTAATTAAATTATTTTAATTGCATTAATTAAATGTGGTTGACATGTTTAAAATATGATTTTCTATTAGAATGCATAAAACTTTGTTTTCAAGGATTATTCGAGACGCGAATGAGGACTGTAAAGGGTGTTAGGATCGGTTGAGAGTGAAAAAGTGTTTAGAAGGGGGGTTGAATAAATACTTTACAAAATTTCACAACTTCTTCGATATATGAATCAATTTAATGATAAACTGAATTCACGAATATTGTTGCCAATGTCTATTAGTTAACTTGATAAAAAGTGCGGAAATAACTGAAAGACAGATAAAATAAAACTAATAAGGAAAGAACACAAGATTTCTGGATGTTCATAGATTTCAAATACTCTTACGTCACCCCTTCTATCTCGAAGATAGGATATTCACTAAAAGACTTTGATCTATATAATGAATTGTACAAATCCACTTCAGTTTGGACTTAATACTGCTAAAACTTAAACTTTTAGTATCAATAAAACTTATCAGTACTTAACTGAGATATAACTTTCTTAGCACAACTGATCTCTACAAGATCGAAAAATATTACAATAAGTGTTTTTGTGCTTTAAGCTCAAGTATAGCCTGAAAACTATGAATGTAAATAATAAGCGTGAGCTTTTGAGAACTTTTAAACTTGATTGCAAACTTTGTGACTTGGTAACTTCGTTATTCAATTGTTATCCTTTAACTGATCTTTCTCGGCTATTTATAGGTTTTTCTTCCAACAATTACAATGAATGCATTTGAATCTTTATATCCGTTGTATAGCCACGTCAACGTTCTTCTATCAATCGTACACTGTAACTTTTCTGAAATGAGGCACTCCCACTACATGTTGCAGTCTGCTCTTGTACAATTGTCGGTTGATATCTACGTTCCTTAACTGATGACATGTCAAGCTGATTTATTAATTGACATAGCCGATAGGATTAACTGATTGATGTGTAACTGACCAGTCTTAACTGATCGTCCAACTTAGCTGAGTTCAGTTGCCTTTGATTATATACGGATTAATCTTCAGTTCGAGCAACTATCAATTTACAAATCTTCAGTTCAGTTACCTTCAGTTTTCTCGATCAGTTTTTCAATCTTTTCACACTTAAATTGTCAAACTCCGAAATCAAAATCTCAACAATTTACACCTTTTTGGTGTTTGACAAAACTTAGAATTTATGAACTTATCAAACTGAACTTCTCGTAGATAAAATAATCTTGTATTGATAACTTATTCAGTGTACAGATTCGTACAAAGAATGAAAGAATTTACAAATAAAAGAATCTTCTACTGGCTGACTGAAAATCTTCCAAAAATTCTCAATTGAATATAAAGACTGTCTTCTAACTGATCTGGAATTATATATTTCTTTGCTCTCTTATCAGCTGGTCTTTGATCAGTTGGTTTACTTGGACTTTTCTTAGATAATTGTTGTTGTTCTTTTTCCTCTTCCCCCTTTTTGTCAAACCCATCAACCTTGCTGGATAATACACTTGAGCTAGCTTCTTGGCACGCATCAGATCAAAAAAGTAATTCCTTCTCTCCAGTGCTTGAACAATTGTAGCAGTTTTGACAACCCTCAGGACTATAGTTTCCAAAGCGATGAATTTATTCAAAATTGATTTCTTCTGCAATCCCTTGGCAAACACTTCGGTCCTGAATCTGACCCATTCATTGTATGTTTTTAACTTTGATTCAGAAAGCTCATTTACCACTTCCCATATTAATTCGATATGAGTCTGAATCGGGTTGGTTGGTCTAGGCTATTTAATCATCTCGCCCTTACCTTTCGGGTCAGTGAGGGCATGATAAGTGCTCATCCCTGAAACAGTTGCATCTACCTTTTCTCATATCACCACTCCCTTTGGTCTGGAAAAAGGTAGTGCAGATAGGCCGGTGATAGTGATCAGTGTGCTTTTACTCCCACTTGTTTCTGTTTATCACCAGATTCGGTGATGGTCTTCTTTGACGGAGCAGTTGGAGGCGGTAACTGCTGTTCAATTGAGGATGCAACTGGAACTATCGTGATTGGTATTGCACTGATAGGCTGTTCAGCTCCAATTTGCCTCAATCTGTCAGTAGGGATGGTTTCAAAATCAGCTACTGGTTTTGTTTTCTGGGTCCTTGACTTCTTCATAATTTTCGGAGATAGAGTTTTCTCCGATTTAGTATCACTGACAATCAGTTTCCTTTTGATTGCCTTTTTTTGAGCCAAGGCCTTGTCTTCTTGACTGATTTGGAAGCTGTATGCATCTCAATCTCCTTCTTGACTTTGACAAACTACTCAGGAGATATGTCCAGCTTGGTCTTTGGTGGTTGCACATTCTTATCAGTGAAGACTTTGTATTTGGATGACTTCTCAGAAGAGTCATCCACCAAACCTCTGTTCTTCATAATAAAGCTGATTGGCACAACAAAGCCTTTGATCTGTTTTGATGATTGAACCATGTTCTTCAAAATGTTGAACAATATGGTTGACCGGTTTAGCTTGCGTCCATTTACCAGAGCAGCCACAATCTGAAATTTATCGAGGGTGAGGGCAGCAAAAGAACTCGCTTTGGCTAGAACACGTTTTGATACTATATCTGCGAGCAACTGATATTCATATTTTAGCTCTTTCTTGGGATCGGAAACTTTTATCTTCCTCCCATCATCAGATAAAAATGTGAACATCTTCTCCACATCGGCGGATTTCACGTCAGAGTAGAGAGAAAGGCCATCAGACGGTAGTTGGAAGATGGGGCTAAATGTTTCTTCATCAATAATCAGCAACTTGCTGTTGACAGTAGTTGTAATATTTTCTTCAGCTGACAGAAGGTCGTTGCTATAGAAATCCTGAATTTCTTTGGAATAAATTTCTTGAGAAGATGTCCCAAGAAATTTCCTTAAATCAGCTGCATCCAGCTTCAGAAAGATACTTTGAACGGCTTCGTCCTTAATAGAGAGGACGGAGTCGAATCAATTGCCATAGCATTTAGCATGTAGGCTAGAATTTGGCTTGCCATTTCTGATTTGAATATATGCGAAGAAGAAAGAACTTTGTGTGTTTGATAAGTTCAGGAAATTGAAATGCTCGTGAAAAAACTAAAATGAGGCGGTACAATTTCTTATGTTTGTGGCTGTTCAAATCTTTTTGGACACATGTCAGTTCAAAATGTATAACCTGGGATTTGAAGTATCGATGAAAATTTAAGATTTGGTTACCGGAATTCAGTCTACGTATATGCCATGCATAATTCTAGATTTTTAAAATTTAATTGACTTCATTGCATGATTATTTTAAAGACATTTCTTTGAAGTTAATTATTTTATTATTTCATGAAGTAGTTTGATTTTTAGCATTTCAGTTATTTCAGTGAGGCCGGACTGGAGTTGGAATTTTGAGATAGAATTTAAGATTCGAGAAATATTTCCAGAAGTTAATATAGCTAGCAAGTAAGTTCATCTAAGTTAAAAAGGAGGTTTGAGGATTTAATTTAATTACTTGAGGTGATTAAGGAATAAGCTCATTTAAGTTACTTAATTAAGGGTTTTATTCTAAATTATTTAAAGGATTAGTGAGGCTTTTAAAGGTTATTAATGTATTAGATAATCAATTTCTCCCCTACCTTTTATTATTGAATTTCGGCCACCCCCTTGTCTAGACAACACCTTGCCAACTCATCACCCTTTGACCCATTCTTGGTTGAGTTAGCATAATGATCTTTTTAATTCTTGGTCCACCTTAATTAAGTAAATATTTAGCATTATCCTAGTCTAATAAGCTCAAGAATTCGGCCACCCCTTCTAGATTCATCCATCAATTCATTTGTTATCAATCAACAATTCAAAATTTGAAAGAGGAGGGAGACTTGGTCACTTTTTTTTTATCCCTTTAATTGTGGATCTCCCCTCACTCCCCTAACCACTTAATCCCCCCCCCCCCCCCTCCATCACCGAACCAGCAGCCATTTTCAGATAGAAAATCGTGAGTTCTAAGCTAGAAAGGAAGGGAAAGAAATCGAGTGCAAGAAAGGTAGAAAAGAGAAGCGTTCCACTCCTCCGCGCCGCATCGTCTCTTCATTTCGTTTTGCATTCAAACGAAACCAAGGCATGTCTAGATTTCTTTGAAACCTCAATCAAGTCATATTATCAATTATTTTTCAGTACATGATCAGGTTTATCATGCAAAAACCGAAATACATAGCCAAAACATTTTGAAACATTACATGCAGATTTCGGTTTTCTTGTGCAGTTCACGGCTCCCTTTTTGTTTTGTGGTTTCAGATTATGGATCGACTCCAGGCTCACAAGGAGACATCTAGACACGTAATAGGATGCATTAGGACCATGTTGGTCCATTCAAACCAGCCCCATGCATGATGAAACCCGAAAATGACAGCAGCTTTCCACCACTGTCATTTGGTGCTTCGAAATTCAGTTTCTGTCCAAGGAGAAAGGATCTGATCTTGGCTGCCCCAAGGGCCTAGGGCCATGGTTAGATCCCTTCCCTAGCATGTCTAAGACGTGACTAAGTCTCCCTTTTGGTGGCTTGGTCCATGGTTGCTCGGTTTTCAATTAAAAACATCAAGAACAGCCCCTACACCCTTCGGCCCCTTTCATTATACAGCATGTATTGATTTCGCTTATGGTGGAATGGTGTGGATCTGGTTCGGCCTACGGCCCTTAGCCACGGTTCATACCATGCCCCAAGATGTCTAGATCGTGCCATGGTCAATCAAATGGCCACTGGAACGACACGAGAAAACAAGCAAGCAAAACACACCACACGCGCATCAAATGTGCTCTCGGTGGGTCTTCTCGGTTGGTTGCTGGAAAAATTCGAATTTTGGCTGGCCTAGGGCCCTTAGACATGGTTCGAATCATTCCTTGGGACGTTGTGGAAAGGCTTTGGTCGGTGTTTCAAGCCCCAATGGCCAAAAGTCTCGCAAACGACGTGATGCAAGCAAGGTTGCAGCTGCTGGAAAATTACAGCAAGTTGCTGTGTCGGTTCGGAGGCTCGTTCGAGTTCTTGGTTGGCCTTTAGCCTATGACCTTGGACTGGACAGTGCCCATCGAGTTAGGAAGGTCATTTTTTCCACCGTTCGTGATTCGGATCATTTTTGAGGTCGTACGAGAATTTACGGTGCGATGTGCCAAAATGACTCTCGAAAGAGCGTTTCATGTTTTGGCCTCCAGTTCACCTAGATTTCGACCCTCATCATTATAGGAGCATTACTTCAGTATTTTAAGCGTATTTTAATCATGACTATATGTCGGTTCAGTGTCGGTTCAGGTTGGTTCGGAGTCATGATTAAATACGAAGTCATTAGGCGTCAGAGTCGCACTTTTTGAACGTAAATTGCATAGTTGGTCAAGTTTAAACTATTGCATATTTTTCATGGCAGTTAGGTTGCAGCGAGCCTGGGGAGGATCCAATCCAGTTGGTAAATTATACAGGATGTTTTCATTATGTCATTTAATTTATTACGTGCATAAAAATAGAAAATGCTTATTTTTGAGATTTATGCGATATGGCTTGTGGTCGATTCACTATCATGGGAATATTATTTTACACGGTCGCCAGTGACCGATCAGCTCAGTTTGGTACCACGGTCGCCAGTGACCGATCAGTTCAGTTTGGTACCCCGGTCGCCAGTGATCGGACAGTTCAGTTCAGTGCAGAGGCCACATGCGTAGACCATAATCTCAACAGAAAATTTTACCAGTTATTTCAGTACAGGGCTCCAAGGAGCAAACTTTTTACTATGATTTTTCAGTTCAGCTATGCACGTAATATAATTGCTCAGTACAAGTTATTTTCAGCATGCCTTATGTCACGATATTTTATCCCATGCAAATTTTATTTCAGTATTTTCTCTTTATCTACGATATATGTATGTTGAGTCTTTAGACTCACTAGACTTGATTGTTGTAGGTACTAATGAGCAGGGGGCCGAGGGCGGGGACCAGTGAGCCAAGCTTGGGTCTGTAGGAGTGGCACCCGAGGACCTTAGTTTCAGCATTTGCCATTTTATTTGATGCTCAAACATTTTTATCAGTCGTTGGATATTTTTAAATTGCTGTTGTTGGAAAACTTTATTTTCTTCCGCTGCTATATTTTTTTTTTTAAACATTGAACTTGATTTATTAATTGATTTTATGAATGAGGCAATTTAAGTTCTTTAAAAAGAAAATTTTTAATTTTCCTTAAATTTTCAAGTAAGGAGTTATAGGGCCTTTATAGTTGGTATCAGAGCGGTGGTTCTGTATAGGGTTACACTACTACTGACCAAGAGAAGCTCACGAAGCCACGCCTTCGGTCTGTAAGTTTTACATTTCAGCATTTTATTTAAAACATGAATTATTTTGACAGCATGCTTCCATGAAATAATTTCGACCAGATTTTCAGTATTTCAGTGTTCATTTAAAATAAATTATGGAAGTATGCATGTTAGTTACGTACGGGTTATGTTGGAACAGTATGCCCCCTAGACGTCAAGTAGGACGCCCGAGAGGTGGTGGCGAGCACCATCGCGAGGACGATGACGATCAGAGACAAGAGAGGCAGACACCTCCTCCTCCTCCTCCACCTCCACCACCGCCCCCACCTGACATGAGTGCCCAGATGCTAGCTGGGATGACGCAGTTCTTCGCACAGTTTGCGGGGAACAACGCCGCAGCCGTAGCCGCAGCCGCAGCCAGGCCAACACGGCCCGAGGCTGTTTATGAGAGGTTTATGAAGATGCGTCCGAAGGAGTTTTCTGGGACGTCTGACCCCATGATTGCCGAGGGATGGAACAAATCCCTCGAGGTCATCTTCGAGTTTATGGAGCTGGGAGATGCAGACCGAGTCCGATGTGCCACCTATCTGTTCACTGGAGACGCCCGCTTATGGTGGGAAGGAGCGTCAGTAGCCCTGACCTTGGCTACACTTTCATGGACACGCTTTACGGAAGTTTTCTACTCCAAGTATTTTGCAGAGGAGGTTCGCACCAGGTTGACCACCGAGTTCATGAGTCTCAGACAAGGAGATATGTCGGTTACGGAGTTTATCCGTAAGTTCGAGAGGGGCTGTCACTTTGTGCCCCTGATAGCAAATGATGCCAGAGCTAAGTCGATGCATTTCCTGGTGGGTTTACGGTCGATCTTGCGCCGGGATGTTAGGGTGTCTGACCCTGCTACTTATGAGATTGCTGTCTCCAAAGCCCTAGCCGCAGAGCAGGACCTGCGGGATATCGAAAGGGATCGCCAGGGCAAGCGCCCAGTCCAGGCACCACACCGCCCTCCTCCTCATCAGCATCAGCAGCAGAATAAGAGGCCTTTTCATGGACCGCCCAGAAACCGAGGCCAGCAGCAACGGGGACGCCCAGCCCCGAGGACTTATGAGCACCCAGTCTGTCCCAGGTGCTCACGTCGCCATCCTGGGGCATGTATGTCTGGCTCAGGAAAGTGTTTTAAGTGTGGCAGTCCAGACCACATGTTGCTACAGTGCCCCCAGATGAATCTGCCTACTCAAGGCAGAGTTTTTGCTCTCCATGCCGCGGAAACCAACCCGGAGACTATGTTATTGACAGGTACCTCTAAGCTTTAAGTTATTATTTGAATTTCCGTGTTTTGGGAATCGGGATTTAGATTTGAACTTAGAACCGCAATAGGATTGCATGCTCTACTCAGTATTAGTTTGGGGATTTAAGTTAGAAGAACTTTGACCTTAGCATGTCTATAAGTTTAGTTCTTGTAGCTATTGGATTCAACTTAGAGTTCCGATCTTTCAGGGAGAATTTTTATATCTAGTTCCGCTACCAAGGCCTTGATAGATTCAGGGGCCACTCACTCGTTTATTTCGGAGGTCTTTGCAAATTTTCTCAAGATCAAGACCATTGGGCTAGACATAGCCTTTTCAGTAGTGTTGTCGTCAGGCGAGGAGATGGCAGCTACCAATGTTATCCGAGATATAGACCTGGAGCTGCACGGTAATCTTGTTTATGCGGATCTGATCGTGCTACCGATGCCGGAATTTGACATTATCCTAGGGATGGACTGGCTATTGAAGAACAGAGTGTTGATAGACTTCCAGCGGAGATCTGTCCTCGTCCGACCGCCTGGAATGGAGCAGTTCTTATTTGAGCCGGACAGGTACTTTCCTTTACCGCGCATTATTCCATATGTTCAGGCTAGGAAGCTCATGCATAGAGGGTGTCGGGCATTTCTAGCGACCTTTTTATCTGCCCCCGAGGAACCCAGCCAGTCAGCTTCAGATGTTTCGATTGTCAAAGATTTCTTAGACGTTTTTCACGAAGACGTCTCTGGTATGCCACCTGAGAGAGAGGTGGAGTTTTCCATCGAGCTTATGTCAGGTACGGCTCCGATATCCAAAGCGCCGTACCGATTAGCACCGACAGAGATGGCAGAGCTTAAGAAGCAGATTCAGGAACTTCTCGACAAGGAGTTCATTCGCCCGAGCTTTTCACCATGGGGCGCGCCGGTCTTATTTGTGAAGAAGAAGGATGGCTCGATGAGGCTTTGCATTGACTATCGGGAGTTGAACAGGGTTACAGTGAAGAATAAATACCCACTGCCGAGGATTGAGGATCTGTTTGACTAGTTGCAGGGAGCTTCGATTTTCTCTAAGATAGATCTGCGTTCCGGTTATCACCAGTTGAGGGTGAGAGATGCTGATTTCTCGAAGACTGCTTTTAGGACTCGTTATGGCCACTACGAGTTCCTTGTGATGCCGTTCGGTCTGACGAATGCGCCAGCGATCTTCATGGATCTCATGAATCGCGTATTTCAGCCGTATCTTGATCAGTTTGTGACAGTGTTCATAGATGACATTCTCGTCTACTCCAAGAGTCGGGAGGAGCACAGCAGACATCTGACCACAGTGTTGCAGACATTGCAGAAGCACAAACTATTCGCAAAGTTCAGCAAGTGCGAATTCTGGTTAGAGAAGGTGGCGTTCTTGGGCCACATTGTTTCCAGCAGTGGCATTGGGGTAGACCCAGCAAAAGTTGCAGCAGTCAGAGATTGGGTTGTGCCTCAGAATGCATCCGAGATCCGCAATTTTCTTGGGCTAGCAGGATATTACAGAAAGTTCATTCAGGGATTCTCCTCCATTGCCGTTCCACTCACAGCACTGACCAAGAAAAATGTGAAATTTGTGTGGAGCGAGGAGTGTCAGAAGAGCTTCGATACTTTGAAGCAAGCTCTTATTTCAGCACCAGTTTTGGCCACACCGTCAGGATCCGGCGAGTTTGTTCTGTATACCGATGATTCGAAGCTCGGTCATGGTGCAGTATTGATGCAGCATGGGAGAGTGATAGCATATGCTTCTCGACAGCTGAAAATCCACGAGAAGAACTACCCCACCCATGATCTAGAGTTGGCCGCAGTAGTTTTTGCCTTGAAGATTTGGAGGCACTATTTTTATGGAGAGAAGTGCCAGATCTTTACCGATCACAAGAGCCTCAAGTATTTCTTTACGCAGAAGGAGCTGAACATGCGCCAGAGGCGTTGGTTGGAGCTTGTGAAAGACTACGATTGTGACATTAGCTACCACCCGGGTAAAGCTAATGTAGTTGCGGATGCTTTGAGCAGAAAAGTCGCAGTGATGGCCCATTTGACGAATCAGAAACCTCTTCAGTTTGAGATGCAGAGGTTTGATCTTGAGACTTATCCTCGAGGTAGAGTTCCTCGTCTATCTACCCTGACCATTCAGTCTTCCCTTATGGGCCGTATTCGCAGTGGACAGTCAGCAGATGAGCAATTGGCACAGTGGAAGAAGAGAGATGAAGCCAAGGGCAGTGTCTTGTATACAGTCAGCGACGGTATTGTGAGATACCGAGACAGGATATGGGTTCCTAGCAGTGATTCTATCCAAGCAGACATCTTATCAGTGGCCCATATGTCCCCGTACTCCATTCACCGGGGGAGTACGAAGATGTACAAAGATCTGCAGCTATTGTATTGGTGGCCTGGTATGAAGAAGGACATCAGACGATTTGTGTCCGAGTGTCTGACCTGTCAGTTAGTGAAGGCCGAGCATCAGAGACCAGCAGGTTTGCTCAAGCCTCTTCCTATTCCTGAGTGGAAGTGGGAGAACATTACCATGGATTTTGTGACCGGATTGCCGAAGTCAGCCAGGGGTCGAATGCTATTTGGGTGATTGTAGATCGTCTTACCAAATCAGCGCACTTCTTGCCTATTAAGACGACATTCACCATGATTCAGTATGCAGAGCTGTATAACCGGGAGATAGTCCGACTTCATGGTGTTCCAGTTTCGATCATATCCGACAGATATCCCAGATTCACATCCTCATTTTGGAAGAGTTTGCATTCGACTTTGGGTACGAAGTTGCTGTTTAGCACATCTTTCCATCCGCAGACAGATGGGCAGTCGGAGCGAGTTATTCAGATTTTGGAGGATCTTCTTCGTGCTTGCGTCATTGATTTCTCTGGGAGTTGGGAGTCGAACTTACCATTGGTAGAGTTCACCTATAACAACAGTTTCCAGTCGTCTATAGGTATGGCTCCGTATAAAGCACTGTATGGCCGCAAGTGCAGATCTCCTGTTCATTGGGATGAAGTAGGAGAGAGAGCAGAGTTGGGTCCAGAGATTGTTCAGCAGGCAGCAGATGTAGTAGTCAAGATCCGTGATAGGATGAGGACTGCTCAGAGCCGACAGAAGAGTTAGAGTTTGCAGTGGGCAATCATGTCTTTGTGAAAGTGGCACCTATGAAGGGTGTCATGCGATTTGGGAAGAAAGGGAAGCTCAGTCCGAGATTCATTGGACCGTTTGAGATCCTTGACAGAGTTGGGACGCTAGCGTATCATGTAGCTCTTCCGCCGAATCTGGCCGGAGTACACAATGTCTTTCACGTCTCCATGCTGAGGAAGTATATGGCGAATCCTTCGCATGTGCTGAATTTTGAGCCGTTGCAGCTTACTCCGAACTTGTCTTATGAGGAGAGACCAGTGCAGATCAAAGACCGGCAGGAGAAGAAACTTCGGAACAAGTTGGTTAAGCAAGTCAAAGTCAAATGGCTCAACCATTCAGAGGAGGAAGCTACGTGGGAGTCTGAGCCGGAGATGAGAGATCGATACCCCGAGTTATTCGATGAGTTCTAATTTCGAGGACGAAATTTCTTTTAAGGGGGAAGGATTGTAGAACCCGTAAATCAGTCTACGTATAAGCCATGCATAATTCTAGATTTTTAAAATTTAATTGACTTCATTGCATGATTATTTTAAAGGCATTTCTTTGAAGTTAATTATTTTATTATTTCATGCAGTAGTTTGATTTTTAGCATTTCAGTTATTTCAGTGAGGCCGGACTTGAGTTGGAGTTTTGAGATAGAATTTAAGATTCGAGAAATATTTCCAGAAGTTAATTTAGCTAGCAAGTAAGTTCATCTAAGTTAAAAAGGAGGTTTGAGGATTTAATTTAATTACTTGAGGTGATTAAGAAATAAGCTCATTTAAGTTACTTAATTAAGGGTTTTATTCACTAAATTATTTAAAGGATTAGTGAGGCTTTTAAAGGTTATTAATGTATTAGATAATCAATTTCTCCCCTACCTTTTATTATTGAATTTCGGCCACCCCTTTGTCTAGACAACACCTTGCCAACTCATCACCCTTTGACCCATTCTTGGTTGAGTTAGCATAATGATCTTTTTAATTCTTGGTCCACCTTAATTAAGTAAATATTTAGCATTATCCTAGTCTAATAAGCTCAAGAATTAGGCCACCTCTTCCAGATTCATCCATCAATTCATTTGTTATCAATCAACAATTCAAAATTTGAAAGAGGAGGGAGACTTGGTCACTTTTTTTTAATCCCTTTAATTGTGGATCTCCCCTCACTCCCCTAACCACTTAATCCCCCCCTCCATCACCGAACCAGCAACCATTTTCAGATAGAAAATCGTGAGTTCTAAGCTAGAAAGGAAGGGAAAGAAATCGAGTGCAAGAAAGGTAGAAAAGAGAAGCGTTCCACTCCTCCGCGCCGCATCGTCTCTTCATTTCGTTTTGCATTCAAACGAAACCAAGGCATGTCTAGATTTCTTTCAAACCTCAATCAAGTCATATTATCAATTATTTTTCAGTACATGATCAGGTTTATCATGCAAAAACCGAAATACATAGCCAAAACATTTTGAAACATTACATGCAGATTTCGGTTTTCTTGTGCAGTTCACGGCTCCCTTTTTGTTTTGTGGTTTCAGATTATGGATCGACTCCAGGCTCACAAGGCGACATCTAGACACGTAATAGGATGCATTAGGACCATGTTGGTCCATTCAAACCAGCCCCATGCATGATGAAACCCGAAAATGACAGCAGCTTTCCACCACTGTCATTTGGTGCTTCGAAATTCAGTTTCTGTCCAAGGAGAAAGGATTTGATCTTGGCTGCCGCAAGGGCCTAGGGCCATGGTTAGATCCCTTCCCTAGCATGTCTAAGACGTGACTAAGTCGCCCTTTTGGTGGCTTGGTCCATGGTTGCTCGGTTTTCAATTAAAACATCAAGAACAGCCCCTACACCCTTCGGCCCCTTTCATTATACAGCATGTATTGATTTCGCTTATGGTGGAATGGTGTGGATCTGGTTCGGCCTACGGCCCTTAGCCACGGTTCATACCATGCCCCAAGATGTCTAGATCGTGCCATGGTCAATCAAATGGCCACTGGAACGACATGAGACAACAAGCAAGCAAAACACACCACACGCGCATCAAATGTGCTCTCGGTGGGTCTTCTCGGTTGGTTGCTGGAAAAATTCGAATTTTGGCTGGCCTAGGGCCCTTAGCCATGGTTCGAATCATTCCTTGGGACGTTGTGGAAAGGCTTTGGTCGGTATTTCAAGCCCCAATGGCCAAAAGTCTCGCAAACGACGTGATGCAAGCAAGGTTGCAGCTGCTGGAAAATTACAGCAAGTTGCTGTGTCGGTTCGGAGGCTCGTTCGAGTTCTTGGTTGGCCTTTAGCCTATGACCTTGGACTGGACAGTGCCCATCGAGTTAGGAAGGTCATGTTTTCGACCGTTCGTGATTCGGATCATTTTTGAGGTCGTACGAGAATTTACGGTGCGATGTGCCAAAATGACTCTCGGAAGAGCGTTTCATGTTTTGGCCTCCAGTTCACCTAGATTTCGACCCTCATCATTATAGGAGCATTACTTCAGTATTTTAAGCGTATTTGAATCATGACTATATGTCGGTTCAGTGACGGTTCAGGTTGGTTCGGAGTCATGATTAAATACGAAGTCATTAGGCGTCAGAGTCGCACTTTTTGAACGTAAATTGCATAGTTGGTCAAGTTTAAACTATTGCATATTTTTCATGGCAGTTAGGTTGCAGCGAGCCTGGGGACGATTCAATCCAGTTGGTAAATTATACAGGATGTTTTCATTATGTCATTTAATTTATTACGTGCATAAAAATAGAAAATGCTTATTTTTGAGATTTATGCGATATGGCTTGTGGTCGATTCACTATCATGGGAATATTATTTTACACGGTCGCCAGTGACCGATCAGCTCAGTTTGCTACCACGGTCGCCAGTGACCGATCAGCTCAGTTTGGTACCCCGGTCGCCAGTGATCGGACAGTTCAGTTCAGTGCAGAGGCCACATGCGTAGACCATAATCTCAACAGAAAATTTTACCAGTTATTTCAGTACAGGGCTCCAAGGAGCAAACTTTTTACTATGATTTTTTAGTTCAGCTATGCAAGTAATATAATTGCTCAGTACAAGTTATTTTCAGCATGCCTCATGTCATGATATTTTATCCCATGCAAATTTTATTTCAGTATTTTCTCGTTATCTACGATATATGTATGTTGAGTCTTTAGACTCACTAGACTTGATTGTTGTAGGTACTGATGAGCAGGGGGCCGAGGGCGGGGACCAGTGAGCCAGCTTGGGTCGGCAGTAGTGGCACCCGAGGACCTCAGTTTCAGCATTTGCCATTTTATTTGATGCTCAAACATTTTTATCAGTCGTTGGATATTTTTAAATTGCTGTTGTTGGCAAACTTTATTTTCTTCAGCTGCTATATTTTTTTTAAAACATTGAACTTGATTTATTAATTGATTTTATGAATGAGGCAATTTAAGTTCTTTAAAAAAAAAATTTAATTTTCCGCAAATTTTCAAGTAAGGAGTTATAGGGCCTTTACAAGAACTAAGTCACCATAAGTCGTTTTAAGTTGTGATTCACAAACGAAGACTTTGGTAGGTAATTTAATTAGGATTGAGGAGACATTAGGACAGCTTAATACTTATTTTATCAGAGTTGCGCAGTGGAAGCTTGGAATATTAAATATCAAAATTAAGAGTTTAAAATTTTTGTTGTCGAGGATAAGCGAATTTCGAGGACGAAATTCAATTTAAGGAGATAGATTGTAACATCCCGAAAATTTGAAGGTCCACGTAAACCACATGCATGCAAGTTATTAAATTTCTTTTGTATATTATAAATTATTTTAATGCATTAAATACATGATTTTAACATGGATATGTGGTTTTAATTATTGGTTTATTAAAGTTTCATGCACAAAAATTTTTAGTTACATTTCGCGCTCGAACGAGGAACGGAGACCGGGGATAATCAAGAAAAATATTTTTATTGAATAATTATTTTAAATTATATAATATGAGGTGTTTTTAAGTATTATTTTTTTTTAAAATGGGCCTTTGTTGGGTATTTTTACACTGTCGGGTTATATTTTTAACCGGTACGCAAATTTTAGCGAGTCAAGGGACTTTTGAGGACTTGGGCAATATTTTCAAAAATGTACCTAAACGTAATATTTTTCGGGAATGTTATTGGGCTTGATGGTTTTATTTTAGTGCTTGATATGCTCAGTGACTTAATTAGCACATAAACTAAACCCTAAACCTACCTAACTCTTAGTGGCGGCCCACCTTATTCCACAAGAAGCCATTTGCACGTTCTTTCGGCAACATTTTCACTCCTTTCAACATCAAGCTTCGGCCATGGTGTTTTCTTCAAGAAAACTTCTCCCCGCCTCTCCGGTTCACGTCCCGCACATAGATATTCAAGATTTTGATTGTTTAAACGTTAAGGCAGGCCATTGATATTTATTTTTGCATTATTCACACCATGTATCAGCTGATGTGTGTGCCTTAGTCGAAGGAATTCAGTTCTTGCATGTTTTAATTGTTGTGCATGATTTGCATGAAGGTTATGCTTTTACATGATTGTAAACTCACATTTTTATTACCAAGGTGCAAGGGGCTGCAGAGCAAGAGACTTTAGGACCTGAATAGGTCAAGGAGTATGTTGTTACTAGGCTGGACTCGATATTGGTGGTGTACGCTGGAGGCCGTGAGTCGTAGGGCCAAGATTTGGTTCGGTTTTGGGGAGATCGAGTGAAAGGGGTTGAGCTGGTAATGCAAAGGCCTATCCAAGCTTGGAACAGACCCTGGTGGGTTTGAAACATGGCTTAGGATGGCTCAAACGCTGGTGGATCCACCCCTGAAGCCGATCGAACGTGGAGAATGGAGGTTGGCCGCGTATTGTGATTTCTTGGGGACTAGCGATTGAAGGCGATTTGCGGCTTGCATGAGGGTGTGGCCATGGGTTCAGAAGGTCTAGATGGAGCATAGGGTGGTCTAAGTGAGGTTGATTAGTGGCTGGTCCGCTTAGTCGTGAGCTAGGTGCGAAGTTATGGAGCTTGGTTGCATTAGGGTTCGGTCATGTCACTTGTTGGAAATTCCAGCAGCGTGTGGCCTCATTTTTGTGGGTTGTAGTATGCTGAAATGTGAGGTTTAGGGGTTGGTGTGATGCATTTTAGGCATGGTTTAAGTTTGGAATAATTTGGTTAAGGTTCAGGTCGATTCAGGTTAAAACCGTGACCCCGGTCCAAGTTTTAAAACGAATCGGTTAAATATGTTTTGGGATTATTTAAGGAGACTGGTAAGCTTCGGGTCAAAATTTAGAGGTCCAAGGGTAAAACTATCATTTTGGGTTTCTAGGGGCAAAATGTTCATTTTGCACCCGAGGCGAGATTTTAGTCCTGGCAGCGCCCTGAGGACAAATTTATCATGTTTTTAAATTTTATGTATCACGTATATGATTTTTATGTAATTATGGAAAATATTTTGCATGCTTGGTTTTTAAGGAAAACTTACTTATATGCATGTTTTTATTAAGTGATGAATATGATGACACGTTTTGAAGGATGGTATTTGGTTGTGACTAAAACGATTATATGAGATATTATGAGCTGAGGCCAAGGCTCAGTGGATGGATAATGTTGTCGCTGATGTCCCCGCCGCCGAGTACCGCTGTTATATAGATGGATCCGTTGAATAGAGCTGATACGATAGTCACAACTAATGAGCTGAATTCAATTCAAGAAAATGTATACGTATATGATGATATGACGAGACATGTTTGAGCACGTTATGCTATTATATGACATGTTTACTTTTATGCTTTTAAGATTATGAAATGTATGTTGATTACATTACTTTTCATTGTTGCATGATATGTATATGTACTCGTTATAACGCTACAGGTGTGCTGAGTCTTTGGACTCACTAGATGTGAATGATGCAGGTGAGTATGTTGATCAGGAGATTGGAGGTGTCGAAGACTGAGTAGGCAGAGTTGAATGCACGCACGCGAACCCGAGGACCGTATTTTCTGCATATCATGTTTTGAGAGTGATTTTGGTTATGGCACTATGTCTTTTTACCATGATGTGGATTATCAGGAGTTTCACGTTTCATATTTGTTTTATTTTTAAAACGTAAGCTTGGGGATGACGATTTTTTATGAATTTTAACTGCATATTTGCACCCCTTAGATGATTACTAGTATTTTAAAAATGTGAATTTTCAGCAGCATTTCATACATGCATTTAAATTAATTTTCGAGTATAAGCTTTCAAAAACAAAAAATTAGCAGACATTTCACTAAAACTCTCAAAAACTCGCGCTCAAAACATTTGAAACCTAGGGTTTTTTCTCCCTAACACACACGAACACACACAACATTTTTTTAGCCAATCCACGTTGGTTTTGAAAGAAAAACGCAGCAAAGATCTTCCCCGTCTCTCCGGCAACGTTTCTTCACGTCAAGAATTGAATTTTCTTGTGTGAATCACTCAAAGACACACCTTATTACTTCTTTTCTCATCGTTCATACCATATTATGTGTGAATATACATGTTTGCATGAGAAATATGATACCCTCTTATTTATTTTCGTTTATATGGATTACACGATGGAAAAACTTTATTTTTGTGCATGATTCTTGATGTTTCTTGATGGTATGAAGGGGCTGCTAGGTTTCTATGGTTAGAGAGTTGAATTACAGTTGGTTTAATGGTCCTTAGAAGCACGGTTCAGGGCTGGAGCGAGGGAAGGGAAGGGTTGCACGATTTTGGAGTTCAAGGGAAACTAGGGCACGATTTTGGTTTCTTGAAGGTTGTGGTTGCGTGCTGCGGTTAGGGCGTGTTCAAGGTTCCTAAGAGGGTTGCCATATGGTCCTAGATGGGTTGAGGGGAGGCTGGTGCAAAGACAAGGGCTGTAGGCGTGAGGCTCGGTCGTGCGATCTTGAAGAAGGGTACGGGTTTGAGGGATGTGCATGCATGGCCTATATGGCTTGGTCCAGAGGGGTCCCTAAGGTTCAGTCTTGGTCCTAAGAAAGTTACATAGGGTTTGAACTTGTTGGTTAAGGAATAGGATCGAAGAACTTTTACTTGGTCAAGGCTAGGGTTTGGATGGAAAAGTGCAAAAATTTACGGCAGGTGTCTAGGAATTTCTGAGGGTTCTAAATGGCTTGAATTAAGTTGAAAAAGGGTTGATTATGTGTTAGGAAGCTATGGTTAAAGTTTGGTTAATATTCAAGTTAAAACCGTGGCTTCGGTTCAAATTTTAAAACGAATTACGAATTTAGTTGAGGAGCTCAAGTTTACATCTAAGAAATGTTCATGTGTGTGTTTTAAGGTGTTATGGTATGTTTGAATGGATTTAGGTCGAAATTTTCAAGTCCAGAGGTAAAATGAGAGAACTAGGGTTTCAGGGGCAAAACAGTTATTTTACAGCTAAAAAATGTTAGAAGTCCTGACAGGGTCGTTAATGCAGTAATGAATGTCAAAATTTTTATTTTGAAATAATATAGAATTTATAAATGCTAAAAAAGACGTGTTGCATGCTTATTTTAAAAGAAAAATATATTTATGCATGTATTTTATAAAGTGATGGAAATACTGAAAATATTTTGAATGAAGTGACTTAATTGTGACGGTAAAGAAATGAGGGTAATTAGATTAAGCCCGAATAGGAACAAATGTTGTTTTGAATCACATGAATTTTTGAACTCACGATTAGTTGTATACATGAATCATTGAGGGTCACACAAGTATTTGATTCTGTGTTTCTCTTGAGATGGTCAAATTCAAGAAGTTAAATTCGAGGGCTGTAGTTTTATGGAGATCAATAAATATCTCAATTCAATTGTTATTCAAATTATCCTTCTTCAATTTCCATATTTTTTCTTTATCAACACATTTCGATCAATTTTTTTTAGGTACAATAAACTAAATCTTCTGCTATGTAGTACATTGTACCTAAAAAAAAGGAAAAAACTATATACAAACATATTCGAGCAAGTCTCAATGCCTTTTAATAATCTCGGAGCAATACAGATTCTGTTAAATTAAAGAGGTATGAGTTAATTAGTTAGTTGATAATTTAATAAACATATTATTTTGATTCAATTTGGGAATCATTTACTGATTTGGCCCCAAATGTTTTTTTTAAGGAAAATATGCTATTTAATTATATTTTTAGTTTTAGAAATAGAAAAGTTTTAGTTTTATAATATGTATTGATATCATATGATCAAATGTAAAGTTCACACACACACATACACAGCAAAAACGATGCATCGTATAAAAATGTGAATTCATTAAATAAATACTATTTACTTAAACATATGCAACATACAACCCACGTATTCTGCATTCACATCCAAATGAAACTGAACAAGATAATGATAGAGAAGGTACAGTCCCTATTATATCACAACCTTGCATCATATAGATCCATTGGTTCCGGATCACTCCGAGAAATGAATCAGATATAGCATCGAAATGATTTCGAATCCTCTGCTTCAAGTTCTATTCAAGTCTGTATTTCACACTTCAAATCTATAACAAGCAAAAAGCTAGATGCGACTTCATTAATAAGTGTCAAGTTGAAAACAATACATAGTGGAATACAAAGATCCAATACAAAGATCCTATCATCCAACGAGGTAGTATTGATGTTATCAGTACATTATACAAGCATGTTTTTTATGCAGACAGGAGATTTTGGCATATAACAACAAACGATTTTCTCTCATATATGAACCCAGGTTAGTGTTTGAAAAATGCCCTCTTTTTGCAGAAAAGGTTCGGAAAAATACCGAATGAATTTGAAATTCCCAGTCAAATTAGAACAGTTGGCAGAGAAGACTGGTTGATCCGTCACCATATGATCGAAGATCAGCAGGTTTAACCAGTGCTCTGCACAAGGGGCAAGTCCTCTCTCTTTCAAACCTGGAAACGCAAAATGCAAGCTTATTAGTTCATGATCATTTATGTGTATATTAGTAATCATATGAACTACAATGCTGTCCATTTCCTCATTTCTGTTACAAATACTGCATTCTATGCAATCAAAAAATTCCCATATCCGATGTGATATTCAACACGTGCAGTGCTACACTGAATGTTTGACATCATGATATCAGTGCAACTAAATCGTGTATTAAAATATGAACGTATCACAAATACACCTCACAAGTTAATACTCCGCCATGCCTAGTAAAAGTGATGGAAGGGATGGTGTAAAGTAACTATAATTTTACAGTTCCATGTGTCAAAAGACAAGTTGACAAACAATGATGCCCGCCATTAACCGTGTGTAAGGCAAGTAAATATAATAATTTTAAAAGGGGGTTATTTTAAAACAAGACTTTTCATATATATGTATTGAAGGGTAAATTATTCAGCTCTCTTGCTCAAACTCAAGGCCTCTGCCCTCCAATATCATGATACTAATGAAAGGTGTAGACGAAAAATCACAAAATGTTGAGTGGTATGACCACATCAAATATCACTATAAACTTTGTTCTTCAGAGGAAAAAACACATACAAAAAATGTAGTGTGTTGCGAGTGAGACAGAGTAGTGGAGAAAGAGAACTGCAAACAAGATTGCTGTGAATGGCCCATGCAGTTATTCCATTGTGAAAAAACATGTTTCCACTTTCAGATGTTCCATGAGTAAATCTATATTAATTATCAATTTCACCATTTTGGCCTGATGCAACTGAAGTTTTCAATGCAACAGAGCAAAACATTGAATTTTTCAGAGGGTGCTGATTTTGACAGAATCTGATTCAATGATGCCCGAGAAACAAACTCAAACTAGAATATACATATACGAAACCAACATCAATCAAGAAAATGGAACTTTCTATAGGATCATAAAAGATAATTTAGCATGAAACGAAAAATGACAACCAACCATTCCGAAACACAGTCTTCGCAGAAGATATGCTTGCAGCGCAACAAAATTGGGGCATGCATCTTCTCCTGGCATATAGCACACAAATCTCCAGCTGCATTAACCTAAATACAATAAATAAAATTTCCTTTAGGAGACATCATATTTCTTACCCACGGTAAACTTCTTAAGCAGATCAAGAGGCAATTGCACAAAGTAGGAACATAAATAAAACTTATAAAGTACAAAAACATATCACTTGTAACCTGAAAAAGAAAACATGAGGAAAAAATTGTCTCCTTGTTAACAGTGGGATACTGATGATTAGTTAGTAGCGGAGGAACAATAAAAGACGGTTGATCACATCAAGAAAACCTTGAAACAGTTTTGCCAAACTCAAAGAGGAACATAATGGAATGAAATATTAAGTTGTAGGACTGATTGAACTCAATAAAAAATACCACTATTTGCCTCGTGAAAGAATTAGTTGATTTTAGAACAATTCGGATGATCGAGGAAGATTGAAGTTACTATAAAGTTTTTTTTTCTAAAAAAAAGAGAACACTGAAAGTAACTCAGAAAGACTTGAGTTTTAGCAGAGTATGAAAGGTTCATCAACGACAATATCTTTGCCAAACGCTGAGCGAGGCACCAAAAGGGGCCTTGAAAAGTAAAAGTTCCCGTCCAGAGGTTATGACAAAAAGAAATTTGCATGTAAAAGTGCACAAATAAATGTATAACTTTGGAAGGTCAGAAGAAGCATCAAACCTGCTCTGATGTTGCATAACACCCATAATGAATTTCTTTTCTAGATAATGCTTTTATTGAAGTGAAGAATGACCGGACCTGAATGAAGAAAGAAATAAAGCGATTAGATAAGGTTGATTTTCAAGATTCAAGAACCAGATAGGTAAGACATCAAGTAACTTGTTAAATAACATACCTTCTCAACAATTGAAGTCAGCTTAAAAGTTAAATACAACCCTGTGATAAGTGATGAAAACAGACTCCCATAGACTTTGTTCAGGAAAAATCTATACCACACTGGGGTTGGTAATAATGCACGGTACAGCAGCAATGTGTACTCAACCAGCGTCAACATTTGTCCCTACACAACCAACATAGTATTTCAAGGATCATTGCCAGATTATTATATATAATATGACTGTAACTTGATAAATCATATTCTACTCCGTATTATATTCTCGGGTTTTGTTACCTGTCTACGAAAATTATGGCCTTTACCATTCTTGTAATACATCAACAGGATTAATTTCAAGACCATTGCTGCCTCACGCACCATTGTATCTGATAGCACCAAACAAAAAGAAGGTGATATAGACTTATAGGCATGAATGCAGATAAAACATTGTGGCCCTTATACGTGATTGAGATTACCCCACTCCACCCCACCATGCCCAGACAAAAGAAAGACGGGGGAGGTCACAATAAACAAAAAGTACAAAGACAGGAAAGATAATTACACATTAATATGTTTTGGTGCTTGTGCCAATATTAAACCAATATAAGGTCACATAGAGAAAAACTGAGGATTAACTTAAAGCACAGGAATGAGAGAAGTAAACCTTTAAAAGCCTCCTATCATGAGATAGGATAGTGAGGCAAATATACAGCATTACTTGGGGTATTTCCATTATGTCTGCTGTAACTAAATTCATGATACCATGATGACGGACATGATAATACAACAAGTTTATTGAGTCCCTGTAATGTCCTAGATTTGACGACAGTCCACTCCGTACCAACACAGATCTTTCAAATTTGCTTACATCTACGCTCACAAGCCCGTCGGGAAACTTCATGCAGCTCACTCATCCCATAATTGTTTCAAGTTACGCTTAACTTTGGAGTTCTTATGTGATTAACTCACTAAAAGAATATACACCTTGTTAATACGAGCAGTACCTATCAAATCTTTTTAAGTCATCATCACCTGTTCAGTCTTATACTTGCATAGTCTTGAATCTCTCTCATTTCGGTGTGAGATCGGTTCATTAATGTTTCCATCGCCTATGAAGCCTGTTAGGAGCCGCTCATTATCCGTGCAACCTCTTGGCATTGACGATCAATCTCCGCCCTCTTCGCTCCCGAGCATCACATGCCCACCAGCTTCCGCAGGTTCGTCCCAAACCACACCGTACTAGGAGAGATAACGCCCAGATTTGACAAATGTCCCCACCGTAGTACCGTACCAACACGGATCTTTCCTACGTACTTGTGTCATTACTCACACGAACCCTGAGAAACTTCCCAAGCATCACTCGTCCCATATTTGCTTCAAGTCAGGCACGCTTAGTTTTGGAATTTTTATGTGATTAGCTCCTGAAAAGAAGATGTACCTTGTTGACATTAGTAGTATAGTCAAATCTTTTAAAAAATCATCAAGTGTACAATCCCATATATACAAAGTCTTGAAATCTCTTTAATTCCTATATGGGATCGTTCCATTCATGTTTTTTAGGCTAGAAACCAGTCAGAAGCCGCTCGTTGTATATGCAACCTCTTGGCACTAGCGACCACTTTACAACCTCTTCGGCCCCCGACGTCACATGCCCGCTAGATTCCATTTGTTTCGTCCTCAAACCACACCTTACTAGGAGAGGTCAACTTTGATACCCCACTTGTAACGCCCCAAATTTGACCATTGTCCTCATTGTATCAACACTGATATTTTCAGCGTGCTTCTGTTCTCACTCACAGAGAAACTTCCCAAGAGGTCACCAATCCCAGAATTCCCAAAGTAAAGTACGCTAAACTTTGAATTTCTTATGTGAAAAGCTCTTCAAAAGAAGACGAACCTTGATAATATGAGTAGTGCATATCAAATCTTTTAAGCCTTCCTCAACTGTAAAGTCTTATACCTGCACAGTCTTGAAATCCCTCTAATTCCGGTGTAAGATCGGTTTATTCATGTTCCCTTCGCCTAAAAGCCGCTCATTGTCCGTGCAACCTCTTGAAACCGGCGATCACTCCACACACTCTTCGGCCCCGGGAGTCACGGTTGCCATGAATCATTACATAACTAAGGTTAAGTACTCAATCCCCAAGTAAAATGACCCAAAAAAAAAGCTAACGAGTGAAATGTGTCCAAGTGAATGTGTTGTTGGCCCACAAACATCAAAATAGAAAATTATTTCCAACAAATACAAAGTCACAAGGGTTCATTATTCATACCATTCACCAGAATAATAAATATTGCATGCCAGAAAGGTGGGATTGCCTTTGGAGGAATCATGAGTAATAGGGTAGAAAATGTCATCCATTCGATACCACCAATAGATTCCAAATATCTGAAGCGTGAAGAAAATGGAAAAGCCAACAAGGACAGATATTTTCCTTTCTCCCTGCAAATCCAGGGTTCCATAAGTTCCTCTTATAACATTGATATCATTTTTAGGAATAACAAAGCAAATAATTCAACCATGGCACAGGAAATTCACCTTCAGTGCTGTTTGCTTCCGAAGAATGTCATTAGACTTAACCAAGACAGCATAGATGTAGATAGTAACAAAAAAACCTGAAAGCAATACTCAACAGAGATAGAGTTCAGTTCCAAGAAACTTATGACAGACAGGACAATCGTTAACTAAAGAGGTCATCGTCATTAAAAGTGCACGAGGCAATAAAGTTCATCGTCGATGCCACAGCCTTAAACAAAACTGAACTCCTTAAACAAAACTGAACTTGTGAAATTTACCAAGTATAGTGGAATGCAACTACATCTTCCACAATTGCGTTCCTTTTTTACACTTCATGCAATCATATAAATAATCATCTACTTCTATAACACAATAGAAAAAGTTTACACTCGGAATGTGATTTCTAAAAAAATTGGAACCATCACATCACATTAATCACATGAGCAAAGAAATAAACTGACAATTTCATACGATAAGTTTTTCCCATTCTATACCTTGCAAGTGCTGCCGGATGAAAACCACCAACAAAAGCAGGGAAAACGGAAGAATCTGCTCAACCCACCTCGCCACCTGCTGTATCTCATATCTCGGATATGACGACGTTTCTCTGTTATTATCATCACTACTGCTCCCATTTCCATCCCCATTTACCTCATCAGCACCAAGCACAGACTCCTCCGCACCCAGTCCCACCACCCCATTAACATCATTTTCACCACCACCAAAAGCCCTAACCCTGTCTTGCTCCCCAAGTATCCGAATCGAAACCTCTCCATTACCAACGCCATTCCCACTGCCGTCGACACCAACATCGTCGTTAATCAACACAGAATTCCTAGGGCTTTGATTGCTGACACTGGGAATCGTATTACCATCCCGGGTTATAAATGGGTTGGCCTCAGAATACGCGTATTCAGGCCGAACCCTCAGGATACCGGAGTATTCAAGCAGAGATGAAATAGGGGACTGTAAGTACCGGAGAGAAGGGAACTGGAGGGCCCTTGAGCTCCCACCTCCATTGCTTGGCGACGAAGGCGCCGAATTCGAAGAGTCGGAATTTGATGCCTCCATCAAAAACCCACAAAAATTATCAAAACCCACTAATATTCACCTCAAAATCAAAAGTTTTTTCTTCTTAAAAATCAAAATCAAAGGTTTATAGACGAAAAAACCTCTTCTTTTACCCGGATGACGGATTCTTCGGTTACAGAAAACGGGAGGAATTGGTCCTTCCGAGAAGGGTCAGACGAAACAAATAAAATTGAAAGCAAATCGTCCTATATTATAATAATCACACAAGAGGGTGAGATTAACAAAACATAATCGCCAAAAAAATGGAGAATTCAATAATGGTGGTTAGAGTTTGAATAAAGAAAATGTGGGGAGAAAGAAGAGAAGGTGCAATGACAGGTTACTGCCAGACTTTATATTCAATCAGCAAAGTCGGAGTACACGCATTCCTTTTTCCACTGAGAATTATTATTTTATATGACAATTAATTTTAAAATTCCAAAATAATTTATGATCTTAATACTTAATTAGATGAAAAATTACTATGTTACATCTATATAATATTCAAATTAATTATCCGGATTAGGAAAGAATTTGTAAATAACAATATTATAGGTAAATGAGAAAATAATATATAGATATGTTGTTTATCAATCATATTTATTTTTTTTGTTTAATTTTATACTTCATGATATTCAACGAGTAGTAACATAAAAATGATAATCAATAATATATCAAAATATTATATATATAAATAAATATATATATATATATTAGTAAAAGATACACATGCATTACATATGCTGTTATTATTTTTAATTTGATCAAATAATATTAAATAATTAACACAAAATTATTTTCGATTTAAAAAAGAAGTTTTATTTTGATTTTTTTCTATTTAAAATATGGAGTGACTTGAAAAGGTTTTAAGTATGGTAAAAAAGGTAATTATGGAATAAAATATTTTGGTGTCTTCAAAAATAGTTATTCTAAAGCCCTCACAGTTAATATAATAGTTTATAAAATATGGAGTGACTTGAAAATGTTTTAAGTATGGTAAGAAGGATAATTATCAAATTAAAGTGTCTTCAAAAGTAGTTATTCTAAGGCACTCACACTTAATATAATAGTATATATATATATATATATATATATATATATATATATATATATATATAAGTGTGTGTGTGTGTGTGTGTGTGTGTGTGTGAATGGAACTAAAAAGTTAATAGAAAGGTTAGAAAATAAGGTATTAGAGATAATATTAATTAAGTAAAAAGTACAAATGCTCGTGCTCATGAGTGAATAAAAACGCTTGGCACATATTTGTGCATGTATAATTTTGTTATTAAATATTTTTCATGTAAATAGTTTATATATACATAATATGAATGTTATTATTTTAAATTTATCTTTCAAATTATTGAACTTGAACTTAAACTCTCATATTTAGAGTAACTAACTTTTAATTTTATTATTTGTTTTAATAATTATATATATCAATAAAGTGTAAAAAATTTAATGCAAGTCACCTGTAGTTTAGTGGATAAAGTCTTTGTTTATTAAGTTACAAGTTATATCAGGTCAATTTTTACTTAGTTCTTTTTTTCATTATTTTTTTATTTATTTTTTAATTATATATCAAAATTATAGTGTGATCTCTCACTAATTTTTATAATTATATTTTGATCTTCATTTAAATATAATCTAAATGAATTATAAAAAATATTGTACTGCTTGCGTTAGTGCATTAGTTTTATGATAAGATTTAGGGTTAGGGAGACACTTTTTAATCATAGTTCTATTAATTGATTATAATAATTATTTAAGTATAACAAATTAAATATTTAGTTCAGCACACCGCATAAATGACAGCCAAAATTCGAGATAGAATGAAAACTGCTCAAATGCGACAAAAGAGCTACGCAGACCAAAGAAGACGAGATCTCGAGTTTGCAATATGTGATCATATATTTGTAAAAATAGCACCAATGAAGGGTGTTATGAGATTTGAAAGGAAAACTTAGTCCAAGATTCATTGGACCATTTGAGATACTTGAAAAAGTGGGAGCATTGGCATACCGAGTGGCATTGCCACCTAATCTCACATGAGTTCATAATTTCTTCCACATATCGATGTTCCGCAAGTACATGTGAAATCCTTCACATGTGTTGAACTTTGAACCACTACAACTTACACCAAACCTGTCGTATGAGGAAAAACCTACTCAAATCTTGGGTAGACAAGAAAGAAAGTTGCGAAACAAGGTGATAAAGATAGTCAAAGTCAAATGGCTAAATCACTCGGAGGAAGAAGCCACGTGAGAGACGGATTCAGAGATAAAGAGTCGTTATCCCGAATTATTCGGTACGTATTAATTTCGAGGACGAAATTTTATTTAAGAGAGGGATGATTTGTAACATCCAAAAAGCCAACCCACGTAAACCGCATGCATGTAAAGATTTAAATTGCATATTTATTTTACTTAATTGATTTTAAATACTTAATTGATATATTTCACATGCTTAAATGTTTAAAGTGTGTGATTTCATGAAATTGAAGGATTTAACCTGAATATTCGGTAATAAACTGGGGAAAGGAGATCGGGGACGACCAAGACAAAATAAATATTTTTCAGTAAATATTTTCAAGGCTTATTAATATGATTAAATTTTTTTCAAAAATGATAGATTTCAAATTATTTTACGAGACGAGATCGATTTTATCCGGGAAGCCGATTTTGGGCAAATGAGGGACTTTTAAAATATCAAATGCATTATTTTTGAAAAATAATTTTTATAAACTTTAATTTTTCAATTAAATAGGGATTATTGGGCTTAATTTACTTATGATGAGTAGGCCTAATTGCTCCTAAACTTGAAACCCAAAACCTAAGCCCATTATCATGCAAATTAAAATCTATAAAACTAAAACCTAGGCTTCCAAACCCCCCATACCAACTAAAATGTTCACACACATCACACACTTATTTTCAAAAAATTGAGAGGAGAAAACAAAGAGTCTTCGTCGTCCGTTCGTTCTTCCTCGCAATGCCAACGATCGTATTTTTAAGCGTTCTAAAACGAATGGCACGCTTCTAAACTCTCTTGACGCATCATTCAATCCATAATATGTGTGTTTTGTTTATTTTTCATGAAAAATATTGGAGTTCAAGTTGCTTATTATTTTTAAAGTTTTGAAAGTTTTACATATATATGAACATAATATGATTTCCAACGTTTATGCTGCCAACATAGGATGTTTAATGAGTGGAACATGGACACATTAAGGTGGGAACGAGGGCTGGACTCGAGCTGGAAGGGTTGTGCACGAGGGAGGCTAGAATCCTAGGGTTTCTTTAAAGTGAGAAGGCCCGGCTTGGTCCATGGCTGCGTGCGGCTGGGCCAGGGCTTGGGAAGAGGCCGTTCTGGTTGCAGTTCGGTGCTAGGAAGATTCCTAGCATGGCTAGGACTATTGTACAGCCGGTAGGGGAAGAGCCCACGTGTGCAAGGACTCTTCCCATGCACACGTAGGGGCGGCTTCTGAAGGAGGGTGCGTGGCTGGGGTGGCGGGGGTCTAAGTTGGTACAGTAGGGTCTATGGAGGATGGTCAAGGGTCGGGTCAGGGGCTGGTGCATGCTAGCTCGACCAAAGCATGAGGGAACTCGCGTGGTTTAGTGCATGCGCAAAGGACTGGTCTCGTGGCTAAAGGTTGGTGCACTGGTTTAGGATAGGACAGAGAGGGTCCAGGAGGCTTGAGTGTGGGTCTGGTCCATGATGGTCCGGGGCTGGCTCGATGAAATCGAGTCGTGGCTCAAGGGAGTTAGTCGAGGGTTCGAGTATAGGGTATAGGAAGGAAGGTCTTGAACCATGGTTAACGGGGGTCGATTAATGGTTCACGAGGGTAATTTAGGTATGAGAAGTTCATAATAAAAGTTTGGGATTAAAATATTAAATTTGAATTAAATCGGGAGTTAAACGCTTCACGAATTAGTAAATAGGAAATTAAATCGAAAGTCTCGAATTTAAGCTAAATAAAAATATTAAAAAATTATACTTATGATTAAATAATTAATTGGGATGGTCTAGAGTCAATGAAACTATGAAAAAGTCAAAATCGAGAAATTTTACGTCTAGGGATAAAACGGTCATTTTACACCATGGTAGTACGAAAAGGGTTGGCAACGTCCGAAGGCTCATAACGCATGATAAAGGATATATTATGATGATTTTGATGAAAATATGATATTTCATAATTTATGGTAAAGCTATGCAATTTTTTACTATAAAAATGCTATTTTTGAAAAGTCGTGATATTTTATGTTTTAAAAAGGAAAAGAAAAAATATTTTGAAAGATGTGAATTGACTGTGATAAAGATTATATATGATTTTTGGAAATATTGTGAGGAAGAAGGCTCTAGAGGGAGCCCGTTCACCGGAAAAAGCCTAAGAGGGAGCCCAATGATCGTATTTTTATTTTTACGTCGGTGCCTAGTGTTTGTCCCCGTGCGCAATGATGAGCTAAGACTGATCATTCAAGCAGAGGATAAAAAGCTAGTCACTTTCAAGGATCAAACTTCACCCAAAATGATAAATGATTGAAAGCTTTACGATTTACGATTTATTTATGCTTAAAAATATTTTGAATAAAAATATGATTTTAATGCATGTGCTTATATATATATAATTTGTTACTCTTGTTTAGAACGTGCTGAGTCAACTAGGTTTGAATGATGCTGGTGATTATGTTATTGAGGGAGGTGCTGACGCTTGAGTGGATCAAGACAGACAGTGACATTTATTTCCGCCTTAGCTTGATAGTAAAATTTTAAAAGATTTTCAATGATTTAATTTGAAGTAGAATGATCATGTTAAATGTAGGAGATGAATTTTGGTAATTGACGATTTAGATATTTTAAATGTTAATTTTAATTTATGAAAATGTTAAATGATTTTAATTATTAATTTTCGAAATAATTTTTATAAAAAAA
Organism: Primulina eburnea; assembly: GCF_022965805.1. Classification (NCBI taxonomy): domain Eukaryota; kingdom Viridiplantae; phylum Streptophyta; class Magnoliopsida; order Lamiales; family Gesneriaceae; genus Primulina; species Primulina eburnea. The sequence continues at coordinate 32,328,159 of NC_133111.1, forward strand.
ATTAATAGAATTTTAAAGTGAAAAGGTAACCGATGTTTCATAATTTTTAAGAATTTTTCACGTAAATATTGGTGTTCAATTTTATAATTTATTTTCTTATTATTATCTTAAGATGCTGAATGCACCTGAGACCAACCATGTGCAACTTCCCCGGAGGGTCACTCTCTGGTTTCCATGGGCAGCAAAATGGACTTCCAAACAAGACATAAGGACAGAGGCGGAGGTCTGATTAGGAAAAAAAACAGGATTAGTCCAGAAACTGATTCAATTCATCCTCCATTGACACTAAAGTAGCAAATCTAAGTTTGCCGATAGTCCAAAATGATAATTATTCTTTTCTTTGGACAAAACAAGTACAAAGATAGACATTTTAATTTTTCCCCCAATGTCAAATATATGAGAGATCCACCAAAGAAAATGGCGACATCAGAGCCCTATCGTATGTATATGACAAGTCCATGACATCACAACACTCCCTACAGATTGTCATGACCGGTGTTCTAAGAAGATCAAAAGCCCGAGATTGAGATTTCAATCGCTCTATTTCCCGGAAAGTTTAGATTTTTCTTCTCTTCAAAATTTGCATTAGAAACAAAATAGAAGAATCGAACAAGAAAGAATACACAAACATACTAGGGGGTTGAAGCTGATGACTCAATTAATCGAAACAGCCATGAAAAATGGCGAATGTGTTTATGATATGGTAATTGGCTAATTCAACTTCTCGATAATAATGGCCATTTTACAATATATTATGTTGTATAAATATTCGATTAAGAAGGATTATTTCGATTGCTATGGAAACACGTGGTTATGACCCATTTGTTGTCAAATAAACATACTACACTTCCAAATAGAGATGTAGAAAAGGTCAAGCACGTCAGGCTGATCGTCCTGCTACATAAAATAAGTAAATTGGATTAATGATATCTCCATCCGGTAAAATACAAATAACATATCCTAACCCGCTCAATTCAACATAAAATTAACTGCATCCACTGGACCGACTAGGCCCATCCAATAAATAGACGAGTTGAGTTGATAATACGGACAGTACATGCAAGAAAACTTGTATCTAATGAGCGCACTTACCCTTTCATGTGTTTAACACTTTAAAAATCTCAATTAAATTGCTAGATATCGATAAAAAGACAAATTAGATGGGTAACAATTCAAGCTCTGTTGTTTTTTCAAAACTTGATAATTTTATTACCACATCCAACGGCAAAATATAATCAAACTAAGTTGCATTAAGTACTTATTATTATTATAATTATAACAAACTTGCATGTCTCACGAAATGCAAGACATTGGTAGATCAACCTCTCCAGTTATCCTTTCGCTGTCTTATTTCTCGAAGGGCTTCAACTGGTGACGTGCACCCAACTTTTCCCTGCACAACCAAGTTTTTCATGAAAAATATGCCTAGTTAAAAGTTGAAAGATGCAAAACTAATTGGATGCAAAAATAATAGACTATCACACACAAGCCAGTCGGCGACGGATGCAGATGTTTCTAATAAGGGGAAACTAATGCTCGAAAAAATTACAATATTTTTCTACATGTATAGGGGTGGGAATGGGGATCCATTGATACTGGCGGTAGGTCACTACCTGAACCTCGGGTAGGTCAACACGCATGAAGGGATTTGTCTCGAGTTCTTCTTTGATGCTTGAGGGAATGGTCGGGAGGCCCTCTTTTCTCTTCTGCACAGCCCATGTTAATTTTTGGGACGTCTTTGCGTTTTCTGGTTCTATCGTCAAAGCAAATTGCAAGTTCTTCACGGTATACTGTGGGCATTTAAAATAAAAAAAAAATTAAAAAAACAGGAGTTATCATGTCAACAAAAAACATAACGTTGGTTCAAGTTCTGTTGAATTACTCCGTCCCAAATTTTGACATTAGAAATCAGAAAAAAAAGAAATCTGGTGGAGCATGATCATGATTAAGCATGCATAGGAGTTTCTACTTTCGGTTGAGTCTCAAGAAGCTAAACATTGGAAACTTCTTCACAACATTTCTCACCTCATGGCCACAATAGACTTGAGTTGGATTTGGCAAAGAACCGAGGGTAACACATAGTGATTGATACATCTGCTCAGCAGTGCCTTCAAAAAACTTCCCACAGCCAGCTATGAACTGTAGATTCATAACAACGAGCAGGATGAGAATTATATTTGATTTCTCACAAATCCGACACATACAGCAAATAAGTTTGCTCAAGCCAATGGGATAACAAGGTAACACTTATTAGTATTCAATATTGTTAAATGTTGGTTCTGTTTCTGGTAAATTTAATCCCTATGGGCCAGAAGAGGAAAACATCGAAGGAGTTAAATGCGCTTCAGATATCTTTGTATTTTATTTGGTTCAGTAGGTTATCAGCTTAGTTGATAGGCAACATAAATACATGCTGGAAAGCCAAGAAGTGTACAGTTTTAAAACTCTTCTCATATAGTGGAAATTGCTTTGCTGTGTGGCTGCCGTGGATGTAGGTTTCACAACCGAACCACGTAAAATCTTTGTCGAATTTTCATCGTTTTCTAATTGTGATTCATACTGCTTACATGTGTAATTAATCTTTGATGTTCAATTCTGGGAGAATAGCAGAGTGAATTTGATTTGCTGAGAAAGTGGGCGAAGTGTATTCTTGAGCGACAATTTCCCAACAAGTGGTATCAAGAGAACAGGTTCAATCAAGAATGGCTACTACAAAGTTTGATCTTGAGAAGTTTAAGGGCACTAATGATTTCAGTCTATGGATAATCAAAATGAAAGCGCTTCTGGTACATAGTGGCATGTCGGCTGCCATTAATGAAGAATCCTTTAGTGCCTTGGCAGACACGAAGAAGGCTAAGGATATTGATTCGGAGGCACATAGTACAATCCTCTTGAGTTTGGGCGAGGAGGTGCCCTGAGAAGTCGCCAAAGAACAGACGGCACTCAAACTGTGGAGTAAAATTGAGAGTATCTCAAGAAATCACTGGCAAATAGTCTGTATTTGAAGAAATCATTGTACTCAATTCACAAGGAAGAAGAGAAAGATCCAAGGAAGCATATGGATGACATCAACAAGATCATTCTGGATCTCAAGAACATCAAGATTGAAGAAGAGGACTACACGATTCTCATATTAAGTTCTCTGCCAAAATCATATGAGCACTTCGTTGATACAATGCTATATGGGAAAGAAACACTGACCATTGCGGAAGTAAAGCCAGCACATAATTCAAAAAAATTGCAAAGGAAGTATGAGACTAAGGAGGAACCCCATGGTGAGGGGTCGATGGCTAGAGGAAGATCTATGAAAAGAGAATCAAGAAATTATAGGAGAAGGTCACACGTTCGAAGACTCGAAGTAAATGTAAATGTTTCATTTGCCACAAAGAAGGGCATTTCAAGAAGGATTCCTGGAAAGAAAATGGAAGAATCAAGAAAATTTCAAACAAGGTGGAGATGCAGCTACTGTAAGTGATGGCTATGAATCGTCAGAAGTATTATTAGCAGCAGTTTCAGAACCAAATGAAAATCGGATAATGGACTCGGGTTGTTCCTTCCATGTGTGCCCAATTCATGAATGGTTTCATGACTTTGTAGAAGATGAAACTGAATATGTACTCTTAGGAAATAATCAAGAGAGCAAAGTAATGGGGAAGCATTGGGTTGAGGCTAACAGATGGATTCAAAAGAACAATATCTGATGTCAGATTTGTTCCAGACCTAAAAAGAAATCTCATCTCTGTTGGGATGCTGGACTCAAATGGTTTCAATGTCAAGATTGAGGAAGGGACAATGAGGGTGCAGAAAGGGTCACTCGCTGTAATGAAGGAGTTCAAAAGATATGGTACATTCTGGAAGCAAAGGCAATTGTTGGTTCAATGGATGCAACAGCTGGGAAACTGGACAAAACTCATTTGTGGCATTTATGCTTGGGGTATTATTAGTGAGAAAGGTCTCACTGAATTGGCAAAACATTATCTACTAGGCGGAGATAAGATTCAAGAGCTTGGTTTTTGTGAAGATTGCATACTTGGAAAAAGTTGTGCGGTGAAGTTTAAATTATCACATACTAGAAGCAAGGGCATTCTTGATTGCATTCATTCTGACCTTTGGGATCCTTCAAGTGTTATGTCACAAGGAGCATCTAGGTACTTCATTACTATAACTGATTATTACTCCAGAAAACTTTGGGTTACCGTGTTAAAATCCAAGGATCAAGCATTCCAAAGTTTAAAGGAATGGAACGTAATGATTGAAAATCAGACAGAACGCAAGGTAAAGAAGCTAACGACAGATAAGGGGCTCGAGTATTGTAATGATCATTTCAATAAATATTGCAAGGATGAAGGAGTGGCAAGGCTTTAAATTTTGCCAGAACCCCACAACAAAATTGACTCGCTGAAAGGATGAATCGCACCATACTTGAACGTGTGAGAAACATGTTGTCGAAGGCTAGACTGTGTCGATTTTTTTAGCTGAGGTTATTAAGACAGCCTGTTATCTGATTAACCGATGTCCATCAACTGCCATCGACTTCAAGACACCTCAGGAGATGTGGAGCGGTTACCCCTCTGACTATACAAATTTGAGAATATTGGGTGTTCAACACACACACATAAGGCAAGACAAGCTGCAACCTAGAGCAAAAAAATGCATCTCTCTAGGATATCCGGAGGGTGTTAAGGGATATAGTTTGTGGTGTGTTGAAATAGGGAATGAGAAATGCATAATAAGTAGAGATGTGGTCTTTAATGAGAATGAATTTCCATTTAATACACAAGCAACACCTAAGGATCATATGCAAAACAAGATAGTAATTTGCAGTTACAAAATGGATGCTGGTATTGGATCTAAACTTAGCAACTCTCAAGAGGTGTCAAGGTCAACAGGACAAGATCATTTACCTCAAGACTACAATGACTATCGGTTGAAAAGGGAAAGACAAAAGAGAATCTAAAAACCACCTACATGGTTCGGGTATGCAGATTTGACAGCATATGCACTTACTGTTGCCAATGATGTTGATGAGGTGAAGCCTATTAATTTTTAAGAAGCCATAAGTTGCAAAGAAAGTTCCAGATGGGTTAAAGCCATGGGGAGGAAATGACCTCTTTGATGAAAAATCAGACTTGGATTATAGTTGACAAGCCAATAAACCAGAAATTGGTGGGTTGTCAGTGGCTCTACAAGAAAAAATAAGTAATTCCAGGTGTTGAAGGAGCTCAATACAAGGCTAGATCGGTAGCAAAGGGATTTACACATAGGGAAGACTAGGGCTGCAAACGAACCGAACATGTTCGCGAGTTTTTCGAACCGGCTCGATAAATATTCGATTCGTATTCGAACTTATCGAATTTGAGCTGAACTCGAACATGTTCGAACTTTTTTTCGAGCCGAACTCGAGCCCAAATTATTTTGTTCGATAGTTCGCGAGCCTTAATATTTTATTAATATAATATAATTATATATATATATATATACATTTCGAATATTTCGAGCATTTCGAGCTTTCAAACCTTAATATCCGAGCAATAATTCGAATAGTTCACGAATATATTCGAATATTTCGAGCCGAACTCGAACTCGAACTTCATTTCGAGCCGAGCTCGAGCCCAAATATTTGAAATTATCGAACTTCGAATCGAGCTCGAACTCGAATATACCTATTTCGAGCCGAATTCGAGCCTGACTTTTTTACTATTATTCGGCTCGATTCGGTTCATTTGCACCCCTAGGGAAGACGTAGATTACAACGAAATCTTCACAAACGTAGACAAGCAAACATCAATCAGAGCTTTGCTTGCCATGTATACTCAATTAGACATGGAATTGGCTCAAATGGACGTTAAGACGGTGTTCTTACACGGGGAACTTCAAGAGACCATCTACATGAGGCAACTAGACGGTTTTGAACAAGGAGATCCACATCAAGTTTGTCTACTAAAAGATCAATCTATGGTTTAAAGCAATCACCAAGACAATGGTATTTAAGGTTCGATCACTTCATGGAAAAGATTGGTTATAAGAAATCCAAGTTTGACAGTTGTGTGTATTTTAAAAGGAGAAATGAGAGTTGCCAAGTGTACTTAATGCTATATGTAGATGACATGTTGTTGGCAAGCTTGAACTTTATGGGCTCAAGGAAAGATTGAAAGCAGAATTTGAAATGAAGGATTTGAGCGCGGCGAGTAATATCTCGGGCATAGACATAATCCGAGACATAAGTAAGCGGAGATTATGGATTTCACAGGAAGCCTACATCAACAAAATCATAAATAAGTTAGAAATGCAGAAAGCCAAACCAGTAACCTTAATGGCACAACATTTCAAACTCTCCACTTCACAGTCACCTCAAGATGATGATGAAGTTGAATACGTGAAGAGAGTCTCATATGCTAATGCAGTGGGAATTATTATGTATTGTATGGTCTGCACAAGGCCAGATTTATCCTACGCTATGAGCATTACAAGCAGGTTCATGTCAAACCCAGGAAAGGAACATTGGAATAAACTAAAATGGGTGCTGAGATAGTTAAGTGGAACTAAGAAAAGGTGCTTGAACTATACTGCAGAAAGACATCTTAAAAGTTGTAAAAAGATATGTTGATTCAGATTACAGGCTATTTAGACACAAGAAAATCCTTCTCTGGTTATATCTCTACAGCTTTCGGTGGAACCATAAGCTGAAAAGCTAGCCCACAAAAGGTGGTAGCCTTGTCTACGACGGAAGCCGGATACATTGCGGCAACTGAGGCTATAAAGAAGGGCATGTGGTTGCAAGGTTTCATCAACGAAATGAGTATTAGCAAAGAAGATGTGACGGTGTATTGTGACAGTCAAAGCGCGATACACTTAACAAAAAATCCCATGTATCATGAGAGGTCAAAGCACATTGATATTCAGCTGCATTTCATTCATGATGTAATTGCAAATGGGGTGATCAAAGATGAGAAAATTGCTTCAGAAGACAACCCAGCAGATACTCTAACCAAGTGCCTACTCTAGACTTAGTGAAGATGACAACACCTTAGACATAAGGCCTGGTGCAGCCAACAGCACATCAAACAATGGCAGATACATCACCAAGGTGGAGAATTGTTAAAAGTTTGGTCTGTTTCTGGTAAATTCAATCGCTATGGGCAAGAAGAGGAAAACATTGAAGGAGTTAAATGTGCTTCAGATATCTTGGGCTTTTGTATTTTATTTGGTTAAGTTAGTTATCAGCTTAGTTGAAAGGCAATACAAATACATGGTGGAAAAGACAAGAAGTGTACAGTTTTAAAACTCCTCATATAGTGGAAATTGCTTTGTTGTGTGGCTGTTGTGGATGTAAGTTTCACAACCGAACCATGTAAAATCTGTGTGTTAATTTGTCATTCACTTTCTAATGTTGATTCATACTGCTTACATGTGTGATTAATCGTTGATGTTCAATTCTGGGAGAATAGCAGAGTGAATTTGATTTGCTGAGAAAGTGTTCCGAGTGTATTCTTGAGCGACAATTTCCCAACAAATATAATGGTTCCGGACCGATCTCACTAAGCCATCAATGCGAAATCATATAATGGTTATAATATCTTGCCACTAATCACATAAAATCTAAATTTCTAGTTTCCAACAGGTACATAATTCACAAAAAAAATGTGAAATTTATAGCAACAGGCCGAAAAATGAAAATTTCCGGCTCACCAATGTGTCTCCAGTAAAGACAGCAGGATCCTCTCCCTCTTTGCCCGTGACGAAGTAACTTATATGACCCTTTGTATGGCTGAAATCCAAACAAAGAAACACAATGGCTAAAGGGATCCACAGTCACAATGATAAGATAAGGATTAGCATTAGTGGAAACACAGCGCCATTACATAGTCTGTCAAAGCAATAAATAAAGAACATAATAAAGAGAGCACTTTCAGTAACAAGTTTCCATTGTAAGAAGAAGTCACATGGAAATAAATCATTTAACAGTAATATCAGAATGAATACATATTTAATGTAGTCCTGGTATGAATAGGACAAAACTAAGTTGCAAGATAAGTAACCAATTGAAAGTATGTGGTAATGTAATGAATGCTTCTCAATCAATGCATAACCGAACAGTACCATAAATTTCAAAATGTCGAAGGAACCACCATTAAAGTTCAGTAAAGTACGGATCAGTAAAGAAAGCTAAGCAAAAATTACCATGGAGTATGAAGAGACAATATATTGATATCAGCCCCAAGGGATAATTTATCGCCATTTTCAACTTTGTGAGTACACCCTTGTACATTATCAACAGAGCCACCATATATCTTAATATCAGGCACCAACTGCTTTATCTTGTCGTTGCCACCAGCATGATCCCTGTCAAATGCAATAAGTTTCTGTCAGCATATACACATGCATGAAACTAAGTATCAACTGGTAGGAGAAATTCAGCCTAATTCAAAAACTCTAATTTCACACATCAACAAATTATGGTCTGTAGATTCGGTACAAAATAAAATAAAATACCCAAAATACTGAGGTTCTCTACAGTGCCTTTCACCACACAAACGTGTTCCACCTTCAACGACTCAACTAAAAATTGAACTTTTAAAATGACACTTGCCTCGAGCTAATTTAAAAATACAGTATTAAGTGAAATTTTAGCCAATGTCAGCAAGGTGCAGATCAGCACGATAAGACATCTCTCGAATGGAGAAACTCACAAGATTTTTATGTAAGTTTGGCACTCCAGCGGCCAATCAGACAAAAACACAAACATATCGCCTACAAAATATGAACCGAGTACGGGAAAAACAACCGCACAAACAAACAATAGCTTCAAAAAACAGAAGAAAATAACACAACCAGTGGTGATGGGTAGTGAGGACGAGCTTAAGGTCAACCCCATTTTCTTGAGCAACACTAAGAATCTTGTGAGGCTCCACCGGGTCCACTACGGCCGCTTGTTTAGTATTCTCCTCGATAATCCTGCAACCCAAAACAACAAAATTAAAAGTGACACCAATTAAATTTCCAAATCAACAGTTGATACAATTTCCCTTCGGCCAAAAAAATGAAAATGGGTTTTCTCTAATTCACGTGAGCGAAGCTAATACAGGTAGGAGTAGTTGTCCTCCAAGCAGGGGATGGGAAGAATCTTCATGCTTGATCGGTGAAATTCAGGGAGAAGAGAAGCTGTAACCGACTTCAACTTGTGTGGAAGGTACTGGCGAATCGCTCATTTTATTTTATTTTATTTTATATATATACACACAAATTCTATATTTTCTCTCTAATTTTGTTTTTATATTTTTGACAAAAACGTAGGTGAGACGGTCTCATATGTCGTATTTGTGAGACGAATCTCTTACTTGGGTCACCTCTAAAAAATTTTATTTTTTATGCTAAGAGTATTACTTTCTATTGTAAATATGATTAAGATTGACTCGTATCAAAAATTATGATCGGTGAGACGGCCTTACTCTATATTATTTTATCCTCTACCTCATAGTCATGAAAAATTTCATGCTCCATTATATTTATTATCTATTATTATCCATTAGCGATGATGTATCATATTAATTACTTTTTGGTAATTTTAAAAAAAAATTAACTCAATTTTTTTTAAAAAATAAAAATAAAAACTTTATAAGCATGCAATACATGCTCTCGAGTGTTAGTATTTTATAAGGGTCGAATGTCTTAATTGACACACCAGAAATGGTCTTCCAATTATATTTTTTCATTGCCCCATCATTTTATTGCTTCAGTTATTTTAACTTTTTGGTAAACTTCACCATCAAATCAATCAGTCTTTCGTCCAGCTTTTTCTCAGCTTCTTATCCACCCACGACTCATATTTTCTTCACCAGTCCCATCATGTTTATTCTGTCTCATCGATTTTGTTTGTTTAAAAATTCGTTTAAATCTAGTATGATACAAAACATCATTGCTGGATTATATAAGGTATTTTTCTGTATGGGGGTTTACACATGAATGGCGCCAGATAATGGAGATGGAGGCAAAAAATATTAGAAGCCCAAAAACAAATATTATGAGAGAAAGTAAAATAAATATAATTAATTTTAGACATCTAATAAATGAAATAAAAAAATTGAGAGACGATCACCCACCCGCCCATAGCCCCGTCATCGGGTTCACATGATCCAACTGTTAACAAAAATATTTTAGGGTCAACAAGTACAATGGCCAATATGAAAAGAAGAAAACAAGCACTTGAAAACAAGGAATGAGAGTATCCGAAGATGACATTTTAAACAAATTCTATTTCTTTTTGGGCGAACTTGCAATAACTGTTGTTTTCAAACTTAACTTTCTCCTCACTCTCTGTCCCTTCAAATCTTTGTTTGAGCTCCTCAAATTTTAAAATTTCCAAAAGTATCATCAATTTTCATAATTATAGTACGTGACATTGTTTTACCTATCAAATCTGTTTTTAAAGGTATATAGCCTAAAGACATGTAGCTACGCAAGGTTTCCGGCCTATATACCATGTTTAGATGATCGATTTTTTTATAAATGACCCATCATGCTTCCGTATAATAAATTGTACAGTTTAACTCTTTGACCAGAGTGCCGTGGGGTTGTATACATCGGGTTTTACAGACTGCTCCTTACAGCCTAACTACGCAGTCGCAACAGATGATTCCTGACATAAATTCCTTCAACATCACCTAGCACCACCCTATTTCATTTCTTACCTCATGGTGTATAGTCGAGCAGTTCAATTTGAAAATAATACATGAGAAGGACAATAAGCATTGGTCTTTTTATTCAAACATACAAACTATTATTACATAGTAACCTCCTGTAGAGGAGTAGGAATTTGCTTAGCTACCTATAGTAGCCGAAGTTACAACACACATAAACTAGTACGAGAAATATTACAATTTATTTAAAAGAAAATGAAGAGGTTGAATGATGTCTTCATCTTCCTTCTGTCTTGGTATTTATAGAAGTTTTGGTGGATTTGAAATTCGGACTTCAAAGCTTGTGAATTCTTTTGTCAGTTGTGGCCGAAAACATCTTTTAAGTGGTGGTCCTTTCAACCACTAGTTGGTATCTTTTTTTTAATGGGTGGTTGAGTGGTCCATCTTTTCAACTAGTTAGTGGAATCGTCTTTTAGTGGTAGTCCATCTTCCACTAATGGAGTGGTTAGATCACATATCTACTTTTCTTTGTCAGGGAAATCTTTTTTTTTTTGTATTGTCACTGAGGGAATGGTTTTTTGTGTGGTCCTTCACCACTTGGTCTTGTTTTTACAAGATGCTTCTGGTATGTTCTGGTCTAAAGCCCTTGCCAAACTCTAGCTCCTTTTGATTCGGGCATTCTGGGCAGATGTTTTCTGACCATCTTCCCAGATGAGCTATGTTTCAAAATTTCCGACGAGTTTCTTTGTTCTCGGGCAGCTTGCTATTCCACAGAAGATTTCTTTTCTTTTCAAATAGGTCTTCTGCAAAACTTGTTGTTTTTCCTGTCATGGTATTTAACATGAATGATCCATTTATAGAATTATGATAAAATTAAACTAAAACATGACTTTGTTTATCTCGGTTAGACAGACCCATAGCCCTAATGCTCTTCTGGTAGAGATTTCATCTGCTGTTATTGAAGCAACAATGGATTGGGTGTTTCTTCTGTTGGAAGATCCTTGATAAATTTTTGAGCATTTGTGTCTGGCCTCCTTAGCTTGATAAAATGAAAGGCTTCGTGTGAGCTTTTTTCTGTTGGTTCTAGTGCGATGCTGAAAAAGTATTACTCTAGAATGTCTCTTCTTTACAAATAGCCATTGTTTTCTCATATTTCATGAACAGCTTCTTGGATCCATTTAGGTAAACCTAATATTTCTGGGAAGTTGGGTGTTATAGTATAAACAGAGGCAAGAGCCCCGAATTCATACCATTATTTTACCTCTTTTGTATCTGAATTTGGTTTCATCCATACACTGGGATATTTTCTTGATACATCAACCTTAATTGTGGTTGGGTTAATGTCTATTCTTGTTTTCAGTTTCTCTCAATTTTGTTGATATACCTGAAATGGAAAAATTACAGTTTCATTAGCACCGGCCTTAGATTTACCCTTGTCTGTATTAGGTCTAAGATTGATCTTTCCGTCTTCAATCCTCGAGGTGAAAGATTGACTTGAGACTCGAGATAAGTATCTGGAGTTTCAATTTTTGTTTCAACCGACTCATCTGGAGATGATCCAGACTTAATACTTGTACTCGGGGTATTTGAATCCTCTGCTCCAGTTATAAAATCTTGGACTCGAAAACTCTCCATTTGTAAAACCAGTGGTTTCTCATTGCCTTGGAGGATAGACCGTCGCATTACAGACCATAGATATGTATAAGCCTATAAACGTCCTGTAATTCGATAAGAGACAATTCTCTTATCAGCTAGTTGTAGCCTACCCGCAACTTCTGCATTAGGACAAGCTTGTTGAATTCGTTTTGAAGCATTTCAAGATGTTCTCTCAAATTTGTAACGACCCAAATTCGATGACTGTCCTCACTATACCAAGACAATTATTTCCAGTGTGCTTATGTTCTCACTCACACGCACCCTAGGAAACTTCCCAGGGGGTCACACATCCCAGAATTACCCCAAGTCAAGCACGCATGACTTTGGAGTTCTTATGTGATGATCTACCGAAAAGGAGATGAACCTTCTTGATATGAGTAGTACCTATCAAATCTTTTAAGCACTCCTAACTGCATAGTCTAATATCTAAACAGTTTTCGGAATCCTTCTCTTTCCGGTGTAAGATCGGTTCATTTATGTTCTTTTCGCCTAGAAGCCTGCCAAGAGCCGCTTATTGTCCGTGCAACCTCATGGCACCGGCGATCACCCCCCGCCCTTTTCGGCCTCAGGCCTCACAAAATGCCTCTGCATTTTTATGATGGCATCAATATCACCACTGTCTATCTCTTGTTAAAAAATCTGCAATAATATTTTAATGAGATTTAATAACCATAATATCAAAAATATAATTTTGACATAAAGTTTGTCATCTTAATAATCTAGCCTTCTTAGGTTTAGATTCTATTTTATTTTTCAAGAAGATTTTACCTGTGTGTTATCAACTTTTTAAGTAAATTTTTTTGCTAGTAAAAATAATTGTCATTTTTCAAAGGCATTTTTATTGTATAAAATTATTTTTCGTTGATATGACATCTTATGACTTATGCTTCTGAGAATAGCCCACTGCAATACCTGCATGGTTGTTCTCCTTCAGGTGTGAGCTTTGTTAAAAATACTGGCCATCAATGATCACTAACATCTATGTATAATACGAGATCATCTTCATCCTGATAAATATCCATTTTCGGAAGAGTTTTGCAAATCTCCTTTAGTTGGCTAAGTCTCTTTATGTGTTCTTCCATATATATAAATTTGCATCTTTTTTCAGCAATGGACTGAACACTTTTCCTGTGTTTTTTAGGCTCTTAATGATCATTCCAGCAAAATTAATAACTCCTAAAAAACTTTGTAGTTGTTTATTTTCTTTTAGTTTGTTTGGAAAATTTAACACTTTTTCTACTATAAGTTCTTGCAAAATTATTTCAAACTCATCGATTTTTATTTCGAGGAATTCAATCTTTCTTGTGGAAACGACTGCTTTCTTTTCAGATAAAACCAGTCCTTCTTTCTGACAAACTTTAGATAAAATCTCTAAATGCTTGATATGTTCTTTAATATTTTTAGATGCTATTAAAACATCATCAATATAGACAAACATAAATTTGAAATAATTTTTAAATAGATTATCCATTTTTCTTTGAAATATATGAGGTGAATTAGCCAATCCCATTAGTAAGATTTCACAATTATAGTGTCCTTGTGGTGTGGAGAAAGCTGTACATTTCTCGCTTTCTTCATGCATCTGAATCTGATAAAATCAAGACTTACAATCAAATTTAAAGAATATTGTAGAGTTGCGTATGAAATTATTTATTTTTTTGTACTAAGTATGAAATACACATCAAACTCCAAATCTTATCTCACCATGCCAAAGGATCTTCATTGTAATTTTCCTTGATAATTTTCTTGACATCTTCTAGGGATACTTTTGATTCAAACTCTACCTCATTCTGGTGTAGAGCTATCTTGAAGAATTCTATTTATTCAGGTTGAAGGTCCTTATCTGCTCTTAATTGGAGTATTGTTTCCCCAAACCTCATAAAATCCTTCATTTTTGGGTTCAGAAGTTTTTGTTTATCACTACGCTTGCTGCAAAAATAGATTGACAATTTTCTGTAAAAAGTCTGTCTTAGTCTTTGGACAATGACTTTTGTGATAACATGGTGTTCTGAACACTAATCTTTTAGTCTCATTTTCTTATGTATAGGGCCTAAACATTTGTAGGAAATAATTTCCTAACAGTATGTCAGCTCCTGTATCATGAAAATAAAGCGGTGGTGTTTTTACCTTATACCAAGGTATTTGTCCAACACCTCCGATTAAATTTCTGTCATCTTAATCCCTTTATATAAGATTAAAATCTGTTTAGAAAAATCTCGTCCAGCAATCTGAGGTAATTCATCTTCCAATTCTTTTGGAAAAACTCCTCTTTTGATGTACAGATTCCAGCTCCTGAATCAATATAAATAGCAAAATATTATGCCTTATATTGTTCGTATAACATCCTTTCTAGGATGTATATCGAGAATGAGCTAGTGATCATTGGATTTTTCACATTCTGTCTTCAACCATAAACTACATTGGACAGAACATTGGGCGCACATGTGCGACCTGTATACGCGCACATGCGCGAGAAGTCCAGAGAGTTGGGCGCACATGCGCGACTTGGATTCGCGCACATGCGCGAGGGTACCCGAGAGTTGTGAAGAATTCCTCGCATATGCGCGGAAGAGATGCGCGCATATGCGCGAGCTGCCGTGCTGACACGCGCTGAGACTTAGGGTCTCGCGCATATGCGCCGGTTGATCGCGCATATGCGCGAGACGTGTTTTACAAAGGATGCGCCACTTGGCCCTTACATGCATGTTGTATATATAAATATATACATATAACATTTGTAATTCAGAGAAAAAGAGGAAGGAAACGAAGGCTCTGAGGAAAAATTGCTTTTGATTTCAGAATCTGATTTACGATCAATCCGTCCGTCCAAATTTGAATCCGAGTACGACACCGTGTTCCTAGCAAAGACAGCTACTACATGACGTAAGTTTTGTTAAGATTTGAAATTATGCTATGTCCAGAATCAGATACGATTCATATATAGTGTTCTTGACATAGTAGACATCATAGAATCAAAGTCAGATTAAGAAACAGATTCAGTATGGAATTGTTATGGATTTCAGAGTTAAATTGACTGAGATGTGATGTCAAATTTGCACTGAGGTTGATTATAAGTTATTGAAATTAGTATATACTGGTGTGGCATCACAGATATCGCAAGATTGTACTGTTGTACCGTCAGAATTTAATAAGACAGAGATATTTTGAATTGAATAGAATATTGATACAGATTATTGATATTGTCATTGCCAGATTGAACATTGACAGACTTTGAGTCGAAACTTCGATTGTATCAGAGCGACAGAGCGAAAGGTATAAATAAATGTTGATTCGGGATTGCACAACTCGAGTTAGGTTTGACTTGAGTTTTTCAAAATCACATATTTTATTTTATTGCATTGATATTTGCAGATTATCAGATTGTTATGCTTAGTCTATTGAATGATAGCAGAGCCATAGTTTAAGTCTAGGGCAGATCAGCCTAGCTAGGGCAGAACCGCCGAGTCTTTGACAGAACCGCTAAGACTCTAGACTTACAGTGTATCGATGAGCTTAGATGTAGATCGACGTCTATTGTAGACATTCGATACAGCATACCAAAGTCTAAATTAGATCGGGATCCCTAGATTAGAAATAAGTTGAGATAAGATAACAAGTCATTGACTTAAATACAGATTCGTATTGGTTCATGTAGTCAGATTGGATACATGTTTTAATGATTGTTTATGCTTTTATATATGTTTTATATGATTGCATTGATACATTGTTTATACTGGGATATTTATATCTCACCGGAGTTATCCGGCTGTTGTCTTGTCTGTATGTGTGCATGACAACAGGTGAGACAGGTTCAGGGTCACAGATGTGAAGAAAGATCGAGATTAGAGTGGTGATTCCGGACTTGGATATAGATAGGTTTTATTACTTGATTGTAGTAGTTGAGCCTTAGTTTTGAACTAGATGCATGTTATACAGGATTTGCATTATTATACTGGTTTGTATAATAGAATGATTCTATTACCTTCCGCATTTAAAAAAAATAAAATTTTAGAACCTGTTTATTCTAATTGATTAAATTAGTCCCAATGACGATTAAGAAGATGATTAGCGTCCGCGTCCCCACAGAAACTCTGGCCCAAGAACCAATTGATCTGGTTCTTTTCCTGAGATTCCTTTGATATGAACTTCCAATTCTCTGATGTTAATAATTCCTTAATAAGTTCATATCATAGGTTGTTCTAAATAGTTTATGGTATTACAAGGAAATTAATTACTTTGTTTTGTAATATCAAATACTATTTCAACTTTTTTCCATCCTTCTGGATATCCAAGCTTTCCTATTGTCGTAAAGCTTTTTAGTACCTGTTGGGTTTCTTGGACATGTTTTTTTCCCCACTTATAGCTTGTAATTTTATCTCCTTGAAAAAACTTCTTGGTTCCAGTTTAAGACTTTGATTTCTCTGTAGAATTGGGTTGTCTTGGATCTGAATATCTGTTTTCTTTATTCATGGAAAATCAACTCTTTCTGGATAAATTGTCTAAGCAAATTTTCCAAATATCTCAGGTATTTCAATGAACTCATTTCTAGTAAACAATTATGAATAATGTATATTAGATAGAGCATATGAAATTTGATAAGTAATAAAATATAGTCTATTACCCTCTTTCATCAGCCTTTCCTTTGAAGTTCTGATGTAAAGTCAAAGCTCAGCTCAAATTTCGATCTACCAGGTTGTAGGCAATTCTTGGATAAAATAATCTTACTATTTTCCTTGCACAGAGATTTCCTGAGATAGTTCTCAGTATTGAATCTTGAAGGTTACCCATTCGTTTATCGCATATATCGATATCAATAGGTGAATCTATTCCTTCTTTAAAAATAGCTTTTATCATAATCTAGATTGCTCCAATATGAATCCAGGATATGGTCGGTGCTACTTCTATATTTAGGTTTTGTAATTCCTTGTTAATTTTCTCCAGAAGGAATTAATTTCATATTTATTCTATTTCCCGTAAGTTACATTGAAATTGTCATTACCCTTCTGGAAACTTTATAGATTAGAAGATACTTTTTGTTTCTTAGATCGAGATTTCCTAAGAACTTCTCTTCCTATCCTACAAAGAATCCTTATATCTCTGTAGACTATGATTTTCTCTCAAGATCTTTTAGACCATGTTATAGGATATTTTTGTCTGACTAAAGAAACCAGATAAGTTTTCATGTGTTTCGTGTCGAAACACCTCATCTTTAGTCAGATTTTGGTTATGTTCCATCAGATTCTTCCTAATTCAAAACTTATTTTTCTTCATATATACTTTCACCCAAGACAATATCCTCAAACTGATATACTTGAATAAGATCTTGGTAATAAACTGTTTCTTCAATATCTGAGGTCGGATCATAGTGTTTTATTACTCTTTTTTCATTTTCTGGACAGTTAGTTGAAATATGACATCTTGCTCCACATGTCTAGCAATTACAATCTTTGAAAATTTCATTAGCTTGGGTGTGATCTCTTATGAAATTTTTCTTTGTAGGTCTTCTTCCCGTGCTTCGAGATATACTCGATGCTTGGTATGATGTCCTACTTCTTGATGGTCCGCTTCTTTGTCCAGATTTGTAAGATCTGATTTTTTATCTAGACCATATTGTTCTTGATTTCCAAGAACTTCTTTCAGTTCTGGCATAAGGATAAGATTTAAAGCTCTTTCTTTTCTGCCTTTGTGCTTTACTCCCAATAATTGTTGGAAGATCATTTTTTTACAACACAAAATAGTACGTTTGTTAATCCCCCTCAATCGTTCGTAATTATTTTATAATGCTACCATATGACATCATTCTGCTAATTTTCCTTTGAGAAAAGAGACTCTCCATGCCAAAGTATCTGGATTGCCATGGACATATTCCTTTATCAGCATTTCTCTCCAAGGACTTGGCATTTTGGCGAAGAAAAGCTGCATTTCTAAATTTTTTTCAACTATTGAATTCCATATATATTTAGTGAATAACATAATATATTCATACACTAAACATATTTCATGTAATTCAAGACTATACAAAACTTAAGTATATTTATTTTTCTTCTCTGTATCTTGACTGTTAAAATAGTCTACCCTCATAAATTGTGCTTTAAATAGGGTAGCCATTCTTCTCGCTATCTTACTAAGAGATTCTCTGGCTAAGACCGACTCTTTGGTTTTCACCGAAGTCATGTTCCAATCAATTTTAACTGATCACATAAGACTCATTTCTAAAATTTTAATGAATCCTTCTTTATTGAGATCAATTGTTCATGTTGTGATTCTCATAGCTGATGTCTAGTCATCTATGAGATCTTCTTTGTTTTTGTAGTCCAGTACATCAAAGTTAAGCATAACCCCATAAAGATGTATAGGTTCTAAAACAGATTACCCTTATGGTGTTTGGTGCAAGGGAATTTGATTTCTCTTTGACTTTGTTCACACTGGGTGTGATTCTCCACCAATATGAAAATATGTTTGGGGTCATCTCATTTTTGTATTATGAGATCCCACACTTTCTTTTGGTGGTTCATCAGAAGATGATCAGCTTATGGTGGGTGGTTCACCCCTAGTTGTGTTCATCTTAAGATCTATGACCTTGAGATTTATAAAAGATTCTGCAAGGTTTTGAAGATCTTCGAGAGTGATCCTCTTTAAAGTTGTCATCAGATTAATTTCTTTTTTGAGACTATTTAATTAGATTGATCATTTTTTCTTCATCAGTTAAAGATTTTGGCATTAATTTGGCCTTCGTTCTTTGGTGTAATAAGAGTTCAGTATTAAAGGATGGTAATATCATTCCTTCTAAAGTCTATTTACCAGAACTTGGTTGTTGTTCTAGAGCTTGAATTTTGTTTGAATATCCTTTAATGTTTCAAGAATTTTTTCTTGGGTTTCAAGGATTTTCTCCACATTTTGTTGTACATAATACAACATATTGTCATGATTTTGTATTGTGTTTTGAATTTATCTAAGATCTTCTGAAAGTTTAGAGGAATCCGATATTATTTCTAGGAACCTATTATTTTGAATAATAAGTTTGCTTTAGACTCTGATAAGTTCCACTTTGTTCTTGATATCTAACCTTGAATAATAAGTTTGCTTTTGGAATAAATCATACAAATAATCAATCTCGACCTGGGTTCTGATCCATATTATTTGAGAAAATTCTCCTCATCAAATATTTAATTAACATTAATAATAAATTTACATTGTTGAAATAATTTTACTTAGGCTCTGATACTATTTTCCGGTAAGTAAAATCAATCATTAAAATAAACACACAAAAGGATATTTTTGTCATTTTAATTAGTGTAGACAACTAGGATAAATTTATGTTTGTATTTAATGATTTATCTTTAATTTATCCTTTTTTTTCAAAAAAGTTCATTAATCATGTGAAATGTTAAACAAATCCAAATGTTCAACTAAACAATCCAGGGTCTCAAAATAAATAGATGGACTTGTTAGAGTAGGTGCCCGTCGAGCCAAGTGTTGGCCGAGTGTTCACCATGAAACTCTATGTATAAACGATCTTTATTTTAATTATATTTGAAATTATTATTTTGGCACATCTTTATCTGTATACCCATGCTAGTTGCATAGATAAAGTCCTTGAATATACAAATAGTAGAAAGAATATGAGATGCTCATATAATGAGTATCATGAAACTCATATTTGGAATACTGTATATTCTAAACAGTTCCTAGTCGATTCAGCCGCCGCTAAGAAGGATATAGGCCGCTCGAGTTAGAGACTAGTATCTGCGATGTGAGTACCATGTTTCATTGGTAGGGGACATTGTGATGTCCAAGCATGCAGATAGGTGCTCCTGGAAGAGTGCACTGAACAACCCTCCATTAAAGGACTTTCCAAGTGGTTCTCACTTATCGAGTGGAAACGTCCTAGTTTATGGTTGTACACCATTAGTCCTTATGACCCGGGACAACATTGAGACTCTATGTGCTAGCATTGCACTTTGACTTGTTTACCGACTCTCAAGGGGTCATCAGGTGGCAAGGTTGGGTGTTCTGTCGAAACATATAGGAGTCGATGCATTGTAGTCGGGGATTCACCGCTTACCTTCGGGTATGGATATCCTATGTGTTTTCATGTATATGTAGTGTGAAATCTCTGATCAGAGTATGGTGGTAATTATGAAAGGAGTTTCATAGATTACACCATCGATGCAACTACGGCATGACACATAGAATCGATTCATTGACAACTCTCGATAAACCAATGGTTGTCGAATCGGTCGGGATATATGTGACGTCCCGAAATTTGAGATTCACATGAACCACGTGCGTGCAAGTTATTAAATTCTTTATGTATTTTATTAAATGATTTTAATGCATGTTTAATTCATTGACTTGAGTTTTAGTTCACGATTTAAGAAATTGCATTATTTTAATATTTATGTTTAATTGATGCATGTTAAAATGTTTTTCGAGTTTCTTGTTCAGGCGATTATTCGAGGCGGGATCGAGGAAAGAACCGGTGACGATTTTTAGCAATTTAAAGGGTGGTATTTTATTTTAAGTTTAAGATGAGGTATTTTAAATAATTTATTTAGTTTTAGTATTTTTAAAAGCCTAATTTATTTATTAAGTGATTTTAGAGTTTAAAACCTTTAAATCTAGCATTTTGTGTGGGTTTGTTATTTTAATTAAGACAATTGAGGGAGTTAGTGTTTGAATAGCTTTAAATTAGTGGTCAATTTATTATTAAGCAATTTAATTCCCATAATTAACAACTAAACTCACACACCCACAATTTTACACACACCTAACTCACACACTAACACACGGCAACTCACACACACACACAAACATATTTCTATTTCAATTCTTTTTGAAGAAAACCTAGGTTTCTAAGAAACCTAGCAGCCGCCCCCTTCCCCGTTACCTTCCAACAGGTTTTTGTTCGATTTTATTGCAAGAAAATCGCGTCACGTTCGTCCCGGATCAACCTCGCTTCCATCTCCGCTTCGGTGTCGTCGTACGGTATTTTTAAATATCAAAAGGCACGTATAATCTGTTCTTTCTGCATCGATCTTGTCATAGTATGCGTCGTGTTATTTTATGCGTGAAAATCCATGTGTGACGTTCGTCGTTTGAGCGGAAAATGGTTTGAATGCGTTTGAAATACTTTTTAGATATGAAATCTCGTATTTTACTGTTCTGATGAAAACTGCGATTTTTCCGTCGGGATTTTGAGAAAACTTTCAACTAGAAAATTGTAGAATTTTTCGATGCCTACGATTTGTTATAAAATTCGAGATTTTTGGATGAAAATTGAGTGAGTTATGACGTTTTTCGCGGGACTGCTCAAACTGCGTTTTCAGAAAATTTTGTATTGATGTGTTCTTGAGATTTTATGGTTGCAGGCTTCGTTGGGGATCGACGGGTGATCGTTGCTGCGTCTAGGTATGCTTAGTATGATGTTGGGTTGTTATTTGATAGGTTATTTAGTGTCGATAGGCACTCGACCTCATTAAAGCCGTAGGAAACGTTTCGGTGTCAATTGCCACGTTTTTGAATGATATACGTCGTAAGGTGAACATTGTTGCTTTGGGAGTCTATGCGAATGTGTTTTAAGGTTATGGCAAGCTAGGATGGGTCTCGAGGTGTCCACTCATAGTCCGTACAATCGAGTCGAGAGCGCTGAACAAAACATGTACAAAATTCTCGTGAGTTTTCTTGTCCCGCGAGTACACGGACCCTCACCCGGACCCCCACACGGGGTCCGTGCCTTTGTTCCCTCAGCAGTGCCAAGTTCCCGAGGGTACACGGACCCCTTGACGGACCCATGCACGGGGTCCGTGCCCCTCTCATTTCCGAGTGTTCCCTTCACAGTATCTACACGGACCCTGACCCGGACCTATAGACGGGGTCCGTGCCTTTACTTTTCGATACACACACCATGCAGTGTCTACACGGACCCAAGCCCGGACCTAGGCACGGGGTCCGTGTCCTCCTATTTTTGGGATACATTCTTTCATCACTTAGGATTCGGTTTGAGGTTGTATGTTAAGGTTTAATATGATGTTTTCAAGGTCGAGTCATGGGAAAACTTAGAACGTCCTAAGTATTGATTGAGCTTAAGATTAAGTATGATTTCTACGTCTAAGTTATGTCAGTTAAGTATGCAGTTTCACGTTAGTATGTGCAGCAGCGACGGCCCCAGTCAAAGTCCAACGAATCCCTCAACGCCAAGTAAGTATGTATGACGTGCAATGAAAATATTTTAAGTTTTTGAGGTATGCTAAATGTCTTGTGACCAAATTATGAATGGGTTTGGAAGTCGGTGAACGTGGCCGAGGACCTCTCCACCCCGTTAAATTATGAGCGGGTTTGAAGTTAAGATTGGAAAGCGTTAAATTATGAACGGGGACCAATCCGCCCGTTAAATTATGAACGGGTTAGATCGTGGTTGTGAAGCGTTAAATTATGAACGTGAACCAACTGGCCTGTTAAATTATGAACAGGGATCTCATGTATGTGGCAGTGGATACGTCCCTGTCAGCCCAGTACTGTGGTTTGTCTGATCAGGCATTTATTATGTTATGGGTCACTTGCTTTGAAACATCCTCTATGCAAAATGATGAAGTTAAGTATGTTGAAGTATGAAAGCATGTTTAAAGAAAAGTTTATGTGATGGCACGTCATACTATGTATGCATGTATGTTCAAAGTTTATGCAAAGCTCAAGTTTATGAAAGTTCAAGTTATTATGCAAGTTCAAGTTTCAAAGTATGTATGTTCAAGTTCAAAGAAGTTTATGAGAGTTCAAAGTTATTATGAAAGTTTAAGTTTATTAAGAGTTCAAGTTTATTACGCAAAGTTTAAGTTTCAAGTATATATGTTATATTTTGAAGTTGTATGTGGTTTTATTATGTAACACTAGTTATTCCCAGTTTATACGTGTTGAGTCTTTAGACTCACTAGACTTGATCGATGCAGGTGAGTATGTTGATGAGGAGACAGGAGGTGGCGACCAAGGGGCAGGTTTGGACTGAGCAGAAGGCTAAACCCGAGGACCACTAAGTTTATGTTTATGCAAACTTTTAAAATACTCTGATGTTTTGATTTGAATGTGAGACGTTTTGAGACAGCGTTCTTTTAGCAAACTCTTATTTGGTGATGGATTATTTTAAAGATATTTTATGTATGTTGGGTGACGATTGAGGTAAAGTTGATCGTTTAGCTCAGTTATAAGAGTAGACATTGAGTTAGCGAAATTTTCTTGGGAACTTAAGTCGATGTGTCATAAAGTTTTAGTCATGATTGTAACAGTTAAGCTTGTACCTTTGTTGGAATTTGATTTTCTAGAAGGTTGGGTATAGTTGATGATTAGGTTATTTAATAGACGACGCATGTAAGAATTGAGGTAGACATCTTGTCTTGGGAATTTTTGTAGGTTATTAAGAAACTTGAGAATAAGTGAAGATGTGTGTTGGAATTATGTTATCCAAAACTATTTGGACTGCGTAAGGTTGAATTTCAAATTTAAGGGATATTTGCTCATACGAAATTTTTGGGTGGAATAAAAATAAAGGGAATTATTGGTGTTCAACATAAGTTATCAATAAATGAATATTAAGATTTTTATTGAGTAAGAAATCTACAAGCTTGATATGGGGATTCTAGAATTCTATGGGTTATAAGTGGAGTTGATTCATTAGAGTTAGTCCATTATTAATAAAGGAAGCTTATTAAGTTTTATACGCTAGAATTAATTGAGTATTGGGGATACGTCTAAGTGGGACATTCGTTCCAATGAGGAAGGCTCAAGTGTCTTAGGCTTTAACTATATTATAATCGGGAAGAAAATAGTTTAAGCTTGTGATCGATGCTAGAAAGTTTTATTATTTAAGGAGAGGATCGATATTATATATTTTGGGGTTTTACAGATTTATGTTACTCGAAATTAAAGGTTGCAACAATTTTATATTTAGGATGTACTCGTAAATAGCTAAGTTATGTAAGTTTGTATCGTAAGGTAAATATTCGATTCAGGGATTGTAGGCCAATATTAACATATGGAGTTAAGATAAGGTGTATCTTTTAAGTGTATTGCCGAGGATAGAAGTTGACCAGTAACCTTTGGTGCTAAGAGTTCTTAAGTTGAACTACATAAATGCTAATGTAATAGGTCGTTGACATTACAGGTATAGTATAAAGAAGGTAAGATACGATAAGTTTGAACCTCCATTTCTAATATTGGGAACGACGAGAAAAGTCAGAATTCGAGGTCGTAGTAAAGTAAACTAAGTTACCATAAGGCGTTTAAGTTGCATTTCGCAAACGAGGTTTTTGGTAGGCAATTTAATTAGGATTGAAGAGACGTAAGGACAACATAAAGCTTAATTTATCAGAGTAGCGCAGCGGTAGCGTGGATTGTTGGGATACTAGAATTAAGAATCTAACTTTTGGATTATCAAGGATAAGCGAATTTCGGGGACGAAATTCAAATTAAGGGGGATAGATTGTGACGTCCCGAAATTTGAGATTCACATGAACCACGTGCGTGCAAGTTATTAAATTCCTTATGTATTTTATTAAATGATTTTAATGCATGTTTAATTCATTGACTTGAGTTTTAGTTTACGATTTAAGAAATTGCATTATTTTAATATTTATGTTTAATTGATGCATGTTAAAATGTTTTTCGAGTTTCTTGTTCAGGCGATTATTCGAGGCGGGATCGAGGAAAGAACCCGTGACGATTTTTAGCAATTTAAAGGGTGGTATTTTATTTTAAGTTTAAGATGAGGTATTTTAAATAATTTATTTAGTTTTAGTATTTTTAAAAGCCTAATTTATTTATTAAGTGATTTTAGAGTTTAAAACCTTTAAATCTAGCATTTTGTGTGGGTTTGTTATTTTAATTAAGGCAATTGAGGGAGTTAGTGTTTGATTAGCTTTAAATTAGTGGTCAATTTATTATTAAGCAATTTAATTCCCATAATTAACAACTAAACTCACACACCCACACTTTTACACACACCTAACTCACACACTAACACACGGCAACTCACACACACACACAAACATATTTCTATTTCAATTCTTTTTGAAGAAAACCTAGGTTTCTAAGAAACCTAGCAGCCGCCCCCTTCCCCGTTACCTTCCAACAGGTTTTTGTTCGATTTTATTGCAAGAAAATCGCGTCACGTTCGTCCCGGATCAACCTCGCTTCCATCTCCGCTTCGGTGTCGTCGTACGGTATTTTTAAATATCAAAAAGCACGTATAATCTGTTCTTTCTGCATCGATCTTGTCATAGTATGCGTCGTGTTATTTTATGCGTGAAAATCCATGTGTGACGTTCGTCGTTTGAGCGGAAAATGGTTTGAATGCGTTTGAAATACTTTTTAGATATGAAATCTCGTATTTTACTGTTCTGATGAAAACTGCGATTTTTCCGTCGGGATTTTGAGAAAACTTTCAACTAGAAAATTGTAGAACTTTTCGATGCCTTCGATTTGATATAAAATTCGAGATTTTTGGATGAAAATTGAGTGAGTTATGACGTTTTTCGCGGGACTGCTCAAACTGCGTTTTCAGAAAATTTTGTATTGATGTGTTCTTGAGATTTTATGGTTGCAGGCTTCGTTAGGGATCGACGGGTGATCGTTGCTGTGTCTAGGTATGCTTAGTATGATGTTGGGTTGTTATTTGATAGGTTGTTTAGTGTCGATAGGCACTCGACCTCATTAAAGCCGTAGGAAACGTTTCGGTGTCAATTGCCACGTTTTTGAATGATATGCGTTGTAAGGTGAACATTGTTGCTTTGGGAGTCTATGCGAATGTGTTTTAAGGTTATGGCAAGCTAGGATGGGTCTCGAGGTGTCCACTCATAGTCCGTACAATCGAGTCGAGAGCGCTGAAAAAAACATGTACAAAATTCTCGTGAGTTTTCTTGTCCCGCGAGTACACGGACCCTCACCCGGACCCCCACACGGGGTCCGTGCCTTTGTTCCCTCAGCAGTGCCAAGTTCCCGAGGGTACACGGACCCCTTGACGGACCCATGCACGGGGTCCGTGCCCCTCTCATTTCCGAGTGTTCCCTTCACAGTATCTACACGGACCCTGACCCGGACCTATAGACGGGGTCCGTGCCTTTACTTTTCGATACACACACCATGCAGTGTCTACACGGACCCAAGCCCGGACCTAGGCACGGGGTCCGTGTCCTCCTATTTTTGGGATACATTCTTTCATCACTTAGGATTCGGTTTGAGGTTGTATGTTAAGGTTTAATATGATGTTTTCAAGGTCGAGTCATGGGAAAACTTAGAACGTCCTAAGTATTGATTGAGCTTAAGATTAAGTATGATTTCTACGTCTAAGTTATGTCAGTTAAGTATGCAGTTTCACGTTAGTATGTGCAGCAGCGACGGCCCCAGTCAAAGTCCAACGAATCCCTCAACGCCAAGTAAGTATGTATGACGTGCAATGAAAATATTTTAAGTTTTTGAGGTATGCTAAATGTCTTGTGACCAAATTATGAATGGGTTTGGAAGTCGGTGAACGTGGCCGAGGACCTCTCCACCCCGTTAAATTATGAGCGGGTTTGAAGTTAGGATTGGAAAGCGTTAAATTATGAACGGGGACCAATCCGCCCGTTAAATTATGAACGGGTTAGATCGTGGTTGTGAAGCGTTAAATTATGAACGTGGACCAACTGGCCTGTTAAATTATGAACAGGGATCTCATGTATGTGGCAGTGGATACGTCCCTGTCAGCCCAGTACTGTGGTTTGTCTGATCAGGCATTTATTATGTTATGGGTCACTTGCTTTGAAACATCCTCTACGCAAAATGATGAAGTTAAGTATGTTGAAGTATGAAAGCATGTTTAAAGAAAAGTTTATGTGATGGCACGTCATATTATGTATGCATGTATGTTCAAAGTTTATGCAAAGCTCAAGTTTATGAAAGTTCAAGTTATTATGCAAGTTCAAGTTTCAAAGTATGTATGTTCAAGTTCAAAGAAGTTTATGAGAGTTCAAAGTTATTATGAAAGTTTAAGTTTATTAAGAGTTCAAGTTTATTACGCAAAGTTTAAGTTTCAAGTATATATGTTATATTTTGAAGTTGTATGTGGTTTTATTATGTAACACTAGTTATTCCCAGTTTATACGTGTTGAGTCTTTAGACTCACTAGACTTGATCGATGCAGGTGAGTATGTTGATGAGGAGACAGGAGGTGGCGATCAAGGGGCAGGCTTGGACTGAGCAGAAGGCTAAACCCGAGGACCACTAAGTTTATGTTTATGCAAACTTTTAAAATACTCTGATGTTTTGATTTGAATGTGAGACGTTTTGAGACAGCGTTCTTTTAGCAAACTCTTATTTGGTGATGGATTATTTTAAAGATATTTTATGTATGTTGGGTGACGACAGTACGGATGTTTTATTTGATTAAATTTTTTAATTTTCCGCAAATTTTGAGTACGAAAAGTACGGTACGTTACAATATATGAGTTGAAGGGACCGTACTGTACGCTAACCATAATTGAATGGTTCTTGCAGGCACTATCATTTGATACCTAAGGAATCATGTAAGCGATGCTGCTAGGCGTTTAACATGATTGGTTGGGTACTATCAGACTTGAGTTCTGACGTTCTTGTTATCAAGGAGTTGATAAGTAAGAATGGAGCAATTGGGGTATGCTCATATAAGGACATGTTTAGTCCGAATCACATGGAGATGTGAACCCACGGCTAGTTGTATCAATGAACCATTGAGGGCCACACAAGTGCTGGCTTTCTAGATCCCGTTGAGAAGTAAAAATAGTTCAATGTGTTGAACGGATTATAAAGGAGTTTATAAGCGTAAAGAAAATTAGAAGTATGACTTCTATAAAGGAGAAACTAGTTCAATGTGTTGAACAACTTATAAATGAGTTTATAAGTGTAAAGAAAAATAGAAGTATGACTTCTATGAGAGAAATGTAAATTTTAATTTATGGAAGTGTTCCTAAATTAAAAGTTGGCCAATTGAATAATGTATTTGAAAATTGTGATTTTCATAAACATTATTATGGACTAAATTAAATTAATTCAAGTGTTGAATTAATTAAACACTAGTGGACCTAGTAGAGTCCAAATAATTATATTAATTCAAGTGTTGAATTAATTAAATTATATTGAGTCTTGTAGAGCTCAATTTAAATTAATTATTTAACTAGTGGGGCTTGGGTAAATTCAAGTAATGTTTAATTAGTCTCAAATATGTTTGAGATAATTAAATTTAGTCCATGGTTTTTATTTTGATAAAAAACCATATAATATGCATGCATGGGAGGTGAAGGGTTGGAGACAACTTTTTCAAATATCAAGGCTTGACATGCTACTTTTGTCTCTACTTTTTGCAAGTCCAAGACAAGTCTTCCTTCCCCCATTCTAGCTCACAATGGCCGAAATATTGAAGCATTATTCTCTCTAGTTTTCTTTCAATTTTTCTCTTCAAGTGTTGAGGAAGAAAAATACTTCTCTTTGAAAAATTCTTTTATTTTTCTAGTGCAAAATAAGAGGGGTTCTAGTTTGCTAGTGGTGGGCCTAATTTTGAAGGAAAGAAAGGAGTCCAAGGAAGCTTGTAGATCTTCATTCCATTCAAGAGCCAAGTTGTTCACAACTTGGTTGGAGCCATCATCAACCTTAAGAGGTTGATAGGTAACTATTTTTAAACACACTATGAATGTCATTTTGGTGTTTTATTGTATTTCCTACACAAAATCATGGTGGCCAAAATTTATATGCTAAAATCGAAAATTTTTGTGCTTCAGTTGCGTTTCCGGCCACCGTAACCGATCCCCTTTCAAGTGGTATCAGAGCTATGGTTACGTTTTTGTGTAGCAAATGCAAGATATTATGTTGAGATCGATTTATAACCGCATGAGTGTATTTTTTGCAACAAAATACCAAGGCTTTTTGGGGGAAATTTCGGGCAGCATGTTGCTGC
Source organism: Primulina eburnea (assembly GCF_022965805.1). NCBI lineage: Eukaryota > Viridiplantae > Streptophyta > Magnoliopsida > Lamiales > Gesneriaceae > Primulina > Primulina eburnea. The sequence continues at coordinate 32,357,406 of NC_133111.1, forward strand.
CCGTGTCGGGCAGCTCGGGCTGCCCGAGGGGCTGCCCGTTTCGGGCAGCAAGGGCAGCCCGAGGGGCTGCCCGAACGCCCCTCTTTTAAAAATAAAAAATAAATTTGTTACCGGAATCCGGCGACGGAGCTCCGGCGACGGCAATGATGACTAGGGTTTTCAAAAGGTGTTTTGAAATATCCAAGTGTCATGGGCCTTGAGTTGTTGGGCCATTGGATGGCTAACATATTTGTGAATTTTAAATGGGCCAAAACGTTTTTGGTGAAAAATGAGTTTTTGGGCCCTTAAGTTTAAAATTACAAAAGTTGCAAATATTTTCTCATGAAATAAATAATTTAAGTTTGACTTTAATTATTTATAGTAAATGGTGATTTACAAGAAATTCGGTTATAAATAAATTAATTGGAAAGTAGACAAAGGTGTTTGTATACTTTGTTAATTTAGTTTATAATCGTGGCGGTTAGTGATTGGATCAAGATATATAATATTGGATCAATTAATTATTGTGATAATTAATTGATGGTGTATGATATGTGATATTATGCATGAAGGATGATCAAAAGCCCAAGCCCAATTTGCTAGGTGTATGCTAGGATATTTTGTGTTGAATGATTGTAATAATTATCAATTTATAAAGTGGGCTTGGTTTATGGCCCGTTCCCACCCCCATGAGATGTATCCCTATTTGCCATGGATATTTATTTGTAAATATTAGTATAGTGGATGATCAAGATTGGAAGATGGTGGCCATGATGATTATGAAGATCGAAGACATGTAAATATTGGAAGCTTATGTAATAGTTGCATTTGCATCCCGTGCATTTCCCTAGGATTGGACCTAGGCCCGTGTTTAGCTCACACGGTCCGTTAGTATTGGGGCGATTGATCATCCTTGTTTGTTTACTGTTTATAATATATGCATGATATGTTATAAATAAAGAGTATGTGCGTTATTATTATAATAACAAAGTTGCATGAATCCGGCAAACATACGATCAAACATGGCGAGCTTTTAAATAAAATTAATGATGAGACCTTTCAAAATTAAAAACCCTCATTTTGAATAAGATTCAAAATTAATATCAAGCCTGAAAAGGGGAATTATAAATTTGTTTATAATTTCCTTGTCTTCCATCGACAAATGGGTGCATGACGAATCGCTACCCGTACTCGGGGCTCGGCTCATATTATTGGGGGGGCCCTTAGTACCGGAAAGCTGTGACATCCATTTGATATAGTGATGTGAACTACGTGGAACTCCCATGATTTCGGCTCATATTATTGAGGGAACTCTTGGCGACCGTCCATTAAGGTTCAACATCGATGGGTAAGGCTTGACACGTAAAGATGAACGACGTCATATTATTGGGTCCTAATCAAACGTGAGACAATAGTTTACGTAGAGGGTTGCATTGTGATGCAATTGGAAACTACTTTTTAGGAATTGTGATTGGCTGATATTATTCGGGATCATAATTCGCTAATTGGACCTTACGTACCTACTGAGGAAAGAGTTTCCCGTTTTCACTAGAGGGTAGTGAAAGATGTCAAAACAGTGGGAGTAAACATTTATAAAGTTAAAGTCCATACTTTATATCTTACTAAATATTTTAAAATAGTCATTAACATTTATCTGTTTACTTTTCAGTACTATTTAACGATGTCTTCAATTCGCAATCCGCTTTTTGCCATACTCGAAAAACATGTGTTAACCGGACCTAACTACCTCACTTGGCTAAGAAACCTGAAAATCGTCTTGAACTCGGAAAAGATTGCATATACACTGACTGAGTCGCCCCCTGATAAGGCTCCGACTGACTGCACTCCTGAGGAATTGCAGACCTACAAGGATTGGTGTGACCATGACTTGAAGACCAAGTGTTATATGCAGGCTTCTATGAATGATGAGCTGCAGAGGCGTTTTGAGGGTGCAAAGAGTGCTGCTGACATTCATTTGCACCTCAAGGAGCTCTTTGGTGAGCAGACTCGGCCTCTTAGGCATGCTACCGTCAAGGAGCTAATCACTTTGCGCATGCGAGATGGGGCCTCGGTCCATGAGCATGGCCTAAAGATGATTGGACTCGTGGACAAGCTTGTTGGCATGGATTTGATATTGCCTTCGGAGTTGACCACCGACGTGTTGCTGTTATCGCTGCCTAGCTCATTTGATCCTTTTGTGGTGAATTTCAATATGAACAAGATGGAGCCGACCCTTGAGGAGTTGGTGAATATGCTTGTGACTTTTGAGTCCACTATCAAGAAAGAGAAGTCGGTTCTTTATGTGGGTTCTTCATCTGGTACGAAGACCGATCCACGTGGGAAGGGAAAGAAGCGTTCTTTCCAACGTCCCAAGAAGAATGTGCCCTCGAAGAGGCAAGCTCCGAGTCCTGTTGTGGTAGCCACACCAGTGAAGGCTAACAAGACTGTTGACGTTTGTCATTACTGCAAGAAGCCTGAACATTGGAGGCGTAACTGCAGGGAATATCTTGCCCAGAAGGGTTCTGGAAAAGGTATGTTCTATATTGAAGTAAACATTTCAATTAACTCTACTTCTTGGGTATTGGATACCGGCTGTGGCTCACATCTCTGTAATGATTTGCAGGTGATGGGAAGAAGTAGAAGGCTTAGAAAAGGTGAGACATTTTTGAGGATGGGCAATGGAGCAAGGGTTGCTGCCAAGGCCGTAGGAGATGTTTACTTGCTTTTGAACAATGATTTTAAGTTAATTTTGAGAGATGTTTTGTTTGTACCCGACTTGGTGAAAAACATTATTTCCATTTCTATGTTGGACAAATATGGATTTTCTTGTTTATTTAGCAAAGGTGTTTGCAACATTTACAAGAATGAATGTTTAGTTGGTACCGGGGAACTTGAAAACGATCTCTATAACTTAAAATTGAAAGATATTCCACTAAACAATGTCCAAGCGATAACAACAACAAACAAGAGAAAACAAGATACTCTAAATTCGGCACAATTATGGCATGCTGGATTAGGACATATTTCCTTAAGAAGGATGAACAAGCTAGTGGGAGTTGGCATGTTTGATATGTCTGATATTAATGCTCTCACGACTTGTGAATCCTGTCTAAAAGGAAAGATGACCAAAATTCCATTTAAGGGCCATGTGGAGCGAGCCAAAGGGTTATTGGATTTGATCCATACCGATGTGTGCGGTCCGCTTAGCATCACCACTAAGCATGGACATGCCTACTTCATCACCTTTACCGATGATTTCTCGAGGTATGGGTATGTGTATTTGATGAAATACAAATCTGAAGCTTTTGAAAGGTTCAAAGAATTCAGAAGTGAAGTAGAGAATCAGTTGGGACGAAGCATCAAGACACTTCGATCGGATCGGGGTGGTGAGTACTTGAGTGCCGAGTTCCAAGAGTATCTAAGGGAGAATGGGATTCTCTCGCAGTGGACTCCGCCCGCTACACCACAGTTGAATGGTGTTTCGGAGCGTCGTAACCGGACTTTGATGGACATGGTTCGGTCTATGATGGGGTTCACGGAGTTGCCGCCATCCTTTTGGGGATATGCGCTTGAGACATCGGCACTGTTGTTGAACAATGTCCATACAAAAGCAGCTGATAAGACACCATATGAGATATGGATGGGTAAGCCACCCAAATATTCATATTTTAGAATATGGGGGTGCCCTGCTTATGTGAAGCAGGTAGTGGGAGATAAATTGGATAGTCGATCCATTTTATGTTACTTTGTGGGATATCCAAAGAATTCTGTTGGATATTACTTCTATCATCCCCAAGAAACAAAGGTATTTGTTTCTAGGAATGCAACCTTTTTGGAAAGGGAATTTCTATTGAATAGAAAAGGAGAGATGATAGAAATCGAAGAAGTTCGAGAGACACCCACAATTGTAGAACCCACACCCGAAGAGCCAAGGGAGGAGATACAAGATCCTAGAAGATCCGAGAGAGTCTCGAGACCACCTATGAGGTATGGTCTGCTTCTTGAAGAGGGCCGTGATGAGCCTAACCTTGGATGTGATCCAAGGACCTTCAAGGAAGCGTTATCTGATGCCGATTCATCCAAGTGGCTTGAAGCAATGGAATCTGAGATGAATTCCATGCATTCGAACCAAGTGTGGAATCTTGTGGATCCACCTGAGGGAACTGTTCTCATAGGGTGTAAATGGATTTACAAGAGGAAACTTGGGGCGGATGGGAAGGTATTGACCTTCAAAGCGCGATTGGTAGCAAAAGGATATACTCAAAGACAAGGAGTTGACTTTGAAGAAACCTTTTCTCCAGTCGCAATGTTCAAGTCCATAAGGATTTTGCTAGCCATAGCTGCATGGTATGACTATGAGATATGGCAGATGGATGTTAAGACAGCATTTCTTAATGGGGATATTAAGGAAGAAATTTACATGTCTCAACCCGAAGGGTTTACATCTGTCGGAAGTGAGCATATGGTATGCAAACTTCAGAGATCTATTTATGGTCTAAAACAGGCATCTAGGAGTTGGAACCTTAGATTCGATAGTACAATCAAAGAGTTTGATTTTACTAAGAATCCTGAGGAACCCTGTGTGTATAAGAAGGTCAGTGGGAGTGCTGTGACATTCTTGGTGCTGTATGTTGATGACATTCTACTCATTGGGAATGATGTAGGAATGTTGCAATCAACCAAGATATGGTTAGCAAGCAAGTTCTCGATGCAAGACTTGGGTGAAGCATCTTTTGTATTGGGAATACAAATCTATAGAGATAGATCAAAGAGATTACTTGGTCTCACCCAGTCCACATACATTGATACCATCCTGAAGCGATTCTCGATGGATGAGTCCAAGAGAGGACATCTACCAATGTGTCATGGCGTGACCCTATCCAAGTCTATGTCTCCCAAGACTGATGCGGAGATAGCGGCGATGACACACATTCCGTATGCTTCGGCAATTGGTAGCATCATGTATGGAATGATATCCACACGTCCTGACGTGGCTTTTGCACTAAGTGTAGTGAGTAGATATCAATCGAACCCTGGTCTTCCACATTGGAAAGCTGTGAAAGACATCCTCAAGTACTTGAGGAGGACCAATAAATTGTTCTTGGTCTATGGGGGTGGAGAACTAAAATTGGAAGGCTATACCGACTCTAGCTTCCAAAGCGATATTGATGACTCAAAGTCAACCTCTGGATTCATATTCATGCTCAATGGTGCTGCTGTCTCTTGGAAGAGTTCCAAGCAAGACAGTACAGCGGATTCCACCACTGAGGCAGAATACATTGCTGCATCAGCTGCAGCAAAGGAGGCAGTTTGGATAAGGAATTTCGTCCAAGAGTTGGGCGTCATTCCTAATGGAGTTGCTCCTGTCCCGGTGTTTTGTGACAACACGGGAGCCATTGCTCAAGCAAAAGAGCCGAGGTCTCATCAGAAGTCCAAACACGTATTGAGAAAGTACCACATCCTCAGAGAGATCGTGGAAAGAGGAGATGTCATGATTGACAAAGTCGACTCCGCAGATAATGTTGCTGATCCACTAACTAAGCCTTTACCTGGACCATTATTCGAGAAGCATCGCGAATCAATGGGTTTGAAGCATATGGGTAGTTGGCTCTAGTGCAAGTGGGAGATTGTTAGAGTAGGTGCCCGTCGAGCCAAGTGTTGGCCGAGTGTTCACAATGAAACTCTATGTATAAACGATCTTTATTTTAATTATATTTGAAATTATTATTTTGGCACATCTTTATCTGTATACCCATGCTAGTTGCATAGATAAAGTCCTTGAATATACAAATAGTAGAAAGAATATGAGATGCTCATATGATGAGTATCATGAAACTCATATTTGGAATACTGTATATTCTAAACAGTTCTTAGTCGATTCAGCCGCCGCTAAGAAGGATATAGGCCGCTCGAGTTAGAGACTAGTATCTGCGATGTGAGTACCATGTTTCATTGGTAGGGGACATTGTGATGTCCAAGCATGCAGATAGGTGCTCCTGGAAGAGTGCACTGAACAACCCTCCATTAAAGGACTTTCCAAGTGGTTCTCACTTATCGAGTGGAAACGTCCTAGTTTATGGTTGTACACCATTAGTCCTTATGACCCGGGACAACATTGAGACTCTATGTGCTAGCATTGCACTTTGACTTGTTTACCGACTCTCAAGGGGTCATCAGGTGGCAAGGTTGGGTGTTCTGTCGAAACATATAGGAGTCGATGCATTGTAGTCGGGGATTCACCGCTTACCTTCGGGTATGGATATCCTATGTGTTTTCATGTATATGTAGTGTGAAATCTCTGATCAGAGTATGGTGGTAATTATGAAAGGAGTTTCATAGATTACACCATCGATGCAACTACGGCATGACACATAGTATCGATTCATTGACAACTCTCGATAAACCAATGGTTGTCGAATCGGTCGGGATATATGAGTTGAAGGGACCGTACTGTACGCTAACCATAATTGAATGGTTCTTGCAGGCACTATCATTTGATACCTAGGGAATCATGTAAGCGATGCTGCTAAGCGTTTAACATGATTGGTTGGGTACTATCAGACTTGAGTTCTGACGTTCTTGTTATCAAGGAGTTGATAAGTAAGAATGGAGCAATTGGGGTATGCTCATATAAGGACATGTTTAGTCCGAATCACATGGAGATGTGAACCCACGGCTAGTTGTATCAATGAACCATTGAGGGCCACACAAGTGCTGGCTTTCTAGATCCCGTTGAGAAGTAAAAATAGTTCAATGTGTTGAACGGATTATAAAGGAGTTTATAAGCGTAAAGAAAATTAGAAGTATGACTTCTATAAAGGAGAAACTAGTTCAATGTGTTGAACAACTTATAAATGAGTTTATAAGTGTAAAGAAAAATAGAAGTATGACTTCTATGAGAGAAATGTAAATTTTAATTTATGGAAGTGTTCCTAAATTAAAAGTTGGCCAATTGAATAATGTATTTGAAAATTGTGATTTTCATAAACATTATTATGGACTAAATTAAATTAATTCAAGTGTTGAATTAATTAAACACTAGTGGACCTAGTAGAGTCCAAATAATTATATTAATTCAAGTGTTGAATTAATTAAATTATATTGAGTCTTGTAGAGCTCAATTTAAATTAATTATTTAACTAGTGGGACTTGGGTAAATTCAAGTAATGTTTAATTAGTCTCAAATATGTTTGAGATAATTAAATTTAGTCCATGGTTTTTATTTTGATAAAAAACCATATAATATGCATGCATGGGAGGTGAAGGGTTGGAGACAACTTTTTCAAATATCAAGGCTTGGCATGCTACTTTTGTCTCTACTTTTTGCAAGTCCAAGACAAGTCTCCCTTCCCCCATTCTAGCTCACAATGGCCGAAATATTGATGCATTATTCTCTCAAGTTTTCTCTCAATTTTTCTCTTCAAGTGTTGAGGAAGAAAAATACTTCTCTTTGAAAAATCCTTTTATTTTTCTAGTGCAAAATAAGAGGGGTTCTAGTTTGCTAGTGGTGGGCCTAATTTTGAAGGAAAGAAAGGAGTCCAAGGAAGCTTGTAGATCTTCATTCCATTCAAGAGCCAAGTTGTTCACAACTTGGTTGGAGCCATCATCAACCTTAAGAGGTTGATAGGTAACTATTTCTAAACACACTATGAATGTCATTTTGGTGTTTTATTGTATTTCCTACACAAAATCATGGTGGCCGAAATTTATATGCTAAAATCGAAAATTTTTGTGCTTCCGTTGCGTTTCCGGCCACCGTAACCGATCCCCTTTCAGGAGTAGCATAAGAACGAGCAGTCTGGGCAAGAGCATGAACTACTACATTTGCTTGTCTATAGACAAACTGAACCGAGAACGAGTTTCTTTGGTGCAAAAGATATTTGCATCGGTGCACAATAGCTCCAAATTCAGTATCGTCATTTTCCGGAAATTTTATAGCATGAACCACCGTTTTTGCGTCAAGCTCAAAGATCACATTTTCAGGATTCATTTCATTCATCCAAATAATATCTTTGAGTAAGGCAAGAGCTTCACATTCTTTAACAGTGGGATTCCCATCATAATGTTGCATTCGGCAAGTCATAAACTCTCCATTTTCATCACGTAAAACACAACTAAGCCCAAACATATTGCTCGAGGTAAACAAGGCAGCGTCCATATTGCATTTCAAAAAGTGAGGTGGAGGTTTATGCCATCGCTTACAAATTGGAACAACATTTGTTGAGTTGGTATGGGGTAATTGCCTTCTACTTTTTGCTTGCAACCAATCATAAAAAGTCTGTAATGCATGATGGAATACCTATGTTGTTGTACTATGTGTATTATTCCAGAGTTTTTCATTTCTTTGTCTCCACAAATTCCACATAATCATAACAGCCTTTTCCATTTATTTGGTCGTTAGTACTTTCAGCATCAGGAATATCAGATCTGAGAATCTCTTGACTTGAGATGAACACGAGTTTATGATTGACACAAGTTGAACCTCACTCCAGCATAGTTGGGTAAAAGGGCAGATAAGAAAAATATGCCATGTGTTTTCACTATCACCATTACATTGGACGCATGAAAGAGGAACTGGGATGCCTTTGCGTTGAAGAGTTGCTCGGAATGGAAGACAATTTCGAGTCGTTCTCCATAAAAAAAGTTTTGGACTTTGGGTGGGACTTGTAAATTCCAAAGCATTTTTCAATATCCCAAGATCCCACAGTCCAATCTCGAGGAAATGATCTCATAAATAGCCCAGTATCCTGATCTTACAGTATACTTCCCATTTTTTTTGTAATACCATACCCAAGTCTCTGGTGAAGAAGTTTCCAGCAGCGGAATTTGCAATATTGCGTGTGCATCTCTTTCATTAAACAAAGCATTGAGTTTTCAACACAAATTGTACTACTCGATCTAGAAGAGATCAGTTGTGTTAGATTTATTCAGTTCTATTGAGTTCTGAAAACTAGTTTGTAACTAAGAATTTCAGTTTGGCATTGTTAAGTCCAAAACTGAAGCGGGTCTGTACAAGTTTTGTAACGATCAAAGTCTTTTATTGTATATCACATCCTTGAGATAGAAGGGGTGACGTAGAAGTGTTTGGAATCTCCAAACATCCATAAAATCATGTGTCCTATTATTTCAGTTTTTATTCTATCTATCAGTCAATTTATTTCCGCACAACTATTTGTTAACTTATTGATATTGATTTACAAGATTCCTGAGTATTATTTTATCAATAAACTGACTCATCAATCGAAAATGTTTTGAAAATTGTGAGTGTTTATTCAACCTCCCCCTTCTAAATACTCTTTCACCCTTAATAGATTCTAACAAATGGTATCAGAGTAGTTGAATCTTGTTCCAGAATACTTACATATACAAACTGATCAATATGTATTCATTCAACAAAATTCCAATGTTCTCCAGGGAAGACTTTGTTGATTGGAAATCAGAATGCAGGCTCATCTAGCTGCACAAGATGATGACATGTGGTACATTATCACGGACGGACCCATGACGATATTGAAGGCAAACACAGCTGTTGCCATAACTGATGGGCCACCACATCGTATTGAAAAACCCCGAGATGAATGGACAGCTGAAGATAAGAGAAAAGCCAATCTGGACAACATGGCTAAAGACGTCATATACAAAACGCTGGATAAAGTCACTTTCAGCAAGATAAAAATGTGCAAAACTGCCAAGGAAATATGGGAGAAACTGATACAACTTTGTGAGGGCAATGAGCAACCAAAGAGAATAAGCTATCTGTTGTTGTTCAAAAGTTTGACAACATCAAGATGAAGAATGGTGAATCCATGCATGAGTATGATGAAAGAATCAGCAGCATTATAAACGAATTGAATGCACTCGGAAAGGTGTATTCAAATAAAGAGGTAGCACTGAAGATAGTCAGAGGTCTTCCCAAGGAATGAGATGTTAAGACCATGACAATGAGAGAGTCAAATGACCTGAACAAGGTCGAACTTCATGACTTATTTGCTGACTTAAAAGCCTACGAGTTTGAGTTGCAAACCAGATAAGGAGAACCTTTTACACCAGCTCCTACAACTACCTTAACTGCTGTCAAACAGGAGCCAACTGGTTTAGTTGACAAATCTACTGATCAGTTAAGTAATGATGCTATGTCATTATTCGTCAAAAAAATTTGGAAAATTCATGAGAAGAAATCAAGGAAATTTCCAAAGACAGTATCAGAAGAATCATTCCAAAAAAGAACAAAATGCTTGCTACAAATGTGACAAAACTGGTCATTTCATTGCTGATTGTCCCCAGCCTAAGAAAGATAGTTGTTGCTCAACTAAGAAAGGAAAGAAATCTTATAAGCACAAAATAAGATCGAAAGATGACAAGAAATCTTACAGAAAGAAGCATGATGTGCTTCTAGCTGAGGAAAGCAAGTCAAAATGGGTAGAATTTGACAGTAATGACTCAGATTCTGAGAGCTTGAGCTGCTCCAGTGACGATGATGAAGAAGTCAAGTGTCTAATGGTTGATGACACAGAACTAGAGTCAACTAGTCAACATGTATTTGACTTTAGCTCAACTGATTTCACACGTGATGAACTTATTTCTACACATCATGACATGGTAATGAGTATCACAAGCTTGCCCTATCTTTTGAGAAGGCCAGAGCAAAGCAAACTGATCTCATAGACAACAAAACTGAAACTGATGAATTAGTTGATCTGTTAAGTCTCAAAAAGGAGATTGGTGAGCTCAATGATGAAAGAATCAATAATCAATCAATGATTCAATAGTTGATGCTTGAAAATCAAAGCAAACTGAGCTTATTAAAGCATAGAACAAATCATCTGTTGCATTAGCTGAAATACAAGAGAAATAAAAATCAGTTACTGATAAAACTGGTTTAGGGTACAACAACAAAGATGAAAATTCCACTAGTGATACTGCAACGTCTCGAAAATTTAAAGGTCTAAACGAACCACATGCTTACAAATTATTAAATTCTCTTGTATTTTAATTAAATGTTTTAATTACATTAATTAATTATGTTGTGCATATTTACATGTTTAAAATATATTTTTCTACATGGTTGCATTAAAATATATTTTTAAAGGTTATTAGAGTTGCGATCGAGGAACGGAGACCGAGGGCTGAAAAATAGAAAATGTTTTTACTAAATAATTGTTTTTAATTATTTAAAATATGGGTGATGCTTTTTATTATTTTTGAAAATAAGGGGTTTTGAGGTGAATTTATATGCTGGGACGTAATTTTTATCGGGGTTGATTTTTCAACAAAAATTCGAACGTTTTGGCAACCCGGTAAATAAATTCACAAACTATTCTAAACAAAATTATTTTTAATATTTTAATTAAATATTAATGGGCTAAATGGGTCTAATTAACATGGTTAATGGGCCTAAGCTAGCAATTAGAGTTTAACTAGAATTCTAAGTAATATTTAAAACTAAAAACCTACCCTACACAATATACAACTCACGCCCCACACCCCATAAAATTACAAACTCTTTCTTCAAGCTTTACACGGCCACCCACAAGGAGATTTGAAGGGAAAACATCAAGTTCTTCATAGTTCTTCAAGCCAATGTCCTCCTTGTCATTGTTATTCGATTCGTCAACGTTTTATCGTGCGTAAAATACGCAAAGGCATGCCATATTTCTTCCTTTTCTCATCTTTCACATCATAGTAATTATTTAAAATTGTTTTGCATGAAAAACAAGGCACACACCTTATTATTTTCGTATATGCATATTATAAGGTTTTAAAAACATGTAATTTGATCCAAAAATCATGATTTACATGTATATAAGGGGTTGCCATGATTATGAATTAAAAAGGGATAGTTTTACACAAATTTAGAGGCCTTAGAAAACACGAAACATGCTGCACAACCTGTTATAACTGTTGCGACTTTGATTGTTGCACTCCCAAGAGCAGGTTGTCCACAAGTAGTATAATTCGATGAGTTCAAATATCGTATCCACGAGGAAGCTAAGGTAATTACAAGTCCACTACAATGTCTTTTTATTTATTTTTTCTTTTAGTTGTTTGAATCTTTAATTGGTAATTTTTAATTGTTCAAATTTTAATTTAAGTAGTTGAGATTAAAGTATCCACTCTTGGTATTTTAATAAAGTTAACATTAACGAACATTATTGAAATCCACTTAATAAAATGGTTCCAATATGTTAAATAATCATATTTATATTATTTTATATATTATTATCTTATATAATATATACCAAAACTTATAAATGTTGTCAAGTATTTATTGTGCTATATATATATTTGTAAACACTAAATCAAGGGTCCCACTTTAAATGGTTGGTAAAACCAAACTAACATTTAAATGGTACCAAGAAATTAATTTTATGATATATTTATATATAGTAAATCAAGGTTCCCACTTTAAATGGTTGGTAAAACCAAAAAAACATTTAAATGGTTCCAAGTAATTTAATATTATAATATATTCATATATAATAAATCAAGGCATCCACTTTAAATGGTCGGTAATACCAAACTAACATTTAAATGGTTCCAAGAATTTAGTGTAACATATAGCAACAATAAATCAAAACTGCCACTTATAAGTAGGGTATAAAAATACTTAAAGAAATAAATATAACATAAACAATAAATAATGATTAAATAATATAAAACATAGATTCTTACCTTTTAGTAACCTTATTATCATGCCAAGAGTTTCACCTTTTCATCTCAACTTTAGGAAGTTAGCTATTTATTATTCAAAGTGTAAAACTTTGAATATGAAATTAACATGCTAATTATATTTAAATGAAGAAATAAAGGAAAAATATAGAGAGAAATATTATGAACTCAAAGGTTTGTTCATAGAATGAGAGATATATCAATACATTACAATGAACCCCTATTTATAGCCAAATTTGGGGAGACAACCACAAATAAAATATTATTTTTTTTACACATAAGTCTTCATCGGTGTTCCAAGATATTATATTATATTACACATCACTTTTGAAAATCTTCTTCTCTGAATTTGCTTCTTCAGATAAAAATAAACATGTGGATAATTGAGTTGTCTAGTTGTGGTATTTTTTTCAGACCATTTGACCAAGTAATTTGAGAGATATGGTCAAAATACTAGAGCATGGTAAAACTGTCACTCCTTTGGTAACTTTATTTGTTGCTTAATTTGATCCCAATTGTGAGAGGATTTTTATCTCATGCTTGTCGTCAATATTGTAGATATTATCATCAACTTTCTACAGGTCCAAAAATCATCTTAATCCCATTTGCAACGCCAAGGTTATTCTTCTTTTATCGAACCTGTAAAAATATAGTAAAAACTTATAATTACACAACAACTTATTTTTTATACAATTTATTATAAAACATATAATATTTAAACATTTAATAAAACAAAAACTATATATTTATATTATAAAACATTTAATTAATGTACAATTTTTTTGTTTATCGCAACTCCCAACCAGCTTATTGTTAGTCCCTAGCAATTTAAGCGTTAATAGCAATACAAAACATATTGATTAATTTAAATAGAAATGTAATCAGAACTATCTAGTGTTTAAATTAAATTTGAAAATGTCAAAGTTATATCAAGATCATCATAATTATAATTTATGAAATAATTTGAGATGATCAATTCAAAGCTTATTTCAGGTCGTTAAATGTACACTGCCTTCAGAAATTCCTAGTAAGAGTCTCAACTCCATATCCTCACAGGTTAATAAATGTTTCAATTTATGGCAACGATTTCTCTCATGGAGTTGGAATACAGATAAATGCTCAGAAAAATGGTTTACAGAATGCAGACAGACAAACAAGCCAAACTAATCAAAAGATAAAAAATCCATTGATTCAAAATCTAGTTGTTCTTATTATATATTTTTTCCTGATATATATATTTTTTTCATAACATCATGGAATCAGACTAAGTTTATGCTTCTTGACCACATATTTATTTAATTTGTACAATAAATTTCTCTCTTTCTTTTTTTTTTTTTAATTTTTTTATGAGAGATATATGGGTCGTAGCATATAACTTAAAAATTACATAGATCTCAATATCTTTCTTTTTGTATTTTTCTCTTTTTTTTTTCAGGAAATATCATTTTTTTTTCAAAATAAGAACACAAAATCTAAACAATAGATAGTCTGTCTCATGATCAATAAAGGCTCGAAAGCTGTTTTCTCAGTCTTCTCCACTGACTCACAAAATATGTGTGAGTTTAAAGTTTTAGGCATTCTTATAAGGTATATCTTGGGCTATATACTTTAATACCTGATTTTATCACAATGGTTAATCACTCAAAAAGATTTCATAAATCACATTTTTATAGTGATCAGAATATTAAAATTGACTTTTTTTTCCAAATAAAAATTAAACATCCTTAGATAGATTAATACATTTTCTAATTTGAACCTTTCAAATATGTAATGTATGATATTTTTGCAAAAATTACAAAGATACAAGCAATAAACATGATTTTATTATAAAATATATATATATATATATATATATATATATATATATATATATATATATATATATATATATATATATATTTTAATTTTTTATCCCCCCAATCAGAATATGACATTGTCCCTAATGTCAAAATAACTATTAATAAAGAGTACATATTGAAAGAGATATCACCTGGAATTTTATTGAAGATAACAAACGCAAACCAATCCACGACTTTTGAATCAATGATACAACTTTCTTTTCTTACTGCTTGATTGCGACCAATTGATCTTTGTTATCATCGAATCAGGCTTATGAACAAAAGCTTCCAAATCATCAATTAATTGGTCGGCAGTCGAAGCACAGATGAGCATCCGTCGTGAATTTTTTGAAATGAAATTATGTTCCACAGCTTTATCAAGAAATATCAATAAACTGTCATAATAATTATTGATATTCAACAAGCCCACAGGTTTATTATGGATATTAAGTTGTGCCCAAGAAACAGTGTGAAAAATTTCTTCTAATGTACTAAAACCACCTGGTAGTGCAATAAAAGCATCAGAATTTTCAATCATTGGGTGATTCTTTCATACATAGAAGAAACTTTTAATTCCTCCCCAATCGTAACACCTGTAATATTTCCTTCAGCTAAAGCTGTAGGAATAATACCCAAAACCTGACCACCTCCAAGATGAGCAGATGTTGAAACAGATCTCATTAACCCAATATTACCTCTCCCATATACCAAGTGAATTTTTCTCTCAGCCAATATCTTTCCAAGATTATTCGCTGCTTCTACAAACACTTCATTTTTTTCCAGGACTCGACCCACAAAATACACTAATATTTTTCAATGTTTGTGTAGAGGATCTATCCATGTTTTTACTTTCTTTTTTTGTCTGCGAAAATAGAGAAAGATGAGAGATTTTATAGGGGTAATATGTTATCATGACAAAAATATGGGTCACAGCTGTAAACAGAATAAATAGTAAAAACAATAATGACACACATGCATATAAACAGTAGTGTGATTGTGGCTCACAATTTTCCTCTGGTTTTACGTCAAGAAACGGCTTCAACGGCTTCTATGAGTCGAGGATATGCTTCCCATCCAATTTTCTTATAAATTAGCAAACAGGGTCTTTTTTAGTCGGATTCCCAAGACTATGACGCTCATCTTGGAATTGTTTCCATAAACGGAGAAGTTCAATATACACATGTCCACTAAAATGCGTCTCAAGAGTCAATAAGATGTTATCTAAAGACTCCTTACTCCGCCTATTCTTAATGAAACCAATTTTATCTTCTCTGTTATTGGAAACACATCCCAAAGATCTGCATCGTTTGTCACAAGTCCATCTTGCACACTTATGACCAACCCCTAAACTTTTGGCCCTTCGTTTTTTCGCATAAGTACTTTTTCCTAATCAAGGCAAATACCGAATGAGCAATGATTGTGGAACTTCTCCTCCTAATCGGACCTTAGCTTCTATTACAAGACGAATATCTTCTGGAATTCTTTTTGCATTAGTGATAGGACTCGTTTTTACGTGTTTTTAGTGTTGGTTTCGAGTCGCATTCATACATCATATTAGCTTGTTCTAGTTTATTCTTGCATTTTGTTTGCATTATTTAGCATATGACTGATTTCGTGTGTTTTGTGGTATTTTGTAGGAATGGAACCAAATATAGCAGAAAATGGGCACAACAACGAAGAAGCCTCGCTAGGGCGGTCAAAACTGACCGCCCCAGCGAGCATTCTAGTCTTACCGAGGATATCGAACAGAAGACCTCTCGCTAGGGCGGTTAAAACTGACCGCCCCAGCGAGACTGCTAGCCTGGACAAGAGAATTTAACAGAAGATCTCTCGCTCGGGCGGTCAAAAGTGGCCGCCCCAGCGAGACTAGAGAGAAGGCTCAAAGTTTTTATTCGAGAGTCACTCGCCCCAGCGGTCAAAACCTACCGCCCTAGCGAGTTACGCGATCCAGCAAGATTCTGCGAGATTTGTTTCTATTTTCATGGACTCTATCCAAGACCACTAACCTAATACACGAGATTGGGCGCCGTTTTTCAGACTTACACATCATATTTTCATCATTTTTTCTGGGAGAGAAGGCTAGGAGTAAGGAAGACTTTCGAAGAACTCGAGAATTCCAAGCGTCGCAGCCATCTTCCATCGTCATATTTAGTATTTTATTATTCAGTATTTTATTCTCTTGCATAGATTGTTGATTTTTAGTATGAATTTGGTTGGCTAAACTCTAAATTTGTTGGGATTTGAGGGGATCCTACCCATACTCGTTGTTTAACATTATTTCTTGACATTTTTACAAGTGATTTGTTTATGCTATTGTTATTTCTTGTTTCAAGCGAAGCCTAGCTATCTTCCTTTGATTATTGCATGTTGTTAACGATTTCGACAGACTAATTAACAATAGGATCGCATAGTATAAACCACGGACTTACAATTTTAGTAGACATACGGAATTGGGTACGTGTCGATAGTAATAGTTCACCCGGATGAAAGCTAGTGGATTCCATAGAACGTAATGCAATCGTGAACTGTTAAATAATTGAGGACACTTGATTACTGCATGTTTATGATTAGTATTAATATAGCTCGACAGAGTATATTGATTAGTCTAGGGAATTCCGTCGAATGCACGAGTAAAAGTCGAGTCTAATTATCTGAACACGAGTGGTAGGTGAACTGATAATTCCCAACAAATTCGTTTCTCATTTGATTTTCATCCAATTTAATCATTGATTTCTTGATTATTTGTTCTTGCATTTTAATCATTTTAGTATTAAATTCACTTTAGTTTAATCACCAACTCCATCTATCGTTGCTAGAGAAATTTAAGTGAAAATAAGAATAGTGTAACGCAGTCCTTGTGGATCGATACTCGTATTCACGTACGTTTATTATAACTTGACTATCGTGCACTTGCGATATTTTAAATCGAGCTTTCATTTATAAAACAAATTTTGGGACTATTCACTGTGCAAGTTTGGCTCGATCAAGTTTTTGGCGCCGTTGCCGGGGACTGTTGATTCACAATTTTTTATTTTTCATTTAAATTCTTTAGTATTATTTATTTTATTGTTAGTTGATACTCCTATTCTGTTGCAGATTTTTCTTGTGGTGCATGCGAAGATCACTCGACGTGGAGCTTGAATTTGACCCTGAAATCGAAAGAACTTTCCGCAGACGAAGACAGCAACA
The DNA here is from genome assembly GCF_022965805.1 of Primulina eburnea. Taxonomy (NCBI): domain Eukaryota; kingdom Viridiplantae; phylum Streptophyta; class Magnoliopsida; order Lamiales; family Gesneriaceae; genus Primulina; species Primulina eburnea. The sequence continues at coordinate 32,375,081 of NC_133111.1, forward strand.
AAGACTCAAAGAACAGATGGAAAGACACGAGCAAGAACGTGGAGAGGAACAGCGTGACAATAGACAAGTTGAGATACCACGTCGCATTCCGATGATGGATTATGCACAACCGTCTCTTGAGGGAGCACGTCCAAGCATCGTGAGACCAGTCATCCGAGCTAACCAGTTTGAGATCAAGCCAGCTATCATTCAGATGATTCAAAACACTGTTCAATTTGGGGGAAGTGCACTTGACGACCCTAATTCTCATATAGCTGATTTTCTTGAAATTTGCGATACTTTTAAGTTTAATGCTGTGTCTGATGATGCTGTTCGTTTGCGTTTATTTCCATTTTCACTAAGAGATAAAGCTAAGGCGTGGTTAAACTGTTTGCCTGTAGGGTCTATCACTACATGGGAGGATATGGCGAAGGCATTCCTGACCAAGTACTTTCCTCCGTCGAAGACTATGAAGCTGAGAGCCGACATTACTACTTTTGCTCAATATGAGCTTGAGTCACTTTACGAGGCGTGGGAGCGATACAAGGATTTATTGAGGAGATGTCCACACCATGAGCTACCTCTTGGGTTAGTTGTTCAAACTTTTTACTACGGTCTGCTTACTTCTAACCGTACCATGATAGATGCTGCTGCCTGTGGTAACTTGCTGAGAAAAACGGCTGAGGAAGGATATGAATTATTGGAGGAGATGGCTGCTAGCAGCTATCATCCTCATTCTGATAGGCAGAAACGAGGTGCGGGGGTTAATCAAGTTACTGATTTGTCTGCGGTGTCAGCACAGTTGGAGGCTTTGAACAGAAAGATTGATGGGATGAGTGCGAGTGGATCGGTTATGCGTCTGCAAGAGATTTTCTGTGATAAGTGTGGAGGTGAGCATGACGTGCAGGATTGCCAAGATGGCAATCCATTCTATGTGCCTGAGGGAGCAAAACACGTGGGATTCCAGAACCGTCCTAGAAATGACCCTTATTCAAACTCCTATAATCCGGGATGGAGGAATCACCCAAACTTTTCGTGGGGAGGTCAAAACAACCAAAACCGCCAACAAAGAGGGCCACCACATGGGATGCACCAAGGATTCAAGCCAGAACCGCCTAGGGAGGAGAAGTCAAATTTAGAGCAAATGATGACTAAATTTATTTCTGCAACCGAGACGAGATTTCAGAATCAGGATGCATCCATAAAAGGGTTAGAGAATCAAATTGGACAATTGGCTAAGTTAATTGCTAATAGGGAGCAAGGAACTTTGCCAAGCAACACGGAGACTAACCCGAGAGAGCATGTGAAAGCTGTGGAATTGCGCAGTGGAAAGGCACTTGAGTCTAAGGAGGAAAAGAACAAGCAAGGTGAGGATGAGGTGGAACAGCAAGGAGGTAAGTCTTCTAACTCTACTTTTACACCTATTGCACCGAGTAAAATTGTTATCCCCCCACCTTTTCCTGCAGCACTGAAAAAAGCTAAGTTAGATGCACAATTTGGTAAATTTCTTGAGATATTCAAAAAACTGCATATTAACATTCCTTTTGCTGATGCTTTACTGAATATGCCAAGTTATGCAAAATTCTTGAAAGATATCTTAGCAAACAAGCGGAAGCTAGAAGATCATATGACTGTGAACTTGACTGAAAATTGCTCCGCTTTAGTTCAAAACAGGATGCCTCCTAAGCAAAAAGATCCAGGGAGTTTCTCTATACCTTGCATTATTGGTGATATTAATTTTCATAAAGCTCTATGTGATCTTGGTGCGAGTATTAATTTGATGCCGTATTCTGTGTTTAGGAGACTGGGATTGGGTGAACCCAAGCCAACTAGGATGTCATTGCAGCTGGCTGACAGATCTGTCAAGTATCCACGTGGGATTATCGAAGATGTCTTGGTGAAAGTGGATAAGTTTATTTTTCCTGCAGATTTTGTAGTACTTGATATGGAGGAAGATTTGGAGATGCCTTTAATCCTAGGGAGACCATTTCTGGCTACAGGGAAAGCACTGATCGATGTTGACGAGGGAAAATTGAGACTGAGAGTTGGAGAAGAAGAAATTATTTTTGATGTCTTTAATACTCTCAAGCACACAATGCACGATGATAGTTGTTTTCGCGTTGATGTCTTAGATTCTCTTGTTTGTGATTTTGTGCAGGATGGATTGCAAGAGCCATTGGAGGCTACTCTCACTACTGAAAAACAGGAGGACGAGCTGGACAAGGAAAGGATGGAGATGGTAGCTCATTTGAATGCCATTCCACCTTGGAGAAAGCAAGTGAGGCTTCGACTAGAGGAATTGGGGGATAGAAAAGATTTAGTGCCTCAAAAGTCAAGCCTAGAGGAGCCACCCACTTTGGAGCTCAAACCACTACCTCCACATCTCAAGTACGTATATTTAGGAGAAAATAATAAACTGCCTGTTATTATTTCCTCTTCTTTGACAGACGATATGGAGAGTAAGCTCTTGGGAGTCCTTAAGGAGCATAGAGGAGCATTCGCTTGGAAAGTTTCGGACATCAAGGGGATAAGTCCTTCGATCTGCATGCACAAAATCCTAATGGAAGATAAGTACTCACCTCTAGCACAACCACAAAGGAGACTCAATCCAAAGATGCAAGAGGTAGTAAAAGCTGAAACGATCAAACTTCTGGACGCAGGTATTATCTATCCTATCTCTGATAGTGCGTGGGTAAGTCCTGTACAATGTGTGCCTAAAAAGGGTGGGATTACTGTTATTACCAATGAAAAAAATGAGTTGATTCCCACTAGAATCGTTACGGGTTGGCGTGTGTGCATGGATTATAGGAAATTAAATGATGCAACCCGTAAAGATCACTTCCCCTTGCCATTTATTGATCAAATGATTGAACGATTAGCCGGTCATGAATTTTACTGTTTTTTGGATGGATATTCGGGATACAACCAAATCACAATTGCACCCGAGGACCAAGAGAAAACTACTTTCACTTGCCCTTATGGTACTTTTGCGTTTAGGCGTATGCCCTTTGGTCTATGCAATGCACCTGCTACATTTCAAAGATGCATGACCGCTATTTTTCATGACATGATTGAGAATTTTCTTGAAGTTTTTATGGATGATTTCTCTATTTTTGGCTCTTCATTTGGTGAATGTTTAAAAAATTTGAATTTGGTGCTCATTAGATGTGAAGAGAGCAATTTGGTGTTAAATTGGGAGAAATGTCACTTCATGGTGCAAGAGGGGATTGTGTTAGGACACAAAGTATCGGAGAATGGAATCGAGGTCGACAAGGCCAAGGTGGAAGTGATCAAAAATCTACCACCACCTTCATCGATAAAGGGAGTTCGAAGTTTCCTAGGCCATGCGGGTTTTTATAGGCGTTTTATTAAGGATTTTTCTAAAATTGCTAAACCTTTATCCTCTTTGTTGATGAAAGATGTTGAGTTTAATTTTGATTCTACTTGTCTGCAGGCATTCGAAGTACTCAAGAAGAGCTTGGTGACAGCACCTGTGCTGACTGCCCCTGATTGGGAGTTACCGTTTGAGGTAATGTGCGATGCTAGTGATACAGCTGTTGGTGCGGTGCTGGGTCAAAGGAAGAACAAGGTATTTCATACCATCTACTATGCAAGTAAGACCTTAAATGATGCTCAATTGAATTATGCTACTACTGAAAAGGAACTACTTGCTATAGTATTTGCTTTTGAGAAATTTCATTCATACCTTGTTCTGTCTAAAGTGATTGTGTATACAGATCATTCTGCCCTAAAATACTTGCTTGCTAAGAAAGATGCGAAACCTAGGTTAATTAGGTGGATTTTACTATTGCAAAAATTTGATCTCGAGATTCGAGATAAAAAGGGTGTAGAAAATGTGGTTGCTGATCATCTGTCTAGGCTTGAGGATGTTAGAATTAATGGCTTTAACACTGATATAGATGACTGGTTCCCTGATGAGCAATTGTTTGAGGTAAATGCGTGCCCTTGGTATGCCAATTTCGCAAATTTTCTTGTCACTGGCACACCTCCCCCAAATTTATCGTTTCACCAAAGAAAGAAATTCTTTTCTGACGTGAAATATTATTTTTGGGAGGAACCGTTTTTGTTTAAAATCTGTGCAGATGCCATGATAAGGAGATGTGTAGCGGAGGAGGAAACCAGTCAAATTCTGAACCACTGCCATGACCGTGAGGTAGGTGGTCACTTTGGACCCATACGGACGGCATCTAAGGTACTCGAATGTGGCTTCTATTGGCCAACTCTTTTTAAGGATGCTCGTTTGTATGTTCTCAATTGTGATAGATGCCAACGCACAGGTAATATTTCTAACCGTCATGAGATGCCTTTGAATAACATTATTGAGTGTGAAATATTTGATGTGTGGGGGATTGATTTTATGGGTCCTTTTCCTGCGTCTTTTACAAAGAAATTTATTTTGGTGGCAGTAGAGTATGTATCTAAATGGGTGGAGGCGGAGGCTTGTGCCACGAATGATGCACAAGTGGTGTTAAAATTTTTGAAAAAACACATTTTTAATCGATTCGGTACACCACGTGCAATCATAAGTGATGGTGGCACCCATTTTTGCAACAAAATTTTTGATAAACTGATGGGCAAATATGGTGTCACCCACAAAGTTTCCACTCCATACCACCCTCAGACTAGTGGACAAGTTGAAGTGTCCAATCGAGAGATCAAGAGGATTTTAGAAAAGACGGTTAATGTGAATCGAAAGGACTGGTCCATTCGGTTAGATGATGCTTTGTGGGCTTATCGTACTGCGTTCAAAACACCTATAGGCACTACACCATATAGGTTACTTTTTGGTGAAAAACGACTGTTGCAGTTGAGTCAGTTGGATGAGTTCCGAGGTACAGCGTATGATCTTGCCCTATCTTACAAGGAACGCACCAAAAGAGCCCATGATAAACACATTGTAAGAAGAGAATTCAAAGTGGGTGAAGCGGTGTTGTTATACAACTCTCGCTTACGACTCTTTCCGGGCAAGCTGAAGTCAAGATGGTCAGGACCATTCGTTATAGCCGAGGTGTTCCCATCAGGTGCAGTGGTGTTGCATGACGGCAAGGAAGGGACGTTTACTGTGAACGCCCAAAGATTAAAGCACTATATTGGTGGCACGATTGAGCCACAAATTGGAGTCACTCGGCTCCAAGACAGTCGTTAAGGACATGGGTGAAAAGTCGAGCTCTAGACGATAAATTGAGAACTACTTCTACTCCTTATTTTATTCTTTTCGTTAGTTAATTAATTGCATCATTTGCATTTAGATAATTGCATGGCATTTGCATTAAAATTTTTTTCAAAATGATTTCGAAAATACCTCACTAGGGCGGTTCATTTTAACCGCCCCAGCGAGAGGTTGTAATTTGTAATGGATTTTTGGCCGAGCATGCATCGCTAGGGCGGACACTTTTGTCCGCCCCAGCGAGGAATCGAAATTTTCAAAAACATTTTTTCCCGAAAATCCCTCGCTAGGGCGGTCAAACTTGACCGCCCCCGCGAGTGTTACAACTTTTCAAAATAATTTTAGTCGAGGATGTCTCGCTCGGGCGGTCTAAACTGACCGCCCTAACGAACACTCGCGTCTTTTTAAAATTTTTAAAACCGAGGTTCTCCCGCTAGGGCGGACACTTTTGTCCGCCCCAGCGAGCACTCGTAATTTTCGGGCAGACAGACTCTCGCTAGGGCGGACACTTTTGACCGCCCTAGCGAGTCGCGAATGTTTAAAAGCTGCGCCCTCCCTTCTCTCTTCTCCCACTCGCAAAACCTACACTTTTCTCTCAAATTTTCGCCCCTCCACTCCAGATCTGAAGCGATTGACGTGGTTTCTTGCCAATTTACAGGTATATTTGTGAATCTCCATTGTTGCAAAGCCCAAGACGCGATTTTCCCGGCCAAATCTACACTCTCCGACCACCACCCACGCCGCCGCCTCTTCACGTTCCGGCGAGCTTCCAAATTTTCCGGCGACTTCATATTACTTGTGCACTCTACTCTTACCATGGCTTCCAAACGCTCGAAGGTAACCCGCGGTGCCTCTAGTTCTCGATCCACCCCCTCTATATTTGTGAATGATAGGGCTAGGGAGCGATTTGAGCAAGCTAAACTCCATAGAAAACCAATCCCTGAGAGGGGATGTACTTCGTGGATTTTAGATAATATTTTTGAGGAGTTCCAGGTTGCAGGACGAGGGTGGACGAATTTTTTAGCACAACCGAATGCGGCTGTGGTGCCGGTTGTACGTGAGTTTTACGCTAACGCCCCGGAAGGGACTGAAAATAAGGCTAGGGTGAGGGGACGTCAAGTCCCATATGATCCTAAAACGATAAATGATTTGTTGGGTTTACCGGCAGTGGATGATTCGGTATTCCAGGCTTGGGTGCTGAATCCGGATTACGATCTGATCATTCACACATTGTGTTATTCGGGCACTACGTGGAAGCAGCCGGGAACGTATACGGTGTTTCTTGAGAAATTTTTGAAGGTGGAGGCGGCACTTTGGTATGCCTTTCTATCGAAGAGATTGATGCCGGTAGGGCATACGAGTGATGTACAGCGGGATAGGGCGGTGGTTCTTTATGCGATCTATACCGGGATGCCTATTGATGTGGGCAAACTCATATTCGGGCAGCTGACTATCTGTATCAATTGCAACAATTTAGCCTTTTATTTCCCCACTATCGTGACTGAGCTATGTGCCCGCGCGGGTGTGATTTTCGCGCACGATGATGAGTGGCTACCGCCACTGAGATCCATCGATGAGGCTCTGCATACCTCCAAGTACGCGAAGAGACGGGATGAGCTGCCCGCTGATGTATTTTACGGTCACGTGCAAGCCGCTCCACCACCGCCGGTCGTCGGACATCCACCACCACCGCAGCCACGCTGCCGTGCCATTCGAGACCGAGTCGACGAGTTGGGCGCTTGGGCCACCTACCAGACTCATTATCAGGCCATCGACCAAGCCCACACTCTGAACATCGAGTACTTGGTGCAGGGCATCTCGACTCACTTGTGTCACGCCCCGAGTCCGAAGCGTCGGTGACATCCGGCATTGTTCACAATTAAATTGAAAACAATAAAGCCTCGTATCAATCAAACCAGTCTTTTTCATAAATGAAATATTGTCTTACAATGACAAAGGAATAAAATACATCAGAATTTTCGAAGTGAAACAAAAGGAAAGATAGACGTTCTTTGAATTGTTGATTTCAGCAGTCGATCACCATCCCCAGAATGTCTCTTGCTCCTCCTCATTAACTCGTTCCTCAGTTTTATCTGAAATTTGTAAGGGGTGAGTGTTTTGGGAAACACTCAGCAAGTGGGGGTCGATCGATTCCAAAGATACATATAGAACTTAATTCCTTAAAACATTTCTTTAACATACTTTCAAAACTAATATTCTTAACTTGGCTCAACGGAAACGAATCGAATAAGAGACATAACTTATCAAATGATTCAGAACAAAACAGAAGCAATACAGATCATTTCAATTCGGAACAGAACATATCAGAACAGACAGAACACTGTTACTCATCTCATTTCCATGGTCAAATTGTCCCCAATATGTTAGTCCTCTAAGGGGTGAGGCCAGAACATGGTTTTATACCCACCAATGGGGGCCGAACAGAACATGGTTTTATACCCACCAATGGGGGCCGAACAGAACATGGTTTTATACCCACCAATGGGGGCCGAACAGAACTACAATTCTCGTTCCATTTCAAATTGACTCGTAACAGTGCAAACAGAATTCAGACTTTTCCAGACGGAATTTATCGGAGTTTCAGATTTTCAAAGTTGAACAGAACTTAACAGAATTGCAGATAGACACAGCGGAATCAAAGAATTCGAATAATAAAAGGAAACACATAATCGATCGAATATTCAAAAATAACACATAAGGTTTTTCGAAAATTTGGACACACATAATAATAAGTCGTGTCATTCATATGCAAGATTTAAAAATACAACAAAATACTTAGTCAAAAGCCCACTTACAGTAGTTGAAGGTTGATTCGAAATCACCAACTTTGGCGCGAACTTGCTTCTCGGACTTTTGGCAGCACTTCGGCGTAACTCCTACAATTACTGTCTTCGCTTTGGCAGAACTTCGACGTGATTCTTTTTAATAACTGCACTGCACGAAATCCCTTCCTTTTCTCCTTGCTTGCTTGACCGAAATTTGAGAGAGTAAGGGGGAAGGGGAAAGCCGAAACCTTGCTTGGTTTTTGAAGCACCTTTCCATCAATTTTGGGGTAGTATTTATAGGCCACACTTTGCCCCTTGGCATACCATTTGGTCGACCACTTGGTCTCCAAGAAATGGATTAATTGTGATCATTAAGGTGGTCAAAGACTAGTAAATTCTCAAGCTCCATACCAAGCATCAAAAGCCATTTCTTACATCATTATTGTGTCTTGATCTCCTAGCTCATCCCTTAGCTCTTCCATGGATTTCCTTAAAGATCATTTCTTGCACCATTAACTTGTCCAATCCTTTAGCTCTCCTTTTAGGACAAACATGGTTGAGCTTCATTGAGCTGAAAGATTGCGTCCTTGAGCTGGGGTTTTACTCCTCCCGTGAAAACTCTTCAATGGATACGGTTACTTGTAGATTGGCCTCTTGTTGAGCTAATCCCCGAGCTTAGAATCTACTTTCTCAAGCTAAATTTGATGAGATTTAAATTATTATTCAAGTAGTTTAATTGAATCAAAAATTACTGAATCATTTTAAATAATTTTTATATCACTTACTTGATTTACTTCGGTCGAAATTTTCGGGTTCTCACATCCCTCCCTCCTTATTGAAAGTTTCGTCCTCGAAACTTGCATTAACTTGGTCACTCAAATAGGTGAGGGTACTGCGACCGCATCTTTTCTTCGAGTTCCCAAGTTGCCTCTCTTTCAGTATGGTTTGACCACTGAATTTGGACATATGGGATGGTCCGGTGTCTCAACACTTGGTCTTTAGTGTCCACTATTCGGATAGGGACTTCTTCATATTTGAGTTCTTCGTTCAGATTACCTTCGATCATTAGAGGCGTAACTTTAAGTACATGGTTCGGGTCCGGGACATATTTTCGTAGTTGTGAGATGTGGAAAACGTTATGTATTCTGGACATCTCAGGCGGTAACGCCAATTGATAAGCCAATGTTCCCACTTTATCCAGTATTTCGAACGGTCCCACATATCTTGGGTTCAACTTGCCGGATTTGCTGAACCGAACCACTCCTTTCATGGGAGAAACTTTGACGTACGCTTTTCCTCCGATTTCTAGTTCCAAAGGCCTTCTTTTCAAATCAGCCCAACTCTTTTGTCTATCCTGAGCTGCCTTGAGTCTCTCTTTGATTATGGCCACTTTATCGACAGTTATTTGAATGAGCTCTGGCCCGGTGATAGCTTTTTCTCCGACTTCATCCCAGTATAAGGGCGATCTACATTTTCGACCATACAGTGCCTCGTACGGAGCCATTTCGATGCTACTGTGGTAGCTATTGTTGTAGGCAAATTCTATTAACGGTAACTGCTCACTCCAATTTCCTTGAAAATCCAATGCACATGCTCTCAACATGTCTTCAAGGGTCTGAATTGTCCTCTCAGTTTGGCCATCAGTCTGAGGATGATAGGCTGTGCTGAGTGTAACTTTGGTTCCCATGGCCTTTTGAAAACTTTTCCAAAATCTTGACACGAATCTTGGATCTCTATCGGACAATATACTTGCCGGTACCCCATGCAGTCTTACTATATTATCCATATACAGAGTAGCTAACTTATCCAAGTTATAATTCATCCGTACTGGCAAGAAATGGGCAGACTTGGTTAATCTGTCAATGATTACCCAGATTTCGTCATGACCCTGCCTCGATTTTGGTAACCCGACTACAAAGTCCATGGATATATTATCCCACTTCCACTCGGGTATTTCTAATGGCTGCAGAAGCCCTCCAGGTCGCTGATGTTCTGCCTTGACTTGTTGACAGACTAAACACTTTGCAACAAAAACCGCTACGTCTTTCTTCATCCCGTTCCACCAGTAGTTGTTTTTCAAATCCCTGTACATTTTGGTGCTTCCCGGGTGCACTGAAAATCTTGATTTATGTGCTTCGGCCATCACCTCTTCTCGAATTCCATCGATGTTTGGCACATATAATCGCCCTTTCATCCAAAGGATACCATCTTTATCAATTTGAAATTCTGGAATCTTTCCTTCCTGAATTTGTTCCTTTATTTTGAAGATGTTGGTATCTTGACTTTGTTTTAGTTTGACAGTCTCTTGGAGACTTGGTTGCACTGATAATGACGATAAGCACACTTTTCCAGGGTTCCTCCGACTCAATGCATCTGCCACTTTATTTGCTTTTCCCGGATGATAGCTGATTACCAAATCGTAATCTTTGAGAAGCTCCATCCACCTTCTTTGCCTCATGTTTAGTTCCTTCTGAGTGAAAATGTACTTAAGGCTCTGGTGATCAGTAAAAACTTCGCATTTTACTCCATAGAGATAGTGCCTCCAGATTTTAAGCGCGAATACTACTGCGGCTAGCTCCAAATCATGAGTGGGGTAATTCTGCTCGTATGGTTTCAATTGTCGTGAGGCATACGCAATTACTTGACCCTCCTGCATAAGCACACACCCTAACCCTCCCTTTGAAGCATCACTGTACACAGTGAAATTCTTACCATCCTCGGGGAGAACTAGTACCGGTGTGGATGCGAGTTTTGACTTCAGAATTTCAAAACTATTTTCACAATCTTCAGTCCAAATGAATTTCGAATTCTTCTGAGTAAGTTTGGTGAGTGGAATAGCTATTGACGAAAATCCTTCTACAAATTTTCTATAATAGCCCGCTAATCCCAGAAAACTTCTTATCTCTGTCACTGTTTTAGGTTGAGGCCAACCTTTAATTGCTTCCACTTTCTTAGGGTCTACTGACACCCCTTGCTCTGAGATTATATGACCTAGGAAAGCCACACTTTTTAGCCAAAATTCACACTTCTTGAATTTGGCATAGAGTTCTTTCTCTCGTAATGTTTGCAAAGTGAGACGCAGATGCTCACTATGTTCTTCCTTACTTGGTGAGTACACCAAGATGTCATCTATGAACACTACCACAAACTTGTCGAGATACGGTTTGAATACCCGGTTCATAAGATCCATGAATGCTGCAGGAGCATTGGTTAGACCAAACGGCATTACCGTGAATTCGTAGTGCCCATACCTTGTCCTAAAAGCAGTCTTAGGGATATCTTCTGCTTTGACTTTTAACTGATGGTAACCTGATCTGAGATCAAGTTTTGAGAAAACTTTAGCTCCTTTTAGCTGATCGAAAAGATCATCTATTCTCGGGAGTGGGTACTTATTCTTTACGGTGATCTTGTTTAGCTCCCGGTAGTCGATACATAGCCTCATGCTTCCGTCCTTTTTCTTTACAAAAAGCACTGGGGCTCCCCAAGGAGATGCACTAGGACGAATCTGCTTCTTGTCCAGCAATTCTTGGAGTTGCTCCTTTAATTCCTTCAATTCAGCTGGAGCCATGCGGTATGGTGCCTTAGAGATTGGTGCAGCACCAGGGACCAAGTTGATTTCAAATTCTACTTCTCTATCGGGTATCTCTCCTGGTAAGTCTTCGGGAAAAACGTCTGGAAATTCTTGAACAATTGGAATATCTTCCAACTTTGGAACTTCTTCCTCTTTGGCTTCAGTAATTACTGCCAGATAAATTTCTTCTCCTCCCTTCATGGCCTTCCAGGCTTGCGAGGCAGATAGCAGAGATTTTCTTTCTTTGGATTTCCCTTGATATACGACCTCCCTCTTTGCTGGAGTTTGAAGTCTAATTTCTTTCTTCTGACAGTCTACTATGGCATGGTTTTTAGCTAACCAGTCCATTCCAAGAATGATGTCAAACTCCACCATATTGAGTTGAATCAATTCTACTTCAAAAATTTGTTTGCCGATACAAATTTTACAGTTTCGATGTACTTTGTGAGTTTCGATTATTTTACTAGCCGGTGTTGCTACTCTTAACGGTTCACTAAGAATATCATGCTCAAGTTTAAGCTTCTTAGCATATCTTCTAGACACAAACGAATGTGTGGCACCACAATCAAACAAAGCATACGCAGGCATTTTATTGAGTAAGATGGTACCTGCCACAACTTCGTTGCTATTATCGGCTTCCTCCTGGGTTATGGCATAAACCCGAGCATTTGTCTTGTTTTCATGTTGTTTGTTGTGCCCTGGCCCTTTGTCCTTGTTGTCTGGACAGTCTTTAATTCTATGGCCCACCTTCCCACACTTGAAACAAGCGCCTGTCTTCCGATAACATTCCCCAGTATGCTTTTGTCGACATGTATCACACCATTTTCCCTCGGTGCTACCAGTACTGCCAGAACTTCCTTTGAAAAATCCTCCAGAATAGTTTGGTTTCTTGAACTTGAGATTATTCTGTGTGGATTGGTTGTTCATCGGCCTCTTATTCTTGTTTTCTTCTTCCCGTCGCTTGATATCGGTTTCTGCGCTCATTGCCGCGCCCATCAAGTCCGCAAAGCTACTTGGTTTGTACACCGCCAGTGCCGACTGAATTCGACTGTTGAGTCCCTTCTTGAAACGGTGCATTTTTAACGTTTCGTCTGACATGACTGTCGGAACGTAAGTTCCCAAATCGTTGAATTTTGACGTGTACTCCATTACCGTCATATCTGGTGACTGTCTGAAATTTTCAAACTCATTCAGCTTTTGTAGACGAAACTCGGCCGGGTAGTATTGTTTTAAGAATTCCCTCTTGAAAATTGGCCACGTGATATCTTCTATTTCTGCTAAAGGTAGCGACACAGTTTCCCACCATTTCCTAGCTCGTTCCTCCAAAAATGGGGTTACAACTTCTACTTTTAACTCTTCCGGTATTTCTAGCAAATGTAGTTGTGTCTCCACGTTCTTGAGCCAGTTGTGACTGACTTCCGGATCTGGGTTCCCATCAAAAGTTGGAACTCGATTCCTTCTGAGTGATTCGTAGTGATACTTAATCCCACGTGGCTGAGGTTCTTGGGGTTGTTGGATGGCGTTGGCCAGTGGATTCACAAATCCTTGTAATGTGGCAGCGACGATAGTGGCTATTGCCATCATATCCTCTTGACTGAGGTTTACACCGGGTGGTGGCGGTGGTGGTGGATTATCGTTTTGGTTGGCGTCCCGAGCGTTACGGTTGTTTCGGGGTGGTCTGCCTGCCATCTCCTATAAACACGTATTTTCTTTATTAATTTGTTTGCCACACAATTTAATCAAAGAAATAATTTCATTAATATTGAAAAGGATTTGCATACAATCAACTAAATCAAATATTCCTCGATACAATCAAAATTTATTCTAAAGTTCTTTTCTCCCTATTCATCTACTATTTCACCGTCTCCTACTGCCTCGTTAATTTCTTCTTCTTCCATTGGATTTTCTTCCATTGCTCCATGAGTTCTTCCATGTTTACCATCTCATTTTGTAGATGCTCGATGTAATTCTGCAGTTGCGTGTTGTGGTGATCAAGGTTGTTCACTTGGTCTTGCAGTTCTTGGATTGTTGATTGGCTTACTTTCTCATCGATTTCTTGTTCTCCAATCTTTTCCTCAAGACGATGTTGAATACTGAGAAGGCCATCACTTCGGATTTGGAGCGTAAGAATCCTATCTTGCGCCTTCTTCAGTTCTTGTTTGGTGATCTCATGCTGTCGTTCCGACTCTAGATGATAAGCAGCGTATCGTCTGACATCATCGCGTAATTTCTTTTCCTCAACTCTGGCTTCCCGAAGGTCTTCCCCTATACATATATTATTCCCATCCAATTGGTAGTTATCTTTCTCGAGCTTATCATTTTTTTCTTTTAGTGACTTAATTTCTGACTCCTTTTCTCGAAGTTGACTCTGAAGTTCATTTATAACGTTTTGGAGGTCCATGTTGTTCCTATAAAGATAAAAAACATTTTATAGATAAGATACTTATCAAATTTTCTTAATCATGCAATAATATAAGTTGATAGCAAGTTTCAAAATAAGTTGGTACACATAATATTTTTCTCGGTTACAATTTATTCAGATACTTTAATATAATGCTAATCTAGTCGAATAACTCTCCGCTGTCGCTGTCGCTGTCGTCCACAATTACTTCCATAGGTGCCACTTCCTCCTCTGCCATGTTTTCTATCACAAGATGTAAATAGTTGTTCTGATCCTGCAGTCCGTCCATAGTGGCGTGGATCCTTGAGATGTAGCGCTCTTGCTTTGCAATAAACTGGTCCTGACGCTGACGAGCCTGAGCAGCGTGATCCTTCTCTATCTCTATCCTCTCGAGTAGATCCATGTTGAGTGCCACCAAGCGCGCAAAACGAGTTGCATTAGTCGGTGTCTGCATCATTTGGCTCTCCGCCACGTCCAAGTGATGTGTGAGTCGCTGCACGTCCGACTCCAGCATAATCCTGTTCTCAGTAAGCTCTTGCTTTTCCAATTTCTCCTTGGCGAGTTGCACCTTCAACGTTGCAATTTCCCTTTTTTGATTGTCTATGGTGAGCTTACGCAAGCGTAGGGCAGCCTGGGCACGAGTACGGGGAGCATCCATTTCCTAGAATAAATGGAGGTAAAATATCAGATTCTTATCAAAGATAGAAAGGCACAAATACTAAAGTTTTCGTGGAAATTTGGACGCTGAATATTTTCGGAACAATTGAAGGGATAGATTTTTGGAAATTGTTCGAAAATTTTAGGGAACAGATGAAGGGATTGGGATGCACTAGGCTTTTGCCAAAATTTGACTTTGTCAAATTTTGTCTGTCAAAATCCCAGCGGGATTATGAACCTGGTAGCTCTGATACCACTTAAATGTCACGCCCCGAGTCCGAAGCGTCGGTGACATCCGGCATTGTTCACAATTAAATTGAAAACAATAAAGCCTCGTATCAATCAAACCAGTCTTTTTCATAAATGAAATATTGTCTTACAATGACAAAGGAATAAAATACATCAGAATTTTCGAAGTGAAACAAAAGGAAAGATAGACGTTCTTTGAATTGTTGATTTCAGCAGTCGATCACCATCCCCAGAATGTCTCTTGCTCCTCCTCATTAACTCGTTCCTCAGTTTTATCTGAAATTTGTAAGGGGTGAGTGTTTTGGGAAACACTCAGCAAGTGGGGGTCGATCGATTCCAAAGATACATATAGAACTTAATTCCTTAAAACATTTCTTTAACATACTTTCAAAACTAATATTCTTAACTTGGCTCAACGGAAACGAATCGAATAAGAGACATAACTTATCAAATGATTCAGAACAAAACAGAAGCAATACAGATCATTTCAATTCGGAACAGAACATATCAGAACAGACAGAACACTGTTACTCATCTCATTTCCATGGTCAAATTGTCCCCAATATGTTAGTCCTCTAAGGGGTGAGGCCAGAACATGGTTTTATACCCACCAATGGGGGCCGAACAGAACATGGTTTTATACCCACCAATGGGGGCCGAACAGAACATGGTTTTATACCCACCAATGGGGGCCGAACAGAACTACAATTCTCGTTCCATTTCAAATTGACTCGTAACAGTGCAAACAGAATTCAGACTTTTCCAGACGGAATTTATCGGAGTTTCAGATTTTCAAAGTTGAACAGAACTTAACAGAATTGCAGATAGACACAGCGGAATCAAAGAATTCGAATAATAAAAGGAAACACATAATCGATCGAATATTCAAAAATAACACATAAGGTTTTTCGAAAATTTGGACACACATAATAATAAGTCGTGTCATTCATATGCAAGATTTAAAAATACAACAAAATACTTAGTCAAAAGCCCACTTACAGTAGTTGAAGGTTGATTCGAAATCACCAACTTTGGCGCGAACTTGCTTCTCGGACTTTTGGCAGCACTTCGGCGTAACTCCTACAATTACTGTCTTCGCTTTGGCAGAACTTCGACGTGATTCTTTTTAATAACTGCACTGCACGAAATCCCTTCCTTTTCTCCTTGCTTGCTTGACCGAAATTTGAGAGAGTAAGGGGGAAGGGGAAAGCCGAAACCTTGCTTGGTTTTTGAAGCACCTTTCCATCAATTTTGGGGTAGTATTTATAGGCCACACTTTGCCCCTTGGCATACCATTTGGTCGACCACTTGGTCTCCAAGAAATGGATTAATTGTGATCATTAAGGTGGTCAAAGACTAGTAAATTCTCAAGCTCCATACCAAGCATCAAAAGCCATTTCTTACATCATTATTGTGTCTTGATCTCCTAGCTCATCCCTTAGCTCTTCCATGGATTTCCTTAAAGATCATTTCTTGCACCATTAACTTGTCCAATCCTTTAGCTCTCCTTTTAGGACAAACATGGTTGAGCTTCATTGAGCTGAAAGATTGCGTCCTTGAGCTGGGGTTTTACTCCTCCCGTGAAAACTCTTCAATGGATACGGTTACTTGTAGATTGGCCTCTTGTTGAGCTAATCCCCGAGCTTAGAATCTACTTTCTCAAGCTAAATTTGATGAGATTTAAATTATTATTCAAGTAGTTTAATTGAATCAAAAATTACTGAATCATTTTAAATAATTTTTATATCACTTACTTGATTTACTTCGGTCGAAATTTTCGGGTTCTCACAACTTGGGCTTAGACACTTCCGGCCGTCCGCCTGTTCCAGCATACCCGCCACCTTTCCACTTCCAGTACACGTATCCTATGCCGCCTGCAGCTGACGAGGGCAGTCCACCACCTGAGCATGATGAGGAGGAGGAGTTTTGATCAGGGGAGTTCACTGTTTCCCCTTTCTTTTTCTTTTGCATTTTCTATTGTTGCATTTGAATTCATAAGTTTTTATTGTTTTTCGTGTCTGTTTCGTTTTGTGCGATGAGGGCATTGCACAACTCTAGTATGAGGGGGTCGGGTAGTTTGTTTTGTTTGTTTGTTCAGTTATTTAGTTTGTTAGTTGGGTTTTTAAGTCGGTGTATTTTCGTTGTTAGATTGTGAGTCGTTTATGGTGAGTTGACATGATTTATGAGCCGATGATGATGTTGCTTTGAGAAATATTGATTGGGTCAATGCATGAATGATACTCTGGATTGTTGAAACATGAGTTTTGGTGCAAATTTTGAACTTTTTGAGCACATATGTGTGGGGCCTAGAATTTTGTAGGAATAATGGTGAAATTTGAAATTCTTGTTGGTTAACTTGAAAGACATCACGTATGAATTGATTTAGCATGAAAACCCTTGGAAATAAGTCACTAATTGAGATCGTGCATGATAGCATTTGACTGACCTTGAACCGTACATATGCCCCCTTGTCAATATCCTGAATTCAAATACAGTACTCCTAACCAGCTGTAATCCAAAAAGATATATTCTTAGCCTAGGGAGTACATGTGTGAAAATTGTGCATCAAAATGTTGAAATAACAAAGTTCTTGTAAAAAGAACTTTGTGAAAAAAGGAGATGTAAGGTGAGGGGGAGCCGAAAATAAAAGGAATGAAATTCTATTCCTAGGCTAAAAGTTGGAGATGTAAGGAGTCGAGGAAGTCTGACACACAGTCTTGACAATTGCACAATGAAAATGATCGATGTACTCCCAACTTTTCGCCACTTGAGCTTATTTTCTTTCCTTTCGACACCCTTCTATGCACTTAAAAATTGACTAAAGTTCAAAATGATGGTTAGTGATGAATGGACACGGGGATGCATGCTAGTGAGATTTGTATTGAAGTGTTAATTGAGTGACTTGCATAACTTGACGATTGATCTATTTGACGTACGAATGACTAGACCCACCATGACACACACACGTTCGAATTAGTGCCAAGACTTATTTGTAGATGAAAAAGAGTATTTATTTGTGAAATGACTTGATTATGATGTGAAAAAATTTACTGAGGCACGAACATAAAATTGTTAACTCACCATTAACTTTTTCTGGTGTTGGTTATTTCGTTTTTTTTATTTATTTTGTCTGTTTAGAATCTCGTGCTTTAACCTATTTTACTCGAGGGCGAGCAAAAGGTTAGTATGAGGGGGTTGATAGGACTCGTTTTTACGTGTTTTTAGTGTTGGTTTCGAGTCGCATTCATACATCATATTAGCTTGTTCTAGTTTATTCTTGCATTTTGTTTGCATTATTTAGCATATGACTGATTTCGTGTGTTTTGTGGTATTTTGTAGGAATGGAACCAAATATAGCAGAAAATGGGCACAACAACGAAGAAGCCTCGCTAGGGCGGTCAAAACTGACCGCCCCAGCGAGCATTCTAGTCTTACCGAGGATATCGAACAGAAGACCTCTCGCTAGGGCGGTTAAAACTGACCGCCCCAGCGAGACTGCTAGCCTGGACAAGAGAATTTAACAGAAGATCTCTCGCTCGGGCGGTCAAAAGTGGCCGCCCCAGCGAGACTAGAGAGAAGGCTCAAAGTTTTTATTCGAGAGTCACTCGCCCCAGCGGTCAAAACCTACCGCCCTAGCGAGTTACGCGATCCAGCAAGATTCTGCGAGATTTGTTTCTATTTTCATGGACTCTATCCAAGACCACTAACCTAATACACGAGATTGGGCGCCGTTTTTCAGACTTACACATCATATTTTCATCATTTTTTCTGGGAGAGAAGGCTAGGAGTAAGGAAGACTTTCGAAGAACTCGAGAATTCCAAGCGTCGCAGCCATCTTCCATCGTCATATTTAGTATTTTATTATTCAGTATTTTATTCTCTTGCATAGATTGTTGATTTTTAGTATGAATTTGGTTGGCTAAACTCTAAATTTGTTGGGATTTGAGGGGATCCTACCCATACTCGTTGTTTAACATTATTTCTTGACATTTTTACAAGTGATTTGTTTATGCTATTGTTATTTCTTGTTTCAAGCGAAGCCTAGCTATCTTCCTTTGATTATTGCATGTTGTTAACGATTTCGACAGACTAATTAACAATAGGATCGCATAGTATAAACCACGGACTTACAATTTTAGTAGACATACGGAATTGGGTACGTGTCGATAGTAATAGTTCACCCGGATGAAAGCTAGTGGATTCCATAGAACGTAATGCAATCGTGAACTGTTAAATAATTGAGGACACTTGATTACTGCATGTTTATGATTAGTATTAATATAGCTCGACAGAGTATATTGATTAGTCTAGGGAATTCCGTCGAATGCACGAGTAAAAGTCGAGTCTAATTATCTGAACACGAGTGGTAGGTGAACTGATAATTCCCAACAAATTCGTTTCTCATTTGATTTTCATCCAATTTAATCATTGATTTCTTGATTATTTGTTCTTGCATTTTAATCATTTTAGTATTAAATTCACTTTAGTTTAATCACCAACTCCATCTATCGTTGCTAGAGAAATTTAAGTGAAAATAAGAATAGTGTAACGCAGTCCTTGTGGATCGATACTCGTATTCACGTACGTTTATTATAACTTGACTATCGTGCACTTGCGATATTTTAAATCGAGCTTTCATTTATAAAACAAATTTTGGGACTATTCACTGTGCAAGTTTGGCTCGATCAATTAGCAATCTCAATCTTTCACACCTTCCTGCATAAATTTTTCTTAGAACATTTTCAAAAACAGAGGGAAAATATTTACAAATTTTTGAGAGAATTTCATCCATTTTGAAAAGAAAAGAAATGATTTTTTTTATTTTTGTATCAGCAATTGTGGGAAACTGATTTAACCGACTATGAGAGTCACGGAGTACCGTTATCCGCCATTTAACCGGGAAAATAAAAAAGATTAAGAAAACCTGAAATAAAAACAAACAAACTTAAATGCAACACAAAATAAAAAAAAAAAGTCAATGATCAGAAAGGGAAATAAACTCTTCTTGAAAGATTTCATTTTCTAAAAATGGTTTAAGCCTTTGTCCATTTACTTTAAAAATATCACCATTTTTAGGATTTTCAATATCCACAGCTCCATACGTATACACATGCTTTACAGCATATGGGCCTGTCCATCTTGATCGTTATTTTCCTGGGAATATGTGAAGTCGAGAATTATAAAGCAAAACTTTTTTACCAATCTCAAAAGATTTTCTAAGAATTGTTTTATCATGAAATGATTTGATTTTTGCTTTATAAATCCTTGAATTCTCATACGCGTCATTTTTGAGTTCATCAAGTTCATTAAGTTGCAATTTATGCAATTTGTTGGCATCATCCATGCTTGAATTTAAAGTTTTGATCGCCCCATAAGCTTTATGCTCCAATTCCACAGGCAAATGACAATGTTTTCCATAAACCAACCTATAGGGAGACATATTCAATGATGTTTTAAAGCTGTTCGATATGCCCAAAGTGCATCATTAAGTCGCAGAGACCAATCTTTTCTATTTGAGTTAACAGTTTTTACAAAATTTGCTTTATCTCCCTATTAGCTCATTCAACTTGTCCATTTGTTTTAGGATGATAAGGGGTAGTTACTTTAGAGTAATACCATATTTTTTCATTAATGAAGCAAATGGTTTATTAACAAAGTGAGTTCCCCCATCACTTATCATGGCTCGAGGAATTCCAAATCTACTAAAAATATTTTCTTTTAAAAATTTGATGACGATTTTATGATCATTTGTTCGACATGGAATTGCCTCTATCCATTTGGAAACATAATCAACTGCAACTAAAATATACAAGTATCCAAACGACGGTGGAAAAGGTCCCATAAAATCAATTCCCCAACAATCAAAGATTTCGATTTCAATAATAGGATTCACAGGCATCATGTTTCTTTTTGAAATCGCACCAAATTTTTGACAATTTTCACAGATCTTGCAGATTTCGTGGGTGTCTTTAAACAAAGTGGGCCACTAAAATCCACACTGCAGGATTTTTGCAGTTGTTTTCTTTGAAAAAAAATGTCATCCGCATGCTTCTGAATGACAAAATTTAATGACACTACTTACCTCATTGTCGGGTATGCAACGTCGAAAAATTTGATAGTGACAATACTTGAACAGATACGGATAATCCAAATAAAAGTTTTTTACCTCATTCAAAAATTTTCATTTATCTTGAGAACTCCATTGCGGTGGAATTTTTCCTGTCACAAGAAAATTTACTATATTAGCAAACCAACGTGTAGTAGTAACTGAAAATAGATGTTCATCAGGAAAATTATCGTTAATTGGTGTCATTTCACAAGATGATCCTGTTACTAGTCTCGATAAATGATCGGCTACGACATTCTCGGTTCCTTTTTTATCTTTGATCACAATGTCAAATTCTTGGATCAACAAAATCCATCGTATCAGTCGTGGCTTTGCATCCTGTTTGGTCAACAAATATCTAATAGCAGAATGATCAGTAAACACAATAGTCGTTGATCCAATCAAATAAGAACGAAATTTATCTAATGCAAATATTACAGCAAGTAGTTCTTTTTCAGTTGTGGAGTAATTCATTTGAGCATTGTTTAAAGTTCTACTTGCATAATATATCACATAAGGCTTATCGTTTCTTCTTGGACCCAATACTGCACCGACTGCATAATCACTCACATCGCACATGATTTCAAATGGTAAAGACCAATCAGGAGGTTGCATGATAGGAGCTGATGTTAAATGTCGAATGATTTTATCAAAAGCATTTTGACATTCTTGAGTCCACTCAAATGCAGTGTCTTTTCTTAAGAGGTTACAAATGGGTTTAGAGATTAAACTAAAGTCCTTTATATACATACTATAAAATCCAGCATGTCCCAAAAATGAGCGAATTTCTTTAATGGTTTTGGGAGGGGGTAAATTGGCAATGACATCAAATTTTGCTTGATCAACTTCAATTCCATGAGATGAAACGACATGTCCAAAAACAATTCCAGAAGTAATCATGTAATGACATTTTTCCCAATTTAAAATAAGACCTTTTTACTCGCATCTTTTTAAAACTTTTTCCAAATTTTCAAGACAATTATCAAATGTATTCCCAAAGACAGTTAAATCATCTATGAAAATTTTCAAACAATTTTCAACCATGTCGCAAAAAATGCTTAGCATACATCTTTGAAATGTTTCTGGGGCATTGCATAATCCAAATGGCATCCTTCTAAATGCAAATGTTCCAAAATGACATGTGAATGTAGTTTTATCTTGATCTTCGAGTGTAATGGGAATTTGATAATAACCTGAATATCCATCAAAAAAACAGTAATATGGATGACCTGATACTCTTTCTAAAATTTGATCCAAAAATGATAATGGAAAATGATCTTTTCTAGTGACGTCATTTAATTTTGTATAATCAATACATATCCGTCAACTAGATGGGACTCGACTTGTTAACAATTCACCTTTTTCATTTTTTATCACTGTGATGTCAGATTTTTTTTGGAACTACTTGTGTTGGGCTTACCCACTTACTATCAGAAATAGGGTAGATAATCCCAACATCAAGTAGTTTGAGAACTTCAGTTTTCACAACATCTTTCACGTGTGGATTTAATCTTCTTTGTGATGGTTGAGATGTTTTAGCATTTTCTTCTAAGTGAATTTTGTGAGTGCAAATTAGTGGAATAATGCCCTTAAGATCTTTTAGTGTCCAACCAATTGCATTTTTATGTCTTTTAAGCATATCAACTAATTTACCTTCTTGATTACTTGATAGTTTGGAAGAAATTACCACCAGATATGTTTCATCTTCTCCAAGAAATGCATACTTCAATTCTTCTGCCTAGGGTTTTAACTCCAATATGGGTGGTTCGTCTTTGTTCTCATATTTCGCCTCAAATTCTTTTTTTGATCCTGGTAACGGGTGATACCTAATAAAATCATCAAGATCAATTTCAATATTTTCTTTAACAGTATCGATTGAATAAATATCTAATTGGTCATGAGTACTCTCTTCTTGAATGTTTTTGTTGAGGATCGAAGTTGAGTTTAGAGGGGGGGAGGGGGGGTAAATAAACTCTTCTCTTTTCTTCTTTCTTTGATGAGGTACTAAAATCCTGTTAGAGATAGTAGTATATCTTGTTGCATATACCTTCACCTAGATTACAATAATACGTGCGGAAACAATCTGATGAAGTAAGTGAAAGACAATAATGACAGTAGGCAGCAGTTGTTTATGGAAGTTCGAAGATGAAATCTTCTACGTCTCCCCTTCTTCTGTTTCCAGAAGCTATAACTAAAAGACTTTGGATATTACAGTACAACTCTTGTACACACCCACTTCAGAAGGACTTACACCTCAGCCTACTGAAACTCTTAGTTACTCAACTCAAAAAGAATGTGATACACAAGATTCTGAAAAGACTCTTTTCAGATTACAATCTCTTCCTGATAAAGCATAAGTGTTGTAAAATATTGTGAAAAGAGTAAGAATCAGTAGCACATGATGATCTTCAAAAGATCAGATATTTGCTATGAAGCGTGTGCTACTTTTCTTTGTGTTGAACTCTAAGTAATCAAGGAATTTCGAGGTTGTCTGGTTGAGTGAAAATAACTTTGATCCTTGAAAAGATATTATGCGTAGAGTTGGTGTCGTGTAAGGGTTTGTTCCATGTATATATACGGCTGAGTTCAACGATCATAAACAGAAGATGTCTTCAGATCTCTGATAGAGTCAGCTTTATTACCAAAAGTGGCTCCTGCAGAAAAGCTATAAAACAATCAGTTCTGTTTTATACTAAACTTGGTAAAGTGCATTAAATGACTCCGTATAGTATTTAATGCTGCAATTAATATTGGTACTTGGTTACCTTAACGGTAACATTTAAAGTATTCACGTTAGGCAACATCTTCTACTGATTCTGTTTTTCTATCCTTTCTACTGCTTTTGTTTTACTAGACCAATAGCTTCTGATTTCTTGTTGTCTACTGTTTTCTTAAGGAGTGCTACTGGTCTGCTGGTTTTTATTTACATCGCCACAATTAAATTCATGTCTATCAGTTTTCTTCCACAAGAGTTTCAATAAGATTTTCATCTTCACTTTCATCTCCTTTGTCATGTGGTTGCTTACAAAGATTAAACACATTGAGCTCCAAGGTCATGTTACCAAATGACAACTTCATTATTCCATTCCTGCAATTTATAAGGACATTAGAAGTTGCTAAAAATGGACGACCCAGAATTACAGGAATTGCATTACAAGCTTCGATAGGTTGTGTATCTAAAACTATGAAATCGGCAGGATATACAAAGTTATCAACTTGGACCAACACGTCTTCTACCATACCTCTTGGCACTTTAACAGATCTATCAGCAAGTAAAAGTGTTACCGAAGTAGGTTTTAACTTGCCTAGATTGAGTTCTTGATAAACTGAATATGGAAGTAAATTCACACTAGCTCCAAGGTCAAGCAATGCTTTTTTAATTTGTCGTTCTCCAATAATACAAGAAATAGTAGGACAACCCGGGTCTTTGTATTTCAAAGTATTATTATTTTGAATGATTGCACTTACTTGTTCGGCTAAAAATGCTTTCTTTTTCACAGTCAATTTTCTTTTCACAGTGCACAAGTCTTTCAAAAATTTGGCATATGATGGTACCTGTTTTATTGCATCTAATAAAGGAATATTAACTTTTACTTGTTTAAAAATATCATATATATCAGAATTCAAATTTGATTTTTTTTGTATTTTTCAATGTATGAGGGAATGGTGGTGACACTGTCTGTTGAACCTCCTCTTCGCAAGTTATGGGTTCCACTTCCTTACCCTTTGGAATTGATTTATCATCATCTTCACAAGGTTCAAGAATGGATTTTTCCACAACCTTACCACTTCGAAGGGTAATAACATATTTTACCTGATCCATCGGTTGAATTCCAGAAGTTCCAGTTTGTGAATGATGATCCTTGGGATTAGGCAGAGGTTGTGAAGGAAATTTACCTTTTTCATGAAAATTAAGTGCAGATGCAAATTTAGCAAGAGTATCTTTCAAATGTGTCATGGTTTGAGCAGTTTGAGTATTGATAGACTCTTGCTTTGCAATGAAAGAATTCAATATATCTTCCAAATTCCTTTTAGGTGGAGGAACATAAGGTGCATAATTTTGAAAATTTTGTTGATTTTGGAAATGTGGCTGTGAAAATTGTGCAGCATTATCATTCCTCCAACTAAAATTTGGATGATTTCGCCAACTTGGATTGTAACTTTGAGAAAATGGTCAAAATTTGGCCTTTTGAAAATGTTTAAAACATTGGCTTGTTCATGGAGACATTCTTTAAAATAAGGTAAAGTGGGACAATCTTTTGTAGAATGATCACTTGTATCACAGATGTGACATGCAATTTCTTGAACAGATTTTAATTGACCATTCTTTTTCAATTCAAGTGCCTCAACTTTTCTTGCCAAAGAGGTAAATCTGGCTTGGAGATCATGTTCATCATTGAGAGTGTACATACCTCCACCAGATGTGGAAGATTGAATCTTGTTTGATGGTTCAATTGTACCTATCGTGTCCCAATTTTGAGCATTTTCGGCTAATGAATCGAGATACTCAATTGCCTCGTTTGGATCTTTATCTTCAAATGTTCCATTACACATAAATTCAACCATTTGCCTATCTTTAGGTGTTAAGCCTTCATAAAATTGAGAAACAACTCTCCAAATTTCAAAACCATGATGTGGACAAAGATTAAGCAATTCTTTGTATCTATCCCAACACTGATAAAAAGTTTCTCCTTGTTTTTGAGTGAAAGTGATGATTTGCCTTTTGAAAGAATTTGTTCTATGAGATGGAAAAAACTTTTTCAAAAATTGTTGTTGCAATTCATCCCAAGTTCGAATGGATCCCGATCTAAGATTTTGTAGCCAAGTTTTAGCTTTATCTTTTAAAGAAAAAGGAAAAATCTTAAGTCAAATGGTGTTTGTAGGACCAAGTGCTTACCGCTTTACCAAAAGCTATAGCTAGTAGTAATGGTGCAACTCAAATCTTTTAAACCGCACAGCAGCACAAGCACCATGGTTCGATCGTTCTACCAAGCAAGGACAATTATTGCACCCAACAATCTCCCTCCCAATAATTGCACTCCTTGCAATCAATGAGAATCGAACCCATGACCTTGGCTCTGATACCAATTGTAGGACCGAGTGCTTACCGCTTTACCAAAAGCTATAGCTAGTAGTAATGGTGCAACTCAAATCTTTTAAACCGCACAGCAGCACAAGCACCATGGTTCGATCGTTCTACCAAGCAAGGACAATTATTGCACCCAACAGTGTTCATGCTACAATTTAGATCATTATATGTGTTGCACACTTCTGCAAACTCTCGTAAATGCATATATGGAATTTCAGAATCTAATCCATGAAAATTGGGTAAAAGTTGGATAATACCAGGCTTAAAATTGAAATGAGATGCATCAGGGGGAAAAACTAGACATGAAGGTACACTAGTACGTGTAGTATTCATGTGAGCTCTAAGTGTTCTTCGTCTATCATGATCATGTTGAGATTGAATTTCATCTTCATTTTCTTGGATGGGTTCTTCCGCCATGTTTTGTAAAAATAAAGGGTTATTTCGAATGAGTCGACCACTAAGTTTATGTGACCAAATGCTCATGCAAATGCAAATGCAAATGCAAAAGCAAAAGAATAAAAACACACAAAAGAAATAAAAATTCAAATAAAGAATAATAAACTATAAACAAAATTAAATAGACCTGAAATTAAATTATACTTCCCCGGCAACGGCGCCAAAAACTTGTTGCGACTTTGATTGTTGCACTCCCAAGAGCAGGTTGTCCACAAGTAGTATAATTCGATGAGTTCGAATATCGTATCCACGAGGAAGCTAAGGTAATTACAAGTCCACTACAATGTCTTTTTATTTTTTATTTTTTTAGTTGTTTGAATCTTTAATTGATGATTTTTAATTGTTCAAATTTTAATTTAAGTAGTTGAGATTAAAGGATCCACTCTTGGTATTTTAATAAAGTTAACATTAACGAACATTTTTGAAATCTACTTAATAAAATGGTTCCAATATATTAAATAATCATATTTATATTATGTTATATATTATTATCTTATAAGTATATAATATATACCAAAACTTATAAATGTTGTCAAGTATTTATTGTGTTATATATATATTTGTAAACACTAAATCAAGGTTCCCACTTTAAATGGTTGGTAAAACCAAACTAACATTTAAATGGTACCGAGAAATTAATATTATGATATATTTATATATAGTAAATCAAGGTTCCCACTTTAAATGGTTGGTAAAACCAAAAAAACATTTAAATGGTTCCAAGTAATTTAATATTATAATATATTCATATATAATAAATCAAGGCATCCACTTTAAATGGTCGGTAATACCAAACTAACATTTAAATGGTTCCAAGAATTTAGTGTAACATATAGCAACAATAAATCAAAACTGCCACTTATAAGTAGGGTATAAAAATGCTTAAAGAAATAAATATAACATAAACAATAAATAATGATTAAATAATATAAAACATAGATTCTTACCTTTTAGTAACCTTATTATCATGCCAAGAGTTTCACCTTTTCATCTCAACTTTAGGAAGTTAGCTATTCATTATTCAAAGTGTAAAACTTTGAATATGAAATTAACATGCTAATTATATTTAAATGAAGAAATAAAGGAAAAATATAGAGAGAAATATTATGAACTCAAAGGTTTGTTCATAGAATGAGGGATATATCAATACATTACAATGAACCCCTATTTATAGCCAAATTTGGGGAGACAACCACAAATAAAATATTATTTTTTTACACATAAGTCTTCATTGGTGTTTCAAGATATTATATTATATTACACATCACTTTTGAAATCTTTTCTCCGAATTTGCTTCTTCACATAAAAAGAAACATGTGGATAATTGAGTTGTCTAGTTGTGGTATTTTTTTCAGACCATTTGACCAAGTAATTTGAGAGATATGGTCAAAATACTAGAGCATGGTAAAACTGCCACTCCTTTGGTAACTTTATTTGTTGCTTAATTTGATCCCAATTGTGAGATGATTTGTATCTCATGCTTGTCACCAATATTGTAGATATTATCATCAACTTTCTACAGGTCCAAGAATCATCTTAATCCCATTTGCAACGCCAATGTTATTCTTCTTTTATCGAACATGTAAAAATAGTAAAAACTTATAATTACACAACAACTTATTTTTTTATACAATTTATTATAAAACATATAATATTTAAACATTTAATAAAACAAAAAATATATATTTATATTATAAAACATTTAATTAAAGTACAATTTTTATGTTTATCAATAACAAAGCTGGAAAACGTGGGAATAGCCAGGACAAGGAAACGTAAGTTGTGTGTATTCAAGTGGCTCGTATTCTTTTCATGGGGTCTCGGGGCCGGCCAGGGCTGGTTGGGGCTTGGCTAGGGTTAGTTTCAAAGGCTAGGTAGGGTCCTAGGGCGGCTAGGGTCGAGGGAGGCTGTTGTGGAAGAGCCCTTACGAGAAGGGACTCTTCACGCGTAAGATTCAGGGTGGCGATAATTCCAGGGGCCATGGCTCGGGCTGGGGGCGAGCTAGGTGCTCCATCACGATCCTAGGGTGATGGGTAGGGGTCGGGCCAGGGGTTGGTGCAGGTGGGTGCACTGTGGCTCGAAGGAACATGATGAAGCACATGAGAAAGCAAGCTACGCGCGAGAACTGATGTGCTGGTTTGGTGGCTTACTGCGTGGGTCCCAGGGGCTGGGCTGGTCTTGGCTTGGTCAAGGGATTGTCAGGGTTCGGTGGTGGCTCGGCTGGAGGTGACCTAGAATGACTAGGAGTCTTCTAGCGTGAGTATAGGAGAGTGCAGAATTGGGGCGAGTTTCCAGCAAGTTTTTGGGCGGGCTAGGGCTGGTTTTTCAAGCTGGGCTTGGTCATTAGGGTCCCTAGGTGGGTTGGCTAGGTTTTGGCTCAAGGTGGCTCGGGCGTGGCTCCGGTAAATTGGGAGATGGCTCGGTGGGTTCGTTAGTGTGTCAAAAAAAAAATAATAAATCTAAAACTGAATCCATGGGTCCACGGGTGTGGCTCATGACTTGGAAGGGTAGAATTAATCTTAAAAATGCTATGTTTAAAATTTGGGATTAAAATATCGAGTTTTGGATTTATCCGGGATTTAATCGCCGCACGAAATGCTAATTAGCGAGTTAATTGAAACGCTTAGTTTAAGCTTTATAAAATTATGGAAAATTATGTTTAAGCTTAAAAAATTATTAAAATTCTAAGTTTTTAATTTGGGAATTTTATATTATGGTTTGGCTTAATTCGGGATTAAAACGCGTTAATATGTCTTATTTAAAGATTAATTTAAAAATCATTGATTTAAGCTAAATAAAAATACTAGAAAATTCATGTAATGTTAAATAATTATTTGGGACATGTTAGAGTCAATTAATTAAAGAAAAGTCATAATCGAGGAATTTTACGTCTAGGGGTAAAGCGGTCTTTTTACATCTAGAAATTAGTAAACGTCATGGCAGTGTCCTGAATGTTGTTTTTCATGCTAATATGATTATTTCAAGTGTTTATGAATTTTTATGCATTGATTTTAAATGTTTACTATTTATTATGTCAAAATGTTATTTTAAAAAGTTATGATTTAACATGTTAAAATGTTTATGATTTAAATGCATATTTAAATGTTTATGATGTTGAAATGTTTACTTAAAATATTTTTGGATTTTTATATGTTAAAAGGTTTCTTTTAAAATGTTTTATGGATTTTATGAGGAAACGATAACGTTAAAAAATATGTTGTATGTTTGTTTTTAAAAAGAAAAAGATGTTAAATGCAAGATTTTTATAAAGTAATGAGAATGTAAAATGTAGAAGGAAGTAAAGTAATTGTGACTAAATATGTTGGAGATATCATGAGGGTTATGGTCCCAGTGGGAGCCCGACGATCGTATTTCCATTGAAGATATGAGGTTTGAGGTAAGAATGAGAATATCGTGAGGGGAGAAGACCACAGAGGGAGCCCATTTATGAGAAAAGGCCCCAGAGGGATCCCCGAAGATCGTATTTTCATTCGATGAGGATAGGCCAAGGCTCAGTTGAGTGTCTTTGATGTCAACGCCGCCCAGTACCATGGTTACATGTAGATGGATCCATCGACTTTTTGAGGATTGAGCAAATCACAATTAACGATCTGAATTCAACAAATGAAAAGGAAAAGGAAAATGTTATGATCATGATAAAAGGTTTTATGTTATGTTTTGAGGAAAAGGAAAAGATTAAGGTATATGTTATGCATGTCATGAAAACGTTTCTGGTTAAAGTTGATGCATCATTATGAAAATATTTCTATTTAAAGTTCATGCAACATAAAAAGGTTTACGAAAATGTTCATTTGACATTTATGCATCTTCATGAAAACGATATTTTAAGTACAAGTATTTTTCACTGTTGCTTGTGGTTTTATACGTATTACTCGTTATCAATAATATGACGTGTTGAATATTTAGACTCACTAGGTGTGATTGATGCATGTGATTATGATAATTATGATAATGGAGGTCTTGATGGTTGACTTTGTTGGACTGAAGGTGCACATAACCCGAGGACTGACGCTAGTTTTCCGCACTAGTTATGATTATGATTTCAAGTTATGTTAAAAATATTTTACGACTTTTTATTCATGTTTTGAGAGGTTTTTGCGAGATTATAATATGGGCTGTATTTCTCAATTATAAAGTTGGTTGTTATATTTTAAAATGATGTCCAAAATATTTTATGTAATTTTTGGTGGTTCGGCCGATGCTAGGGAGGTTTAAAAAAAATATTTCTAGTACTTTTAAATCAATAAAAATGGCAGACGTTTCAGATACTCAGCCTAAACTGAACATGAACAAATGAAAATACATTCACTTTGTAAAATCAGTTATGGTAAAAGAACAACCAGAGCCAAGTAAACCAATTATACAGCCTATTGAAAATAGGATAAGGCTAGAAGATATGGTAATGGTTATAGCCCAAAAATTTCAAATAACCCACAAAGTCGGTCATAAAAAAGGTTCAGTAATAAATACTTGAACTATTCAAATGGCTACTCCAATTACTATAATAGCAAGCCGGTTCAGAAAAAATATCGACTGAATAACCAGTTGAAAAATGCTAAAACTCATATTGCTTCATCTGCACACTACACATAAAACACACACAAGCCAAGAAAAACTATCTGGAACACATCAACTGGAAAGTCAGTTAGACTTGTTCAAGTCTGGGTTCCTAAAAGACTAATCATTTTAGGACCCAAATAGTTGTGGCTACCAAGATTATATATTGAGTGTGATTGCAGGTGACATGTACAAACAAAGAATCAATCTGGTATCTGGACAGTGTAACTCGCGTCATATGACAGGGGATGCAAGTTTGCTATCCCAACTGATCAAATACACTGGTCCAAACATCAGTTTTGGAAACAACTCCAAAGGTAAAATTGTGGGAAATTGTAAGCTTATCCATGGTAATTGTAAGATTAAAGATGTTTTATTAGTAGAGAATTTGAAGCATAACTTGATTAGCATTAATCAGTATGCGACAACAAATTCTCAGTTCAGTTTGACAGACACACTTGTTCAGTTAGAGACTCAACTAATGAAGTCATCCTAACCGACAATCGTTGTGGGAGTACCTACAAAGTCAGTTGGACTAAACAACCTTATGCACAAGTCTGCTTAATTGCTTCCAAATCCTCTAAAAACTGGTCGTGGCATAAGAGGTTGAACCATTTAAACTTTAAATCAACTGTCTATCTGAGTAACCATGATCTTGTAACTGGTTTGCCCAAAATAGATTTATCAAAAGATAAAATTTGTTCAGCATGTCAGTTTGATAAGCAAGTAAGATCTTCATTCAAAAACAAAGGTTGTAAATCATCCCCCCGATGCTTAGAACTGTTACTTATGGACCTTTTTGGTCCAATAACAGTCATGAGTTTAGGGGGAATGACATACACCTTAGTAGTTGTGGATGATTTTTCAAGATTTACTTGGGTTATCTTTCTCAAATCCAAAGACCAAACTGAGGCGCAACTGATTAAGCTTTACAAAAGATTATCGAACGAAAAATCAGTTGTGATTGATGGAACAAGGTATGATAGAGGGACTGAATTCATCAATCAAAATCTTTCACAATTTTTAGAAAATGGTGGAATCAAGCATGAGCTCTCGGCAGCAAGAACTCCTCAGCAAAATGGTGTATCTGAGAGAAGAAATATGACCCTTAAAGAAGCTGCTAGAACAATTCTTGCTGATTCTGGTATTTCTCGTAGAAGCAATCAACACTGCATGTTACACTCAGAACAGGTCAATGATCAACAAGAATCATGTGAAAACACCGTATGAGATCTGGCATGGACGCAAAAGTGTGGTTTCTTATTTCAAAATATTCGGCTGCAGATGTTTTATTCTTGACAATGGCAAAACTCATTTAAAAGCCTTTGATGCTAAATCTGCAGAGGGAATATTTCTGGGATATTTTTCAGTTAGTAAAGATTAAAAAGTTTTTTAACAAATGCACTTTGAATGTAGAAGAGTCTATTCATGTTGTATTTGATACATTTGTGTTAACTGATAAGCCAACTGATCCAGTTGAGCTAGTTGATCGACTTACAGATATCAGTTTGGAGGATGATAATGCAATCGAAATAATCTTCAAACACCAGAACCAGAAGTGATGGATCAATCAGTTGAACAAGAAATTATTACTGATAATCAGTTGGTGGAGCAAAATTATAACAATCAGTTACCAACTGATACAGTAGCAACTGAAGTTGAAGAAAACATTCAGTTGCCAACTGAAGCAGTTGTCGAGATGGATGCAATAAATACTGAATACAGATGGAAGAAATCACATCCACAAGAACTGGTGATAGGTAATCCATCTGAACCACTAAGAACTCGAAATCAAATGTTTAATTTCTTTGTTCATTCTGCTTTTGTTTCCCAACTGGAACCTAAGAAAACTGATGAAGCTCTTGCTGATCCTAACTGGATAAATGCAATCCAAGAAGAACTAAATCAGTTTACCCATAACAATGACTGGAACATAGTTCAAAGACCAGTTTCTAAAACCATTATATGTACAAAGTGGGTATACAGAAACAAACTGAACGATAATAGTTCAGTTGTGCGCAACAAAGAAAGACTTGTAGCACAAGGTATAGAAAAGAAAAATGAATAGATTACGATGAAACTTATGCACCAGTTGCAAGACTGGAGGCAATCAGAATGTTCCTTGCCTATGAGTCCATCTATCAAACTAGACAATGATCAAGGGGAATATCAGTTGAGACGACATTATACAGAGGTTTAATAGGTTCATTATTGTACCTAACTGCAAGTCGTCCTTGATATTGTATTTGTTGTTTGCATGTGTGCTAGATTTCATGCAAATCCTAAGAAATCACATTTTTCAGCTGCCAAACACATTTTAAAATATCTTAAAGGCACATAAAATGTTGGCTTATGGTATTTTAAGGATTCTTCTTTCAATTTAGTTGGATATTCAGAGGCAGATTATGCAAGATGTAAGCTAGATCGTAAAAACACTAGTGGATCATGTCAGTTTCTAGGAGACAGACTGATCACATGGTTCAGCAAGAAGCAAACATCCATAGCTACTTCCACAACTGAAGCAGAATATCTTGCTGCTGGAAGCTGCTGTGCTCAACTAATCTGGATTCAGCAACAATTGAAGGACTATGTAGTCATTGCAAAAGAATCACCAATATTTTGTGATAATACAAGCACGATTGCAATTACATAAAACTCAATTCTTCACTCCAGGACTAAGCACATTGATGTAAGGCATCACTTCATTAGAGATCATTCTCTGAAAAAAGCAATAGGGCTGGAATACATTTCAACTGAACAACAAGCATCAGACATCTTCACCAAACTATTACCAGAGACTAAGTTTTCTCATTTTCACAATATTCTTGGTTTAATTGATTTATCTTAATCTTTGATGATGATATGTCAGTTTTCATTTTCTTTAATATAAATGTTCAGTTAGTCATTATTAGTTTTCATTTTTGTAATTGTTCAGTTAGTCATTATTAGTTGTCATTTTTATTTAAATAATAAATGTTCAGTTAGTTATTGTCATTTAATTATTTGTAAACTGATATCAATTCATTTGCAGATAAGGAAAGAAAAATTAATCGAAACAAAAATTTTATTGATAAAATCTAAACCAAGTTACACGACTCATTTATGTTCCAGTGGCATCTTGCCAAAGAGTCAACCAGTTAGTCAAATCATGACTGTTGATTCTCCTGAAGGCTTCTGAAATAAATACTTTCAAGCACATTACATTCCTTCATGAGCATCAGATGAATCGGCACATCATATTTAACAAGCTCGAAATATGATCGACTTCAGCACGTATCTTATACTTCCTTGCAGTTGATCTCTGCCTAGAAGTAGCAGGAAATTCATCACTATGAATTGATTGTAGTTCATGAACCTTGGACAAAGTGGACATAACTTTTGAAAAGATGAACTTTCAAGAGCCTTCTTCAGTTTATCCAAACGATGAGGTGTCAATGCAGGATGAGGGACGTTGGAACTGCTTGAACAATCGATCATTGTTTAGATGTTATTATCAAATAACAATGGTTTTATTAATAGACAGTCCTTAAAGTGACAAGAGGAAGACGAAGAGTCATCAGTTACCAACATAGAATTAACTGATCCAGTCTAAGTTTTTCTAACCCTTCTTTTATTTATATTCATTTATTAAGGGGGAATGTTAAATATAAATGGTTAACTGAGAAGACAATAGTCACTTGGTCCTTAACTGAAATGATTAAGCTCATAACTGGTCAATCAGTTGCTGACCTAACTGATCGACTCCAATAAGTTAACTGATAAATCGATAAATATTCCATAATATGTTATGTGACTGTTAATTACGCATTTAATGTACGTCTTTCAATGAATAGTATTTTAAATCGTGGCCCCATGTAGTCCACTTAAATTCTACACACGCTTTAATCACATGTACACACGATGTCACTTAATTTTTCATGGACTGACACGTGTCCAAAAATTTGAATAGTCACATACAAACGTACTTATCCCCTCCCCATTTCAGTTTTTCTTCCTTTACGCACAATTTCAACCTACAGAGCAAATCAACATTCTAAGCTTTCTTTCACGCAAAAAATCAACTTTCCAATGGCAAACCAAGTTGAACGCACACCTGCTGAATGCTATGGCTATTGACTTCGATTCAGCCCTGTCTATTCAGGACGAGGCAATCAAGAATTTGTTTATCAAGATTGAAGCTTTTGGATTGAAGCCATTTCTGGGAATTTCTTCCCATGCAATCTACCCTAAGGAGATTCAAGATCTTTATGCCAACAGATTCATTTCTGCTGACGGAAATATCACAATTACTGTCAACAGTCAGCTGTTGATGATAGATGAAGATTCCTTCAGCAACCTCTTTCAGCTGCCAACTGATGGGCTATCAAACTTCTCTGAGGTCAAATCTTCTAATGTTGAGGAAATGCAAACTCTACTGTCGGCTGACGGTCGAAAAATCAAAGTTTTCCGATCCAAAGAAGGAACTGAAGTCGGAAATCCAACTTCTAGCTGATATTGTGGCCAAAGGTCTTCTATAAAAGGCATGATCTTTGTTGCACTTATGACTGTCGGCTGGACGGTCGAAAAATCACGTTTCGATCCAAAGCAAGTGGAATCTTGGACACCCCATTCCCACGGGGCAGGCCTCAGGTTGGACAGCTCAGGAGGAGCAGGAGGAGGACGTTGAGTAGCTGGTTGGTTTAGTTTATCGGTATTGTTTTGATTCGATATGGTTGTATTGGATATTTTATTTGGAGTTATTCTAGACTTCGATTGGGTTGTATAACCATTATTTTTGTTGACTATTTCCGCTGTTATCTCTGATTATTGTTAATTAGGTTAATTGCATGCTTAGTTTTTGATTAGTAGGTGATTCTGGAACGGGTCACTACAACTTACTTTGGAGAAATTCCAAGTCATGACTGCCATCATGACGGGCAAAAGGATGAACTGGAAAGGGATCATCTTCACCCTACTGAAGAATATGTTTCAGTCCTCTAAGTATTCTATCTGCTGAAAGTCGAGGGCTTAGTGGGTGACTCATCTGAGAGATCATCCAGATTCAAGATTTTCAATGCTAAAAGTGTTCAACTACCGAAGCTCAAGCTAGACATCTCTCCTGAGAAATTTGTCATAGTGAAAAAGGAGATTGAGACATAGGGGGCTCCTAAATCATTTAAGAAAGCCAGAATGGAAACTCAGAAAATGGCGCTTAAACGAAAACTGATCAACAGTGAGACTGACTCTGAGAGACCCCGTCTCCCAAGATATCCAAAAAGCCCAGGACTCAGAAGACAAAAGTAGTGATGGCTGTGGGCACCATCCCATCTGAGAGGCTTGTTAAATCTGGAGCTGAACAGCCAATCAAGGCTACTCCACTAAGAGCGATACCAGTTGGAACATCAATTGATGATCAGCTACCTCTAGCTGCTGCTCTCAAGAAGACTATCACCGAATCTGGTGATAAGAAGAAATATGTTGGAGTTAAGGCTCCACTCATCATTATTTCCGGCCCAACTTCTCTGCCAGCTGCAAGACCTAAGGGGGTAGTGATTCAAGAACAAGTTGATTCAACTAGGTCTGGACTGAGCATCTCTCATGTTCTGACTTATTCAAAGGACAAAGAAAAGATTACTGAAGAGCCTAGACCAACCAACACCATTCAAACTCACATTGACCTTATCTAGAAGGAGGTCAATGAAATCTCTTAGGGTAAATTCAAAACTTATGATGAATGGGTGAAATTTAGAACTGTTTTTTTTTTCCAGACAGTTGCAGAAGAAATCAGTTTTAAAGAAGTTCATTGCCTTGGAAACAATTGTTCTAAAACTGGTCAAAGCCACTACAGTGGTTCAAGAACTGGAAAGAAATAAACATTTCTTTGATCAGGTACTGGCAAAGAAGCTAAATCAGCTCAACCAAGAAAGCCATCCAAGGACCCAGTTACTGACTCTGCTGAATAGGTAACTGATCCTTCTTCAAAGGGTGCACACCAGTCAACTGATGTTCCTCAGTCCTCAACTGCTGGATCTGAACTCTACACGGACGCTGAGTTTTCATTGGAAAATATTGATTAAGTCATCAAATTAGTTGCCTCTGATATTCAACTAACTTCTACCGAAGCAGTTGAAGAATTGTTTGCAACTGAACAACCAGTTTTTCAATCCCAATCTCAACAAATTGAAGAGCCAGTTCAGTTGACTTCCACAACTGAACATGCAGTTTTGAGAATTGAAGAAGCAGTTCAGTCATCCGCTATGACTGAACAGATTATATTCGAAGAAGTGCCAGATGAATAACCTTCCATTATTTCAGCTGTTCAGACAACTGAAGCATCAGCTGAGCAACCAGTTCAAGAAACAGGTGCTATTTCAACTGATCTTACACTTGAAGCACCATCGGACTCTGCTGCTGATCCAAATTCTTCTTCTCCACAACCTCAATAGGCAACTTTACCAGAAGAGATTTCTGAAATGGTCAATCCTTCAACTGAAACAACTGACGGGGCCCTGGTAATCTTCGATCAAGAGAACAGAGAGCGGGAACCAGAAACCTCTGGAGCCATGTCTCCTAGCTTCTCAATAGCAACTGAATCTTTGTTTCAAGAAATTCAGGCGATTCAGACCAACATCGTCGGTATAGTGACTTCAATTTCAGATATCAAATCAACACAATTTTTCCACACTATGAGATTTGATTCTATAAAGGACAATATGATAGGAATATTGCAGCAAATTCAAAAGGACGTCACTTCATTATTCTTTCAAATGGACGAACTTCAGAAAGGCAGAGTGTCAGCTGAAGCTCATTTCCAGACTCAAGCTTTGGTTACAAGACGCCTTGACTTTCTGGAAAGAACTATGTCCAAAAAATGAATTTAATGCAAGATATACTATTGAATGAGGTGTCTAATCTCTCCTCAGATGTGCGAATATTATCGAAAAAGGTTGATGAGTTCGACAAAAAATGGGGAATAACAAGAACAAGGAAAGGATCAACCAGAGAAATCTTCGAAGACAAGAAATGGAAGATTATTTTATTCAGATTATTTCATTCCTTCATTCTTTTATTCTTTGTATGAATCTTACCTTAAAAGTGTTATTTTATCTACAATGAGTTCTGTTGATCAGTATCAGTTCTTAATTTACAAGATTTGTCAAACACCTAAAAGGGAGAAATTGTTGGAAACTGAATTTCGGATGTTTGACAAACTGAGCTGTTTAACTGATCTAAAATAATAATAACTGATCTAAAACATGTTGCCATTAACTGAAGAAAAACATGCAGACTTTCGAAGGCAAGTGAACTACGCAGAAAACTGATTGATCAGTTGGAACCGATCAGTTACTACAAACAATTGTGAGCTTCTCAACTACATTCTATCAGCTAATCCCTCAACTGAACACGTCATCAGTTCAGACATTCAACCTAGAAATGCTGACTGCAACAAGTAATGGGATCGCCGCATTATAGAAAAGCTGCAGTGTACGACTGTCAGAAGAATGTTGACATGGCATGCAACGGATAGAAAGTTTCAAATTGTATTTAATATTTCCGTTGGAGGAAAGCCTATAAATAGCAGAGAAGAGCAACTGAAGACAACTCTCGAACTGCTGAATCATTGAGCATCTGAATTCTTGAGCACTCGAAATCTATTCAGTTACTCTGCTGAAATTTTGTAAACAGAAAAGCTCACGCTTATTGTATACATTCATACCTGCTAGGATATAATTCGAGCTTTCAACACAAACTGTATTATTCGATCTAGAAGAGATCAGTTGTGTTAGATTTATTCTGTTCTATTGAGTTGTGAAAACTAGTTTGTAACTAAGAGTTTCAGTTTGACATTGTTAAGTCAAAAGTGAAGTGGGTCTGTACAAGTGTTTGTATCGATCAAAGTCTTTTAGTGTATATTATATCCTTGAGATAGAAGGGGTGACATATGAGTGTTTGAAATCTCTGAACATCCATAAAATCATGTGTCTTATTATTTCAGTTTTTATTCTATCTATCAGTTAGTTTATTTCCGCACAACTATTTGTTAACTGATTGATATTGGTTTACAAGATTCTCGAGTATCAATTTATATGACATTTACTGTTGGAACATTTCATGCTCGCAATCTTAATTTTGATATGAACAAACTTGTTTGTTTGTTTTTAATAATCTATCTTAGTGTGCAGATAGCTGAAACTGAAATAATCAATTACGAGCCAAAACTGAAGTTGTCGAAGACGCCAACTGAAAGCATCAACTGATCGACCAAACTGAACCAGTTCAACTGATGTGTCGTAAATGAGTTCAACCGAATGTTCAGTTGATAGGTGGTTTAGCAAGAGAACCTCAGAAGCCCAGTCAGCTGAAGGAGTGTTCAACTGATGAAGAGCCCAACTGAAGATCAGTTCAACTGAACAAGAGTGAAATCAGTTCAACTGACGAGTTAACTAATTTCATCAGCCCAACTGGAAACCAGTTCAATTGACCAGTTCAGAACATCAGTTAGGAGCAATCAGTTTCAGATCAAGACAAGCATAATAAAGTGGAATCCAGCTGTGCACAAAGGTACAAAAACATTTGTCCAGTCAAAGGACAATAATGGACGTTGCATCAGAGCTTAAAGTTAAACTGTTCCATAAAGAACAAGACAAATTTCGAGGAACAGATTCAAAATGCAACGGATACAATAACTGAGTCTCACTGTACGATCAAACTTCGCGCCTATAAGTAGAGGGTGAAGATCAGTGAAAAAATATACAACACAGGAGAGAAAAGAAAAGGGCACGCTTCAAAGTCATATCAGCGTAAGAGAGAAGCATTCAGCCCAGTTTAGGGAACACTAAAACGTGTTATCAGCTTTAGATTAGAAGCATATTTCCCTTAGTGTGTGGGAACACTTTCGGGTAGTTTTCAGAGATCAGTTCTCTCACACACACACACCACCACACGAATACAGTATTGCACAAAGACATTAAACTTGTGTATCTAGTCTTTCTCACATAGACGTTAAAGAAGTGTTGACTGGAAGGTGCTGCTTTCAGTCTAGTCTAGAAGTTCAGTTAGGCAGTGGGTAAGTCGTAAGCTGGGTGGGTTTATACAAGTATTTGTATCGATCAAAGTCTTCTACTGAATCCTACCCGAGGTGGTAGAAGGGGTGACGTAGGAGCAGTTGAAGTCTCCGAACATCCATAAATATATTTTGTGTATTTAACTATTGTTTTCAAACTGATTTAACTAGTTAGAGTACCCGTTGTTTCGGTTCTCACCATAACTGAACTAATGAATGTAAAAACTAATCTAGTCTTTTAGTTATTCAGTTACACAAGATATATAAGTATATCAGTGTTTCTTAATGAAGGATTATTTCAAGTGTTTTCCGCTTAGTTCTATACCAAACTCGATTTAATTCATCCATGTATACATTTTTAGGACACGAGCTAATGCAGCTCTTGTAGAATATTTTGTTTGAAGCACCTCAAGGTGCTCTGCAAATGATCCTCCGGTTGGTATTAGAGCCAGGTTGTTCTAAGAAGGACATTTGACAACTAATATTTTAAAATACGTTTTAAAATATTATTTAAAATGGATTTCAAAATCCTCTTAAATATTTTATGCGTTTGTTATGAGGAGAGAGAAGGTTCCCGGCTCAGCAACTACCATTGTAGTCACTTCTCTCGATTCATTAACTTTGTTGTTTTAAGTAGCTTTCAGGGTTTAGAGTTCATTTGACAGCAGTTCAACTAAACTGCTCAAAGGACATTATTTCAGTTGCAAGTCTAACAGTCCAACTGATCAACAAACAAAACTCAACTACCAGCTGAAATTGATGAGTTAAGTGGAGCTTAATCATCAGAAGTGCTACCGATTAATTGCCATATCAGATCAAATATAGATGATCAATGCGGTTCAGCACTAGTTGAGTCCAGTTTGAGTCAGCTCGACCAGTTAGCCAGCACAAAGATCAAGTCCAACGGAAAATTAGTCGGTCTTCTGGAAAAAGAAACTCAAAATCTTTGCAGCGTTCAAAGCATTCAAGGCGACCAGTTGTTAGTATATTAAGTTCTATTATGTGTAAATTAACTGATGTTTGATTTTATTTAAAGTCTGCTAGTGGAGTAGAAATTTCCCTTACATTGGTTGATATGCGCGGATGTATAATACAAGGGATTAAATAAACATCTTGTTCATCCAGTTAGTCTTTACATAACTGAACTTCTATTTTAAGATTTGTTGTCTAAAGTTCTTGATTGATACCAAAACTTCCTTAATCGCGTAAATATTTATATTTTTAAAGGGGAGTTTTTCATTCAGTTTCTAAGGGAGAGTTTTGTTTAGAATTATCCCTCGAACTGAAAAAATGTTTTCAAATTATTTCATTCTGTTATTGAGGGGGAGAGTTTCTTTCTGCAATTCCTTCAACTAAAAAACTTTTCTTTAAAAAGCTTTTCTTTATTTCTTTGATTCTCTAATTGGGGAGAAATATTTTTTAGCTTTAATTGTTCAAGTTTTTTGATCATCAAAAAGGAGGAGATTGTTGGAATATTTCATGTTCACAATCTTAATTTTGTTGTGAACAAAACTTGTTCGTTTGTTTTTAATAATCTACCTTAGTGCACAGATAGCTGAAACTGAAATAATCAGTTACGAGCCAAAACTGAAGTTGTCGAAGACGCCAACTGAAAGCATCAACTGATCAACCAAACTGAACCAGTTCAATTGATGTGTCGTAAATGAGTTCAACTGAATGTTCAGTTGATATGTTGTTCATCAGGAGAACCTCAGAAGCCCCGTGTAGAACCCGTAAATCAGTCTACGTATAAGCCATGCATAATTCTAGATTTTTAAATTAAATTGACTTCATTGGATGATTATTTAAATGCATTTATTTGAAGTTAATTATTTTATGATTTCATGCAGTAGTTTGATTTTTATCATTTCAGTTATTTCAGTGAGGCCGGACTGGAGTTGGAGTTTTGAGATAGAATTTAAGATTCGAGAAATGTTTCCAGAAGTTAATTTAGCTAGCAAGTAAGTTCATTTAAGTTAGTAGGAAGGTTTGAGGATTTAATTTAAGTTACTTGAGGTGAGTAGAAAAATAAGCTCATTTGAGTTACTTAATTAAGGGGTTAGCTCACTAAATTATTTAAAGGATTAGTGAGGCTTTTTAGAGTTATTAATTTAGTAAATAAACAACACTCCCCATTCATTTTATTAGTAGATTTCGGCCACCCCTTGGTTACTAGAGGATTCAATTGCCAACTCATCAACTTTGACCATTTCTTTGCATGTAATTAGTAGTATAATTCTAGGATTTTTGGGAGCACCATGTAATTAATTAGTGGACATATCCTAGTCCAGAAAACAAGAGAAAAATCGGCCACCCCTTCTAGATACATCCACCAACTCATTTGATATCAAACCATAATTCAAAATTCAAAAAAATGAGAAGACTTGGTCATGATTCTCCCATATATTGTGCACCCCTTCTCCTCACCTTCATAACCACTCCATCACACTCCCTACCACCAAAATTCAGATTCATTTTCAGGTGAGTCTTAGCTAGGAAAGAAGGCAAGAAAAATCGAGAGCAAGGAAAGGTAGAAAAGGAAGCCACTCCGTCTCCTCCGCGCCGCGTCGTCGTCGTTTCGTTCATTTTCTTTCGAAACGAAACCAGACATGTCTAGATTTCTTTCAAACCTCAATCAAGTCATATTATCAATTATTTTCAGTACATGATCGTGTTTTATCATGCAAAAACCGAAATACATCATAGAATTTTCAGAAAATAATGCAAGCAGATTTCGGCCCTTTCATGACAAGCTTCACGTTTTTCTGAGTTTTGTTGTTTCAGGTGATTGGTTCGATTCCAGGCTCCCAAGGCGACATCTATACATGTAATAGCATGAATTAGGACCACGTTTGTCCATTGGTTTAACCCCATGCTCGCTGGAAATTCAGAATGACAACAACTTTCCCATTGCTTCTCATGTGTTCGGAAATTTCAGTTTTTTTGCTGGCATGGTAAAGGATCTGATCTTGGCTACCCTAAAGGCCTATATCCATGGTTAGATCAGTTCCCTAACATGTCTAAGATGTGACTAAGTCTCCCTTTTGGTGGCTTGGTCCATGGTGCATCGGTCTTTAATCAAATCAACAAGAACAGCCCCCTCCCCTCTCGGTCCCCTTCGGTTGGACAGCTTATGGTTTCGGCCATGGTGGTTTGGTATGGATCTTGGTTGGTCTATGGCCCTTAGCCACAGTTCATACCATGCCCCTAGATGTCTAGATCGTGCCATGGTCAACCAAATGGCCACTGGAACGACACGAGACATCGATCATAGCATAAACACCTCACGCATACAAGATGCTCTCGGTTGGACCCTTCGGTTGGGTTATGGTGTGATGCAGATTGTGGCTGGCCTAGGGCCCTTAGCCATGGTTCAAATCATTCCTTGGGACGTTTTGGAGAGGTTTTGGTCGGTGGTTCAAGCCCCAATGGCAATTAGCCTCGCAAACGACGCAAGCAAGCCAAGCAAGGTTGCTGTATTTTTGGGACAGCAACTTGCTGTGTCGGTTCGGTGGCTCTTTCGAGTACTCGGTTGGCTTTTAGCCTATGGCCTTGGACTGGACAGTGCCCCTTTGAGTTGAGAAGGTCGTGCTTTTGACCGTTTGTGATTCGGATCATTTTTGAGGTCGTACGAGAATTTACGGTGCGATGTGCCAAATTGACTCTCGAAAGAGCGTTTCATGTTTTGGCCTCCATTTCACCTAGATTTCGACCCTCATCATTATAGGAGCATTATTTCAGTATTTTAAGCGTATTTTAATCATGATTATATGTCGGTTCAGTGTCGGTTCAGGTTGGTTCGGAGTCATGATTAAATACGAAGTCATTAGGCGTCAGAGTCGCACTTTTGGAACGTAAATTGCATAGTTGGTCAAGTTTAAGCTATTGCATATTTTCATGGCAGTTAGGTTGCAGCGAGCCTGGGGACGATCCAATCCAATCCAGTTGGTAAAATACACAGGATATTTTCATTATGCCAGTTAATTATTTTACGTGCATGAAAATAGAAAATACTTATTTTGAGATTTATGCGATATTGCTTGTGGTCAATTCACTATGATGGGAGCATTATTTTATACGGTCACCAGTGACCGATCAATTCAGTTTGGTACCACCCGGTCGCCAGTGACCGGCCAGCTCAGTTCAGTTTTATACTCCCCGGTAGCCAATTACCGACCAGTTCAGCTTAGTGCAGGGGCCACAGGCGTAGACCATAATCTCAACAGAAAATTTTACCAGTTATTTTAGTACAGGGCTCCAAGGAGCAAATATTTTTACTGTGATTTTCAGTTCAATTATGCATGTATTATAATTGCTCAGTACAGATTATTTTCAGCATGCCTTATGACAAGATATTTGTTGGAAACTAAATTCCGGCGTTTGACAAAAGATTGACCAACTGATTCTAGCAACTGAATTGGACCTACTGATCGACGTAACTGAACACGTCATCAGTCAACTGATCGCTTCAACTAAAGTATATTTCTTCGTCAACTGATCTTTACTAGCT
The DNA here is from genome assembly GCF_022965805.1 of Primulina eburnea. Taxonomy (NCBI): domain Eukaryota; kingdom Viridiplantae; phylum Streptophyta; class Magnoliopsida; order Lamiales; family Gesneriaceae; genus Primulina; species Primulina eburnea. The sequence goes on from NC_133111.1 coordinate 32,419,694, forward strand.
GATCTCTCAGCTGTACACGTCATCAGTTGACGGCGACAACCGACATATAGTACAGCCATCTGCAACTGGTAGTGGCTCGCCGTATTTCAGAAATGAACAGTGTACTATTGTCAGGATATATCGACGTGGCAATCAACGGTTAGAATATTCAAATATCTTTAATGTTACCGTTGAAAGGGAAGCCTATAAATAGTCGAAGACAGCAGCTGAAGCATTATCGCATTCTCAGTTATCTTACTTGCTGTTACGCTGCAAAATATCCGCTCACACTCAGAAATCAAGCTCACGCTTATCAGTTTTATCAGTAGTATTCTAGACTACGTTCTTGAGCTTTCATAAGCACTATGTAATCGATTAATAGAATTTCTAAATTGTGCTAAGATCAGTTACGATCTGTAAAAGTGTTGTATGCTAAGAGTTTCAGTATTGGCAAAGTGATAAGTCCAAACTGAAGTGGGTCAGTACACTGATTTGTATTTGATCAAAGTCTTTTAGTGAAAATCCTATCTGTGTGATAGAAGGGGTGACGTAGGAGTTGTTCAAGTCTCCGAACATCCAGAAACAAATTGTGTTGTTATTACCTTCAGTTATTATTTTCAGTTAGATACTCTATCCTTCAGTCAGTTAGTTTTTCCGCAACTGTTTATTCAGTTTAACTGATTGTTGTTGACCGAAAGAATAGTTTAGATTCAGTTTGTAATACAAATGAAATCAGTTTGTCGAAGAATTATTTTAATCGTGCAGTGTTTATTCAACCCCTCCTTCTAAACACTCTTCACCCGATTCACCGATCCTTTCAAGTGGTATCAGAGCAAGTCATATCTTTTCAAAAGAATATCTATACTCAAATTGCCCACTATGTCTTCATTCAACAAGATCCCCATGTTCTCCAGAGAAGATTTGGACGACTGGAAGATCAGGATGCAGGCTCATCTAGCTACACAGGATGATGATATGTGGTACGTTATAACTGACGGACCCATGAAGATTTTGAAAGCCAACACAGCAGCTGCAATCACAGATGGGGCACCTCACCGTATTGAAAAGCCCAGAGATGAATGGACTGCTGAAGACAAGAGAAAAGCTAATTTGGATAATGTAGCAAAAGACATATTGTACAAAACACTGGACAAAGTGACGTTTAGTAAAATCAAGATGTGCAAAACAGCCAAAGAGATTTGGGAGAAATTAATCCAGCTTTGCGAAGGCAATGAAGAAACCAAAGAAAACAAGCTATCTGTTGCTGTACAAAAGTTCGATAACATCAGAATGAAAATTGGAGAAACGATGCATGAATATGATGAGAGAACCAACTGCATCATCAACGAACTGAATGCACTTGGAAAGGTGTATACAAATAAAGAAGTAGCATTGAAGGTTATCAGAGGTCTTCCCAAAGAATGGGATGTGAAAACCATGCTATGAGGGAGTCTAAAGATCTGAACAAAGTTGAACTCCATGACTTGTTTGTTGACTTAAAAGCATATGAGTTTGAACTACAAACTCGAGAAGGAGAACCATCTACCCCAACAGCAACTACTGCCTTAGCTGCTGTGAGATCAGAACCAACTGGTTCAGTTGAGAAAGCCGCAGATCAATTAAGCAATGACGCCATGTCATTGTTCATCAGGAAATTCGGAAGATTCATGAGGAAGAATCAAGGAAATTTTCAGAAGCAGTACCAAAGAAACAATCCCAGAGAAGAGTCCAATGCATGCTACAACTGTGGCAAACCTGGTCATTTTATTGCTGACTGTCCAAAGCCTAAAAAGGATAGTCAAGTTTCGACTGAAAGAAAGAAGAAAGTGTATAAGCATAAGAGGAGATCTAAGGACGATAAGAAGCCTTACAGAAAGAAGCATGAAGTACTCCTAGCTGAGGATAGCAAAGCCAAATGGGCATAGACTGACAGCGAAGAGTCAGAACCAGAAACCTCTTGTAGCTCTAGTGAAGATGAGGAAGAAGTGAAGTGCTTGATGGCTGATGACACAGAAGTTCATTCAAGCAGCCAACAAGTATTTGACTTCAGTTCAACTGATTTCACAAGAGAAGAACTTATTTCGACTCTTCATGACATGGTTAGTGAATATCAAAAGCTTGCCTTATCGTTTGAAAAGGCCAGAGTAGAGCAAACTGATCCCTCTGACAATAAGACAACAACTGATGTATCAGTGAAATGTTGAGTCTAAAAAGGGAGACTGCCGATCTCAATACTGAAAGGAGCAAGAATCAATTAATGATTCAAAAGTTAATGCTTGAAAATACAAAGCAAACTGAGCTCATTCAGGCTTGGAATAAATCATCCGTTGCATTGACTGATATACAGAACTCTCAGAAATCATTTACTGATAAAACTGGCTTAGGGTTCAGTAACCAGGATGAAATACCTTCCAAAGATATTCAACCAAAACTGAATATGGACAAAGGGAAATATATTCACTTTGTCAAATCAGTTATGGTACAAGAACAAGTTGATCAGAGTAAACTGATTGAACAGCCGACTCATAATATGAGCAAGGGCAAAAGATGTGGTATTGGTTATAGTCCAAGAGTTGTGACTGACTCACGAAGTCAGCCACCAAAATCTTTCAGCAAAAACCATTAAAGTGGCTACTCAAATTACTACAACAGCAGGCCAGTTCAGAAAAGATACTGGCTGAACAATCAGTCGAAAAAGGGCAAATCACATGCTGTACCTTCTACATACCATACATCACACACACACACACAGGCCTGGAAAGACAATTTGGAATACAACAACTGGACGGTCAGTTAGACTGATCCAAGTTTGGATTCCTAAAGGACTAATCAACTTTGGACCCAAATAGAAAAGGGTACCACAATCTTATCTTGTGTTTGATTGCAGGTAATAGGTACAAGCATTGGATCTATATGGTATTTGGACAGTGGATGTTCACGCCACATGACTGGATATTCAAATTTATTATCTCAACTGACTAAGTACACTGGACCAAACATCAGTTTGGAGATAACTCTAAAGGTAAAACTGTGGGTAAGGGTAAGCTTATTCATGGTAATTTCACCATTAATGATGTTTTATTAGTTGAGAATCTCAAATATAATCTGGTCAGCATTAGTCAGTTATGCGATAATGGATTCTCAGTTCAGTTTGACAAACACTCTTGTTCAGTCAAAAATTCAACTGAAGAGATCATCCTAACTGGCAAAAGGTGTGGAAACACTTACAAAGTCAGTTGGAATGATCAACCTTATGCACCAGTATGTTTTATTGCCTCAAAATCCTCTAAAAACTGGTTGTGGCATAAGAGATTGAACCACCTAAATTTCAAATCTATTGCAAATTTGAGTAACCACGATCTTGTTACTGGATTGCCCAAAATGGATTTTATCAAAGACAAAATTTGCTCAGCATGTCAGTTTGGTAAACAAATCAAATCCTCTTTTAAGAACAAGGGTCGTAAATCTTCTTCCCGATGCTTAGAACTGTTACATATGGATCTATTTGGTCCTAAACCAGTCATGAGCTTAGGGGGAATGAAATACACCTTGGTGGTTGTAGACGATTTTTCAAGATTCACTTGGGTTATATTTCTCGGTCCAAATACCAAACTGCTGCTCAACTGATTAAGCTTTTCAAAATATTATTAAATGAAAAATCGGTTGGAATTGATAGAATTAGGTCCGATCTAGGAACTGAATTTATCAATCAAATTCTTTCAAATTATTTAGAGAATACCGGAATCAAGCATGAGCTCTCAGCAGCCAGAACTCCTCAGCAAAATGGTGTAGCTGAAAGGAGAAATCGGACCCTCAAAGAGGCTGCTAGAACAATGCTTGCAGATTCCTCTATCTCTCAAAGGTTTTGGGCAGAGGCAGTGAACACTGCGTGTTATACTCAAAACAGATCAATGATTAATAAGAATCATATGAAAACACCTTATGAGATCTGGCATGGAAGAAAAAGTGTGGTTTCTTACTTCAAAATATTCGACTGCAGATGTTTTATACTTGTCAATGGTAAAACCCATTTAACAGCCTTTGACGCTAAATCTGCAGAAGGAATATTTCTTGGTTATTCTTCAGTAAGTAAAGCCTATAGAGTCTTCAACAAAAATACTTTGAATGTTGAAGAATCCATTCATGTTGTGTTTGATGAGTCTACACTAACTTCTAAGCCAACTGATACAGTTGAGCTAGCTGATAGATTTACAGATATAAGCTTAGACGATGATGATGATGAAGAAAATATCCATCTTAATCAAAACAATCTCCAAACACCTGAACCTGACATATTGGATCAATCAGCTGAATTGGAAGCAAATCTTGACAATAAGTTAGTGGAGCATACTAATGAGAATCAGTTTCCAACTGAATTAGCTCCAACTGAAACTGAAAACATTCAGTTGCCTACTGAGGAAATTGCTAATACAGAAGAAACATATGCTGAACTTAGATGGAAGAAATCACATCTTCCAGAATTAGTGATAGGTAATCCATCTGATCCGGTAAGAACAAGAAATCAAATGCTTAACTTATTTATACATACAGCTTTAGTGTAAGGACCGTGTATCGTATTATCGTAAATCCTGTGTGATTATCGATAATAAATGAAATTGTCATGTGATTATGTATTCGATGTAAATTGTGACAATGATTTGAGAAATGAATATTGAATATGAATTGACGTTGTAAGAGCTCGAGTAGAGAATCCGGACGCCAGTATAGTACAAAAGTGTATAATTGTACAGAACATGTGGCGCCCGAGCGGTAGAAGATTACCGCCCGAGCGCCAAGGTAGAAAATATAAGTGTTCGGGCAGAACACCCCGCGCCCGAGCGGTAACTTTCGACCGCTCGAGCGCGGCATAAATATTTCTCGGGGGCAGAATGTCTCGCGCGGCCGCGAGAATTCTACCGCCCGAGCGCGAGAGGCGGTGGGATAAGCTTAAATTCTTCTTTTCTTTCCTCCGTCAGTTGATTGTAATAATTTCGAGAACAACCGAGAGATTTCGATTTTCTTTCGCTCGAATCGACTTTGAAACGCTGTCTAAACGCGAAACAAATTATATATTTGTGATCGTCGCGTCGAGGGCTTCTGACTGAGGTAATTTTCTTCTAGTTCCAGCAGCTCTAAATATCAAAGTGCTGGAATATCATGTATTTGAAGTTGAATTTCTGATATGTAGTAGAATAACCGACAAGAAACTCGTATTCGAAGTCGGAATTGAATTATGATAAGATTTGAATTTGATATGAATTATTGAAGTTTCAAATGATATTTGAAACTCATATTAATAATTGTGGAGTATGTTATTGATTGGAATGAATATGTTATTGATGTAGATAAAGTGTAAATCAATATCTTCAGGCTACATCAACTGGAAACGAAGAATTGAGGTATGTTGCGACCGGGTAACATACGACAGGTATCTGTATTATATGATATATGATTGGATTGATTGGATTGGAATACGTGTCTATATGCCTATTTGTTGATTCTATGTGGCATACATGACATTGAGATTTGAATATCGGTGTATGAAATAAATGTTTTGTTAACACACATCATTTTATGCATACATCGATACATGACATGCACGTTGAGCTATGATCCTTGGATACCTTGACATGATTGGATTAGGATTCCGGGGTTTGTGAACACAATCGCTATGCCGGTATTATATGACCCGTAAAGCATAGACAATTGTGGCCCCATATGATTGGATATGAGATGTGAGATTTGATGGCGCTTTGCCGACGCTATCATACGTGTATTCCCATATCGGCCGGTGTGCCAGATCGAGCATTGATTTGATTTGATAGCGATTCGATTGGTTCTGACATGTGCTCAGTGGATGGGCATATTACCTGATACCTCCACGACATACATGCATTGCATACCATATATCATTGTTTAGATATCTGTGGTATATATGATTGGTTGTTCCATACGGAGCTTTGCTCACCCCCAAAAGGGGCTGTTGTTGTCTTTGTGTGTGGACAATGGCAGGTACTCCAGTATATCAGGAGACCGGAGAGGGTACTTCTGGTGGGAGCCACAGCTTGGGCTGAGGTTTATGTTTATGTCTTGTTCCCAGTATATATGTATATGTATCTATATACCGGGGCATGTCCCGATGATATGAGTTGTTTGTCTGTGATTGGTTTTGATTATGTATGAGCGTGTTTTATGATTTGAATTTAGATACTATTTTTAGTATTTAAATATCAGAAGAGATATTTTGGGCTCATTGTAAAGAAATTTTAAACTCGTTTTCCGCTGTGATTAATTAACCCTAATCAGGTTGCATTGTAATAACGATTAGGAGCTAAGGGCCCCACACAGAGTGGTATCAGAGCAAAGCTGGGAATGCTCTATTGAGTCTTGTGTACACTTGAATAGGCACAAATAAATTGTGCGCTTGTGTTTGATTTATTTGTATTACTTGCTCCTACTTGATTTGATTCGAGTAAGTATCTGATGAGATTGATGATATGAGATGATGATGTTATGAAATTGATATTGATTTGTGATATTCATCATTGATTTGTAGATGGATCACACAAATAAAACTGTGAGTAGCAGTACTGAGAGGATTGTTGGGCAATTTGAAGGGTTGTCCATGGATGTTGTGATGGCTCGATTCCAGGATCTGAAACCACCGAAGTTCTTTGGCACTGAGAGTGCTGAAAGAGCTGAGGCCTGGCTAAAGGATATCGAGCACTTGTTTAATATTGTTGAGTATTCCAAGGCTCGGAGACTGAAACTTGCTTTGTATCAGCTGAAAGACCGAGCTAAATCTTGGTGGGAAGCCGCTGAGATTGGACTGAAAGAGGCCGGGACTGAAGTCACATGGGATGTCTTCAAGGCCCAGTTTTTGGAGCAGTATTCTCCTCTTTCTTATTATACTGCTCAGGAGAATGAATTTAATAATCTGCAGCAGGGAACGATGTCTGTTGCGGAGTATGCTTCGAAATTTTCTACTTTACTGAAGTATGCACCTCACGTAGCTGGGAATGCGAAGACGAAATATAACAGGTTTGTGAATGTATTGCATCCTGCTATATATACTTATGTTGTTTCTGGGTTGCCTACCAGCTACGCAGAGGCAGTTGAACGAGCCAAGGCAGCCGAGGCTGGACTTAGGAGAGGAGGTCCACAGTATATTCCTCCACCTTAAGTGTCAGCTCAGCAGCCTGCCCTGTGACTCAGAAGCAGGAAATATTATCCTGTCTGAGCAAGTTGTGCATAATTGTGTATTGATATATGAGGATAATGTGATATTTCTGAATTTGATTGTCCTCCCTATGCACGACTTTGATTGTATTGTTGTCATGGAGTGGTTCGATTCCGACCGATTGATGGACCCAAGTGGAATTTTTATGGCAAGGGTTCCCAAGCCAAAATTCCATTGGTATCTTCCTTGAAAATGTCTCGATTGTTGGCTAGTTGAGATGAGGGTTATCTTATCTACGCTATTAATATTATTGATATTTCGAAGAAGGAATCTTCCTTGTCTGAGATTCGTGTTGCGAAAGAGTTTCCAGATGTATTTCCCGATGAGATTCCTGATTTTCCTCCTCATCGAGAAGTTGAATTTGGTATTGATCTTGTGCCAGGGACTGCGCCCATATCTAAAGCTCCCTATCGCATGGCACCTTTGGAACTGAAAGAATTGAAAGAACAATTACAGGATCTTCTCGATAAGGGATATATTCGACCGAGTGTATCACCTTTGGGAGCTCCAGTTTTATTTGTTCGAAAGAAAGATGGTACGATACTGAATGTGTATCGACTATAGACAGCTGAATCGGGATACTCTGAAAAATAAGTACCCACTTCCTCGTATTGATGACTTGTTTGATCAGCTTCAGGGTACTTCTATTTACTCGAAGATTGATCTTCGTTCTGGGTATCATCAAGTACGAGTTCGAGACGAAGATGTGCCCAAGACTGCTTTTCGTACGAGGTATGGCCATTATGAATTCCTGGTTATGCCTTTTGGTCTTACGAATGCTCCTGCTATTTTATGGACTTAATGAATCGGGTCTTCCGAGATTCTTTAGACCGATTCGTTATTGTTTTTATTGATGATATTCTTGTGTACTCGAAATCGAAAAAGGAGCATGCTGAACATCTGAGACTGGTACTTCAAACTCTTCGTACTAGTCATTTATATGCTAAATTGTCCAAATGTGAATTCTGGATGGACAAAGTGGTATTTTTGGGCCACGTCATTTCGAGACATGGCATATCTGTTGATCCTTCGAAGGTCGAAGCTGTCTTGAATTGGCCAAGACCTACGAATGTTCCTGAGATCCGTAGCTTCATGGGTTTAGCGGGATATTATCGTCTTTTATTGAAGGATTTTCGAAGATAGCTAAACCTATTACTCAACTGACACAGAAGAATCAGCGATTCATTTGGTCAGATGAATGTGAAGCTAGTTTTCTTGAATTGAAGACGAGATTGACCACAGCACCTGTACTTACTATTCCCTCAGGTATCGGAGGATTTGTGGTATGTACAGATGCGTCTGGTAAAGGTTTGGGATGTGTTTTGATGCAACATGGCAAAGTGGTTGCTTATGCATCTCGTCAATTGAAATCTCATGAAAATCGTTTCCTGTTCATGATCTCGAATTGGCCGCCATTGTGTTCGCTTTGAAGATTTGGCGCCATTATTTGTACGGAGAAAAGTTTGTTATCTATTCGGACCATAAGAGTCTGAAGTATCTCTTTTCTCAATCTGATCTGAATATGAGGCAACGCAAGTGGATGGATCTCCTGAAGGATTTTGATTGTGAGATTCAATATCACCCTGGATCGGTGAATGTTACTGCGGATGCCCTGAGCCGTAAAGTTTATGATTCTGTTCTAGCTTCTGTCAGTGTCGCCAAAGTACACGAGGATATATGTACTTCTGGTTGGACTTTTCACTCGAATTGGAATTCTGTCACTGTCTCAGCATTGCAAATTGAGCCGAACTTGGTATTGAAAATACGAAAGGCCCAACGAAGCGATGCTCAGATCCAAAAGTCGAAAGAACTTGTATCTGCTGGACATCACTCAGGATTTCAGATTTCTTCTGATGGTTTTTTACGACTTAATGGTCGGCTGGTAGTTCCTGACGACTCTGATTTGAGATCTGCCCTTCTTCGAGAAGCACATTGTTGCAAATACAGTATTCACCCTGGAGGTCGGAAGATGTATTTGACATTGAGACCTCAATTCTGGTGGAAACGTATGAAGAAGGACATTGCTGAGTTTATTTCTAAATGTCTTGTCTGCCAGCAAGTGAAAGCCGATAGAATGAAACCTGGAGGATTGCTCCATAGTCTTGAAATCCCGAAATGGAATTGGGAACATATTGCTATGGATTTAGTGACTCATTTACCTCGTTCGCCCAAGGGCTGTGATGCTATTTGGGTTATTATTGATCGGCTTTCGAAATCTGCGCATTTTATTCCGTATGAGCGGACTTATCCTTATAAGAGAATGGCCGTTTATACATTGATAATGTCGTGAGACTGCATGGTGTGTCAGTCTCAATTGTATCTGATCGTGATCCCAGGTTTGCTTCTAAATTCTGGGGTAGTTTTCAGGAAGCGATGGGTACGCGTTTGGCTATGAGTACTGCTTATCATCCTCAAACTGATGGCCAAACTGAGCGTACAATTCAGACTTTAGAGGATATGTTGCGTGCAATTGTGATGGACTTTCGAATGGGATGGCAAGATGCCTTACCATTGGTTGAATTTTCTTATAATAATAGCTTTCAGACGAGTATCGGTATGGCACCGTTTGAAGCTCTATATGGGAGATGATGTAGATCACCGTTATTCTGGGATGAAATGGGTGAGAGACAATTGACTGGACCTGAAATGATACAGGAAATGAACGATAAGGTTCAGTTAATTCGGCAGTGGATGAAAGCTGCTCAGGATCGTCAAACGAGTTATGCGAATAAACGAAGACGACCCTTAAAATTCCAGAAAGGTGATAGAGTGTTTTTGAAATTATCTCCCTTTAGAGGCATTGTTCGATTTGGCATGCGAGGGAAGTTATCTCCTCGTTATGTTGGTTCATACGAAATTCTGGATCGAGTTGGTGATCTTGCGTATCGATTGGCATTGCCACCAGCTCTTTCTGCCATTCATGATGTGTTTCATGTTTCTATGCTAAGGAAATATGAACCGGATCCATCACATGTACTTGCACCTGATGAGGTTGAACTTGATCCTTCTCTTTCCTATGTTGAACAACCTGTTCGCATTATGGATCGAAAGGAGAAGATATTGAGAAATAAATCGATCCCTCTGGTACGAGTGCAATGGACACGACATGGTGTGGAAGAATCAACGTGGGAATTGGAGAGCAAGATGCGAGATTCATATCCGTATTTGTTTGATTCTATGACATCTGTTCCATTGTATTCGATGTATTCTGATTCTTATACTGATTTTAGTTTTGATATGTACTATAACTGGCGACATATGTATGTTTACCCATGCTATGTATATAGAGATGTTTGAGATTTCGAGGACGAAATCTTTTAAGAGGGGGAGAAATGTAAGGACCGTGTATCGTATTATCGTAAATCCTGTGTGATTATCGATAATAAATGAAATTGTCATGTGATTATGTATTTGATGTAAATTGTGACAATGATTTGAGAAATGAATATTGAATATGAATTGACGTTGTAAGAGCTCGAGTAGAGAAGCCGGACGCCAATATAGTACAAAAGTGTATAATTGTACAGAACATGTGGCGCCCGAGCGGTAGAAGATTACCGCCCGAGCGCCAAGGTAGAAAATATAAGTGTTCGGGCAGAACACCCCGCGCCCGAGCGGTAACTTTCGACCGCTCGAGCGCGGCATAAATATTTCTCGGGGGCAGAATGTCTAGCGCGAGAATTCTACCGCCCGAGCGCGAGAGGCGGTGGGATAAGCTTAAATTCTTCTTTTCTTTCCTCCGTCAGTTGATTGTAATAATTTCGAGAACAACCGAGAGATTTCGATTTTTCGCTCGAATCGACTTTGAAACGCTGTCTAAACGCGAAACAAATTATATATTTGTGATCGTCGCGTCGAGGGCTTCTGACTGAGGTAATTTTCTTCTAGTTCCAGCAGCTCTAAATATCAAAGTGCTGGAATATCATGTATTTGAAGTTGAATTTCTGATATGTAGTAGAATAACCGACAAGAAACTCGTATTCGAAGTCGGAATTGAATTATGATAAGATTTGAATTTGACTATGAATTATTGGAGTTTCAAATGATTTGAAACTCATATTAATAATTGTGGAGTATGTTATTGATTGGAATGAATATGTTATTGATGTAGATAAAGTGTAATATCAATATCTTCAGGCTACATCAACTGGAAACGAAGAATTGAGGTATGTTGCGACCGGGTAACATACGACAGGTATCTGTATTATATGATATATGATTGGATTGATTGGATTGGAATACGTGTCTATATGCCTATTTGTTGATTTTATGTGGCATACATGACACTGAGATTTGAATATCGTTGTGTGAAATAAATGTTTTGTTAACACACATCATTTTATGCATACATCGATACATGACATGCACGTTGAGCTATGATCCTTGGATACCTTGACATGATTGGATTGGATTCCGGGTTTGTGAACACGATCGCTATGCCGGTATTATATGACCCGTAAAGCATAGACAATTGTGGCCCCATATGATTGGATATGAGATGTGGGATTTGATGACGCTTTGCCGACGCTATCATACGTGTATTCCCATATCGGCCGGTGTGCCATCTCGAGCATTGATTTGATTTGATAGCGATTCGATTGGTTCTGACATGTGCTCAGTGGATGGGCATATTACCTGATACCTCCACGACATACATGCATTGCATACCATATATCATTGTTTAGATATCTGTGGTATATATGATTGGTTGTTCCATACGGAGCTTTGCTCACCCCCAAAGGGGGCTGTTTTTGTCTTTGTGTGTGGACAATGGCAGGTACTCCAGGATATCAGGAGACCGGAGAGGGTACTTCTGGTGGGAGCCACAGCTTGGGCTGAGGTTTATGTTTATGTCTTGTTCCCAGTATATATGTATATGTATCTATATACCGGGGCATGTCCCGAGGATATGAGTTGTTTGTCTGTGATTGGTTTTGATTATGTGTGGGCGTGTTTTATGATTTGAATTTAGATACTATTTTTAGTATTTAAATATCAGAAGAGATATTTTGGGCTCATCGTAAAGAAATTTTAAACTCGTTTTCCGCTGTGATTAATTAACCCTAATCAGGTTGCATTGTAATAACGATTAGGAGCTAAGGGCCCCACATTTTGTGTCTCAACTGGAGCCAAAGAAAACTGATGAAGCTCTTGCCGATCCTAACTAGATAAATGCAATGCAAGAAGAGCTAAATCAGTTTATCCATAACAATGTATGGAACTTAGTTCCAAGACCACTCTCAAAAACTGTGATAGGTACAAAGTGGGTGTACAGGAACAAACTAAACGAAGATGGATCAGTTGTGCGCAATAAAGCAAGGTTGGTAGCACAAGGATATAGGCAGGAAGAAGGAATTGATTACGATGAGACTTATGCATCAGTTGCAAGACTGGAGGCAATCAGAATATTCCTAGCCTATGCCTCATTCAAAAACTTCAAAGTCTACCAAATGGACGTAAAAAGTGCATTTCTGAACGGCCAGTTGCAGGAAGAAGTCTACGTTGAACAACCCCCAGGTTTTGTCAATCATCACCTTCCTGATCATGTCTATCATTTGAAGAAAGCCTTATACGGTCTTAAACAAGCTCCAAGAGCTTGGTACGAAACCCTTTCAAAATTTCTAACTGATCATGACTTTTCTGTTGGATCAGTTGATAAGACATTGTTCAAATTTTCCAAGAATGATCATATCTTACATGTTCAAATCTATGTTGATGATATTATTTTTGGGTCAACTAACCCCAAATTATGCGAGAAGTTTTCCAAGTTAATGCAGGAGAAATTCGAGATGAGCATGACGGGTGAACTAACATTCTTCCTTTGTCTACAAGTGAAACAACTGGATTCAGGAACTTTTAACAGTCAAACTAAATACACAAAGGAATTGCTGAAGAAATGTGGCATGGAATCATGTTCAGCTGCAAGCACCCCTATGAGCTCATCAGCTAAATTAGACACTGATCAAGGGGGAATGTCAGTTGAGACGACGCTTTACAGAGGTTTAATAGGTTCATTACTGTACCTAACTGCTAGTCGTCCTGATATTGTGTTTGCTGTATGTATGTGTGTAAGATTTCAAGCTAACCCTAAACAATCAAATTTTTCTGCTGTCAAACGTATCTTGAAATATCTTAAAGGCACGCAAAATGTTGGTTTATGGTACTCTAAAGATTCATCTTTCAATTTAGTTGGCTATTCAGATGCAGACTATGCAGGATGTAAGCTTGATCGAAAAAGCACAAGTGGATCATGTCAGTTTCTAGGAGACAAACTGATTTCTTGGTTCAGTAAGAAGCAAACATCCATAGCAACTTCCACAACTGAAGCAGAATATCTTGCTGCTGGAAGCTGCTGTGCCTAACTGCTCTGGATTCAGCAACAACTGAAAGATTATGATGTTCAAGCAAAGGAATCGCCAATATTCTGTGACAACACGAGTACAATTGCTATTACGTATAATCCAGTTCTTCATTCCAGGACTAAGCACATAGATGTTAGACATCACTTCATCAGAGATCATGCTTTAAAGAAGAACATCAGATTGGAATACGTATCAACTGAACAGCAAGCGGCTGACATCTTCACCAAATCACTGGCGGAGACTAAGTTTTCTCATTTCCGCAATGTACTTGGATTAATTGATTTATCCTAATTAATTATTATTGCTTATAATTCATATGTTAGCCTTACTGTCTTCTTACTGATTACTTAAATGAGTTGCTTATTCATATGAATTTTTAACTGATGTCAGTTAGCGCTTCAGTAGTTCTTGTGTTTGTATCTCATACAGAACATTGCAAGCAGGAACAAAGGAGAACAACGATAAAACAAAATAAACATTTTATTAATGGAAGCAGGTTACATTTTCATACTTTTTTCCTCCACATCAGCTATCCACATACTCAACCAAGCAGCTAGTGCTGAAGAAGAGGTTTTGCATAAACTGTGGGAGGAAGCGATGCGGTGGAGGATCTCCAGCTCCTTCCGAAGAAAGAGTTGATAGAGATGCCCATCCTTGAAGACGTCCACCCCTGCAGGAACATTCAAGAGCTCCCGCACTTCTCTTAGTTGGGCCATCCGTTTGAAGGTGGTGACCCGTCCAGAGTAGTACCGGAACTTCAACTCCTGCAACTCCTCCCAGTAGGAAAGGCTTGAGTAAAAGACTTCGTCCTCTATGGCCTCCTTTCTGGCTTGCAGTGAAACTGGAGAGACGCTTGAGCTTCCAGCACCGGCCATTCTTCTTCTCTATGAAATTATTTGCTGAGATAGCTGTGACTAACCATCTTACTCTTATTTATAGGCCAAGATGAGGGAAATGAAAGGACACTTCTTTAAGTGACGATTACTCTGCCAAGCACCAGGCTCTCCTTTAATCATTTCTGTCTATTGCCGTCATTTTGTTTTATGCATTTATTAAGGGGGAATAATGGTCTAAGAGGTTAACTGAGAAGACAGTTGTTAGTGCATTTTCAACTTAAAGGACTCAGTCTTACTAACTGATCGTTCAGTTGAATACTTCACTAATCTTCTCATATAAGTTAACTAATTAAATCTAGTTTATTCCAAATCAATGACGTGACTGTCTGCTAAACTCATGATGAATTTCAGTCTATGACGTGGACTCAATTTTTACAGCTCAAATTGTACACACGCTTATAGCACACGTACACACTCTACTTTTTCAAAATTTCTACGGACTGACACGTGTCCAGAATTTGAATGGTCACGTACATATGTAACATTACCCGCCTTGATTCAGTTTCACCTTACATTTATCCACAAACTTTTGAGAGCAAGAACTATTTCATCCTTCGAATTTTCTTTCAGGTACTCAATCAGTTATCAATGGCAACCCAAATTCCCGCTTTTATGCTGAACGCTATGGCCATTAATTTTGGATCCATCTTATCCTTCGGCGATGCTGAAGTCAAGAAGGTGTTTCAGAAACTTGAAGCTGCTGGACTCAAAACATTTTTAGGACAATCCTCGCAGGACATTTATCCCAAAGAACTTCAGGATTTCTACTCCACTGGGATGATTGATTCTGAAGGTAATATTATCTCTACTGTCAATGGTCAGTCGCTGACCATCTCTGAAGACTCTCTTAGGGATGTATTTTCTTTACCCTCTGATGGTGTGGCACAACTTTCGGATGTAAAGGCATCTGATATTGAAGAGATGCAAACTCTTCTCTCTGCTGATGGACGGAAGATTAAGGTTTCCGATCCTAAGAAAGAACTGAAGCATGAAATTCAGTTGCTTGCTGATGTAGTTGCTAAGGGGCTTTTGGAAAAAGCTGGATCATTTTTTGCCCTCACCTTGGAAAAATTTCAAGCCATTTCTGCTATTATGGCTGACCGCAAACTTAACTGGAAGCACCTTATCTTTACCATTCTGAAGAATATGTTTTTATCCTCAAAACAGTCCAAAGGATTTGCTGTTCAAATAAGTTATATGTTGAAAGTCAAGGGATTTGTGGCTGATGATTCTGAAAGGTCATCAAAATTTAAAGTGTTCAATGCAAAGAATACGATGCAACCCAAAACCAAAATGGATATAACCCCTGGTTAGTTTGTGCAAATCAAACAGGAGATTGGGATTCAGTGAGCAGCTCCTAAATCAGTTAAGAAGGCCAAAACCTTGGGTCAACTGAAGGCCACCAAAAGAAAATTAGTGTTGAGTACATCTGAATCAGAAAAAACTCCATCTCCACAGATTACGAAGAAACCGAGAACCCAAAGGGTTAAAACAACTTCGGAGGTTTCCATTCCTATTGACGCAATGATTTCTTCAACTGATCAGCAGCCTATAGAAGCAGTTCCTCTGCAGTTCATTCCACAAGAAGCTTCAATTGGTACCAAAAAAGAATCAGTTAGGATCAAAGCTCCTCTGATTCAGATATCTCGTCCTACTGTTGTGGCACCTGCTAGACCTAAAGGCATAAAATTTGTAGAGCAGGTGGAATCTACTCGAACAGGACTGGAAATTCCTCATCTTCTGAGCAAATTCATCAAGCTGGAGGCCTTTGTGCTCAGGACAGTCAAAGCTGCCTCGATTGCTCAAGCTATGGAGAGGAAAAGTTATCTTTTTGATCAGACAAGAGCGAAGAAGTTGGCTCAAATTGTTGCCAAGCTAAAGACCAACTACTTACCTACTAGTCCTACTGCCTACGCTGATCAAGCTGTAATCACTCAGTTCGACACTGATCTCATAGGACTGCTATCCCAAATCAAGTTCTGGGAAACGAATCAAGAACTGGTTCTCTATCAAGAAGATTCAGATGATGATGACGAGGAAATATTGGAGGAAGCACCCTCTGACAGAACAGAACCATCATCAGCCTTAGTTCTTGTTCCAACTGAAGAGCCAGCTCATGATAAGCCTCTTTCACCTACTGTTGAACAACAAATGTATACTGATGCTGAGCTTTCCTTCGCACACATCGATGAAGTTATTCAGGCCGTTGTGGAAAAATCACAGATCAGTGCCCCCTTTTCTGACAAAGTTGATCAATCTGCTGATCAAATCAATCCAGAAGCAATTATTTCTACCGAAGAACATGTTCAGTCAGATCCATCTACTGCTCAAGTTATCTCAACTGATGTGCCAGTTGATTCTTCAATCCCTTCAACTGATGTGCCAGTCAATTCCATTGATCACCCTTTAGAGGCACCAGTTTCTGATTTGTCACCATCTGCTGAACCAAATCCTCCTTCACCACCTCGGGATCAAGGAGAAATTACTACTGCTGATACTTCAGTTCGAGACGCTGCTGAAACAATCTCAACTGATCAAGCCTTGATAATTTCTGAACATACTACAAGTGAACCAAGCACTTCTCGACAATCTCATCCTCCATCTTCCGCAGATTTTGATCTTATTTTTGAAGAGGTTCAAAATATGCAAGACAGTATGAGTCAAATGATTTCTGCCATCTCGAAGATTCAAAATACTCAATTATCGCATCCTCTGAAGTTGGACGATAATCAGGAATCGTTAAAAAGTCTGAAGGATATTAAATCTGTTGTTTCCGCTCTTTCTTTCACCGTCAACGACATTCAGAAAAATAGAGGAATTATTTCAAGTTTGACTGCCACTGAAAACTCTATTAACTGACGGGTCGACAGCATGAAGTCAATTATGTCAAGAAAAGTCGAACTGCTACAACTCACTATGACTACTGCTATCGATAACATCTTAACCTCTGTCAAGCTCCTTTCTACTGATGTTGGGAAGATATCTCTCAAGATGGAACAGTTTGACAAAAAGTTGGAAGAAATAAAGGAGATCTTAGAGCAGCAGAAGAAACAATAATAGGCGCAGTATCTATTGTATTTATTTTGAAGAAATAAGAATTCAGTTGATTCAGTTAACCGACATATTATTTTATCTACTTTGTATTCAGTCAAGTATCTTTCACTATAGTTTTGTCAAACACCATAAAGGGGGAAATTGTTGGAAACGAAATTCCGGCGTTTGACAAAAGATTGACCAACTGATTCTAGCAACTGAATTGGACCAACTGATCGACGTAACTGAACACGTCATCAGTCAACTTATCGCTTCAACTAAAGTATATTTCTTCGTCAACTGATCTTTACTAGCTGATCTCTCAGCTGTACAGGTCATCAGTTGACAGCGACAACCGACATATAGTACAGCCATCTGCAAATGGTAGTGGCTCGCCGCATTTCAGAAATGAACAGTGTACTATTGTCAGGATATATCGACGTGGCAATCAATGGTTAGAATATTCAAATATCTTTAATGTTACCGTTGAAAGGGAAGCCTATAAATAGTCGAAGACAGCAGCTGAAGCATTATCGCATTCTCAGTTATCTTACTTGCTGTTACGCTGCAAAAATATCCGCTCACACTCAGAAATCAAGCTCACGCTTATCAGTTTTATCAGTAGTATTCTAGACTACGTTCTTGAGCTTTCATAAGCACTCTGTAATCGATTAATAGAATTTCTAAATTGTGCTAAGATCAGTTACGATCTGTAAAAGTGTTGTATGCTAAGAGTTTCAGTATTGGCAAAGTGATAAGTCCAAACTGAAGTGGGTCAGTACACTGATTTGTATTTGATCAAAGTCTTTTAGTGAAAATCCTATCTGTGTGATAGAAAGGGTGACGTAGGAGTTGTTCAAGTCTCCGAACATCCAGAAACAAATTGTGTTGTTATTACCTTCAGTTATTATTTTCAGTTAGATACTCTATCCTTCAGTCAGTTAGTTTTTCCGCAACTGTTTATTCAGTTTAACTGATTGTTGTTGACCGAAAGAATTGTTTAGATTCAGTTTGTAATACAACTGAAATCAGTTTGTCGAAGAATTATCTTAATCGTGCAGTGTTTATTCAACACCCCCTTCTAAACACTCTTCACCCTATTCACCGATCCTTTCAATATTTTATCCCATGCATATTTTATTTCATATTTTACTCGTTACCTGCGATATATGCATGCTGAGTCTTTAGGCTCACTAGACTTGATTGTTGTAGGTACTGATGAGGCCAGGGCCGAGGGCGGGGACCAGTGAGCCAGCTCGGGTCCGTAGTAGTGGCACCCGAGGACCTCAGTGCAGCAGTTGTTATTTTTCCGCAAACAATTTTATCAGTCGTTGGATAAATTTTAAATTGTTGTTGTTGGCAAACATTATTTTTCCGCTGCTATTATTTTAAACACTGAATTTGATTCATCAGTCGATTTTATGAATGAGGCCATTTAAGTTCTTTTAAAAAAAGAAAATTTTTAGTTTTCCGCAATTTTTCAAACAAGGAGTTTTGGGCCTTCACAATTGGTATCAGAGCGGTGGTTCTGTATAGGGTTACACTACTACTGACCACGAGAAGCTCACGAAGCCACGCCTTCGATCTGTAAGTTTTACTTTTCACCATTTTATTTAAAGCACGAATTATTTTGACAGCATGCTTCCATGAATAATTTTGACCAGATTTTCAGTATTTCAGTGTTCATTTCAAATAAATTATGGAATTATGCATGTTAGTTACGTATGGGTTATGTTGGAACAGTATGCCCCCTAGACGTTAAGTAGGACGCCCGAGAGGTGGTGGCGAGCACCGTCGCGAGGACGATGACGATCAGAGACAAGAGAGGCAGACACCTCCTCCTCCTCCTCCACCTCCACCTCCACCTGACATGAATGCCCAGATACTAGCTGGGATGACGCAGTTCTTCACACAGTTTGCGGGGAACAATGCTGTGGTGACTAGGCCGACAGGGCCAGAGGCCGTTTACGAGCGATTCATGAAAATGCGTCGAAAGGAGTTTTCTGGGACGTCTGACCCCATGATTTCCGAGGGATGGATCAAATCCCTCGAGGTCATCTTCGAGTTTATGGAGCTGGGAGATGCCGACAGAGTCAGATGCGCCACCTATCTGTTCACTGGAGATGCCCGCTTATGGTGGGAAGGAGCAGCAGTAGCCCTGACCTTGGCTACACTGTCATGGACACGCTTCACGGAGGTTTTCTACTCCAAGTATTTTGAGGAGGAAGTTCGCACCAGGTTGACCACCGAGTTTATGAGTCTGAGGCAAGGGGATATGACGGTTACGGAGTTCATCCGTAAGTTCGAGAGGGGCTGCCACTTTGTGCACCTGATAGCGAATGATGCCAGAGCTAAGTTGATGCATTTCCTGGTGGGTCTACGGTCGATCTTGCGCCGGGATGTTAGGGTGTCTGACCCTGCTACATATGAGATTGCTGTCTCCAAAGCCCTAGCCGCAGAGCAGGATCTGTTGGATATTGAGAGGGATCGCCAGGGCAAATGCCCAGTCCAAGTACCACACCGCCCTCCTCCTCATCAGCATCAGCAGCAAAACAAGAGGCCATTTCATGGGCCGCCTAGAATCAGAGGCCAGCAGCAGCAGCAACAGCAGGGGCACCCAGCCCCGAGGACTTTTGAGCACGCAGTCTGCCCCAGGTGCTCGCGCCGCCATCCTGGAGTGTGTAAGTCTGGCTTAGGGAAGTGTTTTAAGTGTGGCAGTCCAGACCACATGTTGCTGCAGTGTCCTCAGAGAAATGTGCCTACTCAAGGCAGAGTTTTTGCTCTCCATGCCGCGGAAACAAACCCGGAGACTATTTTGTTGACAGGTACCTTTAAGCTTTAAGCTATTATTTGAATTTCCGTATTTTGGGAATCGGGGTTAAGGTTTGAACTTAGAACCGCGATAGGATTGCATGCTCTACTCAATATCATTTTGAGATTTAAGTTAGAAGAACTTTGGCCTTTGCATGTCTATAAGTTTAGTTCTTGTAACTATGGGGTTCAACTTAGAGTTCCGACCTTTCAGGGAGAATTTTCATATCTGGTTCCTCTACCAAGGCCTTGATAGATTCAGGGGCCACTCACTCGTTTATTTCGTAGGTCTTTGCAAATTTTCTCAAGATCAAGACCATTGGGCTAGACATAGCCTTTTCAGTAGTGTTGCCGTCAGGCGAGGAGATGGCAGCTACCAATGTCATCCGAGATATAGACCTGGAGCTGCACGGTAATCTTGTTTATGCGGATCTGATCGTGCTACCGATGCCAGAATTTGACATCATCCTAGGGATGGACTGGCTATTGAAGAACAGAGTGTTGATAGACTTCCAGCGGAGGTCTGTCCTCGTCCGACCGCCTGGAATGGAGCAGTTCTTATTTGAGCCGGACAGGTACTTTCCTTTACGCATTATTCCATATGTTCAGGCTAGGAAGCTCATGCATAGAGGGTGTCGGGCATTTCTAGCGACCTTTTTATCTGTCCCCGAGGAACCCAGCCAGTCAGCCTCAGATGTTCTGATTGTCAGAGATTTCTTAGACATTTTTCCCGAAGACGTCTCTGGTATGCCACCCGAGAGAGAGGTAGAGTTCTCCATTGAGCTCATGCCAGGTACGGCTCTGATATCCAAAGCGCCGTACCGACTAGCACCGACAGAGATGGCAGAGCTTAAGAAGCAGATTCAGGAACTTCTCGACAAGGAGTTCATTCGCCCGAGCTTTTCTCCATGGGGCGCGCCGGTCTTATTTGTGAAGAAGAAGGATGGCTCGATGAGGCTTTGCATTGACTATCGGGAGTTGAACAGGGTTACAGTGAAGAATAAATACCCACTTCCGAGGATTGAGGATCTGTTTGACCAGTTACATGGAGCTTCGATTTTCTCCAAGATTGATCTGCGCTCTGGTTATCACCAGTTGAGGGTGAGAGATGCTGATGTTTCCAAGACAGCTTTCAGGACTCGTTATGGCCACTACGAGTTCCTTGTGATGCCGTTCGGTCTGAAGAATGCGCCAGCGATCTTCATGGATCTCATGAATCGCGTATTTCAGCCGTACCTCGACCAGTTTGTGATAGTGTTCATAGATGACATTCTCGTCTACTCCAAGAGTCGGGAGGATCACAGCAGACATCTGACCACAGTGCTGCAGACCTTGCAGAAGCACAAGTTATTCGCAAAGTTCAGTAAGTTCGAATTCTGGTTAGAGAAGGTGGCGTTCTTGGGCCACATTGTTTCTAGCAGTGGCATTGAGTTAGACTCGGCGAAAGTCGCTGCAGTCAGAGATTGGGTTGTGCCGCAGAATGCATCCGAGATCCGCAGTTTTCTGGGGCTAGCAGGATATTACAGGAAATTCATTCAGGGATTCTCCTCCATTGCCGTTCCACTCACATCATTGACAAAGAAGAATGTGAAGTTTGTGTGGAGCGATGAGTGCCAGAAGAGCTTCGATACTTTGAAGCAAGCTCTTATTTCAGCATCAGTTTTGGCCACACCGTCAGGACCCGGTGAGTTTGTCCTTTATACCGATGCTTCGAAGCTCGGTTTAGGTGCAGTTTTGATGCAACATGGGAAGGTGATAGCATATGCGTCTCGACAGCTGAAAACCCACTGAGAAGAATTACCCTACTCATGATCTAGAGTTGGCCGCCGTAGTTTTTGCATTGAAGATTTGGAGGCATTATTTGTATGGAGAGAAGTGCCAGATCTTTAACGACCACAAGAGCCTCAAGTATTTCTTTACGCAGAAGGAGCTGAACATGCGTCAGAGGCGTTGGTTGGAGCTTGTGAAAGATTACGACTGTGACATTAGCTACCACCCGGGTAAGGCTAATGTAGTTGCAGATGCACTGAGCAGAAAAGTCGCAGTGATGGCTCACTTGACGATTCAGAGACCTCTTCAGACTGAGATGCAGAGGTTTGATCTCGAGACTTATCCTCGAGGTCGAGTTCCCCGTCTATCTATCCTTGACCATTCAGTCTTCCCTTCTTGACCGTATTCGCAGTGGTCAGCCAGCAGATGAGCAATTGGCACAGTAAAGAAGAGAAATGAAGCCAAGGGCAGTGTCTTGTATACAGTCATCGACGGTATTGTGAGATACCGAGACAGGATGTGGGTTCCTAGCAGTGGTTCTATCCGAGCAGATATTCTATCAGAGGCCCACATGTCCCGTACATCTATTCACCCTGGGAGTACGAAGATGTACAAAGATCTGCAAGCTATTGTATTGGTGGCCAGGGATGAAGAAGGACATCAGGCGTTTTGTATCCGAGTGCCTGACTTGCCAGTTAGTGAAGGCCGAGCATCAGAGACCAGCAGGTTTGCTCAAGCCTCTTCCTATTCCTGAGTGGAAGTGGGAGAACATTACCATGGATTTTGTGACCGGATTGCCGAAGTCAGCCAGGGGTCGAATGCTATTTGGGTGATTGTAGATCGTCTTACCAAATCAGCGCACTTCTTGCCTATTAAGACGACATTCACCATGATTCAGTATGCAGAGCTGTATAACCGGGAGATAGTCCGACTTCATGGTGTTCCAGTTTCGATCGTATCCGACAGATATCCCAGATTCACATCCTCATTTTGGAAGATTTTGCATTCGACTTTGGGTACGAAGTTGCTGTTTAGCACAGCTTTCCATCCGCAGACAGATGGGCAGTCGGAGCGAGTTATTCAGATTTTGGAGGATCTTCTTCATGCTTGCGTCATTGATTTCTCTGGGAGTTGGGAGTCGAACTTACCATTGGTAGAGTTCACCTATAACAACAGTTTCCAGTCGTCTATAGGTATGGCACCGTATGAAGCTTTGTACGGCCGTAAGTGTAGATCTCCTGTTCTTTGGGATGAAGTAGGAGAAAGAGCAGAGTTGGGTCCAGAAATTGTTCAGCAGGATGCAGATGTAGTAGTCAAGATCCGTGATCGGATGAGGACTGCTCAGAGTCGACAGAAAAGCTATGCAGATCAACGGAGGAGAGATTTAGAGTTTGCAGTGGGCGATCATGTTTTTGTGAAGGTGGCACTTATGATGGGTGTCATGAGATTTGGGAAGAAAGGGGAGCTCAGTCCGAGATTCATTGAACCGTTTGAGATCCTTGACAGAGTTGGGACACTAGCGTATCGTGTGGCTCTTCCGTCGAATCTGGCCGGAGTACACAATGTGTTCCACGTCTCCATGCTGAGGAAGTATATGGCAAATCCTTCGCATGTGCTGAATTTCGAGCCGTTGCAGCTTACTCCGAACTTGTCTTATGAGGAGAGACCAGTGCAGATCCTAGACCGGCAGGAGAAGAAGCTTCGGAACAAGCTGGTTAAGCGAGTCAAAGTCAAATGGCTCAACCATTCCTAGGAGGAAGCTACATGGGAGTCTGAGCCGGAGATGAGAGAGCTTTACCCCGAGTTCTAATTTCGAGGACGAAATTTCTTTTAAGGGGGGGAGGATTGTAGAACCCGTAAATCAGTCTACGTATAAGCCATGCATAATTCTAGATTTTTAAATTAAATTGACTTCATTGCATGATTATTTAAATGCATTTCTTTGAAGTTAATTATTTTATGATTTCATGCAGTAGTTTGATTTTTATCATTTCAGTTATTTCAGTGAGGCCGGACTGGAGTTGGAGTTTTGAGATAGAATTTAAGATTCGAGAAATATTTCCAGAAGTTAATTTAGCTAGCAAGTAAGTTCATTTAAGTTAGTAGGAAGGTTTGAGGATTTAATTTAAGTTACTTGAGGTGAGTAGAAAAATAAGCTCATTTGAGTTACTTAATTAAGGGGTTAGCTCTTAAATTATTTAAAGGATTAGTGAGGCTTTTTAGAGTTATTAATTTAGTAAATAAACAACACTCCCCATTCATTTTATTAGTAGATTTCGGCCACCCCTTGGTTACTAGAGGATTCAATTGCCAACTCATCAACTTTGACCATTTCTTTGCATGTAATTAGTAGGATAATTCTAGGATTTTTGGGAGCACCATGTAATTAATTAGTGGACATATCCTAGTCCAAAAAACAAGAGAAAAATCGGCCACCCCTTCTAGATACATCCACCAACTCATTTGATATCAAACCATAATTCAAAATTCAAAAAAATGAGAAGACTTGGTCATGATTCTCCCATATATTGTGCACCCCTTCTCCTCACCTTCATAACCACTCCATCACACTCCCTACCACCGAAATTCAGATTCATTTTCAGGTGAGTCTTAGCTAGGAAAGAAGGCAAGAAAAATCGAGAGCAAGGAAAGGTAGAAAAGGAAGCCACTCCGTCTCCTCCGCGCCGCGTCGTCGTCGTTTCGTTCATTTTCTTTCGAAACGAAACCAGGCATGTCTAGATTTCTTTCAAACCTCAATCAAGTCATATTATCAATTATTTTCAGTACATGATCATGTTTTATCATGCAAAAACCGAAATACATCATAGAATTTTCAGAAAATAATGCAAGCAGATTTCGGCCCTTTCATGACAAGCTTCACGTTTTTCTGAGTTTTGTTGTTTCAGGTGATTGGTTCGATTCCAGGCTCCCAAGGCGACATCTATACATGTAATAGGATGAATTAGGACCACGTTTGTCCATTGGTTTAACCCCATGCTCGCTGGAAATTCAGAATGACAACAACTTTCCCATTGCTTCTCATGTGTTAGGAAATTTCAGTTTTTTTGCTGGCATGGTAAAGGATCTGATCTTGGCTGCCCTAAGGGCCTATAGCCATGGTTAGATCACTTCCCTAACATGTCTAAGACGTGACTAAGTCGCCCTTTTGGTGGCTTGGTCCATGGTGCATCGGTCTTTAATCAAATCAACAAGAACACCCCCCTCCCCTCTCGGCCCCCTTCGGTTGGACAGCTTATGGTTTCGGCCATGGTGGTTTGGTATGGATCTTGGTTGGTCTATGGCCCTTAGTCACGGTTCATACCATGCCCCTAGATGTCTAGATATTGCCATGGTCAACCAAATGGCCACTGGAACGACACGAGACATCGATCATAGCATAAACACCTCACGCATACAAGATGCTCTCGGTTGGACACTTCGGTTGGGTTATGGTGTGATGCAGATTGTGGCTGGCCTAGGGCCCTTAGCCATGGTTCAAATCATTCCTTGGGACGTTTTGGAGAGGTTTTGGTCTGTGGTTCAAGCCCCAATGGCCATTAGCCTCGCAAACGACGCAAGCAAGCCAAGAAAGGTTGCTGTATTTTTGGGACAGCAACTTGCTGTGTCGGTTCGGTGGCTCGTTCGAGTCCTAGGTTGGATTTTAGCCTATGGCCTTGGACTGGACAGTGCCCCTTTGAGTTGGGAAGGTCGTGTTTTTGACCGTTTGTGATTCAGATCATTTTTGAGGTCGTACGAGAATTTACGGTGCGATGTGCCAAATTGACTTTCGAAAGAGCGTTTAATGTTTTGGCCTCCATTTCACCTAGATTTCGACCCTCATCATTATAGGAGCATTATTTCAGTATTTTAAGCATATTTTAATCATGACTATATGTCGGTTCAGTGTCGGTTCAGGTGGGTTAGGAGTCATGATTAAATACGAAGTCATTAGGCGTCAGAGTCGCACTTTTTGAACGTAAATTGCATAGTTGGTCAAGTTTAAGCTATTGCATATTTTTCATGGCAGTTAGGTTGCAGCGAGCCTGGGGACGATCCAATCCAATCCAGTTGGTATAATACACAGAATATTTTCATTATGCCAGTTAATTATTTTACGTGCATGAAAATAAAAAATATTTATTTTGAGATTTATGCGATATTGCTTGTGGTCAATTCACTATGATGGGTGCATTATTTTATACGGTCGCCAGTGACCGATCATTTCAGTTTGGTACCACCCGATCGCCAGTGACCGGCCAGCTCAGTTCTGTTTTATACTCCCCGGTAGCCAGTTACCGACCAGTTCAGCTTAGTGCAAGGGCCACAGGCGTAGACCATAATCTCAACAGAAAATTTTACCAGTTATTTCAGTACAAAGGCTCCAAGGAGAAAATATTTTTACTGTGATTTTCAGTTCAGTTATGCACGTATTATAATTGTTCAGTACAGATTATTTTCAGCATGCCTCATGACATGATATTTTATCCCATGCATATTTTACTTCAGATTTTACTCGTTACCTGCGATATATGCATGCTGAGTCTTTAGGCTCACTAGACTTGATTGTTGTAGGTACTGATGAGGCCAGGGCCGAGGGCGGGGACCAGTGAGCCAGCTCGGGTCGGCAGTAGTGGCACCCGAGGACCTCAGTGCAGCAGTTGTTATTTTTCCGCAAACAATTTTATCAGTCGTTGGATAAATTTTAAATTGTTGTTGTTGGCAAACATTATTTTTCCGCTGCTATTATTTTAAACACTGAATTTGATTCATCAGTCGATTGTATGAATGAGGCCATTTAAGTTCTTTTAAAAAAAAAAAGAAAATTTTTAATTTTCCGCAATTTTTCAAACAAGGAGTTTTGGGCCTTCACACCCCTGTCAGCTGAATGAGTGTTCAATTGATGAAGAGCCCAACTGAAGATCAGTTTTTACTGAACAAGAGTGAAATCAGTTGAACTGACGAGTCAACTGATTTCACCAGCCCAACTGAAGACCAGTTCAACTGACCAGTTATGAACATCAGTTAGGAGCAATCAGTTGCAGATCAAGACAAGCAGAAATAAGTGGAATCTAGCTGTGCACAAAAGTACAAAAACATTTGTCCAGTCAAAGGACAATAATGGACGTTGCATCAGAGCTTAAAGGCAAAACTGAACAAGACAAATTTCGAGGAACAGATTCAAAATGCAACGGATACAATAACTGAGTCTCACTGTACGATCAAACTTCGCGCCTATAAGTAGAGGGTGAAGATCAATGAAAAAATATACAACACAGGAGAGAAAAGAAAAGGGCACGCTTCAAAGTCATATCAGCGTAAGAGAGAATCATTCAGCCCAGTCGAGGGAACACTAAAACGTGTTATCAGCTTTATATTATAAGCATATTTCCCTCAGTGTGTGAGAATACTTTCGGGTAGTTTTCAGATATCAGTTCTCTCTCACACACACACACATCACCACTCAAATACAGTCTTGCACAAAGACATTAAACTTGTGTATGTAGTCTTTCTCACATGGACGTTAAAGAAGTGTTGACTGGAAGGTGCTGCCTTCAGTATAGTCTAGGAGTTCAGTTAGGCAGTAGGTAAGTCCTAAGCTGGATGGTTTTATACAAGTATTTGTATCGATCAAATTCTTCTAGTGAATCCTACCCGAGGTGGTAGAAGGTTTGACGTAGGAGCAGTTGAAGTCTCTGAACATCCATAAACATATCTTGTGTATTTAGCTATTGTTTTCAAACTGATTTAACTAGTTAGAGCATCTATTTGTTCAGTTCTCGCCATAACTGAACTACTGAATGCAAAAATTAATCTATTCTTTTGGTTATTCAGTTACACAAGATATACAAATATATCAATGTTTCTTAACGAAAGATTATTTCGAGTGTTTTCCGCTTGGTTCTATACCAAACTCGATATAATTCATCAGTGTATACATTCTTAGAACACGAGCTATTACAGCTCTTGGAGAATATTTTGTTTGAAGCACCTCAAGGTGCTCTGCAGACGATCATTCACTTACTTTGGGCGTCAACAACTCTTTGATGAGTGCTTCTGAGGTGAGGGTCAAGCCAACAACAAAAAATCAGGCATTATTTTGGAGAATACCCAATCATTTTATTTATGTTTTATTCATTTAAATTAATTTTACTTTTTATATTGAGTTCTTGTTTCTTATTGATTAATAATGTTTAATCTCTTAAATTTCCTTGCAAGGTATGAATATTATAAGAAGTGGCAGATTAGTGACCTAAGAAATTCTTTGCAGCAGAAAAAGTTAATGTCAAATATATTTAAGCATATGCGATCACTTAATTTGGTTACTTCATTAGTTTAGGACACTCCTGTTATTGAAGCATGAAATTTTTGTTGGAATATTGAATATATTTAAGCACGTATGTTAGAACTAGTAAATGTGCGAGTAGTAGTCAAATTCAAAATTTTTGCGGGAAACGTGATAAACATTAGGTTATGATTGAACTTGAATACATTCCCTTCGAAATTAACAAAGTACTTAATGCATGAAAGCGACGTGTGAAAATTTTTCTTGGACAATTCTACTTAGCAACATGAAAGCATATGAAACTCATACTTACATCGAGCCTTATAATTGGACTCATACAAAAAATGAAACCAAAATCAAATAATCATATTATAGAGGAGTACATATGTGAATCGAAAATTGCACTTGTGAAGTTTCTTGCAAAAAGAACTTTTGAAAAAAATGAGATGTAAGGGGGGGCAAATAAAAGAATGAAATCATATTCTTGGGCTAAAAAAGGGGGTATGCGTGGAGTAGAAAAATATCATATGCTAATTTTTTTCGTGGAAAAGAAAAAAGATCTATGTACTCCTTTACTTTTGATTATCCTATCATTTCTTTGGAAAA
The DNA here is from genome assembly GCF_022965805.1 of Primulina eburnea. Lineage (NCBI taxonomy): Eukaryota > Viridiplantae > Streptophyta > Magnoliopsida > Lamiales > Gesneriaceae > Primulina > Primulina eburnea. The sequence goes on from NC_133111.1 coordinate 32,448,674, forward strand.
AAAAGATCTATGTACTCCTTTACTTTTGATTATCCTATCGTTTCTTTGGTAGCACTCACTTGAGCCATGATATATATACACCTGAAAGATTATTAGAATAACAAAGGTAGTTGGAGAAAGAAGAAAAGTCTTCTGTTATTATTTCCTCAAAGAACAAAATGAGAGCTTGCTTACATTATATATCAGGATATTGAGCAAAAACATATCAAAAAGGTATGAGAACTAGAAACATGAAAAACGTGATTCCTATAAGCGTGTTTCTCTATTTGTTGCCTTTTATATGTATTGTTCAATATGCCCCCTCAAGATGGAACATGTATGTTGATGGTTCCCATCTTGGACAGTAGCATCTTGAACTGAGTTGGGAGCAAAGGTTTAGTAAGTAAGTCGGCAATTTGTAATGCGGAAGACACATGCAGAAGCTTTATGACTTTGGCGTGAAGTTTTTCCCGAACCAAATGACAATCAATTTCGATGTGCTTGGTTCGTTCGTGGAACACCGGGTTGGAGGCAATGTGCATTGCAGATTGGTTGTCACAGAAGAGAGTGGCTAGTTCAACTTGTGCAATTTGCAGGTCCTTGAGGAGTGAAATGATCCACACAATCTCACAGGTAACACTAGCCATAGCTCGATATTCTGCTTCCGAAGATGATCGAGACAATGTATGTTGTTTCTTGGATTTCTAGGATACTAAAGAGTCTCCAAGGAACACACAAAAACCAGTAACAGATCTACGAGTGTCAGGGCATGCTCCCCAATCAGAATCAGAGAAGGAATTAATTCGAAGATCATTAGAAGAAGCATAAAATAACCCCTGACCAACAGTGCCTTTGACATATCGAAGCACGTTGTATACAGCAGCCAAATGTGCTACTCTTGGTTTGGCAAAATATTGACTCAATCTGTTAACTGCATAGGACAAATCTGGGCGAGTGATTGTGAGGTATAAGAGTCTACCAATCATTCTTCGATACTGAGAAGGATCTTCGAGCAAGTCACTGTCCTCTTGACTCAATTTGGAACCAAATTCCATAGGAGTGGTACGAGTCTTGCACCCAAGCATACCGGAGTCAGTGAGGAGTTGAAGAGCATAATGACGTTGACAAATGGAAATGCCCCGAATGGACCGCGCAAACTCAATCCCAAGAAAGTATTTGAGGTTGCCCAAATCTTTCAGTTTGAACTCATCATTTAGAAAGACTTTTAAATTGACAGCTTCTTCTTCACTGTTGGTGGCAATGACAATGTCATCAACGTATACAAGTAAGGCCAGAAATATGATGCCCCGAGCTCGAACAAACAATGAACTATCAGCAAGTGACTGAGTAAATCCAATTTAAAGAAGTGTGGATGAGAATTTTTCGAACCACTGACGCGAGGCTTGCTTAAGGCCATACAATGACTTGTGCAATCTACACACCGGCTATGATTTCAATTGTTAAATAGTACAAGAACACTTGATTACTGCATTTTGTTAATTAGATTAATATATCTCGATAGGGTATATTGATAGATTAAACAATTCAATTAAAATATGTCTTATGAAGTGAAATTCAATCATTAGAAAAGATCAAGTTTTTGAAGATAGGTTGAACCGAAATCATAACAATGGTTTGTTTTGTATTTTTAATTTAAATATTAACTTATCTTATTAAAATCAATTATAGTTGTAATTAAATAAAGATAGAGTTTGAACTAAATTTGTCATATATCAATCTATGTGACAATGATACTCATACTTTGTATACTATAATAAAACTTGACTTGTACCTTTGCGGTAATATCGTGCTGCTTGGAAAAATATAAATATATAAAAGCAGAGTTGTTTGCTATTTTTAGTAATTTCCCGCCAAAATATACTTTCTAAAAAAGGTAAATAACGAAATATGTGCCTAGATTTATGTTCAATAAATGTATTGAGAATATTTAATTTAATATTAAAACTGTATATTAATGTATGTGTGTCGCTTGAAACTTGAATCTAATATAGAAATTAGAAATCAAATAAAATTATATTTCAAATTTCAAATCCAAAAATTAATTTCATTATGGTAATTATAAACTAAATTTAAATTAATATTCAAAATTTAAATATAAACTACTAAAAAAAGAAAAAAACGAGATATGTGACTAAATATATTTCAATAAATGTCTTAAGGTTATTTAATTCAATATTAAAACGGTAGATTAATGTATGTATGTTTCTGTCTTGAAACTTGAATCTAATCTAGAAATTAGAAACCAAATTAAATTACAATTCAAATTTCAAATCCAAAAAAATTTATTTCATTATGAGAATTATAAATCAAATTCAAATTAATATTCAAAATTTAAATATGAACTATGACACTTGACACAGATTTCAAATATTTTACTTCGAAAAAAAATGTAGAAATTAAAATTAATATTTTTTAATATGTAAATACTTTTATAAACTTGCATTAAATATCTCTCGGAATTAGAAACCAATTTAAATTACATTTCCAATTTCAATTCCAAAAATTTTATTCTATTCTTGAAATTATAAACTAAATTCGGTATTAAAAATTTATAAAATTTGACACAAATTTCAAAACTTTTCCTTCGATTAAACAATTTTATAAATTAACGGATCAAATTAACATCATCATCACAATACTAACAGCTTGCTAAAACTCTGCCAAAATACCTAACGGATCAAATTGCTTTTGTAGCTGAACTTTCATACATACCCCAATGGCACCTTTATTCAGTTTTATCCGTGAAATTGAACCTTCAACCTTGGCAGTGGGCATTGAAACTATGGCTGGTGCGTTGTTACGATCTTCTTCCATATGAAAACTGTGGGGACCCGGACGCTAATCATGTTCTTAATCATCATTGGGACTAATTAATCAATTATAATAAACAGAGTCTAAATTTTTTTTTTGAAATGCAAAGCGGAAACGTAATATAATTAAATTCAAATTACAAAAAAACATAAACATATGAATATTGTATTATCTACAATAATCTAATTAGGTTCAACTACATATCAGTGCTGAATCCTAAGTTGCTTCTGAGCCCGAATCTCCACGCTATCTAGTCCAGCCTCGTTCTTGTCCTGACCTCGCTTCTATCCCACCTGTTGTCATGTACACATACAAACAAGACAACAACCGGATAATTCCGGTGAGAATATAATCCCAGTATAAATCAACGAAACATGAAATCATATAAACAAATATAAAGCATGTAACAGGTAACAGCAATATGTATCAAAATCTGAAACATAATCAATATCAAACTGTCGACAATGCTCGTGACTCCACGACTCAGACTAGACTCAATCCTAGCCTAGGGATCTCGGTTTCCAGACATTGGCATTCCATATCAGCCAACAGTAATAGAAAAGACTCCAGTTCTATCTACGTCGATATAGCATCGATCACCAGTAATAGAAGAAGCCCTGTTTCTATCCACATCGGTATAGTATCGATCACCAGTAATAGAAGAAACTCCGATTCTATCCACATCGATATGACATCGATCAACAGTAATAGAAGAAGTTATAATTCTATCCACATCGATACAGTACTGATCACCAGTAATAGAAGGAGCTATAATTCTATCCACATCGATAGCCAATTATCCGGTGACAGACTATGGCACTACCGCCAATACAATATCTCAGGACATCGTGCAATGTGCCCGTGGCGATCCCACCACTAACAGGCACTTCTGTCATAAGATTACTCTTCTAATACCTGCTATCTATAAATCAAGAGAACAAGTACATCAATCAAATTAATGCAAATATCAATGCAATAAAGTAAAGTATGTGATTTAGGGAAACTCATGTCTAAACCGACTCAAGTCGATCTCCCAATATACATTGACTTATACCTTTATCTTCCCGCTCTGACGAAGACGAAGTCCTGAATTCAACTCTGTCCATTCTCAATCTAATAATAACAATACCGAACAGATACAATATCAGTATATAACTAAATTCAATATCTGTTCTGATCAATACTCAAATCACAACATAATCTGCTCCATGCCAATCGACATATGGTACCACAATCACAACATAATCTGCTCCATGCCAATCGACATATGGTACCACAATACAATCTCAACCAATACCGAATCTGATCATTATCAATTTAAAGATGTTTCGACGGTATAACAATACAGTCACGATAACCCCATCGGTCCAAAATCACAAATATAATACCAGACTTCGTAATCAGTATCAGTACAACTCATACTCTCAATAACAATACACATCTGATATGAATCTCAGTCAAATCGACTCCAAAAGTCATAACAATTACAAAACTAGTCTGTTCTTCAATCTGAATTTGATTCTATGATGTCTAACATGACTAAAACATCATATATGAATCCTATTCAATTCTGACAATATCATATTTTCAAATAATGTCTAAACGTAACAAAACTTACGTCCAGTTGTAGCTGTCGTCGCTAGGAACACAATATCGTACTCGGATTCAAAATCAGACGGACGGATTTCTCGTAAATCGAATTCTAAAATCAAGAAGTAAAACTCCCCCTCAATTCTCGATTTCTGCTGATTAACGTTTGTATGCATATATATATATATATATATATATATATATACATATATATATATATATATATATATATATATATATATATACATAACTCGTGCATGATAGAAACGTGGCGTATTCTTGTTCTGCATGACTGGCGCATATGCGCGCCCAATTCCGCGTATATGCGCCGGGAGTCTTATCCATGCCACCGGCCTGCTCGTGCATATGCACGAGACCTACTGTCTCGTGCCTTCCCCACTCGCGCATATGCGCGCCTTCTGCCGCGCATGTGCGCCGAACTCTCTACCCTGCTCGCGCATATGCGCCGTTCACGTCGCGCATATGCGCCGAGCACTCCACTAGGCTATTGTACACCTCGCGCATATGCGCGCCCTCACGCCGCGCATATGCGCGGGGTCTTCTGCCAACACCGCGCATGTGCGCGCACTAGATCGTGCATGGCATCTCGCTCACACATATTTCGCGTCTTTTCTCGTCTTTTCAGGTCCACTCCGTTCCGTCTATAATTACTTTGATTAATCAATAAATCATTTTAGATTAATCTCAAATTACGGTAATTATACCCAAATCATTTCAGATTACGGTAATCAAATTCTCGGGCCTTACATTTCTCCCTCCCTAAGATACGATTTCGTCCCCGAAATCATAAGCAATCCATTCGTGGAATATAGATAATCATATCAGATCCCAAATCGGATACAAGAAGGAGATATAATAAGCTTCAATAAACTCATATCAACGAGATCACTCGTGATAGAATCAATTCCGAACAATGGCTATACAACCTCCGTATATACCACTCAACAGTTCATAACAAACAAAAACCATCAGCTATTATCAAATCTGTTTATCTCAGTCAAGAATATATTCATTCTTCAACCTTAAATACCAACAGTCATCGTCCGACGTTGGTTTGTTTAAAGTCAACTTTCAAGCTATCTTCATTTGTTTCTGATTCCGTCCCATTTTCGATATCAGATCTCTGATCCCATCAGATTCGATTTCAAATATCATCGAGATATAAATCCCTATATAATGAAAATTGATAGTTCTCACTGTACAACATCTCAAATGATGTCATCTCAATACTCATTTGATCTCTCTCGTTGTACGATAATTCATAAATGACAATCAATCATGTCAACTAGTGCTAAAATCCAGCACTACAGTTCCTGGATATTCTTCAGTATCAGGATAGTTCACTCCGACCATCCGTCAATTTATAAATTATAGATGAAATATCACCCTATACATTCAACCAAAAGTAAAAAATCAAACGAAAATCACAGTCTGACATAATTAACTCGGGTAGTCAATACAATCGGACCCCTTTTCTGACATAAATCCCCGTCATCTGGTCATGTCTGAACCTCTTCCTATATAATATCATATAAGCAGATTCAAGCAATCTGTCAATTTTAATTACATCATAACATAATCTTATCCAGATTTTCGTAGTGTCATCACACAATCTATAGAAATGTACTCCCATTTCTATTTAGGAATTAATAATTTGTATAACCAATCCCCTAGTTTCTATCTTCATGTCTTCATCTATCCTCGATTTAGACATTTCAATACAAAATATGACATAACTTATTTGATTTGTTTATATCAAAACTGTCTGTTTGAATTTATCACACATTACCTGTTCCCAGAATAGTACTGAATCTACTACTGTGTGCATTTGACAATACCTGTCATTTCAAATTCGAAATATCTGACACAAACAAATCAGCTAATTATATAAAATAAAGCATTACCTACCTGGTATTCTGATTAACACACTGTTCTGACTATCCAAATCAAGTATTGAACATTCTGATCAAATTTCTGAGCTACTTGAATCTTCAAAATCAGTTCTGACTCAGCTGAACTGTATACAATCTCCACGGTTCATAACAATCGGTATCAAACCCGGATTCAGAATGATATTAATATCAGATCAGATTCAAACTACCAATCAGTATACTATCTTCAGATATCACAGATTCTGAATACAATCTGTTGCAATCAAAATTCATATCCGAACAATTCTGTATTCAACAATCTCCGTTCCCAGAATATTCAGTACAAAATTTCAATTGTTCGTTTCAATTCAATCATGCGCTGCGAATATATCAAAATATCATAGATAAAACGAGCATAAAGTCATCAGAACACTTCCGAAAACAGGATTTATCAACCCATCCTAGAACTGAAGTATTTCCCAGAGAACACATAATCAGATGTAACTCTAACTCTCAGGCAGTAAATCTTCTAACTGACATTCCGTTCTTTTCAATTCAATCAGTTTCAATCCATACAGAATTGTAACATGAAACCAGTACCTGATGTCAAATCAAGGTTGAAATCCTCCCTGATATAAGATAAGCCTGAAATCTCATCTGAAAGACTATAGCAAGCTTCCTGCTACTAATAAATCAATCCCTGATAGGCTCAACTTCAGTAATTAACTGAATACATAAGGAATTACTCCATTCCTTTCGATAAATCATCGATTCATAAAAAATAAAGATATCAATTAATTCAAATTCGAGAATCCTTATCGTATGTTCTCCAGTCATTTCAAATCTGAATCTTACCATCTCCTGGCAAGAAATTATAATCTCTATGTACTTATTAGCATATCGGTATCAATAATGCGGCCAAAATCAGACAACACAAGTACAACATAGTTTAATTAAATCTCATTCTCATCTTACTGTAGTATACAATATATCACAGAATTCACTGATATCAACTCCTCTCCCCCAAAGGATAAAGAGATCAATACTATAATAATACAGACCCAGCAGGTACAACATATATCAATGCAACTCAATCAAAGATAATCGTAGTGAATGCATTAGTATATATCAATACATATGCAATATAATTATAAAAGATCAGTACCTGTCGTTATATCATCCAGTGTGTCCTGGGTCTTTTCCTCGATCACCACACCCAGATGATCCTGCTCCCTGAAATCTTCGGGAACCTCTCTGTGGACAAACTCTAGCAAAGTGTCCAGACTGTCGGCAGATGTTGCAACTACCAGTCACTCCCTGACATTGCTCTGTGGGATTTCTCCCTCCGCAAGTCCTGCAATAAACTCCAGTATAACTCGGGCTAGAACCACTGGAGTTAGATGAACCACTCGGTCCACTTCCTACTTTCTTAAACTGTTTCTTTCGAGCTTTCAGCAACTCTTGCTTCCCTCTCGTACTGCCACTATCAATCTGCGAGGGGATTGCTGTGTCTGGGGTTGCATCTCACACAACCTTCCTAGTTGTCTAATCAGACTCGCCTCCGCTCTCTTCGCTCTACTCAAGGCATCAGCAAAACGGTAAGGTCGCTGCATATTCATCAATGCAACTATCTCTGAGTTCAATCCTATGACGAACTGAGCCGCTACAGCTTCATCATTCCCGGCTACATGTGGAGCAAAACGCAGTAGAGTAGAGAATTTAGCAACATACCCTTCAATATTCAGTTGACTTTGCCTCAAATTCTCAAATTCTGCTTTCTTGTCCTCTCGGTACGAAACTGAGAAAAATCTTCGTTAAAATTCAGTTCTGAATATTTCCCACGAAATCACGGTATCTCTCTGTTCTAACATTCTTTTACTTGTAATCCACCAACTCCTGGCGGCTTCTCGTAAATGGTTAGGCACCATTTTAACTCTCTGCTCATCAGTACAATCAAGTAAATCGAACAGTATTTCTATGTCATCAAACCAGTTCTCACAATCTTCAGACGTCTCGATACCACTCAGAATCGGCGGCTGAAATAACTGAAACTCTTTCAATTTGGTTTCAATATGAGTTTTTGATACATCTATCTAATCAGACAAAGTACTACCCCTTTCTGGAATTCTTCTAGGAGGAATATCTGATAATCACAGATGTTAGTAGTAACAGTAGACAAATCCATCTCAATCCCAATCCTGATCAGCTTACCTCTGATCAAGAATTGGTTCTGATCCAGTTTCAAATAATACATATTACCAAATCAACTCAGATATTCAGGTAACATGTAGCTTAATATACAGTAAAAATATACTGAAATCTTAGCATATACAATGTAATTTCAACATTATATTCAATCATATGCCATATTAATCCAGGCAGTGAAACATAATATCATGCTAGCATACACAATGTAATTCCACATTAAAATCAATCACATGCTAGCAATCAAACGCAGGTAAGAAAACTCAATCTACCCCGCTCACTCTCCACTATCTCAGTGCTAAGGAACCTACAGTTCAAGGACCTACAGCTCTGATACCACCTGTTGTGGGGACCCGGACGCTAATCATGTTCTTAATCATCATTGGGACTAATTAATCAATTATAATAAACATGGTCTAAATTTTTTTTTTTAAATACAAAGCGGAAACGTAATGTAATTAAATTCAAATTACATAATAAACATAAACATACGAATATTGTATTATCTACAATAATCTAATTAGGTTCAACTACATATCAGTGCTGAATCCTAAGTTGCTTCTGAGCCCGGATCTCCACGCTATCTAGTCCAGCCTCGTTCTTGTCCTCACCCCGCTTCTATCCCACCTGTTGTCATGTACACATACAAACAAGGCAACAGCCAGATAACTCCGGTGAGAATATAATCCCAGTATAAATCAACGAAACATGCAATCATATAAACAAATATAAAGCATGTAAAATGTAACAGCAATATGTATCAAAATCTGAAACATAATCAATATCAAACTGTCAACAATTCTCGTGACTCCAGGACTCAGACTAGACTCAATCCTAGTCTAGGGATCCCGGTTTCCAGACATTGGCATTCCATATCAACCAACAGTAATAGAAAAGACTCCAGTTCTATCCACGTCGATATAGCATCGATCACCAGTAATAGAAGAAGCCATGTTTCTATCCACATCGGTATAGTATCGATCACGAGTAATAGAAGAAACTCCGATTCTATCCACATCGATATGAAATCGATCAACAATAATAGAAGAAGTTATAATTCTATCCACATCGATACAGTACCGATCACCAGTAATAAAAGGAGCTATAATTCTATCCACATCGATAGCCAATTATCCGGTGACAGACTATGGCACTACCTCCAATACACTATCTCATGACATCGTGCAATGTGCCCGTGGCGATCCCACAACTAATAGGCACTTCTGTCATAAGATTACTCTTCTAATACCTGCTATCTATAAATCAATAGAACAAGTACATCAATCAAATTAATGCAAATATCAATGCAATAAAGTAAAGTATGTGATTTAGGGAAACTCAAGTCTAAACCGACTCAAGTCGATCTCCCAATATACATTGACTTATACCTTTATCTTCCCGCTCTGACGAAGACGAAGTCCTAAATTCAACTTTGTCCATTCTTGATATGATTCTGGTTAGGCACCGTGTGCAAATGTTTGAGGGAAGATTTAAGATGTGTTGTTGCTTCGGACTTTCAAGCTTGATTGTGATAAAAGATGATGAATCAAGCATATTCAAGCAAGTGGTGGAGTTCAACAAAGAATGTCTGAAGGAACTATAACAAGGGGAAGAAGCAAGAAGTTTAAAGATGCACTTCAAGGACTCATGATGAGCTATCAAGGAAGTCCTACAAGTTGGATGTCTAAATTAGAGGAGGTTGGGATTCATGGGAATAATATTGGAGGTCTTTGGAATGTAATTCAAGTGAAATTTCCGAAGGTCTAGCGCACCCGCGCTCAAAACAGGGCCGCACCCGCGGTCTTGCTAAAAAAAAAAAAAAAAAAAATTTTTAAAAAAAATTTTTTTTTTCCCGAGACTGTACCTGCACCCGCGGTCCAGTCTGCAGCGCACCCGCGGTCCTTTGGCGCACTTCCTTGTCAAATTTGCTAGTTATCTTATTTAAGCCCTTTCACACACCTTTCTTGTTTTGTTTTGTCTATTTAATCATTGTAAACATTATGAACGAGATACAATTGAATGATATAAGAAAAACTTGAGGTTCTCTCAATTTTCAAAGCTTTTAGCTTTGTTCTTCACAAGAAGAAAACCAAATCAAACTTATCAAAGATTTTCATCTTTGTGGCGTTTGTCGATTGTTCTTCGCACGGATTGTCAAAACAAGTTCTTTGAAGGTTCGTACGAAATTCGATTGTTATCATCGTTGATATTTGTTGCTAAGTGTTAATCACTTAGAGGTGAATATCACAAATCTTTACTTGTTTCAAAAGATCGGGACAACATAATAGATCCTTGTTTGTTATTGAATTGAGGGTGCGATTTCTATATTCGTGCTTGCTATTCATTCGTATTGGATTCTCATCATTTGGTATCAGAGCTTTGGCTCATTGAATTCAAGTAAGTTATTGTTGTTGTTGTTATTTTCAGATCTGTCTAAAAATTAAAAAAAATATCCGTTCTGTTATCAGATCTGTGTTATCCTTTTGTTTCTATTTCAGATCTGTTTAAAATCCGTTCTGTTCTCAGATCTGTGTTATCCTTTCATTTCTATTGTCAAATCTTTCTATATAAGAAAAGAAAAACAAAAATTTCGTTCTGTTATCAGATCTGTGTTATTCCATCGTTTCTGTTTTCAGATCTGTGTTATCCTTTGTTATGTTTTCAAATCTGTGTTATTCTATCGTTCTTTGTTTTGTGCAGTCCAAGTGAGACAGTTGCAAGTGTCCACAAGTTGAATCTTGTTAGTTTGATATACAAGTACAAAGTTTGAGCACATCTTAGAGAGAACTATCAAATTCGAGTGAAAACACTTGAGTGCGAGCGTTATTTCTTTGGAGTGATCGGTGAGTATTTTGTAGTGAGAAAAAAAAAAGATTCGAGTGAATTTTGATTGGAGTGACCAGTGAGGATTCGTGGTGAGGAAACTTATCTTTTATTGTTTTATACTAACCTTTTCTTGCAGGTATAATGGTTGACAATCGACAATTTCAAACAATGTTAGAAGGGGTGGATAAAATATGGGAGAAGGAGTTTAAGCCTCTACGAAAAAAATATATGGGTTATGAAGAAGAGGTGATGCATGATAGGCATGTTGATGAGCGTAGTCGAGGTAGTGGAGTTGAAAGAAGTAGAACATGGCATTTACATCATGATGATGATAGGCGATGTGAGGAGGATAGAGGAGGTGGCCGGAGATGTGAATCTAGCAAATATGAATATCAAGGTACATTTAAAAATTCAATTTCTAGTACTTGTGATGTTATATGTTGTTGGTGTTTAGAAACTGGTCATGATATCAATAATTGTCCACGTGATGAGGTGACCATAATAAAATCGCCAGTTGAGCTTAATTATCAAATGGAGGGTGATGTTGTGGGTGAGTTTGAATCCCGAATGGAGGATGATGTTGTAGAAGAACCTGAATTTGAGGTTGTGGTTGAGATAGTTGTTGATGATGTTATTCCACTAGTTGGTGAGTTGAATATTGTTGAACGATATACAACGGAGAATGAATCATTAAGTGGAGAAGAAATGCTTAATTTGTCTACTATGGAGGAGGAAAGTAGACAAGGAGAAGTTATTGTACATAAATTTGTTGAGGAACCAAATGTTTCATTGGTTCAATTGAATCCAAGTGTTCTTGAGGATCATATGAAAATTATTCTTGAATTGAGTGAAAAAGAAATTAAAATGGCCGAAAGAAAGAGAGATGAAAAGAGTGAGATGGCCATAGAAAATAAAAAAGAGATAAAAGAAAAAGAGGCCAAAGAAAAAGAAAAGAAAAATGAATTAAAGGCCCAAAAGAGTAAAAAGAGTGAGGTTGAGAATTATGTATTTTTGAATAAACCCTTTAAAGTACCTTTGTACAAAGTGGTTTATTGTCATTGTGATGATATAGCCGGTTCAATCCCGAGCGATGTTAATTCTTCTTTGCAGGATTATTGTGATGGCATGATGGAGAGGAGAACAAATGTTGATAGTGTGAGATTGCAATGGGATGATCCATATGAAGTCAAGAGCATTCGAGATGAGGTAAGGTTAGTTGTCAATACAACAACTATGAGGTATGATTTGCTTCCTTACCGTAATTTTGTGTTGTCTTGTTTTCAAGATTTTGTAGAACGGGTTGAAAGTGTTACATTTAATAAGAATGACTGTGATTTGATAATTTTGCCAAAGTGTCATATAATTGAAAATGGATATATATTGTGTGAATTAAATTCGAATTTTATTGATTTGGAGTGCTCAGAGAATATCAATTTGATGTGTTTTTGTCGTGACAATGAATTGTATGCATTAGAATTAAATTCATGTGATGAGTTAAATGATTACATGGATATTACATCTAGCGTGTTTTACTTGCATGATTCATACTTGTTTGATGATGACTTTGGAAAGATGATGAGTGAATATAAGAATTTCTATGTCCATGATGAATATATTTTTAAGGAGATTAAGTTGTTCATGTTATGTTCATTTTATGAATTAATCGCTAGTGAGGCGTATTTTTGTGAATTCATCATTGATAAAATACATGAGTATATGTGTTGGTTGCATATGAAACGACATGTTGAGTGTGATTTGGGAACATGCGTTGCATACGAGAAAATGACATGTCGAGTATATTCATATGTCGTGCATCAGTTATATCTTATTCCTACTGAGCTATGGTCGTACACGTGTATGAATATCATTTGTGTGTTAACTAGGTCTAAGAAAGGGAGGAACTTAATTTTTGTGATACTTAATGGTATTTTATCATTTGGTGTCAATTTTTATTTGGTATTTGGTAAAGTTGATGAATACATAGGAAAGGCGACCGTGAAGTTGGGGTTTCCAGTGCTGATGGAGCGAGTAAATAATAGCGTCTACAATCTTGAGCTTAAAGGTAAGCATGTTGATAATATCATCTTTGTTATTACTAACTTGCTTCGCTTTTGTGCAGGTAGACAAGATTTGAGGACAAATCTTTTTGAAGAAAGGGAGTATGATATGATTCTGGTTAGGCACCGTGTGCAAATGTTTGGGGGAAGATTTAAGATGTGTTGTTGCTTCGGACTTTCAAGCTTGATTGTGATAAAAGATGATGAATCAAGCATATTCAAGCAAGTGGTGGAGTTCAACAAAGAATGCCTGAAGGAACTATAACAAGGGGAAGAAGCAAGAAGTTTAAAGATGCACTTCAAGGACTCATGATGAGCTATCAAGGAAGTCCTACAAGTTGGATGTCTAAATTAGAGGAGGTTGGGATTCATAGGAATAATATTGGAGGTCTTTGGAATGTAATTCAAGTGAAATTGCCGAAGGTCTAGCGCACCCGCGCTCAAAACAGGGCCGCACCCGCGGTCTTGCTTAAAAAAAAAAAAAAAAAATTTTCCCCGAGACTGTACCGCACCCGCGGTCCAGTCTGCAGCGCACCCGCGGTCCTTTGGCGCACTTCCGTGTCAAATTTGCTAGTTATCTTATTTAAGCCCTTTCACACACCTTTCTTGTTTTGTTTTGTCTATTTAATCATTGTAAACATTATGAACGAGATACAATTGAATGATATAAGAAAAACTTGAGGTTCTCTCAATTTTCAAAGCTTTTAGCTTTGTTCTTCACAAGAAGAAAACCAAATCAAACTTATCAAAGATTTTCATCTTTGTGGCGTTTGTCGATTGTTCTTCGCACGGATTGTCAAAACAAGTTCTTTGAAGGTTCGTACGAAATTCGATTGTTATCATCGTTGATATTTGTTGCTAAGTGTTAATCACTTAGAGGTGAATATCACAAATCTTTACTTGTTTCAAAAGATCGGGACAACATAATAGATCCTTGTTTGTTATTGAATTGAGGGTGCGATTTCTATATTCGTGCTTGCTATTCATTCGTACTTGGATTCTCATCAATTCTCAATCTGGTAATAACAATACCGAACAGATACAATATCAGTATATAACTCAATTCAATATCTGTTCTGATCAATACTCAAATCACAACATAATCTACTCCATGCCAATCGACATATGGTACCACAATACAATCTCAACCAATACCGAATCTGATCAATATCAATTTACAGATGTTTCGACGGTATAACAATACAGTCACGATAACCCCGTCGGTCCAAACATCACAAATATAATACCAGACTTCGGAATCAGTATCAGTACAACTCATACTCTCAATAACAATACACATCTGATATGAATCTCAGTCAAATCGACTCCAAAAATCATAACAATTACAAAACTAGTCCGTTCTTCAATCTGACTTTGATTCTATGATGTCTAACATGACAAGAACATCATATATGAATCCTATTCAATTCTGACAATATAAAAATTTCAAATCATGTCTAAACGTTACAAAACTTACGTCCAGTTGTAGCTGTCGTCGCTAGGAACACAATACCGTACTCGGACTCAAAATCAGACGAATGGATTTCTCGTAAATAGAATTCTAAAATTAAGAAGTAAAACTTCCCCTCAATTCTCGATTTCTGTTGATTAACGTTTGTATGCATATATATATATATATATATATACACACACACATAACTCGTGCATGATAGAAACATTGCGTATTCTTGTTCTGCATGATTGGCGCATATGCGCGCCCAATTCGGCGCATATGCGCCGGGAGTCTTATCCATGCCACCGGCCTGCTCACGCATATGCGCGAACACAAGTCGCGCATATGCGCGAGACCTACTGTCTCGTGCCTTCCCCACTCGCGCATATGCGCGCCTTCTGCCGCGCATGTGCGCCGAACTCTCTGCCCTGCTCGCGCATATGCGCCGTTCACGTCGCGCATATGCGCCGAGCACTCCACTAGGCTACTGTACACCTCGCGCATATGCGCGCCCTCACACCGCGCATATGCGCGGGGTCTTCTGCCAACACCGTGCATGTGTGCGCACTAGATCGCGCATGGCATCTCCCTCGCACATATTTCGCGTCTTTTCTCGTCTTTTCCGGTCCACTCCGTTCCGTCTATAATTACTTTGTTTAATCAATAAATCATTTTAGATTAATCTCAAATTACGGTAACTATACCCAAATCTTTTCAGATTACGTTAATCAAATTCTCAGGGCCTTACAAAAACAATGAACCGACATTCGAATGCATCTTTCACGATCAGGAGGTAACATTTTTTCTTATATTTGATTCTGAAATTCTCTCAACGCAAAGAAATATAATATAGAGTCACCCTATTTTTTTAGGGTTCGCGCATACATGCAACAATCAAAGAAGGCCTCATTCAGAAAATGAAACCAATTCTCAAAGAAAGTCATCTTTTTGCAATTAAAAGCATAATTGTTTCAGATAATCGTCTGAAATACAAGACAACAACACATAAATACAAGCTCATGTTTATGAACAAAACTAATGTCTGCGAGATTTTCGATGATACTTTTTCATCAACTGTGTTTGAATTCAAGAACTTTAGAGATTTGAAGAACGCAAAAGTCATTTATGAGAATGAACTTTTTAGTAACTGGAAATTAAATTGATTTCAGACCCTACTGTTGTTGAAAATTATTCTAGAGAATTTCTTGAAAGTCAGGTATGATACTGACTATTATTGTATGTCATTATTTAAATTTTAATATATGGTTGGTAAAAATTTTCATTTACCAGAATTTGATTTGTTTTCTACGCTCAACAAAACTGAAACAAGAGATGTTGAGGTAAATATCACAAAATTAAATATATATTCTTATGAATTTAGTACAAAATCAAATTAAATTCTTCTTTTTAGGTTCTTTCATCCGGAGATGAAGTCTCCACACCAGTAAAGTCTTCTAGCAATGAAGTTCCATCTAAAGATATCTTAAATGATTCTACATTGAAAAGAAGACTTATTGATGAGTTCTCATCTACTGTCCCAGATAAAAAGTTTAAAACTATCATCAAGTAAGAGAGATTGAAATATGTTTATCATTCAAAGTTTTATTTAGAGATTAAGATTTCATGAGACACTTTTATCTTGGTTTCAAACATTTAGTTTTGTGAAATTTTATTTATATTGTCACTGTGGACTTTGTTTGTTCAATGAAGTTTCATTGTTCCATTGAATGTGTTATGTATGAATTTATCATTTTCATATTTTAATTATTTTTTTGGTGATAAAAATGTAAACTACCAAATTTAGAGAAACTGAAAAAATGCAACACGACAAGAAAACATAAAATAGTGCATGTTTTAAAATTAAAATTGAGGTCACCCTAAAACCAAATACCAATATTTTTTTGAAAAATTATTCCACAATAAACCCATATTTCAAAACATATTAAATACTTTTTTTCACACGAAGGCAAGAAAAAATAAAATGACGAATAAATTTCAATTAAGATTGATGCCAGATAAATTGAACATAAATAAGAAAAATCAGGCAAAACAATCAACATTTTCTTTATTCCAAAAATGAGATTCTTGAAATTTAATGTACTGCATTAATTAATCTGTCTTTTCCAAATAGAGGCTTTAAAATTAAAAAAACTAAATATATAGCTGCCTGTAGAGGTTCAAATATACGAATAAGATTGCTGCCAAATAAAATACTGTTATTAAACAGAAAATAACGCATACAAATATACGAATAAGATTGCTGCCAAATAAACAATAATTGCCTAATTAACTAACAACTGCTTTATAAAAATAAAAACTCTTAATGAAAAAATAATAATACACTGCATCGACTAATACTTTTTTCTCAAAATAAATTCGTAAAATTTTGAAATCTATATCATATACGACATTAACTTATGCTTATCTAATATTTTATTTTTCAATAGCGATAATAAAAAACTCAAAAAAATTCCGATCGAGTTAATGCAAATGTTTTTCATTACCAGCACAATTAATTACAAGTTTCAAAATACATACATGAATGAGATATGTTTGATTGCTGCTTTTATAATAAATTCAAAACACTACAAGATTTATTGTACAACATATTTAATTCGTCTTCCTTTATCTCTGAATCCACTCATTCTCAGAACCAAGTGTTTGAATTTCTCAACAGAAAACCAATTTGTTCAGAACACAATCATAAATCCCGTCCAACAATGAAGCGACTGACAAAATCAATCGTTCTTAGTGGCAAGCGACAGAAGAGTGACGACCAAACAAAAGGTATATTTTTGCTCATGCTTTTAATTAAAAAAATATATGCATTTGTGGCGAAAATGTAGTATACCTAATTTTTCAAGTTCTTATCCGCCCTGATTTAACTCTTTCGGAGAAGATGTTTATAGCCTTTGAATGTGTTTGTCCAAGATAAACGAACTTTATTATCAAAATATTAATATGCAGAAATAACAAAAATATAGAATAAGGACGAAACTAAGTTTTTTTCATCCAAATATGTTTTAAAAATTAAAATAAATAATGAATGTTAAAATAATATGAAAAAAATATGTGTATACGATAATTTAAACCACATTAAAATTTATATCATGTTTATCATTTTATTTTGTTGCAATTATTATTTTGAACATAGTACATAAATTTATATGTGTATACGATAATTGACAAACACATTATGTCATTCATTGTCTAATACAAGAATGTTATTAATTTTCAGTCGAAATACAAAAATGATTTTTTTATTCAGTGTTTCATTGTTATGATATATGTATATGAAATAATAAACATTTCAATTTGATAAAAAGTCATGTAGAGAAAATGAAATAGATTATCATATTTTTTAAATTTTAATAATCAATTAAATAAACTAATTGTCCGTACATCACACGGGTGAAAAACTAGTTTAATTATTATTAACTAGTAGATTAGAAAAGCTCGATCGACACCAAAGAAAAAATTAAGCATTTTTAAAAATTCTCTAAAACATTTTGGTCATTTATATAAATTTAAAACACATCAATTTTTTACAAAATCTGATTATCAACTGGATTTTCAATTGCATCTTGAACTGTCAGAAATTTTGTCTAAGAAGATGATAACTATAATCATTGTTGTAAAAAGCGAGTGCCTGGCTGCGCCTAGGCGACAGGCGCAGCCAGGCGCACCTCTTGCGCTGGGTTAAGACCCAGGCGCAAGACATTAAACAAGCGCGCGCCTGAGGAGCGCCTCGGCCCAGGCGTGCCGCTGCAGAAAGGCGAGCGCTTTTGCGCTTTGGTATTACACGATGCGATTCACAATTTATAACTCAAGCCCGATAAAATTTAAAGCCCAATAACAAACAAAAGCCCTTTTTAATGTTTTAAAAAAGCCCTACAATCTGTATGTATGTTCTTTTTCTTACCGTTCCTTGAAATTCTTTCTGGAGTAGCGCAGCGGCCTTTCTCTACATAGTTCTGGTTCTGTTCGTCTCTCTCTTTTCTAGTGTTTTTCATCTTCTGTGCTAGTTTGTTTCTACAAAAACTGTGGGTATTTAAGAGTTGATGGTTTTGTGCCTAGTGGATTACAATATAGGATTTATTGTATATGGATCAATGATCATCTGTCTGTGCTAGCCCTACAATCTGCATGGCTTTGCTTGATGTCTTACTGTTGTTGTGGCCTGTGATTATCTGTCTGTGCTAGCCCTACATTATGTGCTAATGATTTTTTATTTATATTATTTTTTTATCTTTTCAAAGTATTTAATTTAAATCGTATAAAATATTTTATATATGTTGAATTTTAAAATTTATGTCAAATGCGCTTTACTTCGATAAAGCGTGCGCCTCGCCTTGCGCCTCAGGTCCCAAGACACCTTTGCGCTTTAGTGCGCCTTGCGCCCCAAATAACTATGACTATAATACATAGTGCAAAGATTTTCAATGGTGATAATATATACCAAATGACAAGAAATGCTAGCTACGAACAAAAACCTGGTTATTCCAAAATAAATAAATAAAAGAATGTCATTCCATTTGGTCAAATATCAATCCAACTGTGAAAATAGGGTACAAAATCCCAATGCTACTCCAATAAACAAGAGTTAAGCCAAGATTCACTTATTTCCGACTCAATTCTCGCAACACATATGTATAATCTGCGTAGATATAAGCCGGGAGAGACCCTTTGTCAGAAACACGTATCAATAACACTTATTGTACAATCACGACCTGAAGGTACATGTAGCAACTATACAGCACTAGCACAAGAATGATAAAACAACTAGACTTCAAGCCAAGACTGTTGTTGACTAATCGATCCATTTGTTAATTGAGGAATTGCCTAGCAACACATGATCTTCATTGTCAAACAAGAATTTGGAAGCTCTCTTCTATTTCCACGTTTGGTGCCAATGGAAGTAAATTTTCAGCAAACAACGACCATCTAGAGGATCGGAGAGAAATATAAACTACTTACAAGTTATAATTTAGGAAGTGTAGGAAGCACTATCAAAGCGAGAGCCCAGGCTCCTTCAAAAACTAGGCAGCAGAAATTGCCTTGTATCCTTCTCTCTCCAGAGTTTCGGCTAAGGTAACATCCCCAGTCTTCACTATCCTGCCATTTTCCTGCAAAAGGAAACAGTTATGCATAAACCAAATAATTTTTCACAAAACGAGTGAAAGGCAAGATCTATTCGCATCCTCAGGTTTACTGTGGACAACCAATTAGCAACTGATGGTACATTGATTTTTAGGACTTGAGTCCAGGTTCGAATACAACAGCTATGAGATATGGCTAAAAAACAAGTTTGAGATAGACTTCAAGTGGCACGAACAATGAAACAAGAACAGAACAATAAATGGATGGGAAAGTTCTAGAATCTGATTTTTCATTCACAAAAGTTCAACATAACAAATGTCTCGATGTACTTACTTCTACAATATAATTTGCTTACCATTATGTGAATATAGGTTGGTTTAATGAATTCCAAAAGACGTAGATAGTGGGTGATCATCAAAATTGAATTATTGGGAGTCAGAAGCCCATTAACCGATTTTGCTACATCTCGAAGAGCATCAACGTCTAAACCAGAATCTATTTCATCCAATATAGCCATGTCTGCACCAAGAACCTGTCAAGAAGAGGAACCTTTAGTGTTCTTTTCCTTTTGGCAATTAAAACAAACCTGAAGGCACTTGATAGCTTAACAACAGTTGCCACATTCAATTTAAATAGAGTACATGTGTGATAGAGAAAGTGCCCCCCTTCTAAAATAATATAGCAAAATGCAAAAATTCATTCAGACAGAAATATAAACAGCTTGCACCACAGGGTACAAAATTATTTTAGCATGTATGCCTACATAGATCTATTAAGAAATATATAAGAAAAAAAATGCAGTCTATGTCTACATAGATCTATTAAGAAATATATAAAGGAATTTGAGATTTTTAACCACAATTAGGAAACTTCTACTTAGGTGAAAACAAACTATGCAAGTCACCAAGTTCTGAGACTATACCGCAAGCTGTAAAATCTCATTGCGCTTCCTTTCTCCACCACTGAAGCCTTCATTGACATTTCTATTCAAAAAATCTACTTTCATATTCACAATCTCAAGCTTAGGTGCCACATAACCATAAAACTGCAATGAAAATTAAAATGCTGATGATCAATATAAAGGTTTAAAGGAAAATCAGACAAAACTAATTTATCAAATAACAACCTCAATTGGCCCAAGCTCCGGAAGCCCAAGTTTTCTCCTTCGAGCATTGTATGCCATGTTCAAGAAGTCGATATTGCTAACTCCAGGAATCTCAACAGGAGACTGAAAACTCATAAACAATCCAGCCACAGCTCTTTCCTCAGGTTCCATCTCCAACAAATCTCGACCTTTATATGTTACACTGCCTCCTGTAATTTCATAATCCGGATGACCAACAAGGACCTAAAAGAATCAAAACATCAACCACAATTTAATAAAAAACAAAGTGTAGCTTCACGTATGTGAAATGAATAGTTTTTAAGTGATATATTATTAAATAAACCATTGGAATCCATAAAGCGTTTATAACATAAAGCATGAGTTTACACACACTGATGGAGAGGGATTGGATGTATGATAACTTGTGTGAGTTATACACTAAATTTATGTGGACCCATTTATCTAATAATGTAAACTATTTCGAGTAGCATAAACTAAAATGTATACAGAGTATTCAATTATAGACCACAAATATTCGTATTTCCATGATAGTTTAAGAAAAAGATTAATGACCAAACAATGACAGTTTAGACTTTTCTCTTTTTCAAATTTAAATCAAAACAAGTGGTCAAGGACATCAAATTATTTATTAACTATGAGTGTGGTAAAGAAGAGCAAATTCCGTATAAGAGAAGTTAAGGCAGATGTATTTATTTGCTCAGGTTGAACTAAATCCACTATACCCACGTCAAACAAGCATCCCCATCATCAAGCAAAGGCATAAAAATCAACCGTCCACATTTTATTTAATTTGTTTAAAATGGAAGAAATAACATACAAATTTCAAATGAGCAGAGTTCCCACTTGATTTGACCAATACTCTGCGACACTGAAACATTCATGCAAACAGAATTTGAAATAGTTCGGACTAGCTAAAGTACAAGCTTGAAGAATTTATACTTTACAAGAACAACTCAAGCTCGTTCTTAACCCAAAATTCATTTAATCAGTTTGTATGAGCTCAATTCGGCCTAATAAAATAAAGCAATTAAAACTTGAGCTCGGCTAGAAAGATAACATTCTCGACTCAATCTTTACGTGCGCCTGAAACTACAATATCAAAATCGCAAACCACCACCATGAGAAGGGTAACGACCTTTGCAAATGTACTCTTCCCAGATCCATTCTTTCCCATCACAGCGTGAACCTTTCATATGCAACAACCAAATTAGGAGCCAAAGAAACTGAAAAACTATGTGCTTACAACTAGAATTAGAGCAATAAATCCATGCAAACAAATGCTTCTCGAACACAAATTCCAATCCCACTTCAGCACATAGCTAAATATAATTTATAAAGCCTTCTTTCTAGAAATTTGACTGCAACACAAGTCGTCAATTTCCTGAAGAATATCATAAATTAATACATAATGCAGTGAGTTCAAAAATTACGCAGTAGATTTATGAAAAGATTAATTCCAGTTCATTATCAAACTATCCTTTTGCCCAATTAACATCTGTACATCTCCAACTTAGTCCCAATTTAACTGCTGATCATAATTGCATCAGTAAATGGAATTAACCTTATCCAAATATTCCATATTTTTTTTATACAACGCAGAAAAAAAAACTCAAATTAGGCACCTCGCCTTCGTGAACAGTGAGATTAATGCCTTTAAGAATTGGCTGCTTGGACTCCACGATTACGGCGGAGAGATCTCTGACTTCAAGCAGGAGTTTCGGAGCGCCGGCACCGCCGGAGGTGGAGGAGGACGGAGTTTCAACAGAGACTGTAGCTCGAAGCCTCAGGGTGCGAGGTGTCCGGATAAAACCCCGGCAGTGTACGTCGACGGCGGAGTTTCGGAAAGTCAAGGCTGGAGTACAGAGAGCAGCCATTGGCGAAGAAGATGAATCACGTCGCTGTGTTGTTACGCTAATTCACTGAAGTCGCGCTATATATTTGTCGCGCTTATATAGTTATGCTATTATTATATCAACATTAATCTTATAAGTAAATCACTCTTGGTTAAAGATGATAATTTTCTTAGTCGGCTTGGGACTTGGCAATAAAAGCCGAAATTGAGACGATGATCTTCGATTTTTTCGAGTTTTTTATCATCAAACTCACTCCGAAAATAATAATAATATCAATATGAATATTATCACTAATGATAATATATAATAATAAATTTAAATTCGGAGAATCGCTGAACTTGTCATCGTCTTGTCCCATTAATATTTTTGAAACGAAAATGAAAATTTCATCCTGCGATTTTGGGTTTGTGGGTATGGGGACGGGGACGAAACAACAGCACAATATGATCTCAGAAGATCAGATAAATGCTATAATGAGTGTGATGCTTTTTAGTATGTTGAGCTTTTAAGATAACGAGTAATTATTTGATTTGCTCAAAATGACGTTGGATAGATAATGTGTTGCTTGATAAAAATGATGATCTCCTTTTTCTATATAGGGTTGATCCTTATATATAGAAAGCTTTGAATCCAACGTCAAGAAACAAAACGGCTTCTTTGACTTTGAGTAAATCAGCTTTATCACCTAAAAAGGGTCTTGCAGAAAGTTTCAGAATAATCAGTCTTTGTCTCATCCAAAACTAGTAAGGAACGTTAAATGTCTTCGTACAGCATTAATGGTGCCATCAATACTAGTACTAGGTAAAGTAATGGTAACATTTAAGACTTGTAACTATCAAACAAAAGACGTTAAGTTCTTCTTGTTTAAGCTAAGTTCTAATTCTGCTTCTGCTTTTCTAAGTTCTGAAGTACTTGAGAAGTACTAATTCTGTTTAAGCAATACGAGAACTTCTGCTTATTATATTGTCTTCTGATTTTACCTTCACGGCATACTGGTTTTAACTCTCATCACCACAATTAAATTAAGTCTTAACAATTTCTCCCTTTGTGTTGATTTCAAAACCTAGATGTTAGTAACGACGAAGAATAACAGTTATGATATAAAGCAGATAGCTTGTTTCCTCATCTTGAGGATCTTTATTTCTGAAGGAAGATTCTGCATGATGTACTCCAGTTCTGCCTTCTTCTGTCCTGCCTTCTACTTCCCTCTTCTTGGCATCATGAACTTGGATTCGAGTGAGTAAGTCATCCACTCGACCAGTAAGAGCAATAATTCCATGATTCAGTATCTCCAGGTAAGGTGTTTCATTCGAGACTCGTTCATTAAGAGCAAGAATAGATTGAGATTGAGACTCAATCTTGGTATCAATAAATTCCAGTCTCGAATCCATAGCTTCAATTTTGTTGGAGACTGAACGAATCGATGAATCATTATCAGAGACATTTTTAAGGATATCAGCTTGACCAATAAAGATGTTACCCTGACTTGAGAGAACAGTTTGTCGGAATACACTAGTTTCAACATGTAGCTTGGCCAACGATTCTGCAGTGCGAGTGACCTCTTTAGAGATGCAGTTACAGAAGAATTTTGTGGCACTAACCTCACCAGCATGTTCAAAGACAACTGCTTAACTATCTCTGAAATATTGTTCAGATTTCTTTGTAGAATATCTATCTGAAACTCAAGATCAAACTGATCTTCCAGGGATGGAGATCTTTGAAGCATACGCTGTCTGATCTCTGCAAGATGAGCGATGCGAGTAGGAGAATCATCAGAAAGGACAATCAAAGTAGTAGAAGTGATAGTTTCTGGTGGAGCAGCAGATAGAGCAGTAGACTGTTCTGCAGAAGTTTCTCCAGCAGCAGTAGTTTGTTCAGGAGCTACACTCTCTTCTAGTTGGGCAGCTTCAGTGGCTTCCAGTGGGTCAACAGTTGGAATAGATTCAGATGGAATATTCAAAAGAGCTTCCATTTCTGCTTGGTGTTCAGCAAAAAATTTCTCCAAATTTGGCAGTGATTGGGATGGAGCAGCACCTGATTCTTCCATTGGTTGATCCGCTGGTTGAGTTTCTGAATGTACCATATCAGCAACCTGAGCTGCTTCTGGTGCAGTAGAGGCAGCAACAACAATAGATTGAATTACTTCATCAAAAGCCAATTCACGAACAGAAATAAGAGATGATGACTGAGTAGGAAAAGTCGGGGATACAAGAGTACTGGAGACCTTAGCATCTGAAGGAGCTGAGGTCCTTTCCTCAACTGGCTTAATCTGAAGAACGTTTGGGACAAAATCTACATGGTACTGCAAAGGCTCCGCAAAAACCTGTTCTTGAGCAAGAAGTTGCTCATTCATCACTCTCAATCGGTCAGTCAGAATTTGAATCACATTCTGGTCTTGAATAGCAGTAGGATTCACATAATCAAAGTTAGACTTTAAGGTCTTCAAGACAGAATCCATCTTTTGACATTTTAGCTTATCAAGAATGTAACACCTTCTGCTGATAGACGCAATCACATTTTTTGTCTTAGCAGTAGCAAAGACCTGCTTTTCATTCTTCACCATTTTTGCGTAGGCACCTGGTGTTCTTAGATATGTGATTGGGTGGAAAATTCTGACCTTTAACCAATCATCAAAGAAAATCATGTCTTCACTGGCAGATTTATCAATTTCGTCCATGTGAAGATCAATAGCAGTTTGGACAAATGACTCGGTGCCATGAGTTTGTGGTTCTTCAAGAAGTTTTCCTTTTCCTTTGTCTATAGATGATACAGGAATGTCTAAAAGTATAAGATCATGCTAAAGGTTCTCTAATAAAAACTCCAGACGTGGATCTGAAAATCGAAAGAGAAGTTGAAGTTGTTGCAGTAGAAGTGACTGCTGGGATTGAGGAGGGGACATATTCTGGTTTTGAAGAGTGACTTCTAGAAAAACTTTTCTCAGAGGGACATTGTCAAAATCAAAAAGGGCTGCTGTTTTCTTGAGACGGATGGTGGTTCTGTGTTTCTTTTTGCTTGGGGTGGTTGGGAGTGAGGCTTTGGTCGGAGCAACAGATTCTTCAGATACGGTCTTATCTGAATCAGTCAAGACACTCACTCTCTTCCTTTAGCCTTCTTCTGAGGAGCTTGAGCCTCAGTTAGAACATCGCCAATCTCCTTCTTAAGAGCAACAAAATCAGTCACAGTTGCCTTTGGCCTTAAAGCAAGTATATTATAAGCATCGGCCAATGTGACAGATGAACCATCGTGTTCAGAAGTCAGTGGAAAACCAGCATCCTTCAACATTTTTCTAATCTGAACATCAAAACCTGTATTTTATTAAAATCATATCCTTCGTGATTTTGAAAAGAAAACGACTCCAATCCATTTTAGCTCCAGAAGTGATGGCTATCATCACTTGAACTTTTTCCTTGGTCAGCCTATCAAAAATACCAGCTTTGACCAGAAGTTCCTTAGCCACAATATCAACAAGGACTTGGTACTCCATCTTCAGAAGCTTCTTGAAGTATGAGGGAGAGAGTTCTTCTCCAGAAGCTGAGAAAGAGGTGAGAGCAGAAGACATCTCCTCTTTAGAAAGAACCGAACATTCGAAATTCCCTGAAATCGGAAGAAAGAAAGTTGACCCCAGTAGAGCAACATCAATGGAGATGGATGCATCTCCCTGTGAGTAAATGATCTTCTCATCTTTAACGGTCGCTTTAGAATAGAAGTACAAGAGGGTAGTCTTGTAGATGACAGCGGGAGCTTCCAAGAATCTTCTAAGACCAGATTTTTCAATGGCCTTAAACATATTGACAACGTTCTCATCGTTGATGGTCAGAATTGATGCAAAGTTAACTTGATAAGCGTTTAGAGTATAAGCTCCAGCCATTTTTGCAAATAAGATGGATTCGAAGTAGATTCTGTAGTAGAGAAATGCGAGAGAAAGCAGTAGCTAATAACAAGGTTCTAAAAAGCGCGAAGCGTCCCGAAGCGCGAACGTCGAGCTTCAAGCTTTTCAGGCTTAAGAGAGATTAGTGCGAGCTTAAGCGTAAAAAGCGTTTTTTACTTTTAGCATAGTTGTAATTATCTTAAACCAATAAATAGATAAAAATAAATACTGCATAAATATGTTACATAAGTATAATATATAATGCATTAATTTTTATATTTATAGAAGCATAAGAATCTCAAAATTACGATATTTAGTTGTTTTTGCAACTAGACCATATAAAAAAATGCTAAATATTGGTAAAATCATTGTCAGATTTTAATTCGAATTCTTCTTATTCGTTTATTTCATCTTCGGTACCATCTAATATATCATCAAAGTCCCTTGAACATTGACATTGATATCACTTGTAGGTTGTAAAGTGTTCATCTCCATCTCATCTTCATCATCACAATTTTCAACCATCCAAAGTTTAGCTTTGCTAGTATCACTTTCTTGTAAAGTCTCAAATTTACGTTTTCTCTTTTTCTTGTTCATCAATCTTGCATTGAATTGGACATACACTAGATTATTCATCCTTGTAGTATCTAGTCTATTTCTTTTTTTAGTGTATATCTATTAAAAACAAAAGAAAAAATTAGAGTAAGCTAAAAATTATCATATTGCCACAAAAGTAAAGTATAATGAAGTAAATATTTACCCCTTCAAAGACACTCCAATTCTTTTCACAACCTGATGAACTAGTAGTTAAACCAAGGATCTTTTTTGCCATCACTTTCAAATTTGGCACCTCATTGCCATAGAAGTCCCACCAACTAACTATCAAAATTTAAAAAAAGAGACAAAAATATCATGATATGTGTCAACAATAGTATATACACATGAAAGGAAATAAAAAAATGTTTACATACCTGGATTATAATTTTAATAATTGTTTAGGCATCCGCTTAGTGCTAATTTTTTTTCCAAATGCTCCTTCTTTTTGTGTGTATTTTTGCAACTCGACATTTATCACATGATTTTGCATTTGAACATCAGGAAAGAACTTTTCAACAGTAGTGATCATATTATTTGTTATCAAATGTTCATCTTTGATGCTTTGATTCTTGAAGAAATAATATGGATTCGGAAGATAAGTCGTCATATGAATTGGACTATCAAGACGACCCTTACTTTTTGCATCAATAATGCCTAAAATTGGCCCATAATCACTTTCTTTCTTCAACATTTTTTTTCAATTTCATCCTTTGCATTCAATAACTCTCCATACACAAAACCCGTGGAAGGTTTTCCTCTCTATCAGCAAGTCTAAGAACTTTTACCAATGGAGTGAATACTCGCAAGCACAAATCTATCGAGTTCCAAAAATAATTGGGAACAATATCATCAAATGCCTCTTTTCCTTTTTTGCTCCTAGAACATTTAGTGTTATCCCATTCATTGCTAGTCATCATATTTCTCAACTCTTGTTTCTTATCAAGCAAACTTT
This sequence comes from Primulina eburnea, assembly GCF_022965805.1. Lineage (NCBI taxonomy): Eukaryota > Viridiplantae > Streptophyta > Magnoliopsida > Lamiales > Gesneriaceae > Primulina > Primulina eburnea. Next base: position 32,477,004 of record NC_133111.1, read on the forward strand.
GCAGTGTTAAGAAAGAGGTCGCAATTCTAGTTACATCCGGCCAAACTATCTCTCTTTTTGTAAACTTTCTTATCAATGCCAAGGTCTTGTGATGAGCATAAATGAAAATACAAAAACATTTTGCCTTCTTGATCACTCCATTGAACATTTGAAGTTTAGAAATTCCTTCAAGCATAATATTTATGGTGTGAGCTGAGCATGATGTCCAAAATATGTTGGATCTTTCTAATGCTAACAGATTCGCGGCAGCCATGTTGTTTGAGGCATTGTCGGTCACAATTTGTACCACATTTTTAGCCGCAACCCGATCAATACATGTAGTAACATATTCAAAATGTATTTTGCTGTGTGAGCTTCATTTGAAGCTTCTCTTGATGAAATAAAAGCAGTCCCCAACTTACAATTCACACAAAAATTAATGATACTTCTTCTTTTCCTATCACTCCAACCATCAATCATAATAGAGCAACCATTATTTTCCTACTCTTCTTCATGCTTCTTCAGAGTTTCTTTTGTTTTCTCCACCTCTCCTTTTAAAAGTGGTTATCTGAGTTTGTATTGTGAAGGAGGGATATAGCTAGGACCATATTTTCCTTAAGCCTCAACGAATTTTTTGAAACTATCATTGTCAATTGCATGAAAAGGAATTCTGGCTTCATACACCCATTTTGCCAAATATTGATGAACTTGGAGCAATCTTTTTCTAGCAATTGCATCAGTAATATTTTGTTGTCTCATTTTATTATTTGCACTCATAGAAGCATCATCAACATTAATTGGCTTTGCAAATTGATCAATAGGTCCCAAAAAATATGCAACCAAACACACAAAAAATATGCAACCAAACACATGAAAATAAGATACATTAGGCTTACTCTCTTTCCATATCTCATATGGAGTCTGATTATGCTTTTATGGATCATGGTTCTGTTTTGTGTATGACACACTAAGTTGAGTGCTTCTGCCCAGAAGCGCTGAGAGATGTCTGCATCTGCTAGCATTGTTCTAGCAGCTTCTTTAAGAGTTCTGTTTCTCCTCTCAGCTACTCCATTGTTGAGGTGTTCTGGAAGCTGAATATTCATGATGAATATCATGTCCATCCAAATATAACTCAAGAATTTTGTTAGTAAATTCAGTGCCCTGATCACTTTTGATTTTAATGAAAGAAACTAATTTTTAATTTTGAATCTTTTTCAGAAGTTTGATCAGGAGGCTACTGGTTTGATCTTTTCCAACAAGAAATATTACCCAAGTAAATTTAGAAAAGTCATCAACAACAAGAAGAGTATATCTCATTCCCCCTAAGCTCATGATAGGGATTGGACCAAACCAATCCATATGCAATAATTCCAAACATCTTGATGTTGTTTATTCTTGAAGCTAGATCTCACTTATTTGCCAAGTTGACATGCAGAACATGCATGATTCTTAAGAAAATTAATATCAGGTAAATCATCAACTATGTTCTGCTTCTTGAGATTATTGATAGACTTGAAGTTAAGGTAATTCAATCTATTGTGCCATATACAATGTTTATCACTAAGGGAGGCAATTAAACATGTAGGAACATTAACATGATCTTTGTTCCAAGATACTTTGTAGGTGTTGCCTTCTCTTATTTCAGTTAAGACTGTAGACTCATTGGCATCTTTAACTGTGCAGGTGTGCTTTTGAAAAGCTACTGAGTATCCATTATCACACAGTTGACTAATACTGATTAAATTGTAAAAAATATTTTCAACCAAGAGCACATCATTTATCGTAATATTACCATGGATAATCTTACCCTTACCCATGGTTTACCTTTTGAGTTGTCCCCAAAAGTAATCTTTGGTCCAATACAACTCATTATTTCTGAAAAGTAGACTCTTTTGTCCAGTCATATGCCTGGAACATCCACTGTCCAGATACCATATAGAGCTGCTTATCTTGGCTTTCTTCTCATGTTCCCGCAAGCACAAGTTTTAGTAAATGGTACCCAATCTATTTGGGTCCAAGCCTTATCAGTCCTTTAGGAACCCACATTTGTAAAATTCTAGGTGGCCTTGTACTTCGGGTATCCCTGGAGGTGTGTGGAACAGAGGGTCTGTTATTTCTAACAGAATGCATTACAGGATGTTGTTCTTCCCTTATGTTCTTATCGTCGGGTATGTATCTCTTCTGAACTGTCTACAATTACGGTACTGGTGGTTTCTAATCTTCATAGAGGATTGTCCTCCTGAGTTGAATCCTCTACTGGATCCAACACTATGGTGGACTCTTCTCTTAGGTTCAACATAACCCAGACCATAATGTTTTATTTTGTTCGTCTAATTTACAAACCTTTCAACTCGAACAGTTCGTACTTCTAGTTTATGTACCACACTGGATTTAACAAATGAATGTATTTTTCTTTGCTCATATCCAGTGTTGGCTTAGTACTTGTTTCAGAAGTACTTTCATTATTACTGAATCCGTGACCACTTCTGTCTCCGGATTGCTTATGTAATTCTTGCATCTTCTCTAAAGAAAAAGAAGACTTATTCCATGAATTTACCAGAACCGATAGCTTCTGATTTTCAGACCTCATTGTCTGAAAATCTGCATTTACTCTGTCATTCTCAGTTTTCAACTTACTTATCTCAACTTTTAGATCACAACAGCTCTTTTCTTGCAAGCAAGTAAACGTATTGATTTGATCTTCAAGTTTTGATTTTCAGTTTTAACTTCCTTGAATGATTGAGAAATTCTTGGGTACTCTTCCACCATGTCATGCAGTGCTTTAACCAAATCAGTTCGTGTAAATTCATCAAAATCGAAATCGAATACCTCTCCAGATGTCGAGGCTGATTCAGTGTTTGCCATGAGACATTTGACTTCTTCTTCATCACTATCACTAGAGTGGCTATCTGAGTCAGAAGATTCATAACTAGAATCCGCCCACTTTGATTTACTTTCCTCAGCAATCATTGCTTTGCGGTCTGAAGGACCATTTGCAGAGCACCTTGAGGTGCTTCAAAAAAAATATTCTCCAAGAGCTGCAATAGCTCGTGTTCTAAGAATATATACACAGATGAATTAGATCGAGTTTGGTTTTCAAGTCTATCAGAAGACATTCGAATTAATCCTTCGTAGAAACCGAATAAATATTTTGTAAAGCATTAAAAATATATGTAAGTTGAATGAGTAAAAATATTTTAATTAAAGCATTTTATCAAACACTTGGTATGCAATATTTTGGCATTTGAAGAACACATAAAATGCTTCAACAATGCACCTTTAAAACAATGTAAATAATAAATAAATGCAATAACTATGAGTGTAGTTTGCAACGCAAAAAACGGTTTGTAATTTGGACACTCGAGCAAGGAGATATGACATTTTTCCTACTGTCGCTGCAAGCTGCACGAAAATTCTGTTTTTCATATATATGTTTAAAAAATCCGAAATAGTCGAATTTTAAACATCAAAATCAGTTTCAATGCGCTTTCAAGAACAACCCGCTCTGATCCCAATTGACAAAATCGACTAGGGGGATTATCATTGAGCTACAATAGCTTGGTTCTTGAAATATTAAACACCGATGAATTAAATCGAGTTTGGTTTTCAAACCAAGCTCGAAATAATCCTTCGTAGAAACCGATTAAATATTTTGTAAAACATTTAAAATATATGCAAGTTGAATGAGTAAAAATATTTTAGTTGAAACATTTTATAAAAAACATGGTATGAAATATTTTGATATTTTAAGAAAAGAAAATGCTTCAATAATGCATCATTAAAACAATGGAAATAATAAATAAATGCAATAAACAAATAGACACGAATTTGTTTATGGATGTTCGGAGACTTCAAATGCTCCTACGTCACCCCTTCTTCCAGTTAGGAAGGATTCACTAGAAGACTTTGATTTATACAACTCTTTGTACAAACCCATTCAGCTAGAACTTACGCTACTGTCTAACTGAACTCCTAGCACTCAAAATTGCAGGCAGCAACCTCACAATCAGCATATTGTTTAATGTCTCATATGCAAAGACTACATACACAAGTTTATTGTCTTTGTGCAAGATTCACTCAACTAATCTTTGAATTTCAACTATCTTGTATATGTGTGAGTGATTGTATGTGAGGAATTTTTCCTTTACAGTGTACACCTCAAATGTATCCTCACACAAGGGCTTGCGCTCTCAAATAGCTGATTTCTTTATGCTAACTTCTCATGCTTTGATACTCTTCAAAAGCTCTTATTTGATCTTCAATATGTTATATTTATAAGCTCCAACAATAATATATACGTTAGACACAAGAATATGACATTTCGAAAATTTTTTGTACTGTTTCTGAAATTGCAATGATCAAATTCGCCTTGCTGGACATTTTCCCAACTGGTCAACTCTGGTCAACTCAACTGGTCGTTCGGTTCAATTGGTCAGCAGTTGGTTCAGTTCAGTTGGTCAGCTACTGGTTCGGTTCAACTGGTTCATTTGATCAGCAGTTGGTTCAGTTCAGCTGGTCTGGTTCAGTTGGTCAACAGTTGGTTTGGTTCAGATGGTCTAGTTCAATTTTAGCTGGCGTGCTGAAATCAGCCTAGTTGATTTCAGTTTGTTAAGGACCAGTAACTTCATCGTCATTTATCAGCATCTTAAACTTCGATTCAGACTTTGACTTCTGAAGATGAATTGTAGATCATTGTCTTATTTTTCCAACGCATACTAAATCGCTTCATTCCTATAACCGAGCTGAGAGATATGACCAAAATACCGCAACTGCTCATACCCAACTGATTGCAGTTTTTGTGTAATTGAAGTCCAAAAACTCATGCCCCACCCTATAAATACTGACCAAAACTCACGCCCCACCCTAGAAATCTTAGGACTCTTGACTCTGTTCCTCGATCACGTCTCGAGTAACCTTTAAAACACAATTTTTATGCATTCTAGTAGAGAACTACAATATAAATATGTAAACATACACATCATATTTAATTCATGTAATTAAAACTGTTTAATTAGTCATTTTCTATTTTCTCTTCATACAGTTAGTTATGTTATCACATTTTGGACCTTACAATTCTTCCATCCCTTAAATGAAATTTCATCCTCGAAATTAAAAGTTACCAAATAACTCTGGGTAGCGACTCCTCATGTCCCTCTCGGTTTCCCAAGTAGCTTCCTCCTCCGAGTGATTTAGCCACTTGACTTTGGCATTTTGTATAACCTTGTTTCGGAGTCTTCTTTCTTTCCTATTCAAAATTTGTATAGGTCTTTCCTCGTATGACATGTTTGGAGTCAACTACAGAGGATCATAATTTAGTGCATGTGAAGGGTTCGACATGTACTTTTGCAGCATAGATATATGAAACACGTTGTGTACTCCAGCTAGCATCGGTGGTAACGCCACTCTATAGGTTAATGTTCCAATCTTCTTTAAAATCTCAAACGGCCCTATGAATCTCGGACTGAGTTTAACTTTCTTGCCAAATCTCATAACACCTTTGTTGCGTGTTTTCTTGATTGCTCGCAACGCACGACTTCAAGTTATAGTAAAATGTATTTATGAGTGCAAGTTTCGATCTCACGAGGAGTGTAAATGTAAAAATGTATCAATGCTCGTAATTAAAATAGTCACGATTTTATTTAGAAGAATCAAAAGAGAATTGGTGTGTTTAAAACAGTGCAATTGCGAATAAATAATAAATCGAATTACCGAATGGAGAAATATCAATGATAGAAAATATCTAGAGGAATGATTTCACTAAGTTTCCGCGATAATTCTTCGTGGTTGGATTTAAATTCATGAATTCCTATTATTTAATAGCCAAGAACACTTACTTGTTTTATTCCTCCTTTCCCAAGTGACGAATAAATTGTATCAATCAACTTTTGATTCAATTATTCCTAATAAAAATCTAAATTTGATTAATAAATGCAAACCATGTTCTTATCTAAGCTTCGCTAAAGTTATACACATTCCGAACGATATAAACATGCAACGATGCGTCTATAATGATCTATAATCCTAGTCCCTCTCCCAAGTTGTAGAATTAATTAGACAACACACAATTTATGGTCAGTAAATTGCAGTGAAATAAAAAAAGAGAACACAATTAAACTAAAAACGGAATTCAATCAATCAAACAACCAAGTCAAATCATCGTATAGACAAAACTATGTCATCCTCTAGAATGAAAATTTACTTCATCACGAAATCCAAGCGAAAACAAGACATATTCGTAGTTCTAGACATCGCTATAGAATGAAATAAACTAGCGAAGGAAAAGATAACAAATCCGAAGTGTCGTTTCCGTCTCCAGATCCGTCGTTCTTTGTATTTGTGACTGTTCTTCGCACTCTAGATCTTCGTCTCGTGTCCGCGCCTCTATCCCGTGTGTTTTTCTCTCCAAAATGGTGTTTTTCTCGTGTTCTTTTCTCCCATGGCGGCTAACCCTGTTTCTGACCTAGGACGCGCACTTTATAATATTCTGGACACATGGCCCGCGCGGTGGCGTATGATCTCGCACGGTTGCGCGCGAGCTTCTGCTTGATGTCTCGAGTCTGCGTGCGCGCGGTTGCGCGTGCCTCTTGGGTCTTCTAGTTCTTCTGCGAGCGCGCGGTCGAGCATGAAGTGGCGTGGCCGCGCACACACTTCTGTCATGGGTGTGCTCTCGGCTGCGCACTACTCTGTTTTCTTAGTCCACTTGGTTTCGTGCTATCTATTTTCTCTATTCCTGAAAAGACAACAAAAACAAACCAAAAACGCATAATTTTGTTCGAAACAAGCATAATTCAAAATGGAATTTAATATAAATTAAGTGCAAATCTTGCGCTTATCAACCCTTCATAGGTGCTAGTTTTACGAATATGTGGTCACCCACTACAAAATCTAGTTCTCTTCGTCGTTTGTCGGCGTATCTCTTTTGTCGGCTTTGTGCAGTCTTCAACCTATCTCGGATTTTGACTACTAGCTCTGCTGTTTGTTTGATCAAGCCGGACTAAATTCTTTTCTTTCACCAACCTCGTCCCAATGTATAGGCAATCTACACTTCCTCTTATAAAGTGCCTCGTAAGGAGCCATTCCTATAGACAATTGGTAGCTATTGTTATAGGTGAACTCTACTAGAGGTAACTTCAGTTCCCAACTTCCTTAGAAATCAATTACACAAGCTCGGAGTAGATCTTCCAAAATTTGAATCACCCTTTCAGACTGACCATCGGTTTGAGGATAGAATGTTGTACTGAATAAAAACTTTTCCCCATATTTGCATGTAGACTCTTCCAGAAAGACGATGTGAACCTCGGATCTCTGCCAGAAAAAAATGGACACTGCAATCCCATGCAGTCGGACTATCTCTCGAATATACAGCTTGGCATACTGTGTCATGGTGAATGTCGTCTTAATATGTAGAAAGTGCGCTAATTTCGTAGGACGATCAACTATCACCCAAATGAAATTGAATCCCTTGATAGTCCTGGGCAATCATACTACAAAATCCATCATAATATTTTCTCATTTCCACTCGAGAATATAAAGTGGCTTAATCTTCCCGGTTGGCCTCTGATGCTCTGCCTTAACTTTATGGCATGTCAAACACTCGGACACAAAATGTGAAATGTCTCGTTTCATGCTTGGCCACCAATACAATAACTGTAGGTCCTTATACATCTTCATACTTTCAGGATGAATGGTGAGCTTCCTTAATAATAAAATCTATCAGTGAATCGCCACTAGGAACTCATAGTTGATCTCGATATCAAACTATGTCATCCTCAGAAGCTGTGCTGACCCTTAGTTTCATCTCTCAGCCTCCATTTTTGCAACTGCTCATCAGAAGACTGACCCTCGCAAATTCTATCCTTTTAAGTTCGACTGTACTGTCATAGTAGAAAGATTAGGAGCTTTGCTCCTAGCAAACACTACAAGCTTGAATCGTTTAATCTCCACTTGCAACGGTTTTTGAACTGTCAATTGCGCAATGATTGTTGTCTTTCTACTAAAAGCGTCCACAACTACATTAGCTTTTCCCAGATGGTAGTTGATAAGCACGAATGATATAGTGTTTTAGGGACTTTTTTTGTCGTATTCGTGCTTATCTGGCGTTTTATTCTGAGTTATGCGCTTATTTCGTTTCATTATTGCTATTTGCAGGTTTGTTGTTCAATCTTGACTCGAAAAAGAATATATTGAATTTAGCTTCAAAACTATTAATCAACACATGGTTAAACTGACTAGAAATAGTATTCGGTTTCAATGTGCGATTTTAGGCGACAGCTGTGAATAATGCGTTTTTGTTTAATTAAATTCAATTAGAAATAAATGGGCTGTTAAATGAAAATAAGATTATAAATTCTAGAAGTTGATTTATAATAAATTAGAGAAGTTCATCGTGACATCAATAATCTGTGGTTAAATAATTCCAATGCGTGACAATAATCAAAGTTTGGTACCATTGTGTGTTCCCGGTCATTTTATTAAATTTGAAAATTCCCAAATTCCAAGCTGTTCTGCAAATTCGATCTTGATCATTAATTTAGCATAAATTAGTTTAATTTAATTAGTTTAAATTATCATCAAATCACTCGTTATTGTTTGTCTAGATTAAATAGAATAATTCAATCTTAGTAGTTAAATAATAGTCTCTGTGGGATCGATACTTGAACTTATCGTTCATTTACTATAACTTGACCTAGTTCGCTTGCTAGATTCATTCCCAACCGAAAAAACCGGTCAAGTTTTTGGCGCCGTTGCCGGGGAACTATCTGTTTAATATTAGGATAAATTATTTCTTTGAGACTATGCATTTATTCTTAGTTCTTATTTTTATTTTTAAATTTTTAGCATTTTAATTAATGTTGTTTCAGATTTTTACATTCTTTTGGAACTTGAATTGTGCACTTGAATTTTGATTTCAGGAGTCTAGCTCGTGTTATATGAGCCGTGCTCAGGGCTTCGAAAATCTAGTGCCACTTGATCTAGAGATTGAAAACACTCTCCGACGCATCCGTAGAGCTCGAAAGAATAACAACTTGGCATTTGAACCCGAATCTGAATAGGAATCTGAAATAGAACCTAAACCAGAATTTGAAGACATGGCCAGAGAAGAGGATAATCGTGCTTAAATGGAGCTTCATCGGCCAGCATTTGGAGGTTATGGTTCTAGTATTGTACGCCCTACAATTCAAGCGAATACGTTCGAACTTAATCCGTCCATCATCCAGATGATTCAACCCCAAGTCGAATTCATAGGATCACCATCTGAAGATCCCAATACACATCTAGAAAACTTTCTGTCGATCTGTGATACAATCAAGTGCAATGGGGTGAGTACTGATGCCATTCGACTCAGATTATTTCCATTCTCACTGCAAGGAGAATCTATGGAGTGGCTTTGAAACCTTCCAGCTGATTCTATTACTATATGGGATGGGCTAGTTGAGGTCTTCATGTACAGGTATTTTATCCCAACTAAGATTACAATTGCGAAATGAAATCACATCATTTAGACAGAGATATGGGGAATCATTGAATTTAGCATGGGCAAGGTTTGAGAAGATGTTGAGAATGTGCCCAAGACATGGTTTTTCGATAGGCCAACAGGTTGAGACGTTCTAGTACAGGGTGGATCCATCTGTGAGATCTATGCTTGATGCAGCAGCGAACGATTGCTTATACAGGAAAACGCCAACAACAGAACTTGAAATCATATCTAATATGGCAGAGAGAAATGTAGGATGGCAAGACAACAGAAGGGAAAAGAAATTCGGATTCCTTGAGATTGATGCTTTGACAGCAATCACAACAAAGCTTGATGGATTGACACATCAGATGGCACAATTACAAGCACAGAAATCAATACCAGTCAAGTCAGTAAATCAAATTCAAGGAAATGTTGAGATAATTGGTGGATCATCTAGTGACATGCAATTCATGTCGGATATGTCTTGTGAAGGAATACAGTGTTTTGGAGGGGACTCAGTGAACTATGTGGGAAACCAAGGTCGGCAACAATATAACTCATACAGTTTCTCATATAACCCAGGGTGGAAGAATCATCCGAATTTTGGGTGGAGGTAATCAGAAAATTCTGTTGAGCAACCACATTTCAATCCTCCACAACCTACACAGGAAAAACCTCCTCAGCAAGCACCTAGACCTCCGCAAGGTACTGGACCTTCTGTGCCACTCGGTTCAAGCCGCAAGATAGCAAGTCGAATCTTGAGGATATGTTAGCCAAGTACATAGTCGGGAATGAGATGAGATGGCAAAATCATGATGCCATGATGCAAAGGGTGGAGACTCAACTAGGGCAGTTGGCGACACAAATGGCTACACGAGCTCCAGGTTCACTACTTAGTGACACGGAAAAGAATCCGAAAGGTGTCAATGCAGTCACGGTGACATCTTCCATAAAGCAAGAGGTAGTTGATGTTGAGTAAAATGTAAAGGAAAAGGGGTCATCTAAGCAAAAGTCCGAGGATTCTAGGGAGAAAGGTAAGTCTCTAAACTCGAACTCCACTATTGACATTAATTCACTCCCGTTTCCCCAAAGAGTAAAGAAACTGCAACTGGATACTCAATTTTCAAAATTCCTTGAGATTTTCAAAAAGCTGCACATAAATATCCCGTTTACAGAGGCTTTTAGCTCAAATGCCCTCCTATGCTAAATTTCTTAAGGATCTATTAAATACCCTAGAGGAGTTGTTGATGATGTGTTGGTAAAAGTTGACAAATTCATTTTTCCGGTTGATTTTTTTTTTGTTAGACATGGAAAAGGATCGAGAGATTTCTCTTATTTTAGGGAGACCATTCTTAGCCACCGGAAGGGCTTTGATAGATGTGTATAAGGGTGAGCTAGTTTTAAGACTGAATGATGAGAGTGTGATATTCAATGTTTTTCAGTCCATCAAATACCCTAATGATATATCTGATTGTTTTAGAATTGATGCTACTGACGAGTTTGTTGATTATGGTTTGCAGGAATTAATTGGTGAGGATCCTTTGGCGGTTTGTTTGACCCATTCATGCCCATAAGAATTAGGAAGTCAAGAGCTAGACGAATGTATTCATTATCTGGAAGCAGAAAGACCGATTTCAAAAAAAAAAAACGGTAAACTCTAGGATTGGGGAGCTTGGGCATGTCCCAAGACCTTTAAAATCATCCATTGAAAAAGCCCCAATGCTAGAGATGAAACCTCTTCCTTCTCACTTGAAATATCTATTTTTACTTGATAACGATAAACTGCCAGTGATAGTTTCCTCTACTTTGACAGGGACAAAAGAAGAAAAGTTGTAGCGAGTTCTAAGGAAAAATATCAAAGCCATAGGTTGGAGCATTGCAGACATCAATGAGATCAGTTCATCCATGTGCATGCACAAAATTCTGATGGAGGCTGACCACAAGACATCTACCCAACCTCAAAGACGTCTAAACCCGACTATGCAAGAGGTGGTCAAGAAGGAGGTGATAAAGCTACTGGACGCAGGTATTATTTATCCGATTTCTGATAGTAGGTGGGTAACTCTAGTACAAGTGGTTCCGAAAAAGGGTGGGAACTGTCGTAAATAATGAAAACAATGAGTTGATTCCTACCAGAACTGTTACAGGGTGGCGTGTTTGCATTGATTATAGAAAACTTAATGACGCCACCCGTAAAGACCATTTCCCCCTTCCTTTTATTGATCAAATGTTGGAAAGGTTAGCTGGACATTCTTTCTACTGTTTCCTGGATGGTTATTCAGGTTATATGCAAATTTCCATTGATCCTGATGATCAGGAGAAAACCACATTTACCTGTCCTTATGGGATATTTGCATATAAACGAATGTCATTCGGTCTATGTAATGCACCAGCAACTTTACAAAGATGCAAATATCAATAATGAAATGAAATAAGCGCAAAACTCGGAATAAAAACGCCAGATAAGCACGGATACGACAAAATAAAGTCCCTAAAACGCTATATAATTCGTGCTTATCAACTCCCCCACACTTAACCTTTTTTCTTCATCGAAAAATCAGACATGAAGTAAGGATGAGAGATATATTTGATTCAGAACTTAAGTACCACAATCAAAACTTCTCAATTTGTCAAACTCCTTCACCCCCGGTCAAAACATCATGCTTCGAATATCATAACATTCGTTTTCATTGCAATTTAAGATTCAAACATTTCCCAATAAAGATCAACAGAATGAGATGCGTGTAGTGTGCAGGTCAGAACTCATGCTCATCACCAGCTACTTGGTTTCAGGATCACTTACGCCCCATATGCTTGACTTTCATACCTCTCTCTACTAAATGTTGAATGACGATGACTTGGTCAATAGGTCTTTTGAAGATTATAACGTAAGGCCAAGGTTCACGGCTACAATAGAAGACATGGGAATCAAAGGTGAGAGAAAATAAAAAAATATTCCTGCAACACATTCATTCAACTTTTGACTCGTCACCAATTACTGTATTTTTATCATCTTTAGAGCTCTATCATCTTCTTTCTTTCTCATTGTCTTCCAACTTCTACCCACAGATTTTTCAAGTATCTTTAATACCATACACTTTTCTCGTTTTTCTCTTTTTCTCTTCATTCTTTCTTTCTCTCTTTTTTTTCAATAACATATCATGATTCATCGACTCCTTCGAATATATTTCTTCAAATCATTGGAGTATCTTAAACATTTCAACGTCTACAGCAGGTTTATTTTTCTCAATCGTAGGTAAGAAAAAAGTGTATATGCTAAAATTCAGGTAGTTGATGTGGGACATTGAATAAATTACGAATGAGGTCTAATTGTGTGTCATTGACACAACCATTCGATTTTTATAGGCTCAAAAAAGGGTTACTAGAGACAATTAATGATGTATCGGTTAGGCTTGAAAGGCTCAAACGGTCCAAAGATCGCCTAAATCATCCCTAAGTCACCATCATTCGTATTTTCTCTTCGAGGGCTAATCAGACGAGTTCTAGGGATCGTTGTTCTATTTTTATTTTTATTTTTATTTTTACTTGTTCTTGCACCAATTAACCATCAATGAGCAAAATTTTGACCACATGCATGGAATGAAATGTCGATACAACACCGGTTCATGTCTAACTCTCTCCTTCAAATTACGACTCCTCTCATTCAATAATAGTCATGAAAAGATTTCGCGGGTGATCCAAAATCTAACACATTAATCCGGTTATCAAGTAAAACAATAGTTATTTCTCTAGATATAGTCTCATCCTATGTGAGAAGTGTTGTTAAGTGTTGTGCAACGATGTGTAACAAAACTGACCTACCCCCACACTTTGAAATCGAAACTGCCCTCAGTGTAAAGCGATATAAAATGAACTAGGAAAACAGTTAAAGCAATAACACTTCCCTGTAAATATGTCGAGTAAGTGGTAGAAATCATCAACTCCTGAAAATCACGACATTGAATACACAAGGAAACATAAAACGGAATAGCAAAAACACACAAGCACACGAATAAACGGAAAAGAGAATAATCATAAATCAAATGTCCCATAATAAATGAAATGATCAAATCTAGAAAACCGATAAAGTCCTCCACAAGTCCTAGAATAAAAAGAAGCTAACTACTTATCATCTGAACCCACGTCTAAATCCTCAAGGCCGTCTAGTGTGGATTTGTGAAATGGCGGCGCATAGATATCATCGGAATATGACTGCGTCCTGGCATGGTGCTCTAGTCGAGCCAATCGTGTGCGCAAATCGTCCATGCAGCCAAATATGGCCGAGAAAACCTGACGAGTACCTCGTGGGGCGCGCTGTCTCGATGGCAATTCAACCTGAGGTGCTGCTCGGGCATCCAAAACGGCTTCTTCCGCCACGCGATCTTCCCAGACCCGCTCATCGACTGTAGGTGGAGGCACCGGTGGGTCACTGGATGGGGACTGATATGTCGAATACCGGGGTTACGGTACCAAGCACCCTGTCTGAAAATGAAATACATGTCCTGCATAGCCTGGGGTGATAGCATCTGCGTAGAGATTGGGAGGAAAGAGGTCTCACCCATGATATCAACACCGTGGGCCGCCACAATCCGAGATATGATGATAGGGAAGAGGGCATATGGTGTCTTATTCTTCGTGGGATCAATGTGGGCGACTGAACGCATATGAGAAATAATGATTGAAGTCACCAGGATGGCAGTAATGTCCCCCAAGCCATTCAGCATATTGTCTATGATATATAGATCCATATGTCTGACCTCATTTTTCCCAGCCTTCCGCGGGATAATGTTCGCTCCCGTGAAGTAACAAATAAGACGATCAAGCATCGGGAGGGATGTCGGAAGGGATGTGAAATATTGCAGACGGCTTCGTGCCTGTGGGATCCGGAACGTGATGTCTGACAAGAAAATGTCCAACTGACTGAAGACTACCGGAGGCCCGTCATTGGGGACATTCAATATAGCGGCCAGATAATCGCTGGTTCAGTCAATAGTAATCCCCTTGATGTAAGTACGGATGTGTTGCATCCCGGTTTTGTCTTTTTCCTCAAACTTTGCGTAGAATTTCCATACCAACTCGGGGTAATAGGGGTCGGCGATGTCCAGAAGATGTCCCCAACTAAACTTATCAAATTCTTACCTGAGTGGCACCTCGTGGTCGATCCGTGGATGAATGGAACGTTCAACAATAACGGGTTTTTCATGAAGTGCCGAGTACCACTCAAAAATATCCCGAATGGTAAATCTAGAGGAATCAATTGCTAATCTGGCGGAACCAGAAGAGGAGGAGGCACCGCCCCTGGCGCGCTTACCAGTCTGTTTGCGAGGAGGCATTCTAATTCAAGCAAATCACCTCAACAATTCAATAACAACAATCCAATAAATCAATCACAAATAGTCCAAATCACTTCACGAACCTATTCAAACGCAACGATAACCAACCAAAACTACAATGATAATAAATCCACAATCGATATGTTCAACAACAGATTATCCCGAAGATGGACTCAATTAATAACAATGCAATCCTTGGCACAATCAAATTCCAACAGCCACTACTCTAAGAATAGCACCCAACAATCGAAAACTGATACTCAATCAATAACCAAACGAACATGCAATAATCCTATGGGAGTGAAGGTGAGGACACACTTACCAGATAGAAAATGGGAGGTTATTGCACCGTGGTTGAGGGCGGTCCGGCGGCTGATGGAAGAGGATGCGCTGTGTGGATTGTGGTGGAAGTGGAGTGGGAGATGAGTGGTTGTTTTTTGACGGCAAGGAAGATAGGCGGTGATGATTATTTGCAGCGGGACGGTGGGATGCGGTGAGAGGCGGAGTGAGAACGGTGTGAGGATGGTGGGAGTGGTGGAGAAGAAACGATTTGGGGATTTAGGGGTTTGGGGGTTTGGGGCTAGAAGTCTGATATTCGATCTTAAAAACAGCCAAAAGTAGAACGCACGGACCCCTTGTAGGGGTCCGTGTATGGGTCCATGTTGGGTCGCGAAGTTGTGAAAATTGAAAGTGTTGTACACGGACCCCGTGTACTGGTCCGTGAACAGGTCCGTGTAGGCGCTGGAATTCGGAATTTTGAAATAGCTTGGACACGTACCCCGTGTAGCGGTCCGGATAGACATCCGTATACACTCTGGAATTTGGTAGGTGGTAAAAGCTTGAACACGGACCCCGTGTAGGGGTCCGGATAGACATCCTTGTACACTCTGGAATTTGGAAATTTCAAGATTGAAGAGTACCCTACATAAACTACGAACCAGACACAAATTTTAAAGCCAGGAATGAACAATTCTATAAATCTACACATAAAAATTGAAATTCGATCAAGCACACAAGATGCACGAATTTTACAGAAACTTCCCTGGCTTGTTCAACGTTTTTAGTCCTCTGGTCACAATAGAATCCCCACACTTTAGATACCTTCCCGCTAGTGAATAACCTACATGCACCACCATTCACTGAGATTAGGTCACAAGATATGCATCAAATAGAAAGGAAGAAAACTAAAATAAAAGATGAAAGAAAAATAAAACTAAACACTGGGTTGCCTCCCAGCAAGCGCTAAATTTATAGTCGATAGCCTGACTGTACTCCCTTTATTCAGTTTGGATCCTGCAGATCCACGGTGGTCAGCTCATCGGGCATGGTACCACCATGATAAACCTTTAGCCTATGCCTATTTACCTTGAATGCTCCAGTTGCTTCACTAGTGATCTCCACTATCCCATATTGGAAAACTTGCGTGATGGTATATGGTCCTGACCACCGTGAACGCAACTTACTTGGCATCAACTTTAGTCGAGAATTGTATAACAATACCAGTTGTCCCACCAAAAATTCTCGATTGACGATGTGTTCTGGTCATGCCAATGTTTGGTTTTTTCTTTGTAAAGCTTGGCGTTCTCATAAGCATGAAGCATCCAGCCTAAACTCATCCAATTTATTTAGTTGCAGCACTCTCTCGTCACATGTGGCTTTAGCATCAAAATTCAAGAATTTAGTAGCCCGGTAAGCCTTATGTTCAAGTCCTACGGGTAGGTGACACGACTTCCCATACACTAATTTAAAAGGAGACATGCCAATGGGGGTTTTAAATGCAGTGCGGTAAGCCCAAAGTGCATCGTCGAGTTTGCTAGACCATCCTTCCTTGAAGCACCGACAGTCTTCTCAAGAATGCGCTTAAGTTCTATGTATGATACCTCGACTTAGCCACTAGTTTGAGGGTGATAAGGTGTTGCCGCCTTATTTTGGACCCCATACTTAGCCAACAGACTGTCAAATTGACGATTACAAAAATGAGTACCTCCATCGCTTATAATGGCTCTAGGTGTGCCAAAACGTGAGAAAATATTTTTCTTGAGAAATTGAATGACAACCCTAGAGTCATTAGTTTTGCATGCAAGTACCTCCACTCACTTAGACACGTAATCGATAGCTACCAAAATATACTTGTTCCCAAAAAAAACCTGGGAACGGACCCATGAAATCTATACCCCACACATCAAATATCTCACGCACCAAAATACTATTGAGAGGCAATCCATGTCGCCTAGAGATATTACCTATGAGCTGACAATTTGGATATTTTGTAACATATTTATGGACATCCTTAAACAAAGTAGGCCAATAAAAACAAGACTTGAGGACTTTTGACGCAGTTCTAGTTGCCTCAAAATGGCCTCCAGCCGGACCAGCATGACAATGAAACAAAATCTCACTTACCTCTTCCTGGAGAATAAATTTCCGGACCATGCTGTCTGCACATATCCTAAACAAATAAGTATCTTCCCACAAATAATATTTCAAATCTGAGAAAAATTTCTTCTTTTGCTGATAAGTGAAATGGGGAGGAATGAACTTACTGGATGGATAATTAACAAAATCGGCGTACCATGGTAAATTGTTGACCTCAAAAAGTTGTTCATCTGGAAAATCATCGCGAATAATTTCATTACCTGGGCTACGATTCTCCAAACGCGAGAGATGGTCTGAAACTTGGTTCTCTGTCCCCTTACTATCGATTATCTCCATGTCGAATTCCTGCAATAGAAGAGTCCATTGAATTAGCCTTGGTTTTGCATCCTTTTTGGTCATCAAGTATTTCAAGGCTGAATGATCAGTGTGCACTACAACTTTGCTCCATATAAAATATGATCTAAATTTATCTAGAGCAAAACCACAGCAAGAAGCTCCTTCTCTGTAGTGGCATAGTTCAGTTGGGCAGCTGACAGTGTCATACTAGCATAGTAGATGACATGAATGCATTTATCCCTCTTTTGCCCCAACACTGCCCCTAGAGCTGTGTCGCTTGCATCACACATCACCTCAAATGGTGACCCCCAATCAGGGGCTATCGTCACAGGTGCGGTGATCAATTTCTCCTTCAAAACCTGAAATGCCTGCACACACTCATCAGAAAAATCAAAGCACACATATTTTATCAGCAAATTGGTTAGTGGCTTAACATTGCAAGAAAAATCGTTTATAAAGCGTCTATAGAACCCTGCATATCCTAGAAAACTACGCACTCCTTTGATGTTGGTTGGGGCTGGGAGTTTTTCGATTACTTCAATTTTTGCCTTATCAACTTCCATCCAGTTTCTGAAATTTTGTGCCCCAACACAATTCCCTCTCTCACCATGAAATGACATTTTTCCCAGTTTAAAACCAAATTTGACTCCTCACATCTCTCCAAGACTTTAGACAGGTTAATCAAACAAGTATCAAATGAAGGGCCAAAGACAGAAAAATCATCCATGAATATTTCAATGAATTCCTCAATCATATCGTGAAAAATTGTCATCATGCATCGTTGGAAAGTTGCTGGTGCATTACATAGACCGAATGACATTCGTTTATATGCAAATGTCCCGTAAGGACATGTAATGTGGTTTTCTCCTGATCTTCAGGGTCAATGGGAATTTACATATAACCCGAATAACCATCCAAGAAATAGTAGAAAGAATGTCCAGCTAACCTTTCCAACATTTGATCAATAAAAGAAAAGGGGGAAATGGTCTTTATAGGTGGCGTCATTGAGTTTTCTATAATCAATGCAAACACACCACCCTGTAACAGTTCTGGTAGGAATCAACTCATTGTTTTCATTCTTTACGACAGTGATCCCACCCTTTTTCGGAACCACTTGTACTGGACTTACCCACCTACTATCAAAAATCGGGTAAATAATACATGCATCCAGTAGCTTTATCACCTCCTTCTTGACCACTTCTTGCATAGCTGGGTTTAGACGTCTTTGAGGTTGGGTAGATGTCTTGTGGTCAGCCTCCATCAGAATTTTGTGCATGCACATGGATGAACTGATCCCTTTGATGTCTGCAATGCTCCAACCTACGGCTTTGATATTTTTCCTCAGAACTCGCAACAGCTTTTCTTCTTCTGTCCCTGTCAAAGTAGAGGAAACTATCACTGGCAGTTTATCGTTATCAAGTAAAAATAGATATTTCAGTAGCTAATATCGCAGTCGTAGTCCTTTACCAACTCTAGCCCTCTTCGTTGCCTCATGTTTTAACTCTTTTTGGGTGAAGAAGTACTTCAAGCTCTTATGATCAGTGAAAATCTTGCACTTCTCCCCATATAAGTAATGTCTCCAAATCTTCAATGCAAAAGCACTGCTGCGAGTTCAAGGTAATGAGTCGGATAATTCTTCTCATGAACTTTCAACAGTCTAGACTCGTAAGTTATCACTCGGTCATTTTGCATCAAGACTGCTCATATACCAAGCTTTAAAGCATCCGTATAAAGAACATACTCTCCTTTCCCTACTGGCATCGACAGAACTGGCATTGTAGTCAAAGCTTGGTTCAACTTCTCGAAACTTGCTTGGCATTTGAATCCCCAAATAAATTTTGCATTCTTCTTTATCAAGGGGGTCAAGGGTACCGCAATAGAAGAGAACCCTTGAATGAACTTCCGGTAGTATCCAGCTAGACCCAAGAGCTACGAATCTCGGTTATGCTCTTCGGTGCCGGCCATTCTTTAACTGCCTTGACTTTGCTCGGATCAACCTCAACTCCATCTCTAGAAATGATATGGCCTAAGAACGCCACTCTCTCGAGTCAAAACTCGCACTGGCTGAACTTAGCGTATAACTTTCTTTCTTGCAATATTTGCAGAGTCGTTCTCAAGTGCTGACTATGCTCCTCTCGGCTCTTTGAGTAAATCAGTATGTCATCTATGAAGAATATGATGAATTGATCCAGATACGGCAGAAATACACGATTCATGAGATCCAAGAAGATCGTTGACGCATTGGTCAACCCAAATGGCCTGACCATAAACTTGTAGTGTCCATATTGTGTCCTAAAAGCTGTATTATGAACATCGGACTCCTTTACCTTCAGCTGATGGTATCCAAACGAAGATCTATCTTCGAGAAAATCGATGCTCCTTGTAATGGATCAAATAAATCTTCGATTCTATGTAAGGGATACTTATTCTTGATGGTGACTCTGTTCAGCTCTCGATAATCAATGCAAAGTCGCATACCACCATCTTTTAAATATTTTTTTATTTCACAACATAACAAGTGAGAATTTTACCATATTAGCCTTAGATATCTATACTTCTATGGTATATTATTAAGTTTGAGACACTTAGAGTAGCTAAATTTTGGCGTCAACGGCGCGAGGACACCATTGCTATAAATATTGAAATCCTCAATCACACCACTACATCAACAACGACATCCCCGACTGGACTCTATTTATTTTGCGCTTCATTTATTCAAATTATAATTTTTTTGTTGTGTGTTGTATTAAAACAATATATTCTTAAATTTCTCCAACTATGAAGTTGTATGCGATGTTTTCCCCAAATTTTGGTATATCTTGCATGAGGTATATATCTTGCATGTTTTCCCCAAATTTTGGTATATCTTGCATGTTTTCCCCAAATTTTGGTTTATCTTGCATACCCGGCTTGATGGTGAGTATGGCGAGTTTGTTGTTTTGTGTATAAAGTAATGCTTATTGTTTACTAAAAATTAATTGTTAGTATTTTTTTCGTAGCTAGGCATGGGTTTACGAAAGATTTATCTTGCTTGGTCAACCTCGTGCTCTACAATGTTTTCCAAAGTTATTCAAATGGGGGAAAGCATGCTACCAGTTAATCGTGAATCGGCGGAATTGGTGTTGAGCTCTGATAATAAAGAATCATATAGTTATTTTAGGATATTATTTTGTCATATTCGTGCTTATTTGATATTTTTGTTTCGATATTTAAGCTTAAATCATCATATTTTATTGTTTGTAGGTTTGACCAAAATATATAAAAAGTTCGATTTTTGAGATAAGATCAAATAATTTAATGTTAAGTTGGAAGGATTCTCGATAAAAAATAAATAAATGATGAAATTTTTTTCGTATAATCCAAGAATATTTTATGATAAGATCGAGAAATTTTATGATTTTGGAACAAATTTGGGCTAGAAATATGATTTTTGTAATATTTGGAGCTTCCAAGATAAAGTTATGGAAGAAAGGCAAAAACAGAAGAGGTCCTGGAATAATGCGTGATCACATCTTGTGTCTGCATCACTTATACACTGTAACTGTATCAAGGAGCTCAAAATTAATGATAAAAATGACATATTTTAAAGGCAAAAACTTGTGTGAGACGGTCTCACGGGTCGTATTTGTAAGACGGATCTCTTATTTGGGTCATCCATGAAAAAGTATTACTTTTTATGCTAAGAGTATTACTTTTTATTGTGAATTTCGGTAGGGTTGACCCGTCTCACATATTAAGATCCGTGAGACGGTATCACATGAGACTCATTTTATTTTAAAAATCGTAATTATGGTATTTGATTTGTTGAATATTTTGGAGAGAGAAAAAACTTCTAGGATTATGATGAGGAAAGATCTGATAGAGTTTTTATGAAATAAAAACTCAATCTTCCTTATTGATAGCTTACATCCTATCATAGTAAGAGGAGATTCATTTTTGAATTTATTTTTTCTCTATCTTCTCTCTCCTATATACACAAAAATGCTACAATCTCGAGGGACTTTTAATCATCGAGATGTGAAGAACAAAGAGGAGAAAACGCACTAGACGAGAAAAATTCGTCATCATTGAGATTTCATGTTTTTATATTTATTTCTTTAATTTCATGAATTCAAACATTATATTTTTATCTAATTTTGATTTTATGGAGTAATAGTTGGACGAGCAAAAACCTTATGTTGATGACCCCACCTAGTAGCACACCTCAACGCAAGAAGAAGCATGTGGGCCATGGTAAGAAAGTTGTAGCGGAGCGCGTGGACTTGGTGTTGTGATTCTTGTTCTCTCATGCCCAAACGCAGCAGAAGTTTTTAATTTTTATTTTATTTTATTTTGATAATCAAAATATTTGGACACTCGTATAGTTTGGATTGAATAAACGCACATAGGATGTTTGAACATTTACCTTTAGTGAATTTTCACTTGACTCCAACTACGCGGGTATAAGCGAACATAGCTCTTGTTGTAAATCTCACGTATGTTCTTCAAGTCTCCTTCTTTCTTCAATCTTCAAATCAGGTCTACGATTGGATTACTTGTTCCTCTTCTAACTTGCACTAAAAAATTTAAAAACATTTTACGTTGAGATTAATCAAACAAGAGAAGGCTCAAAACCCTTTGAAAAATCAAAGGTGTAGGCCGAAATTATGAGAGTAAGAGAGGAGGATTTTCGAAATTCCTTGCTGGGAGGCTAGGGTTTCGAAATTTGCATGGATTAATTGTGTTAACCCTAAACCTAATACACATATATATAAGCTTAAGGCACATTAATTAAATTAAATACTTATGGGATTAATCAATTAATTATTCTAGTACAACTGGTTTATTTAATTCATTAATCATTTTAAAGAACCTTAATAATTTGTATGTTGGTTTTGTACTCCTACAAGCCCATAATACATACATCTATTACATTTAATTTAAATCATTTATAAATTCAACATTTGAAATTAATATTTAAATTATAAATTTAACTCCTTGAATTTATTACCTCCAAAATTTAACAGTCATAAATTCAACTCCTTGAATTTATTTCTCAGTGTTTACTATAAATTCAACTTCTTGAATTTATTATCTCAGTGTTTTATATAAATTCAACTCCTTGAATTTATTTCTCAGTGTTTACTATAAATTCAACTTCTTGAATTTATTATCTCAGTGTTTTATATAAATTCAACTCCTTGAATTTATTATCTCAACGGGGATAAAATAATCTAGTACTTGTGTGTCTCTCAATAGTTCAGAGATATAGCTAGCCGTGAGTTCACAACTCTTTGTGATTCAGGACATAATCCTTTATTCATACTTACCCTAATTTGCCTCATTCTATGTATCAATAATTGATCATGACAATATCAGAAATCATATTTCTAATTAAACCCAACGAATCATGATAAGAGAGTCTAGTAGCATTGCCCACGATTCCTAGATATCACTGATAGTGCCTGCAAGAACCAGTAGGTTATTATTAACGTATAGTACGGTCCATTCATCTCATATATCTCGACTGAATCTGCAACCATTGGTTCATCGAGGGTTGAATAAGAATTCGATAACTGTGTGACACATCTTTGATAATAAATAGTGGAATCGCATGTACACTGGAGAAATCTTTCCCTAATATACATCTCTTACTCTAGCAAGAGATTCTATGCACTATTATTTCATCAGATCACACAGGACATCCACACCCATAGGAGAGTGGTGAATTCCCGGCTACAATGCACTGGCTGTTATAAGTGTCGCAAATATACCCAATCTTGCCACCTGATGACCCTTCTGGAGTCGGTAAACGAGTAAAAGCACAACCCTAGCATATAGAGCCTCAGTGTTGTCCCGGGTCGTAAGGACTAATGGTGTACAATCACAACCATGGACTTATCCTCTCGATGAATGATAATCACTTGGAAAGTTTTAGGGAGGGCACTTTGGTATAATAATCATATGACATGTTTGAACATCTCTATGCCCTTACCAAGAAATGCGGTACACAACATCACAGATGCTAGTCACGATGGGCCACTACCTTCGAATTGTTTTTTCTGATAAAAATAAAATTTTTATGGTGCATCAATTTTCTGAAAAATTTTCTTGTGTGGTTAGAATTATTATTCAACATGATTTAAAACCATATGATATAGAGAACCTAGCTCTGATACCACTGTTGTGATTCTTGTCTCTCGTGCCCAAATGCAGCGGAAGTTTTAAAAATTTTTATTTTAGTTTGACAATCAAAATATTTGGACACTCGTATAGTTTGTATTGATAAACATACATAGGATGTTTGAACGAATACTTTTAGTGAATTTTCACTTATTTCCAAATATGCTGGTATAAGCGAACGTAGCTCTTGTTCTATATCTTACGTACGTTCTTCAAGTCTCCTTCTTTCTTCAATCTTCGAATCCGGTCTTTGATCAGCTTATTTGTTCCTCTTCTAACTTGTACTAGAAAATTAGAAGATATTTTACGTTGAGATTAATCAAACAAGAGAGGCTCAAAACCCTTTGAAAAATCAAAGGTGTAGGCCGAAATTATGATAGGAAGAGAGGATGATTTTCAAAATTCCTTCCTTGGAGCTGAGGTTTCGAAATTTGCATGAGTTAATTGTGTTAAACCTAAACCTAATACACATATATATATATATAAGCTTAGGGCACATAATTATATTAAATACTTAATGGTCTTAATCAATTAGTTATTCTAATCCAAGTAGTTTAATTAATTAGTTAATCCTTAATGTCCAATTAAGAAACTAAATAATCTAGTACTTGTGTGCCTCTCAATGGTTCAGAGATACAGCTAGCCGTTAGTTCACAACTCTTTGTGATTCAGGACATAATCATTTATTCGGGCTTACCCTAATTTGCCACATTTTATGTATCAACAAATGATCATGAGAATGTCAGAAATCATATTTCTGATTAAACCCATCGAATCATGGTAAGAGCGTCTAGTAGCATCGCTCCATGATTCCCTAGGTATCATTGATAGTGCCTGCAAGAACCAGTCGGTTTTGATTAACATTCAATACGGTCCCTTCATGTCATATATCCCGATCTAATATGCAATCATTGGTTCATTGAGGGTTGCATCAGAATTCGATAACTGTGTATCATATCTTTGATAATAAATAATGGCATCGCATGTACAATTGGAGAAATCCTTCTATTAGAACATTTCATGTTCGCAATCTTGATTTTGATGATAACTGAAACATCTGCTTATTAGTTTTGCTTAAAATGTGCTAGAAATTTTTTTTCCTCTTACATATATGTAAATACTTTGAAAATACCTTGTACCATTTTAAAATAAACAACCAACTAACATTTCAAAATCAAAGGAAAATATTTTAAATCGTAAAATCGTCAAACATTTTACAAAACCTAAAACTATTATTCGAAAAGTATAGCTCATACTAAACCTCTCAAAATCCACTCATAAACATAAATAAAAGTCATAAAATATCTTTAACATCACTTAAAATC
Organism: Primulina eburnea; assembly: GCF_022965805.1. Taxonomy (NCBI): domain Eukaryota; kingdom Viridiplantae; phylum Streptophyta; class Magnoliopsida; order Lamiales; family Gesneriaceae; genus Primulina; species Primulina eburnea. The sequence goes on from NC_133111.1 coordinate 32,501,972, forward strand.
ATAAATCATAACCAGTGCAGAAAACTAGCGTCGGTACTCGGGTTATGTGCACCTTCAGTCCAGCAAAGTCGTCCATCAAGATCTCCATTATCATATACATAATCAATATCACCTGCATCAATCACACATAATGAGTCTAAAGACTCAACACATCATATTCTTGATAACGAGTACTACATATACAGTCACATACAAAAGTGAAAAATACTTGTACTTAAAATATTGTTTTCATGAAGTTGCATAAACTTCAAACAAATCTATTTTCATAAACATTTTCATGATGCATAAACTTTAAATAAAAATATTTTCATAATGAAACATCACTTTAAACATAAACATGTCCATAAAATTTTCGTAAACATTATCATATACATTTTCATATCAGCATATTCATATTCATATTCATGTTTGTTGAATTCATATCATGATTGTGACTCGTATTTTTAATCGTATTGGCGATGGATTCATCAAGAGAAAATCACAGTACTGGACGGAGGAGACACCAGCGACACTCTCACCGGTCAACTGTGCCTTGGCCAACGTATTAACATATTCGTATTCGTATTCATATCTGTATCCAAACAAACACGATCGTCGGGCTCCAACTGAGACCATAGCGCTCACGATATTTCCAACATATCATGTATTTAGTCAAAATCCCTTCACGTCCTTCAACATGTCGAATTTTCATCACTTAATAAAAACATGCATCATAATATCGTTTTATTTTGAAACCAAGCATGAAACATGTCTTTAAATGCCATATTTAAATCATAAAAATCATAGACATTTAAAAATCGTACTTTAACATATAAAATTCCACAAACATCCATAACCATTTAAAATAATCATATTAGCATATAAAACAGTATTTAGGACACTGCCATGATGTTTACTATTTTCTAGGTGTAAAATGACCGTTTTACCCTTCGACGTAAAATTTCACGTTTTTTACTTTTTCTTAATTTCATTGACTCTAACATGTCCCAAATAATTATCTAAGCCTATATGAATTTTTCCGTATTTTTATTTAGCATAAATCGAGGACTTTCAATTTATTCTTTAAACATAGCATCTTACTGCGTTTTAATCTCGAATTAAACCAAAACTTAATATAAAATTCCCAAATTAAAAAATTAGACTTTTAATAATTATTTGAGCTTAAATATATTTTTTCCATAATTTTATAAAGCTTAAACTAGGTGTTTCAATTAATTCTTTAATTAATGTTTTGTGCGGCGATATAATACCGGATAAATCCAAAACTCGTTATTTTGATCCAAAATTTTTAACATAACCTTTTTATTATTTATCCTACCCTTCCAAATTATGATCCACACCCATAGACCCATGGATTCAATTTTATTTATAAAAATCTCGTTTTTGACACCTTGACAAACCACCCGAGCCATCTCCCGATTTACTCGAGCCACATCCAAGCCACCTCGAGCCAAACCCTAGCCAATCCACCTAGGGGCCTACTGACCAAGCCCAACCCTTTAACCAGTCCTTAGAACCAAGTTACAGCCCCTGCACCCTGAACCCAAATGTATGCTTGTGTGCGTGTGTTAGCATCCTAGGTGTATTAGGTTTCCCAGATGCCTAGGACTCTACCAGCCCTTAAACCCTTGACCCCTCATTACCCTAACCTTCCCTAGACCACTCCCAGACCAACCCAGCCCCTTGAATTTCATGCCTGAGCATTGCACCAGATTTCATTCTTGGCTGAGAATCACCTTGACATGCACTCCTATTTTATGGTGCTAGCCACCCAACCATGGAGCAAGCCCTTGAACCAACCCCTCAGGCACTCTCCTAGGACCCTAACCCCTTGACCTAGCCCAGCCCAGAATGTAATGCCCGAGATTTTTATTCTGATAATCTGTAATTATTGATTTATGATTTGATATGATTATGAAGGATCGTTCCGAGACACGAAATAAAATTGCACGTGAGATTTACTGTGTGAGGACGGTACCATTCGCTGCACATGCGCGACAGAATGCGCGCACATGCGCAAATGGGCAGAAGACCTCGCGCATCTGCATATGCGCGAGTTGTGCGTGAAGCCAATGCCAATTCCAGAGAACCTCGTGCATATGCGCTGAGATGGTGTACACATATGCGCGAGCTGCCGAGGAGAAAGGTGTAGAGACCAGTAGGTCTCGCGCATATGCGCCGAGGAGGGTTGCGCATATGCGCGAGACGTGTTGAACTAAAGATGAGCCACTTGCCACTTTTCATGCATTGTATATATATAATTGTGGCAATTACTCAGCAAAGGTAGAAAGAAAAGAAACGAGGAAGCCGAGGGAAAACTTCAAGTTCCGAATATAGATTTGTGATTTACGAGAAATCCGCCCGTCCGATTTTCATTCCGACTTCAGTAATGTGTTTCTATTGACGAGAGCTTCAATTGGACGTAAGTTGTTCTACGTTTTATTATGTTATGAAATTATGGTATTGCCAGAATCGGATATGATTCATATATGATGTTCTTGATATGTTAGACATCGTATAATCGAAACCGGATTAAATAACAGATACCATATGGAATTGTTATGATTTTCAGAATGGAATTGAATGAGATTTGATATCAGATTTTTATTTTTATCGACTAGGAGTTGTAGGAATTGATGTCTGTTGATTTGTGCTGCTGGGTATATTGAGATTGTACAGTTATGATGTTGAAACGGAATTTGATTCAGTTTTGATTATATCCAGTATTGATCTGAGTTGTATATTGATACGATATCCTCGATATTGTCATTGCCAGATTGAGTATTGACAGACATTGAATCCGAGACTTCGACAGAGTCAGATTAACAGAAAGAAAGGTATAAATCAATGTTGATTCGGGATTGCACAACTCGAGTTAGATTTGACTTGAGTTTCCCTAAATTACATACTTTATTTTATTGCATTGATATCTGCAATTGATGAGATTGATATGTATGGTCTATTGAATTATAGGCAAAGTATGTTTTGAGTCATAGGCTGATTTGCCAAGTCTTTGGCTGATTTGCCAAGTCTTCGGCTGAGTCGCCCAGACACTGGATGTTTGGTTTATGTCAATGTTGCTTAGGGATTGATTCATTCCTATCGCCGAGATTCGATATATGAGACAATGTCCAGAAACCGAGATCCCTAGATTAGAGATGAGTCGAGTCTGAGATGACGAGTCACGAGTTGATTTACAGTGTATATCATTTCATGTTTTCAGATTTTGATACATGTTATTGATATGTGTTTCATGCTTTTATATATGCTTTTATATGATTGCATGTTTACATTGTTTATACTGGGATTATTTTTTCACCGGAGTTATCCGGCTGTTGTCTTGTTTGTATGTGTGCATGACAATAGGTGGGGCAGGATCGGGATCAGGAAGAGGATGAGCGATTCAGAATTAGCGTGGAGATCCGGACTTAGAGTAGATTGGTTTTCAGTACTTGATATAGTGACTGAAATTTAGTGGAGATAAATAAATATTGTACAAGACTTGTACCTTTATTTTGATATGTATATCAGATCGAATACATTACGTTTCTGCATTTGCATTTTTAAAAAAATTTATGTCCCACATTTCTTAATTTTTATATTGATTCTTAATAATGATTAAGAAGACGAATTAGGTTTGGGTCCCCCCCCCCTTCTTCCCTGCACAACAGCACACCCTGCGCTGCCCCATTGAAGCTCTCGGGTGGAGTCCTTGTTGGCAAGGACTCCTCGCATCCCCTGGTTTTCAAGTCCTAGCATGGCTACGACTCTTCCTCTGACCCCTCACGGACCATAGCCAAGCCCTGGCCCCAACCAAACCCAAAAGCGTGTAAAACATGTCCCTTATCATCCTAATACATCGAAGTCCCTTTTAACATATTAAACATGTTTTTGAATCAATTAACAAGCTTTCAAATTCATGATAAAGCACAAAAACTAAAATAATAAAAGTGCATCTTGTTTTTCCATGCAATACATATTTAAATAAATACTATTGTTTGATTGATGTTTGAAAGAAAGAATATGGCATGCTTTTGCATTTAAACGCACGATTTTACGTTGACGATTGCGAAGAAGGGTGACGGCGGGACCTTGGCTTGAACCCTTGAAGCTTGTTCGAATTTTCTCCAAATTAGTGTGTGTGCATCGTGTATTATGATGAGAGATTTCAGAAAAGTGGGGTGAGTCTTATGAATTAATGGGGAGGGTTTAATATATTTTATAGCTAATTAATCACTAATTAGGCTTAGGCCCATTAAGTGGTAATTTAGGCTCATTAATGCTTAATTAGAATTTTAAAAAGTAATTTTGTTTAAATAAGTTTGTGAATTTATTAGTCGGGTTGCTAAAACGTTCGTATTTTTGTTGAAAAATCAATACCGATAAAATTTACGTCCCGGCGTAAAATCACCTCAAAACCACTTATTTCCAAAAAAAAAAAGAAAAAGCATCGCCCTTAATTTAAATAATTAAAAAAATTAACAAATAAAAATGTTTTCTATTTTTCAGCCCTCGGTCTCCGTTCCTCGATCACAACTCGAATAACCCTTAAAAATACATTTTAATACAACCATGTAGAAAAAAATATTTTAAACATGCAAATATGTACATCATAATTAATTCATGCAATTAAAAACATTTAATTAAAAATACAGAGGAATTTAATAATTGCATGCATGTGGTTTACGTGACCTTCAAATTTTCGAGACGTTACCAGGATTGCTTTGCCATGACCTATATGTCCATGAGGTCTTCGGTTCGAATTCCTGGGAAGGTAAAAGCTCCAGTGCCTGGGCTGGAGAAGTTATATGAGTAATGGCGCATGGGAAAGCCTGTGAGGGAAAAGGCCCCAGTAGGAACCCAAGATGGGACAAGGCCCCCGAGGAAGCCAAGATCGGGATAGCTCATGGTCGTTACAATAACAAAACTTGTATTTTGCTTCTAATAATTTACCTAAGTGCGGAGGAAGTTGGAACTGATCATGCTTTGAACTGATCAGTTATCGAGCCAAAACTGAAGCTAACATATGCGAACTGAAATGTAACGCCCCGAAAATTTTAAGTTCCACGCAAACCAAATGCATACAAGTTATTAAATTTCTTGTGCATTTTAATTAATTATTTTAATTGCATTAATGAATTATGTTGTGCATATTTCATGTTTAAAATACACTTTTCTACATTGTTGCATTAAAAATGTATTTTTAAAGGATATTCGAGTTGCGATCGAGAAACGGAGACTGATGGCTAAAAAAAGAAATTTTTTTTATTAAGTAGTTTTTTTTAATTATTTAAAATATGATTGATGCTTTTTAATATTTTTGAAAATAAGGGGTTTTGAGGTGAATTTATACGTTGGGACGTAATTTTTATCGGTGTTGATTTTTCTACAAAAATACGAACATTTTTAAAACCCAGCTATTAAACTCCCAAGCTTTTCTACTCAAAATATTTTTATGTCTTAAATAAACACTAATGGGCTTAATTAACATGATTAATATGCCTAAACCTTATTATGGCTTAATTAAGTTTTTAATATTTAATTTTGAACCTAAACCTTCCAAACCCCACGCCCACCTCCCCAATACCATCAAAGTTCTCTCCAAACTCATATAACACGGCACACAAACACCATAAAATCTGAGAGGAAAATTTGAAGGTTCTTCAAGGGAGTTTAAGCCATCGTCTTCGTGCTATCGTTCCTCTATTTGTCAAACGAAAATTCGTGCATTTAAAATGCAAAGGCACGTCATGTATATCTTTTTCTCGTCTGTCACATCGTATTATCGTTTTAAATTGCGTCTTAATGAAAAGCATGATGTTCTTATAATTATTTTCGAAATATTTCATATACTTGTGGTAAACTTATGATTTTATGTTCCAAATTCATGTTTTATGTTGTTTAAGGGGCTGTCATGATTAGGACATGATCAAGCAAAGTTTTTACACAATCTAGAGTCCTAGAACACGCACCATACATGCTGCTATCACGAAGGAATCAAGCTGGTACGATAATTCTGTCATGTTGTCTTGAGGGCTCGGTTGTGGGGGGCTTGTTGATCGGCTTGTCGTTGGCTGGAGCCAGGGCTTGGCCAGGGTCCGTTAAGGGTCAAGGTTAGGGTCATATCCATGCTAGGACTCGATCACCAGGGCTGGGAAGGAGTCCTAGCAAGCTAGGACGCCAACCCGTGTGAGCAGCGCCATGTGCGCTTCATGACAGCAGCCGCGAAAGGGAAGGTAAGCTCGGCAGGGGGCTTCAATCTGGGCTAGGGTTACTCACTATGGTCCTAGGTGGGTGCACAAGAGGCTGGTTCAAGGGCTGGGTCGATGGCTAGAGTCCTAGGCAAACAAACGTGGAGTCCATGCACGATAAGAGTCTCGGCCGTGAGCACTTCTAGTGGTAGGGCTTCGGGTTCGTGTTAGGGGTCAAGTCCTTGGGTTCTTAGAGTCTAGTAGGGTTCAGGGGGAGGCTGGCTCGTGGTTGGCTCATGAGGGCTCGGGCCTGGCTTGAGGGAAAATCAATTTGGCTCGAAAGTGGCTTGAAGCGTAGGTCTAGGGTTTTATCGTGGAAAAAATAAATCGAAGCACAGCTCACGGGGGTCGAGTCATGCTTCAAGTGGGTTAAAATAACTAAAAAGTCTAAGTTTTTAATTTAAAAATTTTATATTAAAGTTTGAAATTATTCGGGATTAAAACGCATTAAAAACGAATAATTAAAGATAAATTAAAAAGTCTAGTATTTAAGCTAAATAAAATTCTAGGAAATTTAATTTAAGCTTAAATAATTATTTGGAACATGTTGGAGTCAATGAAATTAAGAAAAAGTCAAAAACGTGAAATTTTACGTCTGGGGGTAAAACGGTAATTTTACACCTAATAATTAGTAAACGTCATGGCAGTGTCCTGAATGCTAATTTATATGCTAATATGATTATTTTAAATGTTTATGGATGTTTTTATAATTTAATATGCCACAATTTTTATTTTAAATTTTTTATGGATTTTTATATGCTAAAATGTTGATTTTAAATGTTTATGATTTAATATGTCAAAATGTTATTTTAAATGTTTATGATGTAAAAATGTTATTTTAAATGTTTGTGAAATTTTAATATATTAAAATGTTTATTTTTAAACGATTATGGATTTTATGATAAAACGATAAAGTTAAAATAAAGGTTGCATGCTTGTTTTTAAAAGAAAATTGATATTAAATGCATGATTTTTATAAAGTGATGAAAATGTGAAATATAGGAAGAGATGAAGTAATTATGACTATTGAGGACATAAATGGAGATATCGTGAGGAAAAAGGTCCAAGAGGGACCCCATTTACGGGAGAAGACCCTAGAGGGAGCCCATTCGTGGGAGAATGCCCCAAAGGGAGTCCGTCTATGGGAGAAGGCCCCAGAGGTAGCCCGAAAATTTTATTTCAATTCGATGAGGATAAGCCAAGGCTCAGTTTACGGGTGAGAGTGTCGATGATGTCTCCGCCGCCCAGTACTGTGGTTACATGTAGATAGATCCATCGAATTTTTGATGATGAGGAAAGTCACAATCAACTATCTGAATTCAATAAAAGGAAAAATGTATATGTTCATGATGAAAGGATATATGATAAAAGGGAAGAAGTTGAAGTTTAAGTTATGCATGTTCATATAAATATGTTTATGATGATATGAAAATGTTTACGAAAATGTTTATGAAAATGTTTATGAAAAGGTTATGGAAATGTTTACGTTTAAAGTTTATGCATCATGAAAATGTTTATGAAAATGGTTATGTTTAAATTTTATGCATCTTCATGAAAAAAATAGTTTAAGTACATATATTTTTCACTATTGCATGTGATCTGTATATGTAATACTTGTTATCAAGATTATGGTATGTTGAGTCTTTAGGTTCACTAGATATGATTGATGCAGGTGATTATGATAATAATGATAATGGAGGTCTTGATGGTTGACTTTGCTGGACTGAAGGTGCACATAACCCGAGGACCGATGCTAGTTTTTCGCACAAGTTATGATTTATGATTTTAAGTTATGTTAAAGATATTTTACGACTTTTTATTTATGTCTTTGAGTGGTTTTTGAGAGGTTATAGTATGGGCTATACTTTTCAAATAATATTTTTAGGTTGGTAAAACGTTTTACGATTTTATGCTTTAAACTATTTCCTTTAGATTTTTAAATATCAGTTGGTTGGTTAGTTTTTTAAAAATAGTGTCAACGTATTTTCAAGCATATATTTGTATATTTTGAATTATGGAGATTAAGGAGGAAAAAAAATTCTAGTACTTTTAACCAAAACGAGTAGCAGACGTTTCATGAAAGTGCCAGCTGATTGCCCAAACTGAATCAGCTCAACTGATATTTTAAAGAACAGTTCAACAGACTGTCCAGCTGATAGACAGTTCAGCATAAGACCTTCAAAATCCCGGCCAGCTGATGAAGTGCTCAACTGATGAAGAGCCCAGCTGACCAGTTCAACTGAAAGAGTGAAATCGATTTAACTGACGAGTTAACAGATTTCACTAGCCCAACTGAATATCATTTCAGATGACTAGTTAGGTGCATCAGTTAGGATTCAATAAGTTGCAGAACTCGGCAAGCCTATTCAATGGAATCCAGCTGTGCACAAAGGTACAAAAGTAACAACTGTACTATCAAAGTACAACAATGGACGTTGCAGCAAAGCTTAAAGACAAAAAGATAGATTTCGGAAAAGTCGAGACACGAATCTCCAGGAATGCATTCAAGCTACAACAGATACAATTATTGAGTCTCATTGTACGATCAGTTTCCCGCCTATAAATAGAAGAACAGTGATGACCAATAAAGTAATAAGTGTGTCGAAACACAGAGAAAAAGGGCATGCATATTGCATATCAGCTTATAAGAAGCAATCAGCCCAGTCGAGGGAAAACTTCATCGTGTTATCAGCTTAGATTATAAGTACAATTCTCTCAGTGTTTGAGAACTCTTTTGTTTTGTAATAAAAGATCAGTTCTCACACACATACACCACCACTCAAATACCGTCTTGTACAAAGACGTAAAACTTGTGTATGCAGTCTTTGACACATAGAGGTTAAACAATTGTTGGCTGGAAGGTGATGCCTTGACTCTAGTCTAGGATTTCAGTTAGGCAGTTGGGTAAGTCCTAAACTAAGTGGGTTTGTATAAGGTGTTGTATAAATCAAAGTCTCCTACTGGATCGTACCCGAGGTGGTAGAAGGCGTGACGTAGGAATAGTTGAAGTCTCTGAACATCTATAAACATATTTTTTGTATTTAATTTTTTAACTACTGTTTTCAAATTGATTTGATTAGTTAGAGCATCCGTCAGTTTAGTTTTCACCATAACTGAACTAATATACGTCACAACGGATTCCCCTGATTTTCAGTTATTCAGTTACGCATGATAGATAATATATCAGTATTTCTTAACAAATGATTACTTCGAGTGTTTTCCGCTTGGTTTGTAACCAAACTAGATTTAATTCATCGGTGTAAACATTCTTAGAACACGAGCTATTGCAGCTCTTGGAGAATATTGTATTTGAAGCACCTTTCAGGTGCCCAAACCTATCCTTCCATTGGTATCAAAGCTAGCTGTTCTAAGAAGGACATTTGAAACTGACTAAATTATTTTACTTTAAAATAATTTAAAAATCTATTTAAAATTACTTTATATTATTTTCAAAACTATTTGAAAATGTTTATCTAACGCTTATTGCGAATAGTAGAGATTATTGGCTCTGCGACTAACATTGTAGCCACTTCTCTCGACTCCGAGCTTTGGGGCTTCAATCAGCCTGCAGGTGTATGAGTCCTACATGTTGTCTATTCAGCAAAACTGATCGGAAGACAAGGTTTCAGCTGCCAACCTGCCAGTTGAAGTTGATCCACAGATAAAACCCAGCTATGTTGAGATGTTGGATGATTAAAGTTGAGCTTAATCATCAGTGGTATGCTGCCACTTAACTGCCATATTAGATCAAGTAGATCATCAATGTGGTTCAACATCAGCTTAGTCCAGTTTGAGTCAGCTCGACCAGTTTGGCAACACAGAGATCATGTTCAAGGCAACAAGATGTTTTTCTGGCCATAAGATTCAAGATCGTTGCAGGACTTCAAGAGTTCAAAGCAACCAGTTGTTGGTATATTCAGTTCTGTCATGTATAAACTGATCGATATTCGATGTTGTTTACAATATGCTATTACAATAGCAATTTTCCCTCATAAATAATGATGTACTTAAATGTTTAATAAAAGAGAGATCTATTTGATTAAATAAACATCATGTTTATCCAATTATGTTTCTACATGATTGAACTGATATCTCTAGATTTTTTGCCTAAACTGTTTGAATGAATAAAGCTACCAAATTTCAGCATAGATAATTATCTTTTAAAATGAGGAGTTTTCAATTCAGTTAGTGAGGGATAGATTTATTTCCCTCGAACTGAAAAATGTTTTAAACTCATTTTTAACCAGGTTTTAAATTCAGTTATTGATGAGGAGCTTTCTTATGCCTCGAACTGAAAATTTTTCTTTAACCGTTTTTAAATTTTTTTATTCCCACAAAGGTAAAATAAGTTAATTTTTTTAAATCAGTTATTTTTTTAAAATCACATTAACTGTTTAAGTTTTGTGATCACAAAAAAGGAGGAGATTTTTTAAATTTCATGTTCGCAATCTAGATTTTGATGATAACAAAACTTGTATTTTTGTTTATAATAATTTACCTAAGTTCGCAGGAAGCTGGAACTGATCAGGCTTTGAACTGATCAGTTATCGAGCCAAAACTGAGGCTAACAGATGCAAATTGAAAGTGTCAGCTAATTGCCCAAACTGAATCATCTCAACTGATATATTAAAGAACAATTCAACTAATTGTCCAGCTGATAGGCAGTTCAGCAGAAGACCTTTAAAAACCCGGCCAGCTGATGAACTGCTCAATTGATGAAGAGCTCAGCTAACTAGTTCAACTGAAAAACTGAAATCAGTTCAACTGACGAGTCAACTGATTAACTGAATATCAATTAAGATGACCAATTAGGTTCATCAGTTAGGATTCAATCAGTTGCAGAACTCGGCAAGCCTATTCAATGGAATCCAGCTGTGCACAAAGGTACAAAAGCAATTGTACTATCAAAGTACAATAATGGGCGTTGCTGCAAAGCTTAAAGACAAAAATTTCCAGCTTGGATTTCGGAAAAGTCAAGACACGAATCTCAAGGAACAAATTCAAGCTGTAAAAAATAAAATTATTGATTTTCACTGCACGATCAGTTTCCCTGCCTATAAATAGAAGATCAATGAAGACCAATAAAATATTAAGTGTGTGTAAACACAGAGAAAAAAGGCATGCATATTGCATATCAGCTTACAAGAAGCAATCGGCCTAGTCGAGGGAACATTTCATCGTGTTATCAGCTTAGATAAGAAGGACAATTCCCTCAGTATGTGAGAACACTTTCGTGTTGTAATCAAAGATCGGTTCTCTCTCTCACACACACACACCACAACTCAAATATTGTCTGGCACAAAGAGATATGTAGAACCCGATAAATCAGATTACGTATAAGCCATGCATAATTCCTATTATTTAAACTAAAAATAATTTTTATACATTTAGGGAGTGCTTAATTCATTTTAAAAATTTGTTAAGTCATGATCATTTATTTTAAATCGCAGATGTTTAGTTTTATCTTTTCGGTTAAATACGCGAGGCCGGACCGGAGTTGGAGTATTGAGATAAAATTAATAATAAGAAAATATTCCTAAATTTAATTTAAGCCAAGAAATAATTTATTTTAATGATAGAGAATGTTTTAAGATTTTATTTAATTAATTAGACTTAAGTTATTAATTAAATCTCTCATGTCCAATATTTAGTTAATAGCCTAAATTAAATTGTGTAGCCAAGTGGAATAAATTTATCTAGGTCTAATTTATTCAAGAAATTATAACCTAACGTTTTAATAATTAATTCTATAGACTAAGCCATGCCATGCAAGATTTTATCCTAATTTAATTTATTAATTTCACTAAAATACTTAATGGGTGTATAAAACTTTAAAGACTTAAAATACAAGATTTAAGCAATATTTTTCCTTGCATTTAAACATCAAATTTCGGCCACTCCCTTAGACAATTTAATTATGTTTGGCAACTCTCCATTCTAGACTACCCTTCCATAACCCTTCATGGTATATTAATTCCCTCACTTTTAAATCACCTATGATTAATAATTTAAGCAATATTTTTACCTTGCTTTGGGTAGATAATCTCGGCCATCACCCACCAAATCACCCCTCAATCCATCAATTTATCACACCTCATTCCTTAGCTAATAAACACTAGGATAGAAAGATTTGTTTTGCCATTCAAATCCCCATTTATTTTTTAACCTTCCCCTCCATTACCTAGCCATTCTCCATCACTCTCATTCGAAAATTTCAGAGGAAACACTAGCTAGAAATCGTGAACCAAGAGCTAGAAAACAAGAGAGAAAAGAAAACTACGTCTCCGCCGCGCCGTGTTCGTTGTAGTGTTTGTTTTCTTCAAAACAAAAATTTCAGGCATGTTTATATGTTTCTTTTCTCTTCAATCAAGATTATTTGCATATTTCTCATGTTATAATTAGGTCGCATCAAGCCTGTGAACGATCCAACCCATCAAGTAAAACAGGGTTATAATTATATTACGTGCATAAAATATAAAATGTTTTTTTTTGAGATATATGCGATATGACTTGTGGCCACCTTACGCTTATGGGATTGCTTCACCCGGTGATTTACGACCGGTTTACGATTATGTATGGGTACGGATATCCAGTCCAAGGGTTGTGATGATTTCTACGGTCTAGTATACTGTGGTTTAGTCTGATCAGACGTGCAAGTTATGTTATGGGCCACTTGTGTAGAAACATTATCTCTACCAGAAAAATTACGATATGATAATTTATGACAGGGTTGTATCGAGCAATATTTTACGTACGATTTTCAGATATGCACGTATTTAGAATTACTCATGACACTATTTTCACCTTACACTTTATGATACGATATTTTTACGTTAAACGAAATTTTATGATATATTTACTTATTATTCATGATATATGCATGCTGAGTCTTTAGACTCACTAGACTTAATTGTTGTAGGTACTGATGAGGTCGAGACTGAGGGCGGGGACCAGTGCTAGCTTGGGTCAGCAGTAGTAGGAACCCGAGGACCTTATGTTTCAGTTTATTCACTATTTTATGCTCAAACTCAGTTTTAATACGTCGAATGATTTTTTTTAGTTGTTGTTTTGAAACACAATATTTACTTCCGCTGTTATTTTAAATCTAAATCCATTTATCAGTTTATTTTATGTATGATGCATGTTATTTATTTAAAGAGAAAAATTTTAAATAATTCCGCAAATTTACAAATACGAAATACGAGTCTTTACAGTTGGTATCAGAGCACGTGTTCTTGTAAAGGGTTGTACTACTACTGACCTAAAGAAGCTCAAGAAGTCACGTCTTCGGTCTGTAAGTTTTACGTTTACGCATTTCGTTTAAATCATGAAATATTTAGTAGCATGTTTTCAAGAAATGTTTTATGTCAAGATTATGATTATGCAGTATTTATTTAAATTTAAAGAAATAATGGAATCATGCATGTTGGTTACGTATGGGTTGTATGTATGGAACAGTATGCCTCCTAGATGCAATCCTGAGCGCATGAGAGATGATCAGCATCGTCATGAGGACGGTGAGGATCATAGGCAAGAGAGGGATTTACCACCATCCCCTCCACCGGACATGAACGCCCAGATGATAGCTAGAATGACTCAGTTCTTCGCACAGTTTGCGGGGAACAATGCTGGGGTAGCCAGGCAGACGGGGCCTGAGGCTACCTATGAGTGGTTCATGAATATGAGACCGAAGGAGTTCTCAGGGATGACATATCCTATGATTGCCGAGGGCTGGATTAAGTCCCTGGAGGTTATCTTCGAATTCATGGAGCTTGGAGATGAGGATAGGGTTCGTTGTGCGACCTTCTGTTTGGAGGAGACGCCCGCTTATGGTGGGAAGGAGCATCAGTAGCCTTGAATTTGGCTACTCTGAGCTGGACGCTCTTTACAGAGGTATTCTAATCTAAATATTTTACTGACGAGGTGCGTTCCAGGTTTACCAGGGATTTTATGAACCTGAGGCAGAGAGACATGACTGTTACGGAGTTTATCCGTAAGTTTGAGAGGGGTTGGCATTTTGTACCCCTGATTGCAAATGATGCTGGAGCCAAGTTGAGACATTTTCTGGATAGTCTATGGCCGATCTTTCGCTGTGATGCTAGTGTGTCTGGCCCTACCACCTATGATGTCGCTGTCTCCAGAGCTCTAGCTGCAGAGCAGGATCAGAATGATATTGAGAGAGATCGCCAGGTCAAACGACCAGTCTAAACGCCGCACCGCCATCCTCATCAGCAGCAGGGACGTGTAGTCCCGAGAGCCACGGAGTATACAGTCTGTGCCAAGTGCTCACGCCGCCATACTGGGGTTTGTAGATATGGTTCGGGGAAGTGCTACAAGTGTGGTAGTCCTGACCACTTACTGAAGGAGTGCCCTCAGGGGAGTCTGCCTAACCAAGGCAGAGTTTTTGCCCTCCATGCAGCGGAGACGAACCCAGAGATAATGCTCTTGACAGGTATCTTGAAGCTTTAATTTTATATTTTAAAGTTATTGTTTCGAGGTTTTGGGTTGAGATTCTGAACTTAGAATTGGTGATATGATTGCATGTTCTAATCAATGTGGCTTTCAGAGTTTAGATTAGAAGAACTTTGAACTTCGCATGTCTATAAGTTTAGTTCTTGTAACTATTGGGTTCAGCTTGATGTTCCAACATTTCAGAGAGAATTTTTATAGCTGGTTCAGCTACAAATGCCTTGATAGATTCAGGGGCTGCTCGCTCGTTCATTTCGGAGAACTTTGCAAGTTTCCTCAAGGTCAAGACCATCGGGCTAGACATAGCATATTCAGTAGTACTGCCTTCTGGAGAGGAGCTGACAGCTACTAATGTGATCCGAGACATAGACCTCGAACTTCATGGTAATCTTGTTTATGCGAATCTTATCGTATTGCCGATGCCATAATTTGATATCATTCTGGATATGGACTGGCTATTAAGGAATAGAGTTTTGATTGACTTCCTGCGGAGATCTGTTCTAGTTCGACCGCTTGGAAGAGAGCAGTTCTTATTCGAACCAGACAGGTACTTTCCTTTACCGCGTATAATACCTTGTGTCCAGGCTAGGAAGCTTATGCGTAGATGGTGTCGAGCGTTTTTAGCGACTTTTGTATCTGTTCCCGAGACACCCAGTCAGTCAGCCTCTGATGTCCCAATTGTTAGGGGCTTTTTAGTCATGTTTCATGATGACGTCTCTGGTATTCCACCTGTGCGGGAAAATCTATTGAACTTATGCCAGGTACCACACCGATCTCAAAAGCACCGTACCGAGTAGCACCGACAGAGATGGCAAAACTCAAGAAGCAGATTCAGGAACTTCTTGACAAAGAGTTCATTCGCCCGAGTTTTTCACCATGGGGCGCACCAGTCTTATTTGTGAAGAAAAAGGATGGTTCGATGAGGCTCTGCATTGATTACTGGGAATTGAACAGGGTTACACTGAAGAACAAATACCCACTCCCGAGGATTGAAGATTTATTTGACCAATTGCAGCGAGCCTCAGTATTCTCAAAGATTGACCTGCGTTCGGGTTATCACGAGTTGAGGGTGAAAGATGCTGATGTTCTCAAGACTGATTTTAGGACTCGTTATGACCACTTCGAGTTATTTGTGATGCCGTTCGGTTTGATGAATGCGCCAGCGATCTTCATGGATCTCACGAATCGCATATTTCAGTTGTACCTTGATCAGTTCGTGATAGTATTCATAGAAGACATTCTCGTCTACTCAAAGAATCATGAGGAGCACAACAGACATCTGACCGCGGTTTTGTAGACCTTACAGAAGCACCAACTATTCGCGAAGTTCAGTAAATGCGAATTCTGGTTAGAGAAAGTGTTGTTGTTAGGCCACATCGTTTCTAGCAGCGGTATTGAGGTAGGCCCTGCGAAAGTTGCCGCAGTTAGAGATTGTGTTGTGCCGCACAATGCATCAGAGATCCGTAATTTCCTTGGGCTAGCAGGATATTATCGGAAGTTTATTCAAGGATTCTCCTCTATCGCGGTTCCACTCACGTCGTTGACAAAGAAGAATGGGAAATTTTTGTGGAGCGATGAGTGTCAGAAGAGCTTCGATACTTTGAAGTAAGCTCTTATCTCAGCACCAGTACTGGCCATGGCGTCAGGGCCCGGAGACTTTGTCTTGTATACCGATGCTTCGAAGCTCGGTTTAGGCGTAGTGTTGATGCAGCATGGGAAGGTGATAGCGTATGCTTCTCGTCACTTGAAAATCCATGAGAAGAATTATCCTACCCACGATCTACAGTTGGCAGCCATATTTTTTGCCTTGAAGATTTGGAGGCATTATTTGTACGGAGAGAAGTGACAGATCTTTACCGACCATAAGAGCCTCAAGTTGTAGTGCCCAAAAATTCAGTACACGTATAACCTATGCATTTATTTTATTATTAGATCAATTATTTACTTTTAAATGAGTTTTGGTCATGCATAATTTATTTAAATGCATTATTTTAAATTATTTACGTTTATGGGATGCACGTTAAAATGTCTTTCGAGTTTCATGTTTCAGGCGATTATTCGAGGCGGGATTGAGGAAAAGACCGGGGGACGATTTTTGGCAATTTAAAAGAAGGTATTTTATTTTAAGTTGAGAGTGGGGGTATTTTAAATAATTTAGTGAGTTTTAGCATTTTTGAGCCTAAATATTTAATTAGTAATTTTAAGACCTTTAAACTTTCAAAGTCTAGTTTGGTGTGTTATATTTTAATTAAAGAGTTTTATTTAAAAGTTAAGTGTGAGTTAATGTTTTGATTAGTAGACTACTATTTTAATTAAACAAAAGTTAGTCTCCTAATTTATTTAATACACACGCACACACACAAACCCACTTTTACACACACCTGTAACACGCCTAAACACACACACACTCTAGCATTCAAGTTTTATTATTATTTTTGAGAGAGAAGTTAGGGTTCTTGAGAGCATAGGCAGCCGCCCCCTTCCCCCATCATTTCCAGCAATTTCGTTGCATTTTATTCAAGAAAAACAGTGCCACGTTCGTCCCGGATCAAGCCTCTCTCCATCTCCGCTTCGGTGTCGTCTTTCGGTAACGTTATCGTCATAAAGGCACGTATAATCTGTTCTTGCTGTGTCGATCAAGTCATATATTGTATTGCGTTGTTTTTATGCGTAAAAGTTATGTATGATGCTAGTAGTTTGAGCGGATCATGAATCAGATCAATTTCGAAGGAAAATTTTTAGATCTAAAACTCGTTTTTACTGTTCATGTCAAAACTGCGATTTTTCTGTTCATATTTTGGGAAAACTTTCAACGACAAAAACGTAGAACTTTTCGATACCTTCGATTTGATATATGGTTCGAAATTTTTTGACAAATATTGAGTGAGTTATGGCATTTTTCGTGGGACTGCTCAAACTGCGTTTCAGAAAAGTTATGATATTGATAATTCTTGAAGTTTCAGTGTTGCAGGCTTCGTTGGAAACCAACGGGCGATCGTT
Organism: Primulina eburnea; assembly: GCF_022965805.1. Classification (NCBI taxonomy): domain Eukaryota; kingdom Viridiplantae; phylum Streptophyta; class Magnoliopsida; order Lamiales; family Gesneriaceae; genus Primulina; species Primulina eburnea. The sequence goes on from NC_133111.1 coordinate 32,519,692, forward strand.
GCTGCGTATAAGCATGTTAGTATTGAGGTTTGGTGTATTTTTAAGGTTTTGATGTACGTTGTTAGGCGTTTGAATTAGTTAAAGTTGTAGGAAAATGATTGATGCTAATTGCATAATTGGTGTTGCATTGTGTAGTATAGTGCACGTTGTGTTTGAGGTGTTTGGATAAGTTTTGACGCAATATTATGGTGTCCTAAGAAGGGTCATAAGGTGTTAAACTTTGTGCCATTGAGTTGCAATTGGGAGGATAGGCACGTGCATAAGTTTTCTCGCAGGTATCAACATACAGTAGGCACATGGACCCTAACACGGACCCGGGCACGGGGTCCGTGCATTTGTTATTCCTTCAGTGTCAATTTTGCGAGACAGCACAGACCCTTACACGGATGAGGGCACGAGGTCCGTGCCTTTGGGTTTCACCTAGTGTATTTTTCCAGTGCCTACACGGATGTCCACCCGGACCCTGACACGGGGTCCGTGCCCCTCCTCCCTTTCAATGTCTTTCTCCAGAGTCTACCCGGACCCCTACACAGACCTCAGCACGGGGTCCGTGTCTCCTCTATTCTGCACGCACATTTTACAGTACCTACACGGACCCGGAGCCGGACCTGGGCACGGGGTCCGTGTCCTTCATATTTTGGGAAAAATATTATAACACGTTTGAGGTTTGGGGTTATGGTTTAGTGCAAGGATTATCCAGGGTCATGTTATGGGAAATATTAGAACGTCCTAAGTATTGATTTGGACTTGAGAGTAAGTATGATTCCTACGTTTAAGTTATGCAAATTCATGTTAGTTGGTGTAGCAACGGCCCCGATCGATGTCTAACGAATCCCTCAACGCCAAGTAAGTATGTTGACGTGCAAAGAAAATATGTCAAGTTTTTGAGGTATGCTAAATGTCTTGTGACCAAATTATGTTAGGATTGGAAAGCGATAAATTATGAACGGGGACCAATCCGCCCGTTAAATTATGAACGGGTTAGATCATGGTTGGAAAGCGTTAAATTATGAACGGGGACCAACCAGCCCGTTAAATTATGAACGGGGATCTTATGTATGTGGCAGTGGATACGTCCCTGTCAGCCCAGTACTGTGGTGTGTCTGATCAGGCGTTTATTATGTTATGGGTCACTTGCTTTGAAACATTCCTCTACGCAAAATGATGAAGTTATGTATGTTTACGTATGCAGTATGTTTATGAAAGTTTATGTTGATGGCACGTCTAGTTTTGTATGTATGTATGTTCAAGCTTCAAATTATGTATGTCCTATTTTAAAGTGCATGTGATTTTTATTATGTAGTACTCGTTATTCCAGTTTATACGTGTTGAGTCTTTATACTCACTAGACTTGATCGATGCAGGTGAGTACGATGAGCAGGAGACAGGAGGTGGCGACCAAGGGGCAGGCTTGGGCTGAGCGGCAGGCTAAATCCGAGGACCACAAGTTTATGTTTATGCAAACTTTTAAAATACTCTGATGTTTTGATTTGAATGTGAGATGTTTTGAGACAGCGTTCTGTTAGCAAACTCTTATTTGGTGATGGATTATTTTAAAGATATTTTATGTATGTTGGGTGACGACCGTACGGATGTTTTATTTGATTAAAATTTTTAATTTTCCGCAAATTTTAAGTATGAAAAGTACGGTTCGTTACAGTTGGTATCAGAGCGGTGTTCTTGTAAAGGGTTACGCCTACTGCTAGTCGCAAGAAGCTCTCGAAGTCACACCTCAAGTCCGTAAGTTTTAAAGTTTTGAGTTATGCTATGTACTATGCAATAGGTCATGATTTCAGCATGTTTATGTTTTAAAGTTCAAAATTTCGTGCACCTTATGATGTCGGCATTATATTCATGCATGTTGGGTTTACGTGTTGGGCAATTTATTGGAACAGTATGCCTCCTAGACGTGTGATCGACAGTGCAACAAGGGATGAGAACAGAGAGCACCGAGTAGAGGACAGGGAACATCGAGATGAGGAGAGGGCCAATCCTCCACCACCTCCACCACCAGATATGCAGGCACATATGCTTGCTGGCATGACGCAATTCTTCGCCCAATTTGCGAGGAACCAGACTGTTGCAGGCCCCGAGGAGAGGCCTAGACCGGAGGCAGTATATGAGAGGTTCCGGAGGATGAGCCCGAAGGTGTTTTCGGGTACTACTGACCCGATGGTGGCTGAGGGATGGATCAAGTCCATCGAGGTGATATTTGACTTCATGGAGCTGACGGACGCTGACAGGGTCAGATGTGCTATATTCTTGCTGACAGGGGACGCTAGACTATGGTGGGAGAGCGCGTCAGTGGAAGTCAATTTGCAAGTGCTGCCTTGGAATGGATTCAAAGAAGTTTTCTACTCAAAGTACTTCACTGAGGAAGTACGCTCCCGCCTGACCAGGGAGTTTATGACACTGAGGCAAGGGGATAGCAGCGTGGCAGACTTTGTCAGAAAGTTTGAGAGGGGGTGTTACTTCGTACCCCTCATTTCGAATGATGCCTAGGCAAAGCTGAGGCATTTTATGGACGGTTTGCGGCCGATCTTGCGCCGGGATGTGAGGGTAGCTGGTCCTACTACGTATGCAGTCGCCGTGTCCAGAGCTTTGGCGGCAGAACAGGACCAGCGAGATATAGAGGCGGATAGACAGGGCAAGAGGCCCTACCAGGCACCGCCGCAGCACCACCAGCAGCAGAATCAGAGGCCCCAATTTAAGAGGCCGTTTCAAGGGCCGCCAGCTAAGAAGCCTTTTCATGGACCACCAAGGGGCAAGGGTCCAGTACAGCAGCAAGGGGCGCCTCAGAAACCCGTTAACTTTCCGGTGTGCCCTAAGTGCAACCGTCAGCACCCGGGGCAGTGCTTATATGGATCGGGCAAGTGCTTCAAGTGTGGAGCTAGCGACCACATGCTGAAAGAGTGCCCACAATGGAAGCAGCCAACCCAGGGCAGGGTATTCACCATGCACGCACAGGAGGCGGATCCAGACACCACCTTACTGACTGGTAAACTTTCCTACCTAAGCAGTATTATTTTTGCTTTGCATGTGGAATTTTCATTTGGGATTATTAGTGTGCTAGTGTTAGTTTGCATGACTTTGGATATTGAGTTCTGTTATGTTTTAAGTTACTGTTTGCATGTTGGGGATATAAGTTGGTATTGTGCTAACGCATCTCAGGAAACATTTTTATTAAGAGACTATCCACAACTGCACTGGTAGACTCAGGAGCCACTCACTCTTTCATATCGGAGACAGTTTGCTAATCATTTGGACCTCAAGTCCATAGGCCTAGACGTGAACTTTTCAGTGACAGTCCCGTCAGGGGAAGAGCTGTTGGCTACCAGTGTGATCAGAGATATCGATCTAGAACTGCATGGCCACCTGGTATATGCAGATTTAATCCTATTGCCGATGCCAGAATTCGACATTATCTTGGGCATGGACTGGCTGACTAAGAATAGAGTTCTGATAGATTTTCAGAAGAGGTCAGTTTTGGTTAGACCGCCGGGCATGGAGCAATTTCTTTTTGAGCCAGCCAGATGGAGAAGCTTTCCTCGCATGATTTCGTGCATGCAGGCGAAGAGGTTGATCTCCAAGGGATGTCAGGCCTTCTTGGCTAGTATTATTTCAGCGCCTGACGTGCCCACTCCATCCTTATCAGAGGTGCCAGTAGTCAAAGAATTTCCAGACGTCTTTCCTGATGACGTCACCGGCCTTCCACCAGAGAGAGAGGTGGAGTTTGCAATCGAGCTCGTGCCGGGCACAGCGCCAATCTCCAAGGCGCCATACAGATTAGCTCCAGCTGAGATGTTAGAGCTCAAACAGCAGATTCAGGAGCTCCTCGACAAAGGATTTATCCGCCCTAGTTTCTCACCGTGGGGCGCACCAGTGCTCTTTGTAAAGAAGAAGGATGGGAGCATGAGGCTGTGCATCGATTACCGTGAGCTGAACAAGGTAACGATCAAGAACAAATACCCTTTGCCTAGAATCGAAGAATTGTTCGACCAATTGCAGGGAGCCACCGTGTTCTCTAAGGTAGATCTTCGATCAGGGTACCATCAGCTGAAAGTGAAGGATGCAGATGTCCACAAGACAGCTTTCAGGACCAGATATGGGCATTACGAGTTCTTGGTGATGCCATTTGGATTGACAAATGCTCCAGCAATTTTCATGGATCTCATGAACCGAGTATTTCAGCCGTTCCTCGATCAATTCGTCATAGTATTCATTGACTGACATTCTTATATACTCGAAGAGCCATGAGGAGCACAACCAGCACTTGAGGGCAGTATTACAGACATTGCAGAGTCGCAAGTTATTTGCGAAATTCAGTAAGTGTGAATTTTGGTTAGAAAAGGTAGCATTTTTGGGGCATATAGTATCTAGCAGTGGAATCGAGGTGGATCCAGCGAAAGTAGCGGCTGTCAAGGAATGGGTTGAGCCGAAGAATGCATCTGAAATCCGCAGCTTTTTGGGTTTAGCAGGCTACTACCGTAAGTTTATTAAGGGATTTTCATCCATAGCGGTGCCACTCACTTCACTCACCAAGAAGAATGCTAAATTCGTGTGGAGTGTTGAATGTCAGAAGAGCTTTGATACTCTGAAGCAAGCTCTTATTTCAGCGTCAGTGCTAGCCATGCCGACAGGCAAGGTGAGTTTGTGCTTTATACCGATGCATCTAAGCTCGGATTAGGCGCAGTGTTGATGCAGCAAGGTCGGGTCATAGCTTATGCTTCCAGACAGTTAAAGGTGCACGAGAAGAACTACCCGACGCACGACCTTGAATTAGCCGCCGTTGTCTTTGCATTGAAGATTTGGAGACATTACTTATACGGCGAGAAATGTCAGATCTTCACCGACCACAAGAGTCTCAAATACTTCTTCACGCAGAAAGAGCTGAATATGAGACAAATACGGTGGTTAGAACTTGTGAAAGATTACGACTGCGAAATTAGCTACCATCCGGGAAAGGCTAATGTTGTCGCAGATGCCTTGAGCAGGAAGGTGGCAGTTGTAGCTCAGTTGTCAGTGCAGAAACCCCTTCAATTTGAGATTCAGAAGTTTGGTCTAGAGATTTATCGTGAGGGCAGAGCTCCTAGACTGTCTAATCTGACAGTCAAATCTGATTTGCTAGACCGAATCCGAGCGGATCAGTTTTCAGATGAGCAGTTACAGAAATGGAGACTGAAAGATGAGGCCAAGGGCAGTGTTCTTTATACAGTGTCAGATGGGATTGTGAGATACAGAGGTAGAATGTGGGTGCCTAGTGTTGGTTCGATTAGACAGGATATTTTGACAAAGGCGCACGCATCTCCGTATTCTATCCACCCGGGAGGTACCAAGATGTATAAGGACCTCCAGATTCTGTATTGGTGGCCAGGAATGAAGCGAGACATCCGTAGATTTGTATCAGAATGTCTCACTTGCCAGCAAGTAAAAGCTGAACATCAGAGGCCAGCAGGATTGGTTAAGCCACTTCCCTTTCCCAAGTGGAAGTGGGAGAACATTACTATGGATTTTGTGGTCGGGTTACCGAGATCAGTCAGAGGATCGAACTCCATTTGGGTTATAGTGGACCGACTCACTAAGTCAGCGTATTTTCTGCCAGTGAAGACGACTTTTTCCATGACGCAGTATGCGGATCTTTATATCCGGGAGATCGTCCGGTTGCATGGTTTCCCAGTCTCTATTGTGTCCGACAGGGACCCGAGGTTTACATCGTCCTTCTGGAAGAGCTTACATGCAGCTATGGGGAAGAAATTGCTTTTTAGTACAGCTTTTCACCCGCAGACAGATGGCCAGTCTGAGCGAGTGATTCAGATTTTAGAGGACTTGCTAAGAGCCTGCATGATTGATTTTCAGGGAGCTTGGGAGTCTAGACTACCTCTAGTGGAGTTCACATACAACAACAGCTTCCAAGCATCTATTGGTATGGCCCCCTATGAGGCACTGTATGGGAGAAAGTGCAGATCACCAGTTCATTGGGATGAGGTTGGTGAGAGAACAGAGCTTGGGCCAGAAATAGTTCAGCAGACTGCGGACGTGGTGGTCAAGATTCGTGAGAGAATGAAGACTGCCCAAAGCCGACAGAAGAGTTATGCAGATAAGAGGAGGAGAGATCTCGAATTTTCAGTGGGTGATCACGTTTTCGTCAAGATAGCACCCATGAAGGGTGTGATGAGATTTGGAAAAAGAGGCAAGTTGAGTCCGAGGTTTATTGGACCGTTCGAGGTTTTGGACAGAGTTGGGACACTAGCTTATCGTGTAGCCCTTCCGCCGAATCTGGCCGGGGTGCACAATGTGTTCCATGTCTCGATACTGAGAAAATATTTGGCTAATCCTTCTCATGTTCTGAGTTATGAGCCATTACAGTTGACTCCAGACCTGTCTTATGAGGAGAAACCAGTCCAAATCCTAGACAGACAGGAGCGCAGACTTCGGAACAAGACGACTAAGTTGGTCAAGGTTCAGTGGCTGAATCAATCAGTGGAGGAAGCCACTTGGGAGTCAGAGGCCGACATGAGACTTCGCTACCCGGAGTTGTTCGGTAAGACTTAATTTCGAGGACGAAATTTTTATAAGTGGGGGAGGAACTGTAGTGCCCAAAAATTCAGTACACGTATAACCTATGCATTTATTTAATTATTAGATCAATTATTTACTTTTAAATGAGTTTTGTCATGCATAATTTATTTAAATGCATTATTTTAAATTATTTACGTTTATGGGATGCACGTTAAAATGTCTTTCGAGTTTCATGTTTCAGGCGATTATTCGAGGCGGGATTGAGGAAAAGACCCGGGGACGATTTTTGGCAATTTAAAAGAAGGTATTTTATTTTAAGTTGAGAGTGGGGGTATTTTAAATAATTTAGTGAGTTTTAGCATTTTTGAGCCTAAATATTTAATTAGTAATTTTAAGACCTTTAAACTTTCAAAGTCTAGTTTGGTGTGTTATATTTTAATTAAAGAGTTTTATTTAAAAGTTAAGTGTGAGTTAATGTTTTGATTAGTAGACTACTATTTTAATTAAACAAAAGTTAGTCTCCTAATTTATTTAATACACACGCACACACACAAACCCACTTTTACACACACCTGTAACACGCCTAAACATACACACACTCTAGCATTCAAGTTTTATTATTATTTTTGAGAGAGAAGTTAGGGTTCTTGAGAGCATAGGCAGCCGCCCCCTTCCCCCATCATTTCCAGCAATTTCGTTGCATTTTATTCAAGAAAAACGGTGCCACATTCGTCCCGGATCAAGCCTCTCTCCATCTCCGCTTCGGTGTCGTCTTTCGGTAACGTTATCGTCATAAAGGCACGTATAATCTGTTCTTGCTGTGTCGATCAAGTCATATATTGTATTGCGTTGTTTTTATGCGTAAAAGTTATGTATGATGCTAGTAGTTTGAGCGGATCATGAATCGGATCAATTTCGAAGGAAAATTTTTAGATCTAAAACCCGTTTTTACTGTTCATGTCAAAACTGCGATTTTTCTGTTCATATTTTGGGAAAACTTTCAACGACAAAAACGTAGAACTTTTCGATACCTTCGATTTGATATATGGTTCGAAATTTTTGGACAAATATTGAGTGAGTTATGGCGTTTTTCGTGGGACTGCTCAAACTGTGTTTCAGAAAAGTTGTGATATTGATAATTCTTGAAGTTTCAGTGTTGCAGGCTTCGTTGGAAATCGACGGGCGATCGTTGCTGCGTATAAGCATGTTAGTATTGAGGTTTGGTGTATTTTTAAGGTTTTGATGTACGTTGTTAGGCGTTTGAATTAGTTAAAGTTGTAGGAAAGTGATTGATGCTAATTGCATAATTGGTGTTGCATTGTGTAGTATAGTGGACGTTATGTTTGAGGTGTTTGGATAAGTTTTGACGCAATATTATGGTGTCCTAAGAAGGGTCATAAGGTGTTAAACTTTGTGCCATTGAGTTGCAATTGGGAGGATAGGCACGTGCATAAGTTTTCTCGCATGTATCAACATACAGTAGGCACACGGACCCTAACACGGACCCGGGCACGGGGTCCGTGCATTTGTTATTCCTTCAGTGTCAATTTTGCGAAGACAGCACGGACCCTTACACGGATGAGGGCACGAGGTCCGTGCCTTTGAGTTTCACCTATTGTATTTTTCCAGTGCCTACACGGATGTCCACCCGGACCCTGACATGGGGTCCGTGCCCCTCCTCCCTTTCAATGTCTTTCTCCAGAGTCTACCCGGACCCCTACACGGACCTCAGCACGGGGTCCGTGTCTCCCCTCTTCTGCACGCACATTTTACAGTACCTACACGGACCCGGAGCCGGACCTGGGCACGGGGTCCGTGTCCTTAATATTTTGGGAAAAATATTATCACACGTTTGAGGTTTGGGGTTATGGTTTAGTGCAAGGATTATCCAGGGTTGTGTTATGGGAAATGTTAGAACGTCCTAAGTATTGATTTGGACTTGAGAGTAAGTATGATTCCTACGTTTAAGTTATGCAAATTCATGTTAGTTGGTGTAGCAACGGCCCCGATCGAGGTCCAACGAATCCCTCAACGCCAAGTAAGTATGTTGACGTGCAAAGAAAATATGTCAAGTTTTTGAGGTATGCTAAATGTCTTGTGACCAAATTATGTTAGGATTGGAAAGCGTTAAATTATGAACGGGGACCAATCCGCCCGTTAAATTATGAACGGGTTAGATCATGGTTGGAAAGCGTTAAATTATGAACGGGGACCAACCAGCCCGTTAAATTATGAACGGGGATCTTATGTATGTGGCAGTGGATACGTCCCTGTCAGCCCAGTACTGTGGTGTGTCTGATCAGGCGTTTATTATGTTATGGGTCACTTGCTTTGAAACATGCCTCTACGCAAAATGATGAAGTTATGTATGTTTACGTATGCAGTATGTTTATGAAAGTTTATGTTGATGGCACGTCTAGTTTTGTATGTACGTATGTTCAAGCTTCAAATTATGTATGTCCTATTTTAAGGTGCATGTGATTTTTATTATGTAGTACTCGTTATTCCAGTTTATACGTGTTGAGTCTTTAGACTCACTAGACTTGATCGATGCAGGTGAGTACGATGAGCAGGAGACAGGAGGTGGCGACCAAGGGGCAGGCTTGGGCTGAGCGGCAGGCTAAACCCGAGGACCGCAAGTTTATGTTTATGCAAACTTTTAAAATACTCTGATGTTTTGATTTGAATGTGAGACGTTTTGAGACAACGTTCTTTTAGCAAACTCTTATTTGGTGATGGATTATTTTAAAGATATTTTATGTATGTTGGGTGACGACAGTACGGATGTTTTATTTGATTAAAATTTATAATTTTCCGCAAATTTTAAGTATGAAAAGTACGGTTCGTTACACAAGTGCTTCTTTACGTAGAAAGAGTTGAATATGCGTCAGAGGCATTGGTTGGAGCTAGTGAAAGACTATGACTGTGACATTAGCTACCACCCTGGAAAGGCTAATGTAGTTGCGGATGCATTGAACAGGAAAGTCACAGTGATGGCTCATTTGGTGATTCCGAAACCCCTTTAGTTTGAGATGTAGAGGTTTGATCTAGAGACATATCCTCGAGGTAGAGTTCCTCGTCTATCTACTTTGGATATTATGTCTTCTCTTCTAGACCGTATTCGCAGTGGGAAGCCAGCAGATGAGCATTTGGCAAAGTGGAAGCAGAGAGATGAGGCCAAGGGCAGTATCTTGTATACAGTTAGCGACGGTATTGTGAGATATCGAGCCAGAATGTGGGTTCCTAGCAGCGGTTCTATTCGAGTAGATATTTTATCTGAGGCCCATATGTCTCCGTACTCTATTCATCCTGGTAGTACGAAAATATACAAGGATCTGCAGTTGTTGTATTGGTGGTCCGGGATGAAGAAAGATATCAGACGTTTCGTATCCGAGTGTTTGACGTGTCAGCTAGTGAAAGCGGAACATCAGAGACCAGTAGGTATGCTCAAGCCTCTTCCTATTCCCGAGTGGAAGTTGGAGAATGTTACCATGGACTTCGTTGTCGGTCTGCCGAAGTCAATCAGAGGATCAAATGATATCTGGGTGATTGTTGATCATCTTACTAAATCAGCACACTTCTTGCCTATTAAGACTACTTTCACCTTGATTTAGTATGCAGAGTTGTATATCCGAGAGATAGTCAGATTTCATGGTATTCCCGCTTCTATAGTGTCTGACCGAGATCCTAGATTCACTTCCTCCTTTTGGAAGAGTCTGCATTCAGTTGTGGGTACGAAGTTGATGTTTAGCACAGCCTTCCATCCTCAGACGGATGGTCAGTCAGTTTCTCAGGGAGTTGGGAGTCGAGGTTACCATTGGTAGAGTTCACCTATAACAACAGTTTCCAGTCGTCTATAGGTATGGCTCCATATGAGGCATTGTACGGTCATAAATGCAGATCGTCTATTCATTGGGATGAAGTAGGAGAGAGATCAGAATTGGGTCTAGAGATTATTCAGCAGACTACCGATATAGTAGTCAAGATCCGTGATAGGTTGAGGACTGCTCAGAGTCGACAGAAGGGCTATGCGGATCAGAGGAGGAGAGATCTAGAGTTTGCCGTTGGCGACCATGTTTTCGTGAAGATAGCACATTTGAAAGGTGTCATGCAATTCGGGAAGAAAGGAAAGCTCAGTCCGAGATGCATCGGACCATTTGAGATCCTCTACAGAGTTGGGACGTTAGCTTATCGTGTTGCTCTTCCGCCGAATCTGGCCGGAGTACACAACGTGTCCCACGTCTCTATGCTGAGGAAGTATATGGCAAATCCTTCGCATGTCCTAAATTTTGAACCGTTGGTGCTCTCCGAACCTGTCTTATGAAGAAAGACAAGTGCAAATCTTAGACAGACAGGAAAAGAAGCTTCGGAACAAACTGGTTAAGCTGGTGAAGGTCAAATGGCTTAATCATTCGGAGGAGGAAGCTACGTGGGAATCTGAGCCAGAAATGAAGAGTCGATATCCCGAGTTATTCGGCAAGTTTTAATTTCGAGGACGAAATTTATTTTAAGGGGGAGTTGTAGAACCCGATAAATCAGATAACGTATAAGCCATTCATAATTCCTATTATTTAAACTAAAAGTAATTTTTATACATTTAGGTAGTGTTTAATTCATTTTAAATATTTCTTAAGTCATGATCATTTATTTTAAATCGCAAAAGTTTAGTTTTATCTTTTCGGTTAAATACGCGAGGCAGGCTGAAGTTGGAGTATTGAGAAAAAATTTAATAATAAGAAAATATTCGTAAATTTAATTTAAGCCAAGAAATAATTTATTTTAATGATAGAGAATGTTTTAAGATTTTATTTAATTAATTAGACTTAATTATTAATTAATTCTCTTATGTCCAATATTTAGTTAATAGCTTAAATTAAATTGTGTAGTCAATTGGAATAAATTTATCTAGGTCTAATTTATTCAAGAAATTATAGCCTAACATTTTAATAATTAGTTCTATAGACTAAGCCATTGCATGCAAGATTTTATCCTAAATTAATTTATTAATTTCACTAAAATACTTAATGGGTGTATAAAACTTTAAAGACTTAAAATACAAGATTTAAGCAATATTTTTCCTTGCATTTAAACATCAAATTTCGGCCACTCCCTTAGACAATTTAATTATGTTTGGCAACTCTCTATTCTAGACTACCCTTCCATAACCCTTCATGGTATATTAATTCCCTCACTTTTAAATCACCTATGATTAATAGTTTAAGCAATATTTTTACCTTATTTTGGGTAGATAATCTCGGCCATCACCCACCAAATCACCCCTCAATCCATCAATTTATCACACCTCATTTCTTAGCTAACAAACACTAGAATAGAAAGATTTGTTTTGCCATTCAAATCCTCATTTATTTTGCAACCTTCCCCTCCGTTACCTAGCCATTCTCCCTCACTCTCATTAGAAAATTTTAGAGGAAACACTAGCTAGAAATCGTGAACCAACAGCTAGAAAACAAGAGAGAAAAGAAAAGAAAACTCCGTCTCCGTCGCGCCGTGTTCGTCGTAGTGTTTGTTTTTTTCAAAACAAAAATTTCAGGCATGTTTATATGTTTATTTTCTCTTCAATCAAGTCCTAAAAATATTTTAAAACATCACATGTTCATGATTTAAGAGCAAAAACTGAATTTGACAGGAAGATTTTTTCGAAAAATCTGTACAAGCTCGGCCGCCCCTCCATGCTTCACGTTTTGAGTTGTGTTCGTGATTTCATGGATTGGCTCGGTTCCAAGCGCTCAAGGCTGCATCTAGGCATGATATAGAGTGTGTTAGGAAGGCGTTGTTCCATTGGTTTAAGTCCATTCACCCCAGCAAAACGAATTTGTCAGCAACTCTCCATAGTTTCAAATTTTGAGTCTCGATTTTCATTGTTTGTTGTCTAAGGTGAGGGTTCGAATCTTTGTTGGCCCAGGGCATGTAACCATGGTTAGAACCTTCCCTTAGCATGTCTAGGACGTGACCAAGATATCCTTTCAAGGCATGGTGCACGAATCCATCAAGATTTTAACACAACAAGACAAGTGTCCCACGGTTCCATCTTTCTGATTTTGTGTGAGTTGGTTTCAATTTTGAGGGTGTTGGGTGGATCTTGGTTTGATTCTAGCCCTTACCTATGGTTCACACAATACCTCATGACGTATAGATCAAGCCATGGTCGATCATATGGCCATTGGAATGACCAAGACAGCAACTAAAGCAATACACCCCACGCGCGCAGCATAGTTCTTGGGTGGGAGCCTTGTGTTGTCTTAGGTGGTTGCTTGGATTGTGGTTGATCTAGTGCCCTTAGCCATGGTTCAAGCCACACCTTAGAACGTTGGTAGAAGACTCTGATCGGTGGTTCAAGCCCCAATGACCATCAGACTATTAAACGAAGCACAGCAAGCGCAGCTACTGCCATCGCGCATTTGACAGCAGCATAGCTTCGGTTCAGAGGTCATGTTTGAGTTCTTGGTTGGCTTTTAGCCTATGGCCTTGTATTGGACAGTACCTCAATGAGTTAGGAAGGTCATGGTTTTGGTCGTTCGTGATTTGGTTAAGTTTAGAGGTCATACAAGAATTTACGGTACAATGTGCCAAATTGACTCTCGAAAGAGCGTTTTACGATTTTGGCCTCCATTCACCAATTTTGTGCATTTCTGTTATTATGACTATTATTTCATCATGTTAGCGATATTTTAATCATGGCTAAACGATGGTTCAATGTCGGTTCGGGTTGGTACGAAGCCATGGTTGAATACTAAGTTTGTTGGGCGTAGTTGTCTCGTTTTTGGTTCGGTTATGAAGTCTTTGTCAAGTCAAGATCATTTGCATGTTTCTCATGTTAGAATTATGTCGCAGCAAGCCTGGAAATGATCCAACTCATCCGGTAAAATAGGGTTATAATTATATTACGTGCATAAAATATAAAATTTTTATTTTTGAGATATATGCGATATGACTTGTGGCCACCTTACGCTTATGGGATTGCTTCACCCGATGACTTACGACTGGTTTACGATTATGTATGGGTACGGATATCCAATCCAAGGGCTGTGATGATCTCTACCGCCCAGTATACTGTGGTTTTGTCTGATCAGACGTGCATGTTATTTTATGGGGCACTTGCGTAGAAACATTATCTCTATCAGAAAAATTACAATATGATAATTTATGACAGGGCTCTATCGAGCAAGTCTTTTACGTACGATTTTCAGATATGCACGTATTTATAATTACTCATGACACGATTTTCACCTTACACTTTACGATACGATATTTTTACGTTACACAAAATTTTATGATATATTTACTTGTTATTCACGATATATGCATGCTGAGTCTTTAGACTCACTAGACTTGATTGTTGTAGGTACTGATGAGGTCGAGACTGAGGGCGGGGACTAGTGAGCTAGCTTGGGTCAGCAGTAGTAGGAACCCGAGAATCTTATGTTTCAGTTTATTCACTATTTTATGCTCAAACTCAATTTTAATATATCATATGATTTTTTTTTAGCTGTTGTTTTGAAACACAATATTTACTTCCGCTGTTATTTTAAAGTTAAATCTATTTATCAATTTATTTTATGTATGATGCATGTTATTTATTTAAAGAGAAAAATTTCAAATAATTCCTTAAATTTACAAATACGAAATACGGGCCTTTACGAGGTAAAACTTGTGTATGTAGTTATGACACAGAGACATTAAAAAAGTGTTGTCTGGAAGGTGATGCCTTCAGTTTAGTCTAGGAGTTCAGTTATGCAATTGGATAAGTCCTAAGTTGAGTGAGTTTGTACAAGGTGTTGTATAAATCAAAGTCTTCAAGTGAATCCTACCCGAGGTGGTAGAAGAGGTGACATAGGAGCAGTTGAAGTCTCCGTACATCCATAAACATATCTTGTGTATTTAATTGTTTAACTAATGTCTTCAAACTGATTAGATCAGTTAGAGCATCTGTCAGTTTAGTTTTTCACCATAACTGTACTGTTATATGTCACAACTGATATGGGGACCCGGGCTCTAACTCAATTTTTTTTGGGATTAATTGGATCTTTGCTAGAAAATGTGGGTCAAAATTTTGCTTTTAACAATAAATCAAGTGTATATAAATCAAACACAAGATCTTTCTCTATCTTATTTCAACAAACATAAATACATGTCTTGTTTCAGTACATTCATACAACTAGTGTTCAATACAAACTACAGATCATATGTAAAATCAATAGTAATCTTCTACGCCCGAAATCACCACGCTATCTCGATCTCTCATCTCGTCAAGTTCTTCTGGACCCTGATCATGTCCCCCATGTTGTTATGCATACATACAGACACAACAACAGCCAGAAACTCAGGTAAGAACAAATCCCAGTATAAAACATGTATACATGCATGTCATGCAATTTCATACAAAATCATAACACATAGTTCAGTAATTATGACACATTAGTGAATACAGATAAAACAATTCGACTCTTACTCTTTAACTCGACTCGTATCTAAATCTAGGGATCCCGGTGTGAATAAGACGTCACAGTCTGCCACCTACTCTCCCAATCGCGATGACGGTACGTCTTATTCCTATACTTCGGTCCTCTCTGCATCAAATGTCTACAATCGGAGTAAATTTGCTCCTATGACTCGATACCACCGAACATCTAGAAATTTGGCAAATCTGCCAATGACTCTCCTATCTTAAATGCTTGAATATAAATCTATAATCAAAGCACAAACATATCAAAATATAAACAATCTAGTATGTGATTTTGGGAAACTCAAATCAAATCTAATTTGAGTTGTATCTTACCGAATCAACATGAATTATACCTTCTTGTCGTACAATCTTTGTCGAGATCAAAGTCTATATCTGTCGAAGCTTGTCTATATCAATCTGAAATGGCAATGTTGAGATGTCCAATATCATTCCACAACTCAATTCAACACATATACAAATCAATAATCAATCTCGATATATTTCGACGGCATAACGGCATAAACTTGCGATACCGATCAACAATAATCAACTCTCAACCATGAATAGTCAATACCATATCATCACAATAACTCCTAATTCTCAAGAACACAATCTATCATATTGAAATCTTCATATACACAACTCAAGACATGCTGAAATTCACAATATTCACATACTATATCATTTCTTCGATCCGATTGTGAATATACATTCACCATAAACATAATAACACATCATAAACCTGATATCATAATTTCCCCAACATCTGAAATATGAATCGTGCTGAAATCTAACAATACTTACATCCTATTGTAGCCTTCGATGAGAACAACACAAATCTGAACTCGAATTGAAATTTGGATGAGTGAATCTTGCACAAGCTAGCTTCTAAAATGAAGGAACCTTGCCCCTTCTCTGAAATTACTCTCTCGGCCCTTTGGCTGGAATAGAGAGGAAATGAAGACAACACATGTGCATGGCCTAGGACAAGTGTCATTATTCTTCAGCAACCACGTTGCACCGCGGGTGCGCTGCCTCTGCATCGCGGGTGCGCTAAGCTCACGGCCTACCTTCTAAAAATTCAGAAATAGCGACCGCGGGTGCGGTCCCCTTTTTCACCGTGGGTGCGCTCACCCTCCAGTAGGAACAATCCAACTTACTGTCCATAAATCGCAGGGGCAGCCGGTATCAAGGCACGGGTGCGGTGCCTCTTCGGCAACTCATTCCAAAATTCAGGTAAATGATCGCGGGTGCGATAGGGGTTGCTGTGCGGGTGCGGTCCTCTGTCCATGCAACATTTCATAATTTTTTTTTATCAACCTACAATTCTCGGACATTACATTTCTCCCCCTCTTAGATATGAGTTTGTCCTCGAACTCGCAAGCAGTTAATCAAAGAATGTACAAAAGCAATATAATCAAAAGCTGAATAAATACTCACATCATAGAAATAACTCGGGATATCTCTGTTCATCTCTGATTCTGTCTCCCAAGTTGCTTCTTCAGTGCCATGACGACTTCACTGGACTTTCACAAGCGGAATAGTCTTCGTTCTGAGTTGCTTCTCTTTCGATCAAGAATCTGTAATGGTTGCTCAAAATAACTCAGTGTATCGTCAAGCTCGGCTTTATCGGGCTGAATGACATGAGATGCATCAGGCATATATCTACTCAGCATCGATACATGAAAAACGTCATGTATCCCATGCAAAGAAGGAGGAAGAGCAAGTCGGTATGCTCGATCGCCAATCTTCTCAAGAATCTCGTACGGACCGATGTATCTAGAAGATAACTTTCCACGTTTGCCAAATCTGACAACTGCCTCTGAAAGGAGAAATCTTCAAAAATACTCTGTCTCCCTGTTCAAATACTAACGGTCTACGTCTGAAGTTCGCATACTTGGCTTGTCTATCCTGTGTCGTCTTCATTCTCTTCTGAATTATCTTCACCTTCTCAGTCATTTCACGAATCATATCAGGCCCAAGTTCTGGTACCTCAGATATATCATCCCAATACAGAGGAGATCTGCACTTCTTGCCATATAATGCTTCAAATGGTGCCATCTCGATGCTCGTCTCATAGCTGTTGTTGTACGAGAATTCACAAAGTGATAGTGAATCTTGCCAACTAGTGCCAAAGTATAGCACAACAACTCTCAGCATATCCTCTAAGGTCTGGATAGTCCGCTCTGACTGTCCGTCTGTCTGAGGATGATGTGCAATGCTCAGGTGAAATGTCGTACCTAAACCCTGCTGCAAACTGTGCCAAAAGTGTGAAGTGAATCGTGGATCACGATCTGATACGATCAACTTCGGCACACCGTGCAATCTGACTATCTCTATGATATATATCTCTGACATCTGATCATGTCGGTACGTCATTCTGTATGGAATAAAACATGCTGATTTGATTAGTCAGCCAATAACAACCAAAATTGCATCACAACCCCGGGATGATCGTGGTAACTTCGTAACGAAATCCATGGAAATGTGATCCCATTTCCATTAAGGAATAGATAAGCTCTGAAGTAAAACTCCGGGCATCTTTCTCTCGGCCTTCACCTGTTGGCAATTCAAGCACTTAGACACAAACTCTGCAATATTTGACTTCATCTGTTTCCACCAGAATTGTGCATTCAGATCGTTGTACATCTTCCTGCCACCAGGATGAATACTGAACCGACTACAGTGCGCTTCTGACAATATCTGTTGTTTCAAATCTGAAACATCTGGCATTACAAGACGGTTATTCACATACAAAACATGACCGTGTACCTGATATTCTGAATTATGCCCTGATCTGACCATATCAACTGACTTCTGAATATTCTGATCAGTCCTTGGTGCTTCTTTAATTCTCAAAATCAAATCTGGCTCAACTTGAATCGTATCAAGTCGTAGTGGTCTACTATCTGTATCAAATGCTAATCCAGACAAACAGCAATCTTCAATCATATTCGAAACACCTATCGTCGATAAGGATAGAGCAAATACCTTTCGACTCAAGGCATCTGCTGCTGCATTAGATTTTCTTGGATAGTACTTGATCTCGCAATCAAAGTATTTCAATAAGTCGAGCCATCTACGATGTCTCATATTCAATTCTGACTGAGAAAACAGATACTTCAAGCTTTTATGATCAGAGTAAATCTCAAACTTCTCGCCATAAAGATAATAACACCAGATCTTCAGTGCAAATATTATAGCCGCCAATTCAAGATCATGAATTGGGTAGCGAGTCTCGTGTGACTTCAACTGTCTCGAGGCATATGCTATTACATGTCCTCGCTGCATAAGAACACATCCTAACCCTCTGTGAGATGCATCACAATATACAACGAAATCATCAGTACCTGAATGTATCGTTAATACTGGAGCACTGGTCAATCGTTTCTTTAACTCCACAAAGCTAGACTCACAGGCTTCAGACCACACGAATGGCGTATTCTTCTGTGTCAACTGGGTAATCGGCTTCGCTATACTGGATAAATCTTTAATAAATCGTCGGTAGTACCCTGCTAAACTCATGAAACTGCGTATCTCTGGCACAGAAGTCAGTCTCGGCCAACTGATCACAGCTTCAACTTTAATCGGATCCACAGAAATACCGTCTCCAGATATAATATGCCCCAAAAAGACAACCTGTTTCAGCCAAAACTCACACTTTGACAATTTAGGCATACAGTTTCTCATTTCTCAACGTCCGTAACACAATTCTTAAATGTTCGGCATGCTCAATCGTACTCTTAGAATATACCAGAATATCATCAATAAACACAATAACAAACTCATCCAAATACTTCTGAAAAACACGGTTCATAAGTCCCATAAACACCGCTGGAGCATCGTTAAACCAAAAGGTATGACAATAAATTCATAATGTCCATACCTAGTTCGGAATGTTGTCTTCGGTATATCAACATCTCGGACTCTCAGCTGGTGATATCCAGATCTCAAATCAATCTTGGAATAGACAGAGGATCCCTGCAACTGATCAAATAAATCATCGATACGAGGCAATGGATATTTGTTCTTTACTGTTGCCTTGTTCAGTTGCCGGTAATCAATACACAATCTCATCGAACCGTCTTTCTTTCGAACAAATAGCACTGGTGCGCCCCAAGGAGATACACTCGGTCTGATGTAACCCTTGGCCAACAAATCTTCGAGCTGTTCTTTCAATTCTTTCAATTCAATAGGCGCCATTCTATAGGGAGCTCGAGATATAGGAACTGTACCTGGTATGAGATCAATGCTGAAATCAACCTCTCGGGCTGGAGGTAACCCTGGAATCTCGTCTGGGAATACATCAGCAAACTCGTAAACCACTGGCAGATCTGCCAATGACGGACTCGGTTTCAATAGATCTACTGAATATATAAGGAACCCCTCTGCTCCTTTCTGCAATAGTCTAGTCATTGTCAAAACAGATACTAAGGGAATCCGAGATCTGGAACTCTTACCGTAGATTTTCCACTCATCAGCCATCTCTGGTCTGAATCTGACAATCTTCTGGAAACAATCTACAGTGGCTCTGTACTTGGTTAACATATCGATACCAACAATACAGTCAAAATCAGCTAACCCAAGCACAATACAATCTAAATCAATCTCGTGACCCTCAAACTGTAGTATACAATGTCTAACTGAAGTCACAGATATAAGACCACTTCCCAACAGAGAAGAAATAGACACTACAGCAAATAATGACTCGACATGCAATGAATGCAACAATGCAAAGCGCTCAGATATAAAAGTATAAGATGCACCTGTATCTATCAATACATATGCAGGATAACCGCAAAGGAAACAGTTACCGGCGATCACATCATCTGGTGCATCTTGGGCCTGCTCTTCTGTCATTGCAAACACTCGAGCCTGCTGCCTGGGAGGTTGGCTCACCGTCTGGCTACCTCTGGCTCGGGGCTGGGTCTGTGTAGGAATGGGCCTGAAAGGAATGAACAGATGAAGCTTGCCTCTCAGGCTGAGCTACTGAACCAGATGCTCCTACACTCTGAGTTTGTTGTGCTCCTTTCTGTGGGCAAACCCTGGCGAAGTGTCCCTGCTGTCGGCAGATGTTACAGCGATCCATCACACCCTGACACTGCTCAGTGGCATGTATTCCTCCACAAGAACTGCAATATACACCTGTATACTCTGTACTCTGACTCGGACCTCTCTGTCGAGACCCACTAGAGCTCGACGAACTGCTCCCTGATCTCTTGAACTGTTTGCCCTTTGCTTTCAACTGGTCTTTTTTCCCGCTGCTACTACCACGACTCTCGAATCTGGGAGGTGGTTGAAAAGAGGGTTGTGGTGGCCTCGGAGTCGGAGCAACATAAGAAGTGCTTCGTTGCCTAAGTAATCCAACTTCTGCCCCCTTGGCACGGTTCAAGGCCTCTGAAAAGCTGTTCGGTCGACCGGTATTCACCAAGGTAAAGATTTTCGGATTTAGGCCATTGATAAACTGATGTGCCACGACCTCGTCACTCTCGGCAACGTGAGGAGCAAATCGGAGCAATGTCAAAAATTTTGCCACATACTCCTCGATGTTCAGTTGTCCCTGTCTTAAATTGGAAAATTCAGCACCCTTATCTTTTCGGTAGGACACAGGAAAGAATCACTGATAGAACTCCGCTTTAAAGGCTTTCCAAGTGATCTCCGTGCCGCAATGCTCCAATGCTCTCTTCGTGGTCAGCCACCAGTTCTTTGCCACTTCTTGCAGTTGATGTCCAACCAATTTCACTCGCCGTTCATCTGTGTACTCAAGGGAATCAAATAACATTTCGATATCATCAAGCCAGCTTTCGCACTCAACTGCACTTTCGGTGCCTTTCAGTGTTGGTGGTCGAAACGACTGAAACCTTTTCTGCAAAGTCTCCATCGGAGTAGCGGTCACATCCATCGGATCGTTGGAAGAACTGCCCTGTTCTGGTGCTCGACCTGCTATTGATTGCGGTACTCGTCGAGGAGGCATATCTGATTATCAAATGGATTAGTACACAATCTACACAATCTGTCTCAGCACTTCTCTGATCATATACCTCTGATCCAGAATCGGTTCTGATTCAGTCTTTACACATACATGCTGTAATCAACTTAGATAACAAAACAACATGTAATAGAGAAAGAAATAAATCATGCTAGCACACAAAAGCAAGGAAGAGAATTCCATCTACCCCCGCTCATTCTATCTTATCTCAGTCTAAAGGATCTATCGCTCTGATACCACCTGTTGTGGGGACTCGGGCTCTAACTCAATTCTTTTTGGGATTAATTGGATCTTTGCTAGAAAATGTGGGTCAAAATTTTGCTTTTAACAATAAAGCAAGTGTATATAAATCAAACACAAGATCTTTCTCTATCTTATTTCAACAAACATAAATACATGTCTTGTTTCAGTACATTCATACAACTAGTGTTCAATACAAACTACAGATCATATGTAAAATCAATAGTAATCTTCTACGCCCGAAATCACCACGCTATCTCGATCTCTCATCTCATCAAGTTCTTCTGGACCCTGATCATGTCCCCCATGTTGTTATGCATACATACAGACACAACAACAGCCGGAAACTCAGGTAAGAACAAATCCCAGTATAAAACATGTATACATGCATGTCATGCAATTTCATACAAAATCATAACACATAGTTCAGTAATTATGACACATTAGTGAATACAGATAAAACAATTTGACTCTTACTCTTTAACTCGACTCGTATCTAAATCTAGGGATCCCGGTGTGAATAAGACGTCACAGTCTGCCACCTACTCTCCCAATCGCGGTGACGGTACGTCTTATTCCTAGACTTCGGTCCTATCTGTATCAAATGTCTACAATCGGAGTAAATTTGCTCCTATGCGTCGATACCACCGAACATCTAGAAATTTGGCAAATCTGCCAATGACTCTCCTATCTTAAATGCTTGAATATAAATCTATAAACAAAGCACAAACATATCAAAATATAAACAATCTAGTATGTGATTTTGGGAAACTCAAATCAAATCTAATTTGAGTTGTATCTTCCCGAATCAACATGAATTATACCTTCTTGTCGTACAATCTTTGTCGAGATCGAAGTCTATATCTGTCGAAGCTTGTCTATATCAATCTGAAATGGCAGCGTTGAGATGTCCAATATCAAGCCACAACTCAATTCAACACATATACAAATCAATAATCGATCTCGATATAATTCGACGGCATAACGGCATAAACTTGCGATACCAATCAACAATAATCAACTCTCAACCATGAATAGTCAATACCATATCATCACTATAACTCCTAATTCTGAAGAACACAATCTATCATATTGAAATCTGCATATACACAACTCAAGACATGCTGAAATTCACAATATTCACATACTATATCATTTCTTCGATCAGATTGTGAATATACATTCACCATAAACATAATAACACATCATAAACCTTATATCATAATTTCCCCAACATCTGAAATCTGAATCGTGCTGAAATCTAACAATACTTACATCCTCTTGTAGCCTTTGCTGAGAACAACACAAATCTGAACTCGGATTGAAATTTGGATGAGTGAATCTTGCACAAGCTAGCTTCTAAAATAAAAGAACCTCGCCCCTTCTCTGAAATTACTCTCTCGGTCCTTAGGCTGGAATAGAGAGGAAATGAAGACAACACAACATATGTGCATGGCCTAGGACAAGTGTCCTTATTCTTCAGCAACCACGTTGCACCGCGGGTGCGCTAAGCTCACGGCCTACCTTCTAAAAATTCAGAAATAGCGACCGCGGGTGCGGTCCCATTTTTCACCGCGGGTGCGCTCACCCTCCAGTAGCAACAATCCAACTTAATCTCCATAAATAGCAGGGGCGGCCGGTATCAAGGCACGGGTGCGGTGCCTCTTCGGCAGCACATTCCAAAATTCAGGTAAATGATCGCGGGTGCGATAGGGGTTGCTGTGCGAGTGTGGTCCTCTGTCCATGCAACATTTCATTATTTCGTTTTATCAACCTACAATTCTCGGGCATTACTACTGATTCCACTTATTTTCAGTTCATCAATTACTCAAGATATAAAATATATCAATGCTGGATTACTTCAAGTGTTTTTCGCTTGGTTTGTAACATAACTCAATTTAATTCATCGGTGTAAACATTCTTAGAACACGAGCTATTGCAGCTCTTGGAGAATATTGTGTTTGAAGCAACTTTTCAGGTGCCCGAACCGATCCTTCACCTTTCCTAATGTACATATTTTACTCTTGCCAAAGATTCCATACACTATTATTTCATCAGATCACACTAAATATCCACACCTGTAAGTGAGTGGTGAATTCCCGACTACAATGAACTGGCTCCTGTATGTGTCGGAATTGTACCCAGTCTCGCCACCTGATGATCCTCCTGGAGTCGGTAAACGAGTCAAAGCACATCCCTAGCATATAGAGCCTCAATGCTGTCTCGGGTTGTAAGGACTAATGGTGTAAAATCACAACCATGAACTTTTCCTCTCCATGAATGATAACCACTTGGAAATTTTAAAGGAGGGCAGTTCGGTATAATCATCATATGACTAACCATCAGCATGTTTGGACATCTCTATGCCCTTACCAAGAAACACAATACACAGCATAACAGATGTTAGTCTCGAGCTCAAGCGACATTTATCCATGTTTTAGGCGGCTGAATCGACAAGGAACAAATTTAGATTATACAGTGTTTACAAATGAGTTTCAACATCGAATTACGATTCATTTGTATTAAAGTATAATCAAAGTCTTTATCTATGTTGATCACATGGGTATACGTACAGATAAAAAAATAACAATCCATGGAATAATGAACTATATTAAAATAAATATTGTTGTACAACTTAGTCAATAAATTCTCTAGCAAACAGTTAGCTTACAAGACATCTACTCTAACACTTGATATCTTTATAAAAGTCTTTTACTTGTTTATAATTGAATTTTAGATGTTTGTCTGACTAATTTCTTGCAGTCTAATTTAACGGTAGATAATAGAGAAATTGTTTCAAAGGTCGTTGAGGAAACTGTGTCGTGGGAGGCTTGATTACGCCGGGCTTGATGAGACTTCATTTTTAAATCAAACAACTCTTATAAATTGAAAAAAAAATTAGTGTCAATTGTTTAGTATTATTTGATCAATTTAAAAATAATAACACATGCAACGTGTGTGCATCTTTTACTAGAATATATATATATATATATATATATATATATTGAATTATTTAAATTTTTTTTTTTTTGTTTGAAACATATAACTTTTTGTATTGACAAAATTTATTTGTGGCTATATTAGAAACGTCCTACATATTGACTAAGGTAAGGTGAGATCTTATCCTTGAAGAGTCGTCAACAAAGAGCTGACTTGAATTGTAGTGTTTGTATGGGGAATATATTATGCTAGAGATGACCCTTTATTCTGGAATACTGAGAATCGTGTTCATTAATGGAGTCCTACATAGCACACATTGTGTATACGATACTATCAGATGAAAAATAACTTATGAGTTGAATTAGCTATGTATTTGTGGTGTTGAGTGGGGCTTAAAAACCAAAGAGTAACGAATTACTATTTTCACATGACTTCATATTAGACAACTTTAAGGGAAAAAAATTTACACCATTTAAGAAAAACACATGGAAATATTATAGTGATGTAATGTCCAATTCATTTGAGACATGCTGAAACCATGAACATTGGTTCCCCTCACTTTAAGTGTTGTAACATATATTATAGTGGTTGGTTTACCTATGCATTCATATATTTTGAATGGGTACGAAAAATGAAATATAAGGTATGATACGCTTAACCTCAAGCATGAAATGTCACATTTCAGGTATGTTTAGCTATCAATCGAATATCGGTTCGAGCAACCAAAGTGTTATGGACCACTAATACCACTAAACGTCATGAAGAAGTTCACCCTATTGTGTATAACATATGAATGACAAGAATATAATACACCATTGATTTATTAGACCATAATGGGCTACCAAAAGTAAAATACATTACACCATATAAGACGAACACATGCAAAGAGATGATGTCACTCTTGTATTCAATGAAACGATGTCCAATTCATTTTAAAGATGTCGAAACCATGAACATTGTTTCCACTTAAAGCATCTCTCACTTTAAGTGATGTACCATATCATAGTGATTGGTTTAGACGGGCATTCATATATTTTGAATGGGCACAAAAAAATAATGAAGTATTATTTTCTTCACATCAAGCATGGAATCTCACATTTCGGTTACATTTGGCTATCAATCGAATGCCGGTTCGGGTGACCAACGTCTAATGGACCACTAATACCACTAAAATTCATGAACATGTTCACCATATTGTGTAAAACATATGAATGATAAGACTTTAATGGACCATAGATTGATTAACCATAATGTGTCACCTCAAATAAAATTCCTTAGACGTAAACTTAAGCTTATTCTTGTCATATAATGATAAGAATATAATGCACCATACATTGAGTTAAATAATCGGAGGCAATCAAACCGATCGAAGCTAACTGAATCTGTAAAGATAACTGAACCATCAGTTAGAACTAATTTGTCAAATATTCAGTTCAACTGATCGGCTATATAGTCAACTGACAATCAGTTTGACACGTCATCTGTTAAAGCATATCTACCAATCGACAAATCGTATGCAGCAGGCTGCAACTTTTAGAAGGAGCGCCGCTTAGCAGAATGCCACAGTGTACTATTGGCAGAAGAATGTTGACATATTCACAAAGGACAAATCAACGGATAAGTATTAATTAATGCATTCAGTGTTACAGTTGGAACCAAAAACCTATTAATAGCCGAGTAGTTTAGCTGAGACAAGAACTTTTCGCCCAATTATTCTGAGTGAATTTTGAATTCAACCATACAAGTTCAGTAACGATATTCATAAAGAAAAGCTCACACTTAATAGATATATTTCATAGCTTACATGCTATCATCTGGGCTGAAGTACTAGTACCTTACATTGTTGTATTCGATCTTCTAAGATCAGTTGTGCTAAAAAATCAATTTTATACTGATAAATTGTAAAGAGAACTAAGAGTTTTAGTTTGACAGCGTCTAAGTCCAAACTGAAGTGGGTTATTACAGCTTTTGTAATTAATCAAAATCTTTTAGTAGAAAACACATCCTTATGATAGAAGGGGTGACGTAGGAGCATCTAAAGCCTCCGGACATCCATAAAATCTATGTGTTCTTTGTTTCGACTATTCTTTGAGTATTCAATCTATCAGTTAGTTTATTTCCGCATTTATACTAGTTAATTGACTGATATCAATAACATTATCATTGAATCAATTTGTCACCATTATCGAAAAAGAGTCAAAAACATTAAAGTGTTTATTCAACCCCCCCTTCTAAACACTTTGACCCTTCTAACCGATCATAATAAGTGGTATCAGCGCAATTTTCAATCTTGTTCCAGGATACTCTCTATTCATACGACTGATCACGATGTCTTCTTTCAAAAAAATTCCTATGTTCTCAAGAGAAGAATTCGATGAATGGAAAATCAGAATGCAGTCTCATTTAGCTGCACAAAATGATGATATGTGTTACATTATAAATGACGGACCAATGAAGATAATGAAAGCAAATATAGCTATTGCCATAACTGATGGAGCACCTCATCGTACTAAAAAACCACGAAACGAGTGGACAACTGAAGACAAGAGGAAAGAAAATTTGGATAATATGGCGAAGGATATCATATACAAAATATTGGATAAGATCACATTCAGCAAAATCAATATGTGTAAAACAGCCAAAGAGATTTGGGAAAAGTTGATTCAGTTGTGTGAAGGCAACGAGCAAACAAAAGAAAACAAACTCTCAGCTGTTGTACAAAATTTTGCTAATATCAAGATGAAGACTAGAAAGTCAATGAATGAGTTCGATGAACGAGTTAGCAGCATCATCAATGAACTGAACACACTTGAAAAAGTGTTTTAAAATAGAAAATCGCATTAAAGGTTATTCGTGGTCTTCCCAGAGAATGGGATGTCAAGACAATGGCCATGAGAGAATCCAAATATCTAAACAAGGTGGAACTACACGATTTATTTGCTGATCTCAAAGCTTATGAGTTTGAACTACAGACTAGAGAGGGAGAATAATCAACTCCACCAGTCAAAACTGCCCTCAGCGCAAGGAAACTTGAACCAACTGGTTCAACAAAAAAGTCTGTAGAACAGCGGAGCAATGATGTCATGCCATTGTTCGTCAAGAAGTTTCAGAGATTCATGAGAAGGAATAAAGGTTCATTTCAAAGACAATATCACAAGAACATCTCTAAGGAAGAACCAAATGTTTTCTACAACTGTGGCAAAACTGGACACTTCATTGCTGACTGTCCTAAGCCAAAGAAAGATAGTCGACATTCAGCTGAAAGGGAAAGAATTCATTTGAGCACATGGGAAGAAATAAGGATGGTAAGAGATCATTAAAAAGAAACATGAAGTCCTGTTAGCTTAAGAAAGTAATTCCAAGTGGGCAAAACTTGATAATGATGAATCAGAATATGAGAGCTTGAGCAGCTCCAGTGATGAAGAAGAAGCAAAAAATTTTATGGATGTTGATATAGAACTGTAGTCAAACAGTGAACATATATTTAATTTCAGTTCAATTGACTTTACATGGAAAAAACTTATTTCCATAGTACACGACATGGTCAATGAGTATCACAAGCTTGCTCTCTCATTTGAGAAGGCCGAAGCAAAGCAAACTGATCCCCAAGATAATAAAACTGAAACTGATGAATCAGTTGAACTGTTGAGTCTAAAAAGAGAGATTGCTAAGCTGAAAGCTGAAATGAATGAGAATCAATCTATTATTCAGCAGTTGAAACTTGAAAATTCAAGACAAACTGATCTGATTCGAGCTTGGAATAAGTCATCAGTCATGTTGATTGAAATTCAAGATTTACAGAAAGTAGTTACTGATAAAACTGGTTTATGTTTTAATAGCCAAGATGAATCTTCTACTAGTGTTACCATGCCAAAGCTGAATATGTGCAAAAGGAAGTATATTCACTTTGTAAAATCAACTATGATACATGAACATTCAGAACCAGGTAAACCAGTTGAGCAACCGATTGAAAATATGAACAAGGCTAAGAAGTATGGAATTGGATACAGCCCTACGAGTTCAAAAGATTCGTGAAGCTGGTCACTTAAACGGTTCAACTATATAAATCAGAACTCTAAGAGTGGCAATTCCAGTTAGCCTGTTCAAAAAAGATATCGGATGAACAACCAATTGAAAAAGGTTAAAAATCATATTGTTCGTCTGCACAGAACATTTAAGTAAACACAAGCCGGGAAAAACTATCTGGAACACAACAACTGAAAAGTCAATTAGATTGGTCCAAGTCTGTGTTCCTAAAAGACTGATTAGTTTAGGACCCAAATAGATGTAGGTACCAAAATTATTCATTTTTTGTGATTTCAGGTAACAAGTACATCAACAAAAGATTCAATTTGGTATCTGGATAGTGGATGCTCAAGACATATGACAAAAGATGCTGATTTGCTATCCCAACTTATTAAGTATTCTGGTCCAAACATCAGTTTTGGAGACAACTCAAAAGGTAGAACTGTGGATAAGGGTAAGCTTATCTATGGTAGTATTGTTATTAATGATGTCCTATTCGTTGACAATCTGAAATATAACTTGATTAGCGTTAGTCAGTTATGTTAATAATTTTTCTGTTCCGTTCAACAAGCACACCTGCACAGTTAAGAACTCAACTGATGACATCATCATTACTGGTAATCGATGTTGTAATACTTATAAGGTAAGTTGGACTAATCAACCAATGCACCAGTTTGTTTTGTAGCTTCAAATTCGTCTAAGAACTGGTTGTGGTCTAAAAGGTTGAACCACTTAAATTTCAAGTCCATCGCTCATCTGAGTAACCATGATCTTGTAACTGGTCTGCCTAAGATTGATTTCTCAAAAGATAAAATTTGCTCAACATGTCAGTTTGGTTAACAAGTAAGAACTTCTTTTAAAAAACAAGGGCATTAAATCTTTCTCCAAATGCTTAGAACTGTTGCACATGGATCTTTTTGTTCTTATACCGGTCATGAGCTTAAGGGGAATGAAATATACCTTGTAATTGTTCATGATTTTTCAAGATTTACTTGAGTTATTTTTCTCAAATCAAAATACCAAACTGATGCACAACTGATTAAACTTTTCAAAAGACTTTTAAATGAAAAATCGGTTGGAATTGACAGAATAAGGTCTGATCGAGGGACTGAATTAGTCAATCAAAATCTTTTTCAATTTTTAGAAATATTGGAATTAAGCATGAGTTCTCAGCAGCTATAACACCTCAGCAAAATCGTATAGCTGAACAAAGAAATCGAACTCTCAAAGAAGTAGCTAGAACAACGCTTGTTGATGTCAGTATATCTCAAAGATTTTTGGAAAAAATAGTAAACACTGCGTGTTATTCTCAAAACAAATCCATGATTGAAAAAATTATTTGAACACACCATATGAAATCTGTCATGGACAGAGAAGTGTGATGTCTTACTTCAAAATATTTGGCTGCATATGTTTTATTCACAATAATGGCAAATATTATCTGAAAATATTTGATGCTAAATCTGATGAAGAAATATTTCTTTGTTATTCTTCAATTAGCATGACTTACAGAGTATTTAATAAGCGTACTTTAAATGTAGAAGAATCAATTCATGTTGTATTTGAAGAATATGTACTAACTAATAAGCCAATTGATCCAGTTGAGCTAACTAATCGCTTAACAGAAATCAGCTTGGAGGATGACAGTGAAGAAAAGTTCATATAAATCAAAACATCATTAAAACACCAGAACCTGGAGTGGTGGATCAAACTGTTGAATAAGAAGTTGTTCCTAACAATCAGTTGCTAGAACAACACAATGATATTCAACTACCAACTGAAACTATTGCAACTGAAACTGAAAGAAATGCTTAGTTACAAACTCAAACAATGACAGAAATTAATCCAACCAGTTCCAACTACAGATGCAGTAAATCACATCCACAAGATTTGGTGATAGATAATCCATCTAATCCGGTAAGAACTAGAAATCAAACGTTTAATTTATATGTACACTCAGCATTTTTTTTTCAACTTGAACCAGAGAAAACTGATGAAGCTCTAACTTGATAATTTCTATGCAAGAGGAGCTGAATCAATTTACCCATAACAATGTTTGGACTTTAGTTCCGAGAGCACTTTCAAAATCAATTATATGTAGAAAATGGGTTTAATGAAACAAACTGAACGAAGATGGTTCAGTTGTGGGCAAAAAATCCAGGTTGGTTGCACAAAGTTACAGGCAAGATGAAGGAATTGATTATGATGAGACATATGTACAAATTGCACGACTGGAAGCAATAAGAATATTCCTCTTTCAAAAACTTCAAGGTATACTAGATGGATGTCAAAACTGCATTCCTAAATGATCAGCTACAGGAAGAACTCTATGTTGAACAACCACCAGGTTTTGTAAATCATTTTTTTCCAGATCATGTTTATCATCTTAACAAAGCATTGTATGGCCTCAAACAAGCTCCCAGAGCTTGGTATAATACATTATCAAAATTCTTAATTGATCATGATTCAAATGTTGGAACAGTTGATAAAACTCTTTTCAGATTTTCAAATAAAAATCATACTTTACTTGTTCAAATTTATGTTGATGACATTATTTTTGGGTCAACTAATCCCAAATTACTCGAGAAATTTGCTAAGTTAATGCATGATAGATTTGATATTAGTATGATGGGTGTGCTGGTATTCTTTCTTAGTCTTCAAGTGAAGCAATTGGAAACTGGTACATTTATCACTCAAACCAAATACACAAAGGAATTTCTATAGAAGTTTGGCATGGAAACATGTACAACTGAAAATACTCCTATGAGCTCATCAATTAAATTAGATAAAGATGAAGGAGGAATATCAGTTGATATGGCACTTTACATAGGTTTAATAGGTTTTTTTACTTTACCTAACTGCTGGTCGTCCCGATATTGTGTTTGTTGTCTGTATGTGTGCTAGATTTCAAGCAAATCCTAAACAATCACATTTTTCAGCTGCCAAATGCATATTTAAATATCTTGAAGGCACACAAAATGTGGGCTTATGGTATGATAAAGATTTATCTTTCAATTTATTGGTTATTCAGATACAAATTATGCAGGATGTAAACTTGATAGAAAAAGTATCAGCGGATCATGTCAGTTTTTTGGAGAATAACTGATTTCCAAGTTCAGCAATAAGCAAACATCCATAGCAACATCTACAACTGAAGCAGAATATCTAACTGTTGGAAGCTGTTGCGCCCAACTGCTCTAGATTCAGTACAACCGAAAGATTATGCAGTCATCGCAGAAGAATCACCAATCTTCTGTGACAACACTAGAACAATTGTGATTACATACATTCAGTTCTTTACTCCAGGACAAAGCATATTGATGTCAGACATCACTTCATCAGAGATCATGCTCTCAAGAAGGAGATCGAACTGGAATACATCTCAACTGGACAACAGGCAGCAGACATATTCACCAAGCCACTACCCGAGACTAAGTTTTCTTATTTCCGAAAGATTCTTGGATTGATTGATTTTTCTTAATTTGTTTAATATTTTTGTATATTGATTCATTGTCAAGATTAAGTGCAGGAAATAATATAGCATTAAAGGGAAACTAGCATTAATTATAATAAAAAATTTATTAATAAAGTTGAGCTCTTACAACTGAGATTTCCCTATCTACTGCCTCCCTCCAGAAGGTTAGCCAAGTGGTTAACCTGTTGGTGGTGGTCCTCAGGAAGTCTTTGAAAATGCAATCCTTCTTAGAACCTTCAGCTCCTTCAGGAGCATCAGAAGATAGACACCTTCATCCTTGAAGATGCCAGCAGCATGGGCAACACATAGTCTCCGATGAAACTTATTTTCTGTTTCCACGAGGAAAGTCCTTCCTCATGGAAAGACTGCAGATCCTGGATCTTGTTCCATGTAGACAGCTTCTTTTCCAAGATGATGTCCTCCATCTTGAGCTTTCTCGTAGCCACTATGGACAACATGAACCCCTCTGCCATGTCTAGTTGCTGGGAACTGATCTCCTTGTCCATTTGTTAATGCCTTGATAAGTATTATCTGCATAAATATTCAAGTGATTTCGTGACTAACTAGTTTGTTCTTATTTATAGACTCAGAACCATAAGAAGGGATGCAATCATTACTTTTGACAGGAGGATATGAAGAGATCTCTGTCAGCCATCGATGGTTCATTTTCCGATGATGAAATTATTTCACTGTATCTAATGCATATATTTATGGGGAACGTTGAATTATGATTGGTTAACTGATAAGACAATTATCGGTTGGTCTTAAACTGAACTGATTTCGTTTCCAACTGATCATTCAGTTTTCGACCTAACTGATCTTATCGTATATGATAACTGATTATCGATTCAGTTGAGATTCCACAATTAATTTTGTGACTTTCAAAATTACTTCATTAATTATGTTATTCATTGAATATTAATTGAAAATTTGATCCCTAGCAGTTCAATCGACTGAATTTCTATATTTACATATGCAGTAAACGTTATTTATTCAAATTAATATCAGACTGTCACGTGTCCAAAATTTTGAATACTCACAAACATAAATATTTGTGCCGCCTTCATTCAGTACTTTACACGCTATTCTAAACTCTCAAGCACTCAAACACCAGAGCATTCTTTTTGCAGAAAATCTCAGCTAATGGCAAGCCAAACCGCATCCTTCTTTCTCAACGCAATGGCCATCGACTTCGACTTCGTCCTATCTGTCTCCGATGAAGTTGTTAGGAGCTTATTTCTGAAGCTCGAAGTGGCTGGTCTAAAGATATTTTTGGGAATCGCAACCCAAGTCATTTACCCTAAGAAAGAAGTTTATGCCAACAGCAAGATTTTTTATGATGGCAAGATTATCATGAGAATCGACAATCAAGTGCTGAATGTGGACGAAAAATCCTTCAGCAACCTATTCCAACTCCCAACTAAATGTCTATCTCATTTATCTGAGGTTTCAATAGCTGATATTGAAGAGATGCAGAATTTGTTATCTGCTGATGGGAAGAAAATCAAAGCGTCTGATCCCAAGAAGGAACTGAAGCCAGAGATCCAACTGTTGGTTGATATTATTGCAAAGGGCGTTCTCGCCAAGGTAGGTTCATTTACTGCCCTCGCTCTTGAAAATTTTCAAATAATGACTGCGATAATGAAGGGCACAAGATTGAACTGGTCAACCATAGTTTTCAATATCCTGAAGAACATGGTTCAATCGTCCAAGCAATCGAATGGTTTCGCTCTGCAGCTCAGCAATTTGCTGAAAAACTCTAATCTCATTGATGACTCAGCTGAAAAGTCATCCAAGTTCAAGGTATTCAACACCAAGAATGTTTAGCCACCGAGAACCAAGCTGGACATCTCCTGAAAAATTTATTAAGATCAAACAAGAGATTTGGATGATGGCAGCTCCAAAATCTGTGAAGAAAGCCAGAACCAAGGACGCGGTTAAGAAACTGACAATCAAGAGAAAACTGATTGTCAGTGAGAGTGATTCGGAGAAGACACCATCTTCGAAGATCTTGAAGAAGCCACGGTGTCAGAAGACCAAACCAACTGCTTCTGCAATCATTCCAGCTGATAGACCGATGCCTACTAGAGCTGAGGCACCCATAACTGATATACTAATTCAGTCAGTTCCAGTTGCACCATCAGTTGAAGAAACTCAACTGAAGAAGCAAGCTAGTCATCCATTGAAGCTGGTCACTGAATCTAGTGAAAAATTGAAGATTGTTGGACATTGTGCACTTCCTATCACTGTCACCAGACCAACTGACTGCAAATTACTCGACCGAAAGTTGTGGTGATTAGAGAAAAGGTAGACTCAACTAACACGGGGCTGACTATTTCTCACGCCTTAACTCACCCAAAAGGCAAGGGCAAGATGATTCAAGAGCCCAGGCCAACCAACACAGTTCAAACTCATATCAATCTCATTTGGAAAGAGATAAATGAGTTTGCTGAGTCCAAGATGGAAGACTTTGATGAATGGGTCAAGTTTCTAACTGTAGTGTATGCCACACGACTGAAGAATAAATCACTTTTAGGGAAATTCATTGTCATGGAAACAACGGTTTTGAAGATAGTCCAGGCCGTCACTATTGCTCAAGCAATGGAAATGAGAATTTATTTCTTTAATCTGATGCGCTTGAAGAAGCCGACTGAAGTAACAGAACAGTTGAAACTGAACTACGATCCAAGCAGTCCGACTGCTTATAATGACAGAGCTGTCTTCCAGTAGCTGGACTGAGATCTAATATCTTTGCAACTGAGGATCAAAGTATGGGAAATGGATCAACAATTATACATACCAGTCGATTCCCTAAGTCCAACAGTCAGCAAAACAAGCTCAGCCAACTGGAGTTCTGTCAGAACCATCCAAAGAGACAGTTGCTAAACAACTTTAAAGAAAAAAACAGAATCTTCTCCTGAGCTGATTCAACCATCATCACTCTCTTCAACCTCATCATCTCCACCAGCTGGACAACCTCTATACACGATGCTGAGTTGTCATTGGCCAATGTTGACGAAGTCATCCAATCAGTTGCCACTGACATCCAGCTAAACTTCGAGCCAGCTGAAAAATATGTATGCCAAAGCTTAATAGACAAGTAGCCTCGGAGGCTATGTTGAAAGAAATTGAAGATATGGTTCAGTCAATTGCTAGGACTGAACAACAACAACAAACTGATGCGGCTCAGTTACACTCTGAACAGATAGCTGATTTCCAAGTTCCAACTGATGTGCCATCCAGCTCAACTGCTACTCAGCCTACTACATCAGTTCCAGACGTTCAGCAGGAAGCATTTGAAGAAGTTGTTACATAATTAGAACAACAAACTGAGACTGATTCACGTCGTCTAGCCATGGTGATTTTCAGTGGAAAGGAAAAGGGCAAAGCACCTGCCACATCTGAAATCTTTTCTCTTGAAATACATATAGCTACTGATATAATGATTGAAGAAATTCAGTCCAGTTTGCAAAACCTAATCTTGACTGTCTCCGACATGAAGTCAACTCAGTTGATGCACACGCTTAAAATTGATTCTATGAAGGAAAATACCATGAAGAACCTCAAGCAGGTTACCAAGGATATCACCTTATTATTTCTCCTTGTAGATCAGCTGAAGAAGGACAAAGTGACAGTTATAGCTCTTTTCTAGACTCAAAATATGCTTATCAACCTAATTGACTTCTTTCACACAAGTATATCAAAGCGGATGGATTTGATGTAGGAACAGATGTTGAATGCTATATCTCAAGTAAGCTCAGAAGCCTGCCTTCTCTCTGCCCTTGTTGGTGTCGACAAAAAGGGGGAAGAAGAATAACAGCAGCAGTCAAAGAAAGAGCTAGTCAACCAACTGATTAAGGACCGTCTGACAAAAGAGCAAAGAAGTGAAGAACAGTCAGTTCAGTTAGATGACCGTCCTTCATTCTTAGTTTGTACGAATCTGTACAGTGGAAGATTATTTTATCTACAAAAGTTCGGTTTATTTTATTTACGATGGAATTTATCAGTTCCTGAATTCTACGTTTTGTCAAACACCAAAAAGCAGGAAATTTTTAGAATTTGAATTTCGGAGTTTGACAAATAAAGCTTTTGAAGATTGCAGAACTGATCGGCTCAACTAAATTTATTCGAACTCAAACAAACTGAAATTGCCCGAACTGATAATTAATGAGTTAAATAATCGGAGGCAATCGAATTGATCGAAGCTAACTGAATCTTAAAAATAACTGAACCATCAGTTGGAACTAATCGGTCATACATCCAGTTCAACTGATCGGTTATATAGTCAAATGACAATCAGTTTGACACGCCATCAGTTAAAGCACAGCTACCAATCGAAAAATCGTATGCAGCAGACTGCAACTTTTAAAAGGAGCGCGCTTAGCATAATGCCATAGTGCACTATTTTCAGAAGAATTTTGACATATTCAGAAAGGACAAATCAACGGATAAATATTAATTAATGCATTCAATGTTACCGTTGGAACCCAAGCCTATAAATAGCCGAGGAGTTCAGTTGAGACAAGAACTTTTCCCACAATTATTCTGAGTGAATTTTGATTTAAAACATACAAGTTCAGTTACGATATTCATACAGAAAATCTCACACTTAACAAAGATATTTCATAGCTTTCAGGCTATCATCTGATCTAAAGTACTAGCACCTTACATTGTTGTATTCGATCTTCTAAGATCAGTTGTGCTAAGAAAAGGAAATCAGTTGTATACTGATAACTTGTAAAGGGGACTAAGAGTTTCAGTTTGACAGTGACTAAGTCCAAACTGAAGTGGGTTATTACAGTTTTTGTAATTAATCAAGTCTTTTAGTGGAAAACATATCCTTGTGATTGAAGGGGTGACGTAGGAGCATTTGAAGCCTCCGAACATCCATAAAATCTTTGTGCTCTTTGTTTCAATTATTCTTTGAGTATTCAATCTATCAGGTAGTTTATTCCACACTTATACTAGTTAACTGAGTGATATCGACAACAAGATCATTGGAATCAGTTTGTCATAATTATCGAAAAAGAGTCAAAAACGTTAAAGTATTTATTCAACCCCCCTTTTAAACACTGTGACCCTTCTAGCTGATCCTAACAATCAAGTTCAACCGGATATCACTAGGGTTGTCAATTCGGGTGGGTTGGGTGGGTTGGATCGGGTTGAGCAATAGTTCTATTCAAAAATTGATCAACCCGAACCCGAGCCAACCGTAAATTTCTCAACCCGAACCTGAACCCAAATCAAACCAATCAACCCGATTAACCTGATTTTGAATTTTTTTAAAAAGAAAATTAAGAAATAAATTCAAAAATAATTAATGTAACACATAATAACAAAATCTCCCTCGTATATATATGATTTAAATTTGAATGTCTATCTTAAAAAATAAATCATATTTACTAAATTAAATAAAAAATTGTTTAAAAAATAAAAAATGTTCAAAATAGATATTAAATTATGAAAATTTATGATATAAATATAAAAAAAAATATTTTTTCAGACATACAATATATAAAAATATAGGCAATATTTATTAATTATATTTTTAAAAAAAATTAAAATTTTCAGGCCAACCCGATCATTTTTTTGTCAGCTATCGGGTCTAACCCGATCTGACCCGAACCCAAAAATATCAGACCTAAACCTGAATTTTTTCGGGTTGAACCGTGTCGGGTTGGTGGGTTGTGCCTGATTTTGACACCCTTAGATATCACTCAAAGGAAATAAGACTTTACTAGTACTACAATTGCCGACCTCTTCAAAAGAGATACAGACTGAATGTCAAGGACAAACGGCCAAAACAAAATATGGTAAAAGAAAGAATACACCACCTGATTATGCACCAAACCGCACCCAATTTGGGACACACAATGGGAAGTCTTTCAGGATAATTCAAGTGTGGATCCCGAAGGGTCTAATCAGTTCAGGACCCAAATAGATATGGGTACCAAGTTCTTATCTCAATAATTTCAGATATGGAAGAAGAAAAATCTAAAAGAATATGTTTGGTTCTTAGACAACGGCTGCTCCACATACATTTAACCGCTTTTGATGTTAAATCTGATAATGGTGACTTTTTAGGATATTCAACAGCTAACAAAGCTTATAGAGTATATAATGAAAGAACTCTAAATGTTGAAGAATCTGTACATTTTGTATTTGATGAATAATCTATTTGTCATGATATTAATAGTAACAATATTTATTATTTAAGTAATAAATTAGTTGCTAATAACCTTGACTCTAGCAGTGATGATGAGATAGATCTGAGAATAACAGTTAAACATATTTCTGAACAATCTAATTTCATTAAATTGGGCTTTTACACTATTTATTTCCCTATCTACAATTACTTTCCAGATAGCCATCCAGGTGCCCATTCTGCGAGTGCAGGACCTCTCAAAGTCATCTGAGAAGGCAATCCTTCTTAGGACCTTCTGCTCTTTGTAGAGCATTAGAAGGCAGACACCTTCACCCCTGAAGATGTCTGTAGCTCGGGGGACGCGGAGACGCCGTTGGTATTTCTTCTCCCGTGCCACCAGTTTCCTTGTGGCAACAGGTCCTTTTGTAGAACTGGAGATCTTGGAGCTTGGACCAGGTTGACAGAATCTTCTCCAAAGCACTGTCTTCATACTTTTTCTTGCGGTTGGCCACTATGGATCTCTATAACTTTTCTGCAAGATCCGGCACCAAAGAACTGCTAGCCTTTTCCATCTCTTGTCTTGCTTTATTTTTATTTGTCTTTGAAAAGCTTTAAGTGATTTCATCTATAACTTGTTCGCACTTAGACAATGTCAAAGGTTGCAATCACTTTGGTGACTGCTAGATTGACAAGAAAATGCGAAGAGACGTGTGCCATCCGCCGACTGATCATTCTCCAAGGCTAAGTTCATTTATCTTTGTAGTATGCATGTATTTAGAGAGAAATATTGGTTAAGATAATAATTTAATGGATCGGAGAAAACACATTTCTAACCGTTGTGGTTGGAAGGTGGACTACACATATTTATCACGTGACTTCAACTGCATAGTTTCTAATAACAATAAAGTTAAACGGTTTGTTTCTCCTTTTGTGTTTTGGTCACGTTACTCAAAGTAATTGTTTTAAAAAATCAACTTAGTGCCCGCTCTTATATTATGTTATTGTTATTTTTTAAAAAAATTAAAAATTACTCATTATACCGTCATCCGTAACTTTTCAAATTTTAAAACTCATCCACTGACAGTATGTCACGTGTACTGATATGTCCTTCCCCGAACCGTATATACTCATCTCAACTTTACATTATCATTTTCATAAGCATTCAGTATTTTCCCACTCTATTATCTGGTGATTCTTTCTTTATAAGGTTGTTCTGTAGAATTTGTTGGTCAACCATTCTTTATTCACCTCATCAATGGCTGCTTCTATTGCTCACAGTACTATTGTTGCCAACTTTGCTTTTGTGATTTCTTGACTGATAAACCTTTGCTTGCCATGTTCCAAATGCTTGCCACTTCTGGCCTTAGATCATTTATGGGATGCAGCGAGCACTACTCTGAAACTATCTTGAAGGAGTTCTTTGACTTTGCCTATATGGAAAATGGTGAAATATTATGTGCTATTAAGGGAAAGAAAATTTGGATTACCCAGAAGATGTTTGTTGATTTGTTTCAGTTACCAATCACTGGCGTCACAAACTTTGCCACTCTTCCGAACGGAAATGCTGAGCTTGGAGGACCATATTCTCTCTTTCTAACTCTCCTCTTTCTTATCCAACCTGCCAGAAAATCTGAATATCGAATTCCGATTGATTGCTGATGTAGTGGCGAAAAGGATCCTTGCTAAGGCTAGTGTGTCTGATAAAATCACTATGGAAAAGTTTCTTATCATGGATACGATCGCTTCAAATCTTGACATCAACAGGTTTGAAGTCCCGTTCAAAACACTGGCTGTTATTGTGAAGAGAATCAATCTCAGGGTTTTGCGGTTCAAATTTTTTTACTACTACAGGAAGGAGTCCAAGTGTAATACCCGGTTACTCGTACAAATGATAATAATGCGCTTATGTAATTTATTATGTAGTTATTTAGCTCATTAGATTTCACGTTATGATTGAGGTATCAATATTGAGATTGAACATGATTTTTAATATTGATCCACATTGTGTGAGGTCACAACCATTAGAAAGCTAAGATATAATTCTACAACTTTCATGTTTTGCGTTTTGTCCAAATCATTACGGAAGAAAAGCCAAAAGTGCCCCGAAATGTGTCGTGTGTATCTTCATTTCCTTCACTGACACATTTTGGTAGATTGTGTATAACGTTTTACTCAGGCCTTTAAATGACATGAAATCCATTGGAGATGCAAGCCAAGACATAGGGCTACAACTTTCATTTTACTACTTTTTCCGATTTTGAAGGGAAGAGACGGTTCTAGAGCGATCTTTGAAAAGTCTGCATGCAGAGAGCAGAAGCGCCCACGCTGGGGCGGTCAAGTTCGACCACCTTAGCGCCCCTGTACCAATTTTTAGGTGTTTTTACAGTAGGGCTCGCGCTGGGGCGGACAAACTTAACCGCCCTAGCGCCCCAGGACAAAATTTTGAGTTTGAAGCTTGATTTTTGTGACTTAAATAGATAACGGTTGAGGGTTTCAGCCATTGTCACCCTTTTAACATCAAAAATCAAGGAGAAAACAAAGGAGACAACAAAGTTTTGCCAAGTTCTTCCACCAAGTAATCCTCCATCTTTTCTTCTTCATCATTTGAAGTTAGAATTAAGTTCTCCATCAAAAGTAGTTTCTAAGGGCGTAATATTTCTTCTCTTTTAGTTGTTCTATATGTAGAGGGGTAATTTTCACTTAATATAAACAATAGTAACTGAATTATTGATGTATTGATGACAGCATAGGACTGATAAACATCGTCTCAAACCATTATTCGTACACTTGGATTGTAAGTTGGCATGTTCTTGAAGTAATACATGAGTAATATAATGAATTTCAAATGCTTCTCATTGTTTATTGATATATGTACATTGTTAATATGTTTATTGATGAAAACATAGCACCATATTACATTGTTATGTATTAAATATGAAAGAAACTCATGAATATTGAAGATGAGTGCTATGTCATGAACATGAAAGGAAAATGACTGATTTTTACATGATATAGAGCTTGTTGACATCATGGGTGGTTTTAAGTCCACCAAACCTATTGGCCAATATATGTTCATGGGGCGTGGGGTTGCCAAAAGTGCTCCCTGATGTCCAACACATTAGTAGCTATATAATAAAGCAAGAACGGTAGTACGGGTCAACTAATGAGGCTCAAGTACAAAAATGAACATGAATATATGCTATGATATGACATGGTTTAAAGATTCATTGTTGATTACGACTTATGTATGTTCCTTATATGCATATTGATACGTACAAGTGCCAACTTATTGAGTTTTATAAACTCGTGTAGCTCATGTATTACAGGATCAGGTAAAGGGGAGACACAGGATGCTGGTTCGCCAATGGATGCTTGTGATGTGCCTCACCTCGACAAGAACCTGGATGTCTTATTGTATAGCTTCCGCATATGTATTATAATGAATGTTATGTCAGGGTTTGAAACAAGTTCCACGATATTTATGATGATACAATGTATGTTTGTGTATGAGAATATGTTATATGTGTGTATAGACGTATTGCTTGAGTTTTTGGCTTAGACAAAAATGTAGGGACTTCATGCCAAAATTTTTATAAACCATCAAATTGATGCCCCTTATTTGAATTGCTTCACAAATTGATATATCATTCAAATCCTATTTTGATTATGTTAATCATGTCAAGTATAAACATAGGGTGTGACACCAAGAGCTAAGATCGAAGGAAAAAGTGAATTTGTTAGGCTAGGGTTTGGTTGATTAAGAACAGAAAATCCCAGTGACTGTATAGGCCATTTCAAGGGTTTTAAATGGCTTGATTGGGTTTGCATATGGAATGAGGTGTTAATAAGCTATGGTTTAATTTTGGTTAAGTTTCGAGTTGATTGTGGTTAAAACCGAGATGTAGGTTTAAGTTTTAGAACGAATTGGGAAATTAGTCCAGGAGCTTAAGTTTACATTTAAGAAATGTGTATGGGTGTCTTTTAAGGTGTTGTGTTAAGTTGGATGGATTTGGGTCGTCGTTTTAAGGTCTAAGGATAAATTGGGAAAATTAGGGTTTCGGGGGCAAAATGGTCATTTTACACCCGAAAATTGTTAGACGTCCTGGCAGTGCCCTGAATGCTGTAATGAATGAAAAAAAATTTATTTTGAAATTTTTTGTGATTTTATGATAAAAAACAATAATGCTAAAAGACATGTTGCATGCTTAGTTTAAAAAGAAAAAAAAAAGATATTATTGCACGTATTTTTCTAAAGTGATGGAAACGAGGAAAATTGTTTTGAAGGAAGTGATTTAATTGTGATGGTAAGGAAATGGATATTCGTGAGGGACAAGGCCCCATAGGGCGCCCGACAATCGAATTTCCATCGAAAAGATATGATTATATGTAAGGTCAAAGCTCAGTTCACGGGTGAGAGTGTTGCTGATGTCCCTGTTGACTATAGGTCGAGGCACATAACGGAAAAATGTTTAATGTTGCCTCGCCGGTTGGTACCATGGTTACAGCTGAGATTGATCAATCGACCAAATGATGAAAGAATGATCATAATTAATGAACAGAATTCACGTTAAAGGAAATGTATATGTATTCGTATTTGATGAAAAGAAAAAGGATTTAAAGTTGTGTATGTTTATGAAAAGCTATTTTATAAAATTATTTTTACTGTTTCTTGTGAATATATATGTATTACTTGTTATCATGGTTAAGGTTTGCTGAGTCAATAGACTCACTAGGTATAATCGATGCAGATGAGCATGATGTGGTTGATGATGGAGGAATTGATGGTTGAACTAGCTGAACTGATAGTGCACATAACCCGATGATATT
Source organism: Primulina eburnea (assembly GCF_022965805.1). NCBI lineage: Eukaryota > Viridiplantae > Streptophyta > Magnoliopsida > Lamiales > Gesneriaceae > Primulina > Primulina eburnea. The sequence goes on from NC_133111.1 coordinate 32,562,317, forward strand.
TGCTAGTTTTCCGTATTAATATTACTTTTAATTTTATAACATTAGGCTTTTGAGTGGTTTTGAGATATTTAACAGTTTATGCTTTATTTTGAAAAATGCTAGTTTTAGATTTTGGTTTACGTTTTATGATTTTTCGTGTTGCATACGTTCCTTTGGATTTTCAAATAATAGGTTGGTTGGTTTATTTTAAATTGTGCAAAAGTATATTTAAAAATACATTTATATATGTATAGTATATTTCAACCGAATGGAAGGATAAAAAAAATTGTAGTATATTTTAAAGAAAAACGAGTAGTGGACGTTTGATAATCTTTTCCTATAAGTAGAGTGATTGTGTTCAATGAAAATTGCACCTGAACATTGACTCATTATCATTTTTCTTTATGAATTATCTCTACTCATCTCTCTTTATTTTATAATTTATAACAATATTCATTTATATTAAACACCCGTCGCTAGAATCAATAAAGTATGCAATGACTATTCTATCAACTTTAGAATATTATAGCTTTTTTTCTAATTACGAATGTTATATTTTATGTTGTGAGATGAGACATAAAATCAAAGTTTAATAATAGAAACCAAGTATCTTGTTTTAAATCTAAATAATCTTTTAATTACTTCATTCTATCTCGATGATCATGGTTCTAAAACCAACTATTTCAGTTCTGGGGCCGGAAATTTTGAATTTAGCCGATGAAAGCATTTGTATTCTACGACCCAATTTACATCTATATTTGAATGGACTTGAACTCTTTGGGAGCGTTTGGAATGAGGGATTAGGTGGGTTTATGATTTTTAACCAACATAATCTCATGTTTGGTAGGATTTTTATTTAACCTAGTCAATCTTTCCTATAAATGATTAGATTATATTAACTGGGATAAAATAATCACTCATCATCCCCTAAGATTATTTATCCAACTCTTAATCCATCATATTTTTCCAATTTTACCATTCTCCTATATCCAAACACACCACTACTTCCCGCCAGTGACCGCCCACCGACCGCCGCCGCAGGCCGACCACCGCCGCCGTTGGCCACCACACCGTCGTCGTCGTCGCCGAAGTGGATGGGCAATTTTGTCAATTCATCAAAAGATTCTTAATTGTCACATTCTTAACAATCATACCAAACATAATATTATTTTATCATTATATATTATATTTCGACTTCAATCATTCTTTTTATCATTTATCTCTTAATCATTTCATAATTTTATCCTCCAACCAAACGTAGCTTTATAGAATAGTCGAAGTTAGTATATAGTAAAGATGAATATATGTGTTAGACAGAGTTTCATGGTGGTTGGATGGCTCGTTAAAAAAAAATTAGTTCTCGTGTTTGGTATTTCCAGAAAATACTATTGACATCGTTGCGATACATTAATAACTGTTATCATAATCCAATTTAGAGTACTTATGGTCGGGATTCTGAGACATTTTCAATTACCTACCCTAAATATAGATTCGTACTCGAAATTTGAAGGACTTAAAAGGGATATTGCATGATTGAGATGGAGAAATTGGAAATACTTGGTATTATACATATGTATGTACTTAAATTCAGGATCAATGGTTCGTTTTTTAGTGGAGCCGTCAACAATCTTTAATATAGTGGACTCGAGGTTTTTGTGCCTTGTTCTTGCCCCATCGTTTGTGTTTGGAGAGTTTTGAATCGATGAAAACCCGAATCTCGTAGAACAAGGGAGGATTTCCTGCTCAGTTTTAACAATTTTCCATGGATTCCAGGCTTCGAAATGGACGATGCTTAATTGTATCGAAAAAGCTGTTTAAAACAAGCATGCTGTACTATAAAAAAAACTAGAGAGTTGTCTCTGAGGCTAAGGAAACATCCAAATTTGACATCTTATTTAATGATCCTGTTTGCACAATATTTGGTGTTGCGGGCGTGTCAGGTGCGAAGTGCACCAATTTGGGTGAAAATGATAAAAATCTAACTTCTAAAAACTTGACGATTATGGATACTAAATTTGACCGTCGGTTCTAATCTCCTAAAACAAATGCAACGCCAAAACTAAGAAAATTATTGGAATTTGAAGAATAAACCCCTGACATTGTTTATATTTTCAATAAACCGCAGGAATTTACGAGACATAAAAATATCATATACGAAATTGCAGAAAGCTAAAACAACGAGATCTAAAATGCTAAAAATATGCTGGAATGATTAACGACTAAAGCTTGAAGATTGCAATTTTGCAGAGAGTATTTTGCAGAATTTTGTCTGTGTAGAGTTGTGTGTTGTCTGTGTAGTTCTTGCCGATCCCTTCTTTTCTTCGCTGTGAAAGGTAGTTTCTTCCACTCCCCCATGAGCCCATGATTATTCCCACCACCTTGGCACGATTTCCATTTCTTTTCTCCCACGTCGTGATCAGTTTGAATCGATACAAATTAATCTGCTACAGCTCATGGGCCCATATAATTTAATTGGGCCTATAATTAAGTCGGGCTTCCATAATTAATTATTTTTAGCCCAAACAATTGCCCCCCGCAAGCATTGGCCCATTGGGCCAAAATGCTTGTATGTGGTCAAATTCAATTCATTTATTTGGGAATGGTCCGCTAGCATTTTGTGTGTGGAGTGGGCTTGTACTTCTTTGGGCCCAACCCAATTCTCTATTGAATTTTTTCATTGCCAATTCCCTCTCAGATTCAAATCCCTATCTTTGGCCCTATTTTTTCTTCTCCTTCGGCGCTCCCTTTCTTCACTCCCTGCTGTCACCAGAAGTTGTTATCTCTTGGAGCCTGTTCGCCTTTCCCTTGCCGTCATTCCCCCTACGCTGTGGTTGCCGCGGAGTCGATAATGGCTCAAGAACATTTCCAGCGCGCCCATCTGAATCAAGCGCTCCTTTTCTATACCAGCTGCCGCCTCCGACTTTCCTCCCGGCACGTGCGCTGGCTCAGCTGTAGGTCCCAATTCCTCCGCCATCGCATATAGGTCTTCTACAGGCGCCTCTTTCATAGGGACGACAGCCCTTCTCGATTCGGGTCACCACTCGACAACGGCCATGGTTATTTCCTCATTCCCTGAACACTATTCCAGCTCCTTTAATGTTGAATGATTGACTTACAATTTTTATTCCGTGCTTTGTATGATTTTGTATCCTAGGAACCAAAGGATGGACAATTGATTTATCTGTGTAATTGGGCTAACTCTAGTTTTTGTGGGGAATTATGGATTTGGTATTATTAGGCCATTCATTAGCCTTTGCTTTGGAGGAGCGGTAAAGTGGCCATTGTTTGGCCCTGTAGTATATATCAGTAGCAATTGGTTTTCTGAATATTTCTTGCATACATGCAATGATTTTTGACCCCAATCGACCTATTGACCCTGGTTTTGTCTCTGTTGCCACCCCTTTTGTTGGTTTCTTTTGTATACAAAGACATATTTATTCTTAGCAGGTAGCATATATTGGCCATGGGTTGGCCTCAGTTTTTCATCGTATTCGACACCTAAGCATTAGTGTCCTTTGGGGTATCTTGCAACACAGGTACTTCTCAACTCTAACGTGCCCTTACGTGCCCTTACGTGTTGCATCCACTCAAGATGACTCCTTTATCCCTATCATTATGAATTGCACTTCAGTCAGGCCCCTTTCCCACATACACGTATATGCATCTGCACTTCAGTCAGACCCTTTATCCCGCATACACGTATATGCATTTGCACTTCAGTCAGACCCCTTATCCCGCATACACGTTTACTTACTGTTCTTGCATGCGGTGACTCCGCTTTTGATTTGTTGACTCTTGGTTTTGTGTTGTGGTTGTTGGGTGATGGATGTTGAATGAGGGTGGGTTTGTATGTAAGGTTGTGTATTGGAGGTTTGGGGAGGAGTTTCTGTTCGATCTTAATCCATTTAACCCAACTCATTTCAATAGCTTCAATCAAAATCATAGATTGGCTTAAGACTCCCCGCTCGCGATTATTTCCTCCCCTGATGTTTTATCAAAACAAAATGAATTCAATACAATAAAAGTGGCCTCCTGGCCAACTTGAATTGATCATCTTTATTTTTAAACCATAACGAATATTTACACTAGTGGCCCTAAGGCCTACTTCAAACAAAATCCCACTAAAAACATGCAACAATGGCTTATTAGCCTATTTTCCTTCCAAAGTCAACTTCTAGGTCTTCTTGGGGTTTGCATATTGTCTTTGTTCTCTTCAGTTCTTTCTTTATTACTCATTGTCCGCCAGGTGAGCACAACTCCCCGCTCAGTATATTTCTTTCCTGCCATCTTCTAAGTGGCCTGAAGGCCTACTTCATGGTCTGTCACTGCACATGCAAACAACCAATTCATATAATGGCGGTACGATCTACTTTACCATGATTTCTCATGCCATAAAAACATTGGAAATAAGTGGCCATAAGGCCGACTCCCTAGTGAAACAAATGGCCTTCAAAATGATGAATGAAAGTGGCTTACTGTCCCACTCTCTCTTATCAATTTTATTGTTGAATCATAAACAGATATTTATTTCAGTGGCCCTAAGGCCTACATCACGTGATATCTTGAAATAAGGAACTTAAAATATACAAAAGTGGCCATGAAGGCCAACTCCCCACTGAAGAATGCCAACTCCCCACTGAATATTAGCCTTCGTGTTTGCTTCACTCGCAAGCTTTCCCTACTTCTTCTCTCATACTTGGAAAATACGGCTTGAGATACTTGCCGTTTATGCATCTTTTGTGTGGATGGCCATCTATACTTGATAGCCAATATGCATTTCCGTCTAACACCTTATGTACCTTGAACGGTCCCTCCCAGTTGGGAGACCATTTGCCCAGCTCCCTATCCTTTGTTCCTAGTGGTAGTATGGTCTTCCACACTATCTCTCCTTCATGGAAACTTTTCTTGTTAACTCTTTTGTTGTAGATCCTCGCCACTTTCTGTTTCTGTAACAGCAAAGCATTGTACGCTTGGATTCTCAACTCATCTAGTTCTTCTAGCTCCATGATCATTGCTTCATTATAATTCTCAAGGGAAAGTTCATTTTGCTTTGCCACTCGCATTGATGGCACCATAATCTCCAATGGGAGCACTGCATCATGGCCAAAGGTAAGGGAAAACGGACTCACTCCAGTGGCAGTCCTCTTGGATGTTCTGTATGCCCACAAAGTTTCTGATAATAGCCTTGGCCAATCCCTAGGATTCTCTTCCATCATCTTTTGTAGAATCTTTATCAACACTTTATTTGACGCTTCGGCTTGCCCGTTTGACTGTGGGTAATGAGGGGATGAGTTTATCAATTTAATTCCATAGTCTTCTGCAAACTCCCTCATATCTGAGCCAGTGAACATAGTTCCCTGATCCGTGGTCAATGACTCTGGAATTCCAAATCTATGAATAATATTCTCTTTCACAAAGTTAATGACATCCCCTTGCTCCGCTTTCTTCAAAGGCACTGCTTCTACCCATTTAGTGAAAAAATCTGTAGCCACAAGGATGAACGAGTGGCCTTTAGATGATGAAGGATAGTTTTTCCCTATTAAGTCCATGGCCCAGCCTTTGAATGGCCATGGTTTGACAACGCTGTGAAGTTCATCCGCCGGAATTCTTTGGATGTTTCCGTGTCTCTGACATGGCTGGCATCCTCTAGCATATTTGATGCAATCTTTCAGGATGGATGGCCAATAGTAGCCATACCTCCTTATCAACCATCTCATCTTTATTCCAGATTGATGGGCTCCACACACTCCCTCATGGACTTGCTTCATGATCTCCAAAGCCTCTGGGAAGTCTATGCATCTGAGGAGCAGACCATCTAACCCTTTCCTGTACAAATCACCCTCCACTAAAACGTAATTAAGAGCTCTCATTTTTAAACCATGTGGAATATCTTTCCCGGTTGATTCTAGCACCATTTTCATGTCATCCCTCCAGTCCCCAGCTAAGTTTACATCCAAGTTGAGCGTGTCTACCTGAATCCCTCTTTGCTGAATTGAAGGGTGGTTTTTCTTCTGAATCAACACTAGTCTGTGAGTGAGTTCTGGAGACATCTTCAATCCCGAAGCAACCTGTGCCAACTCGTCCGCCTCCCAATTTTCTTGTCTTGGGACGTGGACTAATGACACTTCCTCGAAATCATCTAGAAGTTGGGATGCGGCGGTATAGTAAGGTGCCAAGGACAAACTTGTGCATTTGAACTCCCCTGACAGCTGTTTGAGTACCAGCTGAGAATCCCCTGATATCAATAATTCTCTTGCCCCTAGATCTTTCAGAATTTCCAATCCAATGACCAGTGCTTCGTATTCTTCTTGATTGTTGGTGCATGGGAAATCCAAATTAAAGGATAGAGCGGTTTTCACACCTCTTGGGGAGGTGATCACAATACCAGCTCCAGCTGCTGTTTCTGTGCTTGATCCATCGAACTTCAACTCCCAGGGTTGGACTCCAACTCCACAAACTGGAAACCCAACCTGTTCTCCAATAAACTCATCAAGTGAAGGGTGATCAGCTAAAAAATCGGCGATAGCTTGGCCTTTTACTGATTTTTGGGGATAATATGTCAATGTAAACTCGGCCAATGCTAAAGACCATTTGCCAATTCTCCCAGAGAGGATGGGTCTATTAAGCATGTATTTAATCAAATCGGTTTTAGCCACCACAAACACTCTTGATTGAATCAAATAATGTCTTAACTTAGTACATGCATAATACAGTGTTAAGCATAGCTTTTCAATCGCAGAGTATTTCAACTCTACTGGAGTAAGGAATCTACTCAAATAATAGATGGCTTGCTCATTTCCTTCATGATTATTTTGAACTAGTAGACACCCAATTGATTCATGAAAAGGAGAGATGTATAATTTAAGGGGCATTCCATACCTGGGAGGCATAAGCACAGGTGGATTAGATAAATATCTCTTGATCAGATCAAAAGCCCTCTGATGCGACTCTTCCCATTTGAACTCCCCGCTGTCTTTGAGCTTCAACAGCTGTGAAAACTCCTTTGTCTTCCCTGCAAGGTTAGAAATAAAACGCCTCAAGTAATTCACTTGCCCCAGGAACCGTTGCAACTCTTTCTTGTTTCTAGGTGGATTTGCTTCCATAATAGCTTTGGCTTTGTTCTTATCCACTTCAGCTCCCCTCTGATGTACAAGAAATCCCAGAAAGTTTCCTGCTTTCACACCAAAGGCACATTTCAATGGATTTAACTTCAACTCATGTTGCCTCATTCTTTGGAAGCTTTTCCTCAAGTGTTCAATGTGATCAGCAGCTTGTTTGGACTTCACAACGATATTATCTATATATACTTCAATGTGATTCCCTATCATGTCATGAAAGATCGAGTTCATAGCTCTTTGGTACGTGGCCCCTGCGTTCTTTAGCCCGAATGGCATAACAAGCCATTCAAACGTACCAACAGCTCCTGGGAATCTGAATGCAGTTTTTTGAGTGTCACTTTCTGCTATTTTGATCTGGTTGTAGCCAGAGAATCCATCCATGAAAGATAACATCTCATGTCTAGCCACTGAATCAATCAACATATCAGGTATCGGCATTACATACACATCCTTGGGAGTTGCACAGTTCAAGTCTCGGAAGTCGATGCATATTCTGACCTTGCCATTCTTTTTCATTACTGGCACAATGTTTGAAAGCCATTCGGTATATCGGATTGGCTTTATAAACTTGGCCTTTAACAACTTCTCCACTTCCTCTTTTACTTTCAATTCAACTTCTTTTGACATGCGACGAGATGGCTGTTGAAATGGTTTGAAACCTTCTTTGAGTGGAAGTCGGTGTTCGATCAATTTTCGGTCCCACCCTGGCATGTCATCATAACTCCATGCAAAACAATCTTTGTATTCCTTCAACATGCTGATCAAGTCTTGCTTCAACTGCTCTTCCAGTAGCTTACTCACATATACCACTTTTGGATTCTCAAGCTCCCCCAAGTTAATCTCTTCCAATGGGTCTTGAACTTCGTGTTGGCCATCTTCCATTTGAGATGGCGCCATCAACAACTCATCGACTTGAAGCTCATCATCTTCGTATTCTTCTTCTTGGACAACTTCAGTTCCATAAGTGTCCCATGCTTCCTCTTCCCTTAGTTTGTCCAGTACTCGCTGCACATGTGCCTTCCATATAGAGGTTGCAGCTACCTCCTTTTCTTTTTGATTCGAATCAATCATCAATCTCCTCAATCAGTGGCTGAATTATCGGCCTAGACGGCACGATAACAGTAGGTTTGAGGATTCTTTCCAACACGGAGCTTGGAGTTGGTTTTGCATGTACAGTGGATTTTCTTTCTTGCTATTACTACGGATTTTGATGGGCCCAAAATCCCCATTGTAATATCTGGCTTCTACTGCACTTGCACTTGTTTGGAACGGCTGTCCATCCGCTTCCACGACCTCCACGTCATCCCCTTTCCAAAATAACAACAGCTGGTGCATTGAGGATGGTATGCACTGGTTTGCATGGATCCAATCTCTGCCTAACAACGCTTGGAAGTTGGCGGAGGAGTTTACCACGAAGAATGCACATAAAGAAGACATACTCCCCACAGTAACATCAGCTGGGAGTACCCCAATGGTCTAGGTAGTTTCGCCTGTAAATGCAGCAACCGAAACTTCTGAAGGAATCAAGTCTTCCTCATTTTTGCCCAGACTTTTCAACATTCTTACCGGAAGAACATTCACAGCTGAACCATTGTCAATCAACACCCTGGACACTGGCTTTCCATTCAAGTGGGCTTTGATGTACAACGGCCTTATGTGCTTGGTCATGGCCGGTGTAGGCTTTTCAAGTATCACTTGTTTGGGCTTATTCGGGTGATCCTCCTTGATAATCACTCTTGAGCTCTCTTCAGGGAGTTTATTTGCATGCTCTTTCTTTTGGACTGATCCTTGGGGCATCAACTCCCCATTCTCTTCTTCCATCATTTTAAATCTCTCGGGTAATATCACCACTCCTGTGGCACAATCCACAGTGATGTGAAATTCTCCAACGCGAAAATTAATTGTTTTCCTTGCTTGATCATCCTCTTCGCTTAACAAATCATCATCATCCTCCACAAACTTATCCTCAGTAGCCGATCTTCTAAACTTGGATTTACTCCCCAGTGGACTCCTTGCGACTGGAATATCATTTGTGGGTTCATTTCTCAACTTAGCGGACTCCTCTCTTCGTGCCACCGCTCTTTCTCTCAAAAGTCGTCTCTTTTGTGTCCTAGTCGGTGGCCTAGGGAACTTTTTGTGTTGGGCCACCCTCCAAGACTCACTGAACTCCCCTCTGGCTGGAAGAACGTATCTCGGCTTTACTCCACTGTTCTCAATCATTTTTCCTTTTGTGATTTCGTATGAACGCCGTTCTCTGCCTTGATCAGCTGATAATTTTCTAGTTTCCACCTTTCGTGACTCAAATGCATATGCATTTCTCCTGTCCGAATACCTTTGACGATGATTGCAAGATGACTCCCCTCTAAACCATTGTTTCTCCACCACTGGTCTTTCAAGGAAATGTTGATTCCGCGGCCTAAAGGCCGCGGATTCACCAACATTTCTGGGGAAACGTGGTTGAATTGTGCGCATTCGATCGGCATTATGCCTTACAGGTGCTTCAAACATTTGACCCTTTGGAATCCAGTATTTCTTGATTACCCGGTCTTTCACTGCAAAGGATCGGCTTCTTTTCTCATTGAGAAGATCCCTCAAATCTGTCACATTCACATTAACCAAAGCTACCGGGGGAAAAGGATCATCATCCACCGCCATAGACTCTTGTTTGTTGGGGAATTTCACGACTCCCTTGTTAATTCTATCTTGCAAAATGTTCTTGAACGCCCAACAAGATTTGGTGGCATGATTATAGGAGTTGTGGTATTTACAATACTCTCGTCCCTTCAGCTCTTCTGTAGGTGGCATCTTGTGATCAGGCGGGAATGTGATGAACTTTTCTTTCACCAAGAAGTCGAAAACTTCTTCGGTCTTTGATACATCGAATGTATACTGCATGTCTTTGGGGAGTTGGGAGTTGTTCTTCTCTGTTGGCTTCTTTTTTAGCAGCGGAACTGTGCAAGACCCGGCCGATTGCATCTCTGCCAATGCCACCTCTTCCACCTCCTGATAATAAGACCCCATAGTAGTTTTCTTCTTGTACGACTCTTCCCGCAAGAGTTCTTCGTATTCAGCCACTTTGGCGGTTAGCTCGAAGAAATCCCTGAACTCCATTCCCCGGAATTTCTTCCTTAGTTCAAAATCCAGCCCTTTTTGTGCCATTTTCACGAACTCTGTCTCCGGTAAGAACACCTTGCATCTATTCTTCATCTTTTTGAATCTGTCGATAAAATATTCCACGGACTCTCCTTTCTTTTGAGTGACTCTCGATAAGTCGGCAATGCACACTTCTAGTTCTGTTCTGTAGAATTGAATGTGGAATTGTCTTTCCATTTCTTGCCAACTCATCACGGAATTTCTGGGGAGTGAGGCATACCAAGCGAATGCGGTTCCAGTGAGGGAATTTGGGAATAGCCGCAACTTTAGATTGTTGAAGTTCTCCAAGTTGGCTAACTCCCCGCATTGAATGGTGAATCTGGCTATGTGTTCCATGCTGGACTGACCATCTTCCCCGGAGAACAAACTGAAATCATGAACTCTATAACCCCTTGGGTACGGGTTATTCACGTCAATGTAGTCTGGATAGGGTTTGTGGAACTCTGGGCGGCCAATTTGTTTCAAGGCCGGCCCATATAACTCTTGAACAGCTTCTCTCACCATTTCTGGATCAATCCCGTGCATGTTCCGAGCGGGGAGTTGTTGATGGTAGTAATTTGCCCCCCGAGCCTGGAACTCTAAAGTGAGAAGACGTAAAATGATAGAAATATACTGGAAAGCTAGAAAAACTATTGCTTGAAGATTGTAAATTTAGCAGAGAGCTTTTTGCAGATTTTTGTCTGTGGGGTTTATTTGCATCAATTTCCAATAGTTTTCTTTATTTTTGGCATTGCATTTGTTTTAGGAGACTATAACTGACGGTCGAATTTAGAATTCACGTCGCTTGAATATTTAGAAGTTAGATTTTATCATTTTCACACAAATCGGTGCATTTTCGCACCTGGCACGCCCGCAACACCAAATATTGTGCAAACATATTTTTGGTGTTGAAATTCTCCAAGTTGGCTAATTCCCCGCACTGGATGGTGAATCTGGCTATATGTTCCATGCTCGATTGGCCATCCTCCCCGGAGAATAAACTGAAATCATGAACTCTATAACCCTTTGGGTACGGGTTATTCACGTCTATGTAGTCTGGATAGGGTTTGTGGAACTCTGGGTGGCCAATCTGTTTCAAGGCCGGCCCATATACCTCTTGAACAGCCTCTCTCACTATTTCTGGATCAATCCCGTGCATATTCCGAGCGGAGAGTTGGTGATGGTAGTAATTTGCCCCCCGAGCTTGAAACCCTGCATTTAAACCAATATTACCTCCTGGGAAGCCCCCATCTACTCCTTGATAATCCATGTGCGATATATCATCATAAGCTCCTGGTTGGTATAGAGGATTTGTCACACTGTACACTTGAGTAACCGGTTGTTTCGAACTCCCCACTCGATGAGCACGTGGATATGGCTGGGATCTTCCTCCTAAGGTTTCTTCTCTCTTGTGACGTGGTGTAAACCCCTGACATGATTTTGAATTTACAAAACTGTAGGAATTCATTAATGACATGAAAAATATAATAAATTGTTGCTGAAATCTGTCGATAAAATATTCCACGGACTCTCCTTTCTTTTGAGTGACTCTCGATAAGTCGGCAATGCACACTTCTAGTTCTGTTCTGTAGAATTGAATGTGGAATTGTCTTTCCATTTCTTGCCAACTCATCACGGAATTTCTGGGGAGTGAGGCATACCAAGCGAATGCGGTTCCAGTGAGGGAATTTGGGAATAGCCGCAACTTTAGATTGTTGAAGTTCTCCAAGTTGGCTAACTCCCCGCATTGAATGGTGAATCTGGCTATGTGTTCCATGCTGGACTGGCCATCTTCCCCGGAGAACAAACTGAAATCATGAACTCTATAACCCCTTGGGTACGGGTTATTCACGTCAATGTAGTCTGGATAGGGTTTGTGGAACTCTGGGCGGCCAATTTGTTTCAAGGCCGGCCCATATAACTCTTGAACAGCTTCTCTCACCATTTCTGGATCAATCCCGTGCATGTTCCGAGCGGGGAGTTGTTGATGGTAGTAATTTCCCCCCCGAGCCTGGAACCCTGCATTTAGACCAAAATTACCTCCTGGGAAGCCCACATCTACTCCTTGATAATCCATGTGTGACATATCTTCATACACTCCCGGTTGGTATAGAGGATTGGTCACGCTGTACACTTGACTACCTGGTTGTTTCGAGCTCCCCACTCCATGAGCACGTGGATATGGGTGAGCCCTTCCTCCTAGGCTTTCTTCTCTCTTGTGAGGTGGTGTATACCTTTTTTCTGGTTGATTTGGGAGAGTAAACTCCGGGCGGCGAGGATCGCCAGCCCTTGAGTTTCCAACTCCCTGGTCGAACTCATGGACTTGGTTACTTCCCTGACCAGTCTCTTTGACAGTGATATTTTGCTCCCCTCGGGTAGACTGGTTTGGTTTACTCAGTAGAGTCTTTAAACAATCAGACATGGCTTTAGATAAAGCCACTGAGATCTCTTCAATCTTTATGGCGGTCAACTCTTCCACCACTCTGTCTGAAACTTGATCATATGTAATAGGAATCTGCAGCAGATCTACTTCTTCAGCCTGTGGTTCGACAGTAGGTTGCTCTGGCTGTGGAACCTAAGACGTTCCCTCTTGATTAGCCAGAGACTCCCTGCTCTCCTGACTGACGTTTTCTTTTCTTCTTGGCGGCATAGTGCGGTCCCACTGGGCGTGCCAAAAATATGTTTGCACAATATTTGGTGTTGCGGGCGTGCCAGGTGCGAAGTGCACCAATTTGGGTGAAAATGATAAAAATCTAACTTCTAAAAACTTGACGATTATGGATACTAAATTTGACCGTCGGTTCTAATCTTCTAAAACAAATGCAACGCCAAAACTAAGAAAATTATTGGAATTTGAAGAATAAACCCCTGACATTGTTTATATTTTCAATAAACCGTAGGAATTTACGAGACATAAAAATATCATATACGAAATTGCAGAAAGCTAAAACAACGAGATCTAAAATGCTAAAAATATGCTGGAATGATTAACGACTAAAGCTTGAAGATTGCAATTTTGCAGAGAGTATTTTGCAGAATTTTGTCTGTGTAGAGTTGTGTGTTGTCTGTGTAGTTCTTGCTGATCCCTTCTTTTCTTCGCTGTGAAAGGTAGTTTCTTCCACTCCCCCATGAGCCCATGATTTTTCCCACCACCTTGGCACGATTTCCATTTCTTTTCTCCCACGTCGTGATCAGTTTGAATCGATACAAATTAATCTGCTACAGCTCATGGGCCCATATAATTTAATTGGGCCTATAATTAAGTCGGACTTCCATAATTAATTATTTTTAGCCCAAACAGATCCATTTCCAGTAAGGAGAAGAAACTGAAATTATATTGCACACAGACCTAGTTGGTCATCATGAGAAAAAGAGCACCATATCAGTTCGACTTTAGGGGATATATCTCAATAGCCACTCTATATTTCTCAACGTGGCTCAAAGGTAAAGCTTATATATATATATATATATATATATATATATATATATATATAAGAGATGATAAATAAAGGAAGATTTGAAGACGTGGTCTCAACAAAAATAAGTTACCTCCGTATTTTCAGAATGCATGCATACAATCTGCGAATTAGCTAAGAATTTTGTATCAGAATCTGAATCTGAATCTGAATCTGATTCAGTGTCAGTATGGGATCCCATAGGATTTAGCCTGTTCGTGTTGGCTTCCAAAGGAAGAAGTCCATCGTCTCCACTAGAACTTTCATTGTCGTTTTGGGAAGTATTTGGCTGCACTTGCGGCTTGGAGTCTTCTTGGGGAATGAATCTGAAAATATGTGGCCTGCTTATGGGAACCACGAACACGAGTAAGAAAAGAGTAAGCATTTCTTCGTCAGAAATTTGAGGATAGTGGTGGATATACGGACAAACAAATAGTGTGATCAACTAAATAACAAGCTGGTCTACTCGAAGTTGAAATAAGATAATAGTTACTGATGCCCCCAAGAGAACCCGGGCCCGGGTATGGACCCTGACCCGGAAGGTTCTCGAACTCGGGCAAGATCAGAACGGGGAAAAGATATTGAAGTACAATTACCTTCAGTGACCTGGTGGGAAAGACGCCCGGGGAGTAATCAGCTAATATCCGGGGTAAAAACTTCCCGGCTCAAGAAACACCTCAGAGGCACTCGGGTGGAAAACACCCGAGAAAAAGACGCATTCTCTCCTTGATCACCACGTCTTCCTGACATCGCGGAGCCTATTTTACCACATTCCATGACCAGGTCAACTCTTAGTACGTGTCCCACTACTTGACAACGTGGCCCATGACCCCGAATCATGGACCACCATCCGAATTCGGCGGGTAAGTCATCTACCTGCCTCATCTATAAAGACCCCCAGTAAGTACTACAGAGGAGGTAACTCTTTTTGGAATACTCACAAGCACTCACAAATATTCTTACTCCCTCTAAGTTTTCCTTTGCGTACATTACTGACTTGAGCGTCGGAGTGGATACGCCGGAACAACTTCCGGCGCTTCCCTAACGTTCTGTGTTTTCAGGGTTATTACTCAAATCATCCCGGGCACTGTCCTCCAGGTGACAGGGAACTCAACCACCCCGGACCATCAGTAACTTGCAAGAACATCCGCACATATATCCAAACACTTGACTTGGCAAATCGCCCACCCGGCTATTACCCGATTTGCCCGGTTGACATCATTGGCGCCGTCTGTGGGAAACTGTAACTAAAGACGTAGATATGGTTACCACTCGTAAAACTACGGGGAACCACTCTGGTCCCCAAAATCCGGAAGGAGGTCAAGAAAATTCATTGCCCAGTCACCTCCCAGAGGAGTTGGCTCAGTTGATAGCTGCTGCGGTCCAAAAAGCTCTTGCCGAAAGGGGCCTACCTGAATCCAGTCACTCAAAGGAAAATGAGGCAATGGGAGAGTCTCCTCTTGAAAAAGAGAGAGACCGAGAAGAGAATTCCCAGGCGTTTTCCAAAGCTCCTACCTTTGCTATGATCCAGGAGCTAGAAGATTTAAAGAAGAAAGTGAAAGAGCTGGAAGCTAAAGCGGGGTCATCTCAGGTTTCAGCCCCGGATGCCTCCCAGGGATGCCCTTTCTCCCTGGAAATTGTGAGTGAGCCCCTCCCAGCCCATTTCAAAGCTACCAAAATACGGGAGTATGATGGAAACTCAGACCCTGACGAACATCTCACCCGGTTTGAGAATGTGGCCATGTTACATTGCTACTCTGACAAAATCAAGTGCAAGGTGTTCCTCACCACTTTAGTAGACTCTGCCCAGAGGTGGTTCGAAAAGTTGAAACCCCGGAGCATACAATCTTTTGCAGGTTTCAGAGACACTTTCTTGCACCACTTTAGCAGCAGCAAGAGGTATAAGAAGACCGCCTTTAGCTTGTTCGAGATAAAGCAATCCGGTGATGAATCTCTTCGGGCGTACATTCGCCGGTTCAATAAAGCATCCCTGGAGGTGCCGGCTTGTGCTCCTGAAACCAAAACTACAGCGTTCACTCAGGGACTCAAGGAGGGAGATTTTTTCAGGTCTTTGGTGAAGAAGCAGCCCGGGAATTTTGAAGATCTGCTGTCCCGGGCAGAGAAGTATATAAATATGGAGGAAGCACAGCGGCAGAAAAGGGAATCTACCCGCAAAGAAAGGGGTGACCGGGTGGTAAAAACTGATGACCACACCCGAGGAAATAATCTTGGGCGTTTTTCTCGATACACCCCAATGAAGCCACACCGGGGTGAAGGAATCCATATTTGCGACAATGAGAAGAAAGCCAGGTCATACCAGTCGCCCCCAAACCTGTCCTATATCACGAAAATATGCTCCTATCACGGAGAATGTGCCCACAGCACGAGCGAATGCCGGAAAATGAAGCGGGCCCCTTTCCAGTCGGGCCCTGGTGCTTCGGAGCAGGTAGCGAAGAAATCCCGGGGACCACCATGGGTGAACAGGGATGCAGGGTATGGGCCGGGGAACAAAGGCCCGATCAGACAGGAGAGGAAGGGTGATACCGGTCAAGTATCTCCAAGCAAGGAAAATAAGGACGGAGGAAGGTCACCGACCCTCGGGGTGATTAAAATGATTTCGGGAGGATCGACAAATGGAGACTCCAACCGAGCCAGAAAGGCACATTCCCGGCATGAGAGTTTCGGAGTGGAAAATACAGTAAGGAGTGAGGGACCGGTCATCAGTTTCGGCCCTCGGGATCTTCAGGGAGTCAGTCTCCCACACAACGATGCCCTAGTCATCCAAGCGAAGGTGGCAAATTATGACATTCGCCGGGTCTTCGTCGATTCAGGGAGCTCAGTGAACGTTATTTTCCTGGAGGCCCTGGATCAGATGAACCTGGAAGACTACCGTTTGCAGCCAGTAGAAACGGCGTTATTCGGATTTGCTGGTCACACTGTTTATCCCCGGGGGGAAATCACCTTGCCCCTCACCATAGGAGCTGAAGACCTTCGAAAGACGGTGATGACGGTTTTCACGGTGGTAAATGCCCCCACATCTTATAATATCATCTTGGGCAGGCCTGCTATGAATGCCTTGCGGGCCGTGGCCTCGGCTTACCACCAGAAGCTAAAATTCCCAGTGGGGAATAGAATCGGAGAAGTAAAGGGGGACCAGCCGTCCTCCCGCAAGTGCTACGCGGAAACCGTCAAAGTTGAAAATAAAAGAACCCGACGAAGTGGAGAGAATAGGAGACCAGGGAAGGAGGAGGTGCACTTTACCCAACAGGTATACATGGTGGAGGGAGAGGAGCAGGAGGAAGTAAGCATCTTACCCGGGCAGCCCTTGAAAACAACAAGGATAGCCCGGGATCTTGAGCCAGTAACCCGGGCTCAATTACTACAGTGCCTAACAAAGAATGCGGATATCTTCGCATGGTCCTCATCAGAATTGATAGGGATCTCCCCTCACGTGGCTGAGCACAGGTTAAATATCATCCCGGGCTCCCGGGCAATAAAGCAGAGGAAGAGGCACTTTGGTCTCGAAAAAGACAAAATAATTGCGGAACAGGTGGGAGAATTATTGGAAGCCGGGCAGATCAGAGAGGTCCAGTTCCCCACCTGGTTATCCAACGTGGTCTTGGTTCCAAAATCATCCGGTAAGTGGCGAATGTGCGTTGATTTCAGGGACTTGAATAAAGCGTGCCCAAAAGACTGCTACCCCTTGCCCCGAATTGATCAACTGGTGGATTCGACATCGGGGTATGAATTGCTGTGCTTCATGGATGCCTATCAGGGGTACCATCAGATCCCCTTGGCCCGGGAAGATCAGGAGAAGGTTAGCTTCATTACCTCGGGAGGAACCTTTTGCTATGTGGTCATGCCCTTTGGATTAAAAAATGCCGGGGCCACATATCAAAGATTGATGGACAGGATATTCACCAAGCAAGCCGGGCGAAATGTAGAGGTTTACGTGGACGATATCTTGGTGAAATCTCGGACACACAATGAGCTCATCCCAGACCTCGAAGAGACTTTCTCTACTCTCCGAGAGTATGGGGTGAGGTTAAACCCGGCCAAATGCACGTTTGGGGTTAAGAGCGGCAAGTTCCTCGGGTTCATGGTCACCGAGAGAGGAATCGAGGTCAATCCGGATAAAGTCAAGTCTATTACTGAAATGGCATCCCCAAAGTCAGTCAAGGATGTGCAGAGGCTCACAGGGAAAATCGCCGCCTTATCACGTTTCATTTCTCGATCTGCACACCGGAGCTACCCCTTTTTTCAAGCTCTAAGGAAAGCCAAATAGTTTGGTTGGGATGAAAAATGTGAGAAGGCTTTCGAAGAATTGAAGAATCATCTCGCCGGACTTCCTGTCCTTGAGAAGCCTGGACCCGGGGAGAAACTTTGGGTGTACCTTTCGGCCACTGAGCATGCTGTTAGCTCTGTACTGATCCGAGAGGAAGGTACCGATCAAAGGCCGGTCTACTATGTGAGTCACGCGCTCAAGGGACCCGAGACCAGATATACGGAGGTAGAGAAGGTGGCCCTAGCTCTGGTGATCACAGCACGGAAACTCCGCCCATACTTCTTGTCCCATCCTATCACTGTGCTGACTAACACCCCTCTCGGGAGAATCATGACTCAGCCCGAGATCTCGGGAAGGCTAGTAAAGTGGACTGTAGAATTGGGAGAATATGACATCGAGTACCAGCCCAGGAAGGCAATTAAGGCCCAGGCCTTGTCAGATTTTATCACCGAGATGATTGTTCCCGAGGCTGGCGGAATTTGGAGAATATTTGCAGACGGGGCCTCCTGTAAAGATGGCAGTGGAGTGGGAGTACTATTGATATCACCCACCGAGGAAAAAATACAGTTGGCAGTGAGGTTGGACTTCCGGGCCTCCAATAATGAAGCAGAATACGAGGCCGTTATCATCGGGATAAAAGCGGCCCGGGATGTTGGAGCTACCCGGGTCATTATTTATACGGATTCGCAGTTGGTAGCCCAACAAGTAAAAGGAGCATATGAGGCCCGGGAGGATAAGTTTATAAAATATCTGACTATCATCAGAGAATCATCGGCACATTTCACAGATTGGAGCATAGAACAGATTCCCCGAGAGAAAAATACTGAAGCCGATGCCCTGGCAAAAATGGCGGCTTCACTCGCTGATTATCGGGAGCCGGGTATATCTTACCACACTAGCCTGGTATCCTCAGTGGATACCGGGCCTCCTCCAGCTCAGGAAGATAGTTGGGCCGCCCCCATCTTGGATTACATCTCCCGATCCTATCTACCTGAGGATGCCCAGGAGGCCAGTCAAATCAAGAAGAGAGCGGCTCGTTTTGTTGTGATCAATGACATCCTATACCGGCGATCTTTCCAGGGTCCCCTTCTCAAGTGCATCTCCGGGGACGAGTCCATTTATGTTCTAAGGGAGATCCATGAGGGCTGCTGCGGAGATCATCTTGGAGCAACTTCCCTGGCTAGGAAGGCTTTGCTCGCTGGATTCTGGTGGCCTACAATGCATCAAGATGCCGCCCGGGTAGTCCGCTCATGTGAGGGATGTCAAAGGCATAGCAACATTAATCATCACCCAACTGCCCTGATGAAACCTATCCAGGCCTCTTGCCCTTTTGATCAGTGGGGCCTGGATATTGTGGGATCCTTCCCTGTGGCTCGAGCTCAAAAAAAATTCTTGCTCGTAGGGATTGACTACTTCTCTAAATGGGTGGAAGCAGAACCCCTGGCCAAAATCACGGAGGGAGAGGTTCTTAAGTTCCTGTGGAAAAATATTGTCTGCAGATTCGGGATCCCCCGGAAACTTATATCTGACAACAGGAAGGCAGTTCCATGGGAATAAAGTCAGAGCTTGGTGCGAGGAGATGAAGATTACTCAGGCTTTTACCTCAGTTGCTTACCCGCAAGCCAATGGGCAGACTGAGGTAACCAACCGCACTATTGTCCAGGCACTCAGAGCCCGATTATACGGAGTTGGAAAAGACTGGGTAGAAGAGTTGCCCAGTGTTCTTTGGGCATACCGGACTACACCTCGAACAGCTACCGGGGAAACACCATTCAGCTTGGTATATGGCTCTGAAGCAGTGCTCCCAGCCGAGATCGGGCAAACCTCAACCCGGGTACACACATATCCGGAAGACAATGATAATGCCCGAGCTAGTGAACTCGATCTCATTGAAGAAAGGAGAGAAAGAGCAGCAATCAAAATGGAGGCTTATCGACGTAGGGTGATGAAAGCCTATAACCAAAGGGTCCGACACCGAGAGTTCCAGATAGGAGACATGGTCCTCAAGAAATCAAACCCGGCTGGAGATGTCGGCAAGCTTAAGGCCCGATGGGAAGGTCCTTATAAGGTGGTACGCAGAGTTAGCTCAAGCACCTACTATCTCGAAGATGGGCAAGGCCGTTATCTCAAAAGGCCCTGGAATGCTTTCCATCTTAAGAAATATTTTCCTTAAAAAGTTTTTGTAAATCCCTTGTAAATACTTGGCAATAAAAAGCAAGCTTCAGAAAAGATTATTGTTAAAAGCCCGGTAGGTCCTGAACCCCGGCATACATTAAGGGCCCGGGTGGTACCATGCCCCGGTTTCCCTTCAGTTTATTATCAAGGGCACGGGTGGTTCCATGCCCCGTTTTCCCTTCAGTTTATTATTAAGGGCCCGGGTGGTTCCATGCCCCGTTTTCCCTTCAGTTTATTATCAAGGGCACGGGTGGTTCCATGCCCCGTTTTCCCTTCAGTTTATTATTAAGGGCCCGGGTGGTACCATGCCCCGTTTTCCCTTCAGTTTATTATTAAGGGCCCGGGTGGTAGCATGCCCCGGTTTCCCTTCAGTTTATTATCAAGGGCACGGGTGGTTCCATGCCCCGTTTTCCCTTCAGTTTATTATTAAGGGCCCGGGTGGTACCATGCCCCGTTTTCCCTTCAGTTTATTATTAAGGGCCCGGGTGGTAGCATGCCCCGGTTTCCCTTCAGTTTATTATCAAGGGCACGGGTGGTTCCATGCCCCGTTTTCCCTTCAGTTTATTATCAAGGGCACGGGTGGTTCCATGCCCCGTTATCCCTTCAGTTTATTATTAAGGGCCCGGGTGGTTCCACGCCCCGGTTTCCCTTCAGTTTTATTATTAAGGACCCGGGTGGTACCATGCCCCGGTTTCGCGTCAATGTATTATTAAGCTAGGAGGCCCGATTATCTTCCAACACTTGACGAATTCTTCTTATCTATAAAGCAAAGACTCAGGAGAAATTTCATTAAGGAAAAGTATTACAACTACCAGAGGAAAGAAGCGCAAAAAACTTTAAGGAGCAGTCTCTGGCTCCGAGTCCTCTTCCACCTCAGATTCCTCCTCAGCCGGGAGCTCCGCACCATCCTCGGGCAAGGAGCTAACAGCCCGGGCTAAATCCAGTATGCCTTTCTTTCCCAAAGGCAGAAGGCCGGCATCCCTCACTTGTGCTTTGCATTTATTAAAGCCCGCCTTGAAATAAGGAAAGGCTTTATTTACAACCAGTTGCTTAAATTCTGCAGTAGCGAGGAAAGCAGCTCGCCACTCCTCTTCTAAAGTGGCCCGAGCTTTGAGATCCGCTTCTCGGGCCGAAAGAGTAGCTTCCAGCTCATCCACCCTTTGAGTGGCCAGCACGAAATTATCCAGGGCAGCCCGTGCGTCTAAATCCAACTTTTCAACCCTGGCCTCTGCCTTCTCCAATTGAGTTTTCAGCGAGACGATTTCTGCCCGAGCCTCCCCGAGCTGACCCTGCAAGCAGCCTATCGTGGTGCTCTGGCCAAGGAGGGCATCCGCATGGAGCTCTTGGAGTTGAACTATGCGGGCCTGGGCCTCATCATGGAGAGCTTTGGCGGAGGCTGCCCGGGCCTCAGTGCTTTTTTGATAAGCACCCATCTTCTCAAAGGCCGCTCTAGCCATTTGCCCGCTCTGGGAATAAACCAAAGAATGCATAAGAAAGAAAGTATACAGATGAAGCAAAGAAGCAGGAGTGATGGAAAGAAAACACTTACAGCTAGTAGGAGATTGAAACTCTCCATCATCAGATCCCCGGCCTTCGAAGCCAGAAGCATGGTCTCATCGGCAGGAGTTGCCATTTGCTTCAGCGTGTGGAAGCCTATCGACGAGCTTCCGGCCGAGAAAATGGTCTCGGGCATTGCAGGAGGGGAAACAGTTGCAGTAGGGGTCAAAGGGGACCCGATGGGAGACGTTGGCGGAGCAGGCCTGGGCCCTTGTGCCACTCGGGTGGCCACTCGGGGCTCAACACGGACCTGTTCTTGAGGAGCCTTCCTCTTTAAAGTGGCCCGGAGAGCCAAGCCCGAGGACTCCTCCTCGATTAAAATGACCCCTTGCTTCTTGGGCTCGGTGGCTTGGGCCGTCTGGACGCTAGGAGAGGTACCAGCCTGCCCGGCCTCAGCAGTAGCTAGGTTCCCTTTTTCGACAGGCACCTGGGATGCTGGCTCCTCCTCGACCTGGTCTCCAGTAACCACCTGGGATGAAGACCCCCGCTGTTCGCATACCTTCTTGGCAGCAGCGGCAGCCTTCCGGGCAGCCTTCCTAGCCGCTTTTTCCTCAGCCAACTTTTGGGCAAAGGCTTCTTTCATCTCAGCGTCTGCAGGAAACAAAACAGCTTGTTAGATTATGTGATCTACCAAGGGAAAGGAAGCACAATAAGGGTTAACGAAAGGAACCTACCGGGGCGGAAGGCATCGAACTCTTCGATGATGCGATCGGTAGACTCCTCCACCCCGGGGCTCAGACCGTAAGTCACCAATAAATTTTCACCAAGGAGGGCAGAGGAGCTATACACCTTACCGCCTACCACCTCCTCACACTGGGTGTAAGAGTCAAGTGTGCGGTAATTCTCAGGAAGGCCCAGCTGATCAGGAAGGGTAGAAATAAACCCAACCGGGCATTCAGGGTGGTTAACAGGACGAATGTAAAAGAACCGGCGTTTCCAGTCCTTGACGGAAGAAGGAATATCTCCGAAAAGTTTATGATGAGACCGGGTCTTGAATGAAAAGGCGTAATCGCCAATGTAGCAGATAAAGAAAAAATTAAAAAGGCAAGGTTCAAGAGGGATGTCGGGGTGCATGGAGAGGAGGGTGAAAAAACAGGTCATCATCCTAATGGCATTAGGGTGAAATTGGTTGAGGGGAATGCCAAGAAGGGAAGATATCCCAATGAAAAAAGGGTGAAGGGGAAACCTGAGGCCATTGATGACCTGGTCTCGAAAGAAGATAAGATACCCTTCTGGTGGCTTGTCAGCCCGATCACTGGGACCAGGGATGACAATAGCATGGTCAACAGGGATGGAGCCAAGGATGCGGATCTCCTCGGCGGATTTGGCTCGGAGAGAGCTCACCATGGTAGAAAACCATGGCAAGGGGCCAGAATCAGTAGCCCGGGCAGGAGAAGGAATAGCCCGGGCTAAAGGTTTCGAAGAAGTTACCTTCTTCTTTTTCTTCTAGGGACGGGAGGGCCCAGCTCCGCGAGAAGTTTTAGATTTTTTGAGGGGAGGAAAAGGAAGAGTTGAATTTTGAGGACGAAAAGTAGAAACGGGGGAGGCAGAAATCGGGGGACTATCGCGCAGGGCCTCCGACTCAAATTCCGAGGAGCCCTGATAGATATTACCCGAAGTAGAAGAAGTACGGGAGGAAGACATAATGGAAAAAGGGGAACTTACGCGGTGTTTGGAAGAGAAGTGGTGGTTTGATCGCTGGGGATTGATCGGCAGTATGACAGAGTTGCAGACGCGGAGGCTTAGTGAAAATTGGCGAAAGTAATGACGGGTTGGGGAAGGAGATATATATAGGAGTAGAAAAACGACCTGGGCCGTAGATCTAGCCATGATCCAAAGGTCCGCGTCGGTTCAGAAAAACACACCCGGATCACGGATCTCCGCCGTTGATCTGGGGGGATATGAATGATCAGATTCGCATCGTAAGTCGCACCTAGCAGGTGAAAGGACGTGTAATTATGAAGGTGTCAGACTTATCGGGTCCTTGGGAGACGGAACGTTGCCGACCGTTAGAAAGGAAAAAGGAACACGTGTCATCATGACATCCTACATGTCCCTCAAAAAAGATAACGGGCATGTTACCTCGAACCCGGGAGGTTTGAAGCCCCGGCGAGTCATTTTAAGCCAGGGAGGTTTGAAGCCCCGGCGAGTTATTTTAAGCCCGGGAGGTTTGAAGCCCCGGCGAGTTATTTTAAGCCCGGGAGGTTTGAAGCCCCGGCAAGTTATTTTAAGCCCGGGAGGTTTGAAGCCCCGGCAAGTTATTTTAGACCCGGAAAGTTTTGAAGTTATTTTGAGCCCGGGAGGTTTGAGGCCCCGGCAAGTTATCGTTAGTCCGAAAGGTTTTAAACCCCGGTTTTTTACTTTAAAATCCATAAACTTGAAGGAAGAGCACAAGCGAAGTGCGCAAAATAAAATTTTATTAATAAAATCGGTGAAATATCGCAGTAGCCAGCCTAGAGCCTACATGATCCTCCCAGTCCGACATCCAGCTATGAAGCTCAGGGAGGGGAAGGTTGGCAAAGGACTCGGTAGCGGCAAGCTTGCGCAGCTGTTTCCACTCCTTCCGCAGCATCGCCTGAAGCAGAACTTGATCAGTGGCTAGCTCGGTCACGTGCGTCACATAAAATATCCGTTTGTATCTCCTGGCCAATGCTCTCTGTGGCCTGGTAAAGGCCAGACCGTCTTGGAAGGATTGCACAAGATTATGAATCTTATGCCAAGTGGACATAACTTTCGTCAGAATAAACTCCTCGATGGTCCTCTTCAACGACTCTAAATGAACGCGCGTAGAGGGTGGCAAGTGACCATACGGACTGCTGTTAACAGTAGTTTCACTTGAACTCGGCATGATCGAAACAATCGCCCTCACTTCGTCTTCATCTACTTATTTATAGGCAGAAGGTCGGTAGTCTGGAGGAAACCGAAAAGTTTCCAACCATGTGAAACGACTACGCATTTATGGAGGAGAGATTAATCGCGACCGTTGGTTTAAGCATGCGTGTTGGATCAGGAAACGCCTGAAAAATTGTTCCAGGTAGTCAAAGGGACGCGAACAAATATCAATGTCACAGCGTCATTATTACCTTGGGAAATGGGGCGTCCCTCGGCGGAACTTTAGTATCAAAGATCGAAATTTGTGTAGGGGACACCATACCGAGGGGCGGGAAGTCTTAGGGTATCGGCACTCATCCAAGCCCGGGGAACACGAGTCCCCGGCATTTCATGGAGCCCGGGAAGCCCGAGGCTCCCGCAGGTGATTCACAGCCCGGGGAACGCAAGGCCCCAGCATTGGGGTTAATCGCCCTGGGAGATATCAAGTCCAGAAGTTTTTAGTAAATTATTTCAGATGGTTTTGCCCCGTTCATGATGTGTCACTGGATTTACAGTGGTTATAAGCCGAGTGGTGATAGAGGAAAAGGAACTAAAATAAATTCTTATTCAACCATATACATTGGCGCATACTACATCGTCATATTTCTCTTCTATTACAATTATTCGTATCTTCAACCAAGCCGACAGCGGGGGAGTGGAGCCTTGCATGAAGCTGGAAGAGCCGAGAATGTTCTTCAGGAGCTTCAATTCCTTCCGAAGCATCAGCTGATATACATGACCATCCGTGAAGATGTCCACCCACTCAGCTAAGTGTAGTTGTTTGCGCACTTTCCTTAGTTTGGATGCCAGGGCAGGAGTGGTGGCTTCCCCGGAATCGTAAAGAAGTTTCAGTTCTTGAAGCTCTTCCCAATAGCCAAGAACTTCGTTCAGTACTTCATCTTCTATGATGGACTTTTGAACTTCCAGATTGGGCTCCCTAAGGGCTTCGGTCATCCCGGGAGTTCTCGAGCTGCTAGCATCGGCCATATTTATGGAAGTAATTAGCAAGGGATAGGGGATACCAGATATATATAGGAAAGAGGAATATATCCCGATCGTTGATTCTCGAATATATCTACGGCTAGGGTGAATATTGGAAGTTGCGCAGGGCAGGCGAAAAGACAGGCGTCAATATCGAGATATTGTAACAGCCCTCGAAACGCGGAACGTTGAAAATAAATTTGAATTTTAGGGCTTACGACGACATCAGCAAGGGTATCCACATCTGCAGAGTCATAGAAGACTCCTGTATCACCAGGAGAACATCTTTTATTAATCGGGACAGCGAGATAGACTCTAGCCCGACTTTTTTAGGAGGGAGTGGTGATGCCCCCAAGAGAACCCGGGCCCGGGTATGGACCCTGACCCGGAAGGTTCTCGAACTCGGGCAAGATCAGAACGGGGAAAAGATATTGAAGTACAATTACCTTCAGTGACCTGGTGGGAAAGACGCCCGGGGAGTAATCAGCTAATATCCGGGGTAAAAACTTCCCGGCTCAAGAAACACCTCAGAGGCACTCGGGTGGAAAACACCCGAGAAAAAGACGCATTCTCTCCTTGATCACCACGTCTTCCTGACATCGCGGAGCCTATTTTACCACATTCCATGACCAGGTCAACTCTTAGTACGTGTCCCACTACTTGACAACGTGGCCCATGACCCCGAATCATGGACCACCATCCGAATTCGGCGGGTAAGTCATCTACCTGCCTCATCTATAAAGACCCCCCGTAAGTACTACAGAGGAGGTAACTCTTTTTGGAATACTCACAAGCACTCACAAATATTCTTACTCCCTCTAAGTTTTCCTTTGCGTACATTACTGACTTGAGCGTCGGAGTGGATACGCCGGAACAACTTCCGGCGCTTCCCTAACGTTCTGTGTTTTCAGGGTTATTACTCAAATCATCTCGGGCACTGTCCTCCAGGTGACAGGGAACTCAACCACCCCGGACCATCAGTAACTTGCAAGAACATCCGCACATATATCCAAACACTTGACTTGGCAAATCGCCCACCCGGCTATTACCCGATTTGCCCGGTTGACATCAGTTACTGTTTAATTATTGTATATATATTTGAATAATATCATGTTGTTATATAAAAAAGAGTCTGTGACACCTCATTATAATAACGTGATGTGATTATTTCACTATTTATGTATTTTTATTGTGTTATATAATAATTTATATATATATATATGTACAATGTCACATTATTATATAAAATGAGTTTCTAACACCTCATTATAATATTATGATATGATATACATAACTATTTAAATATGATTAACATTATATACATCAAATTTATATATACATATATTTATTTTTTAAGATTTTGTAACAGTCATAAACGGTTAGTTTTTACGTACCCTATAAATATGACTTCACAAACATATTCAATCACTCCAAACTTATTCTTCCTTTGTTAAAATTTTCTTCATCAAAATTTTCGAAGAAGAAGAAAAAGACTCTTTCAAGGTTATTTTGTATAATTATTTTGGTTATTATACTCACTAGTATTGTATTTATCGGAGAATATTCGCCTCACGTTTTTTCTTTATTTCTAAGAATACATGTACTTAAAATTTATCTGTTACTTTATATTGCCATATTAATAAATTTAGATCTTAACTAATAAAATGCATTGTTATTTTTCTTATACCACCATGTCAAATTTGGCAAAGCTCGAAGTTGTTGAACTCGACATTATAGGAAAAGATTATATACCATGAACTTTTGATGTAGAAATGTATCTTGAGTCATTGGGTCTAAGCGAGACCATTAAAGAAAATTATATATCTTCATCACAAGAAAAAGAAAAAGCTATAATATTTTTGCGTCGACATCTTGATGAAGGTTTAAAATGTGAATATCTTATCGAAAAAGATCACATAGCTCAGTGGGAATGATTAAAAGAAAGATTTGAACATATGAGGGAAGTTATATTTCCGACCGTCCGTGATGAATGAAATATGTTAAGATTCCAAGATTTTAAAGAAAGCCAGTGATTACAATTCGACGATATATCGAATAATCTCGCAATTAAAATTTTGTGGACATGAGGTTACAGAATAAAAAATTCTTGAAAAAACATTTTTCACGTTTCATGCATCAAATATAACTTTACAGCAACAATATAGAGTGCGTGGATTTGCGAGATATTCTGAACTTATCATCAGTCTTCTTGTGGCTAAAAAGAACAACGAGCTGCTAATGAGAAAACATCAGTCCCGACCCAGTGGATCAACAGCATTTCCAGAAGTAAATGTTGTAAGTAAAAATGAACTTAAACCTGGAAACCAAAATCAACTTCAGAGCCAAGGTTTTGGTCGAGGTCGTGGTCATGGAGGTGGAAGTGGTCGTGGTCGCGGCCGTGGTTCTGAAAACAAGCGAGATAGTTATTTCTACAACTCATCTCAAAATGGCGTCACGAACCACCAACTGAAAAGGCATCATGAGAACATGAGTATTAATGAAAATCACTCAAAATGATTTGAAAGTTCTTGTTTTAGAGGCGGCACTCGAGGACACTGGTCTCGTATTTGTCGAGCCTCCGAGCACCTTTGTAAACTCTATAAAGAACCGATAAAAGGGAAAAAAGAGACCAACTTCACTGAACATAGTGGTCGTTTGAGTGATTCAACTCATTTTGATGCTGCAGATTTTCTTAATGATTTCTCTGGAAATAATCAATATGCTTGGTGGAATAGAAATGAAAAATATTGATGCTGCGGATTGTCTCAACGATTTCTCTGAAAATAAACAATATATTGGTGGAATATAAATGTAAAATAATTTATTTTTCACGTACTCATACAATAATGTTTTATTACACAATTATGATATGTGTTATATTTTAAATAAATTACATATGTATCGTCAGAAATTTTTCATTTCATATTTTTTTAAAGTTCAAATATAGAAAATGTTATGAATAAAGTTAAACAAGGAACTAATCTCATGGAAGTTTGCATACCTGATAGTGGTACAACGCACCCTATTTTCCGAGATAAAAGATATTTCTTAGAACTAAAACCAACAAAAACAATGGTGGATACATTATCAGGTCATGTAGACATAATAAAAGGCTGTGGTAAATCACATTTTTTTTACCTAATGGTACAATTTTTTTTATAAATGATGATTTGTATTCACCACAATCGAAAAGAAATTTGTTAGTTTTAATGGCATATATTCTCATGGGTATGATACTCAGACAATAAATGAAAGAAATGAGAAATATATGTGTCTTACCACATATAAATCAGGAAAGAAATATGTAATTGAAAAACTAAAAATGCTCCTTACTGGATTGCATTATACATATATAATTCCAATTGAATCAAATATGGTAGTCGATAATTCTTCAATATTGATCAATTGGCATGATTGATTAGGACATCCTAGCTCAACAATGATGTGAAGAATTATAGAAAATACACATGGTCATCCGCTGAAAGACCAGAAGATCTTTCAAAATAATAAGTTTCAACTGCAAAGCGTGTTCTCTTGGAAAACTTATTATAAGAACATCACCGGCTAAAATCCAAACTGAACCATTCATGTTTCTTGAACGTATTCAGGGTGATATTTGTGGGACAATGTTGCGTCTTTTCACTACCGTAAGTATACGGTGTCAAGTTTTAGTACTGGTATGAGTACAGATATCAATCCCTCGAAGAGTAATTATTTAAAACTGTATATTAACTACCATAATTGACATAGTTAGACTTTATTTAGAAAAATCAAAGAGTTGGTTTATAATCAATTCAAAGAAAATAATGAATCGTGTAATTCTCAGCACGCAGTAGAATTTCAATTGCATTATGTTTATTAACCAAGAACTCGCAATTTTCCTATTCCTTTTTTTCAAGTGATAAATAGAACTGTATTACCTATTACTGATTTTAATATGTCTATTCAAAATCACGTAACACGTAATAAAGGCAAACAAGCTTCTCTTATTGATTCGTCAAAGTTAAACGTCTTTTTCAAGTTATAAATGTCTAACAATGTGATTTCCCATGTCCCAATTTCAATCCCCTCTCTCGAGTGTTAGATCTCAATTATTTGATCAATCGAATTATGGCCAGTAATCCAAAACACGATGAATTAATTAAATAAAAATTCAAAATTTCAATAACATAGGTCCAACAACGACTACGTCAATCTCTAGAAAATAAAATTAGTCCATACTCGAATCTAAATCAATACAAAACCTGTTTGCAATCACTAAAAGCGTAAAAGTAAAGAACCGAATTAGAAACGTGTTGAGGAGAGATGGAAGTGCATCTCCGTGTCCAGATTCAGCATCTTCTATCTACGTTCTTCGCGTTCCGTCCTCCGTGTGATTCTAACTTTTGCACTCTTGCTCTTCTACGTCGGCTTCTATCCGTTGTCCTCAATTCCTTGTCTTTTCCCATTTCTAAAGCCCACGACTAAACCTAAAGAATCTGAATTCCGCGTCGCGCGCATATGCACGACCTTGCTTTGTGCATATGTGCGCATCTTTCTGTGCTGGCTCCTTCTCCTCACGTGCACATGCACGCCCTTGCTCTGCGCACATGCACGAAGTCCTCTGTCTGTATGGCTTTTAAAATCCTTCGTGCACATATGCGCGCTCGTGGCGCGCGCCCTTCTCTGGTTTGCTCTTCCTTCCAGCGCGCACATCCGCGCCCTTGACTCGAGCATATGCGCGGGTCTCTCTAATTTTTCAAGATGGGCATCCCCACAAATTTCTTCCAAGCGCCATTTCAGCTTCTTCTCACACTCTTGTAGTAGCCTTATCTGGATTCCTGCAATCACACCAAAAATTAAAAAAAAACACATAATTCCGCCCAAGAAAACTAACAATCTATATGAATTATATGGATAATTTAAATGCACAAAATGCACAAAATGCACTTATCAAATCCCCCACAACTTGAACTTTTGCTAGTCCTGAGCAAAAAGAACAATAAAAATAAGATTCACTGAAGAAATAACGCAATTAAAGTCATGGATATGAAAAAGTGATATTGCCCTCCAACTCATCTATTTTCATGTAATTCATGATTACTCAAGAGTCACGTGTGTGTGTGTGTGCGCGCTATGTCAATGTTCATTTACCCAATCAAATGCTCAAATATATTCACACACTTACTAGCCTTATAAACTCAAGAAATCTTCAGCTCAGACACTTCATTAACATAAAAATTCACTTGCACAGATCCCAAAGGACTTTAGAGGTGATTACTTGGCTCATAAATTATTCAACATACGTATACCAAAAGTTGATGTCACCCAAAGAGATGCTTACAGGCAAGTGATTAAAGTTCATACTTGCTAACAATGTTTCTTAGGTATCCATAAGCTTGACTTGAACAACTTTTCTCCACTAGTATATTGGATAAATGTGACACGATTAATAGGTCTTGTAAGCTTGTAACGTTAGGCTATGGCTCTTGGCTACAATAAAAGGTATGGAAATCAAAATATGAGAGAAATAATCAAATTTCCATCATCTTCACTTTCATTTCATTCACCATCACTTTATTGTTTTTCTTCTCAATCATATCATCTATTTCCAATATTTTTCCTTTTCACCACTTTTTAATTCCTTCTTTATATTGTCAATTTTTTTTCTTCTTTTTGAACTCCTTTTTGCACATTCAATTTTTCTTTTCAAGGAGTATTGGAATCATTACAACAGCAATGAACTTATTTCTCTCAAAATTTAGGCAGGACAATAAGTGTATAAGCTCTATTAAATAGTTTTTGTGGGATGTAGAATAGATACAAGTGGGGGCTAATTGTATGTTATTGACACACACCACTTGATTTTTAGTAGGCTCAAAATGGGACACTAGGGATATTTCATGTTGATTTGGTAGGCTCAAACGGTTCCAAATATTGCCTAAATCATTCCTATGTCACATATTATCCGCATTTTGCTTCGAAAAGTGTTCAAGCAAGTTCTAGATTTCCGTAAATCCATTAGTCAACTCATATAAACCAATCACATGCATTTTTTCAATTAAAAGGATATATGAGCTATGTGAACAAAGATTAATCAAGCATCTCAATCTACTCGAGGTTCAATGGGCTAATGAACGATAATAACAATGAAACAGGCCCAAATACATTGAGAAAGATTTCCTAGGTCATTTATGTGTTTGCAAAGATGTCAATTAATGTCATGTGAGAAATACTAAAATTCAGATCTCTATTGTCTATTTAGCATCACAAGCATGTAAATTGTCTCTAAGCATTGATAGTATCAACAAACATGAAAGTGCAAAAAATTGTGACTCCCAAGTTATCATGAATACATATATGCATTAAAACCACGATTTCATTTTCATCATCGGCCACACAATGACGTATCCATGACTCTTCTTAACAATTCTAGCAAACAATAAACAAATAAACGATTTTTTTTTAAAACAAACTACTTCAAAATAACTAACAACAAATTAAAGCGCAAATAATCATTATGCAAGCAAATTGACCCACCCACACTTACAGTATGCATTGTCCTCAATGTATAAACAGGAAAGAACGGAACAATCATACCTCCCACGACGAGCGTCAGTGTTCACCGTCACCATCATTGTCGTCGTCATCCATGTGCTGGGGTGGGGCCTGTGGAGGAGGTCCTGTATACTGAGGTGGCCATACAGGTGGCTGGGGAAACATCTTATCCTCTGGACAAATAGGTGGGAACCACTGAGCAAGCACAAAGTGAAGTCCATCATGTATCCCATGAAATGGTCGGTGAGGTACTGAAGCGAATCCAACACCTGGCGCTGCTCAACCAGTAACCTCCTCTGGTCCTGCATCTCAGTCTCAAGTCTACAAAATCGGTCTCCCCTGCGCTGTCTGGCTGCTGCAGGTGGTGGTGGTGGTGGAAGTTGTGGCTGTGGGATCTCCTCTTCAGCCGGATACTCATGGGGAATGAAAGAAGCAGCTCCAAAGATGGCAAAAATTTGGGCCTTCGGCTTTAAAACTTGCTCATCAGGTGACCATGCCATGCCGGCCTGTTGGCATAGCTCGGTAACAATATGAGGGCATGGAAGAGCGACCGTGGCTAACCCTGTTCTAGCTCTCATAATCGATCCATAAATTATTTTCTCCAAGTCAACAGATTTGCCCATCAAAATAGCAATGACAAGTGCAACTTTGTCTTTGGTTACATCATGGTAGTGCGAGGATGGGAGAATCCGGGCCAATACGAAAGATGTCCAAGCACTCGCATTAGGGCCCATATCGGATTTATTTAAAGAAATAGGACCGTTCGAGCTCATTTTCTAGGCGGCATCTTCTTGACATACGGTCCGGATGAGCTATGTATAATCAACCCCTTCTTCAAAAAATGCACTGTACTCGTCATGGTCAAAGCTGGGCATCTGATATATCAAATTGATCGTTTGAGAGTTAAACGACACCAATTTACCTCTCACCAAGACTTTAGAATCGTCATGACGTATATGGAGATTGGCATAGAATTTTCGGACAGCTGAGATAATGGCATCCAATGGGGATTGAGAAAATTCAACCCATTGTCGTCATTTCAGTTCATTCACAATAACACCACGGGGAATTGACAAATTAAATCCCCTTTTCGGGATGATTTATCTTGTCATGGAGCCCTCATATACCTGTTGGGCTTCCTCATTCCAAAACCTGTGAGTATAAAAACTTGAAGAGGAAGAGGCACCCTTTTTCGATTTCTTTTTTGGCGCTATGGAATCAATAATTCAAAGCACACCCATATACTAAATTCAAATAGTAGCTGAGCAAATATAATCTCACCACACCAACAAATCTGGTTAGCAACGCAATATACAAACCCAGTCACGAAATGATTTAGAACAATTCGAAGTATCAAACTCACAATATCAAAAGTTCCCCAAGTTGCTTGAACCAATTTCTAACTAATCTGAAAATTTTAACAAAATCTAGATAAAACCCTTACCTGAACTAGAAGATGACTGGAATTAGGAGTGCGGTTGTAAGTCACGACAGTGATTGAAGGTGGCGGTCGGCTTTCAGAGAGGGTCGACGGTCGACTGTGGTAGAGAGGGAAGCGGTGTGATTTGTTGAAGTTAGAGGCGGTTGCTGTGTTTCTGAAGAAAGGGTTCGCGTATTCCCTTTTTTTTCCTTAAATCAGGTTGCGCGCATATGTGCGCAGTAACCCCGCCCATATGTGTCAAGGTTTCTGTCTCGAATATTTCTGCTCCTGCTTGTCGTGCATATGCGCGCCCTGAGTGGCGCATATGTACGAAAATTTATGTCCTTCATGCTGGGCTTCGCGCATGTGCGCGCACTAAGTCGCGCATATGCGCGATCTACTCTGTCCTCCACATTTTTTTAAACACCTGCAAAAATAAAACAATTGAATCAATATTCGAATAATGAAAATTAAAATTAACTAATAAAATATTAAAATGAAATAACATAAACAAACGAATGCATTGTGGGTTGCCTCCCACACAGCACTTGGTTTAACGTTGTCGGCCCGACTATACCAATCTTTGTTTCATTGTGGGTCATGTGATCCATTTCTTGCCTTGATTTCCACCCTCTGACCTTCGACCTCCATGGTCAATTTTTCTTGCTTCAAGTCAATGATGGCGCCAGCAGTAGCCAAGAAAGGTCGTCCTAGAATGATACGAACATTCTGACTGTTCTCCATGTCAAGCACCACGAAATCTACTGGAAGCCTCAATTTATCAATCTTAAGTTCAACATCTTCCACAATACCCAATGGCACCTTCACCGATTTATCTGTCAGCTACAAGCTTAATTCAGTGGGTTTTATCCTGGCCAGTCCAAGTTTCTCATAGAGAGAACTTGGCATTATATTCACGCTTGCTCCTGAATCACATATAGCTTTTTCCACTAATTGACCCTCTATTTCACATGGTACAACAAATTCCCTGGGGTCTTGCAGCTTCTGAGGAAGATTTCCTTGCCTCCCCTTATCATCTCCTATAGTAAATGCCACATCTTCCTGCTCTGCAGACTGAATGTTAGAGTGTAGGTTCTTGAGATCTTCAAGACCTTTTTTCTTTTGAAACTCAGCCTTCAATTTTAAAAATTTTTGGGGATATGGAAGTAAAGAAATATCAATGCATTGATCAAAATCATAACTCTTACTTTTCTTACCTCGATTTCCTTTGCTCGGAGTCGGCTTATCTTCCCATTTGGGTTTATGATCAACTTTTTTCTCTTCTACTTCTATCACTCCAACCTCCTCATGTTGTATGAAAACAACATTCACTTCTCTCATACTCGGGTCTGCAGTCTTTGGTACTGCGCTTGATGGTTGAGACGTGAGTTGTTTTGTTATCTGCCCAACTTGCGACTCCAGGATTTTCAAAGAAGCACCAATATTCTCCATGTGTGTCTCTTGGTTGTCAAGCCTAGACTCAGTCTTAGCCATCCTCTTTCCAGATTCAGAAACAAATGCCCCAACTAAATCCTCAAATGATGGCTTCACTTCCCCATTTGTTGTATTGAACCCCGGTGGAGGGTTCAATACATTCTTATTGTTTACATATGAAAAATTCTCATGATTTCTCAATCCAGGATGATAAGTATTAGGGGGAGGTTTACCTCGATATCCTCCGTAGCCTCCAAAGTTCTTGTTGTTGATTTATTGGACTTCTTCGGAAACTGTGATTCTTCAACAACAACCGGTGCACTTTTACCCTCTGTTGTGCTCACCTTGTTCATAGCTGCTAATTGGGTGGTTAGTGCAGAAACTTGGGCGGTGAGCGATGTAATCGGATCCACAGCATAAACTCCAGCTGTCCTCTTTACTCCTGACCTCTCAGACGGCCATTGGTAGTTATTAATAGTATTCTGCTCAAGAAAGTTGTAGGCTTCAGCAGGAGATTTGGCAAAGATCGTGCCACCTGCCGCTGCATCAACTATTGTTCGTGTCTGGCCATTCAACCCATTATAAAACAACTCAATCTGCACCCAGTCTTCAAAACTATGATTCGGCAATCTCCTCAACAACTCCTTGTATCTTTCTCATGCCTCATAAACCTGCTAAAATTCAGTATGCCTAAAAGTGATGATCTCAATCTTCAATTGTGTAGACTTGGCGTGGGGAAAATATTTAGAAAGGAATTTCATTTCTAACTCCTGCCATGTTGTATGCTCCTTAGCGGCAATGATTGGATCCATCCTCTTGCTTGGTCCCTGAGAGAAAATGGAAACAAATGCAATCTAATAATATCATCAGGAACATTATTAATTTATATTGTGTCTGTGATTTCCAAGAAAGTCCTCAAATGAACGTGAGGATCAGAAGTAGCAGTCTCAGCGAACTGGTTTTGTTGGACCATATTGATCAGGGCAGGTTTTAGTTCGAAATTATTGGCGTTGATGGTCCCTCTTGTGATGCTAGAATAGTGAGTGTCGATCACTGGTTGGAAGTGATCTCTGATAGGTATGGCCTCTAGCAGGTTATGTCTTTCGTTTTCCCTGTTCTCAGCCATTGCTAAGAGTTCTTCCCTTCTAGCTTTTCTTAGTCTTCTCGCAGTTCTTCCATCTCCGGATCAAAAATAAGCAAGTGGGGATTTTGATATCTTTGCATGCACTGCAAAACAGCAGAGATTATAAAGTAACAAAAATAAAATAAAACAAAGTCTAAATTAAAGTCAAGACTACTTAGTAATGATATCAATATGCAATTAAATAGTTTATTCCCGGCAACGGCGCCAAAAACTTGTTGCGTGTTTCCACTACCGTAAGTGTACGGTGTCAAGTTTTAGTACTGGTATGAGTATAGATATCGATTCCACGAAGATTAATTATTTAAAAATGTATATTAAGTACCATTGTGAACGCCTAAAAATCCTTACTTTGAAAATTTGCGGAAAATTAAAAATTTTCTTTTTAAATAATAAAAATGCCTCATTTATAACTAAACCGATAAACAAAGTTTGATATTCAAAAATGGCAGCGGAAGTAAATATTTATTTGCAAAAATAACAAGTTATAAATATTCAACAACGGATAAAAATGTTTGCATAAAATGGTAAGTGCTGAAAATGAGGTCCTCGGGTGCCACTACTGCCGACCCAAGCTGGCTCACTGGTCCCCGCCCTCGGCCCCATGCTCATCAGTACCTACAACAATCAAGTCTAGTGAGCCTAAAGACTCAGCATGCATATATCGTAGATAACGAGTAAATACTATAATAAAGTTTTGCATGGGATAAAAATATCATGTCATGAGGCATACTGAAAATAACTTGTACTGAGCAATTATAATACGTGCATAACTGAACTGAAAATCATAGTAAAATGGTTTTCTCCTGGGAGCCCTGTACTGAAATAATTTGTAATAATTTTCTGTTGAGATTATGGTCTACGCATGTGGCCCCTGTACTGAACTGAACTGATCGATAACTGGCTACCGGGGAGTATCAAACTAAACTGAATTGACTGGTCACTGGCGACCGGGTGGTACCAAACTGAACTGATCGGTCACTGGCGACCGGGTAAAATAATGCTCCCATAATAGTGAATTGACCACAAGCAATATCGCATAAATCTCAAAAATAAGTATTTTCTATTTTTATGCACGTAATATAATTAAATGGCATAATGAAAAATCCTGTATTATTTTACCAACTGGATTGGATCGTCCCCAGGCTCGCTGCGACCTAAATATGCTATGAAAAATATGCAATAGATTTTTCATGGGTAAACTATGCAATTAAATTTCGAAAATGCGACAATTATGTCTAACGATTTCGTATTTAATCATGACTCCGAACCAACCCGAACCAACACTGAACCATCATATAGTCATGATTAAAATGCGCTAAAAATGATGAATTAATGCTCCTAAACTAGTGAGGGCCGAAATCTAGGTGAATGGAGGTCAAAACATGAAACGCTCTTTCGAGAGTCAATTTGGCACATCGCACCGTAAATTCTCGTACGACCTCACAAGTGATCCGAATCACAAACGGTCAAAAACACGACCTTTCTAACTTGATGCGGCACTTTCCAGTCCAAGGCCATAGGATAAAAGCCAACCAAGAACTCAAACGAGCCACGGAACTGCCGCAGCAAGTTGCTGTCAAATTACAGCAGCTGTGCAATCGCATGTCTTGTGTTGTTTTCGAGACTACCGGCCATTGAGGCGTGAACCACCGACCAGATACCCTTACCAACATCCCAAGGAATTATTTGAACCATGGCTGAGGGCCCTAGGCCAGCCACAATTCGAATTATTCCAGCAACATCAGAAAAGGTCCACCCGAGAGCACCTTTGCGCGCGTGAGGGGTGTTTTGCTTTGCTTGCTGTCTCGGCTCATTCCAGTGGCCATTTGATTGACCGTGGTAGGGTATGAACCGTGGCTAAGGGCCATAGGCCAACCAAGATCCATACCTTTCCACAAAACTTGAAACAACACATGCTGTCAAATGAAGGGGTGGGTCGAAGGGGGTGTAGGGCTGTTCTTGCATTTTAATTGAAAACCGATTCACTGTGGACCAAGCCACCAAAAGGGCGACTTTGTCACGTCTTAGACATGATAGGGAAGCGATCTAACCATGGCTAAAGGCCCTTAGGGCAGCCAAGATCAGATCCTTTTCCTTTGACAGCACACACACAGAATTTTCGAAGCACAAAAATGGCAACGATGGTGAGTTGCTGTCATCTTTGGTTTCTCTCATGCATGGGGCTGAAATAATGGACCAAATGGGTCCTAATCCATCCTATAACATGTCTAGATGTAGCCTTGGGAGCCTGGAACCGAACCAATACCTGAACTCACAAAACCAATGAAACCGTGAAGCTTGTCATGAAACCGAAATCTGTATGTTTTGGTTTTTCTGAAAATTTCTTGCCATGTTTCGGTTTTTGCACATGAAAGATGATCATGTAATGTTAAATAAATGATAATAGGACTTGATTGAGGTTTGAAAGGAATATAGACATGCCTTTGTTTCGTTTGAATGAAAAACGAAAGAATACGACGACTCGGCGCGGAGGAGACGGAGTTGCTTCTCTACCTTGTTTTCTCTCGACTTTCTCTCAAATTTTCTCACAGTTATTGCACGATTTTTCTCTCTGGTTTTCCTCTGATTTTCGGTGGTAGGGTGAGGGAGAGGTGTCTAGGAATTAAATGGGAAGATACAAGATAAATGGAAGGGATTAACCTTTTCTATCCTTGAGTTGAGATATGATGGAAATGATTTGCTACCAAAAAGATTTTGAGGGGTATGCTGAATGTATTTGGTCGATGGTTTGATCTAGGGTCAAGAAAGATTTTGCTTAATTAAATTATTTGGTAGTGATTTAAAAGTTGGGGAGGATCTATCTAGAAAAATTAAGGGGGATAATTAAGGAATGAGTTGAATAATCACAATTAAATCTTTTTAAAATGGGGAGAGGGCCGATTCTCTTATCAAACAAATGAGATGGAATATTGCTTAGTCATCAATCAAATGTGGATTAAAAATGGTGAGGAATTCATCTCCCAAAAATGGATTAGGAAGGGATCAAGGAATTGAGTTGTTAACAAATCTTTTTAAATTAAATAAGAGGGGCCGAAAATTGAAATAAAAGAGGAGGAAAAATATTTCTTGAATATTGAACTTTAAATCTTTAGTGTGTTATCTACTCATTAAATATTTTAAAGAATTGAGGAATTAATATTGAACTCAATTTACTACTTATCTCAACTTATTTAAATAATTCCTTAACCTTCTTTTACAATAAATTTACTTAATATTTATCTTAAATAAATTTTAGAAAATGTTTTCTTACTAATAAATTTTATCTCTTTACTCCAACTCCGGTCCGGCCTCACTTAAAAAACCGAAAAGAATAAAATTTACACTATTGAATAAAATAATTAACTTCAAAGAAAGCATTTAAATATTCATGCAATGAAGTCAATTTAATTTAAAATACTAGAATTATGCATGGCTTATACGTAGTCTAATTACGGGTTCTACAACCATAATTGACATAGTTCGACTTTATTTAGAAACGTCAAAGAGTTGGTTTATAATCAATTCAAAGAAAATAATGAATCATGTAATTCTCAGCACGCAGTAGAATTTCAATGAGCAAATCAATCTAGAGATATGATTTCTTCTGGCTTCCCCTATACTAAATTAAAATTGACTAAAATATTTTTAAATTTCATTATGTTTATTAACCAAGAACTCGCAATTTTCCGATTCCCTTTTTCAAGTGATAAATAGAATTGTATTATCTATTACTGATTTTAATATATCTATTCAAAATAACGTAACACGTAATAAATGCAAACAAGGTTCTCTTATGGATTCGTCAGAGTTATACGCCTTTTGCACGTTATAAACGTCTAACGATGTGATTTCCCATGTCCCAATTTCAATCCCCTCTCTCGAGTGTTAGATCTCAATTATTTGATCAATCGAATTATGGCCAGTAATACAAAATCATTAAGAACAAGAAATCACAAATAAACACGATGAATTAATTCAATGAAAATTCAAAATTTCAATAACATAGGTTCAACCACAACTACGTCAATCTCTAGAAAATACATACTTGAATCTAAATCAATACAAAACCTGTTTGTAATCATTAAAAGCATAAAAGTAAAGAACCGAATTAGAAACATGTTGAGGAGAGATGGAAGTGCGTCTCCGTGTCCGGATTCAGCGTCTTCTATCTCCGTTCTTCACGTTCCATCCTCCGTGTGATTCTAACTTTTGACTCTTGCTCTTCTACGTCGGATTCTATCCGCTGTCCTCAATTCCTTCTCTTTTCCCCTTTTTAAAGCCCACGACTAAACCTAAAGAATCTGAATTCAGCATCGCGCGCATATGCGCGACCTTGCTTCGCGCAAATGCGCGCATCTTTTTGTGATGGCTCCTTCTTCTCACGCGCACATGCGCGCCCTTGCTCCGCGCACATGCGTGGAGTCCTCTATGCGTATCGCTTTGAAAATCCTTCGCGCACATATGCGCGATCGTGACTGGCCCATATGCACGCCCTTCTCTGGTTTGCTCTTCCTTCTGGCGCGCACATGCGCGCCCTTGACTCGCGCATATGCGCAGGTCTCTCCAATTTTTCAAGATGGGCATCCCCACAAATTTCTTGCAAGCGCCATTTTAGCTTCTTCTCAGACTCATGTAGTATCCTTACCTGGATTTCTACAATCATATCAAAAATAATAAAAACGCATAATTCCGCCCAAGCAAACTAACAATCTATATGAATTATAGGGATAATTTAAGTGCACAAAATGCACTTATCAGCCAATTTATCCAACGTGTGGACCATTTAGATATTTTATGATATTAATCGATGCCTCCAGCAGATGGTCACATGCATGTTTATTATCAACTCGGAATGTGGCATTTGCAAGATTAATTTCTCAAATAATAAAACTGTGGAATCAATTTTCCGATCATACAATCAAGCAAGGTTGTAAATGGTGGGAGGCGGTTGCGGGGCAGTCGGTGACCACCTACCGCCTAGGCGCTGCCCAGGCGGTTGAATTTTTTTAAGAATTTTTTTATAGATAATCATGCATATAATCATTTTTATGTAAAATGTGCAATTAAATAATGTTTAAGCACAAAATATATTATCATCTAGATAATGTGCAATTAATAAAGATTCATCATCATATTAACGTTATTATGCTAACAAAGTAATATAATTATTTTTACCAAAAAACTAAGTTTAAATTTCAAAGTTTCCATCAATTATCCATCATTTGAACAAGTATTAGACTAAAATAATAGTTGTTGAGAGTTAAGAGTTGAGAGTGAAAACCAAAAATAAAATAAAGAAAGTGAGATGTGTTAGGGTTTAATATTTAAAATTAGTTGACTTTGACTAGGTTTTTAAAATTGTTGACTAAGTTTTTAAAATTGTTGACTAGGGTTTTTTAAAATTACTGACTATAACTTAAAAATCTTAACTGCCTCACCCGCCTGCTTGCCGCCTCGCCCCGCCTCGACCCGCCTGCTCACCGCCCCGACCCGTCTCCCCGAAACCGTATAGCTTGGGCCGCCTAAAACACCCATCTCATGCATAGGCGGTGCGGTCGAGGGCCGCTTACCGCCTAGGCACCACCTAGGCGGCCGCCTCGACCGCCATTTAGAACAATGCAATCATGAATATTAGACTTGATAATGCTGGTGAATTTACTTCCCAGACGTTCAATGATTATTTAGGTCAATGGAAATCATTCTTGAGCATCATGTTGCTCATATACATACACGAAATGGATTAGCTGAATCATTGATTAAACATCTATAACTGATTGCTAGACCAATGATTATGAAAACAAAACTCCATTTTTCTATATGGGGACATGCAATTTGACATGCTGCTGCATTAATTCGCATAAGGCCAAGTGCATATCATAAATACTCCCCATTGCAGCTTGCATTTGGTAAAAAACCAGACATTTCTCATTTAAAAATTTTTGGATGTATGATATATGTGCCTATTGCACTGCCTCAACGAACAAAAATGGGACTTCAAAGAAAGATCGGAATTTATGTTGGTTATGATAGCACATCAATAATTCGATATCTTGAACCTTAGACAGGCGACGTGTTTAGAAAAGAAAAATATCGAAAAAAAATTACATGGTATACATCATCTTTGTTACATCTGGATCCAAGAACTAAAAAATATGAAAAAATATGTATAACAAATTGTGCACTTGCAAAGAATAGCAAATCAAATACTAAATACATTTGCAGACACAAAAGGGGTAACTAAAAAATATATACATGTTGCAAATGCCCCTGCTCGAATTGAAATTCCAAAGAAACAAACTGAAGACGCTCATGATGTCATTAAATGCTTGAAGCGTGGAAGGCCAATCAGTTCCAAGGATAAAAATCCTCGAAAAAGAAAAATTATAGAGAAACACGATGATCAAAAAATAGAGAATGATATTCTGGCAGAAATACATGATGATGAAAATGTTCCGTCAGAACCACAAACTGATGAGAATCGTGAAATCTCTATCAATTATATTAATACTAAAAACATATGGAACCGAAAAGATATAAAAAAAATTGATGAGATATTTTCTTACAATGTAGTATTTGATATCATAAATGACAATGGAGATCAATAACCAAAATCATTTGGTGAATGTGAAAATCGACAGGACTGGATAAAATGGAAAGACGTCATTCAGGTTGAATTGGATTCGCTAAATAAACATAACGTTTTTGGGCCTATAGTCCTTACACCTGAACGTGTAAAACATGTTGGATAAAAATGGGTTGTTATTCGAAAACGAAATGAGAAAAATGAAATAGTAAGATATAAAGCTCAACTTGTTATACAAGTTTTTTCTCAAAGACCTGAAATTGATTATGAAGAAACGTATTCTCCTGTTATGGATGCAATTACGTTTCGGTATTTGATTAGTTTCGCGGTATCTGAAAATTTAGAATTGCGTCTTATGGATGTTGTCACAGCTTACCTATACGGATCACTTGATAGTAATATATATATATATGAAAATCTCTGAAGGATTTAAGATCCCTGAAGCACAAAGTTCAAAACCCAAAGAATGTTATTATGTGAAATTACAAAGATCATTATATGGGTTAAAGCAATCCGGTCGAATGTGATATAATCGGCTAAGTAAAAATTCAATATGTCCTTGCGTTTTCATTAAGAGAACAACATCTGGATGCGTAATTATTGATGTATATGTTGATGATTTAAACATCATTGGAACGAATAAGGAAATTCAAGAAGTTGTCTCATACTTGAAGGAAGAATTTGAAATGAAAGACCTTGGAAAAACAAAGTATTGTCTGGGTTTGCAAATTGAACATAGAGAATGTGGAATATTTGTTCACTAGTCAAATTATACAGAAAAAGTCCTTAAATGTTTTAATATGGATAAATCAAATCTTTTAAATACTCCAATGGTTGTTAGCTCATAAAAATAGAAAGAGATCCATTCTGCCTATGTGAAGATGGTGAAGTTATTCTTGGTCCAGAAGTATCATATCTAAGTGCTATCGGTTCCCTTATGTATTTTGTAAATTGTACAAGACCTGATATATCTTTTGCTGTAAATTTATTGACAAGATTTAGTTCATATCCAACAAAAAGACACTAGAATGGAATTAAACATATATTCCGTTATCTACGAGGCACGACAGACTTTGGACTTTTGTATTCAAAAGATACCAATCAAAGCATAATTGGTTATCCTGATGCCGGTATTTATCTGATCCACACAAGCCACGTTCCCAAACCGGATATGTATTTACTCGTGGATGCACTGCAATTTCTTGGCGTTCACAGAAACAATCATTTGTAACAACTTCATCAAATCACGCCGAGATTATTGCACTACATGAAGCAAGTCGTGAATGTGTGGGGCTAAAATCAATGACCGAACATATCTAAATCTCATGCGGATTATCATTCGACAAGAAGATTGTGATACTATATGAAGATAATGTTGCATGTGTTGCTCAAATCAAAGAATGATACATAAAAAGAAACAGAACAAAACATATTCCCCCTAAGTTCTTCACATTCACCCAAGAGCTTGAGAAGGATAAAAATATTGATATTCGTTACATTCAATCAAGTAAAAACTCATCAGATCTCTTCACAAAGACACTTCCCACGACAGTATTCAGAAAGCTTATATATAATATTGTGATGCGTAATCTACAAAATTTGTGAAAAATCGTCCGTGTTAACATGAGGGAGAGTTTACGTGACTGTACTATTTTTCCCTTACTATGGTTTTTATCTCAATAGGTTTTTTGTAACGTACCGTACTTTTTACTATTTAAAATTTGCGGAAAAATTAAAAATTTCTTAAATAAATCGTGAACCTTCAAAATTCGATAAAACAACT
This sequence comes from Primulina eburnea, assembly GCF_022965805.1. Classification (NCBI taxonomy): domain Eukaryota; kingdom Viridiplantae; phylum Streptophyta; class Magnoliopsida; order Lamiales; family Gesneriaceae; genus Primulina; species Primulina eburnea. The sequence goes on from NC_133111.1 coordinate 32,606,771, forward strand.
GTTCATCCACAAAAGTTGTTGCAACAGGAAATCTCAAAATAATGTCTGCCAAAAGTATTTACTTGAACCTCAAACAGTAACATAAAATCAGAGTATTTAAACATTGCAAATATCATTAAAAACATGGGCGGTTCTCGGGTCTAGCCTTCTGCTCAGTCCAAGCCTACTCCTTGGTCCCCACCCCTAGTCTGCTCGAAATCATCCTCACCTGCATCGATCAAGTCTAGTGAGTCTAAAGACTCAATGCGTATAAACTCGGAGTAACAAATACTACATAATAAAACCACATGCAACCTTAAAATAGAGCATACATAACTTGAAACTTGAACTTGCACTTAAACTTGAACTTACATATGTACATACGTAGATGTGCCATAAACATAAAACTTTTCTCAAACATGCTTGCATACTTGTACATACATGAACATACATAAACTTCATCATTTTTTTGCGTAGAGGCGTGTTTCAAAGCAAGTGACACATACATAAATCGCCTGATCAGACTAAACCACAGTACTGGGCTGACAAGAAAAAATCCACTGCCACATACATGATATCCCCGTTCATGCTTTAACGGGCAGATTGGTCCCTGTTCATGATTTATCGCTTTCCAATCCTCATCTAAACTCGTTCATTCTTTAACGGGGTGGGTTGGTCCCCGTTCATGATTTAACGCTTTCCAACCCCATACATAAATTGGTCACAAGACATTTATCATACCTCAAAAATTTGAAAATATTTTCTTGGCACACCGAACATACTTACTTGGCATTGAGGGATTCGTTGGATCTCATTTGGGCCACTGCTGCACATACTAACATGAATTTCAACATTAACTTGCATACTTAGACGTAGGTATTCTTGCTCACCACCAAATTAAATAGATAGCTTATGACATTCTAGACCACTCGTGACTTGACCTCGTTAAATCGTCGTATTATCCCATGACATCGAACCCCGAACAATCTCTAAAATGATATGTGAACATTTCCCAAAAATAAAAGACATGAACTCACTATAGAACTTGAAAAGAAGAAAGAACCAAAATATTTTTACAGATGGGGCCGCGCTCGGGCGGTAAAAATTTACCGCTCAGGTGCCGAGCAAACTGGACTCCGCGACTCAGAAACTTGTACTCTCCAATTTCGATTACACATACAGTGAACAATGCCTCGAGACTCATCTTAGGACATTATGATCCAAACTCGACTCCATAAAAATGTCCCAAACGTTCCCAAAGAAGCGACGCACCACACGCAACGCAATAAAACTCATAACTCGAATTTTGACACCAAAATATTTTTCACGACTACTCGTTCTCCCAAATGCCTAACGACGCGAAACAAAACGTCAATGATCATCCCAACATCATTAACAACATACCTAACGCATCAGCGATCACCCTTCAATCCCCAACGAAGCCTGTTACCATAAAACTTCAAGAACGCATCAATAACATAATTTTCAGAAAAACGCAGTTTGAGCAGTCTCACGAAAAACGCCATAACTCACTCAATTTTTATCCAAATATTTTGAATTTACTGTCAAATCAAAGATATCGAAAATTCTACAATTTTCATGTTGAAAGTTTTCTCAAAATTACGACCGAAAAATCGTAGTATTTAAAAAGACAGCAAAAACGTGATTTTTTATCCAAAAATGGTTTCAAAAGTGTTCTAAACATAATTGCTCAAACTTTCTACACATCACACATGTATTTTTACGCATAAATAATAACACAACACATAATATGACGAGATTGATGCAGAAATAACAGAGTATACTTGCCTTTGATGATTATAAATACCGATATGACGATACCGACACGGGAAGGATGCGAGAGACGATCCGGGATGAACGTGGGACTGAATTCCTTGAAGAAAACTAACGAAAATATGCTGGAAAAGAAGGGGAGGGGCGGCTGCTCTCTTGGAGAAGAACCCTAGGTTTTTCTCTCCTCTCAAAATAATAGAAATCTGAAACGTGGTTGTGTGTGTGTGTTTTGCCGATTTTTAGTGTATGTAAAAGTGTGTGTGCGTGTGATTAGTAAATTAGGAGAGTAAAATTTACTTAATTATTAATTAGCACTAATTTTAAAATACTAACTCTCCCTTAACTTTAACAAAATCTCTAATTTAAAATAAAATGTACATGTGCTAGACTTTAAAAGTTTTAAAATTCTAAACTCGCTTAAATAAATAATTTAGGCTTTAAAAATGCTGAAACTAAATAAATCATTTAAAACTCTCCATTCTCAACTTAAAATAAAATACCATATTTTAAAATTTCCAAAATCGCCACCGGTCTTTTTCCTCGATCCCGTCTCGGATAATCACTTGAAACAAGAAACTCGAAAAACATTTTAACATGCATCACCTAAAATAATACATTTAAATAAGTCATGCATGACTAAAAATCATTTTAAAAGTAAATAAATACTTTAATAATTAAATAAATACATGGGTTATAAGTGTACTGAATTTGGGCACTATATTTTTCCTAGTAAGGTTTTTAACGAGACATTATAAAAAACACGTAATGAAGACAATTATTTTATCATGATCATCATCACAAGGAGGGGTGTTGAAAATAAGAAAGTTGAATATTGAAAATACAAAGTTGAATGTTGGAAATAAGAGTTGTAAATATTGAAATTAATGTGTGATGATGTATGTAATGATGTATTTATTTTTGGATTATTTCCAAAGAAATTCTATAAATATGTATCTCATGTTTATTTTCTTCACATATTGTGATAGTTGAATATCTCAATATTTAGATATTCAACTATAAATAGGTATCACAATATTTACAAATTTTAGATATTCAACTATAAATAAGTATCTCAATATGTGAAGAAAATAAACATGTGAATATCTCATGAATAACTTTAAAATTGTGATAGTTGAATATCTCAATGTTTACAAATTTTCTCTCTACTCAATTGTGATAGTTTGGTATACATGATAGGATACACATGTGATATATAATATAAAAATAAGTTAAAGATAAATAAGATGTAGGATATTATATTTAATGTTTGGTATGATTTTAATAAGAGTGATTAAATTTATATATTAGATTGGAATGACAAAATTAACTTTTTCATAATAAATTTTTTAATTTCAAAGTTGTTGTTTGAGTTTATATTTCTTACATGTTCATGCGCCGACCGTGCTTGCATGATTTATTTATTTTTACCTAATTTTATATATTATATAATATGATATGAGAGAAGATAGGGTTTAGGATTTTTATAAATTGAGGGCAATTAAGTAATTTGTAATGTATTTTACCATTATATTAAAATTATCACACCTAATAGAAGGGATATTTTATCCTTATATAAAGTTATTTATCTACGGCCCATGATATTATCATGGACTTTCTAAAAATGTACCAAACGTTGGGATAAGGAGGATTATTTATCAATCTCTCCCTTATCTTGTGTACCAAACTATGCCTTAGTCACCAATTGGTTATCGACTTTAAAAAAAAAAGATGATTACTGCTAGTTTACCAAAATCATTAAATTTGTGATTGCTTTATAGGTGTATGGTCAAAGATAATAGCTTTAAATTACATTTTTAGATTTACGAATTCTGACTAATTGATCAGTAAACTTAATTTGAAATAAAATTCTCCAAGTTATGGAAAACTTGCATATTTTTTGGCAGTTGCCTTAATTCTCAGATAAAGATTTTAGTGCGTCGGTCATCATGGTAGAAGCAGCAGCCTAATGTTTGAAACAAAGGAACTAAATTTCACGCTGAATATTGCTACGAAATATCTAGGATTAATTATGAAGATCTAAATACTAATGATTTTATATAAAGTTAATTAGTTTTGATGGATTAAGATCAAATGTTAAATTCTGTAGAAAAGTAGTTTTCTTGAATTCTAATATTACGTGTAAATGTCTTAAATAAATCATAGCTAAGTTTTGGAAATTTACAGCGACTTTAGTTGAATTATCAAGTCTTAATTATTAATTTCAACAAAACTTCAATCTTCGAGTGGAATATAGAAATGACTCTAAGGTTGTCTGAATATGTGAATTGGTGCCAAAACTATGCACTCAGATATTTCTTATGTTTCATAAAATATTATAATTGGAAATTTTGTGACCCTTAGTTAATTGTAATACATAGGAAAATCTTTGAAATATATAAAATAATTGCATTAAAGTTAGAGTTATACTGCATTAAAGTTAGAGTTTATTAAAGTCACTGTTAATTGAGATAACTAATTTGGTTTAAGATTGTCAGAGTTGAAAGATTTTGTCTATGTATTCAAAATTAAGCCAAGGCTCTCATTTGCGTATATTCATATTTCGACATTATTTCGTAAAAAATCCACAATAACAGATTTGGATGTATATTGTTGTTATTTGTGCTTTATTATTTTTTTATATGTTGGAATTCTGTATTCAGTTATGTTTTTATGATATTTTGCATGATATGTATGTCATATGATGTGAGCCACCTCTTGGTTTCTGGGGTCACAGTGCTGCATATGTGTAAGGCCTGAGAATTTGATTACCGTAATCTGAAATGATCTAGGGATAATTGATGTGATCTAGGCATATCTGAAATGGCGCGCATACGCGCGAGCTGTGTGGTAAGATTTGTGCGTGACCAGAAGGTCTCGCGCATATGCGCGGCTTGTGTGCGCGCATATGCGCGAGCAGTACAGTAGCACGGATAGAGCTTCCGGCGCATATGTGCGGCGCTTGGGCACGCATATGCGCGTGGCATGCAGAATGAAAATAGGCCACTTGGTCTTGGAATGCTCGATATATATATATATATATATATAAATATATATATATAGATATATATATATATATATATATATATATATATATATACAAACGTCAATTATCAGAAAAGAAATGGAAGAGAAAGCTTCGGGAAAAGGCTCCGTTCGTGATTTTCGAAATTGATTTACGAGCGAACCGTCTGTTTGATTTTGAATCCGACTTCAGTATTGTGCGCCTATCGTTACAGGCTACAACAGGACGTAAGTTTCATTGAGTTATGATATCGTTTGAAATTATGATATTGTCAGAACTGAATATGAATCATATATGGTGTTTCTGATACAGTGGACATCGTATATTTGACGTCAGATTAAAGACAGCCTGTTTATGTAATTGTTATGATTTTCGGAGTCGATTTGACTAAAATTCGATATCATATTTGTGTTGTTATTGAGATTATGAGTTGTACTGATACGGATTATGAGTTTTGGTATTATATCTATGATGTTGGAACTGACGGGGTTATCGAGACTGTATTGTTATGTCGTCGAAAAAATATCAGTTGATTGATATTGATCGGATTCGGTATTGATTTAGATTGTATTGTGGTACCGTATGTCGATTGACATTGATCAGAGTGTATTTTGATTTGAGTATTGATCAGAACATGTTCCGAATTGAGTTATATATTGATATTATGTATGTTCGATATTGTTATTACCAGATTTGAAATGGACAGAGTTGAATTCGGGACTTCGTCTTCGTCGGATCGAGAAATAAAGGTATAAGTCAATGTAGATTGGGAGATCGATTTGAGTCGGTTAGGACTCGAGTTTCCCTAAATCACATACTATTTGTTATTATTTGCATTGACTTGATTTGATATGCTTGTTCTATGGATTTATAGAGAGCATGTGTTAGACGAGTCTCGACGAGTGATCTTGTGACAGAAGTGCCCGATAGTGGCGGGATCGCCACGGGCAATTGCACGATGTCACAAGATAGTATAGAAATCTTGGGACAGATGTGCCTGATAGTGGCGGGATCGCCACGGGCACATTGCACGATGTCACAAGATAGTATAGGAATCTTGGGACAGATGTGCCTGATAGTGACGGGATCGCTACGGGCACATTGCACGATGTCACAAGATAGGATATTGGCGATAGGGCCACAGTCCATGACGGTTAGGTCAGGACACTGGATGTTTGGTTATATCGACGTGGATAGAACTGGAGTCTTTTCTATTACTGTTATTTGATATAGGAATACCAACATCTGGAAATCGGGATCCCTAGACTAGGATTGAGTCTAGTCTGAGTCGTGGAGTCACGAGCATTGTCGACAGTTTTATATTGATTATGTTTCGGAATTTGATACATATTACTGTTACCTGTTTATGCTTTTATGTTTATCATATGATTGTATGTTTCACTGATTTATACTGGGATATCTTTCTCACCGATAGTATCCGGCTGTTGTCTTGTTTGTATGTGTACATGACAACAGGTGGGACAGGTTCAGGGTCAAGAAGAGAACGAGGCTGGACTAGACAGCGTGGAGATCCAGGCTCAGAAATGGACTAGGATTCAGTACTTGATCTATAGTAATTGAAATCTAGTTTAATAGGAATGTATTAAGTACTAGACTTGTACTTAAACTTTAATATGTAAATTAGATTGATTTACATTACATTTCCGATGTGTGTTTTAAAAAAAAAATTATGTCCCACATTACTTAATTGTTCCCTTTGATATTAAAAACGATTAATGAAATGATTAGCGTCCGGGTCCCCACAACAGGTGGTATCAGAGCATTAGGTTCTAGAACAGTAGGTTCTAGAACTGTAGGTTCTTGAGACTGAGATAGAAGCTAGTGAGCGGGGTAGGATGAATTTTCTTTCCTTGCATGTGAGTGCTAGCATGTGATTTATTAAAATGTTGAATTACATTGTGTATGCTAGCATGATATTATGTTTTACTGCTTTAAAATACATGTTACCTGAATATCTGAGTTGATTTGGTAATGTGTATTATTTGAGATTGGATTGGAACCTATTCTTGATCAGAGGTAAGCTGATCGGAATTGGGATTGAAACGGATTTGTCTCATGTTACCACTAACACCTGTGATTATCAGATATACCCCCTAGAAGAATTCCGGAACGAGGTAGTACTTCGCCTGACCAGATGGATGTCTCAGAAACTCCTATGAAAACAATGATGAAGAAGTTTCAGTCGTTTCAACTGCCGATTCGGAAAGGTACTGAGACGCAGTCGACTGTGAGAATTGGCTAGAAGACATAGAAATGTTGTTTGAATTTCTGGGTTTCACAGATGATTGTAGAGTTAAACTGATCGGACATCAGTTACGGGAAGTCGCAAGGAGTTGGTGGCTGGTAACCAAAGAAGCTTTAGAACAGCGTGGTCCAGCGATTACGTGGAAAATTTTTAAAGTTGAGTTCTATCAAAGATTTTTCCCGGTATCATACAGACAGGATAAAAGTGCAGAGTTTGCAAATTTAAGACATGGTCACTTAAATATTGATGAGTATTTGACCAAGTTCTTCACTTTGTTATGTTTTGCCCCTCACGTGGCTAGAAATGATGCAGCTGTGTTTGATAAGTTCACCCAAGGATTGAATCCGGAGATACGTACATTGGTAAATGTGAAGCAACCGAATAATTTTGCCGATACTCTGAACAGAGCCAGGAGAGCAGAAACAATTCTGATGAGACAAAAGGAAGCTTCATATGTCCTTTCAACACCGTGACCACAGCAACTACCTCCCAAAATCGAGATTGGTAGCAGCAGTAGTGAAAAGAGAGAACAATTGAAAGCTCGAAAGAAGCAGTTCAAGAAGTTAGGGAGCGGTTCATCTAGCTCCAGTGGTTCTAGCCCACTGAAAGGTTCCCGAAGCTTCCCGGGAGCAGAGGCATCTGGTTACGGTGACCGAGGAACAGACCCAAGATGCATTTGATGATATACTGACAGGTAACTGTTCTTTTGTGATTATTTGGCATATGTATTGATAGATACTAATGCATGCTCTACGATTATTTTTGAATGAGTTGCATTGATAGATGCTTGATCTGTTGGGTCTGTATGTACTGTAGTAGTGATTTCCTTACCTTTTGGGGGAAAGGCTAATATCAGTGAAATTCTGTGAGACATCGTATACTACAGTAATAAAGAAATGAGATTGAGTATATTATATTGTACTTGCGATATCTGATTCAGATTGCATAGTGGATACTAATATGCTGACCAAGTACCGAGTCATTACAGATTCTTGCCAGGAGATGGTAAGATTCGGACCTGAAATGGCCGAAGAATGAATAATATACGGTAAGGATTCTTGATCTTGGATTCCTATGATATCCGTATTATTTATGATTCGATGATTATCGAAAGGAATGGAGTAATTCCTTATGTATTCAGTTGATTACTGAAGTTGAGCCTACCAGGGACTGATTTGTTAGTAGCAGGAGAGTTACTATAGTTTTTCAGATGAGACTTCAGGTTTGCCTTATGTCAGGGAGAGTGAGTTCAACCTTGATTCGATACCAGGTACTAGTTTCATTTTAGAATTCCGTATAGCATGATACTAATTGATTTGAAAGAATTGAAATATCAGTTAGAAGATTTACTGACCGAAAGTTACATCTGATTGTGTGTTTCTCTGTAAGATACTTCAGTTCTGATTATGGGTTGATGAATCCTGTGTTCAAATATATTCTGATGATTTTATGCTCATTGTGTCTATGATATCTTGATATACTTGCAGCGTATGATTGATTGAATCGAACAGTTAAAATTGTATCGAATATTCTGATAACCGAGATTGTTGTATACAGAAATTGTTCAGATATGAATCTTGATTGAAACAGATTGTATTCCGAGTATGTGATATCCGAATATGGTATACCGATTGATATTATCACAGCTGAGGCAGTGATCAATGACTGAGAATGACACCGAGTCAGAAATGTCAGAAAATTATGTTCTATGAGTTCATTAGATCAGTATAGATGATTGATATTTAGAATCTAAGCCGATATTGCTGGAGATTATATACAGTTCAATCCGAGTCAGAACTGATTTTGAAGATTAAAGCAGTTCAGAAATTTGATTAGACTGTTCAGAACTTGATTTCGATAGCCAGAACAGAGTGTCAATCAGAATATCTGGTAGGTAATAATGTACTATATGAGACTACCTGACGTGGTTGTGCCGAATATTTCGAACCTGAACTGATAAATATGGTTAGAAGCATGCAGTAGTCGATTCAGTATGTTTTCTGGGAGCAGAAAAAGGTATGATAATTCGAAAAGACAGTTTTGATATAAACAGATGAAATCATTTATGGTAGAATTTGTGCTGAAATTTCTGAATCGTCGACAGAGGAAGACAGAAACCAGGAGATTGGTTATATAGATTATCGATTCCTGAATAGAAATGGGAGTACATTTCTATGGATATTGTAATGAAATTACTGAAATCTGTTTATGACAATGACGGTGATGTGATTGTGATTGAACGACTGTTCAAATATGCATATGTTATATGATACAGGAAGAGGTACAGACATGACCAGATGACGGGGATTTATGTCAGAAAAAGGGTCAGATTGTATTGAATGCCATAGTTGAACATATCAGACTGTGATTTTCGTTTGATTTTGTACTTTTGGCAGGGTATACACTAAACTCTTTCATCTATCGTCTATAAATTGACGGATGGTCGGAGTGAACTATCAGAAATCTGATAAAGAAAATGAAACTGATTTAGAAGAAAATAAAGATAGCTCAGAATAAATGGACTGAATATGTTGACGTCGGATGATGACTGTTGATATTTATAACTGGAAGATTGAATGTTATCTTGACGAGAAGTACCGGATTTGATAATAGAGGATAATATTGATTTGTTATCAGTTGTATATACGGATGTTGTATAACCAATGTTCTGAGATCGAATCTATCAGAATTACTTCAAGTTGTATTATGAAATGATATGTAGAACCCGTAAATCAGTAGACGTATAAGCCATGCATAATTCTAGATTTTTAAATTTAATTAACTTCATTGCATGATTATTTTTTTATGCGTTTATTTGAAGTTAATTATTTATTTATTCAGTTCAGTAGTTGATTTTCAGCATTTCAGTTATTTCAGTGAGGTCGGACCAGAGTTGGAGTTTTGAGATAGAATTTAAGATTCGAGAAATATTTCCAGGACTTATTTTAGCTAGCAAGTAAGTTAATTTAAGTTAAAAAGTAGTTTAAGGAACTATTTTTAATTATTTGGGGTGAGTAGAAAATTAGTTCATTTAAGTTACTTAATTAAGAATTTTATTCACTAAATTATTTAAGGGATTAGTGAGGCTTTTAAGAGTTATTAATTTAGTAATTAAACAACCCTCCCCATCCATTTTAATTGAAGATTTCGGCCACCCCTTGTGGTATCTAGATTTTTCTTTGCCAACTCACCATTGACCAATTCTTTGCCATCTTTTAGCATGCTAATAATTCTAATTATCTATCAACCTCCATTTATTAATTAATTAGCATAATCCTAGTCTAGATTAGGATGGATATAATCGGCCACTACACATTCTAGAATCACCCAAGTAATCTTTTGTTAGCAACTAGAATTCAAATTCAAAAAAAAAAAAAAAAAACTTGGTCATACCTTGGTGTCCCTTTATTATTGGACCTCCCTCACCCTCCTAACCATTTCCCATCCCCCACCACCGATTATTTGAGAGAATTTCAGAGCTTGATCGTGGGTTTAGTGAGGAAATCGAGAGCTCATTAATAGAAAAAAAAAGAATCGAGTAGAAGGAAAGGAAATAAGCGCTCCGTCTCTTCCGTGCCGCGTCGTCGTCTCTTCATTCGTTTTTCATTAAAACGAAACCAAGGCATGTCTATGTTCTTTTCTAAACCTCAATCAAGTCCTATAGTGTTTTTATAGCATCTCATAGTCACGATTTTACAGCATGAAACCGATTTATTTTGGCAGCAACATCATTTAAAAATTCTGCACAGATTGGTTAGTTCTTCATGCTTCACATTTTCTGTTGGTTTGTGAGTTTCAGGTTATGGATCGACTCCAGGCTCCCAAGGCGACATCTATACACGTAATAGGATGCATTAGGATCAGATTAGTCCATTCATTCTAGCCCCTTGTCGCTGGAAACTCAGAATTTGACAGCAACTTCATTCTAGACAGATTTGCTTTTCGAAAAAATTCAGTTTGGTGGTCAAGGGGATTGAATCTGATCTTGGCTGCCCTAGGGCTCATAGCCATGGTTAGATCACTCCCCTAGCATGTCTAAGACGTGACTAAGTCGCCCTTTTGGTGGCTTGGTCCATGGCTCCGCGGTTTGTAAATAAAACGTCACAACAGCCCCTCCCCTTTCTCGGCTCTTGAGTTTTGACAGCAGGTTTGCATTTCGTTTTGTGGCTTGGTGTGGATCTGGTTCGGCCTTGTGCCCTTAGCCACGGTCCATACCACACCCCAAGATGTCTAGGTCGTGCCACGGTAAATTAATGGCCACTGGAACGACGCAAGATAACCCACGAAACAAGAACAGTCCACACTCCCCTTCTCGGCCCTTCATTGTACAGCACATGCATTTCGGTTTTGGGTTGCTTGGTGTGAATCTTGGTTGGCCTATGGCCCATAGCCACGGTTCATACCATGCCCCTACATGTTTAGATCGTGCCATGGTCAACCAAATGGCCACTGGAACGACGCAAGACATCGATCAAAGCAAGACACTACATTTGCACAGCTGCTGGAAATTACAGCAACTTGCTGTGTCGATTAGGAGGCTTGTTCGAGTTCTTGGTTGGCTTTTAGCCTATGGCCTTGGACTGGACAGTGCCCCATTGAGTTAGGAAGGTCATGTTTTCGACCGTTCGTGATTCGGATCATTTTTGAAGTCGTTCGACAATTTACGGTGCGATGTGCCAAATTGACTCTCGAAAGAGCGTTTCATGTTTTGGCCTCCATTTCACCTAGATTTCGACCCTCATAATTTTAGGAGCATAAATTCATAATTTTAAACGTATTTTAATCATGACGTCACGTTGGTTCAGTGTTGGTTCGGGTTGGTTTAAAGTCATGATTAAATACGAGGTCGTTAGACGTAGTTGTCGCATTTTAGAAATTTAATTGCATAAATTTGCCTAAGAAAAATCCATTGCATATTTTCATGGCATTTTTAGGTTGCAGCGAGCCTGGGGACGATCCATTCCAGTTGGTAAAATTTCAGGATATTTTCATTATCGTCAGTTAATTATTTTACGTGCATAAAAACAGAAAAAAAAATGATTATTTTTTAGATTTATGCGATATGGCTTGTGGTTCATTCACTATGTGGGAGCATTATTATTATTTATACGGTCGCCAGTGACCGCTCAGTTCAGGTTGGTACCATCGGGTCTTCAGTGACCGCTCAGTTCAGGTTGGTACCATCGGGTCTTCAGTGACCGTCAGCTCAGTTCCAGGCTCCCCGGTAGTCAGTTACCGATCAGTTCAGCTTAGTGCAGTGGCCACAGGCGTAAAACATAATCTCAACAGAAAATTTTACCAGTCATTTCAGTACAGGCTCCAAGGAGCAAATATTTTTACTGTGATTATCAGTTCAGTTATGCACGTAATTTAATTGCTCAGTACAGATTATTTTCAGCATATCTCACGAATATTTTACTTCAGATTTTACTCGTTACCTGCGATATATGCATGCTGAGTCTTTAGGCTCACTAGACTTGATTGTTGTAGGTACTGATGAGGTCAGGGCCGAGGGCGGGGACCAGTGAGCCAGCTTGGGTCGGCAGTAGTGGCACCCGAGGACCTCAGTACAGCAGTGTTTATTTTATTCCGCAAACAATTTTATTAGTCGTGGATATTTTTAAATTTAAATTGTTGGCAAACTTTATTTTCTTCCGCTGCTTTATTTTTAAACATTGAACTTGGTTCACCGATTGATTTTATGAGAAAGGCCATTTAAGTTCTTTTAAAAATAAAAATTTTAAATTTCCGCAAATTTTCAAGCAAGAAGTTTTAGGGCCTTTACATGATACTTCTTAAATGATTATTCCAGAGGGAAATCAGCGATCTGTGAAAGACAGATAATTCAGAATGAAGACTATTCTGCTGTTGAAAATACAATAAAGTTAACAAGGCATTAAAGAGACTACCTGATAGACAGAATCTGATATAAGAGCGAGATTTCGGAATTGTTCCTTGAGAAGAGTTTTCTGATTAAAACTTTGTTATACAATTCTTCTTATATTTATATTATTTGATTGACTGTGATTTCTGGGACGAAATCGTATCTTAGAGGGGGAGAAATGTAAGGCCCGAGAATTTGATTACCGTAATCTGAAATGATCTAAGGATAATTGATGTGATTATAGACGGAAAGGATTAGATCGGAAAGGCGTACGAAAAAAACGGAGGTTGTGCGAGGACAATATACCTCGCGCATATGCGCGACACATATGCGCGAGATGGGCAGAAAACCTCGCGCATATGCGCGAAGAGTTGGCGCGCATATGCGCGAGCTGTGTGGTAAGATTTGTGCGTGACCAGAAGGTCTCGCGCATATGCGCGGCTTGTGTGCACGCATATGCACGTGGCATGTAGAATGAAAGATAAGCCACTTCGGGCATATGGAATGCTCGAGATATATATATATATATATATATATATATATATATATATATATATGATATATATATATATATATATATATGTATATATATATATATATATATATATATATATATATATATACAACGTCAATTATCAGAAAAGAAATGGAAGAGAAAGTTTCGGGAAAAGGCTCCGTTCGTGATTTTCGAAATTGATTTACGAGCGAACCGTCTGTTTGATTTTGAATCCGACTTCAGTATTGTGCTCATATCGTTACAGGCTACAATAGGACGTAAGTTTCATTGAGTTCTGATATCGTTTGAAATTATGATATTGTCATAATTGAAGATGAATCATATATGGTGTTTCTGATACAGCGGACATCGTATATTTGAATTCAGATTAAAGAACAGCCTGTTTATGTAATTTTTATGATTTTCGAAGTCGATTTGACTAAAATTCGATATCAGATTTGTGTTGTTATTGAGATTATGAGTTGTACTGCTACGGATTATGAGTTCTGGTATTATATCTATGATGTTGGAACTGACGGGGTTATCGAGACTGTATTGTTATGCCGTCGAAATATCAGTTGATTGATATTGATTGGATTCGGTATTGATTTAGATTGTATTGTGGTACCGTATGTCGATTGACATTGATCAGAGTGTATTTTGATTTGAGTATTGATCAGAACATGTTCCGAATTGAGTTATATATTGATATTATGTATGTTCGATATTGTTATTACCAGATTTGAAATGGACAGAGTTGAATTCGGGACTTCGTCTTCGTCGAATCGAGAAATAAAGGTATAAGTCAATGTGGATTGGGAGATCGACTTGTCGGTTGGGACTCGAGTTTCCCTAAATCACATACTATTTGTTATTATTTACATTGACTTGATTTGATATGCGTGTTCTATGGATTTATAGAGAGCATGTGTTAGACGAGTCTCGACGAGTGATCTTGTGACAGAAGTGCCCGATAGTGGCGGGATCGCCACGGGCACATTGCACGATGTCACAAGATAGTATAGGAATCTTGGGACAGATGTGCCTGATAGTGGCGGGATCGCCACGAGCACATTGCACGATGTCACAAGTTAGGATATTGGCGATAGGGCCACAGTCCATGACGGTTAGGTCAGGACACTGGATGTTTGGTTATATCGACGTTGATAGAACTGGAGTCTTTTCTATTACTGTTATTCGGTATAGGAATACCAACATAGGATTGAGTCTAGTCTGAGTCGTGGAGTCACGAGCGTTGTCGACAGTTTTATATTGATTATGTTTCAGAATTTGATACATATTACTGTTACTTGTTTATGCTTTTATGTTTATCATATTATTGCATGTTTCACTGATTTATACTGGGATATCTTTCTCACCGGTAGTATCCGGCTGTTGTCTTGTTTGTATGTGTACATGACAACAGGTGGAACAGGTTCAGGATCAAGAAGAGAACGAGGCTGGACTAGATAGCGTGGAGATCCGGGCTCAGAACTAGGATTCAGTACTTGATCATTAGTAATTGAAATCTAGTTTAATAGGAATGTATTAAGTACTAGACTTGTACTTTAACTTTAATATGTAAATTAGATTGATTTACATTACGTTTCCGCTGTGTATTTTAAAAAAAAAAATTACGCCCCACATTACTTAATTGTTCCCTTTGATATTAAAAACGATTAAGGAAATGATTAGCGTCCGGGTCCCCACAATATGGATATGCATATGAGTCACTTCTTGTTTCTCTATGATCAAAGTTTTGCATGACAGAGTCCCATCGTGGATGTTGTTCTGATTGTCATGTGAGCCACCTCTTGACTCCTGCGGGTCAAAGTACTGCATGTGAGGGGGAGTACGTGAACTACTTCTTGTTTCCCTATGGTCAAAGTCCTGTATGATGGAAATTCCGATATAAATTCTGTTATTATGTTATTCTTGCATTTTGTCATCTTATATACATGTGTATTTATTATTTATTATTGTGAAAGCTTTTGTCGTTATCATTGAGATCGAATTAGTGGATGGATACATGAATGTACTGAAAATGTTTGGTTTCAGATAATAATTTGAATGAGGAAACGAATATATAGAAAAGACCATTGAAGATGATGATGAAATAGAAGATGTTCCTAGAGTTTGGAGACTTGAATTATTTCATTTGAGTTCTTTTAGGATTGATGGATTATTTCCTTTCAAATATTTTGGCTATTTTTTTGAAGATCAATTTATTTACTTATTAATCTGATTGAGAGATTGACTTACTATTTCTTTTTAATAAATAAATTATGATTCTTTATAAATTTTAGTTGATTATATGCGTTATCGATACTTAAAATAAGACTTGAACTCTACAAATATTGTGTTTGTTTGGGTGGGTGTTCGAAATCTGGAACTTACATATTTTTTATCAGATAATAAGAAACCATCAATTTGATGAATAATTTATTTGTTTTTTAATAAATAATATTTTTAACATTGTTTTTGTGTATTTTTCCATTTTAAAGAAATTAGCTCTAATTTTTTGAGTAATTAAAGTCGTGGATAACTTATTTTAAGAACTGAGACTATTGATGAATTTATAAAAAATAATCACAATCAAATTTAACAAAAAAAATTAAAGATGAAGTGTATTTAATAAAACTTTCCACAGATGCCATAAACATAACCAAACAAGATCAAAGTTCTCAAAAAACACAACTAGTGGAAGGTCAGTAAAAGCAAAGCCACAGATAGAAGAGCACGAGACATTCCCAGCTTGTTTCCGCATTGATACCAAAATAACAGAACAAGAAAAACAGCTTTATACATGCTTAAAAGCACAGATACAAAACTTTTTATTCCATCCAATGCTTCCCAAAGTTTGCATTCAACATAGACAAGAAACTACAGAAAAAAGCTAGATATTTCACCTCTCTCTTCACTTTTCTTCGGGATCAGACTTCTCGAAAAACGTCTTCCTCAACCAATTGAAAGGCTGTCCCATTTGAAAAGTGGAAGAAAAATCTAAATCAGGATGTATAGGAATGCAAAAATATAATACACTTAATTACCACTTCAAGAATGTTCAATACACAGTGCGCACGAAACTGTTCAAGGCCATTACATTGAAGGTGCTTAAACAAGCATAACCGGCTTTCTCAATCCCCTCTTTGGTTTCCGGAAAGGTAAAGAAATGTATGTAAATTAAATAAAGTAAACAAACAGTAACAAACTAAAAAGCACATGCAATAGCAAAATATGTGTTACCATGAAACTGCAAGATGCACATTAGAAACACGTATACGAGAAATTTCAACTATAAAAGATAAAATAATCATTCTCTACAACCTGTCATATGCAGGGAAAATCAATTTTAATTCACTAAGCCCACCTAAAGTAGAACTAGTGGAACTCCATGTATTATAGCCAATTAATCATCATTTAAATCCTGTTTTCATACTAAATTAACTAATCGATCTCAGATACATGAATCCATCTTCTCCATTGTGTTCTATACTGAAAGGAATATTTTATTCCTTATTTAATTTTTCGGTTTATAATATGAAAATATTAAATATAGAGTTTTGCATTGTTTTTGATTTGGTATTTATCATTAGATATTCTGATATTGTAACTTTGATTAAAAGAGTTTTATTCCTAATGAAAGTCTAGTGTTCATATATTGCAAGACTCTTTTATGAAATAAACGCTAGGTCAAATAAAGGGTAGAAATATAGAGAGCTTGGATGGCCGCCAGGTGGAGTCTTTTTGATAGAGAAGACAAAAACGCAGTGTTGAAGATCTTTGATCAGAATAATTTTCGTGATAAATCCATTGCTTTGCTGCGTTGCCAATCTGTGTTGAAGAACTCGAAGAACAACACTCGTGTGGATTGTTGGTTGAAGGCGGTTTGTGTTTTAATCAACACAATATTTGCATCTTTGATTTTATTTGGGTCATTTTCGATGCAAATTCCTTCATTGGGCTGAGACAAGGAATACAGTTTTTATATGTGTCACTGGTATTGACTTTTGTAAATGATTTACAATTTTTCTAGTAATTAATTTGCCCTGAGTCACTATACAAGTATTTACATAATTTAATCCTTCATATTCTGGTTATTAAAGTTTATGTGTGTGCTAAATAATACGTTCCGGTGCATGTTGTGAATATGTGTTGACAACACCAACACACAACACCAAAAATTTGATACACACAATTTATTATTTTTGCACTTTTAAGTTAAACACCTCTAAATTTCTCATGCTTATTATGTACCTCTTCTCTCACTAATCATAGATAACTTGTGTAATAAATCATTGATATGGTTATGCCACCACTGAGAAGCCAACAACTGAGCTTCGAGTATCAATCACCCTCATTCAAGTATAAAATAGAGCTTGATATATTTCAAAAACAACAATATTTGCTGCATTGTAGCCTATGACATAATTCGATAGTAAACAAATGAATATAAATATACAAGTCAGTTGGGAGCTGTTTACACTAAACAAGCCAAACTTCATTAAAACAATAAAACATGCTCACGTGAAAAAGCTAGAAACTTATCAAAATTACATCATAGGATTATTTTCTAAAACAGTCACCTTATTATATCACCTTTTAAGTTTAATTAAACTTGACGTTATTATAGAATCTGTTATTTCCAATCTTATATTGAGTTAAAATTTGGAAGAACGGATTTAGAGGCCTAAATGGGATTGATTTGGTTGCTGATATCATGTCTCTATGGGGGGACGACATAAATTGAGGACGCGGATCTATATACACCACAGTAGGATTTTAACATCGGAATTTGATCTTCTCGTGCTACTATCAAATCCCACACAAGAATATAAATAAACCACGCAAAACGCAGAACCCAGGAAATTGATCACAAAAATCAATAAAAAAAATTTCTCGTGGAAACAGAAGATAATAATACTTCTGCATTTATTATCGACAATATTGGTAAGGAGGGAGATCTAATGTAAAAAATCAAGGGGCAATTTCAGATCGATAATGAAATGGGGAAGTTGGGAGAATATGGAAAACCTGAACTAAATAGAGAGCGGTCGTGCCGGCCGCGACGCCCCAGAAGGCGGCTGCCTGGATGTCAACGGATTGGGGTCGTATTCCGGGGCGCAAGAACTTGGAGATTCCGGATCCCGACGCAGCTGGGCCGGCCATGGTCGATTAAAAAACCCTAGAATTTGGCAGATTCGGCTTTTGTGTCTCTTTTCCGCGTGTGCAAGCAGCTTACAAGACAAAACCGATTGGAAACGTTATTTTTGGGATGAAATATTAACCAAAATTTGAAATATATATATATATATATATATATATATATATATTTTAATTGTAAATTAAAAAAAATAGTTTGTAAACCAACTGATTTCGAGAAAATTTGTAAAATAATATTTGTTGGATTGTTTATATTTGATGAGGTCATTTTTACAAAAAATTGTTGATAAAAGATTAAAAATTAAAATATCTCATTGTTTGTCCACCAACTGTGAAATTTGACTACTAACACTAAACCAATGAATTTCATTTCTAAAAGCAAACTTGCTAAATTAAAATGAAATTGTAGGAAATTTGCATGAGTTAATGATTAGCATATTCTTTTTTTGTTGTCCTCCTTATTTATTCAGAATTTCTGGATTCATGCCAGTTGATATATACAAACTCGAGATATCTCTTTGAATTTCAACAAATTTGAATGGGATTGACAATCTTTATTTTAATCAGTATTCTAAATAGCGGTCGAGACGACCGTCTAAGCGGTAGGCGGCCCTCGACCGCACCGCCTATACATGAGGCGGGTGTTGAGGCTGGTCGAGGCTGATCGAGGCGGCGAGTAGGTGGGTCGAAGGCGGCGGGCGAGGCAGTAGTCAATAATTTTAAAAATCTAGTCAATAAATTTTAAAACTTAGTCAGCAATTTTAAAAATCAAGTCAAAATCAACTAATTTTAAATATTAAGACCCTAACACACCTCTTTCTTTATTTTATTTTATGTTTTCACTCTCAATTCTCAACCACCACAGTCCACACACAATTTGCCGCCGCCCCTCGCCGCCGCCGGAAGTCAGAATCTTTAGATTTTAGATTAGGCATTGCATATTTATTATTTATCATACTTTTTTTTATAGGATTTCAGATTTTGTGATTTCAAAAATCAAATTTTTCCTATTATTAATTTATTATTTTATTGTTGAAGATTAACGGCGGAAAAAGATAAACAACCAGAGTTGGAATTTAAGTCAAAGTCTAATGATATTGTTTGGGAATATGGGGTGTTGTATAATAAAGAGAAAAGGGATTGGATCACATGCAAGTTGTGTAATAGGCTTATTAAAGGAGGAGTTTATAGGATGAAGCATCATATTGCGGGTATTGTAGGACAAGTTGAAGCATGTCCTAAAGCATCCGATGAGGACAAAAAAAGAGTGAGAGACTATCTTGAAAATAGCAAGAATAAAAAGCGTCGAAATGTGGAAGAATTAAAAGAAGAAAGGGCGGAGGTAAACATATGTGTTTATGAAGAGGATGGTGATTGTCAAGTGATGGGAGATAATTCAAAAAAAGGCCAAAGAATCTCGGTCCTATTGATAAGTGGACATCTGCAATCGATCCAACGAAGATAAGACAACAAAACATAAATGATGCCTTGAAGTTAAAGTTTACAAATGATGTGCATGAGTATGTTGCTAGATGGATATACGAAACGGGGATTCCTTTTCATTCAATTGACAATCAAAGTTTTAGACAACTTGTAGAGACGATTGGCCAATTCGGTCCGGGCTACAAACCTCCAAGTCAATATCTTTTAAGAGAGCCACTTTTGAAACAAGAAATTGAGAGGACCAAATTTTCTCTAAAAAAACATGAAGAAGAGTGGATGAAAAATGGATGTTCCATAATGACCGACGTATGGACTGATCGCAAGAGGAGAATCATTATGAATATATGTGTTAGTTGCAAGCTAGGCACTTCATTCCTTGGTTCTATTGAAGAATCCATGGAGGCACACACCGGGGTTTATATATTTGAGTTTGTTGAAAAATATTTCATTGAGATTGGCCCGCAACATGTTGTCCAAGTAGTGACGGACAATGTCACAAACAATATGGCGGCGGCGGATTTATTGAAGGTTACACAACCTCAAATTTTTTGGACCTCTTGTGCGACTCATACAATCAACCTCATGCTTGAAGCAATTGGAAAACTACTCAAGTTTAGCGGAATACTTGAGAAAGCAAAGGCCTTGACTATATTCATCTATGCACATCATTGAATGTTTTCACCTCTTTAGTTAAAGCTTTACGTCATGTTGACGGTGATAAGAAGTCCTCCATGACATTCTTATTGGGTGCTCTTAAACAAGCCAAAGATGACATTAAAAAGTCTTTCAAAAAAGAGGAAAATGCCATCCCTATTTTGAAGATTATTGATGAGAATTCTAAGGGTAGACTTGATGGTCATTTGCATTATGCCGCTTATTTATTGAATCCGTTTTTTTATTTCAAAGATTCAAGCATATCAAATGACACCAATGTCATGAATGAGTTTTTGAATTGTGTTGAGATAATTTTTGTGTAGTGCCCAAATTCAGTACACGTAAAATCCATGTAATTATTTAATAGTTAAATCATTTATTTAATTTTAAAATGATCTTAGTGATGCATGATTTATTTAAATGTATTATTTTAATGTTTATGTGATGCACGTTAAAATATTTTCTCGAGTTTCATGTTTCAGGCGATTATTCGATGCGGGATCGAGGAGAAGAGACGAGGGACAATTTTTGGTAATTTTAAAACGTGGTATTCCATTTTAAGTTAAGATTGTGGCATTTTAAATAATTTATTTAGTTTAGCATTTTAAAGCTTAAATTATTTAATTGAGTGATTTTAAGAATTTTAAACTTTTAAAGTTTAGCAAGTGTGCTTTTTTTTTTAAATCAGGGACTTGGCTTGTAGTGAGGATTAACATTTTTAATTATCCTTTTTATTAGCATTTTTAATTAATATTTTTAATTGCGTAATTAAACCATTTAATTCCCTAATTAAACACAAAACTCATGCATAAACACACTTTTACACACACTAAAAACCGTAAAAACACACACACACAATTCTCAACACCCTATTTCAGATTTTTTAAAAGAAAAGCTAGGGTTCTTATTGCCAAGAGCAACCGCCCCTTTCTTTTGAAATTCCAGCAAGGTTTTGTTGTGTTTTCTTCAAAGAAAATAGTGTCACGTTCGTCCCGGTTCAACCCTCGCTTTCTTTTCGCTTCGGAGTCGTCGTTTCGGTAATGTTAAAGATTTAAAGGCACGTATATTCTTTCGTTTATGCATCGATCTCGTTATATTATGCGTTGTGTTGTTATTTATGCGTAAAAATACATGTGTGATGTGTAGAAGTTTGAGCAATGATGTTTGGATCAATTTTGAAATAGTTTTTGGATCACAAATCTCGTTTTTGCTGTCATTTTTAAAACTTCGATATTTCGGTCGTGATTTTGAGACATCTTTCCACATGAAAATTGTATAACTTTTCGATACCTTTGATTTGATAGTAAATTCGAATTATTTGGATAAAAAATGAGTGAGTTATGATTATTTTCGTGGGACTGCTCAAACTACGTTTTCAGAAAATTATGATATTGATGCGTACTTGAAGTTTTATTGTTGCAGGCAAGTTTTATTGTTACAGGCTTCGTTGGGGATCGATGCGTGATCATTACTGCATTTAGATGTGTTATGAGATGTATTTAGGTGTTATTTGGTTGTACATTAGGGTCGGGATTGGCTTGGGATATAATAGAAGTCGTAGGAAGAGAAACGATGCCGAATTACATGTTATTATCGTATTGAAGTTACTTTTCGATGCTTGGGGACGTTTGGGGTGTTTGTACGGGTTTGAATCAATGTAATAACATCCTAGGATGAGTCTCGAGGTGTTGGTTTATGGTCCTTAAGCTTGGATTGAAAGGGTGAATGATTAAGTTAGTGAATTTTCGTGAATTTTCAAATACAGAGGGTGCCCAGACCCCTTCCCGGACCCCGGCACGGAGTCCGTGTCCTTTTTCTTTCAAAAATGCGAAATTCCAGTGCCTACCCGTACACGAACCCCTACACGTGTACCTCTCTCTTTAAATAAATAAAAAAATTAGGATTTGTTTCGGGATTCTATATCATGGTTTAGTACGATGGTTAAAAAATTTATTTATGTAATAATATAGGATTTGTTTTGGGGTTCTATATCATGGCTTAGTACGATTATTAAACGAGGTCAAGTCCTGAGTGATCTAGAATGTCTTAAGCTATTTATACTTCGGTGGCGAGCTCGAGTTACCTACGTATAATTTATGCAAGATTAAGTGTTTGAACTTATAGCAGTATGTGCAGCAGTGATCCCAAGCGAGATCCAACGAATCCCTCAACGCCAAGTAAGTATGTTCGACATGCAAAGAAAATATTTTCAAGTTTTTGAGGTATGCTAAATATCTTGTGACCAATATATGTATGGGGTTGGAAAGCTTTAAAGCATGAACGGGGACCAACCCACCCCGTTAAAGCATGAACAAGTTTAGATCAGGAATGGAAAGCGTTAAAGCATGAACTGGGACCAATCCACCCATTAAAGCATGAACGGAGATCTCATGTATGTGGCAGTGGATTCTTCTCTGTCAGCCCAATACTGTGGTTTAGTCTGATCAAGCGATTTATGTTATGGGTCACTTGCTTTGAAACATGCCTCTACGCAAAAATGATGAAGTTTATGTATGTTCAAGTATGTACAAATATGCAAGCACGTTTGAGAAAAGTTTCGTCTTATGGCACATCTATGTATGTATGTACGTATGTTCAAGTTTATTTATGCAAGTTCAATTCCCCGTATGTATGTTCTATTTTAAAGTTGCATGTGATTTTATTACGCATTACTCGTTACTTCCAATTTATACGTGTTGAGTCTTTAGACTCACTAGACTTGATCGATGCAGGTGAGGATGATTTTGAGGAGACTAGGGATGGGAACCAAGGAGCTGGCTGGGGCTGAGCTGGAGGCTAAACCTGAGGACCACCATGTTTTAAGTTTTATGATATGATCAAAATACTCTGATTCATGTTACTGGTTACGAGATTTTAATTAGATACTTTTGGCAAAATTTATTTTTAGCTCTTTGGTTGCAACCACCTTGAGACGTACAGTTTATTTTAAATCGAAATTGAGAGTTATTTTATAACTAAGAAAATTTTTATTTTTCCGCAAATTTTATGTAGTAAAAAGTAAGGTACGTTATAGTTGGTATCAGAGCGGTGTTCTTGTAAAGGGTTATGCCTACTGCCAGTCGCAAGAAGCTCACGAAATCACACCTCAAGTCTATAAGTTTTAAAGTTTTAATTATGTTATGTAGTAAGCATTGAGTCATAATTTCAGCATGTGTATATTAAAATTCAATTACGTGCATCTTATGCTATTGATACCTATATTCATGCACATTGGATTTACGTTTTGGGTAAATTGTTGGAACAGTATGCCTCCTAGATGTGTGATTGATCTGGAAGCAAGAGAAGAGGGCCAAGAGCCTCGAGTTGAGGAGATGGTCAATCCCCCACCTCCACCACCAGATATGCAAGCTCAGATGCT
This sequence comes from Primulina eburnea, assembly GCF_022965805.1. NCBI lineage: Eukaryota > Viridiplantae > Streptophyta > Magnoliopsida > Lamiales > Gesneriaceae > Primulina > Primulina eburnea. Next base: position 32,630,851 of record NC_133111.1, read on the forward strand.
TGCTGGGATGACTCCGTTCTTCGCACAGTTTGCAGGGAACCAAGCCGCAGTAGATGCAGGGGCGAGGCTCCGACCTGAGGCTGTGTATGAACAATTTAGGAGGATGAATCCGAAGGAGTTTTCGCGTACCACTGACCCGATGATAGCTGAATGATGGATTAAGTCCATCGAGGTAATCTTCGATTTTATAGAACTGACCGATGCAGATAGGATTAGGTGTGCCATGTTCTTTCTGACAGGAGACGCCAAACTATGGTGGGAGAGTGCGTCAGTGTCTGTCAACTTGCAGGTGTTGCCTTGAAATGGTTTCAAGGAGGTTTTCTACTCAAAGTACTTCACTGAAGAAGTACGTTCCCGTCTGACCAGGGAATTCATGTCGCTGCGGCAGGGAGATAGCAGCGTGGCAGACTTTGTCAGGAAGTTTGAGAGGAGGTGTCACTTTGTACCCCTGATGGCTAATGATGCCCACAGTAAGCCGAGGCATTTTATTGATGGGTTGCGGCCGGTCTTGCGCCGTGATGTTCGAGTTGATGGTCCTACTACCTACGCCATTGCTGTATCTAGAGCTTTGGCGGCAGAACAAGAACAAAGGGATATTGAGGCGACAGGCAGGGGAAGAGGCCCTATCAGGCTCCACCGCAGCTACAACAACAACGAACTCAGTTTAAGAGGCCGTTTCAGGGGCAGCCAGGGAAGAAGCCATATCAGGGACCGCCAAAGGGCAAGGGTCCAATTCAGCAGCAGGGGACACCTCAAAAGCCAGTTGTTTTCCCAGTGTGCCCAAAGTACAACTGCCAGCACCCGGGGCCATGTTTATATGGTTCAGGCAAGTGTTTCAAATGCGGGGCAAGTGACCACATGTTGAAGGAGTGCCCCCAGTGGAGGCAGCCGACTCAGGACAGAGTGTTCGCCATGTATGCACAGGAGGCGAACCCAGACACGACGATGTTGACTGGTAACATATTTAATTCAGTACAGTACTAACTTTTTGCCTTGCATGTTGGAATTTTATTTGGGATTATTAGTGTGCTAGTGATTTTTTTTTGAATGACTTGGGATATTAACTTCTACTATGCTTGAGGTTAATGTAAGAAACTTGGAGATATAAGTTTTGTGTGGTGTTAACATCTCTCAGGAAATATTTTCATAAAGAGATTATCCACGAAGGCTCTGATAGACTCAGGAGCCACTCACTCCTTTATCTCAGAAACGTTCGCTAGTCATCAAGATGTCATGTCTATTGGACTTGACGCGAGCTATTCAGTGACAGTCCCATCATGGGAAGAATTGTTAGCTACCACTGTGGTCAGAGATATTGATCTAGAACTGTAATGTTGTCGATGCCAGAGTTTGACATTATTTTGGGAATGGACTGACTGACGAAGAATAGGGTCTTGATTGACTTCCAAAAGAGATCAGTGCTAGTAAGACCTTTGGGCATGGAGCAATTTCTCTTTGAACAAGCTAGATGGAGGAGTTTCCCTCGCATGATTTCTTGCATGCATGGCGCGAAGACTCATTTCCAAGGGATGTCAGGCTTTCTTGGCCAGCATTATTTCAACACCCGATGTGCCCACTCCATCTATATCTGAGGTACCGGTGGTCAAAGAATTCCCCTGACGTATTTCTAGACGACATTGCAGGTCTTCCACCAGAGAAAGAGATGAAGTTTGCGATTGATCTTATGCCAGGCACTGTGCCAATCTCTAAGGTACCGTACATGCTAGCTCCAGCTGAGATGTTAGAGCTCAAGCAACAGATTCAGGAGCTTCTTGACAAGGAATTTATCCGCCCTAGTTTCTCACCGTGGGGTGCACCAGTGCTCTTTGTGAAAAAGAAATATGGGAGCATGAGACTGTGCATCGATTACCGAGAGTTGAACAAGGTAACGATCAAGAATAAATACCCACTTCCTAGAATTGAAGACTTGTTTGATCAGTTGCAGGGAGCTACAGTGTTCTCTAAGATAGATCTTCGATCAGATATCACCAGTGGAAGGTGAAAGATGCATATGTGCACAAGACCGCCTTCAGGACCAGGTATGGGCATCACGAGTTCTTAGTGATGCCATTTGGACTGACGAATGCTCCAGCAATTTTCATGGACCTCATGAATCGAGTATTTCAACCTTACCTTGATCAGTTCGTCATAATATTTATTGACGATATCCTTATTTACTCGAAGATCCATGAGGAGCACAACCAGCATTTGAGGACGGTTTTACAAATCCTGCAGAGTCGCAAGTTATTTGCGAAGTTCAGTAAGTGTGAATTTTTGTTGGAGAAGGTAGCATTTTTTGGGTCATATAATTTCTAGCAGTGGCATTGAGGTGGATCAAGCGAAGATAGCAATCGTCAAGGAATGGGTTGAGTCGAAGAATGCTTCAGAAATATGCAGCTTTCTGGGTTTAGCAGACTACTACAGGAAGTTTATTCAGGGGTTTTCGTCGATAGCAGTGCCGCTCACTTCATTGACCAAGAAGAATGCTAAATTCATATGGAGTGGCGAATGTCAGAAGAGCTTCGATACTTTGAAGCATACTCTTATTTCAGCGCCGGTGTTAGCCATGCCATCAGGGTAAGGAGATTTTGTGTTATACACCGATGCATCTAAGCACGATTTAGGCGCAGTTTTGATGCAGCAGGGTCGGGTAATAGCTTATGCTTCCAAGCAGTTGAAGGTGCATGAGAAGAACTACCCGACTCACGATCTGGAATTAGCCGATGTTGTCTTTGCGTTGAAGATTTGGAGACACAACTTGTACGGCGAGAAATGCCAGATATTTACGGACCACAAAAGTCTCAAGTATTTCTTCACGCAGAAAGAATTGAATATGAGACAGAGACGGTGGTTAGAACTGGTGAAAGACTACGATTGTGAGATTAGCTACCATCCGGGGAACGCTAATGTAGTGGCAGATGCCTTGAGCCGGAAAGTTGCAGTCATAGCTCAGTTGTCAGTACAGAGACCTCTTCAGTCTGAGATCCAGAGGTTTGGGTTGGAGATTTATCCCAAGGACAGAGCCCCCAGACTATCTAATATGATAGTCAAATCCGATTTGCTAGACCGAATCCGTAGAGGACAGCATTCAGACGAGCAGTTGAAGAAATGGAGGCTGAAAGACGAAGCCCAGGACAGTGTACTCTACACAGTGTCAGATGGTATGGTGAGATACATAGATAGAATATGTGTGCCTAGTGTTGATTGGATCAGAGAGGATATTCTGACAGAGGCTACATGCATCTTCGTATTCAATTCACCCAGGAGGTACTAAGATGTACAAAAACTTGCAGGTTTTGTATTGGTGGCCAGGGATGAAGCGAGACATCCGCAGATTTGTGTCTGAATGCCTCAATTGTCAGCAAGTGAAGGCAGAACATCAGAGGCCAGCAGGAATACTTAAGTCACTCCCCATCCCAGAGTGGAAATGGGAGAATATCGCCATGGACTTTGTAGTTGGGTTATCGAGATCAGTCAGAGGATTTAATTCTATATGGGTTATAGTGGATCGACTAACTAAGTCGGGACACTTCTTGCCAGTGAAGACAACTTTCTCCATGACGCAGTATGCAGAGCTTTATATCAGGGAGATAGTTCGGTGGCATGGAATCCCAGTTTCAATTGTGTCCGACAGGGACCCGAGGTTTACATCGTCCTTTTGGAAGAGCTTACATGCAACCATGGGGACGAAGTTGCTATACAGTACAGCTTTTCACCCACAGACAGATGGCCAATCTGAGCGAGTGATTTAGATTTTGGAGGATCTATTGCGAGCATGTATGATCAATTTCTATGGTACTTGGTAATCTAAGCTACCTCTAGTGGAGTTTACCTACAATAACAGTTTTCAATCATCCATTGGTATGACTCCCTATGAGGTATTGTATGGAAGGAAGTGCAGATCGCCAATTCATTGGGATGAAGTCGGTGAAAGAGCAAAACTTGGTCCAGAGATAGTTCAGCAAACTGCAGAGGAGAAGAGATCTCCCAGAGTCGTCAAAAGTGTTATGCTGACAAGAGGAGAAGAGATCTCGAGTTTGCCGTAGGTGATCACGTTTTTATAAAGATATCACCCATGAAAGGTGTTATGAGATTTGGGAAAAGATGCAAGCTGAGTCCGAGGTTTATTGGACCTTTCGATATTATGGATAGAGTTGGGACATTAGCCTATCATGTTGCCCTCCCGCCGAATCTGGTCGGGGTACACAATGTGTTCCACGTCTCGATGTTGAGGAAATACCTAGCTAATCATTCGCACGTGTTGAGCTATGAACCGTTATTGTTGGCTCCACACCTGTCATATGAGGAAAGACCTGTTCAAATCCTAGACAGACAGGAGTGGAGACTTCGAACAAAGTAACCAAGTTGGTCAAAGTCCGGTGGCTGAACCAATCAGTGGAGGATGCCACTTGGGAGTGAAAAGCAGATATGAGGATTCGCTATCCGGAGTTGTTTGGTAAGATTTAATTTTGAGGACGAAATTTATATAAGTGGGGGAGGAACTGTAGTGCCCAAATTCAGTACACGTAAAACCCATGCAATTATTTAATCGTTAAATCATTTATTTCACTTTAAAATGATCTTAGTGATGCATGATTTATTTAAATTACATTATTTTAATGTTTATGTGATGCACGTTAAAATATTTTCTCGAGTTTCATGTTTCAGGCGATTATTCGATGCGGGATCAAGGAGAAGAGACCGGGACGATTTTTGATAATTTTAAAACGTGGTATTCCATTTTAAGTTAAGATTGGGACATTTTAAATAATTTATTTAGTTTAGCATTTTAAATCTTAAATTATTTAATTGAGTGATTTTAAGATTTTTAAAACTTTTAAAGTTTAGCAAGTGTGTTTTTTATTTTAAATTAGGGACTTGGCTTGTAGTGAGGATTAACATTTTTAATTAGCCTTTTTATTAGCATTTTTAATTAATATTTTTAATTGTGTAATTAAACCATTTAATTCCCTAATTAAACACAAAACTCACGCACACACGCTCTTTTACACACACTAAAAATCGTAAAAACACACACACAATTCTCTACACCCTATTTCAGATTTTTTAAAAGAAAAGCTAGGGTTCTTATTGCCAAGAGCAGCCGCCCTTTTCCTCTGAAATTCTAGTAAGGTTTTTTAGTGTTTTCTTCAAAGAAAATAGTTTCACGTTCGTCCCGGTTCAACCCTCGCTTCCTTTCCGCTTCGGAGTCGTCGTTTCGGTAACGTTAAAGATTTAAAGGCACGTATATTCTTTCGTTTATGCATCGATCTCGTTATATTATGCGTTGTGTTGTTATTTATGCGTAAAAATACATGTGTGATGTGTAGAAGTTTGAGCAATGATGTTTGGATCAATTTTGAAATAGTTTTTGGATCACAAATCTCGTTTTTGCTGTCATTTTTAAAACTTCGATTTTTCGGTCGTGATTTTGAGACAAATTTCAACATGAAAATTGTAGAACTTTTTGTTACCTTCGATTTGATAGTAAATTCAATTATTTGGATAAAAAATGAGTGAGTTATGATTATTTTCGTGGGACTGCTCAAACTACGTTTTCAGAGAATTATGATACTGATGTGTTCTTGAAGTTTTATTGTTGCAGGCTTCGTTGGGGATCGATGGGTGATCGTTACTGCATTTAGATATTTTATGGGATGTATTAGGTGTTATTTGGTGGTTCGTTTGGGTCGGGATTGGCTTGGGATGTAACAGAAGTCGTAGGAAGAGAAATGATGCCGAATTACGAGTTATTGTCGTATTGAAGTTACTTGTCGATGCTTAGGGACATTTGGGGTGTTTGTACGTGTTTGAATCAATGTAATAGTATCCTAGGATGAGTCTTGAGGTATTGGTTCATGGTCCTTAGGCTTGGATTGAAAGGGTGAATGATTAAGTTAGTGAATTTCCAAATACAGAGGGTACCCGGACCCCTTCTCGGACCCCGGCACGGAGTCCGTGTCCTTTTTCCTTCAAAAATGCGAAATTCCAGTGCCTACCCGGACTACCTCCCTCTTTAAATAATTTTTTTTTAAGGATTTGTTTCGAGGTTCTATATCATGGTTTAGTACGATGGTTAAAAAATTTATTTATGTAATAATATAGGATTTATTTTGGGATTCTATATCATGGCTTAGTACGATTATTAAACGAGGTCAAGTCCCGAGTGATCTAGAATGTCTTAAGCTATTTATTTACTTCGGTGGCGAGCACGAGTTACCTAGGTATAAGTTATGCAAGATAAGTGTTTGAACTTATAGTAGTATGTGCAGCAGTGATCCCAAGTGAGATCTAACGAATCCTCAACGCCAAGTAAGTATGTTCGACGTGCAAAGAAAATATTTTCAAGTTTTTGAGGTATGCTAAATGTCTTGTGACCAATTTATGTATGGGGTTGGAAAGCGTTAAAGCATGAACGGGGACCAACCCACCCCGTTAAAGTATGAACGGGTTTAGATCAGGATTGGAAAGCGTTAAAGTATGAACGAGGACCAATCCACCCGTTAAAGCATGAACGGGGATCTCATGTATGTGGCAGTGGATTCTTCCCTGTCAGCCCAGTATTGTGGTTTAGTCTGATCAGACGATTTATGTTACGGGTCACTTGCTTTGAAACATGCCTCTACGCAAAAATGATGAAGTTTATTTATGTTCAAGTATGTACAAGTATGCAAGAACGTTTGAGAAAAGTTTCATGTTATGGCACGTCTATGTATTTATGTACGTATGTTCAAGTTTATTTATGCAAGTTCAAGTCCCCGTATGTATGTTCTATTTTAAAGTTGCATTTGATTTTATTACGTATTACTCGTTACTTCCAGTTTATACGTGTTGAGTCTTTAGACTCACTAGACTTGATCGATGCAGGTGAGGATGATTTTGAGGAGACTAGGGGTGGGGACCAAGGAGCTGGCTTGGACTGAGCTGGAGGCTAAACCCGAGGACCGCCATGTTTTAAGTTTTATGATATGATCAAAATACTCTGATTCATGTTACAGGTTACGAGATTTTAATTAGATACTTTTGGCAAAATTTATTTTTAGCTCTTTGGTTGCAACCACCTTGAGACGTACAGTTTATTTTAAATCGAAATTGAGAGTTATTTTATAATTAAGAAATTTTTTATTTTTCTGCAAATTTTAAGTAGTAAAAAATATGATACGTTACAGTTTGCCACTGACGAGGACATGCGATCTACCATTGCTAATGATGAATTGCTGAAATATAAGAGTAAATCTGTAAACTTTGGAAGAAAAATGGCGGTCGCGGCATATGAGAAGGTGGATGTGTACCATGACTTTGACTCGCGTAAATCTTTTTTCCTTTATTTTTATTCAAGTCAGTACATGTATTTTTTTTACCCATCTTTGGTATACTTATTTTTTTCCTCTTTGCTTTTTTAAGTTGGATGGTGGTCCAATTATGGAAGTGACACTCCAAACTTACAAAAAATGGCAATGAGATTTCTCTCTTGGACAAGTAGTTCATCGGGGTGTGAAAGAAATTGGAGTCAATTTGAAGGGATAAATATTGAGAACTAATTCTTAAATTATGTTATCTATCATTTTTTTTAACAATGGTTTTAAATTTTTAGATACATACTAAGAAAATGAATATGCTTGAGACATCAAGATTGAATGATCTTGTATATGTCAAATTCCATGCTAATCTTTTAAAGAAGAAGAGTAAAAGAGAAATAGGTGGAGATTTGCTTCTATCCTCTCAAGATAGTGAAGCTCAAGGTTGGCTTATCGATTATGGTGATGAAGATGAGGTCGAGCCGTGTTCAGGACTTACTTGGAGAATGGTAGCAGAGGCCTCGGGAGTGGATGAAGTGCTACATCCAAGGAGGAGTGCAAGGAACATCTTTATTAGAGAATTTAATGATGATTCAAAACATCGGAGGAGGAGAATGAAGAAAATGTTGATTTTGAGTTCGATGATGAGAGGATCATGAATATAGTAGATGGTGCATATGTAGATGATTTGGAAGATTAATTATGTTTAGTCTACTATTTGTTCTAATGATGGATAATTGATTGAAACTTTGAAAATTTAAACTTAGTTTTTTTGGTAAAAAAAGTTATATTATTTCGTTAGCATAATAACATTAATATGATGATGAATCTTTATTAATTGCACATTATCTAGATGATATTTTATTTTGAGCTTAAACATTATTTAATTGCACATTTTACATAAAAATTATTATATTACATGATTATCTATAAAAAAATTACTTAAAAAAATTCAACCGCCTAGACGGCCGAGGCGGTAGGCGGTCGCCGACCGTCTCTCCACCGCCTCCCGCCATTTACAACTTTGATTTTAATAGTGCATATGATGTTATAACAACTAAAATTCTTTTCACAATGCATGATCTAATTTTTATCTGACCTCTTGGTAACTCTTACTCTTTGCTAATATCTTGTAAGAAATATATTCATGAAATGAAAAAAGATTTGTTAGATCGGATTGTGAGCTCAAGCTAAACGTGATGGACAAATAGTGAATGAATTAAGTAAAATATAACTTGTATCGTATGATGAAGTGATGAAATGATATGAAAGTGTAATAAGGTCAATAAAAAATGATATATATATATATATATATATATATATATACCATAAGATAAATACACACGTTTATAAATATAAATATAAATATATAAATAAATAAATATATTGGGCCACTGATCCATCCATGTAATATGGGCTAACGGCCTTATTCGGGTTACCAGTCCACAGTTAGCCAAAGTCATCACGTGGCATGGGCATTGGATTTGGAGCGAGCGCAGAAACTGCGATCAAACGATTGAAGTAAAATCCCTCGCTCCTTCCGATCGCGTCCAGCTCTGCGCGCCAAATCCCGTTTACTGCGTTGTAGATCGAGTTTCTGCATCGGTTTCCTGGATCAGGAGCCGGGCTTTGAGGGATGTTTAAATTTCTGAAAGGGGTGGTCGGCGGATCCGGTACCGGCCTGAAAGATCTTCCGTACGACATCGGCGAGCCTTACTCCTCTGCTTGGGGATCTTGGGTGCACAGCCATGGAACCTCCAAAGTTCGTATCTTTTCCATCTCGTGCTTTACTGGTTTATTCTTTTGAAGTTGATTGATTTCTTTGAAGTACTGTCGAATTCTGCTTTGTTTAATTCCAGCTTCTTGAGGTGGTAGTTAATAGTTATAGTATCATAAGGGTGGAATTAGAATTCAGTTGGGAAGCTATTTACAAAGTTGAAACTTGCATTTTGGGAAAAATATGGGGCTAAACTTTAAATTTCAGCATCTGTGGCTTAACTAGTTTCATAATTTTCCCCTGTTTTTACATGTTAGTTGAAATTTGGAGTAGGATTTGAAGGCTGAAAATAGTTATGCTTCCGTTCACTTTTCAAATGCACTTGGGAGGTCGATTAAAAAAAAAATGGTTGACCAAGTCCATTTTTCTAAATATCCCTATGTTTAGTGGCTTAATCTGGTTTGGTGGTTACTCATCCTCAGTGTTCTAAAAAATGGTAGGTGGACCATAGTCGTCTGCACAATCTTTTTAAATTAATTTTTATAATATTTTGTAACATTATATATTAATAGCTTTAATTTTTTTTTTTGCTATTAAATCATTGTTTAATATAGGTGGGAAGAACATGATTAATAGAAAGTAAGATGATTTTTTGTTATTTTAGGATATTAAATCATTTCTTAAATTAAGTCAATATCATCATTGTGATCATTCTCTTCTGTGGATGCAAAATCATCCTCGTAAAGTTTTGTGGCTCTAGATCGAAGATAAGATTAAGTTTGATGTGTTAGAACAAATCAACAAATCACATTTCTTGTTGGATTTTGGGTTAGGACATATAAAAAAAATTACCTTTCATTTTTTTAATTAAAATTTTAATTTAAATTAAAAGACCAAGAAACTTGAAAAAAACCATAAATGCAAAAAAATAAAAAATAAAAGGCCTAGCCTCCTAGCCTCGTGTAGGACTGCCTAGAACCGTCTAGGCCGGCCGACTAGAACATCTAGACTGGCTGATTAACCCTTTTTCTAGGCAGACGGCTTCGGCATAGTGACTGGGCGCCGCCTAGGCCGATTTTTATATCAGTGCTCATTGCAACTGAAGGCTGCTTACTTTCTGCAACAATAAGAATAAGTTTAGAAGATCAATTTGGAGAAGAGAGAGGGTGGAATAATGGATGGGATTAGTTAGTTGCTAATATAAGCTATGTCATTATGATAATCATAAGTACATAATCCTTTTTGCGTTACAAGACTTGGGACTATACATCCACGTCACATTGATGATACTAGTGGTCTGACATGGGCGACTGGTGTACATGACATGGCATGAGTGGTGGAGTGGTCGTAACGTTTACATAAGCCAATAATCATAGAAACACAATTTATGGTTTGTTTTGTTGTTTCGGGGTGGATTTTAGGCCATTGCTTTTTCATTGTTGGAAGATTATTTTTCGAAACATATATGGTGTGCCGATGTAGTACTTTCAAGGTTCCCTTGCTTATGCCGGTATTTAAGGTTTATTTATTGTGTAGTCGGTGGTCAACTTTCTCCAGTTATTTGTCTCATTGAAATTGTTTGGTACTTTCTGAATCGTATTTCAATGGCAATCCTGATAAAAATAAAGGGCTCTACTTTTCGCCTCTTCATCCATTTCATCTTACCAAACAGGAAGATGGGGCTCCTGTTTCGATATTTTCTCTTTCCGGAAGCAATGTGAATGATGGGCATTTAACTGCTGGTCGTAACGGTGTCAAACGCCTTCGAACGGTGAGCTTCGGTTTTGCCAATCAATTTTTGAAACTATTGATTGAAATAATTGAGCTTCTTCTTTAAGAGCCATTCTTCTCTGGTTTCCAGTTGAGTTCTGAAATTTATTTGATGTGAAAAGCTATCATACAGTTCTATGTTATTAACCCAAAATGATGCAGATTATTTTGCTTAAAGAGCAGGCGCATCTAATGCATCGTATTTCTGATGAAATTAGCATAAAAATTCATGTGTCCAGATGAAATATTATTGTCAAGCTGTAAAACTCTGTAATACGACTTCCAATTTTTTTTCTTTTTCCTTTTCTTCATGTTTTTCACAGTTCTTGAAGCATGGCTACCAACACACTTGTGATGCACTTGGTTTCTCTATGCTTTTCTTAACTTAAAACTGTGTTTATTTCTTCAGGTCAGGCATCCCAACATTTTGTCATTTCTGCACAGCACTGAAGCAGAAACTTTTGATGGTTCAAGCACAAAGGTCACTATCTATATTGTGACGGAGCCTGTTATGCCCCTGTCCGAAAAGATCAAGGAATTGGGGTTAGAAGGAAGCCAAAGGTGTAGTATTTTTGAAGTCTTTTTCTCTGATGTCATTCAAGCATTGAATAACATTGTTTAACATTTGGATTTTGTTTGCTTTATTAAGTGTATTTTCAATAATTATTGATACCTTGTTCCTTAGATATTATTTAGTCCTACCAACAGATGTCAGTTCGTGCGACTTTGTATTTTTTTTTTGTAGAGTAGTGTATTGTTGTTTAAACGACTTTGGCATGTCATCTTTCGTAGGATTTCTCTAGCTTCCTCAGATTTATCCTCTTGTTTGCCATGTTTCAATGTTTCTAATGTTTTGTTGCTTCTTGTGTCAGGGATGAATACTTTGCTTGGGGACTTCATCGGATAGCTAAAGCTGTGAGCTTTTTAAATAATGATTGTAAATTGGTATGCATCTTATATCTAGTTTCAGCGGTTTCCACTAACATATCCATTTGGGGAGAACCTGCATGTGATTATTTTCTGGTTGCATGGCTTGAGCTCTACAATCTAGCTATAATTGCTGTGAATGTGTCTTTTATTGATGATATCTATTTTTATTAAAAAAGTTCCAATAACTTGGCAGCCTGTTTCCGGATGGTGAATAGGAGAAAGACTTGATATGAGCCTTGAAATGAGTGATGCCTTAGATTTGCAGTCATAAAATGTTTATACTTCTATGTGTCAATTCTTGATTCTTGAATGTGATTATGTTGTGAGTTGATGAATTGCCTCAGAAAATGCTAGATATGTTCATGTGATATCGTGACTTTATATGCATGTAAATTAACTGGATCTCCGCTAACATTGTGTATGAATATCTGTATAAAAACAAAACTTTGTTTTGTAATTGCGCTCCCTCGGTTTCACCGTATTCCTGCTTTTAGCTATATCAAGGATTATGTCTTCGTTGTTGTCCTATTGCAGGTTCATGGTAATGTTTGCATGGCTAGTGTTGTTGTCACTCAAACTTTGGACTGGAAACTCCATGCATTTGATGTTCTATCTGAATTTGACGGGAATAATGAAGCTGCTACTGGACCAATGCTTGTAAGTTATCACTTTGAGCCCATGTTTTCCACATTTTTTCACAGTATACTTTCGGAGAAACCGGGTTTTCGAGGGAGAACAAGATTCTTGTTAGTGTGTCTTAAACTTAAAATCATGCGAGCTCATTTACATCCTTGTCTGGCTATGTGAAGATTACTTCCAAAGTGTTTCTTAATTTGGTGTGTTGAGAGGAAGCTAAGTAGTAAAACATCAAATCGCGACATGAGTGAAAAAAATCCTGCCAGTAGAAACTTAAGGTTAAATGCATGAAAACCGTATAATTTTTGAAAATGTTCATGCTTTTAAGTTTTAAAAGAATATCTATGTCGAACTGAACCAGGTAATATTTCATAAGATCTATCTGACATTTTTTTCTAATTTGACTTCTGTTTTATTGCCGCATTAAAAAAGCTGATTTTTTTAAGCTTAAATACATGATGCTTCATTTCTTCACTTCTGATATTTTTTGACACAGCAATATGAATGGCTTATTAGTTCACAATACAAGTCTATGGAGTTGGCAAAATCTGACTGGGCAGCTGTAAGAAAGTCTCCACCATGGGCTATTGATTCTTGGGGCTTAGGTAAGTGTGCATTTGAATGCTCAACACCTGATAAGATGTTTAGTTAATTATTTACCAAGCTAACTTTGAGATTCATCAAATTTATATTTGAGAGAATGGAAATCTGAAACAGTTCTCTTCTTGAGAATTTAGGTTTAATGTCTCATTTTTGTGCAAGGCAAAAGCAGCTTGATGTTAATTTAATATGATTTGAGGTTAGATGGAGTTTTAATATTTTTGTCTTCTTTCTCTGCTGGATAAATAGAATAAAGGCAGCTATCCCGTTATTTCGCTATGAGATTCCTTTTTGTGATGAAATTCTTGAAATTAATAGAACACAGATAATCTTTGAAAAATAATGTTTTGAGTAAAAGGCCACCTATACTTTCGCATCCATCTGTGGCTTAGGAAAACAAATCTTAGGTTGATGAAAACCAATTGCACCTTGTAGAATGTTTTTCTGGTTGATAAGCGTCTCCCATTAGAAATGCTTCACCGTATCTCTCTGTTAACATAGCTTTCTAATGGAAGGATGATTACTTTGGAACCGATGTAGGAAATTATTTTTCTTTTGAGTTACTTTTACTGATAATATTTATTTCTTTCAAAATTTGAAATAATGGAAGGATGATTACTTTGGAATAGATGTAGGAATATTATTTTTCTTTTGGGTTACTTTTACTTATAATATTTATTTCTTTCAAAATTTAAATAAAAAACATGACATTCTGTGACGGGGTTTTAGAAGGAGTGGGTTTGGGTTTATGTGCGATAATGGGCTGTATCCAAATAGGAACTATATAAAATATATGTGTTAGAATTAAAATGGGGTGGGGTTAGTTATTTTGTGCGTGAGAATAAAAAGGGGGCATGGGGTAGTTATTTCGATAGGTGTGTATTTTGTTTACAGTTTCTTCTAGCACTTTCTAGGGAGAGAGTTTATTCTGTCTAGAATAATTTCTGCTCTATGGGTCATTATCTTTGTGAGGATTGATAATTTTCTTGTGTAATCTTTCTGCTTTCGTTAATGAAATTATGGTTTGCATTATAATTGTGGCTGGAGTTTGTAACACATCCTTTATCCCAAGATTTCTCCTTTTTTATTTTTTATGCTGCAACGATAGGCTGTCTGATTTATGAACTATTCTCGGGCGCTAAGTTGAGTAAAACAGAGGAGTTGCGGAATACTTCTAGCATACCTAAGGTGCAACATACTTGTTTATGCTTTTTTTAACTTATCAGGGGTATAGTTCCAGTTGGTATTCAGAATTTATTGTTATTCTCGGATTGTGTAATTATTATGCAATCCTGAATTCTTTTGGTTCAGTGATTGCTTCAAGTTTCATTCGATTTGATAATTGGTTAACTTTTGGAATTGTATATTGGTCTGTCCCAGTCTCTACTTCCAGATTATCAGCGGCTTTTGAGTTCTATGCCCTCTCGCAGGTTGAATTCGTCAAAGCTTCTGGAAAATGGCGGTATGTTTTTTCTTCTGATATTTCAGTATATTTGGCTGAATTATTTTACAATTTTTCTATCTGGACTGGATGTTAGCTTGACATTACCTGACAGAATTCTTTACTGCTTCATATTACTTAATAGATATGTTTATACCTCCATTACCTGTTAGAATTTATTTCTTAAATATTTCCTCTGAACAACTTCCGCTGCAATATTGAGTGCACAAGAATTTTTATTTAATTTGTAATTAAATAATCACGGTATAGGTTACCATACTTGTACAGATTAGTAATCTAATATGATTGTTATAGTTTGGATTATTCAATCGCTCTATGAGATGCCACTGTTTTTCTGTGCTTTTTATGTGACTATTTCCTCTTTCCTCAACACAGGTTTCATTTATCTTTGCCCTTCAACTTCTGTTGAATTTTTCACAAATTAAAGACGATGTATGTTTAGTTGCAACTATTCCTTTTTAAGTTAGTATAAACTTCACTAACATTTACATTTGCTCTTAAAGATTGAAGACAATATGCCAATGCCAATTATAATTCCACTCTTATTTGCTTTTATATGCGAAATTGACGGTTTACTTGTCGAAGGCGGGCAAAACTAGCTGAAATTTCACCTGGATAGAAATAGATATCAAGCATTCTTCTGTCGCCTGTTTTTCTAAACTTGTGGAATAAGTTGATCATTGATGTTTGGGTTTTACTGATCTATAATTCACTCCCATGCTCCTTGTTATTAAATTTTATATGACTGCCTGACATAAGAATGGTTGTTAAGATTAGTGATTCGTTGGGATTCTTACATTTATTTGTAAGATATTTATTTCGTCTGAATTTGCGCCTGGATTCCAAACATTCATGATCTGGATGTGAATGAGTTTGGTTTAGATTTGCTAAGTAAACTAAAGTAAATTCTTTGATGGAGTTATAACGGCATTGTTTCTCCATAAAGATGGTGGTTTGATTTTTGCTGACACAATTAATATATTTTGATTTCGCTGGTTCAAGATTATGAGTAACCTTTTTTGTGGACTATTTATTTAATGGACTAAAATTTTCTTGTTATGTGTTGGCAGAATATTTTGAAAACAAGTTGGTGGAGACAATCCAGTTTATGGAAATTCTTAACTTGAAGGACAGTGTAGAAAAGGATAACTTTTTTCGTAAACTTCCAAATCTTGCAGAGCAGCTGCCTCGCCAAATAGTGCTGAAAAAGGTGGTGTTTATGAAGTTCCATGATCTGTTTAATTTTTTACAACTGAATTTACTAAAGTTTTACTTTTTTAGTTGCTTCCATTACTAGCGTCCGCCATTGAATTTGGTTCAGCTGCTGCACCTGCATTGACTGCATTGTTGAAACTGGGTTCTTGGCTTTCGACAGAAGATTATAGCCATAAGGCAACTATCTTTTATATCTTTATTTCAATCTTTCATATTGCTTATTCTTGTAGTTAAACTTGGTTTTTTCATTCGTAGGTATTGCCTACAGTTGTCAAACTTTTTGCATCTAATGATCGGGCTATGCGAGTTGGTCTTCTTCAGCATATCGATCAGTATGGCGAGGCCTTATCTGCTCAAACTGTTGATGAACAAGTATAAACAAGGCTCATAATCAAGATAAATACTCTTAATGTTAAATCTCCACTCTGTTTGATGCACAAATAAATCGGTCGGAGTTTTGGAAAAAAATATGTTTTATTGCAGGTTTACCCTCACGTCGCTAATGGATTTTCTGACGCTTCAGCTTTTCTAAGAGAGTTGACCCTGAAATCTATGCTTGTCTTGGCTCCCAAGGTAACTGCTCTTTGTCTTTCAAGGGATGTACAAGCTGATGTTCAAGCCAAAACTAAATTATTCTTGAATTTTTCCTGGCTTAACCTTTTCACAGCTCTCTCAGCGCACTATATCGGGATCGTTGCTAAAGTTTCTTTCAAAGCTTCAGGTATGTGCTCATATATGTTGAATAAACAGTCTCTTAATCAGATATGCTATAATTTTCGCAAACTTTTACGTCTATGACTTCCTTTGATATTTTTACCGTTCTACGAATTTGTTATTCTAATTTTATTACTCTTGTAGGTTGATGAAGAACCAGCAATCAGAACAAATACAACCATATTACTTGGAAATATTGCGAGTCACCTGAATGAGGGGGTCAGTATCAAATGGTTCTTATACAATAATCCTTTTTCTGACCTTTCAGATGTTTCTGGCACTTATATCCTTTGATACTAAATAAATCTTTGGTTCCAATATTAACATCTCAAGAATTTACTGTAATGCAGACAAGGAAAAGAGTTCTGATAAATGCATTTACAGTTCGAGCCTTGCGTGATACATTTTCTCCTGCTCGAGGAGCAGGTAAAACTTTACTCTTTTTCTGACCTTGTAGCAGGAAGACTTTACTGTCCTAGAGTTGGTTTCTTACACCATATACTTTTTAGTCTTTTACCCGAAGAGAATTTATAAAGAAAGTTTTTGTCCCTCTATTAGTCAAAATGAATTCTCTACCCTTTCCAAGTTCCCCTCGCCCCACCTCTCATCTCTCCTATATTGTTACTTTCTTTTGTGTCAGGTATTATGGCTTTATGTGCCACTAGTTCTTATTATGATGTCAATGAGATTGCAACTCGAATTTTGCCAAATGTTGTTATCCTGACCATAGATGCTGACAGGTATTATTTTACTTTGATTGTCTGGTAGAGAGTATTAATTTCTCGCTTCCATATTTATTTTTTGTTGTTTATGTGTTCTTAAGAATCTCCCCAGTGAGCTGATCTTGAATTAATTGACATCGGATGTCACCTTTATACAAATCTTTTGATTGCTTTTTCTACAGTTTTTCTGGGTTGACCTTGAATATGCTTCATGAGGTTGAGCACCATGTAGAAACTTTTTGGTCTTGGGGAAGCATTAATACTGAATTAAAGGGAAAGGTTGATATTACGCCGTTTTTTCAAAATATTTCATTTTACGTTTCTCAAGATAATACAGAGTTGAATTTTGTGACATCAAATTGTAGGACACCATCTTTCAATCTTTGCGAATTTTTTCAGGAGAACAAATATTCTTAGTTTGGTGACGCTGGCTATCTCCAAACACACACACACACACACACACACACCCACTTTTATATAGATGATCTTGCCTACTGGTGAACTTGTTACTTCCAAATTCTGCAAGCTATACTGGTGTTCATGTATATATTTCTTTTTGTTTAGGCGTGCTGACTTTAATGCCGGAGGAAAGTGTTATTTTCTTCCGTTTCCTTGTCTCCATTTTCTAATTGCTTCTTATCCCTGTGATTTTTTGCTTTGTACCCTTGACAACTCCTTGTCATTAATATATGTTTATATTTTTACTTAATGCACATTTGATGCCTTTTGTCATGGGCTTCTCATCTTATTAGACTTTTTATACTTCATCTTTTCTTACTCCTCTGCTGGGACAGTGATGTTCGATCAAAGGCATTCCAGGCTGTTGAACAGTTTTTGCAATTAGTGAAACAATACCATAATAAGGTGTGTACCTGATTGTTGTGGTATTACTTCCTGCATATTGGTAAAAGGATATGAATTATTGCTAAAGCTTGCGAAAAATTCTGAAGAACAGTGTGATTCATAACTTAATCAAGCCCCGTCTGATAGGGAAAAAGATAAAGACTTAATTGCACAACAGTGCATGCTATTTATGTTTGCTTTCTGCTGTCACAATCGCAAGATTTGATCAATGAATCGGATCCTAAATTACTGACTAGTCCTTCCTTTTTTTTTTTTTTCTCTTTTGATTTGAGGATTAATGGTATCTTTTGGTTCCTTTAGACAAGCACTGGAGCCACCACAGGTTCATCAGATGCAGGAATTTCGTCAATACCTGGAAATGCTGGTTTACTTGGGTACGTTGAGTTTGAGTCTGTAATTTTTGGAATTTTATGAGGTATGGAGCCTAATATATCTTTCCTCATTGCCACTGGAATTAGTTTAAATTAACAATTTATAAGGTCCCCTTTGATGCTTTATCGACTTGAACTTGTATTATAATATCTGTGAAGAATGTAGTAAAAGGTACGTGGTTGGAAATCCTTGATATTCTTGATGGGGTTTACTTGTAGAAAGGATGACATTTGTGGTAAAAATAATTTGTATCTGTACTTGTGATAAAAATTGTATCGGAGGATGATTGGATTTTCAAAAGAAGGGTGTTATACTTTCTGACACTTTTTGAGGCGAACAATTTTTGTCACCTGCCTGTTTGTTATTCTTTTAGCCGTCCCTTCATGGTTCTATGGCTGCTATCGAAGTCGTATTGTTTTCTCCCACCCACTAAATATAACTGCAGGATCTAATATTTTTGAACTAAAATGTCTACTCTTTTCATCGTAAAGAGATTTGCCTTCGCTGTTGGTATCACTTTACGGATTTTGATGCAGATGGGCTATGAGCTCTTTGACTCTTAAAGGCAAACCTTCTGAACAGAATACCCTTGCTGCATCGGACACAAAAAATGCACCTCTTACTTCATCAATTTCCAATTCCAGCCCTGGTGCGCATTCTACCTCTTTTTGCATTGAAAAAAATAACTGTTTTGCCTCTTGTATTTTAGATTGACTTATCCTGCAAGGATACGTCTCTAATTAGTTGTTATTTCTGCCCTTTTTTGCACTCAGGAATGATAAGTCTCTAATTAGTTGTTATTTCTGCCCTTGTTTGCACTTACTAGCATGTTGGCCAGTACACTGCATTGACATTGATACTTTGATGCCACAGTGATGGATACAGCAAATGTATCATCGGTGCGTGTAAATTCCCATTCTGACTTGACTGAATTCACCGACCATCCTCCACCCGCATCCCCTACATCAACTGATGGGTGGGGTGAACTCGAAAATGGCATTGATGAAGACAAAGATGGTTGGGATGATATTGAGCCGTTGGAGGAATTAAATCCATCTTCAGCTCTTGCAAGCATCCAAGCTGCTAAAAAACGTCCCGTCTCACATCCGAAGTCTCGAGATAATACTTCCAAAGAGGATGACTTGAAAACAGGTACTTGAACTCATATAATCACATAATGATGCACGCTAGGGCGTGGAAGATCACTCTAGATTTACTTCTAACCCGATGCAATGTTCGGTTCAGTTCCCAGCTCGAGACTGAAGAGCGCGTTAAAGACAAGCAACAATGATGATGATGATAGTAATGCTTGGGGTTCTGTAGCACATCCTGCTCCAAAATCTACATCAAAACCTTTAAACTCGAAATCCAGCAAAGTTGATGATGATCCATGGGGCGCTATAGCTGCCCCAGTTCCTAAAACATCTTCCAAGCCTTTGAATCTGAAATCTAGTGGATCTGCTGATGATGACCTCTGGGCATCCATCGCAGCTCCACCACCAACCACTGGAGCGAAGCCTTTGTCATCCGGGCGAGGTAGAGGAACCAAACCAGCTGCTCCTAAATTGGGTGCTCAGAGGATGAACAGAACCTCATCGGGTATGTAATTTAAGGTACAAGAGAACCGATTTTTGGCATTTTTCTGTACATTTTGTAGTTCCTTTCTAATGGCAACTAATTTTTTTATATATTTTTTTTATTAGAAATCCATATTTGCTCTGTAGTAGCATTACTGCTTTGAACAAATGCCGCCTTCTTTTTTTTCTTTTTCCCTGTTTTGTAAAAATTATCCATTCATTGTACGCTATTATTTTTTTGTTTGAGTTGTACATTAACACCATTGAAACACATTCTGTACGCTGCGTTTGGTTTGTAGGATTAGCTTGGTTTAATTTTTTTTTTAAACTCCTAATAACTTGTTTAGTACGTTTTTTATTTAACCAGGTCAAGTTTTTCTATGAATGATTAGGTTATATTAGTGGGTTAAAATCAAACTTCTTCACTTCTTAGAATTATTTATCTCACTTTTAATCCATATTATTTTTCCAATTTTACCCTTCTCTTAAATTCAAACTCATCACCACAATCTTCTACCGATCGACCGCCGACCACCGCCGCCGCCGAGTCCGGCCGACCGCCGCCGCCGATTCCGGCCGACCACCAGCCGTCGACTGTCGGAACGCCGCCGGCCGTCAGACCACCTCCGTCTTCGGGACGTCGCCGGACCACCGCCTGTCGTCGCCGGAGTAAAGAAAAAAAATAAAGAAAAGGGTAATTTCGTAATTTCATCCAAAAATTACAAATTATATTATTATTAAAAATCATACTAAACATAATACTATTTTACATCATATATTACTTTTCTATTACCATCATTTTTTTTTATCATTTACATATTAATCATTAGTTTATTTTATCTTTCCAACCACACGTAGTCGTACAGTATAATCATACATTGTATGCATAATTATCTTTAGGCCTTGTGCAATTTGGCATTGAGGGGTAGGGTGTAGAAGAAGTAGAATACGAGGATATCATAATTTTTAAGGCTCGAATTTGTTTCGATTTAGATGTACTTGAACTCAAATAGTTTAAATATTATTTTACAAATTTGGTTCGTATTACGAGGTCTGAACATTTTTTTCCTAGCTATTCAAATTATCGTTTGAAAATCTTAAAATATATTTTTTAATACCAAACATAATACTATCTTACATGATATATTACTTTTCTATCACAATCATTTTTTTTATCATTTACATATTAATCATTAGTTTATTTTATCCTTTCAACCAAACGTAGCCGTATAATATAATCGTACATTGTATGCATAATTATTGATGATTACCACCAAAAAAAATTAGTGGTTTAAACTATATGATTATGCTTCACACGCATGATCATATTTTTCTGATATCTTTAGGCCTTGTGCAATTTGGCATTGCGGGGTAGGGTGTAGATGAAGTAGAATACGAGGATATCATAATTTTTAAGCTCGAATTTGTTTCGATTTAGATGTACTTGAGCTCAAATAGTTTAAATATTTTTTTACAAATTTGGTTCGAATTACGAGTTCTGAACATTTTTTTCCTAGCTATTCAAATTATCGTTTGAAAAATCTTGAAATATATTTTTTAATACCAAACATAATACTATTTTACATGATATATTACTTTTCTATCACAATCATTTTTTTTATCATTTACATATTAATCTTAGTTTATTTTATCCTTCCAACCAAACGTAGCCGTACAGTATAATCATACATTGTATGCATCATTATTGATGATTGCCACCAAAAAAAATTAGTGGTTTAAACTATATGATTATGCTTCACACGCATGATCATATTTTTCTGATATCTTTAGGCCTTGTGCAATTTGGCATTGAGGGGTAGGGTGTAGATGAAGGAGATTACGAGGATATCATAATTTTTAAGGCTCGAATTTGTTTCGATTTATATGTACTTGAGCTCAAATAGTTTAAATATTTTTTTACAAATTTGGTTCGTATTACGAGTTCTGAACATTTTTTTCCTAGCTATTCAAATTATCGTTTGAAAATCTTGAAATATATTTTTTAATACCAAACATAATACTATTTTACATGATATATTACTTTTCTATCACAATCATTTTTTTTATCATTTACATATTAATCTTTAGTTTATTTTATCCTTCCAACCAAACGTAGCCGTACAGTATAATCATACATTGTATGCATAATTATTGATGATTGCCACAAAAAAAAATTAGTGGTTTAAACTATATGATTATGCTTCACACGCATGATCATATTTTTTTGATATCTTTAGGCCTTGTGCTATTTGGCATTGAGGGGTAGGGTGTAGAGGAAGGAGATTACGAGGATATCATAATTTTTAAGGCTCGAATTTGTTTCGATTTATATGTACTTGAGCTCAAATAGTTTAAATATTTTTTTACAAATTTGGTTCGTATTACATTTTTTTCCTAGCTATTAAAATTATCGATTGAAAATCTTGAAATATATTTTTTAATACCAAACATAATACTATTTTACATGATATATTACTTTTCTATCACAATCATTTTTTTTATCATTTACATATTAATCATTAGTTTATTTTATCCTTCCAACCAAACGTAGCCGTGCAGTATAATCATACATTGTATGTATCATAATTGATGATTACCAAAAAAAAAAATTAGTGGTTTTTAACTATATAATTATGCTTCACACGCATGATCATATATTTCTGATATCTTTGGGCCTTGTGCAATTTAGCATTGAGGGGTAGGGTGTAGATGAAGTAGAATACGAGGATATCATAATTTTTAAGACTCGAATTTGTTTCGATTTAGATGTACTTGAGCTCAAATAGTTTAAATATTTTTTTACAAATTTGGTTCGAATTACGAGTTCTAAACATTTTTTCCTAGCTATTCAAATTATCGTTTGAAAAATCTTGAAATATATTTTTTAATACCAAACATAATACTATTTTACATGATATATTACTTTTCTATCACAATCATTTTTTTTATCATTTGCATATTAATCATTAGTTTATTTTATCTTTCCAACCAAACGTAGCCGTACAGTACAATCATACATTATATGTATAATTATTGATGATTACCACCAAAAAAATTTAATGGTTTAAACTATATGATTATGCTTCACACGCATTGTAATGCCCGATATTTTATGTCGTGTTAAATTACGATTATTGATTTTTAATCGAGACGATTATGAAAGGGCAAACCGAGACACGAAATGAGATCACGTGTGAAAATTGATGTGTGAGAACATTAGCATCGGCGCACATGCGCGACTATATGGGCGCATATGCGCGAGGGTTCCAGAAAGATTGGCGCATATGCGCCAATGGATTCGTGCACATGCGCGAGGGTACCCGAGACTTGGTAAATTTGAGATATGGCCTCGCGCACATGCGCCGAGTAATGCGCGCATATGCGCGAGTGTAGGTGGGCACGAGACAGTAGGTCTCGCGCATATGCGCGGCGATGGGGCGCGCATATGCGCGAGTTGT
Source organism: Primulina eburnea (assembly GCF_022965805.1). Lineage (NCBI taxonomy): Eukaryota > Viridiplantae > Streptophyta > Magnoliopsida > Lamiales > Gesneriaceae > Primulina > Primulina eburnea. The sequence continues at coordinate 32,654,186 of NC_133111.1, forward strand.
CGAGAGCTTCAACGCGGAGACCCGAAGGTCTCGCGCATATGCGCCGAGTAAGTCGCGCATATGCGCGAGACGTGTGGAGCCAAGATTGAGCCACTCGTCCTGATGCATTTTGCGGATATATATATATATATATATAATATATATATATATACATGCAAAATTTCCTCAGAATCTCAGAGGAAAAGAACGAGAGCTTCCGGGAGAAATCACGTTTAATTTGACTTCGAGCGATCTGTCCGTCCAAACTTGAATCCGAGTACGGCACCGTGTTCCTAGCAACGACAGCTACAACAGGACGTAAGTTTTGTTACGTTTTGTTAAAATTTGAAATTATGTTATGCCCAGAATCAGATACGATTCTTATATGGTGTTCTTGACATAGTAGACATCATAGAATCGAAGTCAGATTAAGAAACAGATTGATTATGGAATTGTTATGAATTTCAGAGTTAAATTGACTGAGATGTGATGTCAGATTTGTACGGTGGTTGATTGTAAACGTTGGGAATTGATATAGACTGATATAGTATTATCAGTATCGCAAGATTGTACTGTTATACTGTCAGAATTTGATATAACAAAGATGTTTTGAATTGATTAGAATATTGATACAGAATATCGGTATTGTCATTGCCAGATTGAACAGTGACAGATTTTGAATCAAGACTTCGATTGTATCAGATCGACAGCAAGAAAGGTATAAATAAATGTTGATTCGGGATTGCACAACTCGAGTTAGGTTTGACTTGAATTTCCCTAAATCACATACTTTATTTTATTGCATTAATATTTGCAGATTATCAGATTGATATGTTTATATATAACTATAGAGAAACGGTTGTGTTTTCCCGATCTTTGAAACAAGTAATGGATAGGTGTGATAATCGCCTCTAGATCACGCGGTCTAGCAACAATTAATCAACAAGAGAAACAATCGCGTTTCAAGAGAACCTCCAAAGAACCCGCCCTTGGCAACCCTCGTGAAAATCGACCGACAAACGCCACAAAAGATAAATCTTTTGATAAGTTTGATTTGATACAACGCAAAAGTTATAACGAAACTTAAGCTTGTGTTGAGAGAATTCTCAATATCATAAAGGATGAATAATAATCAATTGTTGTTTACAATGATGAAATTTTTGAGTATATATTGTCTCAAAATCAAAAGATATCAAATCTACTTGCCAAAATAAATAAAACTCTAAAATAGGAAAAATCTTCTCTCCAATTCGTAAAGGACACGGACCCCGTGTAGAGGTCCGGAAGGGGGTCCGTGTAGGCACTGTAATTTTCATGTCTCGAAAGTAGTGGACACGGACCCCGTGTACAGGTCCGAGTCTAGGGCAGATCAGCCTAGCTAGGGCAGAACCGCCGAGTCTTTCTCAGAACCGATAGGACTCTAGACTTACGGTGTATCGAAGAGCTTTAGATGTAGATCGACGTCTATCTCAGACACTCGATACAGAATACCAAAGTCTAAATTAGATTGAGATCCCTAGATTTGAGATAAGATAAGATTAGACCACGAGTCATTGATTCATGTAGTCAGATTATATACATGTTTTGATGTTTGTTCTGCTTTTATATATGTTTTATATGATGGCATTTAATACATTGTTTATACTGGGATATTTATATCTCACCGGAATTATCCGGCTGTTGTCTTGTTCGTATGTGTGCATGACAACAGGTGGGACAGGTACAGGGTCACAGAGGTGAAGACAGATCGAGATTAAAGTGGTGATACCGGACTTGGATTAGAGCTAGGGTTTGAACACTTGATAGTAGTTGTTGAACCTGAGTATGTATGATTGTATATTTTATCAGATTTATACTTTTATACTGATATGTATCGGAGTTTGATTCCATTACCTTCCGCATTTTAAAAAAAAATTTAAACCCTGATTATTATAATTGATTTAGTACCAATAACGATTAAGAACATGATTAGCGTCCGGGTCCCCACACGCATGATCATATTTTTCTGATATCTTTAGGCCTTGTGTAATTTGGCATTGAGGGGTAGGGTGTAGATGAAGTAGAATACGAGGATATCATAATTTTTAAGGCTCGAATTTGTTTCGATTTAGATGTACTTGAGCTCAAATAGTTTAAACATTTTTTTTACAAATTTGGTTCGAATTACGAGTTCTGAACATTTTTTTCCTAGCTATTCAAATTATCGTTTGAAAATCTTGAAATATATTTTTTAATACCAAACATAATACTATTTTACATGATATATTACTTTTCTATCGCAATCATTTTTTTTATCATTTACATATTAATCTTTAGTTTATTTTGTCCTTCCAACCAAACGTAGCCGTACAGTATAATCATACATTGTATGCATAATTATTGATGATTGCCACCAAAAAAAATTAGTGGTTTAAACTATATGATTATGCTTCACACGCATGATCATATTTTTCTGATATCTTTAGGCCTTGTGCAATTTGGCATTGAGGGATAGGGTGTAGATGAAGGAGATTACGAGGATATCATAATTTTTAATGCTCGAATTTGTTTCGATATAGATGTATTTGAGCTCAAATACTTTAAATATTTTTTTACAAATTTGGTTCGAATTACAGGTTCTGAACTTTTTTTTCCTAGATTTTACATGATATATTACTTTTCTATCACAATCATTTTTTTATCATTTACATATTAATCATTAGTTTATTTTATCCTTCCAACCAAACGTAGCCGTGCAGTATAATCATACATTGTATGTATAATTATTGATGATTACCAAAAAAAAAATTAGTGGTTTTTAACTATATGATTATGCTTCACACGCATGATCATATTTTTCTGATATCTTTAGGCCTTGTGTAATTTGGCATTGAGGGGTAGGGTGTAGATGAAGTAGAATACGAGGATATCACAATTTTTAAGGCTCGAATTTGTTTCGATTTAGATGTACTTGAGCTCAAATAGTTTAAACATTTTTTTTTCAAATTTGGTTCGAATTACGAGTTCTGAACATTTTTTTCCTAGCTATTCAAATTATCGTTTGAAAATCTTGAAATATATTTTTTAATACCAAACATAATACTATTTTACATGATATATTACTTTTCTATCACAATCATTAATTTTATCATTTAAATTTAAATCACTGGTTTATTTTATCCTTCCAACCAAACGTAGCCATGCAGTATAATCATACATTGTATGTATCATAATTGATGATTACCAAAAAAAAAATTAGTGGTTTTTAACTATATAATTATGCTTCACACGCATGATCATATATTTCTGATATCTTTGGGCCTTGTGCAATTTGGCATTGAGGGGTAGGGTGTAGATGAAGTAGAATACGTGGATATCATAATTTTTAAGGCTCGAATTTGTTTCGATTTAGATGTACTTGAGCTCAAATAGTTTAAATATTTTTTTACAAATTTGGTTCGAATTACGAACTCTGAATATTTTTTTCCTAGCTATTCAAATTATCGTTTGAAAAATCTTGAAATATATTTTTTAATACCAAACATAATACTATTTTACATGATATATTACTTTTCTATCACAATCATTTTTTTTATCATTTGCATATTAATCATTTGTTTATTTTATCTTTCCAACCAAACGTAGCCGTACAGTATAATCATACATTGTATGCATAATTATTGATGATTGCCACAAAAAAAATTAATGGTTTAAAGTATATGATTATGCTTCACACGTATGATCATATTTTTCTGATATCTTTAGGCCTTGTGCAATTTGGCATTGAGGGGTAGGGTGTAGATGAAGTAGAATACGAGGATATCATAATTTTTAAGGCTCGAATTTGTTCCGATTTAGATGTACTTGAGCTCAAATAGTTTAAATATTTTTTTACAAATTTGGTTCGAATTACGAGTTATGAACATTTTTTTCCTAGCTATTAAAATTATCGTTTGAAAATCGTTAAATATATTTTTTAATACCAAACATAATACTATTTTACATGATATATTACTTTTCTATCACAATCATATTTTTTCTATCATTTACATATAATCATTAGTTTATTTTATCATTCCAACCAAACGTAGCCGTACAGTATAATCATACATTGTATGCATCATTATTGATGATTACCACCAAAAACAATTAGTGGTTTTAAAGTATATAATTATGCTTCACACGCATGATCATATTTTTCTGATATCTTTAGGCCTTGTGCAATTTGGCATTGAGGGGTAGGGTGTAGATGAAGTAGAATACGAGGATATCATAATTTTTAAGGCTCGAATTTGTTTCGATTTAGATGTACTTGAGCTCAAATAGTTTAAATATTTTTTTTACAAATTTGGTTCGAATTACGAGTTCTGAACATTTTTTTTCCTAGCTATTCAAATTATCGTTTGAAAAATCTTGAAATATATTTTTTAATACCAAACAGAATACTATTTTATATGATATATTACTTTTCTATCACAATCATTTTTTTTTATCATTTGCATATTAATTATTAGTTTATTTTATCCTTCCAACCAAACGTAGCCGTACAGTATAATCATTCGTTGTATGCATAATATTGATGATTGCCCCAAAAAAAAATTAATGGTTTAAACTATATGATTATGCTTCACACGCATGATCATATTTTTCTGATATCTTTAGGCCTTGTGCAATTTGGCATTGAGGGGTAGGGTGTAGATGAAGTAGAATAAGAGGATATCATAATTTTTAAGCCTCGAATTTGTTCCGATTTAGATGTACTTGAGCTCAAATAGTTTAAATATTTTTTTACAAATTTGGTTCGAATTACGAGTTATGAACATTTTTTTTCCTAGCTATTCAAATTATCGTTTGAAAATCTTGAAATATATTTTATAATACCAAACATAATACTATTTTACATGATATATTACTTTTCTATGACAATCATTTTTTTTATCATTTACATATTAATCATTAGTTTATTTTATCATTCCAACCAAACGTAGCCGTACAGTATAATCATACATTGTATGCATAATTATTGATGATTGCCACAAAAAAAAATTAATGGTTTAAACTATATGATTATGCTTCACACGCATGATCATATTTTTCTGATATCTTTAGGCCTTGTGCAATTTGGCATTGAGGGGTAGGGTGTAGATGAAGTAGAATACGAGGATATCATAATTTTTAAGCCTCGAATTTGTTCCGATTTAGATGTACTTGAGCTCAAATAGTTTAAATATTTTTTTACAAATTTGGTTCGAATTACGAGTTATGAAAATTTTTTCCTAGCTATTCAAATTATAGTTTGAAAATCTTGAAATATATTTTATAATACCAAACATTAATACTATTTTACATGATATATATTAATTTTCTATCACAATCATTTTTTTTATCATTTACATATTAATCATTAGTTTATTTTATCATTCCAACCAAACGTAGCCGTACAGTATAATCATACATTGTATGCATAATTATTGATGATTACCACCAAAAAAAATTAGTGGTTTTTAACTATATAATTATGCTTCACACGCATGATCATATTTTTCTGATATCTTTAGGCCTTGTGCAATTTGGCATTGAGGGGTAGGGTGTAGATGAAGTAGAATACGAGGATATCATAATTTTTAAGGCTCGAATTTGTTTCGATTTAGATGTACTTGAGCTCAAATAGTTTAAATAGTTTTTTACAAATTTGGTTCGAATTACGAGTTCTGAACATTTTTTTTCCTAGCTATTCAAATTATCGTTTGAAAATTTTGAAATATATTTAATACCAAACATAATACTATTTTAAATGATATATTACTTTTTCTATCACAATCATTTTTTTTATCATTTGCATATTAATCATTAGTTTATTTTATCCTTCCAACCAAACGTAGCCGTACAGTATAATCATACGTTGTATGTATAATTATTGATGATTACCACCAAAAAAATTTAATGGTTTAAACTATATGATTATGCTTCACACGCATGATCATATTTTTCTGATTTCTTTAGGCCTTGTGCAATTTGGCATGAGGGGTAGGGTGTAGATGAAGTAGAGTACGAGGATATCATAATTTTTAATGCTCGAATTTGTTTCGATTTAGATGTACTTGAGCTCAAATAGTTTAAATATTTTTTTACAAATTTGGTTCGAATTACGAGTTCTGAACATTTTTTTCCTAGCTATTCAAATTATCGTTTGAAAAATCTTGAAATATATTTTTTAATACCAAAGATAATACTATTTTACATGATATATTACTTTTCTATCCCAATAATTTTTTTTATCATTTACATATTAATCATTAGTTTATTTTATCCTTTCAACCAAACGTAGCCGTACAGTATAATCATACATTGTATGTATAATTATTGATGATTACCACCAAAAAAATTAGTGGTTTAAACTATATGATTATGCTTCACACGCATGATCATATTTTTCTGATATCTTTAGGCTTGTGCAATTTGGCATTGAGGGGTAGGGTGTAGATGTAGTAGAATACGAGGATATCATAATTTTTAAGGCTCGAATTTGTTTCGATTTAGATGTACTTGAGCTCAAATAGTTTAAATATTTTTTTACAAATTTGGTTCGAATTACGAGTTCTGAACAATTTTTTCCTATCTATTCAAATTATCGTTTGAAAAATATTGAAATATATATTTTAATATGTAAATAAAATATATATTATTAAAATTCAAGAACTCTATAAAAACCAATTTGTAATCGAATTCGGTTTCAAAAAAATTGTAATAGTTTTACTCGGATAATTTCAAATAAGAAAATATTTCAAATAAAAATCAAATATTTTCTTTAGGTTTACATCGGCAATATACGTTTGCATCCGCAACTATCAAGTCTTCACACAAAGAAATGCAATTTAAAATCTTTGAATAATAAGAGAGTCTGAGTATGAGGCATCTTGTAGTCAAGTTGCGCTTGAGTTGCTATAAAGTTTTATAATTCTAGCTCAAGCTTCTACTCAATTAGAGGCTTTCGAGTAGGGATATCCAATGCAGATTCGATCCATCCACTTGATACGGTTTAACTCGAAAAAAATCAGGTTTGGATTTAGGGCTTCCGGGTTCGGGTCAGATCGGGTTGTACCTCGATAGCTGACCCGAAAAAAATGATCGGGTTGGGTTGGGTTGGGTTCTGGTCGACTCGAAAATTGTAATTTTTTTAAAAAATATATAATTAATAAATATTGTCTATATTTTTATATATTGTATGTCTTAAAAAATATTTATTGTATATTTATACCATAAATTTTCATAATTTAATATTTATTTTGAACATTTTTTATTTTTTAAACAATTGTTTATTTGATTTAGTAAATATACTTTATTTTTCTACAATTAGACTTTAAAATTTAAATCATATATACGAGGGAGATTTTGTTATTATATGTTAAATTAATTTTTTTTTGAAGTTTATTTAATTTTCTTAAAAAAAAATTTAAAACAATTCAAAACCGAGTTAATCGGTTTGATCGGTTTGGTTCGGGTTTGGGTCGAGTTAAGAGTCTCCGGGTTGGCTCGGGTTCGGGTTGAGCAATTATTGAATAGTATTGTTGCTCAGCCCGACCCAAACCACCCGAATTAACACCATTGCTTTCAAGATTTGATTCTCGAGTAACTCGAACAATAAATCAAGAAGCTTGATTTTCTTTAATTTAAGCTTTGATTATCCACTGATAAAAAATACCATTTAATATTTATAAATTGATTACTAATAGACATAATTTAAGATAAAGTAGTAATTAAAATTATATTTGAAACATAATTATAATGATAAAATTAATTATTAGTCAAGTTGAATACTTACAAATATTCGAAGTTGAGCTCTGAAAGCTCGATCTTAAAGAACAAAACTACACAATTATGCAACTTTATAAAAGAAAAATCCATAATTATTTTTTAAAATATTTTCAAATACTACCTTAAACTAAGCTCGAGTGGAGCCACTAAGCGATCTTTTTGGCAAGTTTAACATCTAGATCCAAATGATTATTGTTAATCGGGTTTCTCAAAACCTTGGGCTGGAAGGGAATGGGCTACTCAAGGATGAAGCCCAACTAGCTTGGAGGATAAACAAGCCCATATCAGTTGAGGACAGATATTACGGTTGAAGACTGATAAAAGCGAGGGAGGGGGGCTTCGTCAGAGAGAGAGAGCAAGAAAAACAGAGAACAAACTTCCAGAGAACAAAAACAAGAAAGGAGGAAACCCGGTGAACTATCAAGTCAGAAGGTAGAAGAATACAAAGGCAAGATAAGAAGGAAGGAGAATCAAGGGAAGTAAGCTTGATCGAATCTTGTAATACTTCTTTCTTGTTGAATTGTAAACTTGTTGTATTACAAACTCTTCTGGAAATTCAATAAAGATTGGTGGTGTTTCTCCGTGGATGTAGGTCTCTAAAAGGACCGAACCACGTAATCGTTGTTGTGTTGTTTCTTGTGGTGTGTATTCGATTCTCTGGTGTACATGCTTGAAGCATGAGTAATCTAAATTCGATAGTGGCTTTGTTGTTCGTGTACTTGATTTGATATTGGTGTTATTGCTTTGTTGGTTTCGGTGTATAAGAAAGAAGACGATCCTTTACAAGTGGCGCCGTCTGTGGGAACCGAACCCAAACAATGGGAACAATGAAGTGTGATATTGAGAAGTTTCCAGGGAAAAACGATTTCTCACTATGGAGAATAAAAATGAGGGCCATACTCATTCAACAAGGTCTGTTAGAAGCTTTAAAGAAGAAGGAGGAGATGTCTAGTTCAATTAAAGATAATGAAGAACTCATTGAAAAGGTACACAGTGCAATCATCCTATGCCTTGGTGATAAACCTCTGCGGGAAGTAGCAAGGGAAGTGAATGCAGCTGCTGTGTGGAGTAAATTGGAATCCCTTTATATGACAAAGTCCCTGGCGAACATGTTGTACCTGAAACAGAGACTGTACTCCTTCAAGATCAAGGAAGAACAGAGCCTTGAGGATCAAATTGAAGAATTCATCAAGATCCTGGATGACTTGGAAAATATTGAAATCAAATTGGAAGAAGAGGATAAGGCTCTCATACTCCTAAATGCATTACCAAGAACCTATGAACACTTCAAGGACGCGATTCTGTATTGGAGAGAACAAACAATAACACTCTTGTCAGCAATAAGGTCTAAACAATTACAAAGAAAGACCACAATGAATTCAGAACCCTCGGGTGAAGTTCTAGTGACAAGGGGAAGGCCAGACAAGAGAACATCAAAATTTCAAAGAAATAGATCAAGGTCCAAAAGCCAAATGAGACTCAAGTGTTTCATATGTCATAAGGAAGGCCATTTCAAAAGAAACTGCCCTGACAAAAATAAATGGAAACATCATAAACCAGCAGATCACATTGAAGCATCAGTGGTGACAGAGGGTTATGAATCAGCAGATGCTCTTGTCATCACCACTGAAGATTCAAACACTCAATGGATACTAGACTCTGGTTGCTCATTCCATATGTGTCCAAATAGGTCCTGGTTTGAGGATCTAACCGAAGCTGATGAGGGAATGGTTCTACTAGGTAATAATAAAGCTTGTAGAATCAAAGGAGAAGGCACTATAAGAATTAGAATGCATGATGGAGTGGACAGGTTGTTGAAGAATGTACGATTTGTACCCGAATTAAAAGGAATTTGATATCTTTAGGAACACTGGATTCTGGGGGATATACATTCAGATCAGAAAGGGGAACAATGAAGGTAATGAAAGGATCACTGGTAGTTATGAAAGCTATGATGAAAAACTCATTGTACCTAATGATAGGAAGTACAGTGATAGGCAAAGCTGCAGTGACACAAAGACTGGAACTCAACACAAAACTGTGGCACGAAAGACTGGGACATCTAAGTGAAACAGGTCTCCATGAGCTGATGAAGAGGAAGCTGTTAGGTGAAGGATCAATTCAGACAATGGAGCTCTGCGAGTACTGTGTTTTGGGAAAATCAAAACGAGTAAGCTTCCCTGAGGCCAAACACACCACCTCAACCCTTGAATACATACATTCTAATGTATAGGGACCTTCAAGAACACCCACACACGGGGGAGGAAGGTATTTTATGACCCTAATAGATGACTTCTCGAGAAGAGTATGGACTTATATACTAAAAACAAAAGATGAAGTGGCAGGCAAGTTCAAAGAATAGCTGTTAATGGTGGAAAACAAAACTGATCGAAGAGTAAAACATATAAGGACAGATAATGGACTTGAATACCTGTCCGAACAGTTTAACAGATTATTCAAAGAAAGAGGCATCGCAAGGCATAGGACAGTGGCAGGCACTCCACAACAGAATGGAATTGCAGAAAAAATGAACAGAGCTCTACTGGAAAAAGTGAGGTGCATGATATTGAGTGCAAGGGTCCCTAAGACATTCTGGGTGAAGCTCTTTCCACAGCCTGCTATCTGATCAATCGAAGTCCAACAAGCTCTCTGGGATTTAAGACACCCATGGAGATTTGGAGTAGTAGTCCAGTAGACTACAAAGATCTAAAAGTGTTTGGATGCCTTGCTTACACACACATAAAGCAAGATAAGCTGGATGCTAGAGCCCTGAGATGCATATTCATTGGTTACCCTGAAGGAATAAAAGGCTATAAAGTATGGAACTTAGAGCCAACAGGACCAAGATGCTTTAACACGAGGAATGTTGTGTTTGATGAATCAAAAATGGGATATGACTTAAAAGATAACAACTCAACCAGTGAGATCTCTGAGTTCAAGGAATCTCAAGTTGAGGTGGAGCCTGATGAGGAAACTCAAATGAAGGAACCAGAAACTCTAATAGACTTAGAGGATGATTCAACACGACAAACTCAAGAAGGGGAAACAAATGAAGAAACAAACACATACTCTTTGGTCAGGGACAGACAAAGAAGACAAATTAAGCCTCCCAAGAAATATGGTCAACTCGATCTGACATGGTATGCATTAACTATAGCTGAAAAATTGGAAACCATGGAACCTTCATCCTACAAAGAAGCGGTGACGAGCAACTGCAGCAAGAAATGGATAAAAGCAATGGATGAGGAGATGGAGTCGTTGAATAAGAATGAGACATGGAAACTTGTTGATAAACCCAAGGATAAAAAGGTATTAGGATGCAAATGGATTTATAAACTCAAAGAATCAAATCCAGCAACTAAGGATATAAAATACAAGGCAAGATTGGTTGCAAAGGGCTGCACTCAACGTGAAGGGATAGACTTCAATGAAATTTACTCACCAGTAGTAAAATAGCTCAATAAGATTAATTCTTGCATTGGTCACTCAGCTGGATTTGGAGCTACATCAGTTAGATGTCAAAACCGCTTTCTTACATGGAGAACTTGAAGAAACAATCTTCATGGAACAACCAAAAGGTTATGTCACAACTGAAAATCAAGAAAAAGTCTGCCTCTTACAGAAGTCTCTTTACGGTATAAAACAAATTCCTAGGCAATGGAATAAGATGTTTGATGTTTATATGAAAGAGATAGGAATGCACATGAGCGATTTTGACAGTTGTGTCTATCTGAAGAAGGAAGGAGGAAGAGTCATGTTTTATATTTTGATATATGTAGATGACATACTCATTGCCAGTGACAACATGGAAGAAATAAGGATGATGAAACAACAACTGAATATAAAATTCGAAATGAAAAACTTGGGAGAAGCAAGGAAAATTCTGGGCATGGATATTCAAATACATAGAACAGAAAAAAGCTTGTTTCTAAGTCAAGGACAATACTTAAGGAAGGTATTGATAAAGTACAACATGCACAAGGCTAAGATAGTATCATCACCACTTGGACAACAGTTCAAACTCTCAAAAGATCAAACTCCGCATGATGAAGAAGAAACTGAAAGAATGAAACACATTCCATATGCAAGTGGTGTGGGGAGCCTAATGTATGGAATGGTTTGTAGCAAACCTGATTTAGCGTTTGCCATAAGTGTGGTATCAAGATTCATGGCTAATCCTGGACCAGCTCATTGGGAAGGATTAAAGTGGTTATTGAGATATGTGAAAGGTGCTGCAGATATCGGACTAAAATTCAAACACATAAGTGAGAAAGAACAACCATTAGTGGGCTATGTGGATTCAGACTTTGCTGGAAATATAGACACTCGGAAATTCACAACTGGATATGTTTTCACCGTGTTTGGGACAACCATTACTTGGAAAGCAACTCTCCAGTCAGTCGTGGCTCTATCAACCACTGAGGCAGAGTTTATAGCTGCCACCGAAGCCATCAAGGAAGCTTTATGGCTAAAAGGTTTCATTGATGAACTTGGAATAAGACAAGATGTAGTAATTGTACATTGTGACAACCAAAGTGCAATACATTTGTCAAAGCATCAGGTATATCACGAACGGTCTAAACACATTGATGTAAAGATGCATTTTGTCAGAGACATTTTGAATAGAAAGGAAGTGTCCCTGAAGAAAATTGCATCAGAGGATAATCCTGCCGATATGCTAACAAAGACACTGCCTTATACTAAGTTCAAACATTGCTTGAACTTAGTAAATGTAGTGGAAGACAAGTAAAGTTCGTCTAAGGAAGAGAAGCAGCCAACCTTTAGAGAAAAGGTGGAGATTGTTAATCGGGTTTCTCAAAAACTTGGGCTGGAAGGGAATGGGCTACTCAAGGATGAAGCCCAACTAGCTTGGAGGATAAACAAGCCCATATCAGTTGAGGACAGATATTACGGTTGAAGACTGATAAAAGAGAGGGAGGGGGGCTTCTTCAGAGAGAGAGAGAGCAAGAAAAACACAGAACAAACTTCCAGAGAACAAAAACAAGAAAGGAGGAAACCCGGTGAACTATCAAATTAGAAGGTAGAAGAATACAGAGGCAAGATAAGAAGGAAGGAGAATCAAGGGAAGTAAGCTTGATCGAATCTTGTAATACTTCTTTCTTGTTGAATTGGTAAACTTGTTGTATTACAAACTCTTCTGGAAATTCAATAAAGATTGGTGGTGTTTCTCCGTGGATGTAGGTCTCTAAAAGGACCAAACCACGTAATTGTTGTTGTGTTGTTTCTTGTGGTGTGCATTCGATTATCTGGTGTACATGCTTGTAGCGTGAGTAATCTAAATTCGATAGTGGCTTGGTTGTTCGTGTACTTGATTTGATATTGGTGTTATTGCTTTGTTGGTTTCGGTGTATAAGAAAGAAGACGATCCTTAACATTATTATAAAACATTATTCCTCCCAAGAATTGAGGGTTTATTTGGTTTTACTTTTGGAGTTCTAAGGGAAGAGTTTTGAGAAAAAATACTTTATTTAACGAAATAATTTAAGGAAATAAATTGTATATTGGTTTTATTTTGCAACAACGCGATTTTTATTGTAGATATCAAATAATAAATTGATAAGAAATATTATAATTTTAGGATATGAAAAAGATAAGAATAGTTTTTTTCTTGTTTTTGTTTTAGTATGGATACATTTCCATTAATAGTTCACCAAATCACGAATTCAAACTTTTTCAGAAATAAAAAAGAAACATTCAAATAAATCATATTACAAGCTTCACCCCTCTGACAATGAAGTAATGTCGCTCCAGTTGTTTGTGATTATATTCAAAGACAATCCTTTATTTTATTTTATTTTATTTTTAACAATGAATACAGTTCTTAACTGAATATATTGTTGTCACAATTGAATCAAAATTAGCTTTGATAAAAAAAATATCGTAGATAGTAGGTATAGTCATAGGCAACATAGTGACTGTGACGTGAACAACGCTTCGCTTCTTATATAGGTTGCACGGTGTTGACTCATTCCCATTCAATCTGTTGGAGAAAGGGTGGCTACTAGAGCTAGTCTCATACCTAGATCATGGCAGAACCTTACTTGAAGTAATTAGCCCGATAAAGGCATTAGAATAAGCTTTGAAATAACAAAAAGAATGAGTTTTTCTCTAGAAATGGTCTGTGATATCTAGTTAACACACTGCTTCTCATACTATGATGAGAGACCAATCGTCATCTGTTGTTACTGGGGGCGACAAGGTAAGGATGGACGCGTTTAGGTGGCGACCCTTGTCTAAATGACTGCTCATGCTGGAATTATGTGTTCACAAGAAATATTTACAGCCAAATGATATGAATTAGATCCTACAAAACCGGTACAACATTGGTTTGAGATGAGTGAAAACATAGACACCTATGAGGGAAGATGTTGCCTGATTGTTGGCGAGGAATAGTGGGATGCGCTGACATTTGAATTGTGCCACAACCCGAATAGGCGTCAAAGATGGAGAAAGGGAAGGGACCAAATTACAAGAATCAGAAATGAGATGGACCAGCCTTCAACTCGAGCTAGGCAACCCATCCAGCGAGAAAGCTCATCACAACAACGTCGTAATCAGAACATAAGGTAAAGTTACAAATCCATAATCAACTCGAGGTAAAGTTATATGAGAAACTCTGTCTATACATTTTATTGATTTTTATTTTTGTATTTCATTCATATTGCAAATATAATATATATTTAAGTATTTATGTATTTATTGTTTGTCGGTTTGAGAAACACTAAAATGTTCAATATGTTAGAATTATGATCGTACATTTTTCTCTGTATTTTTTAAGTACCGTATGTTAACCGATCAGTTTGTTTTGGTTTTTATTTGAATGTATTTTATTGTTTCGCGGGCTGACAGATTTTTATGGATTTATATGTTCTTTGCTGTGTAAAATCATCTCGTTATGTTTTTTATTTGATAATATCACCATTGTTTTTTAATTTTATATTGTGCATCACGACACATTTAAATATTTTTTAATATTTAAGTTTCTGTATATTTGAAGTTAATAATGAAAATTACTACATTTGAGCTTTGTTAGATTTTGAATAAATATTGAATCTTAATAATTGTATAGTGTGTATATAAATAAATAGCATCTCATATTTATCACCTATTTATCTTAGCTCATCATCTCATGTATCAATATAATATAATGCAAATATTTGAAAACAAATGCAAAATTTGAAGGAAAAAACAAGTAAATTTACATAAATTCATTATACATAACTTATAACTTAATATATTATGATGGAAGTAAGAATTCAAAAAGTTTATGTTGGAACAATTCATGTTCGCAATCTTGATTTTGATGTTAACAAAATGTATTATTATGTTTTAACAAATTTATCTAGTGCGCAGAAAGTTGAAACCGGTCAGATCCCAAACTGATCAGTTCCCGAAGCCAAAACTGAAGCTGTCAAGACACCAACTGAAAGCGTCAATTGATTGCCAAAGCTGAACCATTCCAACTTATATATTAAAGAACAGTTCAACTGATTGTCCAGCTGATAGGTGGTTCGGCAGTAGACCTTTAGAAGCCTGGCCAGCTGATGAAGAGCTCAGTTGAACAAAAAAACCTCCAGAAGCCGAGCCAGCTGATTAAGAGCTCAACCGATACCATATCAACTCAGAAAACCATTTCATCAGGACAGTTCAGAGCATCAGTTATAACTGATCTGCTCGCATGTCACAACAAGACAATCTAATGAAATCCAGCTAAAACCGAATATTCAAGCTACAAGCTACAAGCTACCTCACAGACGGAGGTACAATAATGGACGTTGCAGCAAAGTTGATAAGAGTAAAGCTTCCAAAACAATTGTAAGAATGACAAGACATGTCCTAAAGAAGCACATGCAAATGCAACAGACATTATTATAGAATCTTCATGTACGGTCAGCTGAACGCCTATAAATGCCAGACCAAGACCGTTGAAGATGATAACAACAACCACATCAACAACAATAAGAGAGGAACTACAACTGAATTACAATAACTGATCTGCTCGCATGTCACAACAAGACTATCTAATGAAATCCAGCTAAAAACGAATATTCAAGGTACAAGCTACAAGCTACCTCATAGACGGGCAAAGCTGATAAGAGTAAAGCTTACAAAACAATTGTAAGAATGACAAGACATGTCCTAAAGAAGCACATGCAAATGCAACAGACTTTATTATAGAATCTTCATGTATGGTCAGCTGAACGCCTATAAATGCCAGACCAAGACCGTTGAAGATGATAACAACAACCACATCAACAACAATAAGAGAGGAACTACAATTGAATTACAATATGTGAAAAAAACTGAGGGCACACTCATTTCATATTAGCTTACTAGAAGCAGTTACCTAGTCATGTGAGAACACCTTCGTATTGTATTGATTAGATCAGTTCTCATACATTCAAACACACTTACTCACATATACATAGAATTGAGATTACTGTTTAGTTGTTTGAGTCTTCACACAAAGACATTAAATTTATGTTTGTAGTCTTGACATAAAGACTTTAAACATTATGCAGATTACAAGGTGATGACTGCAATCTTAAGTGCTAGGAGTTCTACTTGGGTGCTGCCTTTCCAGAGTAAGTTTGTTAAAAGAGTTGTATAAATCAAACTCTTCTAGTGGATCCTACTCGAGGTGGTAGAATGGGTGACGTAGGAGTAGTTGAAGTCTCTGAACATCCATAAACATATCTTATGTCCTTAACTGTTTAACTATTGTACTACAACTGATTTGATCAGTTCAAGCTGATATCAGTTCAGTTCCTCTCATAACTGAACTGATATAAACCAGAATTGATCCCCCTTACTTCAGTTACTTAGTTTAAACACAAGCTAAAAGTTTTAAACTATTCAGTTTTCTTAATGAATGATTATTTCGAGTATCTTCCGCTTGGTGTGAAAACCAAAATTCATTTAATTAATTAGTGTATCCATTCTTAGAACACAAGCTATTGCAGCTTATGAAGAATATTGTGTTTGAAGCACCTTCAAGAGTGTCAAGACTGATCCTTGAATTGGTATAAGAGCTAGCTGTTCTAAGAAGGACATTTGAAAACTGATTAAAATTATTTTATTTTAAAATATTTTTATATGTTATTTAAAAGTACTTTATATTATTTTCAAAATCATTTTAAAAATTTATATAACAAGCATTGCAAATAGTAGAGATGATTGATTCTGCAACTAATATTGTGGACACTTCTCTCGACTCCGAGCTTGGTGCTTTAATCAGCCCGCAGTGTTCTGAGTGTTGCCTGTCAGCAGTTCAACAAAACTGATCAACATACTAAATTTTAGTTGCAAGCTGGCCAGTTCAAATGATCAACAGACGAAACCCAACTTATAGCTACAATTGTTGGATAAAGCTTAATCATCTGCAGTATATCCGCCGCTTCATAGCCAGACCAGGTCAGTTCAAAATGATCAATGCGGTTCAAAATCAGTTGAGTCCAGTTTGCATCAGCTAGACCAGTTTGCCAACACAGAGATCAAGTCCAAGAAGTTAGCTGTTTTTTTGGCAAAAAAACTCAGAATCGATGCAACAAATCAAGTGGTCAAGGCAACCAATCATTGGTATATCTAGTTCTATCATGTATAAAGCTGAGTGAGTCTTCACACAAAGACATTAAAGAATGTCTTGGTAGTCTTGGCATAAAGACGTTAAACATTATACAGATTGCAAGGTGCTGCCTGCAATCTTAAGTGCTAGGAGTTCTAGTTGAGTGCTGCCCTTTTGGAGTGGGTTTGTACAAAGAGTTTTATAAATCAAAGTCTTCTAGTGGATCCTACCCGAGGTGGTAGAATGGGTGACGTAGGAGCAGTTGTAGTCTTCGAACATCCATAAACATATCTTGTGTCCTTAACTGTTTAACTATTGTTCTAAAACTGATTTGATTAGTTCAAGCTGATATCAGTTCAGTTTCTTCCATAATTGAACTGATACAAAGCCAGAAATTATTTCCCTTACTTTAGTTACTCAGTCTAAACACAAGCTAAAAGCTTTAAACTGTTCAATTCTCTTAATGAAGGATTATTTCGAGTATCTTCTACTTGGTGTGAAAAACAAACTCGATTTAATTTATCGGTGTATTCATTTTTAGAACAAAAGCTATCGCAGCTTATGGAGAATACTGTGTTTGAAGCACTTTCAAGGGTGTCAAAACCTATCCTTCAGTTTACATTTTTTTCCTCCACAAACAATATCAAGTCCCACAATCACGTGGCTTTGGGACTCGTATGCTTTTACACATCAGCTGTGGGGCTTCAAGTTTTTCTTCTTCATTAACATTCAGTCAAAATTATTCTTCTTATTTTTCACCAAATCACTTTCAACAATCAAATTATGACGATTTTCCCACGCATTCACCATTAGTCTATGATGTTTGATTCAATCGTAATTTTTGAGCCCCAGCCTTGAGCATTCATATAACTAATCTCCACAATGTGAAAACATATCAATGGGCGGTAGAGAGTGGGATGCATACATGCTAAGGACAATGACAAAACATCAACAGCTTCAAGGTCGTACAAGAGCTATTTAAACTAAAATTAATTAAAAAATGAATCATGTAAAAAAGAAACAATATCTGACATATTTGAAATTTTATATTTTATATAATGTAAATACCTTACCATCTCCCATCTTGTCAAGTACATCACGAATGATCCGCCTAGGTTGACCTTGTAACCTTCAGAATCAGGTAGCATACAACCACTAATAACCAACAACACAAAACGTTGAGAGTATTGTGTCACTTCTATGTCCATATTGTTTTCATCAATAAGTGTACAGTGTAAATACAGAGTAGTCAACTTTAAACTATTGGATTTGAAGTTTATCTGAACTGACACAAACTTGACCGATCATAACAATAAACCTGTCATAGAGTAAACTTCCAGAATACATATGTCCCGATGATAAGGTCACCGTCAACATTAAACCCCCAAATTAACGCAACATCTTGTACCGTGATGGTTTCCTCGCCAACTCGAAGGTGGAAAGTATGATTTTCTCGATGTCATTTTGTACAAGAGCAGTTTTCAAATGATTATCGTAAACACAATCACCACAACAGACGATGTCGTAAAAGCCCATTTCATATAAACATGACCCAACATGATGGTGTAATATACCATTTTTCCACAGTTTTCAAATTAAATTATCTAATCGAAGAAACTCTTAAGGTGTTATCTAACTTGTTAGGTGTAATAAAACTAGATACATGTGTTTTTTATTGATAAATAATAGTAGCATCAATAAGTCTAGCATACAATGGCATCCTATAATTAATAAAAAGAACAATATATTATTATCTAGCAGAATATTGTCTAAAAAACAACTGCAACATCGATTATCAAAAAATATAATTGATGGATTCGTTTTGACACCTGCGATGGTGCTTCAAACATAATATTCTCAATGAGGTGCAATAGCTAGTGTTCTAAAAATGTAAATACCAATGAATTAGATCGAGTTTGGTTTTAAACCAAGTGGAAAATACTCAAAGTAATCATTTGTTAAGAAAACTGATTAACTTGAAAGCTTTTTACCTTGTGTGAACTGAATAACTGAAATGAGGGGAATTGGTCCATGCTTTTATCAGTTCAGTTATTGTGAGAACTGAACTGATATCAGCTCGAACGGATCAAATCAATGTGAAAACAATAGTTAAACAGTTAAGTGCACAAGATATTTTTATGGATGTTCGGAGACTTCAACTGCTCCTACGTCACCCATCTACCACCTCGAGTAGGATCCACTAGTAGAGTTTGAAAATCACTCACCTTTTCTATACGCTCTATTCTATGTGCATATGTAAGTGATGGTGTTTGTGTGTGTGTGAGAACCGATCTATTAATACAACAGGAAAGTGTTCTCACACGTTGAGGGAATTGTGTTTCTAATCTAAGCTGATAACACGTTGAAGTATTCCCTCAAATCTGGGTTAGTTGCTTCTTGTAAGCTTCTATGAATTGACGTGCCCTATCTTCTTTTCTCATGATTTTCACACTCTTTTTTGTTGATGGTCTTGATCTTGTATTTATAGAGGCTTTGTGACCGTTCTTCAAGACTCATAAAATATGTCCGTTGCAGTTTGAATCAGTTCATCGATATTTGTGTCTTATCCTTTCTGACAGCCATTCTGGAATGCCTCGACTTTAAGCTCTACTACAATGATCATTATTGTTCTTTAACTGGACAATTGATTTCCTTAATGCGCACAGCTGGATTCCACTTAGATAAGCTTGTCGTGTTCTGCAAACTGGTCGGCTCCTAACTGATGTCCTGGGCTGGTCATTTGAACTAGTCTAGAACTGATTTGGTGAAATCAGTTGGCTCGTCAGCTGAACTGATTTCACTGCTTCAGTTGAACTGATCAGCTGGGCTCTTCATCAGTTGAGCTCTTCATCAGCTGGTCGGGCTTCTGAAGGTCTTCTGTTGAACTACCACTCAGCTGGACAATCAATTGAACTGATCTTTGATATATCATTTGAATTGGTTTGGTTTAGGCAATCAGTAGGCGCTTTCAGTTTGCTTCTCAACAGCTTCAGTTTAGGCTAGATAGCTTTTTGCGCACTTAGGTAAAGTCAATAGAAACAAAATAACAAGTTTTGTTAACATCAAAATCAAGATTACAACATGAAATGTTCCAACAATAATATTCAAAATGTAAAAGCTCGTATTTCGTATTCATAATTTTGCGGAATTATTAAAAATTTTCTAAATAAATAATTATCTTGTCTCATTTAATTAAAATAAACATGTAAATAATTTTAACTTTAAAATAACAATGGAAGCAAATATTGTTTTCAACCAACAATTTTAAAAAAATCCAACGTAAATATCAATTTAAAAATAATCCAACGTATTAAAACTGAGTTTGAATAATAAAATATGCATAAACCAAATCATGAGGTCCTCTGGTTTACTATTGTTGTCCCAAGATCGCTCACTGGTCTCTGTCCGCGGTCTCGACCTCATCAATACCTACAACAATCAAATCTAGTGAGTCTAAAGACTCAACATGTATATATCGTGAATAACAAGTAATATATATCATAATATCGCATGCAACGTAAAAATAGAGTATCGTAAAGCGTACGGTGCAAATCGTATCATGAATAATTATAACTACGTGCATATCTGAAAATTCATACGTAAAAGCTTTGCTCAATAGAGCTCTGTCATAACATATCATAATTTTTCTGGTAGAGATAATGTTTCTAAGCAAGTGGCTCATAACATAGCGTAAGCGCCTGATCAGACTAAACTACAGTATACTGGGCGGTAGAGATCAATCACAGCCCTTGGACTGGATGTCCGTACCCATACATAATCATAAACCGGTCGTAAGTCACCGGGCGGAGAGGTCCTCGGTTGCGCCTACCGACTTCCAAACCCATAAACGTAAGGTGGCCACAAGACATATAGCATATATATAAAAAATAAACATTTTAGTTTTTTATGCACGTAATATAATTATAACCTTTTTTTTCCGGATGAGTTGGATCGTTCCCAGGCTTGCTGCGACTTACTTCTAATATGTGACACATGCAATAAATCTTAACTTGACAAAAACTTAACAATAGACCAAAAACGAGACGAATAGAACCCATAACTTGATTTTTAACCATGGCTTCGTACCAACCCGAACCAACATTAAAACCGACATTTAACCATGATTAAAAATACCCCAAACATACTGAAAAATATGCATAATAAATGTAAAACACGAAAATAAGTGAAAGGAATCCAAAAACATAAAACACTCTTTCGAGAGTCATTTTGGCACCTTTCGCTGTAAATTCTCGTACGACCTCTAAACTCGACCAAATCGCGAACGGCCAAAAACATGACTTTTCTAACTCATTAAGGTAGTGTCCAGTCCAAGGCCATGGGCCAAAAGCAAACCAAGAACTCAAACAATCACCAAAACCGTGACCCATTGTTGCTGTCAAAAGCAGAAAATACAGCAGCAACTATGGTGTTTGTTTTGATCAATTTATGAAACTAATGACTGTTGTGGCTTGCACCACCAACCAGAGACTCTTACCAACATCCTAAGGCATGGCTTAGACCATGGATAAGGGCTAAAAGCCAACCACAAACCAAGCCATTACCTAAGACAACCGAAGGTATCAACCGAGTGCACCAAATCTGTGCAGTGAAATGTATTGAGCTGTTTTACTGTCGTGGGTCGTTCCAGTGGCCATTTCATCGACCATGGTTCGATCTAGACATGATGGAGTGTTGTATGAACCATGGCTACAGGATAGGAGCCAACCATAATCCACACAACATCCAAAAACCGAAAGGGCATATACACAGAATTTGAAGAAAACCGAAATGCATTTGTGTTGTTGTTGTGAAATTCTGATGGATCTGTGTACCAAGCTTGGAAAGGACATCTTGGACACGTCCTAGACATGTTAAGGGAGTGTTCTAACCATGGCTACAGTCCCTAGGACAGCCAAGATTCGAACACCCCTCAAACAACTCAAGGAGAGAAAATTGTGACTCATTTCTGCAGCTTATGTAAAGTTGCTGTCATTGCTTCGTTCTTGAGCGTATGGACTGAAACAAATGACCCAAAAACACCCTAACACATTCTAATTTATGCCTAGAAGCAGCCATGTGTGCCTGGAACCGAGCAACTCCCTGAAAGCAACAAAAATCAGCAAAACCGTGTAGTCAAGAACAAAAGAACCAAGAAATTCTGTACAGCTTTTTCCTTGAAAAGTTGCTGTCATTTTCGTTATATTGTTGGATTCATGAACATATACTGCTTAAAAATATCTAGTATGACTTGATTGAAGAGTAAAGAAATAATATATACATGCCTGGAATTTGTTTTGACAAAAACAAATCAATACGACGAATACGAGCGGCGAAACGGAGTTGGATCTCTTTTCTTATTTCTGCTGCTATTCTCTCGATTCTATGCTGCTGGTTCTCTGCTATTTTCGAAGCTTATGGTTGTAAGTTCTGAAGGTGAAGATTCAAGGGGTGTTAAATGGGTATTGAAGTGCATTAAGGTGGAGGTTACAAGTCAAGAAGTGGAATGGATTTTGAAATGATTCCTTCCCTAGTTGCCGTTGGTTTTTGCTTCTTATTCTTACTGCATGTGCACGTTAATTTGTTTAGGAAATGGCTTGAGGGAAATGATGTGGATTTTAGTATTTGAATTTACTACTACTTAGTGAATTAAAAATAGGAAATGAATACACCATGAAGTGCAATTAGAGATGGTTTGAATTGAGAGTTACAAGTGAAAGCTTTTAATGGGAATTTGAAATGCTTCATTCCCTAGCTGGCCGAGGTTCTTGTTCTTATTCTTGTTGCATGTACACATTAATTTATTAGGCTAATGGGTTGAAGTATAATTAAGGTGAATTATGGTGTTAGAATTATACTAATTAGTGAATTAAAAGATTAAAGAAATGAATATACCATGTAGCCTCATTAGAGGCGCTTTGAAAAGAAAAGTTACTACCCTTTGAAATGGCTTGACCGAAGGTTACTAATTTGTGCATGGTAAAATATTGTTAAATTCTTGTATTTTAAATTCTTAAGGTTTTAAATACTCATTATACATTTTAATGAATTACCACATTAATTTAGAATAAGTTCTTGCATGACATGGCATAGTTTATGATTTAAGTATTTAAATGTTATGTTTAATTTCTTGAATATATTATTTCTAGATTAATTCATCCTCATTTATTTGCACATTTTAATTTAAGCTTTAATTAAATATGGAACCTAAAAGAATTTATTTAATAACCTAGCTCCCATTAATTTAATAAATTCTAAAACATTCTTTTTCTTTAAATTAACTTATTCCTTGACTTACTTAAATTTAGGAATATTTTCTTATTATTAATCTTATTTCTAATCTCCAAACTCCGGCCCGACCTCGCGTATTTATCCTTAAAAGATAAAACTAACCATCTACTCTTAAAATAAATAATCATGATTTAACAATTATAAAATGAATTAAACACTTCATATATTTATAAAAATTCATTTTTGATTTAAATATTAGCAATTATGCATGGCTTATACGTAATCTGATTTTCGGGTTCTACACAAAATATTATCTATAAGTAATAAAAATTTAAAAATAATAAATATACTAATGCTACGTTTGATTGGAGGATAAAATAATGAAATGATTAGGAGAGAAATGATAAAAAGAATAATTGAAGTAGAAATGTAATTTATAATGATAAAATAATATTATGTTTAGTATGATAATTAAGAATGAGATAATTAACAAGTTTTTGATGAATTGACAAAATTGCCCTTCCATTTTTTCGTCGCCGGTCGGTCGAAAGCGATGGCGGCTGTGGGGATCCGGACGCTAATCAAGTTCTTAATCATCATTGGGACTAATTAATCAATTAAAACAGGGTCTAAATTTTTTTTTAAAATGCGGAACGTAGTGACATACAACATATATACATATCAGTATATAAAATACAAATCCTGTATTTCAACATTTATTCAAACTAGGGTTTAAAACTAAATTCAAGTGTTTAACCCTACATCTAGTCCAAGTCCGGTGCCACCACTCTAATCACGATCTAGCTCTTCATCTCTTCGACTCTGGACCTGTCCCACCTGTTGTCAAGTACACATACAGACAAGACAACAGCCGGATATACCGGTGAGAATATAATCCTCAGTATAAATCAATGAAACATGCAATCATATAAACAATCTAAAGCATGTAATCAGGTAACATGAATATGTATCAAAATCTGAAACATAAACAATATCAAATCAAACTGTCGACATCAATCATAATTCAGACTAGACTCAATCCTAGTCTAGGAATCCCGGTTTCCAGATGTGGTATTCCTATATCGAATTCCGTAAAGGATGGAACCATAATCTCTATTACTCGATATAACCAGTGCCCTGGTATTCCTATATCGAATTCCGTAATAGAAGAATTCCAACCCCTTTACTCGATATAACCAAATATGGTGTTCCTATATCGAATTCCGTAATGGATTCCATTACTCGATATAACCATACATCCAGTGTCCTGACCTAACCGTCATGGACTGTAGCTCTATCGCTAGCATCCTATCTTGTGACATTGTGCAATGTGCCATGGCGATACCACCACTATCCGGCACGGTGTGTCACAAGACAATTCAACCAATACCTGTTGTCTAAATATCAAGAGAACAAGTATATTAATCAAATCAATGCAAATATCCATGCAATAAAATAAAGTATGTGATTTAGGGAAACCCAAGTCTAAACCGACTCAAGTCCATCTCCCAATACCACATTGACTTATACCTTTCTTTCGTCGGTTTCTGGCTCAGTCGATGTCCTGAACTCACAGCCTGTCTGGCAATGACAATATCAATAATCTCATATCAATATACCGTCCAAATCAATAACAATCTGATCAATCTGGACTTAATTCAAAATCAACGGTATAACGGTACAATTTCAATATCCCTGTCAATACCAAGTCAACAGATAATAGTTACAATCCATAACTCATATTCAATACAATCCGTAATCCAATCACAATTCAGATCTGTCTGGTATAAATCAATATACCCTAAAAATTCATAACAATTCCATAATCAGTCCGTTTCTTAGTCTGACTTCGATTCTATAATGTCTCATATGTCAAGAACAACATATATGAATTTCATTCAATTCTGACAATATCATAATTTCAAAGCATGTCAAAACGTAGCAAAACTTACGTCCAGTTGTAGCCTACGTCGCTAAGAACTCAATACCGAAGTCGGAATCAAAATCAGACGGACGGATTGAAATATAAAGGCGTAAGGATTTCGCAAACCTCCCCTGAGCTTTCCTATTCTTTTCTTACTAATTTCGAAGGAAAGAACGGTTTATATATATCTTGCATGCATGCTAAGAGATGGCTCATTTTCCGCGCAACACGCAACACCGCGGGTGCGGTCTTTGCTGCACCGCGGGTGCGGTCCTGCACCGCGGGTGCGGTCTCGTAAGCACCGCGGGTGCGGTCACCCCACGGCAATCCTATCCATTTTTCATCATCTACACCGCGGGTGCTGTGTCGTAGGGACCGCGGGTGCGGTCTTGGTTCGCACCAAAAATCCCTACTTTCATTTTAAATACTCTTCTCGGTATCCCGATTGGTCCATTCATAATCACATGACATTATAAATCAATCAATCATCAATTACAGTGATTAATTTCCGGGCATTACATTCCTCCCCCCCTAAGATACGATTTCGTCCTCGAAATCTCAAGCAATCTATCATATCAGTAAGGAGTATATACAGAAATGTAATAGAACTTTACATCAGTGGAACAATGCTGGGAATTCCTGTCTCATATCTGATTCAGTCTCCCAAGTGGCTTCTTCAACACCATGACGAGTCCATTGAACTTTCACAAGGGGAATCATTTTCGTTCTGAGCTGTTTTTCTTTACGATCAATAATCCTGATCGGTTTCTCGACATAACTCAATGTCTCATCCAGCTCAGTCTCGTCTGGCTGAATCACGTGAGAATCATCAGGGAGATATTTCCGCAGCATAGATACATGGAAGACATCATGTATCCCAGACAATGAAGGCGGTAATGCAATTCGATAGGCACGATCCCCTATCTTTTCAAGAATTTCATATGGACCAACATATCGTGGAGACAGTTTCCCTTTCTTGCCAAATCTGACAACACCTCTGAAAGGAGAAATCTTCAGGAATACTCGGTCTCCAGTCTCAAATACCAACGGTCGTCGTCGAAGGTTGGCATATTTGGCTTGTCTGTCCTGAGCTGCCTTCATTTTTTTTGAATCAATTTAACTTTCTCGGTCATATATCTGATCATATCCGGTCCAGTCTCAGGAACTTCAGAGATATCATCCCAATATAATGGGGATCTGCACTTCTTTCCGTACAACGCTTCAAATGGTGCCATCTCAATACTCGTTTGATAACTATTGTTGTACGAAAATTCACAAAGTGGCAATGCTTCTTGCCAATTAGTGCTAAAATCCAGCACTATAGCTCTCAACATATCTTCCAATGTCTGGATCGTACGCTCTGACTGTCCGTCAGTTTGTGGATGATATGCGGTACTCAAATGCAATTTCGTACCAAGAGCTTGCTGCAAACTCTGCCAGAAGTGCGAAGTGAATCGAGGATCACGGTCTGAAACAATCAACTTCGGCACTCCATGCAATCTAATCACTTCTCGGACAAAGATATCGGCCATCTGATCATATCTATACGTCACCTTGTATGGAATAAAACATGCAGATTTGGTCAATCGATCAATCACGACCCAAATCGCATCACAACCTCGGGAGGATCTCGGCAACTGTGTCACAAAATTCATGGAAATGTGATCCCATTTCCATTCAGGAATGGACAAACTCTGTAACAATCCTCCTGGTTTCTTTCTTTCAGCCTTCACCTGTTGGCAATTCAGACACTTGGCTACAAATTCAGTCACATCAGATTTCATTTGTTTCCACCAATACTGTGTCTTTAAATCATTATACATTTTCCTGCCACCAGGATGAATGCTAAAACGACTGTTGTGCGCTTCTGTAAATATCCGCTGTCTCAAATCTGAAAAATTTGGCACAAAAAGACGATTATTCACATACAAGACATTGTCACGAACCTGATATTCCGATTGATGTCCAGATCTAACCATCGCAATCGAATTCTGTACGTTCTGATCAATTTTCTGCGCCTCTTTGATTCTCAATATCAATTCTGGTTCAGCTCGAATTGCATATAATCTTAGAGGCTGACAATCCGTCTCAAAAGCTAATCCAGACAAACAGCAATCTTCTATCAAATTCGAGACACCTATCGTCGATAAGGATAGTGCACATACCTTTCGACTCAACGCATCTGCTGCTGCATTGGACTTCCCTTGATAATATTTAATCTCACAATCAAAGTCTTTCAGTAAATCCAGCCATCTCCGCTGTCTCATATTCAGCTCTGATTGCGAAAACAGATATTTCAAGCTTTTGTGATCAGAATATATCTCAAATTTTTCACCGTACAGATAATGCCGCCATATCTTCAATGCAAAGACTATGGCTGCCAATTCAAGATCATGAATTGGGTAACGAGTTTCATGGGGTTTCAACTGTCTTGAGGCATAAGCAATCACATGCCCTCGCTGCATCAAAACACAACCCAATCCTCGGTGAGATGCATCACAATAAACAACAAATCCACCAGTGCCTGAAGGAATCGTCAACACAGGCGCACTGGTCAGTCTCTTTTTCAACTCCAGAAAACTGGATTCACAGTCTTCTGTCCACACGAATGGAGCATTCTTCTGAGTTAACTGCGTAATCGGTTTGGCAATACTCGAGAAATCTTTAATAAATCGTCGATAATATCCTGCCAAACCCATAAAACTGCGAATTTCTGGTACAGATATAGGTCTCGGCCAACTCATCACGGCTTCAACCTTACTAGGATCAACTGATATACCGTCTCCCGATATAATGTGACCCAAAAACACAACCTGTTTCAGTCAAAACTCGCATTTCGACAATTTAGCATACAGTTTCTCTGCCCTCAAAATTCTCAACACAGTCCTCAGATGATTAGCATGCTCAATCATATTCTTTGAATAAATCAATATATCATCAATGAATATGATAACAAAATCATCCAAGTATTTATGAAATACGCGGTTCAGAAATCCCATAAATACCGCTGGTGCATTCGTCAAACCAAAAGGCATGACAATAAACTCATAGTGTCCATACCTGGTTCTGAATGCTGTCTTTGAGATATCAGAATCCCTGACTCTCAATTGATGGTATCCAGATCTCAAATCGATCTTGGAATATACAGATGAACCTTGCAACTGATCAAATAAATCATCAATACGAGGCAATGGATACTTTTTCTTTACCGTTGCCTTGTTCAGTTGCCGGTAGTCGATACAAAGTCTCATCGACCCGTCTTTCTTTATCACGAACAGTACTGGAGCACCCCAAGGAGATACACTCGGTCTGATATATCCCTTGGCCAGTAAATCCTCCAACTGTTCTTTCAATTCTTTCAACTCGATCGGTGCCATCCTGTAAGGAGCTCTCGAAATCGGAACTGTTCCTGGCATTAACTCAATGCTGAAGTCTATCTCTCGAATCGGAGGCAATCTAGGAATCTCGTCTGGAAAGACATCAGCAAATTCGCACACCACTGGCAAGTCCGCCAATGATGGGCTCGTCTTCAGTAAATCAACTGAATATACCAGGAATCCATCCGCTCCCTTCTGCAATAATCGAGTCATATTTATGGCAGATATCAAAGGAATTCTAGCTCTAGAACCCTTACCATAAAATTTTCACTCCTCAGCCATCTCAGGTCTGAATCGAACAATCTTGTGGAAACAATCGACTGTAGCTCGGTACTTGGTCAACATGTCGATGCCGACAATAAAATCAAAATCAGATAAACCAAGAACAATACAGTCTAAATCAATCGTATGCCCGTCGTACTGCAGTATACACGATTTCACAGATTTCACCGATATCAAACTTGTTCCTAACGGAGACGTGACAGATACTACAGTAGCTAAGGACTCAACAGGCAATGGATGCATTAAAGCAAATCGCTCAGACATAAAAGTATGTGATGCACCAGTATCAATCAGTACATATGCAGGATAACCAGAAATAAAACAGTTACCTGCAACTACATCATCAGGTGCATCTTGTGCTTGCTCCTCAGTCAAAGCAAACAATCGGGCCTGCTGTCTAGGAGGCTGGCTCGCGGTCTGGCCCTCTCCTGGCCTCTGCTGTGACAGAGGAGACGGTACTGGCTGAAAGGAATGAACGGCAGATGGTCGTCTACCTGCCTGAGCCACTGATCCAGATGACTCAGCTGCCTGGGATCCCTGGGCACCTCGCTGTGGACACACTCGGGCAAAGTGTCCCTACTGTCTACAGATACGACAGCTGCCAACTACTCCTCGGCACTGATATGTGGAATGCCTCCCTCCACAAGTACTACAGTACGGTCCTGCATAGCTCTGGCTCTGACCGGTCTGTCTAGAGCCACTCGAACTGGACGAAGTAGTCCCTGATTTCTTAAATTGCTTCCCTCTAGCCTTCAAGAAATCCTTCTTCCCGGTACTACTGCTGCTGCCTCCTTCAAATCGAGGAGGTGGTTGTTGCTGTCCCAGTGCTGGAAGCACAAATGAAGCCTCTCTCTGCCTCATCAAGCCTGCCTCGGCTCCCTTGGCTCTGTTCAGGGCATCGGTGAAGTTGTTGGGCCTCCCAGTATTTACCAGCGTAAAAATCTCAGGATTTAGGCCATTTATGAACTGATCTGCTACGGCCTCATCATGTTCAGCTACGTGGGGAGCAAATCGGAGCAATGTCGAAAACTTAGCCACATAATCCTCAATGTTCAACTGGACTTGTTTCAGGTTTGCAAACTCGGCTCCCTTGTCCTTCCTATAAGAAACTGGAAAGAACCGTAGATAAAATTCAGATTTGAACACATTCCAGGTAATGGCCATACCTCGCTGTTCCAATGCCCTTTTTGTCGTGATCCACCAGTATTTAGCAACGTCATGCAACTGGTGTATTATCAGTTTCACCCTCTTTTCCTCAGTATACTCCAAAGATTCAAACAGTGATTCAATGTCGTCCAACCAACTTTCACATTCCACGGAGTTCTCCGTTCCTTTCAAAGTCGGTGGATGAAATGACTGAAACCTTTTCAGCAATTTCTCCATTGCTGTAGGTGTCACATCCATGGGAGGATTCGAGGTACTCCCCTGTTCTGGCATTCTCCTCGGAGGCATATCTGATAACCAAAAGGGTTAGCAATTCCAACAATAATCCTGTTTCAAGCCTCCTCGGATCATCTTACTGCTGATCCAGAATCGGTTCTGATTCAATCTCAATAATACATGTTTTCAAATCAAATCAGATAAACAGATAAACATGCATTATAAAGCAGTAAATCATGCTAGCAATCAAAAGCAGGAAAGAAAACACATTCTACCCCGCTCACTAGCTCCTATCTCAATCTCAAGGATCTATCGCTCTGATACCACCTGTTGTGGGGACCCGGACGCTAATCAAGTTCTTAATCATCATTGGGACTAATTAATCAATTAAAACAGGGTCTAAATTTTTTTTTTAAAATGCGGAACGTAGTGACATACAACATATATACATATCAGTATATAAAATACAAATCCTGTATTTCAACATTTATTCAAACTAGGGTTTAAAACTAAAGTCAAGTGTTTAACCCTACATCTAGTCCAAGTCCGGTGCCACCACTCTAATCACGATATAGCTCTTCATCTCTTCGACCCTGGACATGTCCCACCTGTTGTCAAGTACACATACAGACAAGACAACAGCCGGATATACCGGTGAGAATATAATCCTCAGTATAAATCAATGAAACATGCAATCATATAAACAATATAAAGCATGTAATCAGGTAACATGAATATGTATCAAAATCTGAAACATAAACAATATCAAATCAAACTGTCGACATCAATCATAATTCAGACTAGACTCAATCCTAGTCTAGGGATCCCGGTTTCCAGATGTGGTATTCCTATATCGAATTCCGTAAAGGATGGAACCATAATCTCTATTACTCGATATAACCAGTGCCCTGGTATTCCTATATCGAATTCCGTAATAGAAGAATTCCAACCCCTTTACTCGATATAACCAAATATGGTGTTCCTATATCGAATTCCGTAATGGATTCCATTACTCGATATAACCATACATCCAGTGTCCTGACCTAACCGTCATGGACTGTAGCTCTATCGCTAGCATCCTATCTTGTGACATTGTGCAATGTGCCATGGCGATACCACCACTATCCGGCACGGTGTGTCACAAGACAATTCAACCAATACTTGTTGTCTAAATATCAAGAGAACAAGTATATTAATCAAATCAATGCAAATATCCATGCAATAAAATAAAGTATGTGATTTAGGGAAACCCAAGTCTAAACCGACTCAAGTCCATCTCCCAATACCACATTGACTTATACCTTTCTTTCGTCGGTTTCTGGCTCAGTCGATGTCCTGAACTCACAGCCTGTCTGGCAATGACAATATCAATAATCTCATATCAATATACCGTCCAAATCAATAACAATCTGATCAATCTGGACTTAATTCAAAATCAACGGTATAACGGTACAATTTCAATATCCCCGTCAATACCAAGTCAACAGATAATAGTTACAATCCATAACTCATATCCAATACAATCCGTAATCCAATCACAATTCAGATCTGTCTGGTATAAATCAATATACCCTAAAAATTCATAACAATTCCATAATCAGTCCGTTTCTTAGTCTGACTTCGATTCTATAATGTCTCATATGTCAAGAACAACATATATGAATTCCATTCAATTCTGACAATATCATAATTTCAAAGCATGTCGAAACGTAGCAAAACTTACGTCCAGTTGTAGCCTACGTCGCTAGGAACTCAATACCGAAGTCGGAATCAAAATCAGACGGACGGATTGAAATATAAAGGCGTAAGGATTTCGCAAACCTCCCCTGAGCTTTCCTATTCTTTTCCTTACTAATTTCGAAGGAAATAACGGTTTATATATATCCTTGCATGCATGCTAAGAGGTGGCTCATTTTCCGCGCAACACGCAACACCGCGGGTGCGGTCTTTGCTGCACCGCGGGTGCGGTCTCGTAAGCACCGCGGGTGCAGTCACCCCACGGCAATCCTATCCATTTTTCATCATCTACACCGCGGGTGCTGTGTCGTAGGGACCGCGGGTGCGGTCTTGGTTCCCTACTTTCATTTTAAATACTCTTCTCGGTATCCCGATTGGTCCATTCATAATCACATGACATTATAAATCAATCAATCATCAATTACAGTGATTAATTTCCGGGCATTACAGCGGCGGTCGGCGGTTGTCGACTAGAAGCGGCGGCGGTGGTCGTCCGGAAGCGGCGTGCGGTGGTCGGCGGCGGCGGGGTCGGCGGCTGACGGTGGGCGGCCGAAAGCGGCGAAGGGCGGTGGCTGACAGGAAACGGCGACGGTGGTCGGCCGGAAGCGACGGCCGGCGGTGGTCGGCCTTTGGCGGGGGTTGTCGGTGGGCAATCGTTGGAAGGAAGTGGTGGTGAGTTTGGATTTAGGAGAATGGTAAAATTTGAAAAATAGGATGGATTAAGAGTGAGATAAATAATCCTAGGGGGTGAGGAGGTATTATTTTAACCTACCTAATATAACCTAATCATTTATAGGAGGGATTGACTTGGTTAAATAAAAAACGTACTAAACAAATTATTATGTGGGTTAAAAAAAATAAACCTGCCTAATCATCCAAACCAAACGCAGCGTAAAAATAATATATTTACAATCTATGAGTTTTGTAAATACAAATTTATTTTAATAATAAAAATTTATATACATATCTCCATTGAAATTTTTATAATGAAATTTTACTTATATGAAAAATTAAAAATAAGTATTGACAATATAAATAAAATCAAATAAAATTTTTAGCTTCAGTTAGATTGATAGTATAAATAAAATCGAATTAAATAATTATTCTATTTATTAATATAAATAATAATTTGAAGATCTACACAAATAATAATAATAATAACAAACACATAATAATTTTAAGATATACATATACTAATAAATACTTGACTTCGGTACTACAAAAAATATTTTTTAAAAAAATATTGGTGGCACGCTATTTCAAAGGAGTGACTTTATTATTGTTATTTTTTAAAAAATAGTTAATCAAGTCACCCTTTTAAGAAGGAGTCACTTGATTGAGTAGTAATAAATTTTTGCATTTACCTTAAACAATTAAATTAGTCTAACATTATTGTAGTTGGATATGCGAAAATATGAGAGCTTGCTAAGAATTAGCATCCCAATGCAAACAAGAATACCCCCTTCAGCAAAGAGAATTTCAAGAGATTAGAGATTCATGCAATTGTTCAGCTTTTTATTTTGTAACGCTTTCTTTTAAGAAATGTTTTTTCACTCACTTTAGTCACAGAGGATATAATGAAGATATTCTGTATTTTTAGGTGACTAAATCGAATCAGAATCCAACAAAAAAAATTGTTCTTCTTGATCTAATGATGTCATATATATTGAAACAAAAATTTGATTCAGAACAGACGCGATTCTTCATCATACATTGCACTTTTTCGTGAAAATCAATTATAAAACAAGGTGTTGTTCCCAAAGAGTTGTCTTACTTCTTGCGAATGATTGTGTGGTTTCTAAAGAGCTTTTGAGGGTGTTGCCCCCCAAGCCCCCATGAGGTGGCTCTGCCCCCTTGACACCCGTGATCTGAGCGGGTAGATCGATCCATATAATTCTCGCAGCGATAGATATTGTTCGTTATCGATAAAATAAATAATTATAAAAATTGTTCTAACATTTGACTGTTATCTTAAAAGAAAAAAAAATAAATAAAAGTAAAAACAAGAAACAGCTCAATGTCTCGATTTCATCAAAAGTTGAACAACCAATCCACGTCTCATCTAATTTACTCCAATAAAAACGAAACAAAGTTTCTGTTGAAAGCTCTACATTTCGAATTTATTATTTCGATCCAAAAGCCAGCCCACTTATTCCCAATATTTAAATTATTGAAATTAAATTTTGAACTATAAATAATGTTTATTTTTTAAATAATAAATGTAATATACAAAATAGCAATATATGATATCATATTATAGTCTATAAATAACTAAATCGGTTTTTTTTTAAAATATTATAAAAAATAAAAATCATTACAAAAATATTACAAATTGAGAATGTTTACAAATCTATAACAATCCGCAAAATACTGCTGCGGATTCAAACAATTTAAAAAAAAAAATTAAAAAAAAAAAAAGAAACGCGCAGTGTACACGGATTCTGAGAATCCGTGGGTCACTGCCACGGATTCAGAATCTGTGGCAGTAACCCACGGATTCTCAGAATCCGTGTGCACTGCGTGTACCCACCCCTTTAAATAGAAAGGCTTCTCTTCGTGTATTCTCATTCCAATGTTTAATATACCAAAAATATTGGTTCTTCGTGTTGCGAGAAATATACCGAAATTATTTGTTCGTAAGATTCATTTTCGCAATTTATTTATGCATCCGATTCTTATGCGCAAAATCTATTTTTTTCACTTCCATCTTGTATTAATATTATTTGTTGATTTTATCATCTTTTTTATTTGAAGATATATGTTTAATTTCGTTGTTAATATTATAATTATGTATTAAGAATAATATTTTCTTTTGTTTAGTTTTTTTTATAATACTTGTCATTATTTTCAGATATTAGCACCGTCTGTTGATGTTATTACAAGTTTCGTATAATTACGTACGAGAAGGTAATTTAAGTACTTTTTTTTAATATTTTGTTTGTATTATGTATATTATATTATTTTAATTATAATTTTGTTCACTAACATTATATTATTAAGTATAATTTAGTGAAATATTATATTTATAATATTTAAAGCGATATTAAAAAATAGTTGGAATTTTTAAAAAATAATAAATATGATATTGTGATTTTTGAAATATTTGAATGTTAGTATTTTTAATATAATTAATTTATTTAATTTAATATAAGAATGAGTTAATATTATTGTACTTAATAGTATTGAAATTATAAATTATTTTGTTACATTTTTTAAATAAATTTTTAAAAATTTATATATGAAATTGTGTTTAGTTACTCTATATCTTTGGTCACTTTAATATAATTTATATAATATTATAAATATGTTTATGTTAGTGCAAAGTAATATAAGAAATTGATAATTGTAATTAAAATATTTTTATCCAATTATATAGTTTGATATAACTTACTTAAAATTTGTGTGTTTATATACAAAACAATTTTTAAAAATATGTAATAAAATTGCACCGAGTATTTGGCGAATTCATCAGTCCTTCAGCACTTGTTCGGCATTCTTCTTGCGGAGCTATTTTTTTTTTTTTTTTTCACTCAGTGTTATTTTTTGTTAGTTATAAAGAATCCGTGATTATCCTCCCTTTATAAATTGCGTCGTTCGTGTTATTATTGGAATTCCTAATTTGATTTTATAGTTTCTGTTGATTATCAGAATTTTTGAGAATTGCGCCGAGTTTCACCAATTCATAATTTGATTTGGGAGAATTGTGCTGAGTATCAGAATTTGGGAGAATTGCGCCGATTCTAAGTCGAATATCTGTTTTTTCTTTTCTTTCTATATTGAATTGTTGTATGTAAATTGTATCTGATAATTTTTTAAATTTATTGCAGATATTAAACTCCGGTAGCTGATTTAATTACAAATTCCGTACAACGACATTTGAAAAGGTATTTTAAATAATATCTTATATTTTAATTGTATTATTTATGTTGTATTAATGTAATTATTATTATTTTCGTTTGTATTATACTATTTTATATAATTTTGTTACTAGTGACTTTTTATAATTATTTCAAAGTTGCACGTCTCGACAGTACATGTATATATTAAATTAATAATAATAATAATAATAATAATAATAATAACAACAACATATTTTTTTTTTCAATGATATATTTTGAATTTATTTACTTTTAAGTCTTATTTTAGTAATTAAATTAAGTTTTAAGGTACCAAAAATTTTATATGTAGTAAAACAATTTTGAAAAATATAAATTTATCTTGTAAATTGTTCATTTGTTTCTGTTTATTATGTTTTTTTAAATTTTTTTATACACTTAATTGTTAAAATTGTTAATATAAGAAATTAATATATTTGAAAATTCTAATTACACATGTTTAAAAATCTACATTTTTAATATAACTCATAACAATATTTTGTATTAAATTTTGTTATGATTGTATACATTATGTCATAGTTTTTGGTGCAGACATGGATACTGTGAGAGCCTTACTTTATGCAGGTGGCTATGTCATTATTGAAGATGGTAGGGTTGGATATAGTATCCCCGCGACAAGGCCCATTAAAATCTCTCGGTCTACTACATTTTCTCAATTGGTGAATTATGTGCATCGCAAGCTGTCTATCGACCCATCAAAATTCTGCATGAAGTTGTCAACGAAATATTGTTATAGCTCGTCGGGTCGTTACATTGAAGAGCATGTCTATATCACAGATGATGATAGTCTACAATTTATGTTTGAGTTGCCGACACTAGATTGCATGTACTTGTATGTTGATTCATCGCCAGTGTTACAGAACGTAAGTGATTACGATTTTGATGCAGTCATGCCAGTAATAACGCAAGGTTTGGGAACAGTAGGTTTGAATGAAGCATGACCTTCTATGTATCACGTCGATGAACAGTCAGCTCATACATACTCTGGGATCGCCACTGGTCCTTGGGATCACCATATCACAGCTCACACTGAAGAAGACTATGCATGGGGGATGAATACAAGACGAGAATGGGATTTTACTTCAGGGGGTTGGGATCATAATATCACGGGTCCATCAGGAGTTGAAGTCACATGGGGTTCTACTAGAACAGGCCAATTGGATTTAAATTCATGGGCTGGTGAGGATAATACCACAAATGTTAGACATTTTGATAGTTCTACTGTGGATGCAAATATTCGAACCCCAATTACAGAACACATGCCTGAGCAAGATGATATATTTGGGGACAGTTTGCATCATGTCATGAATAGCGATGACGATTTGTATGCTACATCAAGTGACGAAGAAGATGAGCATCATGTTGACAATGCAAATGAAGGGACACCGGCGCGTGTGTTAATGTCTGGAGCAACAATGACAGCGAACATTCCTATTGCACCAGAGCAACATTTACGTGAAATTCCCCAATTTTTCAATGAAGTCTATGAAGAACAAATTCCAGATTCATTTGGTATTCCTTCTGCATCACGAACAAACTTTTACAATCCTGAAAGGCCAGAGCTCGGTGTAAAAATGGTTTTTAAGAGCAAAGGTGAGTTAATAGCTTCTGTGAAGGATTTTTCTGTTCGGGTTTTGAGACGTGAATATATCGTTGTCCAAAGTTCTCCGACAATTTGGAAGGTCAAATGCAAGAACTGGTCGGAAGGTGGCAATTGTGGGTGGGGACTTCGAGCATCGTTCAAAAAAAGTTTAAGCTACTTCATGATTACAAAATATTGTGGTGATCACACATGCATGTCTACCGAAGTCGGTATAGATCACCACAACCTTGACGTAAACATGATAGCAAATACACTTTTGGGAATCGTACGTTGTGATCCTGCATACGAAATCAAATATGTGCGAGAAAGTATTAAAGAAAAATATGGTTATGATATATCGTATGCTAAGGCATGGCGGAGTTTGAAACGCGCGGTGGAGTTAGTCTATGGCACATGGGAAAGCTCTGTAACGTTGCTTCCTAAATATATGGGAGCTTTGTCGAAGTACAATCCAGGAACTGTTGTAGAATGGAAGCATCTTCGACCGTATGACCATCCACATAAAGTTTTGAACTTTGTGTTTTGGGCATTCAGACCATGTATAGATGGTTTTCGACATTGTCGCAACGTAATCAGTGTAGACGGTACCCATATGTACACCAAATATAAGCACAAACTACTCATAGCAGTAACATTGGATGCTAATAACCAGGTTTTGCCGCTAGCATTTGCGCTTGTTGATGAAGAAAATTATGAGTCTTGGCATTGAATTACAATAACTGATCTGCTCGCATGTCACAACAAGACTATCTAATGAAATCCAGCTAAAACGAATATTCAAGGTACAAGCTACAAGCTACCTCACAGACGGGCAAAGCTGATAAGAGTAAAGCTTCCAAAACAATTGTAAGAATGACAAGACATGTCCTAAAGAAGCACATGCAAATGCAACAGACATTATTATAGAATCTTCATGTATGATCAGCTGAACGCCTATAAATGCCAGACCAAGACCGTTGAAGATGATAACAACAACCACATCAACAACAATAAGAGAGGAACTACAATTGAATTACAATATGTGAAAAAAACTGAGGGCACACTCATTTCATATTAGCTTACTAGAAGCAGTTACCTAGTCATGTGAGAACACCTTCGTATTGTATTGATTAGATCAGTTCTCATACATTCAAACACACTTACTCACATATACATAGAATTGAGATTATTGTTTAGTTGTGTGAGTTTTCACACAAAGACATTAAATTTATGTTTGTAGTCTTGACATAAAGACATTAAACATTATGCAGATTACAAGGTGATGACTGCAATCTTAAGTGCTAGGAGTTCTACTTGGGTGCTGTCTTTCCAGAGTAAGTTTGTTAAAAGAGTTGTATAAATCAAACTCTTCTAGTGGATCCTACTCGAGGTGGTAGAATGGGTGACGTAGGAGTAGTTGAAGTCTCTGAACATCCATAAACATATCTTGTGTCCTTAACTGTTTAACTATTGTACTACAACTGATTTGATCAGTTCAAGCTGATATCAGTTCAGTTCCTCTCATAACTGAACTGATATAAACCAGAATTGACCCCCCTTACTTCAGTTACTTAGTTTAAACACAAGCTAAAAGTTTTAAACTATTCAGTTTTCTTAATGAATGATTATTTCGAGTATCTTCCGCTTTGTGTGAAAACCAAAATTCATTTAATTAATTAGTGTATCCATTCTTAGAACACAAGCTATTGCAGCTTATGAAGAATATTGTGTTTGAAGCACCTTCAAGAGTGTCAAGACTGATCCTTGAATTGGTATAAGAGCTAGCTGTTCTAAGAAGGACATTTGAAAACTGATTAAAATTATTTTATTTTAAAATATTTTTATATGTTATTTAAAAGTACTTTATATTATTTTCAAAATCATTTTAAAAATTTTATATAACAAGCATTGCAAATAGTAGAGATGATTGATTCTGCAACTAATATTGTGGACACTTCTCTCGACTCCGAGCTTGGTGTTTTAATCAGCCCGCAGTGTTCTGAGTGTTGCCTGTCAGCAGTTCAACAAAACTGATCAACATACTAAATTTTAGTTGCAAGCTGGCCAGTTCAAATGATCAACAGACAAAACCCAACTTACAGCTACAATTGTTGGATAAAGCTTAATCATCTGCAGTATATCCGCCGCTTCATTGCCAGACCAGGTCAGTTCAAAATGATCAATGCGGTTCAAAATCAGTTGAGTCCAGTTTGCATCAGCTAGACCAGTTTGCCAACACAGAGATCAAGTCCAAGAAGTTAGCTGTTTTTATGGCAAAAAAACTCAGAATCGATGCAACAAATCAAGTGGTCAAGGCAACCAATCATTGGTATATCTAGTTCTATCAGGTATAAAGCTGAGTGAGTCTTCACACAAAGACATTAAAGAATGTCTTGGTAGCTTGGCATAAAGACGTTAAACATTATACAGATTGCAAGGTGCTGCCTGCAATCTTAAGTGCTAGGAGTTCTAGTTGAGTGCTGCCCTTTTGGAGTGGGTTTGTACAAAGAGTTTTATAAATCAAAGTCTTCTAGTGGATCCTACCCGAGGTGGTAGAATGGGTGACGTAGGAGCAGTTGTAGTCTTCGAACATCCATAAACATATCTTTTGTCCTTAACTGTTTAACTATTGTTCTAAAACTGATTTGATTAGTTCAAGCTGATATTAGTTCAGTTTCGTCCATAATTGAACTGATACAAAGCCAGACATTATTTCCCTTACTTTAGTTACTCAGTCTAAACACAAGCTAAAAGCTTTAAACTGTTCAATTCTCTTAATGAAGGATTATTTCGAGTATCTTCTACTTGGTGTGAAAAACAAACTCGATTTAATTTATCGGTGTATTCATTTTTAGAACAAAAACTATCGCAGCTTATGGAGAATACTGTGTTTGAAGCACTTTCAAGGGTGTCAAAACCTATCCTTCAGTTTACATTTTTTTCCTCCACAAACAATATCAAGTCCCACAATCACGTGGCTTTGGGACTCGTTTGCTTTTACACATCAGCTGTGGGGCTTCAAGTTTTTCTTCTTCATTAACATTCAGTCAAAATTATTCTTCTTATTTTTCACCAAATCACTTTCAACAATCAAATTATGACGATTTTCCCACGCATTCACCATTAGTCTATGATGTTTGATTCAATCGTAATTTTTGAACCCCAGCCTTGAGCATTCATATAACTAATCTCCACAATGTGAAAACATATGAATGGGCGGTAGAGAGTGGGATGCATACATGCTAAGGACAATGACAAAACATCAACAGCTTCAAGGTCGTATAAGAGCTATTTAAACTAAAATTAATTAAAAAATGAATCATGTAAAAAAGAAACAATATCTGACATATTTGAAATTTTATATTTTATATAATGTAAATACCTTACCATCTCCCATCTTGTCAAGTACATCACGAATGATCCGCCTAGGTTGACCTTGTAACCTTTAGAATCAGGTAGCATACAACCACTAATAACCAACAACACAAAACTTTGAGAGTATTGTGTCACTTCTATGTCCATATTGTTTTCATCAATTAGTGTACAGTGTAAATACAGAGTAGTCAACTTTAAACTATTGGATTTGAAGTTTATCTGAACTGACACAAACTTGACCGATCATAACAATAAACCTGTCATAGAGTAAACTTCCAGAATACATATGTCCCGATGATAAGGTCACCGTCAACATTAAACCCCCAAATTAACGCAACATCTTGTACCGTGATGGTTTCCTCGCCAACTAGAAGGTGGAAAGTATGATTTTCTCGATGTCATTTTGTACCAGAGTAGTTTTCAAATGATTATCGTAAACACAATCACCACAACAGACGATGTCGTAAAAGCCCATTTCATATAAACATGACCCAACATGATGGTGTAATATACCATTTTTCCACAGTTTTCAAATTAAATTATCTAATCGAAGAAACTCTTAAGGTGTTATCTAACTTGTTAGGTGTAATAAAACTAGATACATGTGTTTTTTATTGATAAATAATAGTAGCATCAATAAGTCTAGCATACAATAGCATCCTATAATTAATAAAAAGAACAATATATTATTATCTAGCAGAATATTGTCTAAAAAACAACTGCAACATCGATTATCAAAAAATATAATTGATGGATTCGTTTTGACACCTGCGATGGTGCTTCAAACACAATATTCTCAATGAGGTGCAATAGCTAGTGTTCTAAGAATGTAAATACCAATGAATTAGATCGAGTTTGGTTTTAAACCAAGTGGAAAATACTCAAAGTAATCCTTTGTTAAGAAAACTGATTAACTTGAAAGCTTTTTACCTTGTGTGAACTGAATAACTGAAATGAGGGGAATCGGTCCATGCTTTTATCAGTTCAGTTATTGTGAGAATTGAACTGATATCAGCTCGAACGGATCAAATCAATGTGAAAACAATAGTTAAACAGTTAAGTGCACAAGATATTTTTATGGATGTTCGGAGACTTCAACTGCTCCTACGTCACCCATCTACCACCTCGAGTAGGATCCACTAGAAGAGTTTGAAACTCACTCACCTTTTCTATACGCTCTATTCTATGTGCATATGTAAGTGATGGTGTGTGTGTGTGTGAGAACCGATCTATTAATACAACAGGAAAGTGTTCTCAAACGTTGAGGGAATTGTGTTTCTAATCTAAGCTGATAACACGTTGAAGTATTCCCTCAAATCTGGGTTCGTTGCTTCTTGTAAGCTTCTATGAATTGACGTGCCCTATCTTCTTTTCTCATGATTTTCACACTCTTTTTTGTTGATGGTCTTGATCTTGTATTTATAGAGGCTTTGTGACCGTTCTTCAAGACTCATCAAATATGTCCGTTGCAGTTTGAATCAGTTCATCGATATTTGTGTCTTATCCTTTCTGACAGCCATTCTGGAATGCCTCGACTTTAAGCTCTACTGCAATGATCATTATTGTTCTTTAACTGGACAATTGATTTCCTTAATGCGCACAGCTGGATTCCACTTAGATAAGCTTGTCGTGTTCTGCAAACTGGTCGGCTCCTAACTGATGTCCTGGGCTGGTCATTTGAACTAGTCTAGAACTGATTTGGTGAAATCAATTGGCTCGTCAGCTGAACTGATTTCACTGCTTCAGTTGAACTGATCAGCTGGGCTCTTCATCAGTTGAGCTCTTCATCAGCTGGTCGGGCTTCTGAAGGTCTTCTGTTGAACTACCACTCAGCTGG
Organism: Primulina eburnea; assembly: GCF_022965805.1. Lineage (NCBI taxonomy): Eukaryota > Viridiplantae > Streptophyta > Magnoliopsida > Lamiales > Gesneriaceae > Primulina > Primulina eburnea. The sequence goes on from NC_133111.1 coordinate 32,697,163, forward strand.
ACAATCAATTGAACTGATCTTTGATATATCATTTGAATTGGTTTGGTTTAGGCAATCAGTAGGCGCTTTCAGTTTGCTTCTCAACAGCTTCAGTTTAGTCTAGATAGCTTTTTGCGCACTTAGGTAAAGTCAATAGAAACAAAATAACAAGTTTTGTTAACATCAAAATCAAGATTACAACATGAAATGTTCCAACAATAATATTCAAAATGTAAAAGCTCGTATTTCGTATTCATAATTTTGCGGAATTATTAAAAATTTTCTAAATAAATAATTATCTTGTCTCATTTAATTAAAATAAACATGTAAATAATTTTAACTTTAAAATAAAAGTGGAAGCAAATATTGTTTTCAACCAACAATTTTAAAAATATCCAACGTAAATATCAATTTAAAAATAATCCAACGTATTAAAACTGAGTTTGAATAATAAAAGATGCATAAACCAAATCATGAGGTCCTCTGGTTTACTTGTCCCAAGATCGCTCATTGGTCTCCGTCCGCGGTCTCGACCTCATCAATACCTACAACAATCAAGTCTAGTAAGTCTAAAGACTCAACATGTATATATCGTGAATAACAAGTAATATATATCATAAAATCGCATGCAACGTAAAAATAGAGTATCGTAAAGCGTACGGTGCAAATCGTATCATGAATAATTATAACTACGTGCATATCTGAAAATTCATACGTAAAAGCTTTGCTCAATAGAGCTCTGTCATAACATATCATAATTTTTCTGGTAGAGATAATGTTTCTAAGCAAGTGGCTCATAACATAGCGTAAGCGCCTGATCAGACTAAACCACAATATACTGGGCGGTAGAGATCAATCACAGCCCTTGGACTGGATGTCCGTACCCATACATAATCATAAACCGGTCGTAAGTCACAGGGCGGAGAGGTCCTCGGTTGCGCCTACCGACTTCCAAACCCATAAACGTAATGTTTTAAATACTCATTATACATTTTAATGAATTACCACATTAATTTAGAATAAGTTCTTGCATGACATGGCATGGTTTATGATTTAAGTATTTAAATGTTATGTTTAATTTCTTGAATATATTATTTCTAGATTAATTCATCCTCATTTATTTGCACATTTTAATTTAAGCTTTAATTAAATATGGAACCTAAAAGAATTTATTTAATAACCTAGCTCCCATTAATTTAATAATTTCTAAAACATTCTTTTTCTTTAAATTAACTTATTCCTTGACTTACTTAAATTTAGGAATATTTTCTTATTATTAATCTTATTTCTAATCTCCAAACTCCGGCCCGACCTCGCGTATTTATCCTGAAAAGATAAAACTAACCATCTACTCTTAAAATAAATAATCATGATTTAACAATTATAAAATGAATTAAACACTTCATATATTTATAAAAATTCATTTTTGATCTAAATATTAGCAATTATGCATGGCTTATACGTAATCTGATTTTCGGGTTCTACACAAAATATTATCTATAAGTAATAAAAATTTAAAAATAATAAATATACTAATGCTACGTTTGATTAGAGGATAAAATAATGAAATGATTAGGAGAGAAATGATAAAAAGAATAATTGAAGTAGAAATGTAATTTATAATGATAAAATAATATTATGTTTAGTATGATGATTAAAAATGAGATAATTAACAAGTTTTTGATGAATTAACAAAATTGCCCTTCCATTTTTTCGTCGCCGGTCGGTCGGAAGTGATGGCGGCGGTCGGCGGTTGTCGACTAGAAGCGGCGGCGGTGGTCGTCCGGAAGCGGCGTGCGGTGGTCGGCGGCGTCGGGGTCGGCGGTTGACGGTGGGCGGCCGAAAGCGGCGACGGGCGGTGGCCGACTGGAAACGGCGACGGTGGTCGGCCGGAAGCGGCGGCCGGCGGTGGTCGGCCTTTGGCGGGGGTTGTCGGTGGGCAATCGTTGGAAGGAAGTGGTGGTGAGTTTGGATTTAGGAGAATGGTAAAATTTGAAAAATAGGATGGATTAAGAGTGAGATAAATAATTCTAGGGAGTGAGGAGGTATTATTTTAACCTACCTAATATAACCTAATCATTCATAGGAGGGATTGACTTGGTTAAATAAAAAACGTACTAAACAAATTATTATGTGGGTTAAAAAAATAAACCTACCTAATCATCCAAACCAAACGCAGCGTAAAAATAATATATTTACAATCTATGAGTTTTGTAAATACAAATTTATTTTAATAATAAAAATTTATATACATATCTCCATTGAAATTTTTATAATGAAATTTTACTTATATGAAAAATTAAAAATAAGTATTGACAATATAAATAAAATCAAATAAAATTTTTAGCTTGAGTTAGATTGATAGTATAAATAAAATCGAATTAAATAATTATTCTATTTATTAATATAAATAATAATTTGAAGATCTACACAAATAATAATAATAACAAACACATAATAATTTTAAGATATACATATACTAATAAATACTTGACTTCGGTACTACAAAAAATATTTTTTAAAAAAATATTGGTGGCACGCTATTTCAAAGGAGTGACTTTATTATTGTTATTTTTTAAAAAATAGTTAATCAAGTCACCCTTTTAAGAAGGAGTCACTTGATTGAGTAGTAATAAATTTTTGCATTTACCTTAAACAATTAAATTAGTCTAACATTATTGTAGTTGGATATGCGAAAATATGAGAGCTTGCTAAGAATTAGCATCCCAATGCAAACAAGAATACCCCCTTCAGCAAAGAGAATTTCAAGAGATTAGAGATTCATGCAATTGTTCAGCTTTTTATTTTGTAACGCTTTCTTTTAAGAAATGTTTTTTCACTCACTTTAGTCACAGAGGATATAATGAAGATATTCTGTATTTTTAGGTGACTAAATCGAATCAGAATCCAACAAAAAAAATTGTTCTTCTTGATCTAATGATGTCATATATATTGAAACAAAAATTTGATTCAGAACAGACGCGATTCTTCATCATACATTGCACTTTTTCGTGAAAATCAATTATAAAACAAGGTGTTGTTCCCAAAGAGTTGTCTTACTTCTTGCGAATGATTGTGTGGTTTCTAAAGAGCTTTTGAGGGTGTTGCCCCCCAAGCCCCCATGAGGTGGCTCTGCCCCCTTGACACCCGTGATCTGAGCGGGTAGATCGATCCATATAATTCTCGCAGCGATAGATATTGTTCGTTATCGATAAAATAAATAATTATAAAAATTGTTCTAACATTTGACTGTTATCTTAAAAGAAAAAAAAAATAAATAAAAGTAAAAACAAGAAACAGCTCAATGTCTCGATTTCATCAAAAGTTGAACAACCAATCCACGTCTCATCTAATTTACTCCAATAAAAACGAAACAAAGTTTCTGTTGAAAGCTCTACATTTCGAATTTATTATTTCGATCCAAAAGCCAGCCCACTTATTCCCAATATTTAAATTATTGAAATTAAATTTTGAACTATAAATAATGTTTATTTTTTAAATAATAAATGTAATATACAAAATAGCAATATATGATATCATATTATAGTCTATAAATAACTAAATCGGTTTTTTTTTTTAAAAATATTATAAAAAATAAAAATCATTACAAAAATATTACAAATTGAGAATGTTTACAAATCTATAACAATCCGCAAAATACTGCTGCGGATTCAAACAATTTTAAAAAAAAAAATTAAAAAAAAAAAAAAAGAAACGCGCAGTGTACACGGATTCTGAGAATCCGTGGGTCACTGCCACGGATTCAGAATCCGTGGCAGTAACCCACGGATTCTCAGAATCCGTGTGCACTACGTGTACCCACCCCTTTAAATAGAAAGGCTTCTCTTCGTGTATTCTCATTCCATTGTTTAATATACCGAAAATATTGGTTCTTCGTGTTGCGAGAAATATACCGAAATTATTTGTTCGTAAGATTCATTTTCGCAATTTATTTCTGCATCCGATTCTTATGCGCAAAATCTATTTTTTTTCACTTCCATCTTGTATTAATATTATTTGTTGATTTTATCATCTTTTTTATTTGAAGATATATGTTTAATTTCGTTGTTAATATTATAATTATGTATTAAGAATAATATTTTCTTTTGTTTAGTTTTTTTTATAATACTTGTCATTATTTTAAGATATTTGCACCGTCTGTTGATGTTATTACAAGTTCCGTATAATTACGTACGAGAAGGTAATTTAAGTACTTTTTTTTAATATTTTGTTTGTATTATGTATATTATATTATTTTAATTATAATTTTGTTCACTAACATTATATTATTAAGTATAATTTAGTGAAATATTATATTTATAATATTAAAAGCGATATTAAAAAATAGTTGGAATTTTTAAAAAATAATAAATATGATATTGTGATTTTTGAAATATTTGAATGTTAGTATTTTTAATATAATTAATTTATTTAATTTAATATAAGAATGAGTTAATATTATTGTACTTAATAGTATTGAAATTATAAATTATTTTGTTACATTTTTTAAATAAATTTTTAAAAATTTATATATGAAATTGTGTTTAGTTACTCTATATCTTTGGTCACTTTAATATAATTTATATAATATTATAAATATGTTTATGTTAGTGCAAAGTAATATAAGAAATTGATAATTGTAATTAAAATATTTTTATCCAATTATATAGTTTGATATAACTTACTTAAAATTTGTGTGTTTATATACAAAACAATTTTTAAAAATATGTAATAAAATTGCACCGAGTATTTGGCGAATTCATCAGTCCTTCAGCACTTGTTCGGCATTCTTCTTGCGGAGCTATTTTTTTTTTTTTCACTCAGTGTTATTTTTTGTTAGTTATAAAGAATCCGTGATTATCCTCCCTTTATAAATTGCGTCGTTCGTGTTATTATTGGAATTCCTAATTTGATTTTATAGTTTCTGTTGATTATCAGAATTTTTGAGAATTGCGCCGAGTTTCACCAATTCATAATTTGATTTGGGAGAATTGTGCTGAGTATCAGAATTTGGGAGAATTGCGCCGATTCTAAGTCGAATATCTGTTTTTTCTTTTCTTTCTATATTGAATTGTTGTATGTAAATTGTATCTGATAATTTTTTTAATTTATTGCAGATATTAAACTCCGGTAGCTGATTTAATTACAAATTCCGTACAACGACATTTGAAAAGGTATTTTAAATAATATCTTATATTTTAATTGTATTATTTATGTTGTATTAATGTAATTATTATTATTTTCGTTTGTATTATACTATTTTATATAATTTTGTTACTAGTGACTTTTTATAATTATTTCAAAGTTGCACGTCTCGACAGTACATGTATATATTAAATTAATAATAATAATAATAATAATAATAATAATAACAACAACATATTTTTTTTTTCAATGATATATTTTGAATTTATTTACTTTTAAGTCTTATTTTAGTAATTAAATTAAGTTTTAAGGTACCAAAAATTTTATATGTAGTAAAACAATTTTGAAAAATATAAATTTATCTTGTAAATTGTTCATTTGTTTCTGTTTATTATGTTTTTTTAAATTTTTTTATACACTTAATTGTTAAAATTGTTAATATAAGAAATTAATATATTTGAAAATTCTAATTACACATGTTTAAAAATCTACATTTTTAATATAACTCATAACAATATTTTGTATTAAATTTTGTTATGATTGTATACATTATGTCATAGTTTTTGGTGCAGACATGGATACTGTGAGAGCCTTACTTTATGTAGGTGGCTATATCATTATTGAAGATGGTAGGGTTGGATATAGTATCCCCGCGACAAGGCCCATTAAAATCTCTCGGTCTACTACATTTTCTCAATTGGTGAATTATGTGCATCGCAAGCTGTCTATCGACCCATCAAAATTCTGCATGAAGTTGTCAACGAAATATTGTTATAGCTCGTCGGGTCGTTACATTGAAGAGCATGTCTATATCACAGATGATGATAGTCTACAATTTATGTTTGAGTTGCCGACACTAGATTGCATGTACTTGTATGTTGATTCATCGCCAGTGTTACAGAACGTAAGTGATTACGATTTTGATGCAGTCATGCCAGTAATAACGCAAGGTTTGGGAACAGTAGGTTTGAATGAAGCAGGACCTTCTATGTATCACGTCGATGAACAGTCAGCTCATACATACTCTGGGATCGCCACTGGTCCTTGGGATCACCATATCACAGCTCACACTGAAGAAGACTATGCATGGGGGATGAATACAAGACGAGAATGGGATTTTACTTCAGGGGGTTGGGATCATAATATCACGGGTCCATCAGGAGTTGAAGTCGCATGGGGTTCTACTAGAACAGGCCAATTGGATTTAAATTCATGGGCTGGTGAGGATAATACCACAAATTTTAGACATTTTGATAGTTCTACTGTGGATGCAAATATTCGAACCCCAATTACAGAACACATGCCTGAGCAAGATGATATATTTGGGGACAGTTTGCATCATGTCATGAATAGCGATGACGATTTGTATGCTACATCAAGTGACGAAGAAGATGAGCATCATGTTGACAATGCAAATGAAGGGACACCGGCGCGTGTGTTAATGTCTGGAGCAACAATGACAGCGAACATTCCTATTGCACCAGAGCAACATTTACGTGAAATTCCCCAATTTTTCAATGAAGTCTATGAAGAACAAATTCCAGATTCATTTGGTATTCCTTCTGCATCACGAACAAACTTTTACAATCCTGAAAGGCCAGAGCTCGGTGTAAAAATGGTTTTTAAGAGCAAAGGTGAGTTAATAGCTTCTGTGAAGGATTTTTCTGTTCGGGTTTTGAGACGTGAATATATCGTTGTCCAAAGTTCTCCGACAATTTGGAAGGTCAAATGCAAGAACTGGTCGGAAGGTGGCAATTGTGGGTGGGGACTTCGAGCATCGTTCAAAAAAAGTTTAAGCTACTTCATGATTACAAAATATTGTGGTGATCACACATGCATGTCTACCGAAGTCGGTATAGATCACCACAACCTTGACGTAAACATGATAGCAAATACACTTTTGGGAATCGTACGTTGTGATCCTGCATACGAAATCAAATATGTGCGAGAAGTATTAAAGAAAAATATGGTTATGATATATCGTATGCTAAGGCATGGCGGAGTTTGAAACGCGCGGTGGAGTTAGTCTATGGCACATGGGAAAGCTCTGTAACGTTGCTTCCTAAATATATGGGAGCTTTGTCGAAGTACAATCCAGGAACTGTTGTAGAATGGAAGCATCTTCGACCGTATGACCATCCACATAAAGTTTTGAACTTTGTGTTTTGGGCATTCAGACCATGTATAGATGGTTTTCGACATTGTCGCAACGTAATCAGTGTAGACGGTACCCATATGTACACCAAATATAAGCACAAACTACTCATAGCAGTAACATTGGATGCTAATAACCAGGTTTTGCCGCTAGAATTTGCGCTTGTTGATGAAGAAAATTATGAGTCTTGGCATTGGTTCCTCGGTAATGTTGCACGACATGTTACCAGAGGGTGTACTGGTGTGTGCCTTATATCTGATAGACATGCGGGTATAACAAGTGCAGTTCAAGATCTCCCCGACTTCAAGCCTCCTCTTGGTGTTCATCGTTTCTGTTTGAGGCATGTTTGCTCTAATTTCAACAGCAGGTTCAAAAACATTCATTTGAAAGACTTATGTTGGGAAGCAGGGATACAACACCAAGTAGCAAAATTTAATGCGACAATGGAGGCAATTAAGACAAATAATGCAGCAGCTTTCACGTATTTGTCGAACATTCCAAAAGAAAAATGGTCATTAGCTCATGATGGTGGATGGCGACGAGGGATAATGACGACGAACATGTCCGAGTGTATTAATGGTGTGTTGAAAGGGGCGCGACGTCTTCCAATAACTGCGATAGTGGAGATGAGCTTACAGCGTTGCGTGAACTATTTCATTCAAAGGCGAGCTCGCAGTGATAAGATGCTGGAAAAAAATCAACCATGGACCGACTATGCATACTCTAAATTTGATATGTGGTCAAAGAAGTCAATTGAACATCGAGTAGTAAGATTTGACCAAAGGGATAAAACAGCATCCGTCGCGACAGGAGGAAGATCGGGTCGTCAACATCACGTACAAGCTGTGAACATTTCTACGCGTGAATGCACATGTGGTAAATTCACAATATTTGGAATTCCTTGTTCACATGTTATATGTGCAGCAAAATGGTTTGGTTTGAATCCCGCACAGCTTGTACAACCATGGTTTACATTGAGCGAATACGTGAACACATACGATGGAAGATTCTACCCTATTCATGATGAACAATATTGGGATGAACCTACGTTCCAATTACGCCACAATGGTGTTCGTCGACAAAGGAGGCATGCTGGTAGAGATCGCACGACACGCATAAGAAACGAGATGGATCAGCCATCAACGAGAGAGAGACAGCGTGGGAGTAAAAGATTTACAATAACGTATTGTACCTTATTTTTAAACCATAACATTTGAAGTTATTAATGTTATTACAAAATTGTGTATTTAAATTTGTATTTATTAATAGTTGTTGTTCATTGCAGGTAGGTGCATGTGAGAAGATCGAGTTATGGTGCCAAATAATTATGTTTTTCACGTAGATTTTACAATTTAGTATTGTATTGTTATGACAATTCAGTGTTGTATTATTAATACGTATGTTTTTCTCGGGGTCTCACATAGTTTGTTGACTATTTTGACTTGATTTAGCGAATATACTGACGTGTTTTCATTACTGTAACTTTATCCGTAAATTTATTCATAAATGAGTAGTAAATCAGAATCGATACATTCCACAATTTTAAAAAGTCAATAATATAGAAATTGTATACGAGTGTCGAAATAAATATTTAACGTCGATGGTAACGGTGCCCCCCAGTGCCACACGGCGGTCTTCTGATTACTCTACGTCCGCGACCTAACATCTGTTCATCATCTCCATGCGTAATTGTTTGTGTTGCAGATGTACTTGTATCGGCAATGTTCCCACCAACCTCATACCATTCTGTATCAGAATATTGTTCAAACGGTATGGGCGACGTGTTAAATCTAGGCCGACTCTCATTCATACTCGATTGAAAGTCACTTTGTAAAAATTGTGTAACACTTCCAGCAAATGGAGTGTAGTAACCAGCGTCATACGATGGAAAGCTTGAAACCACTGGCGGAGTAGTGTATGTCATATTTGAAGATGATGGCCCGGGTTCAAACTCATTTCCTGTCCACATCGGTCGATATTGCACATGAGCTGGGCGTGTCTGTTACATAAATGCATTTGTTATGTAACATACATTTAATATAATAAATTATATTTACGTACATATGTAGATAGATTGAACATGTCTTACGATAAAATCTCGGTAGTTTGCATCAACGGGATGGTAGCCCATGATGTTTGAAGGTACCACTGGCGGCGAGAGCACTATCTGTGAAATGCGATGATACCAACCAACATAGTCCACTGTGATGGCGGGTGTACCAGGTAGTACATAATCCCCACCAATCACAAAATTATATTTGTTATCCCACATTTCTACAAAATCTTTGTGATATGTCGCCCAATCGAAGTTGTTCCGGCCTTGTCGCGTCAGTTTATGAAAATTGTCGAAGTTAGTAGCAGGTGGCGGAATACCCTGACGCATTCCAAACTGTCGGAGACACCGCTCTGGTCTATGCATCTCAACTATATGAAAATTGATCAATGCGCATGCCGACCGACATAGATGAATTCTATGGCCGTCAAGAATCCCACCAACCTCCGGGGACTCCATAGCATAAACTGTCCATAGAAACTGAAGCAAATAAAATGAGAAAAAGATTATCAAGTCGATAACATATAATTCAGACTGAATTTGTAAAACAATATGAAACTCTAAACAACTAATTTATATATCTACCTGCCCTTCTACCATCCTGTCAAGCATATCTCTCATTGTACGGACCGAATGATGGGCCGTGTGTGTCCAAGAGAATGCGCGTCTCCACCTACAATTTATAAAAGTACACAATAGTTTCATTAAAACTACATAACAAAATAATAATAATAAATGTTAATTATTTCTTATTAGTACCGTGCGCCGTATGGTGGGAATGGTAGATCCTGAAGCACATCCGCAGCCTGCTCTTGTGAAATAGATACCTCTTGCGCTCTATCAGGACAAAGAAGAGTAATTCTAGACCACACCCAAATCTGCAATAACATATAACAGAAATAGTCAAATCATAAGAAAAAACAAGTACAACAAGTATAATGATCGTAGAAGTGTACAAATACCTGCAATATCTGAACTGGGCCACACAAATCGGCCTTCAGTCTCATTGATGTGTCGCACAACTCTCTATAAAGATATGCCAACACAGCAGAACCCCAGCTATACGTATTCACTAATTCTATGTCCTCAAGGAACTGCAAATACATAAGTTTCACGGCAGCACCTTCCGAGTCCGAAAACATACATCCACCAATGATCATTAACGCAACACAACGAGAATATTGTGCCACGTCCTCTTCAGTGCTTTGATCAGTAATCATATTATTAAGGCAATGGTCTAGCAAAGCGGTCAGATAAAGATGTGCACCTTTAATCTGAGAAAACGTAGGCGTAAAACCCAACCAAGTAGCGCATCGCTGTTGTAAAGTATGTTTATTGTACGCGGTATCTATACCAGTGATGGGAAGGCCATCAATATTCAACCCCCAAATAAAGGCAACGTCCTGCAGGGTGATTGTTGCCTCGCCCACGATAAGGTGAAATGTGTGTGTCTCACGACGCCATCTCTCTACAATGGCTGTAAGCAAATGATTACCATAATATTTAATAGGACCACACTGAATGATACCATAGAAGCCCATGCGTGCAAGACATAGGCGGACACGGAGGTGAATCCCAGAATTAAGCAATCTCCAAAGACATTTGTCAGATCGACGTGGCGTAATTATTGCATCCATGTTTTCAGCGTTGATATTAGTTGATATGTGTCTGTCCCGCAAATACAACACATTATCCGTATTTTCAGCCATCTTGCAAAAAAAACAAAATGCATTAGTTAACAAATATTATATTTTTAATCAACAAAATTTAACTACATTTTTAAAATTAAACGAAAAATAGTTGAAATTTCAGGCTTGAGAAAATAAAACATATTTTTTGATGACAAATGGGTAAAAAGAATAATTACTGTAGATTGAATAATTCCTTCTAAAATACAATAATACTTCATAATACGTAACATTTAATTATAATAAATACATTCGTAATAATATACTTATAATAAATGCATTATTAATAAGAATAAGGTCTAATCCAAGAGATTTACTGCATGTTATTAAATAATATATACGTGTCATTTTTTATAAATTTATTATTAATTTTAGTAAATTTTTAGCTAGTTATTGCCACTAATTACAATTTTTGCCACTAGATATAACAAAATTTCAAAAATAAATTAACCTACGTAAATACAATATACAAAATTAAAAATTTTAACCTACGTAAGTGATTATTAATAATAATAATTAACAATTCACGTAAAATTATTCTAATTCACGTAAAAAAACTCACGTAAATAAGTATTAAAAATAATAATTATTCTAATTCACTTAATTGTTAATTATTAATAATAATTAACTATTAAGTGTCATTTTTTATAAATTTACTATTAATTTTAGTAAATTTTTAGCTAGTTAATGCAACTACTTATAATTTTTGCCACTAGATATAACAAAATTTCAAAAAAAATTTAACCTACGTAAATACAATATACCAAATTTAAAAATTTTAACCTACGCAAATAATTATTAATAGTAATAATTAACAATTCAAGTAAAATTATTCTAATTCACGTAAATAATTATTATTCTAATTCACGTAAATAATTATTAATAATAATTAACAATTAAATAACAATAACAAATAAACTATTAACATTTACATATGATTAAGAATTCACGTAAAAAATTAGTCGAATAATTAATAAAATTCACGTAACTGTAATTATTTTAAATATAATTATTGTGATTATTCTAATATTATACCACGTAATATAATTATTATAATAAATTTTAACGTAAATTAAATTTAATTATTGTAATTAGTGTGCTTATTGTAGATATAAAATTATGTCACATAAATATAATTATTGTCATTAAATTAAGTACAATTATTAATTATTTTTTAACACGTAAATTAAATAGAATTATTGTAATTATTGTATATATAAGATTATATCACATAAATATATCGTAACTAAATTAAGTGTAATTATTATACCAAAATTTCAGAATCACAGTATTATAATTGCAATAATAAAATTAATATTATATTTATTGTTATTATTTAAAACTGATATAACTAATAACGAAAACTTACGTTAATAAGTAGAAAAATCTGAACACAGGTGCGGTACTCCAAAGAAAGAAGAAACTTGCTCCTTCGACTTGCTCGACTTCGGTGCAAAAACGAGGAAGGCAACCCGCATATAAATACTCAAAATTTTGGTCACGGGTTAATAATCACGGGTGTACAAAAATCACGGGTGTGTGCACGGATTCTGAGAATCCGTGGGTCACTGCCACGGATTCTGAATCCGTGGCAGTGACCCACGGATTCTCAGAATCCTTGTACACTACACTGCGCGTTTCTTTTTTTTTTTTTTTTAATTTTTTTTTTTTAAAATTGTTTGAATCCGCAGCAGTATTTTGCGGATTGTTATAGATTTGTAAACATTCTCAATTTGTAATATTTTTGTAATGATTTTTATCTTTTATAATATTTTTAAAAAAAAACCCTAAATCCACCATGGTTATTCATACCCATGAATAAATAGGCCCACTACATATGGCCTATCAATATCTTGACCCAAACAGAAGGCAGGTCCATGACAGATCTAATATTCTCCTGTAAATAACAGGTTCGAGCGTTTAATTCATATATTCACTAAATTGTTTTTAAGCAACACCCTTAGCTCTCCCTTATATCCTCAGTCTCTGACTTGAGTGTCGGAGAGGCTAACTCAGGACACCCTCTTGGTCCACTTTTAACGGTCTTATTCATGATTTCAGGCTCAGAGCAATCTCAAAACCTACGTTTGGACTAATGATTCTTGCTAGAATCAGACCTTAAATTTCCCGTGAGTATCAGTTATATTATCTAAATTAAAAAAAACGAATGAAAATAATCTAAATAATTCATATAATAAAGTTTCTACTTATTTTATAAAAAAAAACTTTATATTGAAAAAATATTGTATAAAAAATGAATTTACAAGTACTAAGGCAAAAACTTATATGAGACGGTCTCACGAGTCATATTCGTGAGACGGATCTTTTATTTGGGTCATCCATGAAAAAGTATTACTTTTTATGCTAAGAGTATTACTTTTTATTATGAATATGAGTAGGGTTGACCCGTCTCACATATTAAGATCCGTGAGACGGTCTCACATGAGATCCGCTCTAGTACTAATTAATAAGGTTGCCACAACGCGCATTTAACACGATTCCTAAGGTTCTCCATTCTAAATAAAGTTCCAATTTTTTTCTTCCTTTCTCGTTAACCCAAGCATATTCTTCATCATATCCCATAAATTCTCTGTTTTATATATATAAATATTGTATATAATATATACAACTCCGATACAAATTAATCAACAAAAAAGTTTCAATTCAGAAGGGCCAGCCAGGTAAATTAATTTGTTCATGTCTCAAACTATAAACATTCACCAAATTCCCAGAATCAAAAAGTGGCCAAGATCACTTACTGCTGGTGCAATCTGTATATCAATATAATTTTTTCAGATTTAAATACGAAATGGGCCACCATCGCCGTCACCACCACCACCACGGCCTCGACCAGGACGATACGACCGTGGCTTGCTGCTGCTGGCCGTGTTTATTGATTTCCTCGGTGTTTAGAATGATAAGGAGATGCATGTTTGTTGTGTGCTATCCTGTGCTGCAGTGCTGTGGATTGGATGATTGTAGGCATCATCACCACAACCATTTTTATTAAATATATTTTCATGTTCATGTTATATAATTCTATTCATGAATACATATTTTTTTTGAATTTGGCCAATTTATTAGTATATTACAGTGGGATTGATTTTTCTGTTCGATTTGGATTTTGATATTTTGGCCCATCTGAATTAATTTCTTGACTTGGTTAAATTTTCGATAAAACGTATTGAAATCGACCCAGACTATGCTACATCGGGAGTATTCGGGGATATTGATATGGGTATGTTGCACCCGATGGGGAAGATTTGAAGAACTCAAATTGGAAATCTCCAGCCACTATCTAGAAGGTCCACTTCTTCAACGGTAGGTGCAGCTATTGTTGATTCTCCAATGGCTGCCATCTTCCATTCACACCCATTAACATGTGCAGAATATCCTCTATAAATAGAAGCTTCAGCTCGTTGTTTAAATCATCTCATTTCCAGTTGAGGAATCCTAATCTCAAGTAGAGGAGAGCCTTGAGAGTGCTGTGAGGATCTGAGAGTTTTTATTTCTTTCTGTAAATTAAATCTATGAATCGAATAGATTGATTTTTCTCTCAAATTAGTTTGATCTTTGATAGTTTAATTCCCAATAAGATTTTCTCATTGCAACGTTACAATGCTTTGTAAAAAATATAGTATAGTTAATATTACATTCTATATTGAAATGTAATGTATATGCACCTACAATATGTCAGAAGTATTATTTTATATATTGTTTTTGTGTGAATAAATTCGATCTTTCGATTGAAAATTATTAATTTAATTTAATTTAATTCAATTCTTTGGAACGTTTGTAAAAATGTAAAAAATATTGATTTATATACTTATGGATCGAAATGTCTGAAAAAACTTAATTAATAATTAAAAACGATCCGTAAAATTTGTACCTATATATTGGCCTAAAAAATTAATAGAAAATAATATTTCTGACATATTACAAGGGCACAAACACAAACACAAACACAAACACATTTTTTTAAAAAAAAAAAAAATCAATGCACGCACACATCTCTCTCTATGTATGTATAGAGGTGATATCGATTTTTATATTATGTGGATTGTATATATCGTTGCCACAAATTTGTACCCTTGCAAAAGTTTACATTATTTCTTATTAAAACAAACGTTGAGTGCAATAACTTGTTGCAGTGGGTGAAGCAATCGAAACGTTATGCTTGAGTTGTTGTACGGTTTAAAATATTTGAGGATGTTCTGACTGAGGATTGTAGCAACTGGCGACGCAACTTCTTCACATCCGAGTATTTGAGAGGCTTTAGCATGAACATTTGCGCGCCTTCCTCTAAGCACCTATGGATTCGGAGAATTAGAAATGCGATAACTTAACCATAAAATATAAAGAAAAATATCTTGAACGAAGATAAGAAATATATGGATTACTTGTTTATACGAGTTGGGATGTTTTCGGATGACATTATGACAACAGGAACATCCTTCATGACCGATGATTCCTGTTTAGGAAGATGTCAACATGAACTTCTAGACCTCTCGATTGTAGACAAGTGAAATTATACTACATCGGGAGTTCATAATAATTTACCTTAATTTTCTTGAGCAGTTCATATCCGGTCATTCCTGGCATGCAGTAATCTGTTATAATCATATTCACCTTTGAGACCTGCTCCATTACAAACAGAAACGAGGGACTCGAAAGTGTCAACATCTGGTGCGACGAATATGCAGAAAGGATCCCGAGGATAAAACTGGATTTGGGATTTAGTGGTTGCTAAAATGTCAAGTGCTCGATCTGCTGATATGTATAGAGCTGCAGCAAGTGAATCAAGCCGCTTGGCCAAAGCTCGACTTATAAAGCTCAACCTCTTATTTCCACAGAGTCGCCATAGTTCTATAATTTCCAACTTTTCAAAAAATTCAGGGATTTTTTTTCTCAAATGAGCCAAGTTCAATATTTTATTGCTAATCAAATCAAGCTCAAACTAATATATTAAATGTGTCAAATTAATGTAAGGTTTTCATAAAAAAAAAGTTGCTTACATTGTTGTTCACAGTGCTGCTCTGGTTGTTATCTCCTAAACCAAGATACTCCAATGCCCTTAGTCCATTTTCTGCAGTAGTCACTGCAAGAAAGCAATATATAGGTACGTAAAACTCGATTGGAGCCGTAGCCAATTTTTATTTTTTTATAAAGTTCTTTTCTGAGAAAAATAAATAAATTTCACACTATAAATTCTTAGATTCTTCCCCATGCACCATTGATTTTGTTCAATTACCTTTCAAAAAACCCAAAAAAAAAAAAATCAACAAATTTATCACCTCAAGCAAGCCTCGAAAAGATATGATATGGTAATGTTCTTACCAAAATGCCATTTTCATTTGTAGATAAAAGAAACCATTGCTTCACATTTATTAACGTGTAATTCCCGTGAATGTGTTACTACGTCGCTATAATTATCTTTAAATTGATTTCAAGAAAGATAAACACTTTACACAATGAGATCCAGAAAATTTGAGACAAATTTGTAGCCCAACAAGAAGGAAATTGCCAATTACCTCTGCAAGATGAATTCTTGAGCAATTTCTCAACAATCTTACGATCGACTAAATTGTCATCAACCGCGAGAACATGAGGTTCTTCCACATCACCCATCATTCCCTCCGTGAAATCACCCGAAACCGAATCCGAACCCCAAGTATCCATTTTTATCACTTTCTTGACTATACAGCCAGAACCCACCCCACAATAGCACCAAAAAACACAAAACACACACCTATATATCTATATCTATAGAAATTGAAAGCCCACCAAGAAAGAGGAAACACAGAGCCCCCAGTGTGGTTGGTGTTATTTAAAGAGGAATGAAAACCCAAAACCTTTTGGGTTTTCAAGAAAATAATTCAGATTTCCAAAGTTTGCCACAGATATTTCGTAATCTCCTTAAGTTTCTCTGGATTTGATGCAGTATTCGATCACCAATAATATCCCATTTTTGTTTCGAAAATAAAAACAAAATCCCATTTGTCCACCTCTCATACAGTACCAAAATCCGCATCAGAATCAATATCAGAATCTCCTCACTGCTCCATGAGATCCTACTCTGATGCTACTACAATTATAATAATCTTTGATTTTTCTCGAACTGGGTCTTCCTATTAATAACCGTGCCATATATATTCACAAGATTTTGCATTGAAAATACTGAGAATGACAATAAATCCAAGGCAAAGTGGAGGGCGATAATGTGAGACATTATTATCTTTGGCATCAGCTAGAATTAATTTTTGCAATAAATACATTGGATTTATTGAGGCTTAGTGTATCCATAGCCATAAATGATGAAATCCCACAAAATTGTAAATGTCCCAAAAGATGAGACTGAGACAAATGGAAATGGAATTTATTTATTTCTGGGCAATCAACGAATTGCTGTTTGTTTGGCATTTTGAATGAATCGATTAAAGAAAAAAGACTATTCATTTTAGAGTGGGTCTCATGTGAGACCGTCTCACGAATCCTAATCTGTGAGACGGATCTAGTCTACCCATATTCACAATAAAAAGTAATATTCTTAGCATAAAAAATAATATTTTTTCATGGATAACCAAAATAATAGAAATGTCTCACAAATACGACCCGTGAGACCGTCTCACACAAGTTTTTGCCTTCATTTTATTACAAAAATCTATTTTAGTAAATTCATAATTTACTTAAACTTTCAAATTCCACATTCTTTCTCACACAAGTTTTTGCTTTCATTTTATTACAAAAATCTATTTTAGTAAATTCATAATTTACTTAAACTTTCAAATTCCACATTCCCATTAGGACATAAGCAAAAGAAGTCATATAAGATCATGCTTTGGTTTCCTGGATGAAACACAGCAGGGGTGAGAAATGATAGATCTGCTTTGATTTTTGTGAGTACATGGACTCGAATATACAGCTATTGGAGATAATTTGAACTCTAATCTATATGTCCTAAGAAGAGATTATTGTGGTGTTGGCCAATGTTAAAAGAATTAAAGTTTAAGGTGTACAGTTAATTTAGTTTTATTTTGTTTCCAGAGTAAAAGGACAAGAAGTGGCTGTAGTTTAGTGGTGAGAATTCCACGTTGTGGCCGTGGAGACCTGGGCTCGAATCCCAGCAGCCACATTGTTTTTACTTTTGGATATCATAGTTTTAATTAATATTTGTATCTATTAACTTTTTAATTTTTATATTTTTGAAATGCAAAGAATTATTTTTGAAAAATAAAAATTTTTGTATTAATTTGTCGCATTAAAATAGTCTTTGTTTTCTAGAGTTATTTGTGGTTTTACTAATAATAAAATTAATCAATGCGATTTTATCTATCCTTTTTTAGATAAACATTTTATGCTGTAATGAGGTAAGTTTTTTAACTAACACGTTGTTTTAGGTAAAATATAATATATATAATTATAAAATTATTTTTTGATTGATGACAAAATAAATTAAATTAAATAGTTTAATAGAAGTATATATTGAAAGAAATAAAATATATTGCAAAAAAAATTTAATTTTCATTTTTGAGGAATGAATATATATATTAACATGTATATCTAAAACTATTTTATATAAAATTACATGTTGAAGGGAAAATTGTTAGCTATTACCAATCCATTTATTTTTTGAGACGGATCTCTTATTTGGGTCATCCATGAAAAAATATTACTTTTTATACTAATAGTATTACTTTTTATTGTGAATATCGGTAAGATTGACTCGTCTCAAGGATAAAGATTCGTGTGACCATCTCACAAAAAAAACTAATTTTTTTTGTCTCCTTTTTCACATGTATAATGTAGCACTCACTATAATAATGATGTAACTGTTTTTCCTTAATAAATATATAAAATGAAATCTATATTTATTTTGTATGGTGCCAGGGGCGGAGCCAGGATCTTGGTTCAGCGTAGGCAATCATATATTATAATTAATAAAACAAAAAAGAGAGCAATAATTAATCGACAACTAAAAATAATGTGTCATAAAGTTTGAACACAAGTTACGCACAGCCAGTAGCATTGATAATTGATGGGAAAACGTCTGAAAAATGAGGAACAACGGCGTGTACAAAATCCAAAATAAAAACAAAATATGATATAAAATATACGTTCGAAAAATAAGCATTAATTCATTATCGATTGGAAAAAGCATAAAATTATAAAACAATTGAATGATCGACAAACATTGAACGAAACAACGAACCTAAAATTTGGTAACATTTTGGATTTTTTTAGAGATTATGAAAGATTAAGCAGTAATTAAAATGAATTGGAATGATTGTTACTCAAAGTATATGACGTTTGTGACTCGAGAAAAAAAAAACACATACAAAAGACTATATAGAGTGTATACTTAGATACTAATAACAAGTAAAAAATTGAGCTAAAATTTGGGTCTACAAATTATTAAAAAAAATTGGATCAGTATAGACAGCTAAAAATGTAATAATAACATACAAAAATTAAAAATTCAGACATAAATATACATATATATATATATATATATATATATATATATATATATATATATATATATATATATATATATATAAACATATAAAAAAAATTTGGCCCAGTGTAGGCAGCAGCCTATCATTCTTTGTTCGGTATGTCTCTGTAGGTGGTCTCCGCCTCCACTGAACAACCTGAAGGTTAATGTAGAAAATTTTCCCTATTTAAGAGTTAGTGGGCGGAGACATTTACATAATTAGGCATGCTAACCTGGTCTAGGGTTCCGGTTCCGAACCGGTTCCGACCAGTTCCGGATCTGGTGGTGCCGGAACCGGTCGGAACCGGTTCTAAATCTGGGAACCAATCCAATCTTAGACTGATTCGACGACTTTTAGACCGGTTCCGGTTCGGTTTGGACCGGTTCTGGGTTCCTTGACTGAATATTATTATTTTTAATATATAATTAATTTTATTAATGAACATTTTTTTTATTTAGTATTTCGACTGGAAATAATAATGAACAATCATAAAAATAAAATAATTGAAAGATTTATTTTACAATTGAAAATCTAAAATTCATCACGATTTATTAAAATATATTTTGAATATTCTGAATCTTCATCAGAACTTGAGCTTTGAAATTCATTGATTGCGCTAGAGGTCCTATTCTTTTTTTCGATTGCAAACCAATATTGTAGGCATGTTAGCATGGAAAGTGTTTCTGACTTTAAATTAGTTCTTTGTTCACCATGATCCTTACACATACTGAAAATGCTGATTCGGAAGCAACACTTGAACTTTGAATTGGTAGGACATCTCTTGCAATTGCAGCTACCATTAGATAAAGTTTAGAATTTACTTTCCAGCAATCAAGAACATCGAAATTTTCCGTAGTCTCAATATATTGACTTAGATAAATTTGAATCTCATTGTAATTGGTTGTTGTCACCGATTTTCCTTTGAACTTTGTCGTTTTAGACTTTGAAAGAAGTTCAGTGCTCCACTTTTGCTTTTATATGTCAGCATCTCCTCCAGATGCGCACTCGGTTCATCACATTGTTCACTAGCATACAAATCAAACAATTCTTGGAGAGAATGCATGATTGACTTCTTTTGATCGTCAACATTCTTCCGAAGAAATTTAGCATAATATACAAAAATAAAAACGTCTAAGCCTCCTTGATTTTGAGTAGGATCAAGTAATGTTGTTAAACAATGCACAATTGGTATAGTTTCTCAATATTTTAAAATTTTATTTTCCATATTTGAAACAAAATCACGCATAACAGAATCATCACGTTATTCAATAAATTTATAAAACATATTGAAAAACAAAGATAGAAACATCGTTGAAGTAGGGTAGTTGCCAGAAAATTTTTTGGTTGCTTCTTTAAAAATTTCTAACAAAGAAACACATTTACTCAAAATATTTCAATCATCGTCAGTTAGCATTAAAGTTTGTATCACAATATTATTATAATATGGAGTAACTAAATCTTGAAAACGTAATAAAGTATTAAGCAAGTGATATAAAAAATTCCATCTAGTTTCAACAGGAAGAGGAATTTTTAAATTTAATTCAGTTTGATTCGACTAATGTTTTCCAGTCACTTCCATATCTTCTTTCACGTAATAATTTCCCACGTAATTTGAATTTTTCTATTACAGTTGACATTTGCTCATCACATGCACATTTAACACATAAGTTGATAATATGACACACACATCTAACATGAAGCAAATTACCATCTAAAATTTGTTTTAGTGAATCTTTTAGATATTTAATTGCAAGATTATTGGCACTCGCATGATATAATGTTATCGACATTATTTTATTTTGTATGCCATAAATCTTAACAACATTTAAAACATATCTAGCTATAGTGTATGTATTGTGAGATTATTCTAAATGATCTAGCGCTAATATTCTTTTTTGCATAGTCGAAGTTTTGTCAATCCAATGACATGTAACAACAAGATATGATTCATATGTTAAATTAGTCCAAATATCAGTTGTCAAACTAACTTTACAAGAAATATTTGAAAGATGCGATTATTTTGGCTCTGGGACGCCTTTTGCCGGGCCAATTTGATCCACATATAGCAGAAACGTTTGCGGTCCTCGAGGAAAGTTTAGCAGCCAAATTTATTCAATAATCAAGGATGGATTTTGGAATCAACTGTGGTCCAGTCAACTTCTAACATTGCTCCCTGAGCCCGTGAAGCTTCTCTTTTGGAAAGAATTCGACATCTAAAAGGCCAACATATTGGTAGTTAAATCCAGTACACTCAACGATCTGGCATCATTGCTAGGCATGTTCTTATAGTTCAGCAGTATTGCGAATGGGAGGATGCTCTCACAATTCTACTAAGTTCGGTTGTTCGTAATGATGTAAGGGGTAGCAATTAATATATGGTAAATTTGATTTAAAGTCCCACAACCAAACTTAAATTTTAATTCATATATGATTTTTAACTACTCAAACATGTATAAGAAATACTGGTATTAATGATACATTTGTTTTCTGATGAAACCGGTACAAAACATTGAAAATATGATACTAATATATGATATTGAATACCCGTTGTTTCAAATATGATGTTAATATATGATTTTTTTTTTTTGTAACCAAACATGAGTAACAAATGTTGATATTAATAAAGTTTTTCATTTATATACTCAAAATCTTATATTTTGTACTAGATCTAAAAAGGCTGATACTAAAATATCATATATATTAGTATCATATTTTCATTATTTTGTACCGATTTTCATCTAAAAAGACAAAATCTTCATTAATATCAATATTTATACATGTTTTAGTACTAAAAAATAATATATTAATATCGAATTTGAAACAATTGGTAATCATATCATATATACGTACTATATTTTTAATGTTTTGTATTCATCCAAAAAGACATATGGCCTAAAAAGCTCACAAACATTTTATGATAAAGGGACTGAAAGCAAATTTTAGTATGGTTTTGAAGATATTTGAGAAATTTACCATTAATATATTATTCTTTTCTTTTTAAAAAACCATAATTATATATATAGTCATTAACATATAATTGTGTGTGTATATTAAAATAATTTTGTTGGAACATTTCATGTTCTCAATCTTGATATTGATGTTCACAATTCTTGTTATTTTGTTTCTAATGATTTTACCTAAGTGCGCAGAAACTGGAACTGATCAGGATCCAAACTGATCAGTTATCGAGCCGAAACTGAAGCTATCGAGACGCAAACTAAAAGCGCCAACTGATCGCCCAAACTGAATCAGTTCAAGTGATATATCAAAGATTAGTCAACTGATTGACTAGCTGATAGGTGGTTCAGCAGAAGACCTTCAGAAGCCCGGCCAGCTGATGATGAAGAGGCAAGCTGACCAGCTCAACTAAATCAGTTAAATTAGTTCAGCTGATGAGCCAACTGATTTCACCACACCAGTTCAAGACCAATTCAACTGACGAGTTCAGAACATCAATTTGGAATTAATCAGTTTGTAGAACACGACAATCTTATTCAATGGAATCCAGTTGTGCACACTGAGGAAAAGATTTTGTCCAGTCAAAGGACAATAATAGACATTGCAGCAGCGCTTAAACCCAAAACATTCTAGAATGACTGTCAGAAAGTACAAGACAAATATCGAGGAATGGATTCAAACTACAACGTTCATATTTGATGAGTCTTGGTGTACGATCTCATTGCCTCTATAAATACCAAACCAAGATCATCAATTTACAAGTGTGTGAAGATCAAAACAAGAGAAAAACAGGGCATGCCAACTGCTTAGTCTATAAGCAAAATTCTCAGTGTGTGAGAACACCTTCACGTTGTATTCATAGTTCAGTTCTCACACATGCACACACACAATCACTCACATATACATAGAGTTAAACTTATTGAATAGTTGAGTGAGTCTTGCACAAAGACGTAAAACTTGTATATGTAGTCTTTGACGCATAGATGTTAAACAATTGTTGGCTGGAAGGTGCTGCCTTCAGTCTATGCTAGGAGCTCAGTTAGGTAGTAGGGTAAGTCCTAAGCTGTTGGATGAATTTCAAGCATTTTATGGGCTTACCGAACCACGCCACGTACTTCTACTAGAGAATCAGCTTCCACTCTAGCGTATGGAACTGAAGCAGTAGCACCTACAGAAATAGGTGAGACCTCTTGGAGGGTGAAACAATACGTACAACCAAAGAACGACCAAGCCATTTGCGTACGAGAAGAAGCATATTTCATAACGATCACATGCAGCCCAGAGCTCCAAACTACGAGCACTCCCCACCCACAATCCTTAATGTAGAAAAAATGGGATCTCCAAAAACCTTTTGAAGAAGGAATTCCCGACAAAAAATTGCAATTAGTCCGAGGCTGAAAGTGGATCCGTGCCTCCGACCAGCTTTGATACGCTGAGAAAATGGAGTGCAACAACTCTACACTCAAGGGAATTCCGATTACGGTCATTTTATGGCAAAAGGCCGTAAACGCAATATGAGCATTTGACGTTAACTGGCTAAAACTCATACCAAGACTTTGTACTAATCCTACTAAAAATGGTTGTGGAGGAAATAACACGGTGAAATAAGCGATAGTGAATGATGACAATCGATGTATATGTATACGATGACATGAGATATGATGATCTGAGGCCAAGGCTCAGTGGACGGGAAATGTTGTCGCTGATGTCCCGCCGCCCAGTACCGTGGTTATACGTAGATGCATCCATCGATAAAGCTGATACGAAAGTCACAATCTGAATTCAATTAAATGAAAATTTATATGTATATGATGACACGAGATGAAATGATTTGACACGACACGTTTATGTTATCCTTTTAAGTTCATGAAAGATATGTTGAGTATGGTATTTTCACTGCTGTGTGCCATGTATATCTACTTTTTGTGTGTTGAGTCTTTAGACTCATTAAGCGTGTATGATGCAGGTGAGCCTGAGGATGAGGGGACCGGAGGTGCCAAACTTTGAGTAGGGACCCGGTGCGGTGACACGACTCGATGACCGCATGTTTACCGCATTATGATTCATGAGTTTTAAGATGAGTTAAACATTTTCATACGTTGATGATTTTACGATTTTTACTCATTTACCTTTACGTTTAATCTTGGTCGATTTTGGTTATTTTAAACCGAGCTATTTTTATTGTCAAATAATTACGATTATCTTAAATGTTATTTTGAAAATGTGAGCTTTTTTTAAAAAAAATATTTACGCACTTTTAAAATGAGTAGATGTTACAGAGATAATATTCGTTGGCAGAACAATATGCATGAATGGAATTCTAATACAGGTTTCAGTGACTTATTTGACAAAAATGCCTCACAAGTAACTACTCGTTGGCAGAACAATATGCATGAATGAAATTCTAATACAGGCTTCAGTGACTTATTTGACAAAAATGCCTCACAAGTAACTTGTGAAGTTTTCTCGATTTTGGTTGTTCAAGTAGTTCGTAAATGTAATGGCTGCAGTGGCACCAGATGAAGAAGCACCACATCAAATGTTTGTTGATTCTGCATTACAAGAAAATCCAAACAATGACAACGAGCCTGACACACCTAATGAGGACTTATTCGAAAACGAGCAAGTGCATGACAAAAATTCAAACATACTTCCACTTGATGTTTTTAATCTGAATTAGATGCCACAATTCTTTAGTGTCGTATATGAAGAACAATGTACCGATTCTATAAGTGTGTAATCTGGGTCACATTGTAGCTTCTACCATCTCGAGAAAGGAGAATTACATAAAAACATGGTTTTTAGAAAGAAAAAAAGAATTGATTGCAACTTTTAAAGACTTTTCGGTTACACGTATAAACATGAGTAACATGTTGTTGAGAGCACGCCGACTATATGGAAAGTATGTTGCAAGAATAGTCATCGAGCATGGATTGTGGATGAGGGCCAACGAGCTTGTTTGAAAGCAAATCCAGGTTTCTTAAGATCATTAAATGTGGTGATCGACACACATGTATCTCTAGCCAAGTTGGGATTGACCCCAGAAACTTTGACAAAAACATGATTTCTTCTGATCTCGTTGGTATTGTTCACAGCAATCCATCTTGCGAGATTAAATATGTAAAGAAAATTATCAAAGACATTATGGTTATGAAATTTCATATACCAAGTCATGGTACAATTTGAGGCGTGATGTTGAAAACATGTATGGCACATGGGAAAGCTTTGTTCACAGTTTCCCAACATATATGGTTGCTGTTATTAAGTACAATCCTGGTACAAGTGTTGAGTGGAGGCATTTTCCAACATGCAAACCATCAGTAAAAAATTTAAACTATATTTTTTTCGTCCATGTATATATATGTTCCAATATTGTAATAAAATTATTAGCATTGATGACACTCATTTACATATGAATTATAAATACAAGATGTTTATTGACATAGGTTTAGATGCCAACAATCAGGTACTACCCTTGGTGTTTTCACTTGTGGATGAGGAGAGTTATGATTCGTGGAAGATCTTTTGTGTGTGCGTATCAGTCAAGGGCTACCAAGAGTTTGCTTTATCCTCTAATAGACCTTGGGCCATCATTAGTAATATCGAAAGAATACCTCAGTTTAATCATCCATGTGGTGCACACCGTTTTTTCCTTAGACATGTTTGCTCTAATTTCAACACACAATTCAAAAACGTTCATTTGAAAGACCTTTGTTAGCAAGCAGGATCACAACATCAGGTTCAAAAATTTGACGATGTCATGAATGAAATTAAGAAAAATTAATCGAATATATATGTCTTTTTATATTTTTAGGTGGAAAAAAGAAAAGGAAAAGGGAGTGAAATAAACAACCAATCATTCATTTGAGGCTTTGATCGAGAAATGGGTAAATTAGATGTCATTTTCATCTTTGTTTAATATTTTTCTAATCATGTCTTCATTATTGTTGTACGATTGAAACATAACTTTTCAAGTTCTCTCTTACTTTGTTTTATTTTCATTTTTTATTCCTCGTAAATTTTGTCAATCAGTGGTTTTTTGTTGGGAGGTGAGTGATTAGTTGGATGTAAGAGATATGAGATTCTGTATGATTCAAAAATGGGTATCTTGGCGAGTCGGTGGACAGAAATGTGTCATGTTCGTTCCAAGCGAAGATTCCATCATCGTTGCTTGTTTTAGTCACTGGTTAAGTTATCGAAGTTCATTCCCGAAGATGATGACGCTACCTATTCCCGTTCCAGAAGGAAAAAAGATATCCAAGCATCGAAAAAGTTGCCTGTATTATCTCCAAGTGAAGGGAGGATGGTTGTTGTTCATTGTAGGCGATAATGAGGCGGTGGATGTTCATTATAGGATTTGTTTTGTGGTTATGAATATAAAGTAGAAGATTTATTTTGGGGTTCTATGTCATGGTTTAGTACGATAATTAGACGAGGTCATGTCCCGAGTGATCTAGAATATCATAAGCTATTTATTTAATTCGGTGGTGAGCATGAATACATACGTCTAAGCTATGAAAGATAAGTGTTTGAACTCATGTTAGTATGTGCAGCAGTGGCCCCAAGCGAGATCCAACGAATCCATCAATGCCAAGTAAGTATGTTTGACGTGCGAAAGAAAATACTTTTAAGTTTTTGAGGTATGCTAAATGTCTTGTGACCAAATTATGAACGAGTTTGGAAGTCGGCGAACGTGGTCGAGGACCTCTCCACCCCGCTAAAGCATGACCGGGTTTAGATCAAGATTGGAAAGAGGTAAAACATGACAAGAGACTAATCTACCCGTTAAACCATGAACGGAGATTTCATGTATGTGGTAGTGGACTTTCCCTGCAAGCCTGGTACTGTGGTTTAGTCTGATCAGGCACATTTATGTATGGGTCACTTGCTTTGAAACATATCTCTACGCAAAATGATGTATGCATGTTCAAGTATGTATGATGCAAGTATGTTTATGAAAAGTTTTATGATATGATGTCACGTCAATGTTATGTAGGTAAGTTCAAGTTTCAAGTATGTACGCTCTATTTTAAAGATGCATGTGATTTTATTACGTATTACTTGTTATTTTCAGTTTATACATGTTGAGTCTGTAGACTCACTAGACTTGATCGATGCAGGTGAGGATGATGTTGAGGAGATGAGGGGTGGGGACCAATGAGCTGACTTGGGCTGCGCAAGAGGCTAAACCCGAGGACAGCCCATGTTTTAAGATTTTATGCATGTTCAACTATTCTGATTTTAAGGAGTGACGTTTTCAATGTTTTAAACGTTTACTTGTCGCAACTTGTTGTTAGTTGTTTTATTATAAATATTTTAGACGAGCAAATATTTGTTGACGAAGTTTGATAAATTCTACTTATTTAAGAAAATTTTTATTTTGCAAATTTAAAGTAGTTAAATAGTACGGTTCGTTACAGTTGGTATCAGAGCCGACCTCTCTTAGTATGGTGTGGTTCGGGGATGAACCAAGCAGAAGCTGGTGGGCATGTCAGGCCCGGGGCCAGAGGGGGGGGGTGATCGCCGGTGCCATGAGGTTGCACGGACAATGAGCGGCTTCTGGCAAGCTTCTAGGTGGAGGGAAAATGAATGAACAGATCCCACACCAGAATGAGAGGTATTCCGATACTGTTCAATGTAATGAACTGTACAGTTGAAGATGGCTTAAAAGATTTGATATGTTCTACTCATATCAAGAAGGTGCATCTTCTTTTCGGTAGCTGATCACATAAGAACTCCAAAAATAAGCGTGCTTGACTTGGGATAATTTTGGGATGGGTGACACCCTGGGAAGTTTCCCAAGGTGTGTGTGAGTGAGGACATAAGCACGCTGGAAAAACCCATCTTGATACAGTGAGGACAGTCATCGAATCTGGGGCGTTACAGTTGGTATCAGAGTGGTGTTATTGTAAAGGGTTATGCCTTCTGCCAGTTGCGAGAAGCTCACGAAGTCACACCTCAAGTCTGTAAGTTTTAAAGTTTAAAATTCTTTCATGTAGTAAGCATCAAGTCACGATTTCAGCATGTACATGTTTTAAGTTCAAATTTTGTGCATCCTACGATACTGATATTAGGTTATTGTATGATGGGTTATGTGTTGGGTAAATTTTAGAACGTTATGCCTCCTAGACGTTTGGTTGCCCGTGGAGCAAGGGAGGAGGACAAAGAGGCTTGTGATGGGGAGAGGGCCAGTCCTCCTCGCCCACCGCCATATATGCAGGCACGGATGCTTGCAGGTATGACTCAGTTCTTCGCACAGTTTGCAGGGAACAATGCTGCAGTGGACACAGAGGCGAGGCCCAAACAAGAGGCAGTGTATGAGAGGTTTAGGAGGATGGATCCGAAAGAGTTCTCGGAGACTACTGAACCGATGATAGCTGAGAGATGGATTAAATCCATCGAGGTTATTTTTTATTTCATGGTGCTGCAGGATGCAGACAGGGTCAGGTGTGCCGCATTCCTTCTGTCAGGAGACGTCGGGCTTTGGTGGGAAAGTGCATCAGTGTCAGTGAACTTGCAAACACTTACATGGAATGGGTTCAAAGAAGTTTTCTACTCAAAGTACTTCATTGATGAAGTACGATCCAGACTGACCAGGGAGTTCATGACGCTGCGACAGGGAGACAGCAGCGTAGCAGAGTTTGTGAGGAAGTTCGAGAGAGGGTGTCACTTCGTGCCCATAATTGAAAATAATGCTCGAGAGAAGCTTAATCATTTTATTGATGGGTTACGGCCGATCTTGCACCTTGATGTGAGGGTTGCTGGTCCGAATTCCTATGCCGTTGTCGTATCTAGAGCCTTGACGGCAGAGCAGGACCAAAGAGACATCGAGAATGATAGACATGGTAAGCGGCCCTATTAGGCACCTCAACAGCAGCAACAACAGCGACCCCAATTTAAGAGACCTTTCCAGGGACAACAGGGGAAGAGGCCATTTCAGGTACCGTCGAAGGGCAGGGGTCCTATCCATCAGCAGAAGGCTCCTCAGAGGCCTGGTAATTTCCCGGTGTGCCCGAAGTGCAATCAGCAACATCCAGGACAGTGTTTGTGGTGATCGGGCAAATGCTTTAAATGTGGAGCCAGTGACCACATGTTGAAGGACTGCCCACAGTGGATGCAGCCGACCCAGGGAAGGGTGACTCAGGGAAGGGTGTTCGCCATGCATGCTCAGGAGGCGGACCCAGTCACGACCTTGTTGACTGGTAACTTATTTAATTCAGCACAATATTAGTTTTTCCATGCATGTTTCGTACTGATTTGTGATTATTAGTGTGCTAGTTTGTACATTTGGTGTCTTTCATTACTTGAGGTTAAGGTTAGAATTTTGGGATATAAGTTTTGTGTTGTGCTAACGCCTCTCAAGAAATATTTTCATAAAGAGATTGGCCACGAAGGGCCTAATAGATTCAGGTGCCACTCATTCTTTTATCTCGGAGACGTTCGCTAATCATTTGGACATCAAGTCCATTGGGCTCGACGTGAATTTATATGTGACAGTCCCATAGGGGAAGAGTTATCAGCTACTAGTGTGGTCAGAGACATCGATCTTGAACCACAGGGCCACTTATTGTATGCCGACTTGATTGTGTTGCCAATGTCAGAACTGGCTAACAAAAAACAGATTTCTTATTGAATTCCAGAAAAGGTCAGTGTTAGTAAGACCGTTGGGCATGGAGCAGTTTCTTTTTGAGCCAGACAGATGGAGAATTTTCCCTCGCATGATCTCATGCATGCAGGCATGGAGACTTATTCACAAGGGATATCAGGCTTTCTTGGCAAGTATTTCTTCCGCACCTGACGTACCCACTCCGTCGATATCTGATGTGCCAGTAGTAAGAGATTTTCCTGACGTTTTTCCAGATGACGTCACAGGCCTTCCACCAGAGAGAGGTTGAGTTTGCCATTGATCTTGCGCCAGGCACCGTGCCAATCTCTAAGGCACCGTACCGTCTAGCTCCAGCTGAGATGTTAGAGCTCAAACAGCAGATTCAGGAGCTTCTTGACAAGGAATTTATTTGCCCTAGTTTCTCACCATGGGGCACACCAGTGCTCTTTGTGAAGAAGAAAGATTGGAGAATGAGACTGTGCATCGATTACCGAGAGTGGAAAAGGTAACGATCGAGAATAAATAACCACTACCAAGAATCGAGGACCTATTTGATCAGTTGCAGTGAGCTACAGTGTTCTCTAAGATAGATCTTCGATCAGGATATCACCAGCTGAAGGTAAAGGATGTAGATGTTCATAAGACAGCCTTCAGAACCAGATATGAGCATTACGAGTTCTTGGTGATGCCGTTTCGACTGAAGAATGCTCCATCAATTTTTATGGACCTCATGAATCGAATATTTCAACCCTACTTAGATCAGTTCGTCATAGTGTTCATTGACGACATTCTTATATACTTGAAGATCCATGAGGAGCACAGTAAGCATTTGAGAACAGTGTTGCAGGTTTTGCAGAGCCACAAGTTGTATACAAAATTCAGTAAGTGTGAATTCTGGTCGGAGAAAATAGCATTTTTGGGTCATATAGTATCTAGCAGTGGTATTGAGGTGGATCCAGTAAAGGTGGAAGCCGTTAAGGATCGGGTTGAGCCGAAGAATGAATCAGAGATCTGCAGTTTCCTAGGCTTAGCAGGTTACTACAGAAAGTTTATTCAAGGATTTTCTTCGATAGCAGTGCCACTCACCTCATTGACCAAGAAGAATGCCAAATTCGTATGGAGTGAAGAGTGTCAGAAGAGCTTCGATACCTTGAAGCAAGCTCTTATTTCAGCGCCAGTTTTAGCCATGCCATCAGGGCAAGGCAATTTTGTGTTGTACACAGATGCATCTAAGCTCGGATTAGGCGCAGTGTTGATGCAACATGGTCGGGTTATAGCTTATGCTTCCAGACAGTTAAAAGTGCATGAAAAGAATTATCCGACTCATGATCTAGAGTTAGCTGCCGTGGTATTTGCGTTGAAGATTTGGAGACATTATTTGTACGGCGAGAAATGACAGATATTCACCGATCACAAGAGTCTCAAGTATTTCTTCACGCAGAAAGAGCTTAACATGAGACAAAGACGGTGGTTGGAGTTGGTAAAAGACTACGATTGTGAAATTAGCTACCATTCAGGGAAAGATAATATTGTGAAAGATGCTTTGAGTAGAAAGGTAGCAATCTTAAGACAGCTGTCAGTGCAGAGACCTCTTCAGTCAGAGATTCAGAGGTTTGGCTTAGAAGTTTATCCTAAGGATAGAGCTCCCAAGGTGTCTAATCTGACAGTCTAATCTTCTTTGCTAGACTGAATCCATAAAGGACAGCCTTCAGATGAGTAATTACAAAAATGGAGACTGAAGGATGAGACCAAGGTCAGTGTACTTTACACAGTGTCTGATAATGATATTGTGAGGTAATGTGGGTGCCTAGTGTTGATTCGATCAGAGAAGATATTTCGTCAAAGGCACATACATCTCCGTATTCCATCCATCCAGGAGGTACCAAGATGTACAAGGATTTGCATATGCTGTATTGGTGGCCAGGTATGAAGCGAGACATCCGCCGATTTGTGTCTGAATGTCTCACTTGTCAACAGGTGAAGGCAGAGCATCAGAGGCCAGCACGGATGCTTAAGCCACTTCTTATTCCCGAGTGGAAATGGGAGAATATTATCATGGATTTCGTGGTTGGTTTGCCGAGGTCAGTCAAAGGATCCAATGCCATTTGGGTTATAGTGGATCGACTAACTAAGTCAGCACATTTCTTAGCGGTGAAGACGACTTTCTCCATGACTCAGTATGCAGATCTCTATATCCGAGAGAGAGTTCGTTTGCATGGGATTCCAGTTTCTATTGTGTCCGACAGGGACTTGAGATTCACATCGTCCTTTTGTTAGAGTTTACACACAGCCATGGGGACGAAGTTGTTATTCAGTACTGCATTTTACCCTCAGACAGATGGTCAGTCTGAGCGAGTGATTCAGATATTGGAAGATCTGTTGCGAGCCTGTGTGATAGATTTCCATGGGAATAGAGAATCGAAACTACCTCTAGTGGAGTTTACCTACAACAACAATTTTCAATCCTCTATAGGTATGGCTCCCTACGAGGCATTGTCTGTGAGGAAGTGCAGATCGCTGATTCATTGGGATGAAGTCGGTGGGAGATCAGAACTTGGTCCAGAGATTGTTCAGTAGCCTGCAGATGTGGTGGTCAAGATCCGAGACAGGATGAAGACCGCACAGAGTCGTCAAAAGAGTTATGCTGACAAGAGGAGGAGAGATCTTGAGTTTGCCATAGGAGACCACTCGTAAAGATAGCACCTATGAAAGGTGTTATGAGGTTTGGGAAGAGAGGCAAGCTGAGTCTGAGATTTATTGGACCATTTGAAATTCTTGACAGAGTTGAGACACTAGCTTATCGTGTAGCCCTACCGCCGAATATGGCTGGAATGCACAATGTGTTCCATCTCTCGATGCTGAGGAAGTATATAGCAAATCCTTCGCATGTTTTGAGTTTGAGCCGTTGCAGTTGGCTTCAGATATGTCGTATCAGGAAAGATTTGTCCAAATTCTAGACAGACAAGAGCGGAGACTTCAGAAAAAAGTGACCAAGTTGGTCCAAGTCCGGTGGCTGAATCAATCAGTGGAGGAGGCCACTTGGGAAACCGAAGCAGATATGAAAAGTCGCTATCCGGAATGTTTGGTAAGATTTAATTTCGAGGACGAAATTTATTTAAGTGGGGGAGAAACTGTAGAGCTCAAAATCATTATACGTAAAACCCATGCATTTATTTAATTTGTTAAATTAATTATTTGAGTTTAAAATGATTTTAGAGATGCATGATTTATGAAATTGCATTATTTTAATTATTTATGTTTACTTGATGAACGTTAAAATATTTTCTCGAGTTTATGTTTCAGGCGAATATTCGATGCGGGATTGAGGGAAAGAGACCGGCGACGATTTTTGCAATTTTAAAATGTGGTATTTTATTTTAAGTTATGATTGAGGTATTTTAAATGATTTATTAAGTTTTTAGCATTTTTTAGAATCCTAATTTAATTTATTAAGTGATTTTAAGATGTTAAACTTTTGAGGTTTAAAACATGTGTATTTTTTTAATTCAATTTAGGGATGTTATTATTTTTAGTTGGGAATTATTATTTTATTTGGTATACTAATTGATTCTTAGTATTTTTAATATATTAATTAAAATCCTTTAATTTCATTCCCGCTAACCCCCTAACACATACACACACACACACACACTCTTGTTTATACCCACACACGTACAACACACACACCTCACACATACCTTTATTTTTATTATGGTAATAGGAGAAGAGAAATTTTCTTGAAACTCTCTTTCAGCAGCCTCCTTATAACCACCTCCATCTCCAAATTTCCTTCAGCAATCCTTCGTTGATTTAGCAGCAAAAATCGTGTCTCAAGTCGCCCCGGATCATTTCCCGCACCGCGTCGCTTCGATATTCACCGTATCGTGAGTTTTAAAGATCAAATGCATGAATATTCTTTCGTTCTTGCATCAATCTTGTCATAGTAAAGATTTTTTTTGTTTATTGTATGAAAAACATGTGTATATTATGAAGAAGTTTGAGCAAATATGGATGGATCACTTTTGAAACTGTTTTTGGATCTCAAAACATAAATTTGCTGTCATTTTAATTACTGCGATTTTTCATTCGATTTTCTGGAAAAACTTTCAACATATAAACGTAGAACGTTTTGATACCTTGACAGTAAATTCGAAATATTAAAATAAGAAATGAGTGACTTATGATCATTTTCGTGGGACTGCTCAAACTGCGACTTTTGT
The DNA here is from genome assembly GCF_022965805.1 of Primulina eburnea. Classification (NCBI taxonomy): domain Eukaryota; kingdom Viridiplantae; phylum Streptophyta; class Magnoliopsida; order Lamiales; family Gesneriaceae; genus Primulina; species Primulina eburnea. Next base: position 32,731,462 of record NC_133111.1, read on the forward strand.
AAAATTGTGTTCTTGACATGTTCTTGAAGTTATTTGTTGCAGGCTTCGTTGGGCATCGCCAGGCTTGTGTTAATGCATTTGGATATGTTATGGGATGTGTTTAGGTGTTATTTGGTGGTTCGTTTGGGTCGGGATTGGATTGGGATGTAATAGAAGTCGTAGGAAGCGAAACGACGTCGAATTACGGGTTATTGTTGTATTGAAATTTCTTGTCGATGCTTGGGGACGTTTGGGGTGTTTGTACAGGTTTGAATCAAGTTAATAGCATCCTAGGATGAGTCTTGAGGTGTTGATTCATGGTACTTAGGCTTGGGTTGGAAGAATGAATCATTAATTACTGAATTTCCATGTCGAGCATGTACCCGGACCCCGACACGGAGTCTGACACGGAGTCCATGTCCTTTTCCTTCAAAAATCCGTAATTTTCTGTATACTCGGACCCATACACAGGGTTTGTGTACCCCATTTTATAAAAAAAAAGATTTTTTTTTAAATATGAATATAAAATATAGGATTTGTTTTGTGGTTATGAATAAAAAATAGAGGATTTATTTTGGGGTTCTATGTCATGGTTTAGTACGATAATTAAACGAGGTCAAGTCCCGAGTGATCTAGAATATCATAAAGTATTTATTTAATTCGGTGGTGAGCATGAATACATACATCTAAGCTATGAAAGATAAGTGTTTGACTCATGTTAGTAAGTGCAGCAGTGGCCCCAAGCGAGATCCAACGAATCTCTCAACGCCAAGTAAGTATGTTTGACGTACGAAAGAAATACTTTTAAGTTCTTGAGGTATTCTAAATGTCTTGTGACCAAATTATGAACGGGTTTGGAAGTCGACGAACATGGTCGAGGACCTCTCAACCCCGGTAAAGCATGACCTGGTTTAGATCAGCAATGAAAAGCGGTAAAACATGACCAGAGACTAATCCACCCGTTAAACCATGAACGAGGATCTCATGTATGTGGTAGTGGAATTTCCCTGGCAGCCCAGTACTGTGGTTTAGTTTGATCAGACACATTTATGTATGGGTCACCTTCTTTGAAACATATCTCTACGCAAAATGATGTATGCATGTTCAAGTATGTATGATGCAAGTATGTTTATGAAAAGTTTTATGATATGATGGCACGTCAATATTATGTATGTAAGTTCAAGTTTCAAGTATGTACGCTCTATTTTAAAGATGCATGTGATTTTATTACGTATTACTTGCTATTTTCAGTTTATACATGTAGAGTCTGTAAACTCACTAGACTTGATCGATGCAGGTGAGGATGATGTTGAGGAGATGAGGGGTGGGGACCAATGAGCTGACTTGGGCTGCGCAAGAGGCTAAACCCGAAGACAGCCCATGCATGTTTTAAGATTTTATGCATGTTTAATTATTCTAATTTTAAGGAGTGGTGTTTTCAATGTTTTAAACGTTTACTTGTCGCAACTTGTTGGTAGTTGTTTTATTCTAAATATTTTAGACGAGCAAATATTTATTAACGAAGTTTGATAATTTCTACTTATTTAAGAAAATTTTTATTTTTCTGCAAATTTAAAGTAGTTAAATAGTACGGTTCGTTACACTTCCCATTCTCGTTCTAGAAGGAAAAAGGATATCCAGGCATCGAAAAAGTTGCCCATATTCTCTCCAAGTGAAGGGAGGGTTGTTATTCATTGTAGGCGATAATGAGGCGGTGGATGTTCACTCCGGGTTAAGGCTAGATGGTCATTGTCCAATAAATGATGAGACTGAAGAATTGAATATTCCATTACCGTTCGAGAAGAAAGAAAGACAGACATTGTTCATTTTAGGCGATGACGAGGTTGTCGGTGTGCATCCACTACGAGCAGATGGATGTGCCTAGTGATGATTTCAGGTGGCTGTTGTTCGATCCAGGCCATGGTGTGGTGATTTGCTACTCCAACGAAAATTGAGCAAGCGGTTAGCGATCAATGAGGCGGGAGTTGGGCTGCTTTAAAATGTTCGTGGCGGTCAACTCATCGCTATTGTGGTTGTGGGCTCGCCGATGGCAATGGTGGTGGTGTGATGGAGGCTACAGGTGTTGGCGACGACCGATGATGACGGCTGCAGGATCTTGGTGTTGGTGTCTAGGAGTTTATTTTCTTAGGCTTCGTTTGGTTACCATTATATTTAAAGTATATATATGTAAAGTAATAAAAATTTTCTATCAAATTTTGGATTTTTATGATTGGGTATTGTTTGTAAGAATTTAGATATATTATTTTTAAAAAATACAAAAAAATTTGCAGGGTGCGTTCCTCGAGCAAAAGAATATTCTTTGTTAATGACCAATCGAGGGCTTAGCCGAAATTTTTCGAGTAGCTCTAGTGGCAATGAGGATAATGATAGTTACAATTCTTTTAAGATCGATTCGTTGCACGAGGACCTAGAGTTGGTAAAGGTTCAGATGGTAGCGATAATGGTGATTTGATTTTTTAGGATATCGTGTCACCGCACCGGATCTGCCTACTCAAAGTTCGGCACCTCCGGTCTCCTCATCCTCAGGCTCACCTGCACCACACACGCCTAATGAGTCTAAAGACTTAACACACAAAGTACATATATATGTCACACAGCAGTGAAAAATACTATACTCAACATATCTTTCATGAACTTAAATGCATAACATAAACATGTCGTGTCAAATCATGTCATCTCGTGTCATCATATACATATAAATACATATAAATTTTCATTTAATTGAATTCAGTTCATTAGTTGTGACTTTCGTATCAGCTTTATCGATGGATCCATCTACGTATAAACATGGTACCGGGCGGTAGGGACATCAGCGACAACATTAACCGTCCACTGAGCCTTGGCCTCAGCTCATCATATCTCATATCATCATATACATATACATCGTCAGTCACACCCAATTCTCATCCTTCAAAAACATCATCATATTCACCACTTAAGAAAAATATGCATATTTGTAATTTTTTCTTTAAAACCAAGTATGCACCGTATTTATCATAATTTCATAAATATCGTAAACATGATGCATAAAAATTTAAAACATGATAAAATGTTCTCAGGGCGCTGTCAGGACCAAAATCTCACCCCAATGCAAAATGAACATTTTTCTCTTGGAAACCAAAAATTTACCGTTTTACCCGGGCCTCTAAAATTGACCCGAAACTTACCAAACTACTTAAAACATCCCAAAATATATCTAAAATCATTCTTGGATAGTAAACTCAAGCTCATTTCATAATTTAACCGATTCGTTTTAAAAATTAGACTGGGGTCCCGGTTTTAACATGAATCAACTCGAAACTTAACCGAATTTTTCCCAAATTTTTACCACACCTAATAAACACTTAAAAGGCTCTAAAACCACCAAGACTAGACCAAAAAACCCTTCAAACCAGCCCTGCAAGTTTCTGGAAATGATGACTAGTGTACCTCGAAAGCCCTAGCTCACCGCACCACCCATATTTTGACCCTAGCTCAAAACAGAAACGACCAGCTCCTAACCCATCTCTACCTAACAAACCTAGGACCGCTCTGGGCTCACTGGACCCACGGCCCTAGCCTCATCCAGCCTACACCACCAACACGATCGCTAGAACCCAAAAGCACCTCGCTGAGCTCCTCTCCTCCACGCATGCGGCCATTAGCTCCGATGGTTCCACCGGTGGTTGGGCCACCCTGGGCCGTGAATCAGACCCACTAGGGTTTGGTCCAAACCCCAGTTCAGTCCTTGCACCACCGGCACCACTTCTACCTCGATCTGTCACTCACGCATGGCACACCACCGATAACACTCCTCGATCCTTCCACCTACAGCAGCACCAACCAGATCGAACCTCAAGACCACACCTTATAAACGTTTTCAGCCTCTTAACAACGTGAACCCACAGCCCCTTGCACATCAATAAGAAACATGAGTGAAAGCATGAAAACAATGCAATAAAAATGCCAAAATCTTAGCCCAAGGCTTGCATCATCTGGATCAAAATTTTTTTATGCGTGTAACACATATATCATCAAATATTTAGCATCATGAAACAAAAACAAAAGTACACAGCATGCCTTGATGTAATAGACGTGAGGAGATCGAAGAACGAGTGCCAGGTGAATTTTCCTTGAAAGAATTCCTTGGTCGAAGCCTTCTTGATGAAGCCTTGCTGAAAACCGAGGGGATGAGAGTGGAGCGGGAGGGTGTCGGCTGTTACTAGATTAGGTTTAGGTTAAATGAGGTTTAGGTACTAATTAAATAGAATATTACAAGCTAATGGGCCCTAATTTATCATTTAAAAGTTTAAAAAGAGTTTTGAGTCCAATAAGCTTAAAAGTAGTCCCATTAAGTCCAAACACAAGCCCGAAAATTATATTGTTTTTGTAAGTTCTTGAAATTATTAGCCGGACCCTCAAAAAGTCCTCTGATTCGATAAAATTTACGTACTGCTGAAAAATATGCTCTGACGGGTAAAAATAACCAACCAACGCTTTAAGAATCTGGGTACTTAAGCCTGGAGGTCCTGGGTTCAAGAGTTGGGGAAAGCGAAAGAAACCACTTTCCAGGAGTGAGATATTCTATGAGTGACGGTGCAAGCCCATGCTGGACCATCCTAACGACCAATGATCAGTAGTGGTGCCTGTGTATGGACCGAGGCCCATGTTGGTTCAACCTAATGTCCCATGATCGTTACAAAAAAGACCCATGATCAGTAGTGGTGCATGGGTATGGGCTGAGGCCCATGTTGGTTCAGCTTAATGGCTCATGATCGTTACAATCTCTATCCGCACATCCAGTAATATATTGATCCAAATCACCAACACCATTATCCATGGGTGTATACGGTTGGTCCACATATTCATGAAAAGCAGTTGTCGAAGTACCAGCTTGTTGATCAAATCTTATCAGGCTTAGACATTAATACATGGCCTGCACGACTCATGAACATTGGTTACTGCATTATCTTCGATGGTCAAATATTCAATATACAACTCTATGTACCTCACATCGGAATTAGGACCCAACATAAATTAAAATATCATCAAGAAGGAAATATGTGCTTCTACTAAACGCGATTTGTTCATATACAAAATATTTGGTTGAAAGGTTCAACCTAGATTTCGTGCCATCGGTATATAACGTCCGATGAACTAATTCAATCAATTCACATAATGCCATAGACTAGATATACGAATTAACTTCACCCCTTTATTACTATAATTGATCGTTCCATGTGTTACGATAACATTACCACCAATAGATAAATGATCGAAACAATGTCTATGTCTGCATTTAAATATATCAAGTAATAAACTAACAATTTAAATAGCACATGTTGAGTATTACAATTAAAAATAAAATACTAACAATTTAAATAGCACATGTTGAGTATTACGATTAAATTATATGATATTATCAACACATATAATATATATAACATATATATTATATATATATATATATATATATATATATATATATATATATATATATATATATATATATATATATATATATATATATATGCTTTTTTAAACACCATAAACAAACAACAAGATAATTCTTATTGATTTAACAAAAAAACAGAAGATCTAAAACCTTCGGCTAACGAAAAACCCAGACATATATGTACATAATATTTAAGCATATATAATGTATACATACATACATATAGTTAGTTAATATACGTGCATTTAAAAATAATTTTAATTATTTATGAAACGTCAACAATTCGTTTTCTTAAAAAGTACTAGAAATTTCTTTTCCTCCTTATATCCATAATTTGAAATATACATATATATATTTAAAATACCTTGACATCATTTTGAAAATAAAACAACCATTTAAAAATCCAAAGGAAAATAGTTTAAATCGTAAAATAGTCAACATTATACCAAACCTGAAAATATATTTGAAAAATATAGCTCATATTATAACCTCTCAAAAACCTCATAAATATAAATAAATTGTCGTAAAATCTTTTAACATAACTTAAAATCATATATAATAAACTAGTGCGGAACATTAGCGTTGATCCTCGGGTTATGTGCACCTTCAATCCAGTAAGATCAGCCAACAAAACCTCCATGAACATTATTATCATAATCACCTGCATCAATTACAGCTGGTGAGTCTAAAGACTCAACATTCCATAATCTTGATAACAAATAATACGTATGCAGATCACATGCAACAGTGAAAAATACTAGTACTTAAAATATCGTTTTCATTAATATGCATAAACTTTAAACATGAACATTTTCGTAAACATTTTCATGATGCATAAACTTTAAACATAAAAAATTTTATAACCATTTTCATATCATCATATACATATTATCATCAACATATACGTATTTTTTTTTCCTTTCGTTGAATTCAGATCGTTAATTGTGACTTTTGTGTTTGTCTACGTAATGGGCAATGGATCCATCTACATGTAACCATAGTACTGGGCGGCGGAGACATCAGCGACACCCTCACCTGTCAACTGAACCTTGGCCTATCATATCCTCATATGGAAATACGATCGTCGGGCTTCCTCTGGGGCTTTCTCCCATAGACGGGCTCCCTCTAAGGCCTTCTCCCAGGAATGAGCTCCCTCTGGGGTCTTTTCCCTCACGATATCCCCATTCATATCATCGTATTCGTATCAATGTAAATACGATCGTCGGGCTCCCACTGGGACCGTAGCCCTCACGATATCTCCAACATATCATTGTATTAGTCACAATTACTGCACTTCCATCAACGTTTCGTATTCTCATCACTTAATAAAAATTAAACATGCATATAACGTTTTTCTTTAAACCAAGCATGCAACATATCTTTTAACGTTATTGTTTAATCATAAAACCCATAAACATTTAAAATATTAAATCATAAAATCTATAAACTTTTAAAACCAACACTTTAACATATTAAATCATATAATTTAAAATAAAATTTTGACATATTAACTCATATACATTTAAAATAAATTTTGACATATTAAATCATAACAATTCCATAAACATTTAAAATCAATGTTTTAACATATAAAAATCCATAAACATTTTAAAATATACATTTTGACATCATAAAAATTTGAAATAATCATATTAGCAAATAAAACAGCATTCAGAATACTGTCATGACGTTTACAAATTCCACACTTGTGAGCCATGAACCACACCTGTGGACCCACGGTTCTAATTTCGGACTTTTAAATTTCGTTTTTTACACAAAGTGTAACATACCGAGCCAACTCCCAAATTACTCGAGCCACTGCCGAGCCACCTCAAGCCAAACCCTAGTCAACCCATCTAGGCACCCTCCTGACCAGCCCTGACCCCTGGACCTAGCCCCTAACTCACTCAAACTTGACTGCACAGAAGACCCGAAACTGCATGTGTGTATGCGTGACTTCTACCCTTCACCAAGACTCCTAGCCAACCAGGACACCTCCAGCCCTTAACAACTTGACCCTTGATGACCCTAACCATCCTCGCACCATGCCCAGACCAGCCCAGGCAATAGAACCCAATATGCGAACACCTGAAATCAAAGAACACAACCTGCACGCTACACCTTGCTGCCATGCTTCCCTCACGTTTCTTCGACCCACAGCGCGCCCACTTGCACCAACCCTTGCCCAGACCCTTTTGAACCCTCTTAGGACCCTAAGGACCTAGCCTAGCCCAGCCCAGAGCCCCTCGGTCGAGCCAATCCTCCCTACACATGCTACTGAACCTGCGCACCTCCTTGATGCTCTCGGGCTAGGACTCCTCCCCAGCCCCTGATCTTGAGTCCTAGTGTGGCTAGGACTCTTCCCTAACTCAGACCATGACCCATCCTTGATCCCAAACGAGCCATGCAAGGCCTAGCATTTTATTCCCAAAATTGAGCCCCTATGACACACGATCACATGTTTCGATTCCAGCTTTATGTTCTTGTGCATGTGCATCATATTGTGTATGATTCTAGGCCTTTAAACTTGTGTAAAACAATCCCATATTACTTCCTAGTCATGTCAGCCCCTTAGGTACATGAGTTTCAAGATTTTTGGATCAAATTTCATGTTTTAAAAACCACATAAGATGCAAGTACAAAAATAATAAGATGTGTGGTTTGTTTTAATTAAAAACATTCTTAAAAAAATACTATGGTGTAAGGCCCGAGAAATTTATCCTGTTAATCCGAAATGATTTCTTGATTAATTGATGTAATTATGGACGAAAGGAATTAGATCGGGAAAGACGAGAACAGACGCGAAATATGTGCGAAGGAGATGCCATACGCACACATGCGCGAGTTGGTGCGCACACATACGTGGTTTTGGCAAAAGACTTCACACATATGCGCGGCATGAGGACGCGCATATGCGTGAGGTGTCCAGTAGCCTAGGGGAGGGCTCGGCGCATATGCGCGACGTAAACGGGCGCATATGCACGAGCAGGGCAGAGAAGTTGGCGCACATGTGTGGCGTGGAGGCGCGCATATGCGCGAGTTGCATTGCACGAGACAGTAGGTCTCAGGCATATGCGCGGTGATGGGGTGCGCATATGCGTGAGCTGTCGTGACGAAGACGTGCCGAGGCTTTGTGTCTTGCGCATGTGCGCCGCTATGGGTCGCGCATATGCACGAGACGTGCAGAAAATACAACAAGCCACTTGCCTCTCATGCACCGTGTATATATATAAATAGATATATACATATCAGTCTTTAGCAATAAAAAGGAAGGAGAAATCGAAAAGCTTCCGAGGAGATTTTCTTCAATTTGAGAAATTGCAAGTTACAAAAGATCCGTCAGTATGATTTAAAATCCGAGTATAGCACCGAGTTCCTAGCGACGACAGCTACAACTGGACGTAAGTTTTGTTACGTTTAGATACGATTTGAAATTATGATATTGTCAGAATCGAATATAATCATATATGGTGTTTCTAATACAGTAGACATCGTATAATCGAAGTCAAAATGAAGAACAAATTGTTTATGTAATTGTTATGATTTTCGGGGTCGATTTGATTGAGATTTGATATCAGAATTGTACCGATATTGAGATTTTGAATTGTACTGATATTGATTATGGATTCTGGTATTATATCTGTGATGTTGAGATTGACGGGGTTACTGAGACTGTATTGTTATGCCGTCGAAACATCAATTGATTGATATTGATCAGATTCGGTATTGATTTAGATTGTATTGTTGTACCGTATGTTGATTAACATTGATCAGATTATGTTGTAATTTGAGTATTGATCAGAACAAGTTCGGAAATGAGTTGTATACTGATATTATACATATTCTATTGTCATTACAAGATTTGAGTATGGACAGATTTGACTTCGAGACTTCAACCTCGTCAGATCGGGAGGACAAAGGTATAATTCAATGTGGTATTGGGAGATCGACTCAAGTAGGATATACTTGGGTTTTCCTAAATCACATACTTATTGTTATTATGTGCATTGATTTGATTATTTTATGATGTTTTATTGATTTGTAGGAAGCATGTATTAGATAAGTATTAGATGAGTAATCTTGTGACAGAAGTGCCTGATAGTTGTGGGATCGCCACGGGCACATTGCACGATGTCACAAGATAGTATATTGGCGATAGTGCCAAAGTCTGTCACCGGATGATTGGCTATCGATGTGGATAGAATTGGAGTTTCTTCTATTACTGGTGATCGATACCATATCGATGTGGATAGAATCGGAGTTTCTTATATTACTGGTGATCGATATGGAATGCCAACGTCTGGAAACCGAGATCCCTAGACTAGGAATGAGTCTAGTCTTAGATGTGGAGTCACGAGTATGATTTATAGTGTGATAGGGATTCATGTTTCTGATTTTGATACATGTTATGAATATATGTTGCATGCTTTGATTTCTGTTATATGAAATGCATGTTTCGTTGATTTATACTGGGAATATAATTCTCACCGGAGTTATCCGGCTGTTGTCTTGTTTGTATGTGTGCATGACAACAGATGGGACATGTTCAGGGTCCAGGAGATGAAGAGAGATCGTGAGTAGAGTGGAGACTACGGACTTTGATTAGAAATAGGGTTTGGACACTTGATGTTTAGTTGTTATACCTTAGTTTGAATAAATGTATGTTGTACAGGACTCGTACTTTAATTTATACTGATATGTATAATAGCTAAATGCCATTACGTTCCGCATGTAATAATTTGTGTTTAAAAAAAAATTTAGACCATGTTTATTATATTGATTAATTAGTCCCAAAGATTATTAAGAATCGAATTAGCGTCCGGGTCTCCACAACAGGTGGTATCAGAGCATTAAGTTACAGAACTGTAGGTTCTAGAGACTGAGATAGAGCCTAGTGAGCGGGGTAGATTGAGGTTTTCTTTCATGTTTTTGATTGCTAGCATGTGATTTATTATAATGTTGAATTACATTGTGTGTGCTAGCATGATATTATGTTTTACTGTTTTGTTTGAAAATACATGTTACCTGAATATCTGAGTTGATGTGGTAATATGTATTATTTGAGGACGAATCAGAACCCATTCTTGATCAGAGGTAAGCTGATCAGGAAAGGACTGAGACGGATTTGTCTCATGTTATTGATAATTCTGGTGATTGTCAGATATACCCCCTAGAAGAATTTCGGAACGAGGTAGTACTTCGACTGACCAGATGGATGTGTCAGAAACTCCGATGGAGACAATGGTGACGAGGTTTCAGTCATTTCAACCGCCGATTCTGAAAGGTACTGAGACGCCAGTCGACTGTGAGAATTGGCTAGAAGACATAGAAATGCTGTTTGAATTTCTTGGGTTCACAGATGACTGTAGAGTTAAACTAATCGGGCACCAGTTACGGGATGTCGCAAGGAGTTGGTGGCTGGTAACTAAAGAAGCCTTAGAACAGCGTGGTCCAGTGATTACATGGAAAATTTTTAAAGTTGAATTCTATCAAAGATTCTTTTCCGTATCATATCGACATGATATAAGTGCAGAGTTTGTAAATCTAAGACAGGGTCCGTTGAATATTGATGAGTATTTGACCCAGTTCTTCACCTTGCTACGTTTTGCCCCTCACGTAGCTAGGAATGATGCAGCTGTATTTGATCAGTTCATCCAGGGATTGAACCCGGAGATACGTACATTGGTAAATGTGAAACCACAGAATAATTTTGCTGATACTCTGAACAGAGCTAGAAGAGCAGAAACAGTTCTGATGAGACAAAATGAAGCTTCATATGTTCTTCCAACACCGAGACCACAACCACTGCCCCCCAGAATCGAGATTGGTAGTAGTAGTAGTGGAAAGAAAGAACCATTGAAAGATCAAAAGAAGCAGTTCAAGAAGTTAGGGAGCGGTTCATCTAGCTCCAGTGGTTCTTGCCCAAGTTATATGGGAGTTTATTGCAGAACTTGTGGAGGGAGATATCCCACGGAGCAATGCCAGGGAGTGACTTGTAGGTGCAATATCTTTAAACAACAGGGACACTTTGCTAGAATCTGTCCACAGAAAGGTTCCCGAAGATCTCAGGGAGCAGAATCATCGGATTATGGTGACCGAGGAACCGAACCAGGATGCACTTGATAATATACTGACAGGCAATTGTTCTTTCGCGATTATTTTGCATATATATTGATAGATACTAATGCATGCCTTACGATTATTTTTGAATGAATTGCGTTGATAGATGCTTGATCTGTTGGGTCTGTATGTACTGTAGTATTGATTTCTTTACCTTTTGGGGGAAAAGCTGATATCAGCGAATTCTGTAAAATATCGTATACGGTAGTAGGATGAGAATGAGATCAAGGTAGACTGTGTGTACTTGTGTTGTCTGATTTTGACTGCATTACTGATATTGTTGTGTTGACAAGTAATAAACTATTATAGATTCTTGCCAGGAGATGGTAACATTCGGACCTGAAATGGTCGAAGAATAAATAATATACGGTAAGGATTTTCGATTTAAAATTATTTTGATATCTGTATTATTTAGGACTCGATGATTATCTAAAGGAATGGAGTAATTCCTTATGTATTCAGTTGATTACTGAAACTAAGCGTATTATGGACTGATTTGCCAGTAGCAGGAGAATTGCTAAAGCCTTCCTAGATGAGATTTCGGGCTGCCTCATATCAGGGAGAGGGATTTCAGCGTTGATTTGATATCAGGTATTGTTCCTATTGTTAGAATTCCATACAGAATGATGTTGAGTGAATCAGAAGAATGGAAATATCAGTCAGAAGATTTACTGCCTGAGAGTTAGAGTTACATCTGATTATGTGTTTCTCTGGAAAATACTTTAGTTCTGTTTATGGGTTGATAAATCATGTGTTCAGAGATATTCTAATGATTTTATCCTCATTGTATCTATGATATCTTGATATATTCGCAGCATATGATTGATTGAAGCGAACAATTGAAATTATATTGAATATTCTGGGAACTGAAATTTTTCTATACAGAATTATTCGGATATGAACCTTGATTGCAACAGATTGTATTCAAATTATGTAATATCTGAAGATAATATGCTGATTGATTGTAGCACAGTTGAGACCTTGATCAGTGGCTGAGAACGATATTGAAAATGGCAGAACTTCAGAGGTGTTAGAAATGTCAGAAATTGTGTTTTATGTGTTTACTAGATTAGTGTAGATGATTGATATTTCGACTCTGATCCGATATTATCATCATTCTGAATTCGTGTTTGATACTGATTGTTATGAACCGTTGAGATTATATACAGTTCAGAAATTTGATCGGACTGTTCAGAATTTGATTTCGGTAGTCAGAACAGAGTATCAATCAGATACCAGGTAGGTAATATTTTATTTTATATAATTAGCTGATTTGTTTGTGCAGAATAACTCGAATATGAAATGACAGATAGGGTCAGAAGCGCACAGTAGTAGATTCAGTATTATTCTGGTGACATGAAATGTATAATAATTCGAACAGACAGTTTTGATATAAACAGATGAAATCAGTTATAGCAGAATTTGTATCGAAATGTCTGAATCGCTGGCAGATGTAGACAGAAAGATAGAAATCAAAAGATTGGTTATATAGTTCATTGATTCCTGAATAGAAATGGGAATACATTTCAATGGATCTGGTGATAGAGTTACCGAAATTTTGCCAAGAATGTCCTATGATATGATTATTATTGACAGATTGTTCGAATTTACATATGTTATGTTGTACAGAATGATGTACAGATATGACCAGTCGATGGAGATATATATCAGAAAATGGGTCAGATTGTATTGAATGCCAGAGTTGGTTCTATTATACTATGAGTTTTAGTTAATTTTGTACTTTTGGCAGAGTGTATAGCAAGATATTCTATTTATTGTCTACAGATTGACGGATAGTCGAAGCGAACTATCCTGATACTGGAGGATATCCAGGAACTGTAGTGCTGGATTTTAGCACTAATTGACATGATTTATTGTTAATTGTAAATTAATGTACAATAATAGCTATCAGATGAGTATCAAAATAGCTTTAGTCAAAGTATTGTACAGTGAGAACTGCAGATTTTCTTCGTATGGGGATGATATTGCGGTGATACCTGAGATCGGATTTGATAGAATCAGAGATCTGATAAAGAAAATGAGACTGATTCAGAAGCAAAGAAGGAAAACTCAGAATTGATATTAAATATGCCAACTTCGGACGATGACTGATGGTATTTGAGGCCGAAGATTGAATATATCTTTTACTGGGAGTAACAGATTTGGTAACAGATGATGATATTGATTTGTTATGAGTTATCGACTGGTATATACAGATATTGTATAACCAGTATTCTGAGATTGATTCTATCAGAAATTATTTCGAGTAGTATGACGATATTATATGTCTTAAATTCTAATTCCAGATTGGAAGCATGGATCCGTGAAAGAATAAAAATTCAGAATGAAGACTATTCTGTTGCTGGAAATACAGTAAAATCAGTAGAGTATTGAAATAATCTGCATGAGAGACAGAATCTGACATGAGACTGAGAATTCAGAATGATTTTATAGAATGAGTTTCTGTTTAATCTCTATTATACATTTCGTTTTATATCTGATTTGATTGCCTGTGATTTCGAGGACAAAATCGAATCTGAGGGAAGGAGAAATGTAAGGCCCGAGAAATTTTTCCTGTTAATCTGAAATGATTTCTTGATTAATTGATGTAATTATGGAAGAAAAGAATTAGATCGGGAAAGACAAGAACAGACGCAAAATATGTGCGAAGGAGATGCCATATGAGCACATGCGCGAGTTGGTGCACACACATGCGCGGTTTTGGCAGAAGCCTTCGCGCATATGCGCGGCATGAGGACGCGCATATGCGCGAGGTGTCCAGTAGCCTAGGGGAGTGCTCGGCGCATATGCGCGACGTAAACGGGCGCATATGCGCGAGCATGGCAGAGAAGATGGCGCACATGCACGGCGTGGAGGCGTGCATATGCGCGAGTTGCATTGCACGAGACAGTAGGTCTCACGCATATGCGCGGCAATGGGGCGCGCATATGCGCGAGCTGTCGTGACGAAGACGCACCGAGCTTTGTGTCTCGCGCATATGCGCCGCTATGGGTCGCGCATATGCACGAGACGTGCAGAACATGCAAAAAGCCACTTACCTCTCATGCACCGTGTATATATATACATATCAGTCTTTAGCAATAAAAAGGAAGGAGAAATTGAAAAGCTTCCGAGGAGATTTTCTTCAATTTGAGAAATTGCAAGTTACAAAAGATCCGTCAGTCTGATTTAAAATCCGAGTATAGCACCGAGTTCCTAGCGACGACAGCTACAACTGGACGTAAGTTTTGTTACGTTTAGATACGATTTGAAATTATGATATTGTCAGAATCGAATATAATCATATATGGTGTTTCTAATACAGTAGACATCGTATAATCGAAGTCAGAATGAAGAACAAATTGTTTATGTAATTGTTATGATTTTCGGGGTCGATTTGATTGAGATTTTATATCATAATTGTACCGATATTGAGATTTTGATTTGTACTGATATTGATTATGGATTCTGGTATTATATTTGTGATGTTGAGATTGATGGGGTTACTGAGACTGTATTATTATGCCGTCGAAACATCAGTTGATTGATATTGATCAGATTCGGTATTGCTTTAGATTGTATTGTTGTAACGTATGTTGATTAAAATTGATCAGATTATGTTGTAATTTGAGTATTGAGAAGAACAAGTTCGGAACTGAGTTGTATACTGATACTATACCTATTCGATTGTCATTACCAGATTTGATTATGGACAGATTTGACTTCGAGGCTTCAACCTCGTCAGATCGGGAAGACAAAGGTATAAGTCAATGTGGTATTGGGAGATCGACTCAAGTAGGATATCCTTGGGTTTCCCTAAATCACATACTTATTGTTATTATGTGCATTGATTTGATTATTATATGTTGTTCTATTGATTTGTAGGAAGCATATATTAGATAAGTATTAGATGAGTAATCTTGTGACAGAAGTGCCTGATAGTGCATGGTGGGATCGCCACGGGCACATTGCACGATGTCAAAAGATAGTGTATTGGCGATAGTGCCAAAGTCTGTCACCGGATGATTGGCTATCGATGTGGATAGAATTGGAGTTTCTTCTATTACTGGTGATCGATACCATATCGATGTGGATAGAATCGGAGTTTTTTCTATTACTGGTGATCGATATGGGATGCCAACGTCTGGAAACCGGGATCCCTAGACTAGGAATGAGTCTAGTCTTAGATGTGGAGTCACGAGTGTGATTTATAGTGTGATAGGGATTCATGTTTCTGATTTTGATACATGTTATGAATATATGTTGCATGCTTTGATTTTTGTTATATGAAATGCATGTTTCGTTGATTTATACTGGGAATATAATTCTCACCGGAGTTATCCGGCTGTTGTCTTGTTTGTATGTGTGCATGACAACAGATGGGACAGGTTCAGGATCCAGGAGATGAAGAGAGATCGTGAGTATAGTGGAGACTACGGACTTTGATTAGAAATAGGGTTTGATGTTTAGTTGTTATACCTTAGTTTGAATAAATGTATGTTGTACAGGACTCGTACTTTAATTTATACCGATATGTGTAATAGCTAAATGTCATTACGTTCCGCATGTAATAATTTATGTTAAAAAAAAAATTTTAAACCCTGTTTATTATATTGATTAATTAGTCCCAAAGATTATTAAGAATCGAATTAGCGTCCGGGTCCCCACATATGGTGTGATATATGTTTGAAGGAAAGAATGTAGCATGCTTTTGCGTAAAAATGTTTGGCGATGCGAAGAAATTTGACGTAGGAGACATTAGGATGAATTCTCTTCAAAGCTCACGAGTTTCCCTTCAATTCTACGTGTGGTTTGTGTGCTTTAGGGCTGCTAGGAGATTTTGAGTGTGTGTGATGCATGAGTTGTGAGGTTTGGGGGAAAAGGTTTAGCTTAATTATACTAATGAAATTGTGTGTGCAAGTTTAGGGCTCATTAGTATGGTTAATAGGCCTAAAAAGTCCAATAGTAAATATTAAAAATATTTTGAGCAGAAAAGTTTGTGAATTTATTAGTCGGGTTGCGAACATGTTCGTATTTTTGTTGAAAAACCAACACCGATAAAAATTACGTCTCGGCATATAAATCACCTCAAAACTCTTTATTTTCAAAAATAAGAAAAAACATCAACCATATTTTAAATAAGTAAAAACAATTATTTAATAAAAATATTTTCTATTTTTCAGCCCTCGGTCTCCGTTCCTCGGTCGCAACTCGAATAACCCTTAAAAATACATTTTAATGCAACAGTGTAGAAAATTATATTTTAAACATGTCAATATACACAACATAATTAATTTATGCAATTAAAACAACTAATTGAAATACACAAGGAATTTAATAACTTGTATGCATGTGGTTTGCGTGAATATTCGAATTTTCGGGACGTTACAATCTTCCCTCCTTAAATTAAATTTTGTTCCCGAAATTTGCTTATTCTTAATAATCAAAAGTTTAGACTTAGTTCTAGTATCCAAAAAATCCACGTTTCAGCTGCGCTACTCTGATAAACTTAAATTCTAGAATGTCCTTATGTCTCCTTGATCCCAATTAATTTTATCTTATAAATCCTCTTTTTGCGATTCGCAACTTAAAAATACCAATGATGACTTAATGCTATATTAATATAACCTCGAATTTCAAATTTTCTTACAATTCTCAATATTAAAAGATAATATTAAATGATAGATGACCATACTTATCATATATTACTTTCCTTATTTTATATCCAAAATGTTCATCAAATTACCTTAATTCAACATTAAAATCACAAACGCATGCGCGCTTAGATTCTCAAGCTTAATATTGATTCATCGTATAATTCCCTTGATTAACATTCCTTATAACGTTATAACTTAAGATATCTCAAGATTCTAAATATTCTTAAAAGTCTAAATCCTCGAAAATTCTTATCATTTAACCCATTCAATTCTCACTTATTGTTAAATTAGTCCCCAAATTCCTTAACAATTGCAAAATAAATTCTTAATTTCCTCAAAAATTATCCAATTGATCTTTAATTTCGAAAATCCTACGATTAACCCATAAGTCCTTGGCATTCTTAATTCTCTTCTACGGGTTTCCCATAACATAAATTTTGATAATTTTAAACTTATTTACTCAAAAATCAATTCTTATAAAAAATCTTGCCTTTCATCAAAACTTAAAATCTCAATTTATACATTTTTTTACTTCCAAATATCATCGCGGTCTTCAAATCATTATCCCTTATGTATAATTCCCAAAATTACTCAACTAGTATCCACGAGTCATCAGTATTTTCTTAAAAAAATTTACGTGTCCCAAAAGCTTTCATAATATTCACGATTAACTTACGACCCAAAAATTAGATTATCAATACTAAAACCCAAAAATCAACATAGTCCAATTCCACCACAAAGCCAACATGTATTGAAATCAAATAATTTCTTATTTCATATCGTATCACGTATAAAAATTCTAAAGCATATAAATCATATATTATCATAAAGCTATTAAACATGTGACGTGAACATATATTCATGTAATCACGCATGTAACATCATAAAAATCATATAAAGCATATGAACTTACAATTTGAGACTTGACGAATGAGCTTCCCGGCACTGATGGTGGCACAAACTTTTACAGGACCATTGCTCTGATATCAACTGAAACGTCCTTTATTCGTTTTCTT
This sequence comes from Primulina eburnea, assembly GCF_022965805.1. Taxonomy (NCBI): domain Eukaryota; kingdom Viridiplantae; phylum Streptophyta; class Magnoliopsida; order Lamiales; family Gesneriaceae; genus Primulina; species Primulina eburnea. The sequence continues at coordinate 32,749,689 of NC_133111.1, forward strand.
AAAACGTACTAGGATATTTTTTTCTCCTTAATCTCCATAATTTGATATATACGTATATATACTTTAAAAAGCATTGACGTCATTTTGAAAATAAAAAAACCATTTAAAAATCCAAAGGAAAATAGTTTAAATCGTCAACATTTTATCAAACCTGAAAATATTATTTGAAAAGTATAGTTCATATTATAACCTCTCAATAACATCTCATAAACATAAATAAATAGTCGTAAATCTTTTAACATAACTTAAAATCATAAATCATAAATCTTTTAACATAACCTCGGGTTATGTGCACCTTCAGTCTAGTCAGATCAACCATCAAGACCTCCATTAACATTATTATCAAAATCACCTCCATCAATCACACCTAGTGAGTCTAAAGACTCAACAAATCATAATCTTGATAACAATAATACGTATACAGATTACATGCAACACTGAAAAATAGTTGTACTTAAAATATCGTTTTCATGAAGATGCATAAACTTTAAACATGAACATTTTTGTAAACATTTTCATGATGCATAAAATTTAAACGTAAACATTTTCATATCATCGTCAACATATTCATATACATATTATCATCAACATATACGTATTTTTTTCCTTTTGTTAAATTCAGATCGTTAATTGTGACTTTCGTGTTCGTCTACGTATTGAGCGATTGATCCATCTACATGTAACCACAGTACTGGGCGGCGGAGATATCAGCGACACTGTTACCCGTCAACTTAGCCTTGGCCTATCATAACCTCATATGGAAATACGATTTTCGGGCTGCTTCTGTGGCCTTCTCCCATAGACAGGCAGCCGCTAAGGCCTTCTCCCACGAATGGGCTCCCTCTGGGATCTTCTCCCATAAATGGGCTCCCTCTGGAGCCTTTTCCCTCACGATATCCACATTCATATCATCATATTATCGTATTCGTATCAATGAAAATACGATCGTCGGGCTCCCACTGGGACCGTAACCCTCACGATATCTCCAACATATCATAGTATTAGTCACAATTACTTCACTTCCTTCAATGTTTCGTATTCTCATCAAATAAAAAAAAATTAAACATGCATATAACGTTTTTCTTTAAAACCAAGCATGCAACATATATTTTAACGTTATCGTTTAATCATAAAACCCATAGACATTTAAAATAATAAATCATAACATATTAAATCATAAAATCCATAAACATTTAAAACCAACATTTTAACATATTAAATCATAATATTTAAAATAATATTTTGACATATATAACAATTCCATAAACATTTAAAATCAACTTTTTAACATATAAAAATCCATAAACATTTTAAAATAACATTTTGACTTCATAAAAATACATAAACATTTTAAATAATCATATAAAACAGCATTCAGGACACTGCCATGACGTTTACTAAATTCTAGGTGTAAAATGATCGTTTTACCCCTATACGTAAAATTTCACGTTTTGACTATTTCTTAATTTCATTTACTCTAACATGTCCCAAATAATTATTTAAGTGTACATTAATTTTCTCGTATTTTTATCTAGCTTAAATTGAGAACTTTTAATTTAATCTTTAAATATAACATATTACTGCATTTTGATCTCGATTTAAAACAAACTTCAATATAAATTCCCATATTTAAAACTTAGACTAATAATAATTATTTGAGCTTAAATATAATTTTTTATAATTTTATTCAGCCTAAATCTAGGCTTTTCAACTAATTCTTTAATTAAAGTTTCGTGCGATGATTAAATCCCGGATAAATTCAAAACTCATTATTTTGATCTAAAATTTTAAATATAAAATTTTTATTATTTATTATACCCTTGTGAGCCATTAACCACATCCGTGGACCCATGGTTCCAATTTTAGACTTTTAGATTTTGTTTTTGACACAAAGTGGAACATACCGAGCCAACTCCTAAATTACTCGAGCCACGCCCGAGACACTTCGAGCCAAATCCTAGCCAACCCATCTAGGAACCCTCCTGACCAGCCCTGACCCATGGACCTAGACCCTAACTTGCTCAAACTCGATTGGACAGAAGACCCGAAACTGCATGTGTGTGCACGTGACTCCTACCCTTCACCAAGACTCCTAGTCAACCAGGACACCTCCAGCCCTTAACCACTTGACCCCTCATGATCCTAACCATCCGACCATGCCCAGACCCATCTCAGACCAGCCCAGACACTAGAACCCTAGCTACGAACCCCTGAAATCAACATAACACAACCTGCGCGCTACAACTTGCTGCCATGCTTCCCTCACGTTTCTTCGAGCCACAGCGCACCCACTTTCACCAACCCTTGCCCAGACCCTTGTGCACCCTCTCAGGACCCCTAAGGACCTAGCCTAGCCCAGCCCAAATGTAAGGCCCGAGATTTAATTTCTGTAATCAGATGACGATTAAATGGTCAGAATTGTGATTAGTAAATATCACAGGAGCCAAATAAAACGTGAAAGGAGAAGCCGGGCGTTGTTGCATTGTGAGCCAAGATTTCGGGCAGAATATGTGGCGCCCGAGCGGTAGAAAAGCACCGCCCGAGCGCCAAGGCATCACAAGAATTCGGACAGAAAGGCTGGCGCCCGAGCGGTAAAGATTTACCGCTCGAGCGCCAATGGAATAAAGAGCCACGCACCGAACAGAAAGTGTCGCGCCCGAGCGGTACTTTCTTACCGCTCGAGCGCGAGACGTGGAATAGGCGAGACGAGACACTTGGCTTCTTGCATGCATCGTATTTGTATATATATATATATATATATATATATATATATATATATATATATATATATATATATATATATATATATGTATACTTCGAAAAATTCTTCAGAAACGAGGATAAAGAATCGAGAAAGGTTTCTGAAAAAGAGTGAAATATCCTTACGCCTTTTGTGAGAAATCCGTCCGTTCGATTTTGAATCCGACTTCAGTACTGTGTTCCTATCAACGCAGACTACAACTGGACGTAAGTTTTGTTACGTTTAGACAAGATTTTAATTTAGGATATTGTCAGAATTGAATATGATTCATATATGGTGTTTCTGCTACCGTAGACACTGTATAATTGAAGTCAGACTGAAGAACAGACTGGTTATGAAATTGTTATGATTTTCAGAGTCGATTTGACTGAGATTCGATATCATATTTGTGTTATCGTTGAGATTATAAATTGTATTAATACCGATTATGACTCGTGGTATTATATCTGTGGTGCTCAGAATGACGGGGTATTCAGATTGTATTGTTATGCCGTCGAAACATCAGTTGATTAGATTGATGAGATTCAGTAATGATTTCGATTGTAACGTGATATCGTTGATATTAATTAGATTGTACCTTGTTCAGATATAGATCAGATTATATACTGATTTGAGTATTGATCAGAACAGGTTTTGATTCGAGTTATATACTGATGTTGTATTTATATGATTGTCATTGCCAGACTGGGTATGGACAGATCAGAATACGAGACTTCGTCTTCGTCAGACCGGGAAGACAAAGGTATAAATTAATGTCGAGTTGGGATTGCACAACTCAAGTGAGATTTGACTTGAGTTTCCCTAAATCACATACTTTATTTTATTGCATTGATATTTGCAGATTATTAGATTGATATGTTAATGTATTGACTTAGAACAGAGTCAGAGTCCGAGTCTAGGGCAGACAGCCTAGCTAGGGCAGAACCGCCGAGTCTTTCTCAGACCCGATAAGACTCTAGACTTACGGTGTATCGACGAGCTTCAGATGTAGATCGACGTCTATCTCAGACACACTCGATACAGCATACCAAAGTCTAAATTAGATTGGGATCCCTAGATTTGAGATAAGATAAGATTAGATCACGAGTGATTGATTCATGTAGTCAGATTAGATACATGCTTCGATGTTTGTTTATGCTTTTATATAGGTTTTATATGATTGCATGTATACATTGTTTATACTGGGATATTCATATCTCACCGGAGTTATCCGGCTGTTGTCTTGTTTGTATGTGTGCATGACAACAGGTGGGACAGGTACAGGGTCGCAGAGATGAAGACAGACTGAGATTAGAGTGGTGATACCGGACTTGGACTAGAGCTAGGGTTTAAACACTTGATTGTAGTTGTTGAACCTGAGCATGTATGATTGTATATTTTATCAGAGTGATACTTTTATACTGATATGTATAGTAGTTTGATTCCATTACCTTCCGCATTTAAAAAAAAAAAAATTAGACCCTGTTTATTATACTTGATTAATTAGTCCCAATCATGATTAAAAAGATGATTAGCGTCCGGGTCCCCACAACAGGTGGTATCAGAGCGATAGATCCTTTAGATTGAGATAGAAGAGGCTAGTGAGCGGGGTAGATTGAGGTTTTCTTTCCTGCTTTTGAATGCTAGCATGTCGTACTGCTTTCCTTATTACATGTTGTTTGTATCTGAGTTGATTGAAGCATGTAAGTGCTAAGCCTAAATCAGAACCGATTCTCGATCAGAGGTATATGATCAGAGGAGGGCTGAGACAGATTGTATAGCTTGTGTAATAATCTGTGTGATATTCAGATATACCGCCTCGAAGAATTTCAGAAAAGGGCAGTACTTCGACTGAACAGATAGATATATCAGAGAATCAGATAGAAACACAGATGAAGAGGTTTCAGTCGTTTCAACCGCCGATTCTGAAGGGAACTGAGACACCAGCAGATTGTGAGAATTGGCTTGAGGAGACAGAAATGGTATTTTAATTTCTTGGTCTCACAGATGAGTGTAGAGTTAACCTGTTGAGAACCAATTGCAAGAGACTGCAAGAAGATGGTGGTTACTAACCAAAGGAGCTTTAGAACAGAGTTGTTCAGTAATATCGTGGAAGATCTTTAAATTTGAATTTTATCAAAGATTCTTCCCTACATCATACAGACAGGACAGAAGTGCAGAGTTTACTAACTTGAGACAGGGTCAGATGAGTATTGATGAGTATTTGGCACAGTTCTTCACCTTATTACGTTTTTCCCCTCTTGTGGCTAGGAATGATGATGCGATATCTAGCCAGTTTATTCAGGGATTGAACCCTGAGATACGTACATTGGTGAATGTGAAGCAATCGAGTAGTTTTGCTGATACATTGAACAGAGCCAAAAGAGCAGAAACGGTTCTGATAGGACAACAGGGAGCATCGTATGATCTTCCAGCATCGAATCCTCAACAACTGCCTCCCAGAGTTGAGATTGGCAGAAACAGTGGTAAAAAGAAAGAACCATTGAAGATCGAAAAAAAAACAGATTAAGAAGTTAAGAGGTGGACAGAGTAGTTCATCTAGCTCCAGTGTTTCCAGTCCGAGTTATACTGGAGTATACTGCAGAACTTGCGGAGGAAGACATTCCACCGAACACTGCCAGGGAGTACTTAGTAGATGCAATGTCTGTAAACAGTCGGGACACTTTGCGAGAGTTTGTCCTCAAAGAGATTCCCGAAGATTTTAGGGAACAGAATCATCTGATGACACTGATTGTGGAACAGACCCAGATATAGTAACATGTACTATTATTTATGATTCTATTGCATATGTATTGATATATACTAATGCATTTGTTAAGAATATCTTTGACTGAGTTGCATGGAGATATGCTATATCTGTTGGGTTGCTTGTACTGTAGTATTGATTTCCTAGCTTGTTGAGGAAAATGTTGATATCAGAGATTTCTGTGACATATTATATACTACAGGAAGATAAGAATGAGATCGAGTTAGATTCTGATGTACTTGTGTTTTAGGATTTGATTGCATTATTGATATGAATATGCTGAACAAGTACAGACATATTGTAGAATTTTTTCAGAAATGGTAAGATTCAGACCAAAGATAACTAATCAGTGGAGATACCACGATAAGGATTCTAGATTTAGAATTCCTTTGATATCTGTATTGTATATGACTCGATTAGTACAGAAAGGAGCAGATTGCATCCTTATGTATTCAGTAGATCCACTGAAATCGAGTTTAGTATTGACAGATTGGTCAGTATTATACAAGTTGACTGATGTTTGCCTAGATAAGATTTCAGAATGGTGTTATATCAGAAAGATAAAGTTCAGAATTGAATGGAGATCAGGTATTGTTTGTATAGTAGATTTAGTACAGAATGGTATTGACTATACAGAATGATACAAAATGAATTGAAAGAATATTTGAAAGATCATATTAAATATTCTGATAATTATGATTCTTGTATACAGAAATTGTTCAGATATGTACTTTGTTGAAACAGATTGTATGCAGAATAGATGATATCTGATGTTAGTATACTAATTGATTTTGAGACAGTTGATATGGTGATCAGTGACTGATCAGATACCGATATCAGAAAGATCAGAAGGTCAGGAATGTCAGAATTGTCAGAGATTGATATTATATGAATTGACAGATTATCTGATATGATTGTGTTTTGAACTGCTTGAGAATTATGGCTTCTAGATCAGTATTTTATACAAATCGTATTGCTTGGGGAGCATATTATATTTGCAGATGATATATAGCAGTTGATCAGAATGGCATGAAGATCTGATTGATCTGACAGAATTGATAGTATTGTTAGAATTTACAATCCTATATAGATTTACTAGATTAGTATAGATTATTGTTATTCTGAATCAGTATTGATACAGATTTTATGAACCGTTGAGAGTACATACAGTTCAGCTTGTATCAGAAATGAATTCGAGAATTTCAGCAGTTCAGAAACGTGATCAGAGTGGTCAGAACAGTATTTCGATAATCAGAGCAGAGTATCGGTCAGAGAAACAGATATGTGATTTTGTGTTTTGTATGAATTGACTAGCTTGTGATATCAGAATGTTTCAGTATTGTATAACAGAATTGATATTGATAGGCAGAGCCGAATACCAGGTAGGTATTTCTTCTTTAATTTTTATTATTAACTGATTTGTTTATATAGAATATTTGAATTTGAAATTACAGATAGTGTCAGAAATGCGCTGTAGTGACTTCAGTTTTCATGTTTGTGACTGAGAATGTTTGATATTCGAACAGACAGTTTTGATATAGACAGATTAGATCAGTCGTGACAGAATTTGTACAGAAATGTTGGCAGAAATTGTATTGACATGTCTGAATCGCTAACAGAAAAGACAGAAAGATAGAAATCAGAAGATTTATTACAGACTTAGTATATTTCTGATTCGACATGGGGAGTATATTTCGATGAATTTCGTAATGAGATTATCCCAATATGTTCCAGATTGTGATATAATATGATTATGATTGACAGATTGTTCAATCTATATCTATTAGTTTGTACAAGATGATGTACAAACAGAACTAAATGACACAGATTGATGTCAGAACATAGTCAGAGTGACTAGAATGTAGAAGTAGACTATATCAGATTGTGATTTTGATTAAGTTTGCAATTATGGCAGATCATACCATAAGTTATTTTACAGATGATTTACAGATTGACAGATAGTCAGAGTGTATTGTCCAGATATTGGGAGATTTTGGTAGAATTATAGAGTGCTGGATGTTAGCACTAAGAGATATGACTTATTATCACTGCATGATAATACCTATCAGCCTACCAGATTGGTAATGAGATAGTTTCAGTCAGGACAGTATACAGTGAATACTACAGATTTCTAGTTCTTTTGAAGAAAATTCGAAAGAAAATGAAGATAGTTCAGAATGAACATATGTTATAACCAACATCGGATGATGATGATTGGTATTTGAAGTCGAGGATTGAATATGTCCTAGATCGAGAGCAACAGATTTGATGATAGTTGGCTTATTGAATTATTATAGACTATGGAGTGGTTTATACGGATGTTGTATAACCAACATGGCCAGATTGACTTTGTCAGAGTTAATTTGAGAAGTATTATGATAATATATTTCATGAAGTCTTATTCCAGATTTGAAATCAGAAGTTGATACAAGAACGAGATTTCAGAATGGAGTCAGTGAGATGAGAGTTGATTTAAACTCTGTTATACATTTCTGCTAATATGTCTGAATCGATTATTTAGGAGTTCGAGGACGAACTCAGATCTAAGAGGGGGAGAAATGTAAGGCCCGAGATTTAATTACTGTAATCAGATGACGATTAAATGGTCAGAATTGTGATTAGTAAATATCACAGGAGCCAAATAAAACGTGGAAGGAGAAGCCGGGCATTGTTGCATTGTGAGCCAAGATTTCGGGCAGAATATGTGGCGCCCGAGCGGTAAAAAAGCACCGCCCGAGCGCCAAGGCATCACAAGAATTCGGACAGAAAGGCTGGCGCCCGAACGGTAAAGATTTACCGCTCGAGCGCCAATGGAATAAAGAGCCACGCACCGAACAGAAAGTGTCGCGCCCGAGCGGTACTTTCTTACCGCTCGAGCGCGAGACGTGGAATAGGCGAGACGAGACACTTGGCTTCTTGCATGCATCGTATATGTATATATATATATATATATATAAATATATATATATATATATATATATATATATATATGTATACTTCGAAAAATTCTTCAGAAACGAGGATAAAGAATCGAGAAAGGTTTCTGAAAAAGAGTGAAATATCCTTACGCCTTTTGTGAGAAATCCGTCCGTTCGATTTTGAATCCAACTTCAGTACTGTGTTCCTATCAACGCAGACTACAACTGGACGTAAGTTTTGTTACGTTTAGACAAGATTTGAATTTAGGATATTGTCAGAATTGAATATGATTCATATATGGTGTTTCTGCTACCGTAGACACTGTATAATTGAAGTCAGACTGAAGAACAGACTGGTTATGAAATTGTTATGATTTTCAGAGTCGATTTGACTGAGATTCGATATCATATTTGTGTTATCGTTGAGATTTTAAATTGTATTAATACCGATTATGACTCGTGGTATTATATCTGTGGTGCTCAGAATGACGGGGTATTCAGATTGTATTGTTATGCCGTCGAAACATCAGTTGATTAGATTGATGAGATTCAGTAATGATTTCGATTGTAACGTGATATCGTTGATATTAATTAGATTGTACCTTGTTCAGATATAGATCAGATTATATACTGATTTGAGTATTGATCAGAACAGGTTTTGATTCGAGTTATATACTGATGTTGTATTTATATGATTGTCATTGCCAGACTGGGTATGGACAGATCAGAATACGAGACTTCGTCTTCGTCAGACCGGGAAGATCAAGGTATAAATTAATGTTGAGTTGGGATTGCACAACTCAAGTGAGGTTTGACTTGAGTTTCCCTAAATCACATACTTTATTTTATTGCATTGATATTTGCAGATTATCAGATTGATATGTTAATGTATTGACTTAGAACAGAGTCAGAGTCCGAGTCTAGGGCAGACAGCCTAGCTAGGGTAGAACCGCCGAGTCTTTCTCAGACCCGATAAGACTCTAGACTTACGGTGTATCGACGAGCTTCAGATGTAGATCGACGTCTATCTCAGACACACTCGATACAGCATACCAAAGTCTAAATTAGATTGGGATCCCTAGATTTGAGATAAGATAAGATTAGATCACGAGTCATTGATTCATGTAGTCAGATTAGATACATGCTTCGATGTTTGTTTATGCTTTTATATAGGTTTTATATGATTGCATGTATACATTGTTTATACTGGGATATTCATATCTCACCGGAGTTATCCGGCTGTTGTCTTGTTTGTATGTGTGCATGACAACAGGTGGGACAGGTACAGGGTCGCAGAGATGAAGACAGACTGAGATTAGAGTGGTGATACCGGACTTGGACTAGAGCTAGGGTTTAAACACTTGATTGTAGTTGTTGAACCTGAGCATGTATGATTGTATATTTTATCAGAGTGATACTTTTATACTGATATGTATAGTAGTTTGATTCCATTACCTTCCGCATTTAAAAAAAAAAAAATTAGACCCTGTTTATTATACTTGATTAATTAGTCCCAATCATGATTAAAAAGATGATTAGCGTCCGGGTCCCCACACCAAATCCCCCCGGCCGAGCCAATCCTCCCTGCACATGCTACTGAACCTGCGCACCTCCTTGATGCTCTCGGGTGGAGTCCTAGCTTGCTAGAACTCCTCCCCAGCCCCTTGTCTCGTGTCCTAGCATGGCTAGGACTCTTCCCTGACTCAGACCATGACCCAGCCTTGACCTCAGACGAGCCATGCAAGGCCTAGCCTTTTATTCCCAAAAACGAGCCCCTATGACACACGATCACATGTTTCGGTTCCAGCTTTCTGTTCTTGTGCGTGTGCAGCATATTGTGCATGATTTTAGGCCTTTAAACTTGTGTAAAAAAATCCCATATTACTTCCTAGTCATGGCAGCCCCTTAGGTACATGAGTTTCATTATTTTTGGATCAAATTTCATGTTTTAAAAACCACATAAGATGCATGAACGAAAATAATAAGATGTGTGGTTTGTTTTCATTCAAAACATGCTTAAACAAATACTATGATGTGATAGATGCTTGAAGGAAAGAATATGACATGCCTTTGCGTAGATTTACGCACGAAAAACGTTTGACGATGCGAAGAACTTTGACGTACATAGAAGACCCTAGGATGAATTCTCTTCAAAGCTCACGAGTTTCCCTTCAATTCTATGGTGTGTGTGCTTTAGGGCTGCTAGGAGTTTTTGAGTGTGCGGAGTGTGTGTGAGGCGTGAGTTGTGAGGTTTGGGGGGAAGGGTTTAGCTTAATTATACTAATTAAATTGTGTGTGCAAGTTTAGGGCCCATTAGTATGGTATAATAGGCCCAAAAAGTCCAATATTAAATATTAAAAATATTTTGAGCAGTGAAAAGTTTGTGAATTTATTCGTCGAGTTGTCAACACGTTCGTATTTTTGTGGAAAAACCACTACCGATAAAAATTACGTCCCGGCGAATAAAATCACCTCAAAACTCATTATTTTCAAAAATAAGAAAAAACATCAGTCATATTTAAATAATTAAAAACAATTATTTAATAAAACATTTTCTATTTTTCAGCCCTCGGTCTCCGTTCCTCGGTCGCAACTCGAATAACCCTTAAAAGTACATTTTAATGCAACAATGTAGAAAAGTATATTTTAAACATGTTAATATGCACAAATAATTAATTTATGCAATTAAAACAACTAATTGAAATACACAGGGAATTTAATAACTTTTATGCATGTGATTCGTGTTGACCTTTGAATTTTCGGGACGTTACAATTTATTTAGTAATACTTAAATGGAAATTATGATGTATAATTCAACAATTATAAAGTTATTGATGATGTGATTCAGCGGCTACCAAAACTTCAAATTTTCATCAAATCTACTCATGACAAAAATTTATGGATGAGTTATATGAAAAATATTTTTGAGTTGCATGTAATTTTAAAAAATAATGCATACTAATTATAAGTTTCAGAAATTATGAGATATATCCCAAGAACTAGAAACCATGGATGATTTCTTTAATGATAACCAATTTCTCCTCTAATCTAACCAAGAACAACAATTCATGGATTTTGCATCTAAGTTAAGAAATATTTTGACATAGATAAAGAAGAATATTGTATTTTAAAGAAAAAATATGTATTCTATTCACGTATAAAAAGAACTTGTGCCTCAGAAAGCCAAAAAATAAAATTTATTTTTATATAATTTGCGGGATTATCATAAAAGATATATTTTTATATACCAAATCGAAACAAGTTTTAAATTGAACGTGATATATCAATAACTTTGCATTTCAAAGTTAATTCAAATCAAAATTTTAAAAAAATATCCCAGATATTTTAAATAAATTAAATAATTTCACTCCCCCGCATCTACCAGGGGCGGGGGAGTGGTGTTAAATAATTCCACGATAATTATTTATACATAAATATTACACATATATAATTTATATATACGAATTACATACATATTTATAATTATTTCATGAGCGTACATTTAAAATATTTTTAACTATTTATTTAATGATACTTAAATGGAAATTATGGTATGTAACTTAAGAATTAGAAAGTTATTGAAGATGTAATTCATCGGTTACAAGTCTTCAATTTCTCATCAAATTTATTCATGACAAAAAAAAATTATAGATGATTTATATGAAAAATATTTTTGAGTTGTATGTAATTTAAAAAATAATTCATACTTATAAGTTTAAAAAATTATGAGATATTTCTCAAGAACTAGAAATCATGGATGATTTCTTTAATGATGATCAATTTCTCCTCCATTATAAGCAGGAAGAACAATTTATCGATTTTGCATCTAAGTTAAAAAAAAAAAATTGATACAGATAACCAAGAATACCGAATGCATAGAGTTGTATGTATTTTAAAAAAAAATTACGTACTCTATCCACGTATAAAAAGAACCCATGACTCAGAAGGCAAAAACTTGTGTGAGACGGTCTCACGGGTCGTATTTGTGAGACGGATATATTATTTGGGTCACCTATGAAAAAGTATTACTTTTTATGCTAAACGCTATGTTTGGTTCGAATGATAGGATTAAAGAATGATTGGTACATAAATGATAAATAAATGATTATGTAAAGAATTGTAAGGTGTGCTGAAATCTTTGTTGTGTTTGGTGAGATTTTTAAGGGTGTGACTAACTGATGGATTAATTCTGAATTACCAAAACTACCCTTTAACATTTTTTTAATTAAAATATTAACACCCTTTTTTGATACCTATCTGCCCATTGCTTTCGACTCATTTGGTCCGCACAATCTCTTCGATTCAAACCCTAGCCGCGACGTGCGGAAAAAACCCCGCATAGATGTACGATTTTGTTGCCGAACATCTCTGTATCGTGATTTGTCTCAGGTGAATCAGAAAGGCGACGAGGGGAAATTGGATTGTGCGTTTTCGTGTTCGATCGAAATCGCAATAAAAAGTGACATAGAAAAGCGTTGCGCGGAAGGAAAATCGCCCTCCAACCTTCTCATTGGCCGTGTATGTGAGTATTATCGACGAAATTTTAGATAAATTTTATTTACAACTTAGGTTTTATTTTCCATTCTCTTTCGTATAACTCTAAAAGCTGCTATTCTAGGTTGCAAGTTGTATGGGTGTCTGTTTTACATGTTAATCAGCTGTCATTTTTCCGTTGTTTGCTAGTTTAGTACTTAATTCCTCATATTTTGGGTGGAAGTTGGAAAATAGTTTTCTGTTTTCTGTGTTCACCATATTGTTTGTAGTTTCGAGTACAATATTTGTGTAAAATTGTATTCTAACTATATATTTTTATATGTCTATCTCCTGTTAAAGTTCATTAAATTAATATTTTCCATAGATTTGATGGATGTCAAGACACTACCACAATGCGAGTGCGGGAATGGGTACATGGTATTACGTGAAGCTGGTCAATATTCAACCAGACCGGAGCAATACTACTATATATGTCTCGCCGGTTTGAAACATCGGAACCGATTCTATTGGTACGATGAATATAATGTTCAAAACTTTTCTACGAACAATGAACCAGCATCAAAAATCGAAATGGGTTCAAATTTGTCAGCAAATGCCAATTGTCCTGCTACACTTCGCCGGCACACACAAACACGCAACCCAACTGGTAGTTCACTATCTTCGACTGTGAAGAATGACGATACAATTGACCCGAAACAACACGTTGAAACTAATTCGGTTATGTCATCGACCACAGCCGGGACACCCGACAGTGCAGTGGAGCAAACACCTATATCGGTGGAACAAGTTTGTTGTTGTTTTGGTTCCTTTTGCATATTACTTTGTGTGATGATGTTTTTCATGCTTGTTTCGATTATTTCTACGTAAGTGATATGTTGTGCCAAGGATTATTGTTTTGTTATCTCGTGGTTCGAACTAGATAAACGTTCATGTTTTAGATCGAATATGTGATTGACTACTTGTTGCCACTTTTTTGTAATATTGATTATGAAAGTGTTCGGTGATGTAATTGTTTTCTTGTTTCAATGAGGCAGTGGTAATCCGTTACTTTGTTGGCATTTTTATTATCATGTACAATATAATTTGGAATGTAGTTGCATCATTACATTTTTAATCTTGGCTTGCATCAAACAATGTAGCTTCAGTATTAACCACATCTAAAGGATGCAATGGTAAGATTACAGTAAGAAACTCATTCTCTCATTTTCAGATTCTACTTTATCTTAAAAATCCACATCAACTTAGTTCAACAACTTTTTGAATAGGAATTGCTGTTTTGAAGAGGACGGCTACTGGTTAGGGATTGAGGGGCAATAGTGTTCATGACTTATGCTTCTTCAGTTGTATTCAATTCAAGTCAACTGAACCTTCTTCCTTGTTGCAGCCGAAGGTTGGTTATTTGTATATGTTCTATTTCCACTTGGGTTGGATATGTAGACAAATTTTGGAAGATTGATGGGATAAGCTTTAAATGATGTTCTCTTTGTTATACATTACATTTGGCATTTACTGCAACAAAATTTATTGTATAGGTATAGGGTTTGACCTACATTGTCTACAATATCAAATCAAATAAATTTGATATCTTAGAGGATATGCCATTAATTTTGGTAGTTTTGTGTGTAATAAATGCATTATGTTGTGTATCTAAGGGAGTGGTGTATGTTAAATTGTTGTGTGCAATTCATGCAGCCGGAATTAACACAAATCTTCTTCCCGTAGACTACAAAATGTCAGTCACTTTCCATAGCTGCTCTCAAGATTCAGTTACCAGCAAGTATGTAATACCGGTGATCTCCCTGTTATCTGATGAAGAAATCGATGGTGATGATAAAACTGGAGAAAACGCGAAGAACGAAACCAAGGTGGGTGTGACTCCAAAAGTGTCTGTGAAGAAAGAAGCAGCCCGAGCAACGACTTCTGACATTGTCGCTCACACATATTACAAGGAATTAATGAAGCATTTAAGCAGGAACAAGCGTGGGTGTGTTGCAGAGAGTAGGTCGATCAAGAAGCGTGTTGCAACAGAGAAAAACGTTCCAGTTGTTGTCATCGAAACATCGGACGACACAACTGGGTAAACATGTTAATTTATTCCATAGGTGATATGCTCTTGCAACCACCCTTTTGTTTATTTTGGATGGTACTTTTGTTGTAAATATGTACTGGATGTTTAGGTGGGAAAGAGTAGTTTGGTTTCTTCATGTGGCACAATCGGTTGTTTAAGAAGTATTGTTATTACGTTTTGATGCTTAATCTTCAGCGACTTGTAATGAACGTATGATAGTTGTTTGTGTATGTAATATCATTTTGTATTTTAAACCAATTTGCAGAGGAATCTAATTGTTTATTGAAAGAGACCATGTAGACGAGAAAGAACGAAACAACTTCAGTACACAAAAATGATATCATTTTGTGTAGCAAACCCATTTCCAGTGGAATCTAGTTGTTTGATGAAAGAGACCATGTAGACAATAATGTACGAAACAAATTTGGTACACGAAAATTAAGGAAACAACTTCTACGAACAGAAAGTTACATTATTTCATGTCAATACTTAGTAAAAAATATTATATTGAAGATAAAAAGCTTGTAATTAAAAAACATAATGTACAAATTTTTAAGAATACATACAGCTACGGCATAACTAATCGATTGGTGACAGAAAATCAATGAAGGTATATCATACTTAATTCCTTACAAAAGTAAAGTTTGAGAAAGCATTGTCAATAATAATGCCATTTCCTTGCACTGCAGAAGAAACGTCTGAACGTGTAGCGAAATTACAAATATAGCTTCGTCGTAGCCACTCATTCAAAACAAGAAACGAGTCAACAAAAGACATGAAAGTATTACATGAACACACGTTCATAAGTTCAAAAAAAAAATTTGCATGGAAAGTTACTAGTACCCAAAAAGTGCTGCATGCAAAGCCATCCCGTCAACATCATCTTAGCAACCTTCTCATTAACACCTTCTCACTAACGTCAATCTTCCGTGAAGAACCTAAAGGGGGGGTGAATAGGTTCTTTAAGGCCCTTTAGCGTTTTTAAAACGAGTTTGCAAAAATTGCAAGCGGAAGACTTTAGGGACAATCACAAATAAAAATGAATGCGTAAAGTAAGTGCGTAAAATAAATGCGTAGTAAAGTAAATGCGTAAAGTAAAGAGGGATAGAGATGTTTATGGAAGTTCGACGAAGAATCGTCTACGTCTCCCCTTCTCGATGAGGATCGAGGTATCACTATGACGACTTGGCTTTAGGAGCTCCAAGCTAGCTTTTACAACCACGCCTCGATGCGTCTACTTGGCCTTGAGGGCTCCAAGGATAGCCACGAACTTTTCAACCCACTCGAGAGTATTACTTTCACTCTTTTTCTACAACTCTTTTGATATTACAACTCTTTTAATCAACGCACACAAGAGATAGTAGAAAGCTTTGTAAGAGACAAGAGAGAATGGAGTGGGATGATTGAGAATGCATCCTCAAAGGCCTATTTATACTAGTCTTGGACGCCAAGGTTCGGATCTTCTGTTTATACTTCGGAACGTCCGATGTGATTGAAATCAATTTGCGTAATTTCTGGAATGACTTCGGATCTTCCGATCTTGACTTCGTAGGGTCCGAACATATGCTTCGGAGGGACCGATCAAACTCCGTTTCTTCCGAACAATTCTTTCAGACAGTGTATGAACAGCTTCGGAAGGTCCGAACTCCAGTTCGTACCGTCCGAACATTCCCGCGTTTCCGGAGATTTGAAATCTTCAACACTTCGTATCTTCCGATCATGTCCATCGTAGCGTCCGAAATCTACTCAATCAAATCAGTCAGATCAAATTGTCTCCGAATTGAAGTGATTTGATTGCTTGTGTTCGGAACGTCCGATCACGTCTTCGGAACGTCCGAACTTGCTCCTCGCAGCTTCCGAACAGCTTCTATTTTGCTTCTGATTTGCATAATTTCGGAACGTCCGAACCAAATTTCGGATCTTCCGAACGTAACCTTGTTCTTAATTTCCTGCATGCCTCAATATAAAACATTAGTACATTTTTAATCCAAGTTTTGGTATCATCAAAACAAAAACTTTGGGATATGTTACAGCATTAAAAACATTAATCTCATCCTCGAGATTTGTATGCGTTTAAGGCGTAACAATCTCCCCCTTTTTGATGATCACAAAACTTGGTTAAAAATTGAGAAACAATAATCAACATAATATTAAATGTTATTAAATAACTCCCCCTTAATCAAATAACAAATCTAAGAGGTTGAATTAATAGCAATTTATTTAATAACCATTTAATAGCAATTTTAACCAAATAAATTCTCCCCCTTTTTGCGATAATCAAAAAGACATAAGCATAAAGAGAGACAAATAAACAGGTAAAATATCCACTAATAAATGCAAGATGAGGAACGGTGATTCCGAAGTAGCCAAGATGAGGAACACCTAAAATTTAAAATATTTAGCACATAAATGAATGTTGAGCCATAATTATGGATAAATACAATTAATTTGTATTATCCGACATTATAATGCTCACATTAATAATACTCCCCCTCAATTTAACAAATATGTACGAGAGTATTTGACTAATGTTTACAACTCAATCATGCCAAGTTCACCACGCAAACGAGTAAAAGTAGATTCTCTAGTGGTTTTGTAAAAATATCAGCAATTTGATTCTTGGTGTCAACATAGTGAAGTTCAACATCATTTTGCTCAATGTGATCACGAATAAAATGATGTCGAATGTCAATATGTTTTGTACGAGAATGTTGAACTGGATTCTTTGTTAGACATATGGTGCTTGTATTATCACAAAAGATTGAAATTTTTGAAAAAATAACACAATAGTCGAGTAATTGATACTTCATCCAAAGAATTTGTGCACAACAACTACCGGCAGCCATATACTCGGCCTCGGTCGTTGAAAGTGCAACACAGTTTTGCTTTTTAGAAAACCATGACACCAAGCAATTTCCCAAAAAGAAACAAGTACCACTAGTGCTCTTTCTATCCACCTTATATCCTCCAAAGTCGGCATCACAGTAAGCTTTTAAATCGAAAAATGAGTTCTTAGAATACCATAATCCGAGATTTGGAGTATTTGAAAGATATTTGAAAATGCGTTTTAAGGCGAATAAGTGTGATTCCTTTGGACATGATTGAAATCGTGCACACAAGCAAACACTAAACATAATGTCAGGTCTACTAGCAGTCGCATAGAGTAGGGAGCCAATCATGCTACGAAATAATTTTTGGTCAACAGGTTTACCTCCCTCATCTTTGTCGAGTCTGACTGTCGTGCTCATAGGTGTGGATGAGGCTTTGGAATACTCCATCCCAAACTTTTTGAGCATCTCCTTGATGTACTTCCCTTGGTTGACAAAGAAACCATCCTTGCATTGCTTGATTTGGAGACCAAGGAAGTAGTTGAGCTCGCCCATCATGCTCATCTCAAAGTGATCCTGCATAAGCTTAGAAAAATCTCTACACAAGTGTTCATTAGTAGCACCAAAAATAATATCATCTACATATATTTGTACTATCAGCAAATCATTATCTTTAGTCAAGGTAAACAAGGTAATATCAACTTTACCCCTACAAAAACCGTTAGACAGCAAGAAAGTAGACAATTTCTCATACCAAGCTCTAGGAGCTTGTTTCAAACCATACAAAGCCTTATCAAGTTTATACACATAATCAGATAAGTGCACATCTTCAAAACCAACAGGTTGCTCAACATACACTTCTTCTTTCAAATCACCATTAAGAAAAGCACTTTTAACATCCATTTGAAACAATTTAAAGTCTCTAGAGCAAGCAAAAGCAAGTAGCATGCGAATGGATTCTAGTCTAGCAACAGGGGCATAAGTCTCATCATAATCAATTCCCTCTTCTTGACTATATCCTTTAGCTACTAGCCTAGCTTTATTTCTAGTGATTGTACCATGCTCATCTAACTTGTTCCTAAATACCCATTTAGTTCCTATGACAGGTCTATCAGTGGGTCTAGGTACAAGATTCCAAACTTTATTCCTTCTAAATTCATTTAGTTCATCTTGCATAGCAATAATCCAAGAATCATCAAGTAAAGCTTCTTCTATGTTCTTAGGCTCTATGTGAGAAAGAAAAGCAAGATAATTGCACATATTAGAAGAGCGAGTAGATACTCCCTTCGATGGGCTACCAATGATGAGGTCCATGGGATGATCCTTGTGCGTAGTCCACTCCTTCGGAAGAGGTGCGTCCTCTTGATCTTTAGGAACATCATCTAGGCTTGTGGACTCCAACTCTTCGCCAAGGATATCTATATCATCATCATCAGAAACAACAGGTCTAGGCAAGCAAGGGTTAGTTTCATCAAATATGACATGAATAGATTCTTCAACTAGTAAAGTGCGTTTATTAAAGACTCTATATGCTTTGCTAGAAGTAGAGTAACCAAGAAAGATACCTTTGTCCGATTTAGCATCGAACTTACCCAGGTTGTCCTTACCATTGTTGTGGATGAAGCATTTTGATCCAAAAGCGCGGAAGTAAGAAATGTTAGGCTTTCTCCCTCTCCATAGTTCGTATGGAGTTTTCTTGAGAATTGGCCTTATTGATACGCGATTGATGATGTAACAAGCAGAACTCATCGCTTCAGCCCAAAAATATTTTGGTAGAGAATGCTCACATAGCATGGTCCTTGCAATCTCTACTAGGGTCCTATTCTTCCTCTCAACGACACCGTTTTGTTGAGGAGTTCTAGGACAAGAAAAATTGTGACCAATGCCTTTGCTTTGACAAAAAATTGAAAAATTTTCATTTTGAAATTCCGTTCCGTGGTCACTACGGATTTGTTTGATCAACAGATTTTTCTCATTTTCAACCTTTTTGACAAAAATTTTGAAATGATCAAAGGCATCACTTTTGTGGGCTAAAAACAATGTCCAAGTAAAACGTGAAAAATCATCCACAATGACAAAAGCATAGGATTTACCTCCTAGACTAGTTGTCCTCGAGGGACCACATAAATCTAGGTGAAGTAATTCAAGGGGCATAGAAGTGGATACAAAAGTTTTATTTTTGAAAGATTCCTTTGTGTGTTTACCAAGTTGACAAGCATCACAAAAAGAATCTAATTTTAAATTCAGCTTTGGCATTCCGGAAACTAGGTCAAGTTTTAAAAGTTTTTCTATGGTGCTCATCCCAACATGACCAAGTCGTCTATGCCAAAGAATGTTGTCATCAACATTTAATGTTACAAGGCTTTTTATTTTTGAAAAAGATGAAATCTTTAAATCGACCTTGTAAACATTTTCACTACTATAACCTTTGAAACTAATGGATTTGTCAGTAGTGAGTGATACAGTGCAATCGTGTGGTGTGAATTTGACTTCATAACCCCTATCGCACAATTGACTAATGCTTAGGAGGTTATGTTTAAGTCCTTTCACAAGAAGTACATCATCAATAATAGTAGAGTTAGATATACCTATTGAGCCGATGCCTTCTATGATCCCTTTGCTGTTGTCTCCAAAGGTCACCGATCCCTTTTCTTTTGGTCGAATGGATTGTAGCAGCTTCTTTTCTCCCGTCATGTGTCGAGAGCATCCACTGTCAAGATACCAAGTGCTCGATGACTTGTCTCCCCTTTGTCCCTACAAGATTGAGTAGTTGGTACCCGTTTCTTTGGGTCCTTTGAGGTTAGTAGTAGTTGGGGATTTGGGGATCCATTTCCAATAACTATTCTTGTTGGGTTGGTGTCTAAGTTTCTTGCATTTAGGTCTTATGTGGCCTATCTTACAACAGTAAGTGCATGTTGGTGGTGTTCTTGGTTTTGCCTTTGCGATAAGACTAACGAAGTTGACTGATTTCTTTTCATATCCTAGACCTCCTTTGTCGAAGTTACACCTTTGCATGCTCAAGAGGTTTTCTAGTTTACCGCTACTCACATTGAACTTGTTGAAGGCTTTCTCTAAGTCTCTTAGGTTTGTCTTGAGCTTAGTGTTGTCATGCATCCTAGCTTCTAGTTCAGTTTTAAGTTGCTTATTCTCATATCTAAGTGACTTAGCCTTATTGTACATACTAGTGTAAGCGGAGAGTAATTCATTGTAAGAGGGTACCTCGTCGTCATCCGAGTCGGTCAGATGATCTTCCTTCGCCATGAAGCATAGGATAGACTCCTCTTCGTTGTCGCTGTCGCTCCACGTGGCTAGAAGGACCTTCTTCTTGTCTTTGCCGGCCTTCTTCTTGGAGGGACACTCGTTTGCATAGTGACCCTTTTGTTGACAGTTGTAGCAGGTCACTTCCTTCTCAATCTTCTTGTCCTTCTTGTTGAAGTTGGAACTCCGCATGAATCTTTTGAACTTTCTAGTGAGGAGTGCCATTTCTTCATCGTCGCTATCTTCAAGTTGACTGGTCAAGGCGATCCCTTTCGCCTTTACTTTGTCGTCATCTTTCTTTGTCTCCTTCCGGGTAGATACTTCAAGTTCATGGGTCTTTAGGGTCCCATGAAGTTGATCAAGGTCGTAGGATGCCGCATCTCCCTTGTTAGATTCAATGATAGCCGTGCGCTTTGCATCCCATTCCGCCGGTAGTGCTCGAAGGGCTCTCCTCCACACTTGTTTAGTTGGGTAGTTCTCACCAAGTTGGGCAAGCTCATTGATGATTTGAATGAGCCGCCGGAACATGGTGTCGATATCCTCCTTGGGTTCCATCTCAAAGGTCTCGTACTTGAGTTGGAGAAGATCTATCTTCGTTTCTTTGACTTGATTGGTTCCCTCGTGGCAAATCTTTAATTTGTCCCAAATCTCTTTGGCGGAGGTGCAAGCCGAGATTCGGTTGTATTCATTCATATCTAGGGAACAATGAAGAATATTCATAGCTTTAGCATTTTGAGAGATAAGTTTCATATCGTCCTTGGTGAAGTCATCCATTCCCTTAGGAATTTCCTTATCATCCACCGTTTTCATGGGGATATAGGGACCTTTCACCGTTATTTTCCAAAGGTCGTAATCGACGGATTGGATGTATAGAGATATTCTATTCTTCCAATATCCGTAATTAGTACCATTGAAAAGAGGAGGACGATTTGTGGATTGTCCTTGGGCATACTCGCTTGCTAGATTGGCCATTTAAAAGATTTTGAAAAATCTGGCTCTGATACCACTTGAAGAACCTAAAGGGGGGGTGAATAGGTTCTTTAAGACCCTTTAGCGTTTTTAAAACGAGTTTGCAAAAATTGCAAGCGGAAGACTTTAGGGACAATCACAAATAAAAATGAATGCGTAAAGTAAGTGCGTAAAATAAATGCGTAGTAAAGTAAATGCGTAAAGTAAAGAGGGATAGAGATGTTTATGGAAGTTCGACGAAGAATCGTCTACGTCTCCCCTTCTCGATGAGGATCGAGGTATCACTATGACGACTTGGCTTTAGGAGCTCCAAGCTAGCTTTTACAACCACGCCTCGATGCGTCTACTTGGCCTTGAGGGCTCCAAGGATAGCCACGAACTTTTCAACCCACTCGAGAGTATTACTTTCACTCTTTTTCTACAACTCTTTTGATATTACAACTCTTTTAATCAACGCACACAAGAGATAGTAGAAAGCTTTGTAAGAGACAAGAGAGAATGGAGTGGGATGATTGAGAATGCATCCTCAAAGGCCTATTTATACTAGTCTTGGACGCCAAGGTTCGGATCTTCTGTTTATACTTCGGAACGTCCGATGTGATTGAAATCAATTTGCGTAATTTCTGGAATGACTTCGGATCTTCCGATCTTGACTTCGTAGGGTCCGAACATATGCTTCGGAGGGACCGATCAAACTCCGTTTCTTCCGAACAATTCTTTCAGACAGTGTATGAACAGCTTCGGAAGGTCCGAACTCCAGTTCGTACCGTCCGAACATTCCCGCGTTTCCGGAGATTTGAAATCTTCAACACTTCGTATCTTCCGATCATGTCCATCGTAGCGTCCGAAATCTACTCAATCAAATCAGTCAGATCAAATTGTCTCCGAATTGAAGTGATTTGATTGCTTGTGTTCGGAACGTCCGATCACGTCTTCGGAACGTCCGAACTTGCTCCTCGCAGCTTCCGAACAGCTTCTATTTTGCTTCTGATTTGCATAATTTCGGAACGTCCGAACCAAATTTCGGATCTTCCGAACGTAACCTTGTTCTTAATTTCCTGCATGCCTCAATATAAAACATTAGTACATTTTTAATCCAAGTTTTGGTATCATCAAAACAAAAACTTTGGGATATGTTACAGCATTAAAAACATTAATCTCATCCTCGAGATTTGTATGCGTTTAAGGCGTAACAATCTCCCCCTTTTTGATGATCACAAAACTTGGTTAAAAATTGAGAAACAATAATCAACATAATATTAAATGTTATTAAATAACTCCCCCTTAATCAAATAACAAATCTAAGAGGTTGAATTAATAGCAATTTATTTAATAACCATTTAATAGCAATTTTAACCAAATAAATTCTCCCCCTTTTTGCGATAATCAAAAAGACATAAGCATAAAGAGAGACAAATAAACAGGTAAAATATCCACTAATAAATGCAAGATGAGGAACGGTGATTCCGAAGTAGCCAAGATGAGGAACACCTAAAATTTAAAATATTTAGCACATAAATGAATGTTGAGCCATAATTATGGATAAATACAATTAATTTGTATTATCCGACATTATAATGCTCACATTAATAATACTCCCCCTCAATTTAACAAATATGTACGAGAGTATTTGACTAATGTTTACAACTCAATCATGCCAAGTTCACCACGCAAACGAGTAAAAGTAGATTCTCTAGTGGTTTTGTAAAAATATCAGCAATTTGATTCTTGGTGTCAACATAGTGAAGTTCAACATCATTTTGCTCAATGTGATCACGAATAAAATGATGTCGAATGTCAATATGTTTTGTACGAGAATGTTGAACTGGATTCTTTGTTAGACATATGGTGCTTGTATTATCACAAAAGATTGAAATTTTTGAAAAAATAACACAATAGTCGAGTAATTGATACTTCATCCAAAGAATTTGTGCACAACAACTACCGGCAGCCATATACTCGGCCTCGGTCGTTGAAAGTGCAACACAGTTTTGCTTTTTAGAAAACCATGACACCAAGCAATTTCCCAAAAAGAAACAAGTACCACTAGTGCTCTTTCTATCCACCTTATATCCTCCAAAGTCGGCATCACAGTAAGCTTTTAAATCGAAAAATGAGTTCTTAGAATACCATAATCCGAGATTTGGAGTATTTGAAAGATATTTGAAAATGCGTTTTAAGGCGAATAAGTGTGATTCCTTTGGACATGATTGAAATCGTGCACACAAGCAAACACTAAACATAATGTCAGGTCTACTAGCAGTCTCATAGAGTAGGGAGCCAATCATGCTACGAAATAATTTTTGGTCAACAGGTTTACCTCCCTCATCTTTGTCGAGTCTGACTGTCGTGCTCATAGGTGTGGATGAGGCTTTGGAATACTCCATCCCAAACTTTTTGAGCATCTCCTTGATGTACTTCCCTTGGTTGACAAAGAAACCATCCTTGCATTGCTTGATTTGGAGACCAAGGAAGTAGTTGAGCTCGCCCATCATGCTCATCTCAAAGTGATCCTGCATAAGCTTAGAAAAATCTCTACACAAGTGTTCATTAGTAGCACCAAAAATAATATCATCTACATATATTTGTACTATCAGCAAATCATTATCTTTAGTCAAGGTAAACAAGGTAATATCAACTTTACCCCTACAAAAACCGTTAGACAGCAAGAAAGTAGACAATTTCTCATACCAAGCTCTAGGAGCTTGTTTCAAACCATACAAAGCCTTATCAAGTTTATACACATAATCAGATAAGTGCACATCTTCAAAACCAACAGGTTGCTCAACATACACTTCTTCTTTCAAATCACCATTAAGAAAAGCACTTTTAACATCCATTTGAAACAATTTAAAGTCTCTAGAGCAAGCAAAAGCAAGTAGCATGCGAATGGATTCTAGTCTAGCAACAGGGGCATAAGTCTCATCATAATCAATTCCCTCTTCTTGACTATATCCTTTAGCTACTAGCCTAGCTTTATTTCTAGTGATTGTACCATGCTCATCTAACTTGTTCCTAAATACCCATTTAGTTCCTATGACAGGTCTATCAGTGGGTCTAGGTACAAGATTCCAAACTTTATTCCTTCTAAATTCATTTAGTTCATCTTGCATAGCAATAATCCAAGAATCATCAAGTAAAGCTTCTTCTATGTTCTTAGGCTCTATGTGAGAAAGAAAAGCAAGATAATTGCACATATTAGAAGAGCGAGTAGATACTCCCTTCGATGGGCTACCAATGATGAGGTCCATGGGATGATCCTTGTGCGTAGTCCACTCCTTCGGAAGAGGTGCGTCCTCTTGATCTTTAGGAACATCATCTAGGCTTGTGGACTCCAACTCTTCGCCAAGGATATCTATATCATCATCATCAGAAACAACAGGTCTAGGCAAGCAAGGGTTAGTTTCATCAAATATGACATGAATAGATTCTTCAACTAGTAAAGTGCGTTTATTAAAGACTCTATATGCTTTGCTAGAAGTAGAGTAACCAAGAAAGATACCTTTGTCCGATTTAGCATCGAACTTACCCAGGTTGTCCTTACCATTGTTGTGGATGAAGCATTTTGATCCAAAAGCGCGGAAGTAAGAAATGTTAGGCTTTCTCCCTCTCCATAGTTCGTATGGAGTTTTCTTGAGAATTGGCCTTATTGATACGCGATTGATGATGTAACAAGCAGAACTCATCGCTTCAGCCCAAAAATATTTTGGTAGAGAATGCTCACATAGCATGGTCCTTGCAATCTCTACTAGGGTCCTATTCTTCCTCTCAACGACACCGTTTTGTTGAGGAGTTCTAGGACAAGAAAAATTGTGACCAATGCCTTTGCTTTGACAAAAAATTGAAAAATTTTCATTTTGAAATTCCGTTCCGTGGTCACTACGGATTTGTTTGATCAACAGATTTTTCTCATTTTCAACCTTTTTGACAAAAATTTTGAAATGATCAAAGGCATCACTTTTGTGGGCTAAAAACAATGTCCAAGTAAAACGTGAAAAATCATCCACAATGACAAAAGCATAGGATTTACCTCCTAGACTAGTTGTCCTCGAGGGACCACATAAATCTAGGTGAAGTAATTCAAGGGGCATAGAAGTGGATACAAAAGTTTTATTTTTGAAAGATTCCTTTGTGTGTTTACCAAGTTGACAAGCATCACAAAAAGAATCTAATTTTAAATTCAGCTTTGGCATTCCGGAAACTAGGTCAAGTTTTAAAAGTTTTTCTATGGTGCTCATCCCAACATGACCAAGTCGTCTATGCCAAAGAATGTTGTCATCAACATTTAATGTTACAAGGCTTTTTATTTTTGAAAAAGATGAAATCTTTAAATCGACCTTGTAAACATTTTCACTACTATAACCTTTGAAACTAATGGATTTGTCAGTAGTGAGTGATACAGTGCAATCGTGTGGTGTGAATTTGACTTCATAACCCCTATCGCACAATTGACTAATGCTTAGGAGGTTATGTTTAAGTCCTTTCACAAGAAGTACATCATCAATAATAGTAGAGTTAGATATACCTATTGAGCCGATGCCTTCTATGATCCCTTTGCTGTTGTCTCCAAAGGTCACCGATCCCTTTTCTTTTGGTCGAATGGATTGTAGCAGCTTCTTTTCTCCCGTCATGTGTCGAGAGCATCCACTGTCAAGATACCAAGTGCTCGATGACTTGTCTCCCCTTTGTCCCTACAAGATTGAGTAGTTGGTACCCGTTTCTTTGGGTCCTTTGAGGTTAGTAGTAGTTGGGGATTTGGGGATCCATTTCCAATAACTATTCTTGTTGTGTTGGTGTCTAAGTTTCTTGCATTTAGGTCTTATGTGGCCTATCTTACAACAGTAAGTGCATGTTGGTGGTGTTCTTGGTTTTGCCTTTGCGATAAGACTAACGAAGTTGACTGATTTCTTTTCATATCCTAGACCTCCTTTGTCGAAGTTACACCTTTGCATGCTCAAGAGGTTTTCTAGTTTACCGCTACTCACATTGAACTTGTTGAAGGCTTTCTCTAAGTCTCTTAGGTTTGTCTTGAGCTTAGTGTTGTCATGCATCCTAGCTTCTAGTTCAGTTTTAAGTTGCTTATTCTCATATCTAAGTGACTTAGCCTTATTGTACATACTAGTGTAAGCGGAGAGTAATTCATTGTAAGAGGGTACCTCGTCGTCATCCGAGTCGGTCAGATGATCTTCCTTCGCCATGAAGCATAGGATAGACTCCTCTTCGTTGTCGCTGTCGCTCCACGTGGCTAGAAGGACCTTCTTCTTGTCTTTGCCGGCCTTCTTCTTGGAGGGACACTCGTTTGCATAGTGACCCTTTTGTTGACAGTTGTAGCAGGTCACTTCCTTCTCAATCTTCTTGTCCTTCTTGTTGAAGTTGGAACTCCGCATGAATCTTTTGAACTTTCTAGTGAGGAGTGCCATTTCTTCATCGTCGCTATCTTCAAGTTGACTGGTCAAGGCGATCCCTTTCGCCTTTACTTTGTCGTCATCTTTCTTTGTCTCCTTCCGGGTAGATACTTCAAGTTCATGGGCCTGTAGGGTCCCATGAAGTTGATCAAGGTCGTAGGATGCCGCATCTCCCTTGTTGGATTCAATGATAGCCGTGCGCTTTGCATCCCATTCCGCCGGTAGTGCTCGAAGGGCTCTCCTCCACACTTGTTTAGTTGGGTAGTTCTCACCAAGTTGGGCAAGCTCATTGATGATTTGAATGAGCCGCCGGAACATGGTGTCGATATCCTCCTTGGGTTCCATCTCAAAGGTCTCGTACTTGAGTTGGAGAAGATCTATCTTCGTTTCTTTGACTTGATTGGTTCCCTCGTGGCAAATCTCCAATTTGTCCCAAATCTCTTTGGCGGAGGTGCAAGCCGAGATTCGGTTGTATTCATTCATATCTAGGGAACAATGAAGAATATTCATAGCTTTAGCATTTTGAGAGATAAGTTTCATATCGTCCTTGGTGAAGTCATCCATTCCCTTAGGAATTTCCTTATCATCCACCGTTTTCATGGGGATGTAGGGACCTTTCACCGTTATTTTCCAAAGGTCGTAATCGACGGATTGGATGTATAGAGATATTCTATTCTTCCAATATCCGTAATTAGTACCATTGAAAAGAGGAGGACGATTTGTGGATTGTCCTTGGGCATACTCGCTTGCTAGATTGGCCATTTAAAAGATTTTGAAAAATCTGGCTCTGATACCACTTGAAGAACCTAAAGGGGGAGTGAATAGGTTCTTTAAGACCCTTTAGCGTTTTTAAAACGAGTTTGCAAAAATTGCAAGCAGAAGACTTTAGGGACAATCACAAATAAAAATGAATGCGTAAAGTAAGTGCGTAAAATAAATGCGTAGTAAAGTAAATGCGTAAAGTAAAGAGGGATAGAGATGTTTATGGAAGTTCGACGACGAATCGTCTACGTCTCCCCTTCTCGATGAGGATCGAGGTATCACTATGACGACTTGGCTTTAGGAGCTCCAAGCTAGCTTTTACAACCACGCCTCGATGCGTCTACTTGGCCTTGAGGGCTCCAAGGATAGCCACGAACTTTTCAACCCACTCGAGAGTATTACTTTCACTCTTTTTCTACAACTCTTTTGATATTACAACTCTTTTAATCAACGCACACAAGAGATAGTAGAAAGCTTTGTAAGAGACAAGAGAGAATGGAGTGGGATGATTGAGAATGCATCCTCAAAGGCCTATTTATACTAGTCTTGGACGCCAAGGTTCGGATCTTCTGTTTATACTTCGGAACGTCCGATGTGATTGAAATCAATTTGCGTAATTTCTGGAATGACTTCGGATCTTCCGATCTTGACTTCGTAGGGTCCGAACATATGCTTCGGAGGGACCGATCAAACTCCGTTCTTCCGAACAATTCTTTCAGACAGTGTATGAACAGCTTCGGAAGGTCCGAACTCCAGTTCGTACCGTCCGAACATTCCCGCGTTTCCGGAGATTTGAAATCTTCAACACTTCGTATCTTCCGATCATGTCCATCGTAGTGTCCGAAATCTACTCAATCAAATCAGTCAGATCAAATTGTCTCCGAATTGAAGTGATTTGATTGCTTGTGTTCGGAACGTCCGATCACGTCTTCGGAACGTCCGAGCTTGCTCCTCGCAGCTTCCGAACAGCTTCTATTTTGCTTCTGATTTGCATAATTTCGGAACGTCCGAACCAAATTTCGGATCTTCCGAACGTAACCTTGTTCTTAATTTCCTGCATGCCTCAATATAAAACATTAGTACATTTTTAATCCAAGTTTTGGTATCATCAAAACAAAAACTTTGGGATATGTTACAGCATTAAAAACATTAATCTCATCCTCGAGATTTGTATGCGTTTAAGGCGTAACAATCGGCATCACCCAACCGCAAAAAAAAATGATAACTTGGCAGGATTGTCCACCAATAACTCAATAACAATAACTTTCTCTTCCTCGCTCAACTCGGTAATTGTCTCCATTACCTTTAGAACATTGTCTTGTGCATTGCTCATCTTCTCATCATCCGCTTCTTTTTTTGTTGTCAATTGTTTGATAAGGTCCATCATTGTATCTTTCGTGATGATGGCAAAATTATTTATGGCTTCCACTATCGCACCATCATCATCATCATCCACCTGTTTCCGTTTCTTACCTTTTGACTTTTCCGTTGATGTTGGTAGCGAGGATGGTGTTACAGACTGTGACATTGACTCAGCAGCTCCCTCGTCAACAGAGAACAATTCCTCGAGGCTCGTACCTATATTGTTTGGTACTTCAGGTGTCATTGTAAGGACCTCTTGAACTGCTGCGGTAAAATGTTCAGCTTTCTCTCCGGTAGACCGATCATTACCAAAGATTTCGCACCAATCATGGTAATAGATCCACCTTTTGTGTCTCATTGATCGTGCATTGTTGTCTGCCTATGAATTTCATAAATAATACACTGACATGCACAATTTATTTAAATAACGAAAGTTTAGAATCTGTAAAACATAAAAGATACCTTAATTAATGATTCCCATATGTCATTTGAAGCTTCAATGGTCTTCTCTGCATCGTTCCATCCGACCCCACTTTTACTTAATATCGTCACCAAAGAGCCGTACAATTTCTTCCACACATGTACTTTCGAGTTAATATGTGGGTTTCCACGTAAGTTTGTGTTCGGGAATGCAATTTTCATACGGTTTTCAAGAAAAGATAAGTAGCATGGACGAAATCCATTCCCGCTCTTCCAACTTTCTATGGAAGCCTCTTTAAGTGATTGTATCAGCAACTCTTCTTCACGTTCACTCCAACTACGTCTTGTCTTGTCACCTTTCTTCAATTAGCCAACACAACAAACCGAATGCTCTTTCGATTACGTTTCGGGCTTGTGCGTGTTTACAATTAAATAACTCCTTATAATTATGTGGGCCATTTGCACGGATTCCCCAAGCATCCCTATGATAACGTACATGCCTGTATGGAGTCAAGAATCCCTCGACATTGGCATATCCATTGTCACATAGGTAATAACAACCTGATATAATGAATTTATTATCACGTCATCAGCATTATATAAGCATTATATTTAGGCAGAAAAAAATAACAATGTAGCCTACAAATAAACAAATATAAATCTGACACGTATACAAAAAAAAAAAAATAGTAATAAAACCTCTTGGAATTTTCAGTGTCTCGTCACGAGTCAATGCATCTCTAAGAACTCTAGCATCTGCTGCTGATCCCTCCCATCCCGTAAGTGCATATATAAACTTCATGTCCCGGTCGCAAACCCCAAGAACGTTGACTGAAATAGTACCTTTTCTTGTTCAATATCGGACTTTTTCCATGGTTGGTACATGTACACTTATATACGTTCCGTCCAAAGCACCAAGACATCCCTGTACAAGTTATCAACAAAATATTATCATGAATTCTACTGCACAGTAATGTTAATACATGAGTATGTGAGATGTTAAGCTTTCATAAGTAGTTATCAGTGGTTTCAGCTTACCTTGAACCATTTCCAAGATTCGTTGGTGCAAGCATCATCGACAGGGGATGGTTTGACCAGTAGTATAGGATGTAACATGACAATTGAGCGGAGAACTTGATGGAAATGGGTGCTGATTGTAAGGCCACTACGTACATATTCATGACCAACAAGTCGGGTTTTCTTGTGATGAGCCAATATCGACAGAAACATGGTGACCTTCTCTTCAATACGAACGTATGTAGATTCGACTAGTCCTCCGACATTATTCAGCAAGTAACACAATCTTGCAAATGCATTCCTATTCATTCTCAAGTTCACCACAAATTGAACATCTCATATTTCAATAATACGGTGCAAATGGTACATTTGCACATTTATTCTTTATGTCATGCTGTAGGGGACTTTGCTCCTACGAGTCTTGGAAAATCGTTTGTAACTTAACTTCAATCGATGTCGTCTCAACAGTAACATAAGCAACAAGGATCGACACATGATTTGGTGAAGCATCACAAAAAGTATACATTGTCTATGAATAATGGTCATCTATCGAATATAGTTCAAAAAAATTTACAACGTCAAATGTGCTTAATATGGAATCTACAAATACCCAAAAACAACTTTCAAATATTGTAACCAAAGACAGTAGGGTGAACAACATATTTCTGTTCTTTCAAGGCACATTAAAAACAACGTGCACATATATTTCAAAAGAAATTTGAAGTTACTACGAAACTTACTTCTTGTTTATTATTTACCAAAATATCAATAATTAAAAATTAGGTTGTCACACCCACATTTATCAGACGGACAGAAGTAATAAATTGACAGATGCTTAATAAGATTTGGTGTTCCACTGTAATGAAATAATATACAAGCTCGCGAAAAACTAACTCAGCAGCAGAGTAATTTGAGCAAGGACAGATGCAACGATTTCGGCGAACTCGAAAAAAACAAAAAACACAAAAGAAGACCAGATTGAAGCAAACTATGTCAAACAAAACTACCGAAAATACAAACTTTTGGCAGAAACCATAAACATGAAAAAAGGGCGTTCGACAACACAGTGACACGCTCCGCAGATTTCGGCAAAATATCGAAATCTACATCCGAAAATTTAACCTTCCGAAACAAAATTTCGAAGAAAACTTCTGGAAAATCTAGTGTCAAACATAGAATTTAAACAATAAGTACCAGATTTCGGAAGATTTCGCCGTGAACAGCAAATACCTAAGCCACTCCCTTTTCTTCCTTCGGACGCTGCTATTGATTAGGCGGAAGAGTCTTCTATGGGGTTTATTTTGTAAAAAGGGGTATAATAGGAAAAGACATGTTGGATAAATTGAAGGACTATTAATATTGGCAGTTGGCGTGAGTTTAATTTAACCAGCCTTGTACAACACAGTCCAGCACAGATGAGATAGAGTGGGATTATTTAACTTTGTACCAAACAGTGGATTAGCAAGGACAAAAAATAACTAACCTACTTAATCCATGCTACCAAACGCTACCTAAGAGTATTACTTTTTATTGTTAATATGGGTAGGGTTGACCCGTCTCACATATTATGATCCGTGAGACGATCTCACATAAGACCTACTCGACTCAGAAAGCAACAAAAAAATAAGTTATTTTTACATAATTTGTGGGATTGTCATAAATATATTACTTTTTATATATAAATTTATTTAGTGTTGGAAGAGTTTCTCATCGCTGTCCTTTGGCATAGACTAAATACATATAAGCAATAATTATGAAGAACAAAAAAATTCATAATCAAGAAACCAAAAAGAACTATCAAATAGTTTGAATTCAGCTTCTAACAGACAACAAATGTTATTGCACAAGTAAAATCATCATGTCTGTCCAAATTGGCGGTGCACATTCGAAAAGATAATTCGTGTTTTCGTATGACGTATTTAAAAACTGCGTAAAATGCCCTAACCCAGTAGCGTGTTTTTCAACAAGGCTACATGTATCGTACAAGTCGTAAGATTCGGTTGTTTACTCCTCTTTGGCTATCCGCGGCTTGATATATGTGTTATCCGCGAGCTGACCGAGGAGTATAGTATACTCAATCTCAACTTTAATCCTATCCATTTTCAGTTGAATAGAGCATATTCACTTCAGGACAGGAAGATATCATCGCTTTTCCACATCCCAATCATCATCACCCCATTCTTCATCCCAATCTTCATGTGTTTCGATTGTAAATGTCGAGTTGGGTTGCTGCTCCCCCATTTCAAGTTCTTTATACTTTACACCGTTAAGTTGTCGTCCCTTCCTCCTTAACTTGCAGCAGATCAAAGTTCCTCCAATGAAGAATGCTGTCGCAAAAAATAAGTATGTTCCATTTACTGGTGTTACATAATTCATATAGAAACCTTTTGGCAGCGAAGCTACTATATCAATGGTGCAGTTTCCATTTTCAGCGCTTAACAAGATCGAAGAATACCCTGATCCCATGTTCGATGTTAATTTTACCTGTTGTGAAAAATAAGTAAAAAATTAGCAGAAACTCAATCATAAAACAGAGGATGAAATCTATCCATGTTAAATGAATAGGAATGCAGGGATGAGACCAGGACGGTATCAAAGAGCAGAAAATAAAAGTTAATAGCCAGTACCTTCTTGCTTTCGTGTCCAGGTATATCGGTATTCTCCTCCAGAGTGATGTTTGCAGGAAAGATGATAATGCTCACTCTGTGTGAGCTCTCACCCGCATTCACGACAAGTACGTAGTTGTCTTGAGATACTGCTAGCAAAATAGATACTATGAGACTCGCAACTATGAGACTTTAAAATGAGTCCAAAAAAAACCCAGTTTCATTAGATTTGCATTTTAACGATGTTTCGCGACTATTTTCATAGACAAAGCAAATTTGGCTCGCATCAGATTTATTGAAGATATTTTATTCATTGTTTGTATCGATATAAGAAGTTTGAACAATTGTCTGGCCAACTATAATATGATTTTTGTTAATTATTTGAGACATGATTTAAGCACCCACCGTGCTTGATCACTTAAGCTTTCCTGAATAAATGTTAGAAGCTTGTAGAATGCTAAATTTGGCTGTTTGGTTCTTCTGTTGGTTCAATAGGATTTCATTTTTAGACTAAGCAACAACTAATAGATGATCTAATTAAATGAAAATACATGATTCCAAGTGAATACCGAATGAAATTGTTGTATGCGCGATAGAACGAACCACATGGAAAGCATGTGGAGTAAGAGGATCCAGAGCATGAAAATGTAGACCCACTAATCACTAGCCACAGTTCAATAAAAAGATCATGAGCTAAGAAATTCAAAGAGAGAAGGGTTAATCAAGAAATTATGGGAAAAGAATTCAATCTATACCAATTGGGAGAAGTAGAAGTGATCTGAATGTTAATTTAAGCCCTATTTGTATGGTTCTGTCTAAGTCCATTGTATAACATGGGGAGGTGTAATTTCTTGCATTATTCACGAAACTTTGAAGTTAAAATTGAGAATTTTCTCTTCAGGTGTGAGTATAACATGGAAATAAAGAACTTATCAAGAATTATTTTTGGTGGCATCTGATTCCATCCTTGTTCACTTTGTTCTTGAGTGAACCTATATGGATGTTTCTATGAATCTTGCTTTACAATTGCCTAAAAAAATGGTGTGAATTCTATTCTTGTCGTTGTGGACAGATTTTCAATTATGGGACATTTCATTTGATATCACAAAACAGACGAGCGTCCCATTTTATGGAATTGTATTTCCATGACATTGTGTGCCTTCATGGAGCACAGAAGACTCTTATCAGACTGGATGTGAAGGTGAGCTACCCATAGTTGTTAGAAGCGTGTGCCTGGCTGCAGTGCGCTGTTTTATAAGTTTCTTCATTGCACTTGACGTTCAATCAAGGTTATATCTTGTTTGTGTATGCAAAATTCCAAAATGTTGTTTGTTTTAATGTATTTAATTGAATTTTAAAATTTATATCAAATGTGTTTTACTTCGATAAAGCGTGTGCTTCACCTTGCGACTCAAGCTCCAGGTTACCCTAGCGGTTTAGTGTGCCTTGCACCTTAAATAACTAGGGACACAAATATGTTTGAACCAAATTATGGAGAATGGTTCCATTTGCGAAACAATAGGTTCCTAAAAGTTTATGTAAGATCTCAAGTGCACCTTACTTAAATATGATCAATCACTGACTCTAAAAAAGATGACTTCATCTTAGCTTCACGTGCCCTCTTCTCTATTACCACCTTTTAGTATTCATTATCACAACTGATGCACACAATTTACAGTGAATTATGTAAGGCCTCATCATTTCCTAGTGAAACTATATTGCTCGTCACGCTACTTACCAATAGCAGCATCCATATCGCATGCATATACACAAGCATGGAACAAGTAAATTCAAACAAAGGAGCCTTCATTTATCAAGAAGGGACATAAAATTTGAAAATTAATCATTCATTCACCAGAGAAATGAATCAAACGAATCGATAGAGGAAAGTTACCATTTCCATGAAAAGGAACACAGGCTGAAACATGTGATTCCACGATACCACAATTATCCCCCACCCCGTCACACGTTTCCTTCTTTGAATCCCTATTCTCCACCGGAACAGGGCTAGGCGATGGAGACACCTAAAATCAAACATTTTTCGTGATCAGACAAAGCAACAAACGCCACACAGAAAAAAAAAATTAAACAATATGTGGGCTGCTCAGCTCATACCTGAGCATTTATCTTCGAAGCATCAGAACCCTGCTCTAGTTTTCGAAAGAGATCGAGAAAAGACCCATCGGAATGACATGGGACAACACAAATCAAGAAAATCACTGTTAGGGCTAACCTTAGAAGTCCCATTATCCCAACAATATTAAATCTTTAGCTCAATATCTGATCCGGGTTTGAACTGGATTGATCCCTTATGGTATGGGTCCGAAGGAAAAACAAGAATAAGCCCGGGGTCATGAAGCCCTTCGTCAACATTATTTTTGTATTTGTAGTTTCTTGAAAGGGAAAATGGTGGAAAATTATAACGCAATTGGAGAGTTTGGCTAAAGATTTCGAAGAGTTGGACAACGTTGACGGATTATCTTAGGAAAAGTGAACGCGTCGATTTTCTATTTCGAGCTATTTCGAAAAACACCAAAATTATTTATTATAATTTTTTTTTAAGTCAAGAATCGAGGGGAATAATACGTGGAGTAGATATTTTGTGAGATGGTCTCACGAATGTTTATCTGTAAGATAGGTCAATTTTATTGATATTGACAATAAAAAGTATACTCTTAGCATAAAAAGTAATATTTTTTCAAAGATGACCAAATAAGAGACTCGTCTCACAAAATACGACCCGTGAAACCGTCCTCACACAAGTTTTTACCTAAAACGTAAACATAAAAATCTGTTACATTTTATAAGAACTAATGGAATTGTTTGCACAATATTTGGTGTTGCGGGCGTGCCAGGTGCGTAAATGCACCGATTTGTGTAAAAATGATAAAAATCTAACTTCTAAAACAAACGAAAGTGAATTCTAAATTTGACCGTCAGTTCTAATCTCCTAAAACAACTATAACGCCAAAATGAAGAAAACTATTGGAATTTGAAGAATAAACGCCTGACATTGTTTATATTTTCAATAAATCGTAGGAATTTACAAGACATAAACATATAAATATAAAGTTGTTGAAATCTAAAACGAGAGACGTAAATTGCTAGAAATTTGCTGGCTTGAAAAACTATTGCTTGAATATTGGAATTTTAGCAGAGAGTATTTTTGCAGAATTTTGTCTGTGGAGTTGTGTGTGTAGAGTTTGTTAGCCGATTTCTCCCTTTTCTTTGTTGTGCGGTGTGGTTCCTTCCACTCCCCCATGACTCACGATCTTCTCCCGTTTTCTCCCACGATTTCCTTCTCTTTCCACGATCTCCTTGCTTGGACGTTATCCGCTTATTTAAATACACTAATGGGCCTCTTGTTTTTCTCTATTAATTTAAATTTTTGGGCTTAGACAATTAATTGAGCCCAATTTGATTTTTGGTGCAAACAAATGTCCCCGCAAGCATTGGCCCATTGGGCGAAAATGCTTGTATGTAAAAGTTCCAATTTGTTTACCTTGAGCGGCCCGCAAGCATTTATCCCCTAAAGTTAGCCCGTAGTATTGGGTTAAACACTCGAGCCCAATTCACTACTAGACTTTGCGCTTCAGTCCCTTGGAATTCCCTCTTCTATGAGTAGGATTCAAACTCAACTTTACAGCTCCTTTTCTTCTTCTTTTTCTTCCTCCCTTGTCTGCTGCTGCTTTTTGCGGCCATTGGAACATAACTGCCCCTTAGAGCTTGCTCGCCTTTCCTTCCTCGTCGTTTCTTCTACTCTATCTTGCATAATCCCACACCTCACTTTTTTCACTCAATTTCTGGATTTGAAAATCCGACCACAACCCTTCTTCCCTTGTTTCTTTTTCCCAAACCACATCACAGCTACAAGCTCTTCTTCATCGCTCCTCCCTGGTTCGAACTCCGCGAGTGCATCTTCTGCGCAAAGTCACCATCTTAGCTCCACTTT
This sequence comes from Primulina eburnea, assembly GCF_022965805.1. NCBI lineage: Eukaryota > Viridiplantae > Streptophyta > Magnoliopsida > Lamiales > Gesneriaceae > Primulina > Primulina eburnea. Next base: position 32,787,255 of record NC_133111.1, read on the forward strand.
CCTCCCTTGTTTCTTCCACTACGTCGATCGTGCAAACCCATGTTATTTTGATCACCATTGTGCCTTCATGGTGTTTGTGACTTTGCCTAAACCAGAATACATTAAAATTTTGTTGTTGTCATTCTTCGCTAGACCGACTCCCCAACTGTCGTTGTAAGGCTCGAGATTATTAATCTTTATTGAAGTACGACTTGGAGAATATGAGAATGCATGTCGTAAGATGAAAATATTAAATAGTTCATGAATTATGGAATTTTGATTGAAGCATGGCCGAAGCCACACCGCACCTGCGGTGTATGGACAGTAAGATAGCAGATTTTATTCGTAGCATCACCGCACCCGCGGTCTTGTATGGCACCGCACCCGCGGTTGTTAATTTGAGAAAATAATGGGGTTGCCGAAGCATGAGAGCACCCGCGGTGCAAGAGGACCGCACCCGCGGTGCTGCATGCGAGAATGCCACCTTCGATTTTAATGTTGACACATGGCATGTATATATATAATTGTTGAGTTGAATCACTTCTTCTTCATTTTCTATCAGCAGAACCGAGAGAACCCATTCCATTTCCCAAATTCTTTCAAGCTTATAAGCATGGTTGTATAAGATTTATACCTCCAAACTTAAATCCAAGCATAGATTTGGACTCCTCTCTTTGAAGACTACAAGAAGATGTAAGTTTTGTTATATTTCAGTATGTTTCAGATATCCATGTTGGGGGAAATTCATAATTGAGTTAGAATATGTGTTCTTAACATGATTGAGCTTGGTATATTCGTTACCGGATTGATTTTCGGATACCGTATGTGATTAATTCGAAATTCCAGCATGTATTATGAGAGATTATGCAGATTTTCAGAGTTGAAATGATTGTGCTATCGATGTTGAGTCGTTGAGGTTAATCGATTATTGTTATGTTGAGATTGAGTTATCGGTATCGAGAAATCACGCCGTTACGCCGTCAAATTGTATTGAAACCGATTTCAGCTTTGTATATTGAGTTGCTTGAGATGTATATTGATGAAGTGCACATTGATTATGCCATTTCAGATTTGTTTTGGCTATTGTGAACTCGAGACTTCGACTACGACACCGACTATTCGACAAGAAAGGTATAATTCATGTGGTCACGGGATTGCACAACTCGATTCAGATTTGATACGAGTTTCCCTAAATCACATACTAGATTGTTATTACATTTGATTATGTAATGTCTTGTTTATTGATTTATATTCAAGTTCTGAGATAGGAGATATCGGCAGATCGGCCAAAACTAGACGTTTCGGTGTATCGACGCATAGTAGTAGATTTTCTCTATGTGTAGACACTCGATACAGAGTTGACCGAAGTCTAGGAATAAAACGTACCGTCACCCCGAGTGGTTGGGTAGGTGACAGACCGTCTTATTCACACCGGGATCCCTAGATTAGAGAATCGAGTCAAGAACTAGACGTTGAATACAGATTTGTATTCCTTTACATGTTGTAGATTTTATATTCATGTGCATTGATATATGCTATGCATTGGTGTATGATTTATTACATTGCATGCATACATGTTTTATACTGGGATTTGTTCTCACCGGAGTTATCCGGCTGTTGTCGTGTCTGTATGTGTGCATGGCAACAGGTGGGGCAGGATCTGGGTCTCGAGCTAGATGAGAGATTGATGATAGCATGGAGATCTCGGGCGTTGAAGATTTCTAGTGTTTTCCTATTAGATTTGTACTACTTATGTTTGTAGTTGGGATTTGAACACTAGTGTATGATTGTACTAAACAGACTTGTATGTACATGATGTTGTTTAATTATTATAGAGACAGATGATGTTTTAATTATACATTTGAATTAATGTTAAATGCAAAATTTTGACCCACATTTTCGAGCAAAGATCCAATAAATCCCACAAGAATTGAGTTAGAGCTCGGGTCCCCACAACAGGTGGTATCAGAGCTGTAGGTTCTGTAGAATGAGATCGAATAGAATGACCGGGGCAGATCGAATCATCTTTCTTGCTTTTGATGTGCTAGCATGATTTATTGTTTTCCCTATTATATGTTGTATTGTATCAGAGTTGATTTACAGCATATACTTGTCAAGCCTGAATCAGAACCGATTCTTGATCAGAGGTTATGATCAGAGGAGTGCTGAGACAGATGATATTGATTGTGTACTAATCAGTTTGATAATCAGATTTATGCCGCCTAGACGTATACCACAGCCAGAGCAGGGTAGCACATCAGGTGCACAGATGGATGTCACCGCTACGCCGATGGAGACCTTACTGAAGAGGTTTCAGTCTTTCCATCCTCCTACGCTGAAGGGCACAGAGAGTGCAGTAGAGTGCGAGAGCTGGCTTGATGATATCGAGATGTTGTTTGAGTCTTTGGCATATACTGATGAGCGACGTGTGAAATTGATAGGGCATCAGCTGCAAGAGGTTGCAAAGAGCTGGTGGTTGACTGCGAAGAGAGCCTTGGAGCACCGAGGCATTGACATTACATGGAAAGTCTTCAAGGATGAGTTCTATCAGCGCTTCTTTCCCGTCTCTTACCGAAAAGATAAAGGGGCTGAATTTGCGAATCTGAGGCAGGGACAGTGGAACATCGAGGAGTATGTTGCTAAATTTTCTGCATTGCTACGATTTGAACCTCATGTGGCAGGGAACGACGAGGCAGTGGCCGATCAGTTCATCAACGGGTTGAACCCAGATGTCTTTACTTTGGTGAACACCGGGAGACCCAATACTTTTTCGGAGGCACTGAACAGAGCTAAAGGAGCAGAGGCTGGCTTGATTAGGCAGCGAGGAACTTCTTACATTGTTCAGGGGCAGAGACAGCCACAGCCTACCGTCGTTCAGTTTCCACCACCTCCTCCTCGATTTGAGAGTGGAAGCAGTAGCAGTGGGCGGAAAGATCAGTTGAAGGCTAGAGGCAGGCAATTTAAGAAATCCGGGAGTAGTTCATCGAGCTCAAGTGGATCTCGACAAAGAGGTCAGGGTTCAGATTATAGTGGCGCGTATTGCAGTTCGTGCGGAGGGCGACATGCCACGGAGCAGTGTCAAGGAGTTATGGGACGCTGCAACATCTGTAGGAAACCGGGACACTTTGCCAGAGTTTGTCCCCAGAGAGGTGCACAACGATTCCAGAGTACAGGGTCATCAGCACCAGTGCCACAGATGGAGAGACATGCATCCTCTGTACACTCCTTCCAGCCACCATCTACACAGACCCAGCAGAGACCAGGAGATAGTCAGACAGTGAGTCAACCTCCCAGACAGCAGGCTCGTGTCTTTGCCTTGACAGAGGAGCAGGCGCAGGAGGCACCAGACGATGTTATTGCAGGTAACTGTTTTCTTTGCGGTTATCCTGCATATGTGTTGATAGACACAGGTGCATCCCATACATTCATCTCTGAACGTTTTGCATTATTGCATTCTTTGCCTGTCGAGTCGATGTCTACTGTAGTGTCTATCACATCTCCGTTGGGAAGTGGTTTGATATCTGTGACTACTGTTAGACACTGTATGCTTCAGTTTGAGGGGCATGAGATTGATCTAGATTGTATAGTACTTGGTTTAGCTGATTTTGACTGTATAGTTGGCATAGATATGTTAACCAAGTACAGGGCCACTGTAGATTGTTTCCACAAGATTGTCAGATTCAGACCCGACATGACAGATGAGTGGAAATTCTATGGAAAGGGTTCCAGATCTCGGATTCCCTTAGTATCTGCTCTGACTATGAGTAGATGGCTTCAGAGAGGAGCAGAGGGCTTTCTCGTATATTCAGTAGATCTACTGAAGTCGAGCCCAGCATTGGCAGATCTGCCAGTGGTTTGCGAGTTTGCAGATGTTTTTCCAGATGAGATTCCGGAATTGCCTCCCGTCCGAGAGGTAGATTTTAGCATAGATCTTGTGCCAGACAGTGTTCCTATCTCGAGAGCTCCGTATAGGATGGCGCCTATTGAACTGAAAGAATTGAAAGCACAATTGGAAGATCTTATGTCCAAGGGATATATCAGACCCAGTGTATCTCCTTGGGGTGCTCCGGTGCTTTTCGTTAGAAAGAAAGATGGTTCGATGCGATTATGTATTGATTATAGGCAGTTGAACAAGGCAACAGTGAAGAACAAGTATCCTTTGCCTCGCATCGACGATTTGTTTGATCAGTTACAGGGGTCTTCTGTTTACTCGAAGATTGATTTGAGATCAGGGTATCATCAGCTCAGAGTTAGAGACGTTGATATTCCGAAGACTGCATTCCGAACCAGGTATGGGCACTACGAGTTTATTGTTATGCCTTTCGGTTTGACGAATGCACCAGCGGTATTTATGAGTTTGATGAACCGCATCTTTCAGAGATATTTAGATGATTTTGTGATTGTGTTTATTGATGATATTTTGGTGTATTCGAAGAGTCTGACTGAGCATGCAGATCATCTGAGGATTGTATTGCAGACTTTGAGAAAAGAGCAGTTATACGCTAAATTGTCCAAGTGCGAATTCTGGCTGAAACAGGTTGTCTTTTTGGGGCACATTATATCTGGAGATGGTATTGCGGTAGATCCGAGTAAAGTTGAGGCTGTGATCAGTTGGCCGAGACCGATTTCTGTGCCAGAGATACGCAGTTTCATGGGTCTAGCCGGGTATTATCGTCGTTTTATCCGAGATTTCTCCAGTATAGTGAAGCCTATCACCCAGTTGACACAAAAGAACATGCCATTTGTATGGTCTGAAGATTGTGAAGCCAGTTTTGTAGAATTGAAGAAGAGGCTGACTAGTGCGCCTGTCTTGACGATTCCTTCAGGTACAGGTGAGTTCATTGTATACTGTGACGCATCTCACAGAGGGCCGGGATGTGTTCTTATGAAGCGAGGGCATGTGATAGCGTACGCCTCTAGACAGCTGAAGCCGCACGAGACTCGTTATCCGATTCATGATCTTGAATTGGCGGCGATTGTCTTTGCCTTGAAGATCTGGCGTCATTATTTGTATGGCGAGAAATTTGAGATCTATTCCGATCATAAAAGCCTGAAGTACCTCTTTTCTCAGTCAGAGTTGAACATGAGGCAGCGACGATGGCTTGATCTGCTGAAAGATTTTGATTGCGAGATCAAGTACTATCCAGGGAAGTCGAATGCAGCGGCAGACGCTTTGAGTCGAAAGGTATGTGCTCTTTCTTTGTCGACAGTGGGTGTATCGAAGTTAGTAGAGGATTGTTGCTTTTCTGGGTTGACATTTGATACAGAGAGTAGACCATTGCGACTTGCTGCGATTCAGATTGAGCCAGATTTGATTTCGAGGGTCAAAGAAGCACAGAGAACTGATCCGAACGTTCAGAAATCAATTGATATGGTCAGAGCTGGTCATATATCAGAGTATCAGGTTAGAGATTTTGTTTTGCATGTGAATAACCGTCTAGTAGTGCCAGAGGTTTCGGATTTGAGACGACAGATCATGTCAGAGGCACACTGTAGTCGGTTCAGCATTCATCCTGGTGGCAAGAAAATGTACAGTAATTTGAAGACGCAATTCTGGTGGAAGCAGATGAAGACAGATATTGCAGAATTTGTGTCTAAATTTTTGAACTGCCAACAGGTGAAGGCAGAAAGAAAGAAGCCCGGAGGTTTACTTCAGAGTTTGTCTATTCCTGAATGGAAATGGGATCACATTTCTATGGATTTCGTGACGAAGTTACCTCGATCTTCGCGAGGCTGTGACGCGATTTGGGTTGTGATAGACAGACTGACCAAATCAGCGTGCTTTATTCCATACAGAATGACCTATCGACACGATCAGATGGCAGAGTTGTATGTCAGAGAGGTCGTCAGATTGCACGGTGTGCCGAATTCGATCGTATCAGATCGTGATCCACGATTCACTTCTCACTTCTGGCACAGTTTGCAGCAGGCTTTGGGTACGACTTTACACCTGAGCACTGCTTATCATCCTCAGACGGACGGACAGTCAGAGCGGACTATCCAGACTTTAGAGGACATGCTGAGAGCTGTAGTACTAGACTTTGGTACTAGTTGGCAAGATTCATTGCCGTTGTGTGAGTTTTCATACAACAACAGCTATCAGACTAGCATTAAGATGGCACCGTTCGAAGCTTTATACGGAAAGAAGTGCAGATCTCCGTTGTACTGGGATGATATCTCTGAGGTACCAGAGTTGGGGCCTAATATGATTCGTGAGATGACCGAGAAAGTGAAGATCATTCAGAAGCGAATGAAGACGGCACAGGATAGGCAAGCGAAATACGCCAATATCAGACGCAGACCGTTGATATTTGAACAGGGAGACAGAGTATTTTTGAAGATTTCACCTTTCAGAGGCATTGTCAGATTTGGCAAGCGTGGAAAGTTGTCTCCTAGATACGTCGGTCCGTATGAGATCCTTGAGAAGATTGGCGATCGAGCTTATAGACTTGCTCTTCCTCCTTCTTTGTCGGGGATACATGACGTATTTCATGTACCGATGTTGCGTAGATATATGCCAGATGATTCTCATGTCATTCAGCCTGACGAAGCCGAGTTAGATCAGACTCTGAGCTATGTTGAAAGACCGATACAGATTCTTGATCGGAAAGAGAAACAGCTTAGAACCAAAACTATTCCGCTTGTGAAAGTTCAATGGAGTCGTCATGGCATCGAGGAAGCAACTTGGGAAACAGAATCTGAGATGAGACAGAGACATCCCGAGCTATTCATATGATGTGAGTCCCTATTTCAGTTTTAGTTATACTGCTTTTGTATATACTCGCATGATTAATTGTTTACGAGTTCGAGGACGAACTCCTGTCTAAGAGGGGGAGAAATGTAAGGCTCGAGATTATTAATCTTTATTGAAGTACGACTTGAAGAATATGAGAATGCATGTCGTAAGATGAAAATATCAAATAGTTCATGAATTATGGAATTTTGATTGAAGCATGGCCGAAGCCACACCGCACCTGCGGTGATAGAAAACACCGCACCTGTGGTGTATGGACAGTAAGATGGCAGATTTTATTCGTAGCATCACCGCACCCGCGGTCTTGTATGGCACCGCACCCGCGGTTGTTAATTTGAGAAAATAATGGGGTTGCCGAAGCATGAGCGCACCCGCGGTGCAAGAGGACCGCACCCGCGGTGCTGCATGCGAGAATGCCACCTTCGATTTTAATGTTGACACATGGCATGTATATATATAATTGTTGAGTTGAATCACTTCTTCTTCATTTTCTATCAGCAGAACCGAGAGAACCCATTCCATTTCCCAAATTCTTTCAAGCTTATAAGCATGGTTGTATAAGATTTATACCTCCAAACTTAAATCCAAGCATAGATTTGGACTCCTCTCTTTGAAGACTACAAGAAGATGTAAGTTTTGTTATATTTCAGTATGTTTCAGATATCCATGTTGGGGGAAATTCATAATTGAGTTAGAATATGTGTTCTTAACATGATTGAGCTTGGTATATTCGTTACCGGATTGATTTTCGGATACCGTATGTGATTAATTCGAAATTCCAGCATGTATTATGAGAGATTATGCAGATTTTCAGAGTTGAAATGATTGTGCTATCGATGTTGAGTCGTTGAGGTTAATCGATTATTGTTATGTTGAGATTGAGTTATCGGTATCGAGAAATCACGCCGTTACGCCGTCAAATTGTATTGAAACCGATTTCAGCTTTGTATATTGAGTTGCTTGAGATGTATATTGATGAAGTGCACATTGATTATGCCATTTCAGATTTGTTTTGGCTATTGTGAACTCGAGACTTCGACTACGACACCGACTATTCGACAAGAAAGGTATAATTCATGTGGTCACGGGATTGCACAACTCGATTCAGATTTGATACGAGTTTCCCTAAATCACATACTAGATTGTTATTACATTTGATTATGTAATGTCTTGTTTATTGATTTATATTCAAGTTCTGAGATAGGAGATATCGGCAGATCGGCCAAAACTAGACGTTTCGGTGTATCGACGCATAGTAGTAGATTTTCTCTATGTGTAGACCCTCGATACAGAGTTGACCGAAGTCTAGGAATAAGACGTACCGTCACCCCGAGTGGTTGGGTAGGTGACAGACCGTCTTATTCACACCGGGATCCCTAGATTAGATAATCGAGTCAAGAACTAGACGTTGAATACAGATTTGTATTCCTTTACATGTTGTAGATTTTATATTCATGTGCATTGAAATATGCTATGCATTGGTGTATGATTTATTACATTGCATGCATACATGTTTTATACTGGGATTTGTTCTCACCGAAGTTATCCGGCTGTTGTCGTGTCTGTATGTGTGCTTGGCAACAGGTGGGGCAGGATCTGGGTCTCGAGCTAGATGAGAGATTGATGATAGCGTGGAGATCTCGGGCGTTGAAGATTTCTAGTGTTTTCCTATTAGATTTGTACTACTTATGTTTGTAGTTGGGATTTGAACACTAGTGTATGATTGTACTAAACAGACTTGTATGTACATGATGTTGTTTAATTATTATAGAGACAGATGATGTTTTAATTATACATTTGAATTAATGTTAAATGCAAAATTTTGACCCACATTTTCGAGCAAAGATCCAATAAATCCCACAAGAATTGAGTTAGAGCTCGGGTCCCCACAACAGGTGGTATCAGAGCTGTAGGTTCTGTAGAATGAGATCGAATAGAATGACCGGGGTAGATCGAATCATCTTTCTTGCTTTTGATGTGCTAGCATGATTTATTGCTTTCCCTATTATATGTTGTATTGTATCAGAGTTGATTTACAGCATATACTTGTTAAGCCTGAATCAGAACCGATTCTCGATCAGAGGTTATGATCAGGTTATGATCAGAAGAGGGCTGAGACAGATGATATTGATTGTGTACTAATCAGTTTGATAATCAGATTTATGCCGCCTATACGTATACCACAGCCAGAGCAGGGTAGCACATCAGGTGCACAGATGGATGTCACCGCTACGCCGATGGAGACCTTACTGAAGAGGTTTCAGTCTTTCCATCCTCCTACGCTGAAGGGCACAGAGAGTGCAGTAGAGTGCGAGAGCTGGCTTGATGATATCGAGATGTTGTTTGAGTCTTTGGCATATACTGATGAGCGACGTGTGAAATTGATAGGGCATCAGCTGCAAGAGGTTGCAAAGAGCTGGTGGTTGACTGCGAAGAGAGCCTTGGAGCACCGAGGCATTGACATTACATGGAAAGTCTTCAAGGATGAGTTCTATCAGCGCTTCTTTCCCGTCTCTTACCGAAAAGATAAAGGGGCTGAATTTGCGAATCTGAGGCAGGGACAGTGGAACATCGAGGAGTATGTTGCTAAATTTTCTGCATTGCTACGATTTGAACCTCATGTGGCAGGGAACGACGAGGCAGTGGCCGATCAGTTCATCAACGGGTTGAACCCAGATGTCTTTACTTTGGTGAACACCGGGAGACCCAATACTTTTTCGGAGGCACTGAACAGAGCTAAAGGAGCAGAGGCTGGCTTGATTAGGCAGCGAGGAACTTCTTACATTGTTCAGGGGCAGAGACAGCCACAGCCTACCGTCGTTCAGTTTCCACCACCTCCTCCTCGATTTGAGAGTGGAAGCAGTAGCAGTGGGCGGAAAGATCAGTTGAAGGCTAGAGGCAGGCAATTTAAGAAATCCGGGAGTAGTTCATCGAGCTCAAGTGGATCTCGACAAAGAGGTCAGGGTTCAGATTATAGTGGCGCGTATTGCAGTTCGTGCGGAGGGCGACATGCCACGGAGCAGTGTCAAGGAGTTATGGGACGCTGCAACATCTGTAGGAAACCGGGACACTTTGCCAGAGTTTGTCCCCAGAGAGGTGCACAACGATTCCAGAGTACAGGGTCATCAGCACCAGTGCCACAGATGGAGAGACATGCATCCTCTGTACACTCCTTCCAGCCACCATCTACACAGACCCAGCAGAGACCAGGAGATAGTCAGACAGTGAGTCAACCTCCCAGACAGCAGGCTCGTGTCTTTGCCTTGACAGAGGAGCAGGCGCAGGAGGCACCAGACGATGTTATTGCAGGTAACTGTTTTCTTTGCGGTTATCCTGCATATGTGTTGATAGACACAGGTGCATCCCATACATTCATCTCTGAACGTTTTGCATTATTGCATTCTTTGCCTGTCGAGTCGATGTCTACTGTAGTGTCTATCACATCTCCGTTGGGAAGTGGTTTGATATCTGTGACTACTGTTAGACACTGTATGCTTCAGTTTGAGGGGCATGAGATTGATCTAGATTGTATAGTACTTGGTTTAGCTGATTTTGACTGTATAGTTGGCATAGATATGTTAACCAAGTACAGGGCCACTGTAGATTGTTTCCACAAGATTGTCAGATTCAGACCCGACATGACAGATGAGTGGAAATTCTATGGAAAGGGTTCCAGATCTCGGATTCCCTTAGTATCTGCTCTGACTATGAGTAGATGGCTTCAGAGAGGAGCAGAGGGCTTTCTCGTATATTCAGTAGATCTACTGAAGTCGAGCCCAGCATTGGCAGATCTGCCAGTGGTTTGCGAGTTTGCAGATGTTTTTCCAGATGAGATTCCGGAATTGCCTCCCGTCCGAGAGGTAGATTTTAGCATAGATCTTGTGCCAGACAGTGTTCCTATCTCGAGAGCTCCGTATAGGATGGCGCCTATTGAACTGAAAGAATTGAAAGCACAATTGGAAGATCTTATGTCCAAGGGATATATCAGACCCAGTGTATCTCCTTGGGGTGCTCCGGTGCTTTTCGTTAGAAAGAAAAATGGTTCGATGCGATTATGTATTGATTATAGGCAGTTGAACAAGGCAACAGTGAAGAACAAGTATCCTTTGCCTCGCATCGACGATTTGTTTGATCAGTTACAGGGGTCTTCTGTTTACTCGAAGATTGATTTGAGATCAGGGTATCATCAGCTCAGAGTTAGAGACGTTGATATTCCGAAGACTGCATTCCGAACCAGGTATGGGCACTACGAGTTTATTGTTATGCCTTTCGGTTTGACGAATGCACCAGCGGTATTTATGAGTTTGATGAACCGCATCTTTCAGAGATATTTAGATGATTTTGTGATTGTGTTTATTGATGATATTTTGGTGTATTCGAAGAGTCTGACTGAGCATGCAGATCATCTGAGGATTGTATTGCAGACTTTGAGAAAAGAGCAGTTATACGCTAAATTGTCCAAGTGCGAATTCTGGCTGAAACAGGTTGTCTTTTTGGGGCACATTATATCTGGAGATGGTATTGCGGTAGATCCGAGTAAAGTTGAGGCTGTGATCAGTTGGCCGAGACCGATTTCTGTGCCAGAGATACGCAGTTTCATGGGTCTAGCCGGGTATTATCGTCGTTTTATCCGAGATTTCTCCAGTATAGTGAAGCCTATCACCCAGTTGACACAAAAGAACATGCCATTTGTATGGTCTGAAGATTGTGAAGCCAGTTTTGTAGAATTGAAGAAGAGGCTGACTAGTGCGCCTGTCTTGACGATTCCTTCAGGTACAGGTGAGTTCGTTGTATACTGTGACGCATCTCACAGAGGTCCGGGATGTGTTCTTATGCAGCGACGGCATGTGATAGCGTACGCCTCTAGACAGCTGAAGCCGCACGAGACTCGTTATCCGATTCATGATCTTGAATTGGCGGCGATTGTCTTTGCCTTGAAGATCTGGCGTCATTATTTGTATGGCGAGAAATTTGAGATCTATTCCGATCATAAAAGCCTGAAGTACCTCTTTTCTCAGTCAGAGTTGAACATGAGGCAGCGACGATGGCTTGATCTGCTGAAAGATTTTGATTGCAAGATCAAGTACTATCCAGGGAAGTCGAATGCAGTGGCAGACGCTTTGAGTCGAAAGGTATGTGCTCTTTCTTTGTCGACAGTGGGTGTATCGAAGTTAGTAGAGGATTGTTGCTTTTCTGGGTTGACATTTGATACAGAGAGTAGACCGTTGCGACTTGCTGCGATTCAGATTGAGCCAGATTTGATTTCGAGGGTCAAAGAAGCACAGAGAACTGATCCGAACGTTCAGAAATCAATTGATATGGTCAGAGCTGGTCATATATCAGAGTATCAGGTTAGAGATTTTGTTCTGTATGTGAATAACCGTCTAGTAGTGCCAGAGGTTTCGGATTTGAGACGACAGATCATGTCAGAGGCACACTGTAGTCGGTTCAGCATTCATCCTGGTGGCAAGAAAATGTACAGTAATTTGAAGACGCAATTCTGGTGGAAGCAGATGAAGACAGATATTGCAGAATTTGTGTCTAAATTTTTGAACTGCCAACAGGTGAAGGCAGAAAGAAAGAAGCTCGGAGGTTTACTTCAGAGTTTGTCTATTCCTGAATGGAAATGGGATCACATTTCTATGGATTTCGTGACGAAGTTACCTCGATCTTCGCGAGGCTGTGACGCGATTTGGGTTGTGATAGACAGACTGACCAAATCAGCGTGCTTTATTCCATACAGAATGACCTATCGACACGATCAGATGGCAGAGTTGTATGTCAGAGAGGTCGTCAGATTGCACGGTGTGCCGAAGTCGATCGTATCAGATCGTGATCCACGATTCACTTCTCACTTCTGGCACAGTTTGCAGCAGGCTTTGGGTACGACTTTACACCTGAGCACTGCTTATCATCCTCAGACGGACGGACAGTCAGAGCGGACTATCCAGACTTTAGAGGACATGCTGAGAGCTGTAGTACTAGACTTTGGTACTAATTGGCAAGATTCATTGTCGTTGTGTGAGTTTTCATACAACAACAGCTATCAGACTAGCATTAAGATGGCACCGTTCGAAGCTTTATACGGAAAGAAGTGCAGATCTCCGTTGTACTGGGATGATATCTCTGAGGTACCAGAGTTGGGGCGTAATATGATTCGTGAGATGACCGAGAAAGTGAAGATCATTCAGAAGCGAATGAAGACGGCACAGGATAGGCAAGCGAAATACGCCAATATCAGACGCAGACCGTTGATATTTGAACAGGGAGACAGAGTATTTTTGAAGATTTCACCTTTCAGAGGCATTGTCAGATTTGGCAAGCGTGGAAAGTTGTCTCCTAGATACGTCGGTCCGTATGAGATCCTTGAGAAGATTGGCGATCGAGCTTATAGACTTGCTCTTCCTCCTTCTTTGTCGGGGATACATGACGTATTTCATGTATCGATGTTGCGTAGATATATGCCAGATGATTCTCATGTCATTCAGCCTGACGAAGCCGAGTTAGATCAGACTCTGAGCTATGTTGAAAGACCGATACAGATTCTTGATCGGAAAGAGAAACAGCTTAGAACCAAAACTATTCCGCTTGTGAAAGTTCAATGGAGTCGTCATGGCATCGAGGAAGCAACTTGGGAAACAGAATCTGAGATGAGACAGAGACATCCCGAGCTATTCATATGATGTGAGTCCCTATTTCAGTTTTAGTTATACTGCTTTTGTATATACTCGCATGATTAATTGTATACGAGTTCGAGGACGAACTCCTGTCTAAGAGGGGGAGAAATGTAAGGCTCGAGATTATTAATCTTTATTGAAGTACGACTTGAAGAATATGAGAATGCATGTCGTAAGATGAAAATATCAAATAGTTCATGAATTATGGAATTTTGATTGAAGCATGGCCGAAGCCACACCGCACCTGCGGTGATAGAAAACACCGCACCTGTGGTGTATGGACAGTAAGATGGCAGATTTTATTCGTAGCATCACCGCACCCGCGGTCTTGTATGGCACCGCACCCGCGGTTGTTAATTTGAGAAAATAATGGGGTTGCCGAAGCATGAGCGCACCCGCGGTGCAAGAGGACCGCACCCGCGGTGCTGCATGCGAGAATGCCACCTTCGATTTTAATGTTGACACATGGCATGTATATATATAATTGTTGAGTTGAATCACTTCTTCTTCATTTTCTATCAGCAGAACCGAGAGAACCCATTCCATTTCCCAAATTCTTTCAAGCTTATAAGCATGGTTGTATAAGATTTATACCTCCAAACTTAAATCCAAGCATAGATTTGGACTCCTCTCTTTGAAGACTACAAGAAGATGTAAGTTTTGTTATATTTCAGTATGTTTCAGATATCCATGTTGGGGGAAATTCATAATTGAGTTAGAATATGTGTTCTTAACATGATTGAGCTTGGTATATTCGTTACCGGATTGATTTTCGGATACCGTATGTGATTAATTCGAAATTCCAGCATGTATTATGAGAGATTATGCAGATTTTCAGAGTTGAAATGATTGTGCTATCGATGTTGAGTTGTTGAGGTTAATCGATTATTGTTATGTTGAGATTGAGTTATCGGTATCGAGAAATCACGCCGTTACGCCGTCAAATTGTATTGAAACCGATTTCAGCTTTGTATATTGAGTTGCTTGAGATGTATATTGATGAAGTGCACATTGATTATGCCATTTCAGATTTGTTTTGGCTATTGTGAACTCGAGACTTCGACTACGACACCGACTATTCGACAAGAAAGGTATAATTCATGTGGTCACGGGATTGCACAACTCGATTCAGATTTGATACGAGTTTCCCTAAATCACATACTAGATTGTTATTACATTTGATTATGTAATGTCTTGTTTATTGATTTATATTCAAGTTCTGAGATAGGAGATATCGGCAGATCGGCCAAAACTAGACGTTTCGGTGTATCGGCGCATAGTAGTAGATTTTCTCTATGTGTAGACCCTCGATACAGAGTTGACCGAAGTCTAGGAATAAGACGTACCGTCACCCCGAGTGGTTGGGTAGGTGACAGACCGTCTTATTCACACCGGGATCCCTAGATTAGATAATCGAGTCAAGAACTAGACGTTGAATACAGATTTGTATTCCTTTACATGTTGTAGATTTTATATTCATGTGCATTGATATATGCTATGCATTGGTGTATGATTTATTACATTGCATGCATACATGTTTTATACTGGGATTTGTTCTCACCGGAGTTATCCGACTGTTGTCGTGTCTGTATGTGTGCTTGGCAACAGGTGGGGCAGGATCTGGGTCTCGAGCTAGATGAGAGATTGATGATAGCGTGGAGATCTCGGGCGTTGAAGATTTCTAGTGTTTTCCTATTAGATTTGTACTACTTATGTTTGTAGTTGGGATTTGAACACTAGTGTATGATTGTACTAAACAGACTTGTATGTACATGATGTTGTTTAATTATTATAGAGACAGATAATGTTTTAATTATACATTTGAATTAATGTTAAATGCAAAATTTTGACCCACATTTTCGAGCAAAGATCCAATAAATCCCACAAGAATTGAGTTAGAGCCCGGGTCCCCACAGTCGTGGTTCCCTAGTTCACCACTGCCCTTTGTTTCTTTGTTATTATCGATTTCGTGTGGGGAGTTGGGTGGTTTTGTGTACCCCACCGACAAACAACTGATTCAAGCCATGTGTTGGCATAACTCCCCGCTAGAGCACTGGCTCTCTTGTTCAATGAATGTGCATATGACCATGAATTGTCAGCCAAAAGGTAACTTTAATATTTTCTTTGTGTGTTGCACATCACTTGGGTCACATTCCCCCTACCCAAGCAGCCATTTGCATGCATTGCACTTCATTCGGATCTCTTTTCCGCATACATGTTTACTTACTTTTCTTGCATGTGGTGGCTCCGCTTTATATTTGTTGACTGTTGGCTTGGTGTTGTGGTTGTTGGATGATGGATGTGGAGTGAAGATGGGTTTGTAACATGTGATGTTGTGTATTGGAGGTTGGGAAGGAATTTCTATTCGCTCTTAATCCACTTAACCCAACTCACTTCAATAACTTCGAGCAAAACCATAAGTTGGCTTAAAACTCCCCGCTCGCCATTATATCCTCCCTTGATTTTCAATAGCTTTGAGCAAAACCATAAGTTGGCTTAAAACTCCCCGCTCGCCATTATCTCCTCCCTTGATTCCCTATCGAAACAAAATGAATCCAATATGATAAAAGTGGCTTACTGGCCAACTTTAATTGATCGTTTTCGCTTTTGAATCATAACCAACAAATATTTACATTAGTGGCCCTACAGCCTACTTCAAATAAACTCTTACAACATGAAGCTAAAACATATAAAAATGGCTGGTTAGCCTATTTTTATATCAAAGTCAACTTCTGGGTCCTCTTGGTGTACACATAGCACCCTTGTTCTCTTGTTTTCTCCCTTCATTATTCGTTGTTCCGCTTGTTGAGCTTAACTCCCCGCTCGGTGTGTTTCTTTCTTGTCATATTCTAAGTGGCCTAAAGGCCTACTTCATGTGTCTGTCATTGCAGATGCAAGCAATCAATTTATATAATGGCGGTACGGTCTACTTCACCATGATTTCTCGTACCATAAGAACATTAGAAATATCAACCGAATGCATATATAATGAGTGGCCATAAGGCCGACTCCCTAATGAAAAAAGTACCTCCAAAATGATGAAAGTGGCTTAATGTCCCACTTTCGCTGATCAATCTCATTGTTGAATCATAATCAACGGATATTCACCTCAGTGGCCCTAAGGCCTACATCACATAACGTCTCGAAATAAAGAACTAAACATATACAAAAATGGCCAATAAGTCTACTCTTATATCAAAACCAAACTTCCATGCGCTTTTGAACTTTTTCCAGCCATGCCTCGGTGGCCTAAAATCCCATCCCATGTAGCTTCCTTTCGAGTTGCTCGAAGGATACTATGGACTCGGATTTTCATTATTCAAGCCAACACCAAAGTGTCCTCAGAGACCAACTCGCCGCTGGATAAAAGTTCATCTGCTCTATTTACTCACTCTCTCAACAAGCTGATAAACTGTTGTTTAATCCCGTCTTCCAGCAATGTGCTCACATATAACAGCTTAGGATCATCGAGCTCCCCTAAGTTGATCTCTTCTAACGGGTCTTGTACTTCATGTTGGCCATCTTCCATTTGAGATGGCGCCATCAAAAATTCATCAACTTGGAGTTCATCCTCTTCATATTCTACTTCTTGGACAACTTCAGTTCTATAAGTGTCCCATGCTTCCTCTTCCTTTAGTTTATCCAGTACTTGCTGCACATGTGCCTTCCATATAGAGGTTACAGCTACCTCTTTTTCTTTTTGGTTCAAGTCAATCATCAATCTCCTCAATGAGCGGCTGAATTATCGGCCTAGACGGCACGATAACAGTAGGTTTGAGGATTCTTTCCAACACCGAGCTTGGAGTTGGCGTCTGCACGTACAGTGGATTTTATTTCTTGCTATTGCTACGGATTTTGATGGGCCCAAAATCCCCATTGTAATATCTAGCCTCAACTGCACTTGCACTTGTTTGAAACGGTTGTCCATCAGCTTCAACAACCTTCACATCATCCCCTTTCCAAAATAACAACAGCTGGTGCATTGAGGATGGTATGCACTGGTTTGCATGGATCCAATCTCTGCCTGACAACGCTTAGAAGTTGGCGGAGGAGTTTACCACGAAAAATGCACATAAAGATGACATACTCCCCACAGTAACATCAGCGGGGAATACCCCAATGGTCTTGGTTGTTTTCCCTGTAAATGCAGCAACCGAAACTTCCGAAGGGATCAAGTCTTCTTCATTTTTGTCTAGACTTTTCAATATTCTTACTGGAAGAACATTCACAGCTGAACCATTGTCAATCAACACTCTAGACACTGGCTTCCCATTCACGTGGGCTTTGATGTACAACGGCCTTATGTGCTTGGTCATGGCCGGTGTAGGTTTTTCAAGTATCACCTGCTGAGGCTTATTTGGGTGGTCCTCCTTGATAATCACTCTTGAACTCCCTTCAGGGAATTTATTTGCATGCTCTTTCTTTTGCACTGATCCTTGGGGCATCAACTCCCCATCCTCTTCTTCCATCATTTTAAATCTCTCGAGTAGTATCACCACTCCTATGGCACAATCCACAGTGATGTGAAATTCTCCAATGCGAAAATTAATTGTTTTTCTTGCTTGATCATCCTCTTCGCTTAACAAATCATCATCATCTTCAAAAAACTTATCCTCAGTAGCCGATCTTCCAAACTTGGATGTACTCCCCACTGGCTCCCTGGAGACTGGAACATCAATTGTGGATTCATTTTTCAACTTAGCGGACTCCTTTCTTCTTGCAATAGCTCTTTCTCTCAACAGTCGTCTCTTTTGTGACCTAGTCGGTGGCCTAGGGAACTTTTTGTGTTGGGCCACTCTCCAAGACTCACTGAACTCCCCTCTGGCTGGAAGGACGTATCTCAGCTTTATTCCACTGCTCTCAATCATTTTTCCTTATGAGATTTCGTATGAACGCCGTTCTCTGCCTTGATCGGCTGATAATTTTCTAGTTTCCACCCTTCGTGACTCAAATTCATATGCATCTCTCATGTCCGAATACCTTTGGCGATGATTGCAAGATGACTCCCCTCTAAACCATTGTCTTTCCACCACTGGTCTTTCAAGGAAATGTTGATTCCTCGGCCTAAAGGCCGCGGATTCACCAACATTTCTGGGGAAACGCTGTTGAACTGCTCGTATTTGATCGGCACTATGTCTTCCATGAGCTTCAAACAATTGACCCTTTGGAATCCAGTATTTCTTGACTACTCGGTCTTTCACTGCAAAGGATCGGCTTCTTTTCTCATTGAGAAGATCCCTCAAATCTGTCACATTCACATTAACCAAAGCTACCGTGGGGAAAAGGATCATCATCCACCGCCATAGACTCTTGTTTGTTGGGGAATTTCACAACTCCCTTATTAATTCTATCTTGCAAAATGTTCTTGAACGCCCAACAAGATTTGGTGGCATGATTATAGGAGTTGTGGTATTTACAATACTCTCGTCCCTTCAGCTTTTCTGTAGGTGGCATCTTGTGATCAGGCGGGAATGTGATGAATTTTTCTTTTACCAAGAAATTGAAAACTTCATCGGTCTTTTACACATCAAATGTATACTGTATGTCTTTGGGGAGTTGGGGGTTGTTCTTCTTTTCAGGTTCTGCTGGCTTCTTTTTTAATAGGGGAATTGTGCAAGAACTAGCTGACCGAATCTCTGCCAATTCCACATCTTCCACCTCCTGATAATAAGATCCCATAACAGTTTTCGTCTTGTATGACTTTTCCCGCAAGAGTTCTTCGTATTCAGCCACTTTGGCGGCTAGCTCGAAGAAATCCCTGAACTCCATTCCCTGGAATTTCTTCCTTAATTCAAAATCCAGCCCTTTGTGTGCCATTTTCACGAACTCTGTCTCAGGTAAGAACACCTTGCATCTATTCTTCATTTTTTGAACTTGTCGATAAAATATTCCACAGACTCTCCTTTATTTTGAGTGACTCTGGATAAGTCGGCAATGCACACTTCTGGCTCTGTTCTATAGAATTGAATGTAAAATTTTCTTTCCATTTCTTGCCAACTCATCACTGAATTTCTGGGGAGTGAGGCATACCAAGCGAATGCAGTTCCAATGAGGGAATTCGGGAATAGTCGCAACTTTAGATTGTTGAAGTTCTCCAAGTTGGCTAATTCCCCGCATTGGATGGTGAATCTGGCTATGTGTTCCATGCTGGACTGGCCATCTTCCTCGGAGAATAAACTGAAATCATGAACTCTATAACCCCTTGGATATGGGTTATTCACGTCTATGTAGTCTGGATAGGGTTTGTGGAACTCTGGGCGGCCAATTTGTTTCAAGGCCGGCCCATACAGCTCTTGAACAGCCTCTCTCACCATTTCTGGATCAATCCCGTGCATATTCCGAGCTGGGAGTGAGTGATGGTAGTGATTTGCCCCCCGAGCTTGAATCCCTGCATTTAAACCAATATTACCTCCTGGGAAACCCCCATCTACTCCTTGATAATCCATGTGTGACATATCTTCATACGCTTCTGGTTGATACAGAGGATTTGTTACGCTGTACACCTGAGTAACAGGTTGCTTCGAACTCCCCACTCCATGAGCACGTGAATATGGCTGAGCCCTCCCTCCTAGGGTTTCTTCTCTCTTGTTAGGTGGTGTATACCTTCTTTCTGGATGATTCGGAAAAGTGAAACATCCAAGTAATGTTCCAGAGATGTATGCTCATATTTCAAACCGTTTGGTTGAAGAATTGACTGCGATGAAAATTGAGGAAATATCACAAGCACTATCCAAGGTTGTGTCTGATTGCTTGAAGACAGTATTGGGTAAACCGAACCAGTCAACCGACAAAGAGCAGAGCATAAAGGAGAAAGAAGGGAGCAACCAAGTCCAGGGAAATAACCAAGTCCCTGAATTTGACCTGGGAGTTGGAAACTCAAGGGCTATATTTTGAATGGACACAAAAAAATAATGAAGTATTATTTTCTTCACATCAAGCATGGAATCTCACATTTCGGTTACATTTGGCTATCAATCGAATGCAAATCCAACTCCCTGGTCGGCTCTTCAGCGGTCGTAGCGGCCGGCTGCTCTGTCAGTGGAGCGTGAATCACTTCCTGGCTTGGTTGAGACTCCACATCCCCTTGATTGACGTTTTCTTTTCTCCTTGGCGGCATAGTGATGGTCCCACCGAGCGTGCCAAAAATATGTTTGCACAATATTTGGTGTTGCGGGTGTGCCAGGTGCGTAAATGCACCGATTTGTGTAAAAATGATAAAAATCTAACTTCTAAAACAAACGAAAGTGAATTCTAAATTTGACCGTCACTTCTAATCTCCTAAAACAACTATAATGCCAAAATGAAGAAAACTATTGGAATTTGAGGAATAAACGCCTGACATTGTTTATATTTTCAATAAACCGTAGGAATTTACAAGACATAAACATATAAATATAAAGTTGTTGAAATCTAAAACGAGAGACGTAAATTGCTAGAAATTTGCTGGAAAGCTTGAAAAACTATTGCTTGAATATTGGAATTTTAACAGAGAGTATTTTTGCAGAATTTTGTCGGTGGAGTTGTGTGTGTAGAGTTTGTTAGCCGATTCCTCCCTTTTCTTTGTTGTGCGGTGCGGTTCCTTCCACTTCCCCATGACTCACGATCTTCTCCCGTTTTCTCCCACGATTTCCTTCTCTTTCCACGATCTCCTTGCTTGGACGTTATCCGCTTATTTAAATACACTAATGGGCCTCTTGTTTTTCTCTATTAATTTAAATTTTTGGGCTTAGACAATTAATTGAGCCCAATTTGATTTTTGGTGCAAACAGGAATTTTATTTTATTAAAATAAAAAAAAATTAAAGTATGATTTGAAAATTTTGAGTATTCAATTATTTATATTGAAAGTAAAGCAAAATTAAATTAAAATACACGATATAATTTATTTCTTGGATGAAATTTAAAATTTTATAGAAATATTTAATAATTAAGTTTTAGTCATTTTTTTAATATGCAATTAAAATTATACATACGATCAGTATTCGATTAAAAATAGATATTGAACAAATTTGATTGAAATTTTAAATTATACATTTCGGAACAAAAATAAAGTAAATTTCATTTATTAAAATCCGATACAATTAATAATTTATGTTTAAATTTATCCAAATAAATCAATTTATAATAATCAAATAGTGAGATTTGACAAACCTGTACACCAAAGGAAACATTAGAATTCCAAATTTTAAAAATAAATCAAGTTTGTAATTAAATTAGTTTTTCAAATAACAAATACACTCCTATGCTAGGTAATAAGTTAAGAAGAGAGGAAATGTCTATGACCTCAAGAATCACAATACAATGCCTAAGAACAAAGCAAGAAACTAACTTTACCTAGTCATCTGCTGATCTAACTACAAACTAATTATACTAATTAGTGTGTGCTACAATTACAAGCAAATGACCAGGTTTGAAAGCCGAAAAACAAGTTTGTGCGCGGAAAATCAGCAGCATGGTTTGTTTTCCATCGACAGCAAAAAGTTGCAAGTCGAATATATTGAGGCAGCAGCAGCTCTAACTGCTAGATCCTTATCTGAGTTATCACTTTCTGCGAATCTGTATTTACAAATGGTTAGAGAAGAAAAAATCAACGCCCCGATTTGAAGAAATGGTGTTTTCTGTTTCATGCTTGGCTTTCTCGTTTTGAGAAACAAATTATTACTAATATTTACCTGCTTTCATTTCTGGTTAGACTGGAGAGTTGTGGAGCATGGTGAGAACTATTCTTGTAGAACCCTTTCTCACAATTCAACTGCATTTCCTTCACTTGGTTCAGCCAACTTTCCTGATAGCAAATAAAGATAAGATTTTTTAGCCACTCTGGAACTGAGTGAAAAATCTGGGAACTATGTTACAATTGGCACAAAATATGAACCTGCCTTTGTTCCATGCAGTAAATATTAAAGAATAAACCAAATATGATGCATCACATATAATGATAGGAAGTGGTCCATCAGATGATAATTGATACTTTTCTATTGGGATTGTCATGTTGAAAACAGTGTTCTAAAATCCTATATTTGCTGTCCGAGGCTATCTGGTGGGCGAGGAGACGGTCGATGAGGTAAATGATTTTAAAATCTTAATCAACTATCAAAATGTAATAATTTCAAAAACTAATCAAAAAACAATCCATTTAAAAAATCTTAAATATAATAAAAACACATTTTATTTTCTTTTATATTTACTTTTAATTTCAATTATCATCGCCATCGGTCACCACCTAGCTCAAATACCATCATTAGTCACCACCTTAATTACTTTGTTATTTTACAATTATATATTTATTTACGCTTTGTCTAGATAGTATATTGCATAATTATATATAATTACTCATAAAAAAAATTGATAAAAAAATTTATGCTCCCGCCAATTACAACATTGGTTAAAACTTTATCACTGACTCACCAAATGACTCTCCTCTTCAGAAAGGGCTTTATCCATTTGTCCGAAGAGACTGCTCCATCGAATACTGTGTGCTTCAGCATTGTCTCCGTGACCTTTTGTTGGTTCTTGGTCAGATGAAAATTCTTTTGACATTAGGAAAGGTAAATCGATCTGAATTACAGCACGTACTCTTTTCTTACTCCGTCTCAGTGCTGTGATTAGAAAGCAGTAAAATTATGTATATTTATGTACATGGTGCTACCTTTAATCATTTTCAAAGATAACTAACTTACCCGCAAGCCGTCCTTTGATATCTTGATTAAGAAGTTCCAACCATTGGGAAGCTACATTAGCAGCTGAAAAAGACACATGAGAAATAGCATTCATCAGTACCAAAAAAGTTGTTTATCCTCAAACATTTGAGTATTCATAGATTGAATGAAGAAAAACTTGAGAAGCCGAACAACCTTTAACAGAAAGTGAAGTAACACCGCTGAGGTTTGCTGAGTCATGGGTCAAAGAGCTATTGTTCTCTGATGCAACAGTCTCAGAAGATAACGGGTTAAATATAAGCACATCATCATCATTTTCTGCTTTAAACTTTGAATGCATTCTTGCTGAAGTCTTTCTCGCTCCCATATATGAATCACCATCTCGTGTGACCTCAGAATCCAAAGACATCGATCCAGAAAAAAACGGATAGCCCTTCATTTGCACGCTTCCAAGAAATGTATCCTCATGGTGGGCTTCATGTCCTTTTAGTCCTAAATTACTCACATTTCCCATGTTCTTTCTTTCAGCATATTCTTTTGTACCACTCTTCCTTTGACTGCATTGATCGCTTCCAGAAAGTTGGTTTTCATTATTTTCAGACTTCACGATTGCTTCAATGATAGAGTGAACCTGTTTTTTGTTTCTCACGTGGTTAATAATTCCAGGATTTAGTCCATGAAGCAAACCACTAGGAGCAGCAACCCTGGCAAAACGATCAATCTGTTCTTTCTTTGCAAGTTCTATTTTCTTCTTCAGCGAGTCACTTTTACTCTTCCGCCCACGTGGCTTTGGTATCGACATTGGTACAGCTCCATAAGCAGCAGAAATATAACCATTTTGTTTAATCTCTTTCCAAATTTTCATGGAATCTTTTCCATCAAGAGGCCCTATAGAACTTCCACAATCGGAATCATCCACGAACTTCAAATTTTCGGAGTTCTTATATGTATGGTAAGGGTTGTTGTTTATGGAACTGGAGATATCTACAACATTTAAATCCAGATCAAGGCCTCTAGACTTTGCAAATCCATCCCTACATTCCATTGCTTGAATCTTAGAGGAGGGGGATTTGTTCAGTTCCTTAACACAAGCTTCATTACCATTCCCATCATTGATAGGATCAATGTTAGCATTAAGATCCAGTCCTCTAGAAACAATATTGACATCTAAATGTGCTGCATTGTTTGCTTCTCCTCCTGCTTGGGCTGCACAACGTCGATTTTTCACATTTCTTTCAGGGATTAGTTTGAGACGAGTTTCTTGGACATGATAGAAAGATAGCAACAGATTCAGCAGAAAAAGAGAAAAAAACAAAAGAAGATTAATTATCAGTTATTTAATTTAGCAACTTTTAGAGTGTATGTATTCTTTCCCAACCAACACTATAAATTTACATCAAAATTTCAGAAAATGTGTCATTAAACATATATTGATACAATTCTATCACATTTTGAACTAAAACAAACTTCAACACATAATAGATCCCATGCAAAACTAAAAAGCATGAACTTTTTTAAGAAAACTCGAAACCACAATTCAAAGCATATAAAGAATAAGAGATCACTAATAAATGAATTTTTTCACCTTTTACCCTAAATTCTGAGAAACATTGAACTTAACAAATTTTTTTAAAAATTTTCGGGCCCTTTGCTCAAGCATATCTACTACCATGTACATTTTGTTTTCGATTTAAAGAAGCCACATGATGTGTCTATATAGTATATACTGTACAGTACAATTTTTCAAGTGTTCGTGCAACACCGGTTGGCATTCAGTATTTGTTCAACAATAGATCATGCATAGACAGAAACTCCAAGATTATCACAACATAGAGAAAGTGGTATGAAATATACGACAATAACCGTGAAATATATGCAACCTGTAGTTATCTAAATCTTTCCAAGTTGATGAGCATTCAAGAATATTGTATTGGTCTGTTGCTCACTAATGCTTCCATTAGCATTAGTATGGAAACATCAAACACACATGAATAGGTGTTCATTGAAGATGAATTCAATAGAAGACCTTTTACAAAAAATCCTCCCCATCGTGATGGATAGATTCAAAGATTTGAACTTCTGTTATCTCGAAATAGTAGTCAATGTATATTGGAAACGAATTGCAGACAACCGTTAGCACCATTGCAGGGTAATATCATTTTAAGGACAAAGGGTGTTCAACTCTTGTCTCTACCAAATATATTAGTATATTACACACCATCCTACACAAATTTTTGTAGCCATTTTTCTTACTCCAAAACGTAAATACCGATATTTCACCAACAGAAACAAATCATAAAACGTGAACTTTCCTTGCACTTAGATGAGGAAAAAACGAAACTCACAAGGGACATGTTGAACTTGATATAGCCTAAATAACCCGATAAATCTACAATTTTTTGAACTGTTCAATCAATAAATGTAGATCAGCAAGCCCAAATAAACAGTGAAACTTCAAGAAAATCCAAAAAGAATAAAGAGAAGATAAACTCACACCTTCAGCGCCAAAAACAGATTCAAGGTCACGCATTTTAACTCGTTTTGGAGAATTTTCACATGTTTCTTGGACTTCAATAACGCCCCTTTTCTGCCCTACCGAAACCTAACAAATCAAAATCAAGAACCCTGAGAAATTTCACAGAAATGAGGTTTACAAACTAAAAACATATCCGCGCAACAAAATCCAAAATTATTTTAAATGGTCCAACCTTTGATTCAGATCTGGGCTCTGACAAAGATCGACTCTTTAAAAAATTTCCGTTATCCATTTACACTGAAAAAGTCTGAAACAATGTGAATTCAAACTTTCAAGATTTTCAAACTGACGAATTCAAATCCAAGTTCACAAATTTAAGCAATGAAACTTAAAAAGGATAGGAAAACAGAAAGTGGGCCAGCAAAAATGAATGAAAAATATTGAAGATTCTTGATTAAAGCACTTTTAAATCATTTTAGCAAACAGCTTGAAAAGGGTTGTGGATCTGTTTAATTGTAACTGGACATGCAAATGAAACAGGGCAAAACCCAAAGATTTGAATTTGGCTCAAGGAGCGCGCTAGGTACCGTTTTTGTATTGTAGTTATTGTATTAAAAATCCAGAAAATATATTACAATTAAAAAATCCGAGATTTTTTTATAATTTTGTCCATCTCCAATCGCAACTTAAGTATTTACCATAATATATTATTTTCAGATATCAAATAATAAACAATACTAGCTTTGTCCATGTAAAAAAGGAAAATTTAGTTATTCTATTTCTTTCAAGATTAATATTGTATATATGATATAAAACTATTTCTTGATCGTTTGAGAAGACTTCATTTTATATAAACTTTATTTTAAAATAAATTTACAACTCACATGAAATTATCATCTCCCATCTTCTCAAAATTTTTAGTCTTCCAAACATAATTTTAAATCCTTATCTATTATTTTGAGTTTGTAAAAATAAATGGAAAAAAATACAAAAAAATAATAATGTTTAACGTTAATTACAACTAGCATTCTTAGCATGTGGGGCATGCGTGTGTGTGTGTGAGTATTTTATGTTATCTTTGTTATTTTTAAATTTAACAAAAACTTGTGTGAGACGATCTCACGGGTCGTATTTTGTAAGACAAATATCTTATTTCGGTCATCTATGAAAATGTATCACTTTTTATGCTAAAAATATTACTTTTTATCGCGAATATCGATAGAGTTGATCCGTTTCACATATTAAGATTAATGAGAACGTCTCACAAAAGACCTACTCTTTAAATTTATGATTTTCTACAATAACAATAATTTTTTTCTATATATGAGTGAAGGTTATTTAAAAGTTCAGAAGTCTATATAAGGTTAATGAATATTTAAAAAAAATTAAAAAATTGTAGAGTTGATGAGATATGGTAGTCATAAACGAGTTATAAATTTACTAAGACATAATTATATGGTATTTTTGTTTATCAAATAAACTTGAGAGGGTTAGTTTTTTTTTTTTTTTTAAAGAAAAGTTTAACCGTTTTGAAAAATGATCATCTCTAGTGTATTTCAATACACTTGGGAGGGTATATTTTGTTTAAAAAATGTAGACACAATTAGATAAATGTATTCTATTTTCGTTTCTTAAATTTTTTATTGCACTTCAAATCGATGACGATTCCGTTCAAAAAGAACACTGCTCGTTATATAAAAAAACATAACCATTGTCGACAAAAGACATGGAAATACTTAGGGATGTAAATGAACCAAACCGTTTGCGAGCTATTCGAAGCTCGGCTCGATAAAAAGCTCGTTTGAGTTTGTTTGTTAATCATATCAAACCAAGTCTAAGCTCGATTTTGAGCTAGAAAATTTAATCAAACCAAACTCAAACCTATGGATAATCGGCTCGTGAGCTCGCAAACATGTTTGATAATAGGCTCGCGAGCTCAAGCTCAAGCTCGAGCTCGGCTCGTACTCGAGCTCCAGCTCGGCTCGTTTAAGTGGCTCGCAAACATGATTTTGGAATGTTCAATAATATACTGATTTATGTTTTTTTTAGCTCTTATTTGTGTCGTTTTGGTTATTTATGAATGAATTTACATTTTTATGTCTGATTTAAAATTAATTTATAGATATATTTAATTTTTAACAAGCTCGATTCAAACTTAAACTTGAGCTCAATTCTATGCTTATCGAGCTCGAAAAC
Organism: Primulina eburnea; assembly: GCF_022965805.1. Classification (NCBI taxonomy): domain Eukaryota; kingdom Viridiplantae; phylum Streptophyta; class Magnoliopsida; order Lamiales; family Gesneriaceae; genus Primulina; species Primulina eburnea. The sequence goes on from NC_133111.1 coordinate 32,814,995, forward strand.
GAGACGAGCTCAAGTCAGGCTTGTTAAACATGCTAAACGAGCTATTAATGAATCAAGCTCGAGCCTGGCTTGATTAACATGCTAAACGAGCCGAGCTCGAGCTTTTCTCGAGCTCAGTAATTTCAATACAAACCAAGCTCGAGCCTGATAATAGAAGCTCGAATCGAGCTCGAGCAATCTTAAACAAATCAATCTCAAGCCTGATACTGTTTGATTTGGTTTAGATCGTTTACATCCCTAGAAATACTCAATATGAGATATGGAAATGGAATAAGCCTAATGTATATTACTTTCATATATTTGGATGCAGATTTTAAGTCCATAATAATTGCAAAAATCATATGTCCGCTTTTGATTCAAAATTATATGAGGGAATTTTTCTTGGATATTCAGCAGTTAGAAAAGCCTTCAGGATATTTAATAACAGAACTCTTAAGGTTGAAAAATCTATACATGTTGGTTTTGATGAAAATAATATTGCTCCTGAAAATTCTAATATTTCAACTTTGAGTAACAAATTAGACATAATTCATCTGGATATAGAAAGTGAAAATGAAACAGTACCAAGAGAAAAAGATTCTGAAAATCAAGAACCAGAAGTAACCAGTAGCTGAGACTCAAGTTAGTCTAGAACCTGTCCAAGAAGATCCAAAACTTGTTCGTGACGATGACATTTTCAGAGCAACTTGTTGTCCAAACACATCAAGAGACCACTTTTTCAGAACCTAGATATAAATGGAGCAAGACTCATCTACCTTCATTGGTTGTTAGTAATCTATCAGCATCTCTCATAAAACCAGAAGTCAATGATAACGAATATATGCATGAAACTTTCATCTCTCAGATGGAAACAATGAAGATTGATGAAGCTCTAAACGATCCAAGCTGGATAGAAGCAATGCAGGAACAACTCAATCAATTCAAAAGAAATGAAGTATGGCTTCTGGTACTTAGACTAAATCATCAGTCAGTTATTGGAATTCGATAGGTGATATGAATCTGACCGGGCGTGACGTGAGTTCTGAAGGGTTCGTGATGTTCGTGATGCATGGGATTACGTTGGGGATCAAAAGAACATTATTCAAGCATCTTTTTGAACGGCCGAGGCTACACGGATGTGTACACGGACCTGTACACGGGGCCCGTGTCCATTACACTCGAGAATGAAGAAAACCGAGCCTACACGGACCCGTGTACAAACCTTTACATGGGGTCCGTGTCCCTTACATTCGAGGTTGGGAATTACCGAGCCTACATGGACCCCATTCCGGACCTGTACACGGGGTCCGTGTCATATACGATTTCGATTTTTCCATCTTTAGTGTTTTAATTGTTATGGCAACTAGATTTTGATATCTTGGAGATTTCTCAACAATATATACTCGAAAATTGGTCATTGTACTTACATTATTATTGAGTTTAAACAAATTTGTGAGTTTTTCTCTCAACTTTTCAAAGCTTGGCTTTGTATACACTTCGTGTGTTTCTCAAATCAAACTTATCAAAGTTTAATACTTTGTGGCGTTTGTCGATTGTTCTTCACTCGGATTGTCAAAGACGAGTTCTTTGAAGGTTCGCTTAAATTTCGATTGTTTATCCGTTAATATTTGTCGCTAAATTCTTCGTAATTTAGAGGTGAATATTACACCTTACTTGTGTCAAAAAGATCGGGAAAACACAACCATTTCTTTATTTTATCGAATCGAGGGCGTGACTCCGTTTTTTGAGCACGTTTGCTTTTCGTGGTTTGAAGAATCACATCAATAGGTATCCAGAAACAATCTAAATGAGGAAAGGATAGTAGTAAAAAACAAGTAATTCCAGTGGCTCAAAGATTCAGACAAGAAGAAAGAATAAATTTTGATTAAAAATTTATTCTAGTAGCAAGACTTGAAGCCATCAAAATATTTCTAGCACTACAACAAAATATGCATTCAACCACACTCAAAAGACAACGGTTTTTTAAAAAAACCGTTGTCTTTTGCTTTTTAACAACGGTTTTAGTGAAAACCATTGTTAAAAAGCAGCAAACGACAACGGTTTTACAAAACCGTTGTCGTTGACCCTAAAAAACAAACTAAAAGACAACGGTTTTTAAAAAACCGTTGTCTTTTAGCGTGTTTTTGGGGTCAAAGACAACGGTTTATAAAACTGTTGTCTATAAGCGTTTTTGAGGACAAAAGACAACGGTTTTCGTGAACTGTTGTGGATTAGCGTGTTTTTACGGAGAAACGACAACGGTTTTCGTGAACCGTTGTGGATTAGCGTTTTTTTTTTGGGAAACGACAACGGTTTTCGTGAACCGTTGTGGATTAGCGTTTTTTTGGAAACGAAGCGTGTTTTTTTGGAGAAACGACAACGGTTGTCGTGAACCGTTGTGGATTAGCGTTTTTTTAGGGAAAAGACAACGGTTTTCGTGAACTGTTGTGGATTAGCGTGTTTTTTCGGAGAAATTACAACGGTTTTAGAGAGCCGTTGTTAAAAATAGCGATAGTTTAAACAAAAAACCGTCGCTATTAACGACGGTTTTACTAAAACCGTCCCAAAGTTTAATTTAGCGACGCATTATAAATCGTCGCTAATTTTAAATCGGCGACGGTTTTAGAAAATTTCGTCGCCGAATTTAAATAGCGACAAGTTTTTGTAATTTGTCGCCGATTTGAACGTAGCGACGGTTTTATAATTCGTCGCTAAATTAAAATTTGGTCTTTTTAACTTTTTTAACAGTTGTTGAGTGTCTACGACAACGGATTTTATCCGTTGTCGTTAAGCATTTTTCTTGTAGTGGATTTTTCATAAACCAATGAATACTTGGTTAAAAATTTCCTCAAGTATTAAAAAATCATTTTCAGAACATTGAATCGATGGTAAGATTTTATGTCTGTTCTTTATGGAATTCGGAATTCCATGGATACGGAGGTTACAACCAAAATTTCCTTGCTTATGGAGGGTTAGTTCACAAAATTTTGGGACAAATTATTAAGAAAAGACTCTGATACAGGAAAGCTCTATGGCTCCGAAATTCTTCAACATATGGAAGAAAAAATTTCTTTATATCAGAAAGATTTTAATAAACAACAAGAAAAAGAGCAGGATTCAATGAGTCCTTTCAAGCTTCTTACTCCGAAATATTCTGATATTTATTCTAAAGAAAAGATGATTGAAGTCTACATAAACCGAAGAAAAATCTTTATAAGAACATTGCATGTTCTAACTCCAAATCAGATGCAAAATGCTCAAGACCCAAAGGAAGATATTCCTTCTCATATTAGTGATATTTTTGAAAATTATATAAATTCATTAAAAGAAAATATTAAAGATGATTAGGATATTCATCTTTAATAAAGTTGGTGGAATATCATTATAGACTTTTTGACTTTTGTAACCATGTCACTATTTTCTTTTATAAAGCATTGTATTGTTTATATTTTTAGTTGGAATCCTGGGTTTGATGTCCGGCTCTTCCATCTATTTATAGTCTGTATTGTGTTTTTAGAAGAATACGGTCAAGTTTGCTCCCCTCTATTTCCTCTCTGTAAACAACCCTTTTTACGAATTAAATAAAAGCTTCAAGTTTTGTATACAATTTTGTAAGTTTTTTTTTTATTTATTTTGTTTTTATTTACTGTTTTATTTTTATATTTCAAGAGAATAGCCTGAATGACGGGCTAAACTATTCGTGTTAAATCATAACCTTACTATGACACGATCTATATTTATTTGTAGCTTTAGAGAACAATTGAGATAATAATAAATTTATTTGAATTTGGGAATTTAATGTAATATAAGGGTTCTTGGTTAAAACATAAGGTAAAAAGATGAACCGAAAAATAGTAAACACAAGGTACGAGTAACCATGAATGTTGCTGGATAAGGAATCGCCATTTTAGAATCCAACTCTGTAAGTACGAAAATGGGTTTTTAATGGCTTTCTATTTGTGGATTATATATGTCAGGGATGAAATGGCAGGGGAAGGTTTTGATGCATAAATGTTGATGAGTTTGAGGAGATCGAGGCCGATGATGACAAAAGATTGCAGTATATACGTATTTTTTGTTTGGAAAATGTTGATATTGTGAGACTCTACTGCCACATTGGCACGTTTATGAGGAACATGTATCAAGGTCAATTGCAATTCTAAATTCAAATTCGTAAATTTTTGTTTATCGTTGGCATATATTGGAAGATGGGTTTTGAACATAACATAGTCACGGATTTAACGTGGTAAATATTTTGTTTTCGATTGTTATTTTTGGTTTAATTATTATTAAATATATTATAAATTAAAAGAAATTTAATACAAAAATTTTATCTAATGAAAAAAATTATTAAAGACAACAGTTTTGGATTCTCACTACAAGAAAAATGGTAAAGGATATTTGAGACATTCGACAACTATTTAGCGACGGTTTTTTCGTTAACCGTCGCTAAAAGTAGCGACGGTTTTACTTAAACCGTCGCCGATTTATAATTTTGCGACGGTTTAATCTACACAGTCGCTAAATTTAGCGACGGTAAAACAAACCTGTCGCATGTTTAAAACTAGCGACGGATTTACCAAACCCATTGCTAAAGTTGCGACCGTTAAATAAACACCGTCGCAACATTTAGCGACGGTTTAGTTTTAACCGTCGCCGATTTATAATTTCGCGACGGTTTAACTAAAACAGTTGCCATTTTCAAAAAAATTCTTCACGCCTAAACTTCCCACCATTTTCTTTCACCACTCTCTATAAATACATGCAATTTTTCTTCAATTTCTTCCACTTCACTTCACAACAATTAAAATTTTTCTCACTTACACGATTTTACAACTTCACAACACTTAAATTTTTATCTCTTCACGATTTTACAACTTCACAACACTTAAAATTTTTATCTCTTACACGATTTTTTTACCACTTCAAAACGATTAAAATTTTTATCTCTTACACGATTTTATCACTTCACGACTTTAAATTTTTTATCTCTTACACGATTGTATCAATTGAAAACACAGATTTATTAAATTCATAAATTTTTTTTATTTTACCTAAAATATTAGCGACGGAATCTGTAAACCGTCGCTAAATAGAGACGGTTTTGCACATGAATACAGTCGCTAAATGTAGCGACGGTAAAAATGTAAACCGTGGCTAAATTTAGCGACGGGGTTTTGAGCCGTCACTAATTAGCGACAGTAATTATAAGACCGTCGCCAATATCTTGTGCGACGGTTGTAGTTTCTGACATCACTTTTTATTTTGCAACGATTTTACAAACCGTCGCAAATTGTAGCTACGACAACCAGTGTTTTTATAACCGGACCGTTAATCGAACCGGTCAAGCCTTAAAAAATGGTTCAACCGATTCCACCGAACGGTCGAATCGGATCAATAAAATTAATATTTTATTTATTTTATATAATAAATAAAATAGTAAAATATTGATTATTTATGTTTTTATAGTTTTTACTTAATTTTTAAGATGAAAATTACAACAAATATCCAAATAAACACCACTTTTCCGGTTTTTCCGGGTTTTAACCGGTTCCGGTTTCCGGTTTTTCCAGTTTTTTCCGGTTTAACCGGGTTTTAACCGGTTTTTTCCGGTTAAACCGGTTTTCCGATTTTTTCCTTATCTCCGGACCGGTCTGGATGCCGGTTCGCGGTTGAACCGGTCCGACCGGCCGGTCCGGTCCGGTTTGGAAAACAGTGACGACAACAGTAAAAAACCGTTGTCTTTGAGCGGACTATTTAACAACACTGACTTTAACAACAGTTTTAAAATAGCTACGACAACGGTTAAAAACAACGATTTAAAACCCTTGCAAAACCGTTGTCGTTGCTAGAAATTACAACGGTTTAACACCGTTGCAAAACCGTTGTCGTTGATAGAAAAGACAGCGGTTTAAAACCGTTGTCGTTGAAGACACTTTCAACAACACCCTCAGTTACAATAGTTTTAAATGGCCTACGACAACGGATTTTATCCATTGTCGTTTGGCGTTTTTGTTGTAGTGTAGCCTTTGCAGCTTTCAAAGACTTTAGAGTTTTTCAAATGGATGTGAAAAATGTTTTTCTGAATGGTCTACTATAAGAAGAAGTCTACGTAGAACAATCCTCAGGTTTTGGGGATCATTCCACTCAAAATAAGGTTTTTAAATTAAATAAAACATTGTATGGTTTTAAACAAGCATCAAGGGCATGATATGATACACTCTCTCATTTCTTATTAATCATGATTTAACCATTGCAACAGCTGATAAAAAAACTATTTACTTTGGTCAAAAACCAGCATATCCTCTTAGTGCAAATGTATGTTTATGATATTATTTTGGGTCCATTAAACCCCAAAACTTTATGATAAATTTATTAAGATAATTCATGATCAATTTAAAATGAGCAAGATGAGAGAACTAACATTCTTCCTAGGACTACAAGTTAGATAGATCAATGCTGAAATTTTCATAAACCAGATGAAATACATAAAGAGCTACTGAAAAGATTTGGAATGAAAACATGCATTGATGCCTCAACTCCAGTGAGTTCTTTATCTAAGCTCGACAAATATGAAGGAGAATTTCAATAGAAGTAACCATGTATCAGGTCGAATTGGTTCTTTGTTGTATCTTATGTTCGTATACAATACATAATGTTTGCAGCGTGCATTTGTGCTAGATTTCAATCTGATCCCAAGTAATCTCATTATATAGTTGCATGCTTGGTTTAAAAGAAAAATGATTTATATGTGCATGAATTTTTATAAGTGATGAAAATATGAAAAGTTGAAGGAGGTGAAGTGATTGTGACTAATACGATGATATGATTGGAGATATCGTGAGGGAAAAGACCCTAGAGAGAGCCCGTTTATGGGAGAAGGCCTCAGAGGGACTCCGACGATCGTATTTCTATCGACAAGATATGATGATATGATAGGCCAAGGCTCAGTTGACGGTTGAGAGTATCGTTGATGTCCCCGCCGTCCAGTACTGTGGTTACAAGTAGATAGATCCATCGACCTTCAGCTGAAACGAAAGTCAATTAACGATCTGAATTCAATAAAAGGAAAATGTATATGTATATTTTGAAAAGGAAAAATGTTTAAATTTATGCATGTTCATGAAAAGTTATTTTAAGTAAAAGTATTTTCACTGTTGCATGTAGATGTATATGTATTACTTGTTATCATGGTTAATGTTTACTGAGTCAATAGACTCACTAAGTTTGATCGATGCAGGTGAGCATGATGTTTATGTTAATGAGGGACTTGATAGTTGATCTTGCTGGACTGAAAGTACACACAACCCGAGGACCAAAGCTAGTTTTCTTCAAATAAATTATGTTTATGACTTACGTTATGACTTATGCTAATTAATTTGAGTTATTTTTAAAATTTTATGACTTATGATGATTTTGAGATGTTTTTGAGAGGATATTAAAGTTAAGTTAGTTTTGAAATGGTTAAAATTAGGTTAGATTGACGATTTACAATTTTATGATTTGAATTATTTTTTTTTTTGGATTTTCTAATAATAGTTGATGGATGTATTTTAAATGGTGCAGAAATATTTTTAAAATATATATGTATATATAACTATGGATTCGGCCGGATGGATAGAATAGGAAAAAAAATTAGTACGTGTAAGGACTGTATATCGTATTATCGTAAATCATATGGTGATTATCGATAATTCATTAAATTGTTACGTGATTACGTGTATGACATATATAATTGACAATGAAAGTGAGAAAATAGGTGGTGATAATGAAATATTGTATTAGAAATTGATTTGTGCTTGAAAAGTATGTTGAACCGCAACAGAAAAGTGACACATGTTACGGTTTTTAGTATAATTAACTAGTTATCAATCCAAATGAAGTGAGGCTAATTTCATTGGAAATCTAATATATAGTGCTAAAACTTTCATGTTTTGAGTTTTGTCCAAATCCATTTGAAAATAGGGGTAAAGTCATCCCTAAGTGTATCATGTGCGTTGCAGTCTCTACACTAACACTTTTTTTGAGAATGAGCATAACCCTCGCGTACGATATCCAAATTGAGTGAGATTAGTGGCAAATGAAAGCCGAAACATAGATCTACAACTTTCATGTTGACCACTTGTGCTAATTCGAAACTTAAAATATAGTTTCGGGCCGAACAAATCGTTCTAGGGTGTAGTGACCAGGCCTTCGGCCGTACCAGGCGCGCCCGATCGCGCATTGTGTTCCGCCCGAGCGAGAGTTCCTCGAATTTCACATTATTTAAGTTGATAAGAATGATTTTTTTATGATAAACACTTCCTTCTTCCTCTGAGAGTTTGAAAAGGAAAGTGGGAAATCAATTTCTATCGTACGAATCTACCTCGAAACATTATCTAAACGCGAAACAAATTATATATTCGGAATCCTCGCGTCGAGAGCTTTATTTTGAGGTAAGATTCTTTTGGCTTCAGCAACTTTAATTATTGAAATGCTGGAATAGCATGTATTTGAAGTCGAGATTCATATATTCGGAAGAATAACCGAAAAGAAACTAAGTTTTGAAGTCGGAATTGAATTATGTTATGATTTCAATTTGATATGAATTTTCAAAGTTTCAAAAGATATTTGAAACTTATATTGTTGATTTTGAATGATTTTATTGATTGAAATGAATATGTTATTGATTTAGATAGATTTTTATACTGAAATCTTCAAGCTACATTGACTGAGAACGAAGAATTGAGGTATGTTGCGATCAAGTAACATACAACATGTATATGTATCATATGATATATGTTTGATTGATTTGACTGAGAATACATGTCTATATGCCTTATTTTTTGAGTTGATGTGGCATACATGATATACACGTTGAGCTATGATCCTTGAATACCTTGATATGATTGGATTTGATTCTGGGGTTTGTGAAAACGACTCTATGTTTGGCATTATGTGACCCTTAAAGCATAGTCATTAGTGGCCCTAATGATTGATTGAGATTTGATAGCGCTTTGTCAACACTATCATACGAATATCCCTGATTTAGGTCGGTGTGTCGGCTCGAGCATTGATTTGATAGGGATTCGTTTGATTCTGACATGTGCTCAGTGGATGGGCATTTGACCTGATACTCCACGACATACATGCATTGCATATCATATATCATTGTTTAGATACTTATGGTATATATTGTGGTTGTTTCAGACTGAGTTTTTCTTGCCCCAGAGGGGGCTATTGTTGTCTTTGTATGTGGACAATGACATGTACTCCAGGATATCAGGAGACCGGAGATGGTGCTTCTGGAGAGAGTCACAGTTTAAGCGGAGGTTTTATGTTTTTGTTTCCCAGTGTATATAAATATCTATATACCGGGGCATATCCCGAGGATATGAGTTTTTTGTATGTAATTCATTTTGATTATGTGTGTGATTATTTTCTATTGTGATTGTGATAGACGAGATTATATTATATACTATTTTTAGTATTATAATTTCAGTTGACATATTTTGGGCTCATTGTAAAGAAAATTTAAACTCGTTTTCCGCTGTAATTAATTATCCATAATTAGATTGCATTGTAATAACGATTAAGAGTTAAGGGTCCCACAATACGTTTTAAATAAAAACGAGTAGTGTACGTTTCACTAAACGTTGCAGAATTTGTGCATATTATCTTTGATGATTTTTCCATTTCTCGTGATAATAGTAGCAATAATGTACATGATTTATGCAATATATTGGATTCTATTAACCTTGATTCAAACAATAATCATGAGATAAATTTGAGAATAATAGCTGGAATCATCCTTGAAGAAAGTCTAATCAGTAATAAAGAAACTACTCATAATCAAGCCGCTAAAGAAGTTGAGCCGATGAACAACCATCAGCCAGAAATATCTCATGAGGAGGATGCTGCAAAAGCTAATGAATACACAATGGTCCAATAGCCAGATCCAAATCCATTTTGACCAAGCCTCCGGTGGAATACAAATCATCCACTCGAGCTGGTCATCAGTAACCCGACCGCTCCTCTTAGAACTAGTAAACAAATGATAGATGAGTTCATGCATGCTGTATTCGTTTCTCAATTTGAACCTAAGAAGAGTGATGAAGACTTATGATATACAAACTAAATAGATTCAATACGAGAAGAACTTAATCAATTTGAAAGAAGTAAGCTTTGACATCTAGTTATCCAACCAGCTAATTTATATGTTATTGAAACTAAATGAGTTTTTAGAAATAAATCAGATAAGAATATTGATCGATAGTAAGAAATAAATCTAGACTTGTAACTCATGGTTATATTTAAGAAGAAGACATAGATTTTGATGAATCATTTGCTCATGTGACTAGATTAGAAACTGTTAGAATATTTCTTATATTTGATGCCCTCAAAGACTTTAAAATGTATCAAATGGATGTTAAGTTATCATTTCTCAATGATTTGCTTATTGAGGAAGCATATTTGAACAACCTCCTATCTTTGTCAGTTATATTCATCCTATTTCTTTTTATAAACTTGATAAATCACTACATGGTTTGAAGGAAGCTCCTCATGCATGGTATGATAAATTGACTAAATTCTTGTTTGAGCATAACTTTGTAATGTAGAAGTTCAATAATGACAAAATAAATTCCGAAGAGACTCTTAATGAGTTTGATAAACAATTTAGTAATATTGTTATTGAAATTATATCACTTGATAAAGAATACTCTAATCGTGAAATTACTTTGAAGGTTATGAAAGCACTTCCAGAGAATGAGATGTAGAGACAGTTGCCATGAGGGAGTCCAAGGACCTCGTAAACTCGAGTGCACGACCTTTTTGCTGATCTAAAAGCCTACAATTTTGAGCTGGAGATTTGGACTGAAGATGAACCATCCACTCCACAACTATCAAAGCTCTAGCAACCACAACTTCAATTTTGATTGTTAGTGAAGAATGTTCGAGTAGAAAATCTGCTAATCAGAGATAAACAATAAAGCAATATCTTTATATGTAAAAAAAGTTTGGTAAATTTATGAGAAAGAATAAACCCAAATATAAATCTTATCGTAAAAAATATCAAGTTGGTGAGAATCAGGATTGTTTTAACCGTGAAAAGAAATGTCATTTTATTTCAGACTGTAACAGGTAGAAGAAAGTTAACTAAAAACCGTTCTAGAATAGACGATCCAAATGTGACTAAATATCTTTCAAGAAGATAAGAGATATAAAAAAAAGTACTTGTAGCAGAAGAAAGAAAAGTAAATGACCCATCTAGTTTAAAGACCTCCACAAGTGAAAGTAATAATGAGAAGGTCCAATATCTCACGACATATGTTGAGCCGACTTCAGAGATTGAGCTAAAAACTCTCGATGACATGGTATTTATTGTATATTAATATCATAAATTTTAAAATTTTAAATGTGTTATATTATTTTACAAAATATTTGAATTTTTTAAAAATTATTATTTTTTGACTAATTAATACATTTGGACTACTAAAATTAAATATTTAAAGATACTTGTTACACTGCATCCAAGGGGTGCATGGTATGTTGGGCGACTGTACAGCTGGCGTCCTTAAATTTTTTTTTAAAAAAAAACATTTTTTTTGTTTCTAGATTTCTAGATTTACTCACATATTTACTCTCAGTTTCTATATTCTAGATTTCTTCGATTTCGGATTTTTTGTGCGTGAATGGAAAAAAAAAAATTCTTCTTTTGAATATTGGTCACGGAAAATGTGGATTTTGAATTCTATGATATATATGTTAACTAAATAAAAAAAATGTTTTTTTAAAAAAATTAAAAAGAAAACACAGTTGGGCGCCAGCTGTACAGGCACCCAGCATAACCTACATCCCTTGTGCAGGGTAACAGGTCTCATATTTAAAAACAACAAACATATATATATATATATATATATATATATATATATATATATATATATATATATATATCTAACCTGAATTGACACCCTACTGAGATGAAGAGGCCTGTGATTGTTTGGTAGGTGCAACAAGCGGTGATGTTCATGCCACCAAACGAGTAAGTATACCATCTGACACCACGTTCGTGTAAGATTGAGATATTATTACTCCCACCAAACATTTTGGCTGTGTCCCTTTTTTTAAATGACAATTTATTTATTAATCACGTTTTCTTTGACATTTACCTTCTTATTTACTTGATTGATTGATTCCTACAAATTAATTTTACCATTTTAAAACTATAAATTTGTAATCCAATCTTACCTGATCCTAATGATTATAAATAGAAAAAAAAAATTATTACCTACCCTTTTGTAATCCTTAGATCAGGGGTTAAAGTTACCACCAGAGACCGTTCAAGGAACAAAGCCCAATTTTTGTTTGGCAATCTATAAATTTAGCTTCTTTTTTTTTACTTTTATTTATTTTTAAATAATCAGATTGATTAATTAAAAATAATAATACAATCTCCTAATTTTACCATTTTAAAAACTATAAATTGTAATGGTTCCCGATCAACATTATTTATATTTCTAACATCTTGTTCTTGTAAAACTTAAATGTCGCATCAACATCTTATTACCCTTTTCATCAAACTATCGAACTCGAACTCGAACTCGATTTTTATCGTATCAACATCTTTATAACACTTATCATAAGAGCATGGGACCAAACTCAAATTCTAACAAACCATTCATCCTATATTTTCCATCCCTCTTTAAAATGAAGTGGAAAGGACAAAAAACAGTCACATGCTCTGTCCACCCCCAACTCACCAGTCTTGGTCTTACCAAACTATGGAATACCTCATCGAAGGCCTAATGGCAAGTTGGAAAAGTAGCTTCAAGCATTTACTCTTTAACTACCACTAGGAGTTTCTATATTTCATTTTCATTTCTCTGATTTCTTGATTCTGAGAAACCACCTCCACATTTCTTGATCAACGTCACAAAGTAAGATCTTTTCTCAGTTTTGTTTCAAGAATATAGACACACACACACACACACACACAGATGTGTGTATGTATATATATATATATATATATATATATATATATATATATATATATATATATATATATATATAGACACAGTTGTAATTAAAATAGAAATAAAGAATCAAGAGATCTATCCATAATTTGATGATAAAGCATTATTTTATGTGAATGTTATGCAGTGGATACTGAAGTTGAGGGTGTAATGGTGGATGAAGTGCCTTTTCCTCCACAAATTATTTTCACCAAGCCATTGCCTTTGCTAGGTTATGGTAAGTTTTGTTTAGCATTATTATAACAATAATAATGTTTAAATGAGATATATTGACAAATTAGCAATTTCTTTTTTTAAAAAAGCAATTATTGTAAATTATTACATGATAGCAATAGGTATATCTAGTTTGTTGAAAAATGTATATTTCGCTACCAACACAAAGCTTTTTGGTAGTTTTTGGTGTATGATAGTTGTCTGTATTAAATAATTTTGTATAAAAATTTAAA